>NW_027362772.1:120043187-121243187 GCF_046119375.1 Phyllobates terribilis
AACACTGTCACTGTACT
Organism: Phyllobates terribilis; assembly: GCF_046119375.1. NCBI lineage: Eukaryota > Metazoa > Chordata > Amphibia > Anura > Dendrobatidae > Phyllobates > Phyllobates terribilis. The sequence continues at coordinate 120,043,205 of NW_027362772.1, forward strand.
TCATATATATGTGACTGACATGTTTCTATCTATCTAATCCATGTGTGATTCTCTATTCTTTCTATTCTAAATTGTCGGGTACCGCTACTGAATTGCCGGCCGGCTTTTTTAAAGAGACGGTGCATGAAAACACTAATATTTTTTTTAATAAATCCTTTACACTAAATGACAAGTACAGTATGCAACACTGTCACTGTACTTCATATATATGTGACTGACATGTTTCTATCTATCTAATCTATGTGTGAAGCTCTATTCTTTCTGTTATAAATTTTCGGGTACCGGTGTATGCCGCTGCTGAGTTGCCGGCTTTTCATGTTTCACTGTGAGCACTGTTCCCATCGATTTGGGCAACCACCTCCCCCAATACTTTCTACATTATTGTTAGTTGTTTTCCTTCATGTAGAATTAACCTACAAGGAAAGAAAGGGTTTATTTTCATTCCGATATTTGTGTCCCATTGACTTGCATTGGTTTCCAGTATCGGAAACGGCGATATCCAATACTTTTTCGGTATCAGCCCGATCCAATCCGATCCGATATTTCCTGATATCGGAAGGTATCGCTCAACACTAGTGGTGGACGTCGCAGTAGCTTAACAGGACGGTTTTAATGCCCCTTGGAAGAGTGGTGGAGGTCGCAGTAGCTTAACAAGATGGTATTAATTCACCTTGGAAGAGACTTGGAGTTCAGAGTGGTTTAACAAGATGGTTTTAATGCCACTTGGAAGAGACATGGAGGTCACAGTGGAATAGAAAGACAATATCAATGCCCCTTGGAAGAGTGGTGGAGGTCGCAGTAGCTTAACAAGACGGTTTTAATGCCCATTGGAAGAGTGCTGGAGGTCGCAGAAGCTTAACAAGACGGTTTTAATGCACCTCCGAAGAGAAGTGGAGGTCAGAGTGGTTTAACAAGACGGTTTTAATGCCCCTTGGAAGAGATATGGAAGTCAGAGTGGTTTAACAAGACGGTTTTAATGCCACTTGGAAGAGACGTGGAAGTCAGAGTGATTTAACAAGACGGTTTTAATGCCCCTTGGAAAAGACGTGGAGGTCAGAGTCTAATAAAAAGGCAATATCAATGCCCCTTGGAAGAGTGGTTGAGGTCGCAGTAGCTTAACAAGATGGTTTTAATGCCCCTTCAAAAAGACGTGAAGGTCAGAGTGGTCTAACAAGATGTTTTTAATGCCACTTGGTAGAGACTTGGAGATCAGAGTGGTTTAACAATATGGTTTTAATGGCATCGGAAGAGACATGGAGGTCACAGTGGAATAGAAAGACAATATCAATGCCCCTTGGAATAGTGGTGGAGGTCGCTGAAGCTTAACAAGACGGTTTTAATGCCCCTCCGAAGAGACTTGGAGTTCAGAGTGGTTTAACAAGACGGTTTTAATGCCCCTTGCAAGAGACGTGGAGGTCAGAGTGGTTTAACAATATGGTTTTAATGCCCCTTGGAAGAGACGTGGAGGTCAGAGTCTAATAAAAAGACAATATCAATGCCCCTTTGAAGAGTGGTGGAGGTCGCAGTAGTTTAACAAGATGGTTTTAATGCCCCTTGCAAGAGACGTGGAGGTCAGAGTGGTTTAACAATATGGTTTTAATGCCTCTTGGAAGAGACGTGGAGGTCAGAGTCTAATAAAAAGACAATATAAATACCCCTTTGAAGAGTGGTGGAGGTCGCAGTAGTTTAACAAAATGGTTTTAATGCCCCTTGAAAGAGTGGTGGAGGTCGCAGAAGCTTAAGAAGACGGTTTTAATGCCCCTCCGAAGAGACTTGGAGTTCAGAGTGGTTTAACAAGACGGTTTTAATGCCCCTTGTCAGAGACGTGGAGGTCAGAGTGGTTTAACAATATGGTTTTAATGCCCCTTGGAAGAGACGTGGAGGTCAGAGTCTAATAAAAAGACAATATCAATGCCCCTTTGAAGAGTGGTGGAGGCTGCAGTAGCTTAACAAGATGGATTTAATGCCCCTTGGAAGAGTGGTGGAGGTCGCAGTAGCTTAACAAGACAGTTTTAATGACCCTTCGAAGAGACGTGGAGTTCAGAGAGGTTTAACAAGACGGTTTTAATGCCCCTTGGAAGAGATGTGGAGGTCAGAGTGGTTTAACAAGACAGTTTTAATGCCCCTTGGAAGAAATGTGGAGGTCAGAGTGGATTAACAAGATGGTTTTAATGCCCCTTGGAAGAGACGTGGAGGTCAGAGTGGTTTAACAAGATGGTTTTAATGCACCTTTGAAAAGACGTGGAGGTCAGAGTGGAATAAAAAGACAATATCAATGCCCCTTGGAAGAGTGGTGGAGGTCGCAGTAGCTTAACAAGACTGTTTTAATGCCCCTTGGAACAGTGTTGGAGGTCGCAGTAGCTTATCAAGACGGTTTTATGCCCCTTGGAAGAGACATGGAGGTCAGAGTGGTTTAACAAGACGGTTTTTGTGCCCCTTGGAAGAGACGTGGAGGTCACAGTAACTTAACAAGACGGTTTTAAAGCCCCATGGAAGAGTGGTATAGGTCGCAGAAGCTTAACAAGATGGTTTTAATGCCTCTTCAAAGAAAGGTGGTGTTCAGAGTGGTTTAACAAGACGGTTTTAATGCCCCTTGGAAGAGATGTGGAGGTCAGAGTGGTTTAACAAGATGGTTTTAATGCCCCTTGGAAGAGACGTGGAGGTCACAGTGGAATACAAAGACAATATCAATGCCCCTTGGAAGAGTGGTGGACGTTGCAGTAGAATAACAATACGGTTTTAATGCCCCTTGGAAGAGTAGTGGAGGTCACAGTAGCTTAACAAGACTGTTTTAATGCCCCTTGGAAGAGACATGGAGTTCAGAGTGGTTTAACAATATGGTTTTAATGCCCCTTGGAGGAGACATGGAGGTCACAGAGGAATAGAAAGACAATATCAATTCCCCTTGGAAGAGTGGTGGAGGAAACAGTAGCTTAACAAGACGGTTTTAATTCCCCTTGGAAGAGACTTGGAGTTCAGAGTCGTCAAACAAGATGGTTTTAATGCCACTTGGAAGAAACATGGAGGTCACAGTGGAATAGAAAGACAATATCAATGCCCCTTGGAAGAGTGGTGGAGGTCGCAGTAGCTTAACAAGACAGTTTTAATGCCCATTGGAAGAGTGGTGGAGGTCGCAGAAGCTTAACAAGATGGTTTTAATGCACCTCCGAAGAGACGTGGAGGTCAGAGAGGTTTAACAAGACGGTTTTAATGCCCCTTGGAAGAGACATGGAAGTCAGAGTGTTTCAACAAGACGGTTTTAATGCCCCTTGGAAGAGTGGTGGAGGTCGCAGAAGCTTAACAAGACGGTTTTAATGCCCCTCCGAAGAGACTTGGCGTTTAGAGTGGTTTAACAATACGGTTTTAATGCCCCTTGTAAGAGACGTGGAATTCAGAGTGGTTTAACAATATGGTTTTAATTCCCCTTGCAAGAGACGTGGAGGTCAGAGTCTAATAAAAAGACAATATCAATGCCCCTTTGAAGAGTGGTGGAGGTCGCAGTAGCTTAAAAAAATGGTTTTAATGCCCCTTGAAAGAGTGGTGGAGGTCGCAGAAGCTTAACAAGACGGTTTTAATGCCCCTCCGAATAGACTTGGAGTTCAGAGTGGTTTAACAAGACGGTTTTAATGCCCCTTGCAAGAGACGTGGAGGTCAGAGTGGTTTAACAATATGGTTTTAATGCCCCTTGGAAGAGACGTGTAGGTCAGAGTCTAATGAAAAGACAATATCAATGCCCCTTTGAAGAGTGGTGGAGGTTGCAGTAGCTTAACAACACAGTTTTAATGCCCCTTGGAGGAGTGGTGGAGGCAGCAGTAGATTAACAAGATGGATTTAATGCCGCTTGGAAGAGTGGTGTAGGTCGCAGTAGCTTAACAAAATAGTTTTAATGACCCTTCGAAGAGACGTGGAGTTCAGAGAGGTTTAACAAGACTGTTTTAATGCCCCTTGGAAGAGATGTGGAGGTCAGAGTGGTTTAACAAGACAGTTTTAATGCCCCTTGGAAGAAATGTGGAGGTCAGAGTGGTTTAACAAGATGGTTTTTATGCCCCTTGGAAGAGACGTGGAGGTCAGAGTGGTTTAACAAGATGGTTTTAATGCACCTTTGAAAAGACGTGGAGGTCAGAGTGGAATAAAAAGACAATATCAATGCCCCTTGGAAGAGTGGTGGAGGTCGCAGTAGCTTAACAAGACGGTTTTAATGCACCTTGGAACAGTGTTGGAGGTCGCAGTAGCTTATCAAGACGGTTTTAATGCCCCTTGGAAGAGACATGGAGGTCAGAGTGGTTTAACAAGACGGTTTTAGTGCCCCTTGGAAGAGACGTGGAGGTCACAGTAGCTTAACAAGACGGTTTTAAAGCCCCATGGAAGAGTGGTATAGGTCGCAGAAGCTTAACAAGATGGTTTTAATGCCTCTTCAAAGAGAGGTGGTGTTCAGAGTGGTTTAACAAGACGGTTTTAATGCCCCTTGGAAGAGACGTGGAGGTCAGAGTGGTTTAACAAGATGGTTTTAATGCCCCTTGGAAGAGACGTGGAGGTCACAGTGGAATAGAAAGACAATATCAATGCCCCTTGGAAGAGTGGTGGACGTTGCAGTAGCTTAACAATACGGTTTTAATGCCCCTTGGAAGAGTGGTGGAGGTCGCAGTAGCTTAACAAGACTGTTTTAATGCACCTTGGAAGAAACATGGAGTTCAGAGTTGTTTAACAAGATGGTTTTAATGCCCCTTGGAGGAGACATGGAGGTCACAGAGGAATAGAAAGACAATATCAATGCCCCTTGGAAGAGTGGTGGAGGTCGCAGTAGCTTAACAAGACGGTTTTAATTCCCCTTGGAAGAGACTTGGAGTTCAGAGTGGTCAAACAAGGTGGTTTTAATGCCACTTGGAAGAGACATGGAGGTCACAGTGGAATAGAAAGACAATATCAATGCCCCTTGGAAGAGTGGTGGAGGTCGCAGTAGCTTAACAAGACAGTTTTAATGCCCTTTGGATGAGTGGTGGAGGTCGCAGAAGCTTAACAAGACGGTTTTAATGCACCTCCGAAGAGACGTGGAGGTCAGAGTGGTTTAACAAGACGGTTTTAATGCCCCTTGGAAGAGACATGGAAGTCAGAGTGGTTTAACAAGACGGTTTTAATGCCCCTTGGAAGAGTGGTGGAGGTCGCAGAAGCTTACAAGACGGTTTTAATGCCCCTCCGAAGAGACTTGGAGTTTAGAGTGGTTTAACAATACGGTTTTAATGCCCCTTGCAAGAGACGTGGAGGTCAGAGTGCTTTAAAAATATGGTTTTAATGCCCCTTGGAAGAGACGTGGAGGTCAGAGTCAAATATAAAGACAATATCAATGCCCCTTTGAAGAGTGGTGGAGGTCGCAGTAGCTTAACAAGACGGTTTTAATGCCCCTTGGAGGAGTGGTGGAGGCAGCAGTAGCTTAACAAGATGGATTTAATGCCCCTTGGAAGAGTGGTGGAGGTCGCAGTAGCTTAACAAGACAGTTTTAATGACCCTTCGTAGAGACGTGGAGTTCAGAGAGGTTTAACAAGACTGTTTTAATGCCCCTTGGAAGAGATGTGGAGGTCAGAGTGGTTTAACAAGACAGTTTTAATGCCCCTTGGAAGAGATGTGGAGGTCAGAGTGGTTTAACAAGATGGTTTTAATGCCCCTTGGAAGAGACGTGGAGGTCAGAGTCGTTTAACAAGATGGTTTCAATGCGCCTTTGAAAAGACGTGGAGGTCAGAGTGGAATAAAAAGACAATATCAATGCCCATTGGAAGAGTGGTGGAGGTCGCAGTAGCCTAACAAGACAGTTTTAATGCCCCTTGGATCAGTGTTGGAGGTCGCAGTAGCTTATCAAGACGGTTTTAGTGCCCCTTGGAAGAGACGTGGAGGTCACAGTAGGTTAACAAGACGGTTTTAAAGCCCCATGGAAGAGTGGTATAGGTCGCAGAAGCTTAACAAGAAGGTTTTAATGCCTCTTCAAAGAGAGGTGGTGTTCAGAGTGGTTTAACATGACGGTTTTAATGCCCCTTGGAAGAGACTTGGAGTTCAGAGTGGTTTAACAAGATGGTTTTAATGACCCTTGGAGGAGACATGGAGGTCACAGTGGAATAGAAAGACAATATCAATGCCCCTTGGAAGAGTGGTGGAGGTCGCAGTAGCTTAGCAAGACGGTTTTAATGCCCCTTGGAAGAGTGGTGGAGGTCGCAGAAGCTTAACAAGACGGTTTTAATACCCCTCCGAAGAGACGTGGAGGTCAGAGTGGTTTAACAAGACAGTTTTAATGCCCCTTGGAACAGACATGGATGTCAGAGTGGTTTAATAAGAAGGTTTTAATGCCCCTTGGAAGAGATGTGGAAGTCAGAGTGGTTTAACAAGACGGTTTTAATGCCCCTTGGAAAAGACGTGGAGGTCAGAGTCTAATAAAAAGACAACATCAATGCTCCTTAGAAGAGTGGTGGAGGTCTCAGTAGACTTAACAAGACGGTTTTAATGCCCCTTGGAGGAGTGGTGGAGGCAGCAGTAGCTAAACAAGATGGATTTAATGCCCCTTGGAAGAGTGGTGGAGGTCGCATTAGCTTCACAATACGGTTTTAATGCCCCTTGGAAGAGACTTGGAGTTCAGAGTGGTTTAACAAGATGATTTTAATGCCCCTTGGAAGAGACGTGGAGGTCAGAGTGGTTTAACAAGATGGTTTCAATGCGCCTTTGAAAAGACGTGGAGGTCAGAGTGGAATAAAAAGACAATATCAATGCCCATTGGAAGAGTGGTGGAGGTCGCAGTAGCTTAACAAGACGGTTTTAATGGCCCTTGGAACAGTGTTGAAGGTCGCAGTAGCTTATCAAGACGGTTTTAATGCCCCTTGGAAGAGACATGGAGTTCAGAGTGGTTTAACAAGCCGGTTTTAGTGCCCCTTGGAAGAGACGTGGAGGTCACAGTAGGTTAACAAGACGGTTTTAAAGCCACATGGAAGAGTGGTATAGGTCGCAGAAGCTTAACAAGAAGGTTTTAATGCCTCTTCAAAGAGAGGTGGTGTTCAGAGTGGTTTAACATGACGGTTTTAATGCCCCTTGGAAGAGACTTGGAGTTCAGAGTGGTTTAACAAGATGGTTTTAATGCCCCGTGGAGGAGACATGGAGGTCACAGTGGAATAGAAAGACAATATCAATGCCCCTTGGAAGAGTGGTGGAGGTCGCAGTAGCTTAACAAGACGGTTTTAATGCCCCTTGGAAGAGTGGTGGAGGTCGCAGAAGCTTAACAAGACGGTTTTAATGCCCCTCCGAAGAGACGTGGAGGTCAGAGTGGTTTAACAAGACAGTTTTAATGCCCCTTGGAAGAGACATGGATGTCAGAGTGGTTTAATAAGAAGGTTTTAATGCCCCTTGGAAGAGATGTGGAAGTCAGAGTGGTTTAACAAGACGGTTTTAATGCCCCTTGGAAAAGACGTGGAGGTCAGAGTCTAATAAAAAGACAATATCAATGCCCCTTGAAGAGTGGTGGAGGTCGCAGTAGCTTAACAAGATGGTTTTAATGCCCGTTTGAAGAGTGGTGGAGGTCGCAGAAGCATTACAAGATGGTTTTCATGCCCCTCCGAAGAGATGTGGAGGTCAGAGTGGTTTAACAAGACGGTTTTAATGCCCCTTGGAAGAGACAAGGAACTCAGAGTGGTTTAACAAGACGGTTTTAATGCCCCTTGGAAGAGAAGTGGAAGTCAGAGTGGTTTAACAAGATGGTTTTAATGCCCCTTGGAAAAGACGTGGAAGTCAGAGTGGTTTAACAATATGGTTTTAATGCCCGTTGGAAGAGACGTGAAGGTCAGAGTCTAATAAAAAGACAATATCAATTCACCTTGGAAGAGTGGTGGAAGTCGCAGTAGCTTAACTTTTTTAATGCCTCTTGGAAGTGTGGTGGAGGCAGCGGTAGCTTAACAAGATGGTTTTCATGCCCCTTGGAAGAGTGGTGGAGGTCGCAGTAGCTTAACAAGACAGTTTTAATGACCCTTCGAAGAGACGTGGTGTTCAGAGAGTTTTAACAAGACTGTTTTAATGCCCCTTTAAAGAGACGTGGAGGTCAGAGTGGTTTAACAAGACGGTTTTAATGCCCCTTGGTGGGGACGTGGAGGTCAGAGTGGTTTAACAAGATTGTTTTAATGCCCTTTGGAAAAGACATGGAGGTCAGAGTGGAATAAAAAGACAATATCAATGACCCTTTGAAGAGTGGTGGTGGTCGCAGTGGCTCAACAAGATGGTATTAATGCCCATTGGAAGAGTGGTGGAGGTCGCATTAGCTTAACAAGACGTTTTTAATGTCCCTTGGAAGAAACGTGGAGGTCAGAGTGGTTTAACAAGACGGTTTTAGTGCCCCTTGGAAGAGACGTCGAGGTCACAGTAGCTGAATAAGATGGTTTTAAAGCCCCTTGGAAGAGTGGTATAGGTCGCAGTAGCTTAACAAGATGGTTTCAATGCCTCTTCGAAGAGAGGTGGTGTTCAGAGTGGTTTAACAATATGGTTTTAATGCCCCTTGGAAGAGACGTGGAGGTCAGAGTGGTTTAACAAGATGGTTTTAATGCCCCTTGGAAGAGACATGGAGGTCACAGTGGAATAGAAAGATAATATCAATGCCCCTTGGAAGAGTGGTGGAGGTCGCAGTAGCTTAACAAGACGGTTTTAATGCCCCTTGGAAGAGTGGTATAGGTCGCAGTGGCTTAACAAGACGGTTTTAATGCCGCTTCGAAGAGACTTGGAGTTCAGAGAGGTTTAACAAAATGGTTTTAATGCCCCTTGGAAGAGACATGGAGGTCAGATTTGAATAAAAAGCCAATATCAATGCCCCTTTGAAGAGTGGTGGAGTTCACATTAGCTTAACAAGACGATTTTAATGCCCCTTGGAAGAGTGTTGGAGGTTGCAGTAGCTTAACAAAACGAATTTAATGCCCCTTGGAATAGTGGTGGAGGTCGCTATATCTTAATAAGACGGTTTTAATGACCCTACGAAGAGACGTGGAGGGCAGAGTGGTTTTACAAGATGGTTTTAATGCCACTTAGAAGAGACTTGGAGATCAGAGTGGTTTAACAAGATGGTTTTAATGGCTTTGGAAGAAACATGGAGGTCACAGTGGAATAGAAAGACAATATCAATGTCCCTTGGAAGAGTGCTGGAGGTCGCTGTAGCTTAACAAAATGGTTTTAATGCCCCTTGAAAGAGTGGTGGAGGTCGCAGAAGCTTAACAAGACGGTTTTAATGCCCCTCCGAAGAGACTTGAAGTTCAAAGTGGTTTAACAAGACTGTTTTAATACCCCTTGCAAGAGACGTGGAGGTCAGAGTGGTTTAACAATATGGTTTTAATGCCCCTTGGAAGAGACGTGGAGGTCAGAGTCTAATAAAAAGACAATATCAATGCCCCTTTGAAGAGTGGTGGAGGTCGCAGTAGCTTAACAAGACGTTTTTAATGCCCCTTGGAGGGGTGTTGGAGGCAGAAGTAGCTTAACAAGATGGATTTAATGCCCCTTGGAAGAGTGGTGGAGGTCGCAGTAGCTTAACAAGACAGTTTTAATGACCCTTCGAAGAGACGTGGAGTTCAGAGAGGTTTAACAAGACTGTTTTAAAGCTCATTGGAAGAGATGTGGAGGTCAGAGTGGTTTAACAAGACAGTTTTCATGCCCCTTGGAAGAGACGTGGAGGTCAGAGTGGTTTAAAAATATGGTTTTAATGCCCCTTGGAAGAGACGTGGAGTTCAGAGTGGTTTAACAAGATGCTTTTAATGCCCCTTTGAAAAGACGTGGAGGTCAGAGTGGAATAAAAAGACAATATCAATGCCCCTTGGAAGAGTGGTGGAGGTCGCAGTAGCTTAACAAGACGGTTTTAATTCCCATTGGGACAGTGTAGGAGGTCGCAGTAGCTTATAAAGACGGTTTTAATGCCCGTTGGAAGAAACGTAGAGGTCAGAGTGGTTTAACAAGACAGTTTTAGTGCCCCTTGGAAGAGACGTGGAGGTCACAGTAGCTTAACAAGACGGTTTTAAAGCCCCATGGAAGAGTGGTATAGGTCTCAGAAGCTTAACAAGATGGTTTTAATGCCTCTTCGAAGAGAGGTGGTGTTCAGAGTGGTTTAACAATACGGTTTTAATGCCCCTTGGAAGAGACATGGAGGTCACAGTAGCTTAACAAGACGGTTTTAAAGCCCCTTGGAGGCGTGGTAGAGGTCTCAGTAGGTTAACAAGACGGTTTTAATGCCTCTTCGAAGAGAGGTGGTGTTCACTGTGGTTCAACCAGACGGTTTTAATGCCCCTTGGAAGAGACATGGAGGTCAGAGTGCTTTAACAAGTTGGTTTTAATGCCCCTTGGAAGAGACATGGAGGTCACAGTGAAATATAAAGACAATATCAATGCCCCTTCGAAAAGTGGTGGAGGTCGCAATAGCTTAACAAGATGATTTTAATGCCCCTTGGCAGAGTTGTGGAGGACGTAGTAGCTTAACAAGATGGTTCTAATGCCACTTCGAAGAAACGTGAAGCTCAGAGGGGTGTAACAAGTAGAGATGAGCGGTGTTCGACTAGAACTGTTCGCCAATCTCAAATTCGAGCTGTTTTGGGCGGTGTTCGAGTTGTTCGACGAACCCGAACGATTTGCAAAAAATTCGGCTGTTCGAGGTTATGTTCGATAACTGTTCGTGCACCAAAATTGTGTCCTGCATGTCTGGCGCTATTTAGAGCACCAATCATGCAGGGATTGTCTGCCACTCACTGTAATGCCACAGCCATGGAGGTTGTGGCATTACAGTGATTGCCCAAATCGATGGGAACAGTGCCAACAGTGAAACATGAAAAGCCGGCAATTCAGCAGCGGCATACACCGGTACCCGACAATTTAGAACCGAAAGAATAGAGCTTCACACATAGATTAGATAGATATAAACATGTCAGCCACATATATACGAAGTACAGTGAAAGTGCTGCTTACTGTACTTGTCATTTAGCGTAAAGGATTTATCAAAAAAAATAATAGTGTTTTCATGCACCCTCTCTTTAAAAAAGCCGGCCGGCAATTCAGCAGCGGTACCCGACAATTTAGAATAGAAGGAATAGAGAATCACACATAGATTAGATAGATAGAAACATGTCAGTCACATATATATGAAGTACAGTGACAGTGTTGCTTACTGTACTTGTCATTTAGTGTAAAGGATTTATTAAAAAAAATAATAGTGTTTTCATGCACCGTCTCTTTAAGAAAGCCGGCCGGCAATTCAGCAGCGGTACCCGACAATTTATAACAGACAGAATAGAGCTTCACACATAGATTAGATAGATAGAAACATGTCAGTCACATATATATGAAGTACAGTGATAGTGTTGGTTACTGTACTTGTCATTTAGTATTAAAATAAAGGATTTATTATTAAAAAAATTGGCGTGGGGTTCCCCTTAATTTTAGTCTCTAGCGGAGGTTAAGCAGACAGCTGGGGCAGATGTTTGAAGCCTGGGAAGGGGGTAATACCCACGGAGCTTCCCAGGCTACTAATATCAGCCCCCAGCTGAATACATAGCCTTTACTAGCTATTAAAATGGGGGACCCCCCCCAAAAAATGACGTGGGGTCCCCCCTAATTTAATAGCTAGCAAAGGCTAGGCAGACAGCTGGGGGCTGATATTAATATCCCAGGAAGGGAGCCATGAATATTGGCCCCCTCCCAGGCTAGAAACACCAGCCGTCAGCCGCCCCAGAAATGGCGCATTCATAGGATGCGCCAATTCTGGCACTTAGCCTCGCTCTTCCACGCTGCCCTGGTGCGGTGGCAGTGGGGTAATAGGGCTGGGGTTGATGTCAGCTTATAATGCCAGCTGACATCAAGCCCAGGTTAGTAATGGAGAGGCGTCTATAAGACACCCCCATTACTAACCCCATAGTCAAAGTTAAAAAAAACACAAACACCCAGAATAAAGTCCTTTAATTGAAATAAAGACACAATTCTTTATTGTTCTAAATTAAACTATACTTACAATCACGCCCATTCCAGCTGAAGCCAACGATCTCCTGAAATAAAAGAAAAATAATAAAGCAACATCATCCTTACCTTTCCATGGTTCCCATGACAGCTTCAGCTCTGCTACATCGAGATGACAGGCTGGACCGCAGCAGAACGCTGCCATCCAGCCTGTCATCCCGCAGACACTGAGAAGCGCAGGCTTGCTTGAGCTCCACAGTGTCTCTCTGTGAGGGCATCCAGATGAGCCGAGTTAATGTCCAATTAACTCGGCTCACCTCATGCACGTCACTGACAGCGTGGGAAAATTCTCCTGCACTCAGCGCTTCAGCTTGGAAGAGATGTGGAGTTCAGAGTGGAATAAAAAGACCATATCAATGCCCATTGGAAGAGTGGTGGAGGTAGCAGTAGCTTAACAAGACGGTTTTAATGCACCTTGCAAGAGTGGTGTAGGTCACAGTAGCTTAACAAGACATTATTAATGTCGTTTAGAAGAGTAGCTTAACAAGACGGTTTTAATTCAACTTGGAAGAGTGGTGGAGGTGGCTGCAGCTTAACAAGACGGTTTTAATGCCCCTTGGAAGAGACGTGGAGGTCAGAGTGGTTTAACAAGTCGGTTTTAATGCCCCTTGGAAGAGACGTGGAGGTCAGAGTGGTTTAACAAGACGGTTTTAATGCCCCTTGGAAGAGACATGGAGTTCAGAGTGGTATAACAAGATGGTTTTTATGCCCCTTGGAAGAGACGTGGAGGTCAGAGTGAAATGAAAAGACAATATCAATGCCCCTTGGAAGAGTGGTGGAGTTCGCAGTATCTTAACAAGTCGGTTTTAATGCCCCTTGGTAGAGTGGTGGAGGTCACAGTAACTTAAGAAGACGGTATTAATGCACCTTGGAAGAGTGGTGGAGGTCGCAGTAGCTTAACAAGGCGGTTTTAATGCCTCTTCGAAGAGAGGTGGTGTTCAGAGTTGTTAAACAAGATGGTTTTAATGCCCCTTCGAAGAGACGTGGAGGTCAGAGTGGTTTAACAAGATGGTTTTATTGCCCCTAGGAAGAGATGTGGAGTTCAGAGTTGTTTAACAATATGCTTTTAATGCCCCTTGGAAGAGACGAGGAGGTCAGAGTGGTTTAACAAGACTGTTTTAATGGCCCTTGGAAGAGATGTGGAGTTCAGAGTGGATTAGCAAGCCTGTTTTAAAAACCCTTGGAAGAGACGTGGAGGTCAGAGTGGAATAAAAAGACAATATCAATGCCCCTTTGTAGAGAGGTGGAGGACGCAGTAGCTTAACAAGACGGTTTTAATGCCCATTGGATAATTGGTGGAGGTCACAGTAGCTTAACAAGACGGTTTTAATGCCACTTCGAAGAGACGTGGAGGTCACAGTAGCTTAACAAAACGGTTTTAATGCCTTTTGGAAGATACATGGAGGTCACAGTGGAATAGAAAGACAATATCAATGCCCCTTGGAAGAGTGGTGGAGGTCACAGTGGCTTAACAAGACGTTTTTAATGCCCCTTGGAAGAGTGGTGGAGGTCGCAATAGCTTAAAAAGACGGTATTAATGCCCCTTCGAAGAGACGTGGAGTTCAGAGTGGTTTAACAAGACGGTTTTAATGCCCCTTGAAAGAGACGTGGAGGTCACAGTGGAATAGAAAGACAATATCAATGCCCCTTGGAAGAGTGGTGGAGGTCGCAGTAGCTTAACAAGACGGTTTTAATGCCCCTTGGAAGAGACGTGGGGTTCAGAGTGGTTTAACAAGATGGTTTTAATGCCTCTTGGAAGAGACGTGGAGGTCAGACTGGAATAAAAAGACCATATCAAAGCACCTTTAAAGAGTGGTGGAGGTCACAGAAGATTAACAAGACGGTTTTAATGCCCCTTGGAAGAGTGTTGGAGGTCGAAGTAGCTTAACAAGACATTTTTAATGCCCCTTGGAACAATGGTGGAGGTCGCAGTAGCTTAACAAGATGGTTTTAATGCCCCTTCAAAGAGACGTGGAGGTCAGATTGGTTAAACAAGACGCTTTTAATGCCCCTTGGAAGAGACATGTAGGTCACAGTAGCTTAACAAGACGGTTTTAATGCCCCTTGGAAGAGACTTGGAGTTCAGAATGGTTTAAAAAGATGGTTTTAATGGCCCTTGGAAGAAACATGGAGGTCACAGTGGAATAGAAAGACAATATCAATGCCCCTTGGAAGAGTGGCGGAGGTCGCTGTAGCTTAACAAGACGGTTTTAATACCCCTTGGAAGAGACATGTAGGTCACAGTGGAATAGAAAGACAATATAAATGCCCCTTGGAAGAGTGGTGGAGTTCACAGTAGCTTAACAAGACGGTTTTAATACCACTTGGAAGAGAGCTGGAGGTCGCAGTAGCTTAATAAGACGGTTTTAATGCCCCTCCGAAGAGATGTGGAGTGCAGAGTGGTTTAACAAGACGGTTTTAATGCCCCTTGGAAGAGACGAGAAGGTCAGAGTGGTTTAACAAGACGGTTTTAATGCCCCTTGGAAGAGACGTGGAAGTCAGAGTGGTTTAACAAGACGGTTTTAATACCCCTTGGAAAAGACGTGGAGGTCAGATTGGTCTAACAATATGGTTTAATGCCAGTTGGAAGAGACGTGGAGGTTAGAGTCTAATAAAAAGACAGTATCAATGCCCCTTGGAAGAGTGGTGGAGGTCGCAGTAGCTTAACAAGATGGTTTTAATGCACCATGGAAGAGTGGTGGAGGTCGCAGTAGCTTAACAAGACAGTTTTAATGACCTTTCGAAGAGAAGTGGAGTTCAGAGAGGTTTAACAAGACTGTTTTAATGCCCATTGGAAGAGACGTGGAGGTCAGAGTGGTTAAACATGATGGTTTTAATGCCCCTTGGAAGAGACGTGGAGGTCAGAGTGGTTTAACAAGATGGTTTTAATGCCACTTGGATAAGACGTGGGGGTCAGAGTCTAATAAAAAGACAATATCAATGCCCCTTTGAAGAGTGGTGTAGGTCGCAGTAGCTTAACAAGATGGTTTTAATGCCCCTTGAAAAAGTGTTGGTGGTCGCAGTAGCTTAACAAGACAGTTTTAATGACCCTACGAAGAGATGTAGAGTTCAGAGAGGTTTACCAAGACTGTTTTAATGCCCCTTTGAAGAGACGTGGAGTTCAGAGTCGTATAACAAGACGGTTTTAATGCCCCTTGGAACAGACATGGAGGTCAGAGTGGTTTCACAAGAAGGTTTTAATGCCCCTTTGGAAGAGACGTGGAGGTCAGAGTGGAATAAAAAGACAATATCAATGCCCCTTGGAAGACTGTGTGGAGGTCGCAGTAGCTTAACAAGATGGTTTTAATGCCCCTTGGAAGAGTGGTGGAGTTCGCAGTAGCGTAACAAGACAGTATTAATGCCCCTTGGTAGAGTGGTGGAGGTCGCAGTAGCTTAACAAGACGGTTTTAAAGCCCCTTGGAAGAAACGAGGAGGTCACAGTAGCTTAACTAGACGATTTTAATGCCTCTTCGAAGAGAGGTGGTGTTCAGAGTGGTTTAACAAGATGGTTTTAATGCCCATTGGAAGAGACGTGGAGGTCAGAGTGGTTTAACAAGATGGTTTTAATGCCCCTTGGAAGATACATGGAGGTCAGAGTAGCTTAACAAGACAGTTTTAATGCCCCTTGGAAGAGACGTGGAGGTCACAGTGAAATTTAAAGACAATATCAATGCCGCTTTGAAGAGTTGTGGAGGTCGCAATAGCTTAACAAGATGTTTTTAATGCCCCTTGGAAGAGTGGTGGAGGTCGCAGTAGCTTAACAAGACGGTTTTAATGCACCATGGAAGAGTGGTGGAGGTCGCAGTAGTTAACAAGACTGTTTTAATGCCCCTTGGAAGAGTGGTGGAGGTCGCAGTATCTTAACAAGACAGTTTTAATGACCCTTCGAAGAGAAGTGGAGTTCAGAGAGGTTTAACAAGACTGTTTTAATGCCCATTGGAAGAGACGTGGAGGTTAGAGTGGTTTAACATGATGGTTTTAATGCCCCTTGGAAGAGACGTGGAGGTCAGAGTGGTTTAACAAGATGGTTTTAATGCCCCTTGGATAAGACGTGGAGGTCAGAGTCTAATAAAAAGACAATATCAATGCCCCTTTGAAGAGTGGTGTAGGTCACAGTAGCTTAACAAGATGGTTTTAATGCCCCTTGGAAAAGTGTTGGTGGTCGCTGTAGCTTAACAAGACAGTTTTAATGACCCTACAAAGAGATGTAGAGTTCAAAGAGGTTTACCAAGACTGTTTTAATGCCCCTTTGAAGAGACGTGGAGTTCAAGTGGTATAACAAGACGGTTTTAATGCCCCTTGGAACAGACATGGAGGTCAGAGTGGTTTCACAAGATGGTTTTAATTACCCTTGGAAGAGACGTGGAGGTCAGAGTGGAATAAAAAGACAATATCAATGCCCCTTGGAAGACTGTGTGGAGGTCGCAGTAGCTTATCAAGACGGTTTTAATGCCCCTTGGAAGAGTGGTGGAGTTCGCAGTAGCTTAACAAGACGGTATTAAAGACCCTTGGAAGAGTGGTGGAGGTCGCAGTAGCTTAACAAGACGGTTTTAATACCCCTTGGAAGAGAGCTGGAGGTCGCAGTAGCTTAACAAGACGGTTTTAATGCCCCTCCGAAGAGATGTGGAGTGCAGAGTGGTTTAACAAGACGGTTTTAATGCCCCTTGGAAGAGACGTGGAGGTCAGAGTGGTTTAAGAAGACGGTTTTAATGCCCCTTGGAAGAGACGTGGAAGTCAGAGTGGTTTAACAAGACGGTTTTAATACCCCTTGGAAAAGACGTGGAGGTCAGATTGATTTAACAATATGGTTTAATGCCAGTTGGAAGAGACGTGGAGGTTAGAGTCTAATAAAAAGACAGTATCAATGCCCCTTGGAAGAGTGGTGGAGGTCGCAGTAGCTTAACAAGACAGTTTTAATGCCCCTTGGAAGAGTGGTGGAGGTCGCAGTAGCTTAACAAGACAGTTTTAATGACCCTTCGAAGAGAAGTGGAGTTCAGAGAGGTTTAACAAGACTGTTTTAATGCCCATTGGAAGAGACGTGGAGGTTAGAGTGGTTTAACATGATGGTTTTAATGCCCCTTGGAAGAGACGTGGAGGTCAGAGTGGTTTAACAAGATGGTTTTAATGCCCCTTGGATAAGACGTGGAGGTCAGAGTCTAATAAAAAGACAATATCAATGCCCCTTTGAAGAGTGGTGTAGGTCACAGTAGCTTAACAAGATGGTTTTAATGCCCCTTGGAAAAGTGTTGGTGGTCGCTGTAGCTTAACAAGACAGTTTTAATGACCCTACAAAGAGATGTAGAGTTCAAAGAGGTTTACCAAGACTGTTTTAATGCCCCTTTGAAGAGACGTGGAGTTCAAGTGGTATAACAAGACGGTTTTAATGCCCCTTGGTACAGACATGGAGGTCAGAGTGGTTTCACAAGATGGTTTTAATGCCCATGGGAAGAGACGTGGAGGTCAGAGTGGAATAAAAATACAATATCAATGCCCCTTGAAAGACTGTGTGGAGGTCGCAGTAGCTTTACAAGACGGTTTTAATGCCCCTTGGAAGAGTAGTGGAGTTCGCAGTAGCTTAACAAAACAGTATTAATGCCCCTTGGAAGAGTGGTGGAGGTCACAGTAGCTTAACAAGACGGTTTTAAAGCCCCTTGGAAGAAATGAGGAGGTCACAGTAGCTTAACTAGACGATTTTAATGCCTCTTCGAAGAGAGGTGGTGTTCAGAGTGGTTTAACAAGATGGTTTTAATGCCCATTGGAAGAGACGTGGAGGTCAGAGTGGTTTAACAAGATGGTTTTAATGCCCCTTGGAAGATACATGGAGGTCAGAGTAGCTTAACAAGACAGTTTTAATGCCCCTTGGAAGAGACGTGGAGGTCACAGTGAAATTTAAAGACAATATCAATGCCGCTTTGAAGAGTTGTGGAGGTCGCAATAGCTTAACAAGATGTTTTTAATGCCCCTTGGAAGAGTGGTGGAGGTCGCAGTAGCTTAACAAGACGGTTTTAATGCACCATGGAAGAGTGGTGGAGGTCGCAGTAGTTAACAAGACTGTTTTAATGCCCCTTGGGAGAGTGGTGGAGGTCGCAGTATCTTAACAAGACAGTTTTAATGACCCTTCGAAGAGAAGTGGAGTTCAGAGAGGTTTAACAAGACTGTTTTAATGCCCATTGGAAGAGACGTGGAGGTCAGAGTGGTTTAACATGATGGTTTTAATGCCCCTTGGAAGAGATGTGGAGGTCAGAGTGGTTTAACAAGATGGTTTTAATGCCCCTTGGATAAGACGTGGAGGTCAGAGTCTAATAAAAAGACAATATCAATGCCCCTTTGAAGAGTGGTGTAGGTCACAGTAGCTTAACAAGATGGTTTTAATGCCCCTTGGAAAAGTGTTGGTGGTCGCTGTAGCTTAACAAGACAGTTTTAATGACCCTACAAAGAGATGTAGAGTTCAAAGAGGTTTACCAAGACTGTTTTAATGCCCCTTTGAAGAGACGTGGAGTTCAGAGTGGTATAACAAGACGGTTTTAATGCCCCTTGGAACAGACATGGAGGTCAGAGTGGTTTCACAAGATGGTTTTAATTACCCTTGGAAGAGACGTGGAGGTCAGAGTGGAATAAAAAGACAATATCAATGCCCCTTGGAAGACTGTGTGGAGGTCGCAGTAGCTTATCAAGACGGTTTTAATGCCCCTTGGAAGAGTGGTGGAGTTCGCAGTAGCAAAACAAGACGGTATTAAAGACCCTTGGAAGAGTGGTGTAGGTCGCAGTAGCTTAACAAGACGGTTTTAATACCCCTTGGAAGAGAGCTGGAGGTCGCAGTAGCTTAACAAGACGGTTTTAATGCCCCTCCGAAGAGATGTGGAGTGCAGAGTGGTTTGACAAGACGGTTTTAATGCCCCTTGGAAGAGACGTGGAGGTCAGAGTGGTTTAACAAGACGGTTTTAATGCCCCTTGGAAGAGACGTGGAAGTCAGAGTGGTTTAACAAGACGGTTTTAATACCCCTTGGAAAAGACGTGGAGGTCAGATTGGTTTAACAATATGGTTTAATGCCAGTTGGAAGAGACGTGGAGGTTAGAGTCTAATAAAAAGACAGTATCAATGCCCCTTGGAAGAGTGGTGGAGGTCGCAGTACCTTAACAAGACAGTTTTAATGCCCCTTGGAAGAATGGTGGAGGTCGCAGTAGCTTAACAAGACAGTTTTAATGACCCTTCGAAGAGAAGTGGAGTTCAGAGAGGTTTAACAAGACTGTTTTAATGCCCATTGGAAGAGACGTGGAGGTCAGAGTGGTTTAACAAGATTGTTTTAATGCCCCTTGGAAGAGACGTGGAGGTCAGAGTGGTTTAACAAGATGGTTTTAATGCCCCTTGGATAAGACGTGGAGGTCAGAGTCTAATAAAAAGACAATATCAATGCGCCTTCGAAGAGTGGTGTAGGTCGCAGTAGCTTAACAAGATGGTTTTAATGCCCCTTGGAAAAGTTTTGGTGGTCGCAATAGCTTAACAAGACAGTTTTAATGACCCTACGAAGAGATATAGAGTTCAGAGACGTTTACCAAGACTGTTTTAATGCCCCTTTGAAGATACGTGGAGTTCAGAGTGGTATAACAAGACGGTTTTAATGCCCCTTGGTACAGACATGGAGGTCAGAGTGGTTTCACAAGATGGTTTTAATGCCCATTGGAAGAGACGTGGAGGTCAGAGTGGAATAAAAATACAATATCAATGCCCCTTGAAAGACTGTGTGGAGGTCGCTGTAGCTTAACAAGACGGTTTTAATGCCCCTTGGAAGAGTGGTGGAGTTCGCAGTAGCTTAACAAGACAGTATTAATGCTCCTTGGAAGAGTGGTGGAGGTCGCAGTAGCTTAACAAGACGGTTTTAAAGCCCCTTGGAAGAAATGAGGAGGTCACAGTAGCTTAACTAGACGATTTTAATGCCTCTTCGAAGAGAGGTGGTGTTCAGAGTGGTTTAACAAGATGATTTTAATGCCCATTGGAAGAGACGTGGAGGTCAGAGTGGTTTAACAAGATGGTTTTAATGCCCCTTGGAAGATACATGGAGGTCAGAGTAGCTTAACAAGACAGTTTTAATGCCCCTTGGAAGAGACGTGGAGGTCACAGTGAAATTTAAAGACAATATCAATGCCGCTTCGAAGAGTTGTGGAGGTCGCAATAGCTTAACAAGATGTTTTTAATGCCCCTTGGAAGAGTGGTGGAGGTCGCAGTAGCTTAACAAGACGGTTTTAATGCACCATGGAAGAGTGGTGGAGGTCGCAGTAGTTAACAAGACTGTTTTAATGCCCCTTGGAAGAGTGGTGGAGGTCGCAGTAGCTTAACAAGACAGTTTTAATGACCCTTCGAAGAGAAGTGGAGTTCAGAGAGGTTTAACAAGACTGTTTTAATGCCCATTGGAAGAGACGTGGAGGTCAGAGTCGTTTAACATGATGGTTTTAATGCCCCTTGGAAGAAACGTGGAGGTCAGAGTGGTTTAACAAGATGGTTTTAATGCCCCTTGGATAAGACGTGGAGGTCAGAGTCTAATAAAAAGACAATATCAATGCCCCTTTGAAGAGTGGTGTAGGTCGCAGTAGCTTAACAAGATGCTTTTAATGCCCCTTGGAAAAGTGTTGGTGGTCGCTGTAGCTTAACAAGACAGTTTTAATGACCCTACAAAGAGATGTAGAGTTCAAAGAGGTATACCAAGACTGTTTTAATGCCCCTTTGAAGAGACGTGGAGTTCAGAGTGGTATAACAAGACGGTTTTAATGCCCCTTGGAACAGACATGGAGGTCAGAGTGGTTTCACAAGATGGTTTTAATTACCCTTGGAAGAGACGTGGAGGTCAGAGTGGAATAAAAAGACAATATCAATGCCCCTTGGAAGACTGTGTGGAGGTCGCAGTAGCTTATCAAGACGGTTTTAATGCCCCTTGGAAGAGTGGTGGAGTTCGCAGTAGCTTAACAAGACGGTATTAAAGACCCTTGGAAGAGTGGTGGAGGTCGCAGTAGCTTAACAAGACGGTTTTAAAGCCCCTTGGAAGAAACGGGGAGGTCACAGTAGCTTAACTAGACGATTTTAATGCCTCTTCGTAGAGAGGTGGTGTTCAGAGTGGTTTAACAAGATGGTTTTGATGCCCATTGGAAGAGACGTGGAGGTCAGAGTGGTTTAACAAGATGGTTTTAATGCCCCTTGGAAGATACATGGAGGTCAGAGTAGCTTAACAAGACAGTTTTAATGCCCCTTGGAAGAGACGTGGAGGTCACAGTGAAATTTAAAGACAATATCAATGCCGCTTCGAAGAGTTGTGAAGATGGCAATAGCTTAACAAGATGTTTTTAATGCCCCTTGGAAGAGTGGTGGAGGTCGCAGTAGCTTAACAAGACAGTTTTAATGCACCATGGAAGAGTTGTGGAGGTCGCAGTAGCTTAACAAGACTGTTTTTTTGATGCCCCTTTGTAGAGACGTGCAGTTCAGAGTGGTTTAACAAGATGGTTTTAATGCCCCTTGGAAGAGACGTGGAGGTCAGAGAGGAATAAAAAGACAATATCAATGCCCCTTTGAAGAGTGGTGGAGGTCACAGTAGCTTAACAAGACAGTTTTAATGCCCCTTGGAAGAGTGGTGGAGGTTGCAGTAGCTTAACAAGACGGTTTTAATGCCCCTTGGAATAGTGGTGGAGGTCACAGTAGCTTAACAAGACGTTTTAATGCCCCTTCGAAGAGACGTGGAAGTCAGAGAGGTTTAGCAAAACGGTTTTAATGCCCCTTGGAAGAGACGTGTAGGTCACAGTAGCTTAACAAGGTGGTTTTAATGCCCCTTGGAAGAGTGGTGGAGGTCGCAGTAGCTTAACAAGACGGTTTTAATGCACCTTGGAATAGTGGTGGATGTCGCAGTAGCTTAACAAGACGGTTTTAATGCCCCTTTGAAGAGACGTGGAGGTCAGAGTGTTTTAACAAAATGGTTTTAATGCCCCTTGGAAGAGACGTGTAGGTCACAGTAGCTTAACAAGATGGTTTAATGCCCCTTGGAAGAGACTTGGCGTTCAGAGCGGTTTAACAAGATGGTTTTTATGGCCCTTGCAAAAGACATGGAGGTCACAGTGGAATAGAAATACAATATCAATGCCCCTTGGAAGAGGGCGGGAGGTCGCAGTAGCTTAACATGACGGTTTTAATGCCCCTTGGAAGAGTTGTGGAGGTCGCAGTAGCTTAACAAGACGGTTTTAATGACCATCCGAAGAGACGTGGAGTTCAGAGTGGTTTGACAAGACGGCTTTAATGCCCCATGGAAGAGACGTGGAGGTCAGAGTGGTTTAACGAGATGGTTTTAATGTCCCTTGGAAGAGTGGTGGAGGTCGCAGTAGCTTAACACGTTGGTTTTAATGCCCCTTGGAAGAGACGTGGAGGTCAGAGTGGTTTAAAAGACGGTTTTAATTCCCCTTGGAATAGACGTGGAGTTCAGAGTGGTATAACAAGACGATTATTATGCCCCTTGGAAGAGATGTGGAGGTCAAAGTGAAATAAAAAGACAATATTAATGCCCCTTGGAACAGTGTTGGAGGTCGCAGTATCTTAAGAAGACGGTATTAATGTCCCTTGGAAGAGTGGTGGAGGTCGCAGTAGCTTAACAAGACGGTATTAATGTCCCTTGGAAGAGTGGTGGAGGTTGCAGTAGCTTAACAAGACAGTTTTAATGCCCCTTGGTAGAAACGTGGAGTTCACAGTAGCTGAACAAGACGATTTTAATGCCCAATGGAAGAGACATGGAGGTCAAGGTGTTTTAACAAGACGGTTTTAATGCCCCTTCGAAAAGACATGGAGGTCACAGTAGCTGAAAAAGACTGTTTTAAAGCCACTTGGAAGAGTTGTGGAGGTCGCAGTAGCTTAACAAGATGGTTTTAATACCTGATCGAAGAGAGGTGGTGTTCAGCGTGGTTTAACAAGACGGTTTTAATGCCCCTTCGAAGAGACGTTGAGGTCGGAGTGGTTTAACAAGACGGTTTTCATGCCCCTGGGAAGAGACGTGGAGTTCAGAGTGGTTAACAAGACGCTTTTAATGCCCCTTTGAAGAGACGAGGAGATCAGAGTGGTGTAACAAGACTGTTTTAATGCCCCTTGGAAGAGATGTGGAGTTCAGAGTGGATTAACAAGAATGTTTTAATAAACCATGGAAGAGACATGGAGGTCAGAGTGTAATAAAAAGACAATACCAATGCCCCTTTGAAGAGAGGTGGATGTCACAGTAGCTTAACAAGACGGTCTTAATGACCCTTGGAAGAGACTTAGAGTTCAGAGTGGTTTAACAAGACTGTTTTAATGCCCCTTGGAAGAGACATGGCGGTCACAGTGGAATAGAAAGACAATATCAATGCCGCTTGGAAGAGTGGTGTAGGTCGCAGTAGCTTAACAAGACGGTTTTAATGCCCCTTGGGTGAGTGGTGGAGGTCGGACTAGTTTAACAAGACGGTTTTAATGCCCCTTCGCGGAAACGTGGAGTTCAGAGTGGTTTAACAAGATGGTTTTAATGCCCCCTGGAAGAGACGTGGAGGTCAGAGTGGAATAAAAAGACAATTTCAATGCCCCTTTGAATAGTGGTGGAGGTCACAGTAGCTTAACAAGACGGTTTTAATGCCCTTTGGAAGAGTGGTGGAGGTCGCAGTAGCTTAACAAGACGGTTTTAATGCACCTTGGAATAGTGGTGGATGTCGCAGTAGCTTAACAAGACGGTTTTAATGCCCCTTTGAAGAGACGTGGAGGTCAGAGTGTTTTAACAAAATGGTTTTAATGCCCCTTGGAAGAGACGTGTAGGTCACAGTAGCTTAACAAGATGGTTTAATGCCCCTTGGAAGAGACTTGGAGTTCAGAGCGGTTTAACAAGATGGTTTTAATGGCACGTGGAAATGACATGGAGGTCACAGTGGAATAGAAATACAATATCAATGCCCCTTGGAAGAGGGAGGGAGGTCGCAGTAGCTTAACATGACGGTTTTAATGCCCTTTGGAAGAGTTGTGGAGGTCGCATTAGCTTAACAAGACGGTTTTAATGACCATCCGAAGAGACGTGGAGTTCAAAGTGGTTTAACAAGACGGTTTTAATGCCCCTTGGAAGAGACGTGGAGTTCAGAGTGGTTTAACAAGACGGTTTTAATGCCCCTTGGAAGAGACCTGGAGGTCAGAGTGGTTTAACGAGATGGTTTTAATGCCCCTTGGAAGAGTGGTGGAGGTCGCAGTAGCTTAACACGCTGGTTTTATTGCCCCTTGGAAGAGACGTGGAGGTCAGAGTGGAATAAAAAGACAATTTCAATGCCCCTTTGAATAGTGGTGGAGGTCATAGTAACTTAACAAGGGGGTTTTAATGACCCTTGGAAGAGTGGTGGAGGTCGCAGTAGCTTAACAAGACGGTTTTAATGCACTTGGAATAGTGGTGGAGGTCGCAGTAGCTTAACAAGACGGTTTTAATGCCCCTTGGAACAGTTGTGGAGGTCGCAGTAGCTTAACAAGACGGTTTTAAAGACCATCCGAAGAGACGTGGAGTTCAGAGTGGTTTAACAAGACGGTTTTAATGCCCCTTGGAAGAGACGTGGAGGTCAGAGTGGTTTAACGAGATGGTTTTAATGCCCCTTGGAAGAGTGGTGGAGGTCGCAGAAGCTTAACACGTCGGTTTTAATGCCCATTGGAAGAGACGTGGAGGTCAGAGTGGTTTAAAAGACGGTTTTAATTCCCCTTGGAATAGACGTGGAGTTCAGAGTGGTATAACAAGAAGGTTATTATACCCCTTGGAAGAGACGTTGAGGTCAAAGTGAAATAAAAAGACAATATCAATGCCCCTTGGAACAGTGTTGGAGGTCGCAGTATCTTAAGAAGACGGTATTAATGTCCCTTGGAAGAGTGGTGGAGGTCGCAGAGCTTAACAAGACGGTATTAATGTCCCTTGGAAGAGTGGTGGAGGTTGCAGTAGCTTAACATGACAGTTTTAATGCCCCTTGGTAGAAACGTGGAGGTCACAGTAGCTGAACAAGACGGTTTTAATGCCCCATGGAAGAGACATGGAGGTCAAGGTGGTTTAATAAGACCATTTTAATGCCATTTCGAAAAGACATGGAGGTCACTGTAGCTGAAAAAGACTGTTTTAAAGCCCCTTGGTAGAGTGTTGGAGGTCGCAGTAGCTTAACAAGACGGTTTTAATACCTGTTCGAAGAGAGGTGGTGTTCAGCGTGGTTTAACAAGACGGTTTTAATGCCCCTTCGAAGAAACGTTGAGGTCAGAGTGGTTTAACAAGACGGTTTAAATGCCCCTGGGAAGAGACGTGGAGTTCAGAGTGGTTTAACAAGACGCTTCTAATGCCCCTTTGAAGAGACGAGGAGATCAGAGTGGTTTAACAAGACTGTTTTAATGCCCCTTGGAGGAGATGTGGAGTTCAGAGTGGATTAACAAGAATGTTTTAATAAACCATGGAAGAGACATGCAGGTCAGAGTGTAATAAAAAGACAATATCAATGCCCCTTTGAAGAGAGGTGGAAGTCGCAGTAGCTTAACAAGACGGTTTTAATGCCCATTGGAATAGTGGTGGAGGTCGTAGTAGCTTAACAAGACGGTTTTAAAGCCCCTTCGAAGAGACGTGGATGTCACAGTAGCTTAAGAAGACGGTCTTAATGACCCTTGGAAGAGACTTAGAGTTCAGAGTGGTTTAACAAGACTGTTTTAATGCCCCTTGGAAGAGACATGGAGGTCACAGTGGCATAGAAAGACAATATCAATGCCGCTTGGAAGAGTGGTGGAGGTCGCAGTAGCTTAACAAGACGGTTTTAATGCCCCTTGTAAGAGTGGTGGAGGTCGCAATAGTTCAACAAGACGGTTTTAATGCCCCTTCGAGGAAACGTGGAGTTCAGAGTGGTTTAACAAAATGGTTTTAATGCCCCTTGGAAGAGACGTGGAGGTCAGAGTGGAATAAAAAGACAATTTCAATGCCCCTTTGAATATTGGTGGAGGTCACAATAACTTAACAAGAGGGTTTTAATGCCCCTTGGAAGAGTGGTAGAGGTCGCAGTAGCTTAACAAGACGGTTTTAATGCACCTTGGAATAGTGGGGGAGGTCGCAGTAGCTTAACAAGACGGTTTTAATGCCCCTTCAAAGAGACATGGAGGTCAGAGTGTTTTAACAAAATGGTTTTAATGCCCCTTGGAAGAGTGGTGGAGGTCGCAGTAGCTTAACAAGTCGGTTTTAATGCCCCTTGAAAGAGTGGTGGAGGTGACAGTAGCGTAGCAAGACGGTTTTAATGCCCCTCCGAAGAGACGTGAATTTCAGAGTGATTTAACAAGACGGATTTAATGCCCCTTGGGAGAGACGTGGAGGTCAGAGTGGTTTAACGAGATGGTTTTAATGCCCCTTGGAAGAGTGGTGGAGGTCAGAGTGGTTTAAAAGATGGTTTTAATTCCCCTTGGAATAGACGTGGAGTTCAGAGTGGTATAACAAGACGGTAATTATGCCCCTTGGAAGAGACGTGGAGGTCAAAGTGAAATAAAAACAATATCAATGCCCCTTGGAGCTGTGTTGGAGCTCGCAGTATCTTAAGAAGATGGTATTAATGTCCCTTGGAAGAGTGGTGGAGCTCGCAGTAGCTTAACAAGACGGTATTAATGTCCCTTGGAAGAGTGGTGGAGGTCGCAGTAGCTTAACAAGACAGTTTTAATGCCCCTTGGTAGAAACGTGGAGGTCACAGTAGCTGAACAAGACGGTTTTAATGCCCCATGGAAGAGACGTGGAGGTCAAGGTGGTTTAACAAAACGATTTTAATGACCCTTCGAAGAGACATGGAGGTCACGGTAGCTGAAAAACACTGTATTAAAGCCCCTTGGAAGAGTGGTGGAGGTCGCAGTAGCTTAACAAGACGGTTTTAATATCTCTTCGAAAAGAGGTGGTGTTCAGCGTGGTTTAACAAGACGGTTTTAATGCCCCTTCGAAGATACGTTGAGGTCAGAATGGTTTAACAAGACGGTTTTAATGCCCCAGGGACGAGACATGGAGTTCAGAGTGGTTTAACAAGACGCTTTTAAAGCCCCTTTGAAGAGACGAGGAGATCAGAGTGGTTTAACAAGACAGTTTTAAAGCCCCTTCGAAGAGACGTGGATGTCACAGTAGCTTAACAAGACCGTCTTAATGACCC
The DNA here is from genome assembly GCF_046119375.1 of Phyllobates terribilis. Taxonomy (NCBI): domain Eukaryota; kingdom Metazoa; phylum Chordata; class Amphibia; order Anura; family Dendrobatidae; genus Phyllobates; species Phyllobates terribilis. The sequence continues at coordinate 120,070,361 of NW_027362772.1, forward strand.
TTGGAAGAGACTTAGAGTTCAGAGTGGTTTAACAAGACGGTTTTAATGCCCCTTCTAAGAGACATGGATGTCACAGTGGAATAGAGAGACAATATCAATGCCGCTTGGAAGAGTGGTGGAGGTCGTAGTAGCTTAACAAGATGGTTTTAATGCCCCTTGGAAGAGTTGTGGAGGTCGCAGTAGCTTAACAAGACGGTTTTAATGACCATCCGAAGAGACGTGGAGTTCAGAGTGGTTTAACAAGACGGTTTTAATGCTCCTTGGAAGAGACGTGGAGGTCAGAGTGGTTTAACGAGATGGTTTTAATGCCCCTTGGAAGAGTGGTGGAGGTCGCAGTAGCTTAACACGTCGGTTTTAATGCCCCTTGGAAGAGACGTGGAGGTCAGAGTGGAATAAAAAGACAATTTCAATGCCCCTTTGAATAGTGGTGGAGGTCACAGTAACTTAACAAGAGGGTTTTAATGCCGCTTGGAAGAGTGATGGAGGTCGCAGTAGCTTAACAAGACAGTTTTAATGCACCTTGGAATAGTGGTGGAGATCGCAGTAGCTTAACAAGACGGTTTTAATGCCCCTTCGAAGAGACGTGGAGGTCAGAGTGTTTTAACAAAATGGTTTTAATGCCCCTTGGAAAAGACGTGTAGGTCACAGTAGCTTAACAAGATGGTTTAATGCCCCTTGGAAGAGACTTGGAGTTCAGAGCGTTTAACAAGATGGTTTTAATGGCCCTTGGTAAAGACATGGAGGTCACAGTGGAATAGAAAGATAATATCAATGCCCCTTGGAAGAGTGGTGGAGGTTGCAGTAGCTTAACAAGTCGTTTTAATGTCCCTTGGAAGAGTGGTGGAGGTGGCAGTAGCGTAACAAGATGGTTTTAATGCCCCTCCGAAGAGACGTGGAGGTCACAGTGGTTTAACGAGAAGGTTTTAATGACCCTTGGAAGAGTAGTGGAGGTCAGAGTGGTTTAAAAGACGGTTTTAATTCCCCTTGGAATAGACGTGGAGTTCAGAGTGGTATAACAAGACGGTAATTATGCCCCTTGGAAGAGACGTGGAGGTCAAAGTGAAATAAAAAGACAATATCAATGCCCCTTGGAGCAGTGTTGGAGGTCGCAGTATCTTAAGAAGATGGTATTAATGTCCCTTGGAAGAGTGGTGGAGCTCGCAGTAGCTTAACAAGACGGTATTAATGTCCCTTGGAAGAGTGGTGGAGGTCGCAGTAGCTTAACAAGACAGTTTTAATGCCCCTTGGTAGAAACGTGGACGTCACAGTAGCTGAACAAGACGGTTTTAATGCACCATGGAAGAGACTTGGAAGTCAAGGTGGTTTAACAAGACGATTTTAATGACACTTCGAAGAGACATGGAGGTCACGGTAGCTGAAAAAGACTGTTTTAAAGCCCCTTGGAAGAGTGGTGGAGGTCGCAGTAGCTTAACAAGACGGTTTTAATACCTCTTCGAAGAGAGGTGGTGTTCAGGGTGGTTTAACAAGACGGTTTTATTGCCCCTTCGAAGAGACGTTGATGTCAGAGTTGTTTAACAAGACGGTTTTAATGCCCCAGGGACGAGACGTGGAGTTCAGAGTGGTTTAACAAGACTCTTTTAATGCCCCTTTGAAGAGACGAAGAGATCAGAGTGGTTTAACAAGACAATTTTAAAGCCCCTTCGAAGAGACCTGGATGTCACAGTAGCTTAACAAGACGGTCTTAATGACCCTTGGAAGAGACTTAGAGTTCAGAGTGGTTTAACAAGACGATTTTAATGCCCCTTGTAAGAGACATGGAGGTCACAGTGGAATAGAAAGACAATATCAATGCCGCTTGGAAGAGTGGTGGAGGTCGCAGTAGCTTAACAAGATGGTTTTAATGCAACTTGGAAGAGTGGTGGAGGTCGCAGTAGTTTAACAAGACGGTTTTAATGCCCCTTCGAGGAAACGTGGAGTTCAGAGTGGTTTAACAAGATGGTTTTAATGCCCCTTGGAAGAGACGTGGAGGTCAGAGTGGAATAAAAAGACAATATCAATGACCCTTTGAATAGTGGTGGAGGTCACAGTAGCTTAACAAGACGGTTTTAATGCCCCTTGGAAGAGTGGTGGAGGTCGCAGTAGCTTAACAAGACGGTTTTAATGCACCTTGGAATAGTGGTGGATGTCGCAGTAGCTTAACAAGACGGTTTTAATTCCCCTTTAAAGAGACGTGGAGGTCAGAGTGTTTTAACAAAATGGTTTTAATGCCCCTTGGAAGAGACGTGTAGGTCACAGTAGCTTAACAAGATGGTTTCATGCCCCTTGGAAGAGACTTGGAGTTCAGAGTGGTTTAACAGGATGGTTTTAATGGCCCTTGGAAAAGACATGGAGGTCACAGTGGAATAGAAATACAATATCAATGCGCCTTGGAAGAGGGCGGGAGGTCGCAGTAGCTTAACATGACTGTTTTAATGCCTCTTGGAAGAGTTGTGGAGGTCGCAGTAGCTTAACAAGACAGTTTTAATGACCATCCGAAGAAACGTGGAGTTCAGAGTGGTTTAACAAGACAGTTTTAATGCCCATTGGAAGAGACGTGGAGGTCAGAGTGGTTTAACGAGATGGTTTTAATGCCCCTTGGAAGAGTGGTGGAGGTCGCAGTAGCTTAGCACATCGGTTTTAATGCCCCTTGGAAGAGACGTGGAGGTCAGAGTGGTTTAAAAGACGGTTTTAATTCCCATTGGAATAGACGTGGAGTTCAGAGTGGTATAACAAGACGGTTATTATGCCCCTTGGAAGAGACGTGGAGGTCAAAGTGAAATAAAAAGACAATATCAATGCCCCTTGGAACAGTGTTGGAGGTCGCAGTATCTTAAGAAGACGGTATTAATGTCCCTTGGAAGAGTGGTGGAGGTCGCGGTAGCTTAACAAGATGGTATTAATGTCCCTTGGAAGAGTGGTGGAGTTTGCAGTAGCTTAACAAGACAGTTTAATGCCCCTTGGTAGAAACGTGGAGGTCACAGTAGCTGAACAAGATGGTTTTAATGCCCCATGGAAGAGACATGGAGGTCAAGGTGGTTTAACAAGACCGTTTTAATGCCCCTTCGAAAAGACATGGAGGTCACAATAGCTGAAAAATACTGTTTTAAAGACCCTTGGAAGAGTGGTGGAGGTCGCAGTAGCTTAACAAGACGGTTTTAATACCTGTTCGAAGAGAGGTGGTGTTCAGCGTGGTTTAACAAGACGGTTTTAATGCCCCTTCGAAGAGACGTGGAGGTCAGAGTGGAATAAAAAGACAATTTCAATGCCCCTTTGAATAGTGGTGGAGGTCACAGTAACTTAACAAGAAGGTTTTAATGCCGCTTGGAAGAGTGATGGAGGTCGCAGTAGCTTAACAAGACAGTTTTAATGCACCTTGGAATAGTGGTGGAGGTCGCAGTAGCTTAACAAGACGGTTTTAATGCCCCTTCGAAGAGACGTGGAGGTCAGAGTGTTTTAACAAAATGGTTTTAATGCCCCTTGGAAAAGACGTGTAGGTCACAGGAGCTTAACAAGATGGTTTAATGCCCCTTGGAAGAGACTTGGAGTTCAGAGCGTTTAACAAGATGGTTTTAATGGCCCTTGGTAAAGACATGGAGGTCACAGTGGAATAGAAAGATAATATCAATGCCCCTTGGAAGAGTGGTGGAGGTTGCAGTAGCTTAACAAGTCATTTTAATGTCCCTTGAAAGAGTGGTGGAGGTGGCAGTAGCGTAACAAGATGGTTTTAATGCCCCTCCGAAGAGACGTGGAGGTCACAGTGGTTTAACGAGAAGGTTTTAATGCCCCTTGGAAGAGTAGTGGAGGTCAGAGTGTTTTAAAAGACGGTTTAAATTCCCCTTGGAATAGACGTGGAGTTCAGAGTGGTATAACAAGACGGTAATTATGCCCCTTGGAAGAGACGTGGAGGTCAAAGTGAAATAAAAAGACAATATCAATGCCCCTTGGAGCAGTGTTGGAGGTCGCAGTATCTTAAGAAGATGGTATTAATGTCCCTTGGAAGAGTGGTGGAGCTCGCAGTAGCTTAACAAGACGGTATTAATGTCCCTTGGAAGAGTGGTGGAGGTCGCAGTAGCTTAACAAGACAGTTTTAATGCCCCTTGGTAGAAACGTGGACGTCACAGTAGCTGAACAAGACGGTTTTAATGCACCATGGAAGAGACTTGGAAGTCAAGGTGGTTTAACAAGACGATTTTAATGACCCTTCGAAGAGACATGGAGGTCACGGTAGCTGAAAAAGACTGTTTTAAAGCCCCTTGGAAGAGTGGTGGAGGTCGCAGTAGCTTAACAAGACGGTTTTAATACCTCTTCGAAGAGAGGTGGTGTTCAGGGTGGTTTAACAAGACGGTTTTATTGCCCCTTCGAAGAGACGTTGATGTCAGAGTTGTTTAACAAGACGGTTTTAATGCCCCAGGGACGAGACGTGGAGTTCAGAGTGGTTTAACAAGACTCTTTTAATGCCCCTTTGAAGAGACGAAGAGATCAGAGTGGTTTAACAAGACAGTTTTAAAGCCCCTTCGAAGAGACCTGGATGTCACAGTAGCTTAACAAGACGGTCTTAATGACCCTTGGAAGAGACTTAGAGTTCAGAGTGGTTTAACAAGACGATTTTAATGCCCCCTGTAAGAGACATGGAGGTCACAGTGGAATAGAAAGACAATATCAATGCCGCTTGGAAGAGAGGTGGAGGTCGCAGTAGCTTAACAAGATGGTTTTAATGCAACTTGGAAGAGTGGTGGAGGTCGCAATAGTTTAACAAGACGGTTTTAATGCCCCTTCGAGGAAACGTGGAGTTCAGAGTGGTTTAACAAGATGGTTTTAATGCCCCTTGGAAGAGACGTGGAGGTCAGAGTGGAATAAAAAGACAATATCAATGACCCTTTGAATAGTGGTGGAGGTCACAGTAGCTTAACAAGACGGTTTTAATGCCCCTTGGAAGAGTGGTGGAGGTCGCAGTAGCTTAACAAGACGGTTTTAATGCACCTTGGAATAGTGGTGGATGTCGCAGTAGCTTAACAAGACGGTTTTAATGCCCCTTTGAAGAGACGTGGAGGTCAGAGTGTTTTAACAAAATGGTTTTAATGCCCCTTGGAAGAGACGTGTAGGTCACAGTAGCTTAACAAGATGGTTTCATGCCCCTTGGAAGAGACTTGGAGTTCAGAGTGGTTTAACAGGATGGTTTTAATGGCCCTTGGAAAAGACATGGAGGTCACAGTGGAATAGAAATACAATATCAATGCGCCTTGGAAGAGGGCGGGAGGTCGCAGTAGCTTAACATGACTGTTTTAATGCCTCTTGGAAGAGTTGTGGAGGTCGCAGTAGCTTAACAAGACAGTTTTAATGACCATCCGAAGAAACGTGGAGTTCAGAGTGGTTTAACAAGACAGTTTTAATGCCCCTTGGAAGAGACGTGGAGGTCAGAGTGGTTTAACGAGATGGTTTTAATGCCCCTTGGAAGAGTGGTGGAGGTCGCAGTAGCTTAGCACATTGGTTTTAATGCCCCTTGGAAGAGACGTGGAGGTCAGAGTGGTTTAAAAGACGGTTTTAATTCCCATTGGAATAGACGTGGAGTTCAGAGTGGTATAACAAGACGGTTATTATGCCCCTTGGAAGAGACGTGGAGGTCAAAGTGAAATAAAAAGACAATATCAATGCCCCTTGGAACAGTGTTGGAGGTCGCAGTATCTTAAGAAGACGGTATTAATGTCCCTTGGAAGAGTGGTGGAGGTCGCGGTAGCTTAACAAGATGGTATTAATGTCCCTTGGAAGAGTGGTGGAGTTTGCAGTAGCTTAACAAGACAGTTTAATGCCCCTTGGTAGAAACGTGGAGGTCACAGTAGCTGAACAAGATGGTTTTAATGCCCCATGGAAGAGACATGGAGGTCAAGGTGGTTTAACAAGACCGTTTTAATGCCCCTTCGAAAAGACATGGAGGTCACAATAGCTGAAAAATACTGTTTTAAAGACCCTTGGAAGAGTGGTGGAGGTCGCAGTAGCTTAACAAGACGGTTTTAATACCTGTTCGAAGAGAGGTGGTGTTCAGCGTGGTTTAACAAGACGGTTTTAATGCCCCTTCGAAGAGACGTTGAGGTCAGAGTGGTTTAACAAGACCATTTTAATGCCCCTGGGAAGAGACGTGGAGTTCAGAGTGGTTTAACACGACGCTTTTAATGCCCCTTTGAAGAGACGAGGAGATCAGAGTGGTTTAACAAGACTTTTTTATTGCCCCTTGGAAGAGATGTGGAGTTCAGAGTGGATTAACAAGAATGTTTTAATAAACCATGGAAGAGACATGGAGGTCAGAGTGTAATAAAAAGACAATATCAATGCCCATTTGAAGAGAGGTGGAGGTCGCAGTAGCTTAACAAGACGGTTTTAATGCCCATTGGAATAGTGGTGGAGGTCGCAGTAGCTTAACAAAACTGTTTTAAAGCCCCTTCGAAGAGACGTGGATGTCACAGTAGCTTAACAAGACTGTCTTAATGACCCTTGGAAGAGACTTAGAGTTCAGAGTGGTTTAACAAGACGGTTTTAATGACCCTTGGAAGAGACATGGAGGTCACAGTGGAATAGAAAGACAATATCAATGCCGCTTGGAAGAGTGGTGGAGGTCGCAGTAGCTTAACAAGAAGGTTTTAATGCCCCTTGGAAGAGTGGTGGAGGTCGCAGTAGTTTAACAAGACGGTTTTAATGCCCCTTCGTGGAATCGTGGAGTTCAGAGTGGTTTAACAAGATGGTTTTAATGCCCTTTGGAAGAGACGTGGAGGTCAGAGTGGAATAAAAAGACAATTTCAATGCCCCTTTGAATAGTGTTGGAGGTCACAATAACTTAACAAGAGGGTTTTAATGCCCATTGGAAGAGTGGTGGAGGTCGCAGAAGCTTAACAAGATGGTTTTAATGCACCTTGGAATAGTGGTGGAGGTCGCAGTAGCTTAACAAGACTGTTTTAATGCCCCTTGGAAGAGACGTGGATGTCAGAGTGTTTTAACAAAATGGTTTTAATGCCCCTTGGAAGAGACGTGTAGGTCACAGTAGCTTAACAAGATGGTTTAATGCCCCTTGGAAGAGACTCGGAGTTCAGAGCGGTTTAACAAGATGGTTTTAATGGCCCTTGGAAAAGACATGGAGGTCACAGTGGAATAGAAAGACAATATCGATGCCCCTTGGAAGAGTGGTGGAGATCGCAGTAGCTTAACAAGTCGGTTTTAATGCCCCTTGGAAGAGTGGTGGAGGTGGCAGTAGCGTAACAAGACTGTTTTAATGCCACACCGAAGAGACGTGGATTTCAGAGTGATTTAACAAGACGGTTTTAATGCCCCTTGGAAGAGACGTGGAGGTCAGAGTGGTTTAACGAGATGGTTTTAATGCCCCCTGGAAGAGTGGTGGAGGTCAGAGTGGTTTAAAAGACGGTTTTAATTCCCCTTGGAATAGACGTGGAGCTCAGAGTGGTATAACAAGATGGTAATTATGCCCCTTGGAAGAGACGTGGAGGTCAAAGTGAAATAAAAAGACAATATCAATGTCCCTTGGAGCAGTGTTGGAGGTCGCAGTATCTTAAGGAGATGGTATTAATGTCCCTTGGAAGAGTGGTGGAGCTCGCAGTAGCTTAACAAGACGGTATTAATGTCCCTTGGAAGAGTGGTGGAGGTCGAAGTAGCTTAACAAGACAGTTTTAATGCCCCATGGTAGAAACGTGGAGGTCACAGTAGATGAACAAGACGGTTTTAATGCCCCATGGAAGAGACGTGGAGGTCAAGGTAGTTTAACAAGATGATTTTAATGACCCTTCGAAGAGACATGGAGGTCACGGTAGCTGAAAAAGACTGTTTTAAAGCCCCTTGGAAGAGTGGTGGAGGTTGCAGTAGCTTAACAAGACGGTTTTAATACCTCTTCGAAGAGAGGTGGTGTTCAGCGTGGTTTAACAAGACGGTTTTAATGCCCCTTCGAAGAGACGTTGAAGTCAGAGTGGTTTAACAAGACGGTTTTAATGCCCCAGGGACGAGACATTGAGTTCAGAGTGGTTTAACAAGACGCTTATAATGCCCCTTTGAAGATACGAGGAGATCAGAGTGGTTTAACAAGACAGTTTTAAAGCCCCTTCGAAGAGACGTGGATGTCACAGTAGCTTAACAAGATGGTCTTAATGACCCTTGGAAGAGACTTAGAGTTCAGAGTGGTTTAACGAGACGGTTTTAATGCCCCTTGTAAGAGACATGGAGGTCACAGTGGAATAAAAAGACAATATTAATGCCTCTTGGAAGAGTGGTGGAGGTCGCAGTAGCTAAACAAGATGGTTTTAATGCCCCTTTGAAGGGTGGTGGAGGTCGCAGTAGTTTAACATGACGGTTTTAATGTACCTTCGAGGAAACGTGGAGTTCAAAGTGGTTTAACAAGATGGTTTTAATGCCCCTTGGAAGAGACGTGGAGGTCAGAGTGGAATAAAAAGACAATATCAATGCCCCTTTGAATAGTGGTGGAGGTCGCAGTAGCTTAACAAGACGGTTTTAATGCACCTTGGAATAGTGGTGGAAGTCGCAGTAGCTTAACAAGATGGTTTTAATGGCCCTTTGAAGAGACATGGAGGTCAGAGTGTTTTAACAAAATGGTTTTAATGCCCCTTGGAAGAGACGTGTAGGTCACAGTAGCTTAACAAGATGGTTTAATGCCCCTTGGAAGAGACTTGGAGTTCAGAGTGGTTTAACAAGGTGGTTTTAATGGCCCTTGGAAAAGACATGGAGGTCACAGTGGAATAGAAATACAATATCATTGCCCCTTGGAAAAGGGCGGGAGGTCGCAGTAGCTTAACATGACGGTTTTAATGCCCCTTGGAAGAGTTTTGGAGGTCGCAGTAGCTTAACAAGACGGTTTTAATGACCATCCGAAGAGACGTGGAGTTCAGAGTGGTTTAACAAGACGGTTTTAATGCCCCTTGGAAGAGACGTGGAGTTCAGAGTGGTTTAACAAGACGGTTTTAATGCCCCTGGGAAGAGACGTGGAGTTCAGAGTGGTTTAACAAGACGCTTTTAATGCCCCTTTGAAGAGACGAGGAGATCAGAGTGGTTTAACAAGACTGTTTTAATACCCCTTCTAAGAGATGTGGAGTTCAGAGTGGATTAACTAGACTGTTTTAATAAACCATGAAAGAGACATGGAGGTCAGAGTGGAACAAAAAGACAATATCAATGCCCCTTTGAAGAGAAGTGGAGGTCGCAGTAGCTTAACAAGACGGTTTTAATGCCCATTGGAATAGTGGTGGAGGTCGCAGTAGCTTAACAAGACAGTTTTAAAGCCCCTTCGAAGAGACGTGGATGTCACAGTCGCTTAACAAGATGTTCTTAATTAACCTTGGAAGAGACTTAGAGTTCATAGTGGTTTAATAAGACGGTTTTCATGCCCCTTGGAAGAGACATGGAGGTCACAGTGGAATAGAAAGACAATATCAATGCCGCTTGGAAGAGTGGTGGAGGTCGCAGTAGCTTAACAAGATGGTTTTAATGCCCCTTGGAAGAGTGGTGGAGGTCGCAGTAGTTTAAAAAGACGGTTTTAATGCCCCTTCGAGGAAACGTGGAGTTCAGAGTGGTTTAACAAGATGGTTTTAATGCCCCTTGGAAGAGACGTGGAGGTCAGAGTGGAATAAAAAGACAATATCAATGCCCCTTTGAATAGTGGTGGAGGTCACAGTAGCTTAACAAGATGGCTTTAATGCCCCTTGGAAGAGTGGTGGAGGTCGCAGTAGCTTAACAAGATGGTTTTAATGCACCTTGGAATAGTGGTGGATGTAGCAGTAGCTTAACAAGACGGTTTTAATGCCCCTTCGAAGAGACATGGAGGTCAGAGTGTTTTAACAAAACGGTTTTAATGCCCCTTGGAAGAGACGTGTAGGTCACAGTAGCTTAACAAGATGGTTTACTGCCCCTTGGAAGAGACTTGGAGTTCAGAGCGGTTTAACAAGATGGTTTCAGTGGCCCTTGGAAAAGACATGGAGGTCACAGTGGAATAGAAAGACAATATCAATGACCTTTGGAAGAGGGCGGGAGGTCGCACTAGCTTAACATGACGGTTTTAATACCACTTGGAAGAGTTGTGGAGGTCGCAGTAGCTTAACAAGACGGTTTTAATGCCCCTCCGAAGAGACGTGGAGTTCACAGTGGTTTAACAAGACGCTTTTAATGCCCCTTGGAAGAGACTTAGAGGTCAGAGAGGTTTCACAAGACGGTTTTAATCACCCTTGGAAGAGACGTGGATTTCAGAGTGGTTTAACAAGACGTTTTTAAAGCCCCTTGGAAGAGATGTGGAAGTCAGAGTGGTTTAACAAGACTGTTTTAATGCCCTTTGGAAGAGACGTGGAGGTCAGAGTGGTTTAACAATATGGATTTAATGCCCCTTGGAAGAGACGTGGAAGTCAGAGTGGAATAAAAAGACCATATCAATGCCCTATGGAAGAATGGTGCAGGTCGCAGTAGCTTAACAAGATAGTTTTAATGCCCCTTGGAAGAGTGGTGGAGGTCGCAGTAGCTTAACAAGATGGTATTAATGCCCCTTGGAAGAGTGGTGGAGGACGCAGAAGCTTTACAAGACGGTTTTAATGCCCCTTGGAAGAGAAGTGCAGGTCAGAGTGGTTTAACAAGGCGGTTTTAATGCCCCTTGGAAGATACAGTGGAGTTCAGAGTGGTTTAACAAGACGGTTTTAATGCCCCTTGGAAGAGACGTGGAGGTCAGAGTGGTTAAACAAGATGGTTTTAATGCCACTTTGTAGAGACATGGAGGTCACGGTAGCTGAACAAGATGGTTTTATTGCCTTTTGAAGAGAAGTGGAGGTCACAGTGTAATATAAAGACAATATCAATGCCCTTTCGAAGAGTGGTGGACGTCGCAATAGCTTATCAAGATGGTTTTAATGCCCCTTGGAAGAGTGATGGAGGTCGGAGTAGCTTAACAAGACGGTTATAATGCCCCTTCGAAGAGAATTGGAGTTCAGAGTGGTTTAACAAGACGGTTTTAATGCCCCTTGAAAGAGACGTGGAGGTCAGAGTGGTTTAACAAGACGGTTTTAATGACCCTTGGAAGAGACGTGGAGTTCAGAGTGGTTTAACAATATGCTTTCAATGCCCCTTGAAAGAGACGAGGAGGTCAGAGTGGTTTAACAAAACGGTTTTAATGCCCCTTGGAAGAGATGTGGATGTCAGAGTGGTTTAACAATACAGTTTTAATGCCCCTTGGAAGAGACGTGGAGGTCACAGTCTAATAAAAAGACAATATCAATGCCCCTTGGAATAGTGGTGGATGTCGCAGTAGCTTAACAAGACGGTATTAATGCCCCTTGGAACAGTTGTGGAGGTCGCAGTAGCTTATCAAGACGGTATTAATGCCCCTTCGAAGTGAAGTGGAGGTCAGAGTGGTTTAACAAGATGGTTTTAATGCCCATTGGAAGAGAAGTGGAGGTAACAGTAGCTTAGCAAGATGGTTTTTATGCCCCTTGGAAGAGTGGTGGAGGTCGCAGTAGCTTAACAAGACGGTTTTTAAGCCCCTTGGAAGAGTGGTGGAGGTCACAGTTGCTTAACAAGACGGTTTTAATGCCCCTTGGAATAGTGGTGGAGGTCGGAGTAGCTTAACAAGACGGTTTTAATGCCCCTTAGAATAGTGGTGGAGGTCGCAGTAGCTTAACAAGACTGTTTTGATGCCCCTTCGAAGAGACGTGGAGGTCAGAGTGGTTTAACAAGACGGTTTTAATGCCCCTTGGAAGAGATGTGTAGGTCACAGTACCTTAACAAGACGGTTTTAATGCCCCTTGGCGGAGACTTGGAGTTCAGAATGGTTTAACAACATGGTTTTAATGGCCCTTGGAGGAGAAATGGAGGTCACAGTGGAATTGAAAGACAATATCAATGCCCCTTGGAAGAGGGGTGGAGGTCGCAGTAGCGTAACAAGATGGTTTTAATGCCCCTTGGAAGAGTGGTGGAGATCGCAGTAGCGTAACAAGACGATTTTAATGCCCCTTGGTAGAGACGTGGTGTTCAGAGTGGTTTAACAAGACCCTTTTAATGCCCCTTGGAAGAGACAAGCAGGTCAGAGTGGTTTAGCAAGACGATTTTAATGCCCCATGGAAGAGACGTGGAGTTCAGAGTGGTTTAACAATACGGTTTTAATGCCAATTGGAAGAAACGTGGAGGGCACAGTCTAATAAAAAGACAATATCAATGTCCCTTGGAAGAGACTTGGAGTTCAGAGTGGTTTAACAAGTTGGTTTTAATGCCCCTTGGGAGAGACATGGAGGTCACAGTGGAATAGAAAGACAATATCACGGCCCCTTGGAAGAGTGGTGGAGGTTGCAGGAGCTTAACAAGACGGTTTTAATGCCCCTTCGAAGAGAAGTGGAGTTCAGAGTGGTTTAACAAACAGGTTTTAATGCCCCTTGGTAAAAACGTGGAGGTCAGAGTGGAATAAAAACACAATATCAATGCCCCTTTGAAGAGTGTTGGAGGTCACAGTAGCTTAACAAGATGGTTTTAATGCCCCTTGGAAGAGTGGTGGAGGTCGCAGTAGCTTAACAAAATGGTTTTAATGCCCCTTAAAATAGTGGTGGAGGTTGCAGTAGCTTAACAAGACAGTTTTAATGCCCCTTCGAAGAGATGTGGAGGTCAGAGTGGTTTAACAAGACGGTTTTAAACCCCCTTGGAAAGACGTGCAGGTCACTGTAGCTTAACAAGACGGTTTTAATTCCCCTTGGAAGAGACTTGGAGTTCAGAGTGGTTTAACAAGATGGTTTTAATGGCCCTTGGAAGAGACATGGAGGTCACAGAGGAATAGAAAGACAATATCAATGCCCCTTTGAAGAGTGGTGGAGGTGGCAATAGCTTAACAAGATGGTTTTAGTGTCCCTTGGAAGAATGGTCGAGGTCGCAGTAGCTTAACAAGACGGTTTTAATGCCCCTCCAAACAGACACGGAGTTCAGAGTGGTTTAACTAGACGGTTTGAATGCCCCTTGGAAGAGAAGGGGAAGTCAGAGTGGTTTAAAAAGACGGTTTTAATGCCCCTTTGGAAGAGTAGTGGAGTTCAGAGTGGTTTATCAAGACGGTTTTAATGCCCCTTGGAAGAGACGTGGAATTCAGAGTGGTTTAACAAGACGGTTTTAATGCCACTTGGAAGAGACATGGAGGTCAGAGTGGTTTAACCATACGGTTTTAATGCCCCTTGGAAGAGTGGTGGAGGTCAGAGTAGCTTCACAACACAGTTTTAATGACCCTTCGAAGAGACGAGGAGGTCAGTGTGGTTTAACAAGACTGTTTTATTGCCCTTTGGAAGAGACGTGGAGGTCAGAGTGTTATAGCAAGACGGTTTTAATTCCGCTTGAAAGAGACGTGGAGTTCAGAGTGGTTTACCAAGAAGCTTTTAATGCCCCTTGGAAGAGACGAGGAGGTGAGAGTGGTTTAACAAGACGGTTTTAATGCTCCTTGAAAGAGACGTGGAGGTCAGAGTGGTTTAACAATACAGTTTTAATGCCCCTTGGACAAGTAGTGGAGGTCGCAGTAGCTTAACATGGCGGTTTTAATGCCCCTCCGAAGAGACGTGGAGTTCAGAGTGGTTTAACAAGACTGTTATAATGCCCCTTGGAAGAGACGTGGAGTTCAGAGTCGTTTAACATGAAGGTTTTAATGCCCCTTGGAAGAGACGTGGAAGTCAGAATGGTTTAACAAGACGCTTTTAATGGCCCTTGGAAGAGACGAGGAGGTCAGAGAGGTTTAACAATATGGTTTTAATGCCCCTTGGAAGAGACGTCGAGGTCAGAGTCTAATAAAAAGACAACATCAATTCCCCTTGGAATAGTGATGGAGGTCGCAGTAGCCTAACAAGACAGTTTTAATGCCCCTTGGAATAGTGGGGGAGGTCGCAATAGCTTAACAAGACGGTTTTAATGCCCCTTCGAAGAGACGTGGATGTCAGAGTGGTTTAACAAGACAATTTTAATGCCCCTTGGAAGAGACGTGGAGGTCACAGTAGCTTAACAAGACGGTCTTAATGCCTCTTGAAAGAAACTTGGAGTTCAGAGTGGTTTAACAAGACATTTTTAATGCCCCTTGTAAAAGACATGGAGGTCACAGTGGAATAGAAAGACAATATCAATGCCCCTTGGAAGAGTGGTGAAGGTCGCAGTAGCTTAACAAGACGGTTTTAATGCCCCTTCGAAGAGACCTGGAGTTCAGAGTGGCTTAACAAGATGGTTTTAATGCCCCTTGGAAGAGACGTGGAGGTCAGAGTGGAATAAAAAGACAATATCAATGCCACTTTGAAGAGTTGTGGAGGTCACAGTAGCTTAACAAGACGGATTTAATGCCCCTTGGAGGAGTGTTGGAGGTCGCAGTAGCTTAACAAGACGGTTTTAATGCACCTTGGAATAGTGGTGGAAGTCGCAGTAGCTTAACAAAACGGTTGTAATGCCCCTTCGAAGAGACGTGGAGGTCAGAGTGTTTTAACAAAACGGTTTTAATGCACCTTGGAAGAGATGTGTAGGTCACAGTAGCTTAACAAGATGGTTTAATGCCCCTTGGAAGAGACTTGGAGTTCAGAGCGGTTTAACAAGATGGTTTTAATGGCCCTTGGAAAAGACATGGAGGTCACAGTGGAATAGAAGAGGGAGGGAGGTCTCACTAGCTTAACATGACGGTCTTAATGCCCCTTCGAAGAGACGTGGAGGTCAGAGTGTTTTAACAAAACGGTTTTAATGCACCTTGGAAGAGATGTGTAGGTCACAGTAGCTTAACAAGATGGTTTAATGCCCCTTGGAAGAGACTTGGAGTTCAGCGCGGTTTAACAAGATGGTTTTAATGGCCCTTGGAAAAGACATGGAGGTCACAGTGGAATAGAAGAGGGAGGGAGGTCGCACTAGCTTAACATGACGGTTTTAATGCCCCTTTGAAGAGTTGTGAAGGTCGCAGTAGCTTAACAAGACGGTTTTAATGCCCCTCCGAAGAGACATGGAGTTCAGAGTTGTTTAACAAGACGGTTTTAATGCCCCTTGGAAGAGACGTGAAGGTCAGAGAGGTTTAACAAGACGGTTTTAATGACCCTTGGAAGAGACGTCGAGGTCAGAGTCTAATAAAAAGACAACATCAATTACCCTTGGAATAGTGGTGGAGGTCGCAGTAGCCTAACAAGACAGTTTTAATGCCCCTTCGAATAGTGGTGGAGGTCGCAGTAGCTTAACAAACGTTTTTAATGCCCCTTGGAAGAGATGTGGATGTCAGAGTGGTTTAACAAGATGATTTTAATGCCCCTTGGAAGAGACTTGGAGGTCGCAGTAGCTTAACAAGACGGTTTTAATGCCCCTTCGAAGAGAAGTGGAGGTCAGAGTGTTTTAACAAAACGGTTTTAATGCACCTAGGAAGAGACGTGTAGGTCACAGTAGCTTAACAGGATGGTTTAATGCCCCTTGGAAGAGACTTGGAGTTCAGAGCGGTTTAACAAGATGGTTTTAATGGCCCTTGGAAAAGACATGGAGGTCATAGTGGAATAGAAAGACAATATCAATGCCCCTTGGAAGAGGGCAGGAGGTAGCACTAGCTTAACATGACGGTTTTAATGCCCCTTGGAAGAGTTGTGGAGGTTGCAGTAGCTTAACAAGACGTTTTTAATGCCCCTCCGAAGAGACTTGGAGTTCAGAGGGGTTTAAAAAGACAGTTTTAATGCCCCTTGGAAGAGACGTGGAGGTCAGAGTGGTTTAACGAGATGGTTTTAATGCCCCTTTGAAGAGTGGCGGAGGTCAGAGTGGTTTAAAAGACGGTTTTAATTCCCCTTGGAATAGACGTGGAGTTCAGAGTGGTATAACAAGACGGTTATTATGCCCCTTGGAAGAGATGTGGAGGTCAAAGTGAAATAAAAAGAAAAAATCAATGCCCATTGGAACAGTGTTGGAGGTCGCTGTATCTTAAGAAGACGGTATTAATGTCCCTTGGAAGAGTGGTGGAGGTCGCAGTAGCTTAACAAGACGGTATTAATGTCCCTTGGAAGAGTGGTGGAGGTTGCAGAAGCTTAACAAAACAGTTCTAATTTCCCTTGGTAGAAACGTGGAGGTCACAGTAGCTGAACAAGATGGTTTTAATGCCCCATGGAAGAGACGTGGAGGTCAAGGTGGTTTAACAAGATGGTTTTAATGCCCCTTGGAAGAGACGAGGAGGTCAGAGTGGTTTAACAAGACTGTTTTATTGCCATTTGGAAGAGACGTGGAGATCAGAGTGGTATAGCAAGACGGTTTTAATGCCCCTTGAAAGAGACGTGGAGTTCAGAGTGTTTTAACAAGAAGCTTTTAATGTCCCTTGGAAGAGACGAGGAGGTCAGAGTGGTTTAACAAGACGGTTTTAATGCCCCTTGAAAGAGACGTGGAGGTCAGAGTGGTTTAACAATACACTTTTAATGCCCCTTGGACAAGTAGTGGAGGTCGCAGTAGCTTAACAAGACGGTTATAATGCCCCTTGGAAGAGACGTGGAGGTCAGAGTGGTTTAACAAGACGGTTTTAATGCCACTTGGAAGAGACATGGAGTTCAGAGTTGTTTAACAAGACGGTTTTAATGCCCCTTGGAAGAGACGTGGAAGTCAGAATGGTTTAACAAGACGCTTTTAATGGCCCTTGGAAGAGACGAGGAGGTCAGAGTGGTTTAACACTACGGTTTTAATGCCCCTTGGAAGAGATGTCGAGGTCAGAGTCTAATAAAAAGACAACACCAATTCCCCTTGGAATAGTGGTGGAGGTCGGAGTAGCCTAACAAGATGGTTTTAATGCCCCTTGGAATAGTGGTGGAGGTCGCAGTAGCTTAACAGGACGGTTTTAATGCCCCATCGAAGAGACGTGGATGTCAGAGTGGTTTAACAAGACGATTTTAATGCCCCTTGTAAGAGATGTGCAGGTCACAGTAGCTTAACAAGACGGTCTTAATGACTCTTAAAAGAGACTTGGAGTTCAGAGTGGTTTAACAAGACCTTTTTAATGCCCCTTGTAAAAGACATGGAGGTCACAGTGGAATAGAAAGACAATATCAATGCCCCTTGGAAGAGTGGTGAAGGTCGCAGTAGCTTAACAAGACGGTTTTAATGACCCTTCGAAGAGACGTGGAGTTCAGAGTGGCTTAACAAGATGGTTTTAATGCCCCATGGCAGAGACGTGGAGGTCAGAGTGGAATAAAAAGACAATATCAATGCCACTTTGAAGAGTTGTAGAGGTCACAGTAGCTTAAGAAGATGGTTTTAATGCCCCTTGGAAGAGTGTTGGAGGTCGCAGTAGCTTAACAAGACGGTTTTAATGCACCTTGGAATAGTGGCGGAAGTCGCAGTAGCTTAACAAGACGGTTTTAATGCACCTTGGAAGAGACGTGTAGGTCACAGTAGCTTAACAAGATGGTTTAATGCCCCTTGGAAGAGACTTGGAGTTCAGAGCGGTTTAACAAGATTTTTTTAATGGCCCTTGGAAAAGACATGGAGGTCACAGTGGAATAGAAAGACAATATTAATGCCCCTTGAAAGAGGGCGGGAGGTTGCACTAGCATAACATGATGGTTTTAATGCCCCTTGGAAGAGTTGTGGAGGTCGCAGTAACTTAACAGGACGGTTTTAATGCACCTCCGAAGAGACGTGGAGTACAGAGTGGTTTAACAAGACGGTTTTAATGCCCCTTGGAAGAGTTGTGGAAGTCAGAGAGGTTTAACAAGACGGTTTTAATGACCCTTGGAAGAGATGTGGATTTCAGAGTGGTTTAACAAGATGGTTTTAATGCCCCTTGGAAGAGACATGGAGGTCAGAGTGGTTTAACAATATGGATTTAATACCCCTCCGAAGAGACATGGAGTTCAGAGTGTTTTAACAAGACGATTTTAATGCCCCTTGGAAGAGACGTGGAGGTCAGAGTGGTTTAACAAGATGGTTTTAATGCCCATTAGAAGAGAAGTGGAGTTCAGAGTGGTTTAACAAGACAGTTTTAATGCCCCTTGGAAGAGACGTGGAATTCAGAGTGGTTTATTAAGACGGTTTTAATGCCCCTTGGAAGAGACGTGGAGGTCAGAGTGGATTAACAATACGGTTTTGATGCCCCTTGGAGGATACGTGGAGGTCAGAGTCTAATAACAAGACAATATCATGGCCCCTTGGAAGAGTGGTGGAGGTTGCAGTAGCTTAACAAGACGGTTTTAATGCCCCTTGGAAGAGTGGGGGAGGCCGCAGTAGCTTAACAAGACGGTTTTAATGCCCCTTGGAAGAGTGGTGGAGGTCGCAGTAGCTTAACAAGACAGTTTTAATGACCCTTCGAAGAGAAGTGGAGTTCAGAGAGGTTTAATAAGACTGTTTTTATGCCCCTTGGAAGAGACTTGGAGGTCAGAGTGGTTTAACAAAATGGTTTTAATGCCCCTTGGAAGAGACGTGGAGGTCAGAGTGGAATAAAAAGACAATAACAATGCCCCTTGGAAGAGTGGTGGAGGTCGCAGTAGCTTAACAAGACGGGTTTAATGCCCATTGGAAGAGTGGTGGAGGTCACAGTAGCTTAACAAGACGGTATTAATGCCCCTTGGAAGAGTGGTGAATGTCGCAGTAGCTTGACAAGACGGTTTTAATGCCCCTTGGAAGAAACGTGGAGGTCACAGAAGCTTAACAAGGTGGTTTTAATGCCGCTTGGAAGAGACTTGGAGTTCAGAGTGGTTTAGCAAGATGGTTTTAATGGCCCTTGGAAGAGACATGGAGGTCACAGAGGAATAGAAAGACAATATCAATGCCCCTTCGAAGAGTGGTGGAGGTCTCAGTAGCTTAACAAGACGGTTTTAATGCCCCTTGGAAGAGTGGTGGAGGTCGCAGTAGCATAACAAAACGGTTTTAATAACCCTCCAAAGAGACATGGAGTTCAGAGTGCATTAACAAGATGGTTTTAATGCCTTTTGGAAGAGACGTGGAGGTCAGAGGGGTTTAACAAGATGGTTTTAATGCCCTTTGGAAGAAACGTGGAATTCGGAGTGGTTTAACAAGACGGTTTTAATGCTATTGGAAGAGATGTGGAGGTCAGAGTGGTTTAACAATACAGTTTTAATGCCCCTTCGAAGAGACGTGGAGGTCAGAGTCAAATAAAAAGACAATATCAATGCCCCTTGTAAAAGTGGTGGAGGTCGCAGTAGCTTAAAAAGATGGTTTTAATGCTCATTGGAAGAGTGGTGGAGGCCACAGTAGCTTAACAAAATGGTTTTAATGCCCCTTGGAAGAGTGGTGGAGGTCGCAGTAGCTTAACAAGACAGTTTTAATGACCCTTCGAAGAGACGTGGAGTTCAGAGAGGTTTAAAAAGACTGTTTTAATGCCCCTTGGAAGACACGTGGAGGTCAGAGTGGTATAACAAGGTGGTGTTAATGCCCCTTGGAACAGACGTGGAGGTCAGGGTGGTTTAACAAGATGGTTTTAATGCCCCTTGGAAGAGACGTGGATGTCAGAGTGGAATAAAAAGACAATATCAATGCCCTTTGGAAGAGCGGTGGAGGTCGCATTAGCTTAACAAGACGGTTTTATTGCCCCTTGGAAGAGTGGTGGAGGTCGCAATAGCTTAACAAGATGGTTTTAATGCCCCTTGGAAGAGTGGTTGAAGTCGCAGTAGCTTAACATGACTGTTTTAATGCCCCTTGGAAGAGTGGTGGAGGTCGCAGTAGCCTAACAAGACGGTTTTAATGCCCCTTGGAATAGTGGTGGAGGTTGCAGTAGCTTAACAGGACGGTTTTAATGCCCCTTCGAAGAGACGTGGATGTCAGAGTGGTTTAACAAGACGATTTTAATGCCCCTTGTAAGAGATGTGCAGGTCACAGTAGCTTAACAAGACGGTCTTAATGCCTCTTAAAAGAGACTTGGAGTTCAGAGTGGTTTAACAAGACCTTTTTAATGCCCCTTGTAAAAGACATGGAGGTCACAGTGGAATAGAAAGACAATATCAATGCCCCTTGGAAGAGTGGTGAAGGTCGCAGTAGCTTAACCAGACGGTTTTAATGCCCGTTCGAA
Source organism: Phyllobates terribilis (assembly GCF_046119375.1). Lineage (NCBI taxonomy): Eukaryota > Metazoa > Chordata > Amphibia > Anura > Dendrobatidae > Phyllobates > Phyllobates terribilis. Next base: position 120,090,366 of record NW_027362772.1, read on the forward strand.
GAGACGTGGAGTTCAGAGTGGCTTAACAAGATGGTTTTAATGCCCCATGGCAGAGACGTGGAGGTCAGAGTGGAATAAAAAGACAATATCAATGCCACTTTGAAGAGTTGTAGAGGTCACAGTAGCTTAACAAGATGGTTTTAATGCCCCTTGGAAGAGTGTTGGAGGTCGCAGTAGCTTAACAAGACGGTTTTAATGCACCTTGGAATAGTGGCGGAAGTCGCAGTAGCTTAACAAGACGGTTTTAATGCACCTTGGAAGAGACGTGTAGGTCACAGTAGCTTAACAAGATGGTTTAATGCCCCTTGGAAGAGACTTGGAGTTCAGAGTGGTTTAACAAGATGGTTTTAATGGCCCTTGGAAAAGACATGGAGGTCACAGTGGAATAGAAAGACAATATCAATGCCCCTTGAAAGAGGGCGGGAGGTCGCACTAGCATAACATGACGGTTTTAATGCCCCTTGGAAGAGTTGTGGAGGTCGCAGTAACTTAAGAAGACGGTTTTAATGCCCCTCCGAAGAGACGTGGAGTACAGAGTGGTTTAACAAGACGGTTTTAATGCCCCTTGGAAGAGATGTGGAAGTCAGAGAGGTTTAACAAGACGGTTTTAATGACCCTTGGAAGAGATGTGGATTTCAGAGTGGTTTAACAAGATGGTTTTAATGCCCCTTGGAAGAGACGTGGAGGTCAGAGTGGTTTAACAATATGTATTTAATACCCCTCCGAAGAGACATGGAGTTCAGAGTGTTTTAACAAGACGATTTTAATGCCCCTTGGAAGAGACGTGGAGGTCAGAGTGGTTTAACAAGACGGTTTTAATGCCCATTAGAAGAGAAGTGGAGTTCAGAGTGGTTTAACAAGACAGTTTTAATGCCCCTTGGAAGAGACGTGGAATTCAGAGTGGTTTATTAAGACGGTTTTAATGCCCCTTGGAAGAGACGTGGAGGTCAGAGTGGATTAAAAATACGGTTTTGATGCCCCTTGGAGGGTACGTGGAGGTCAGAGTCTAATAACAAGACAATATCATGGCCCCTTGGAAGAGTGGTGGAGGTTGCAGTAGCTTAACAAGACGGTTTTAATGCCCCTTGGAAGAGTGGGGGAGGCCGCAGTAGCTTAACAAGATGGTTTTAATGCCCCTTGGAAGAGTGGTGGAGGTCGCAGTAGCTTAACAAGACAGTTTTAATGACCCTTCGAAGAGAATATTGAGTTCAGAGAGGTTTAATAAGACTGTTTTTATGCCCCTTGGAAGAGACGTGGAGGTCAGAGTGGTTTAACAAAATGGTTTTAATGCCCCTTGGAAGAGACGTGGAGGTCAGAGTGGAATAAAAAGACAATGACAATGCCCCTTGGAAGAGTGGTGGAGGTCGCAGTAGCTTAACAAGACGGTTTTAATGCCCATTGGAAGAGTGGTGGAGGTCACAGTAGCTTAACAAGACGGTATTAATGCCCCTTGGAATAGTGGTGAATGTCGCAGTAGCTTAACAAGACGGTTTTAATGCCCCTTGGAAGAAACGTGGAGGTCACAGAAGCTTAACAAGGTGGTTTTAATGCCGCTTGGAAGAGACTTGGAGTTCAGAGTGGTTTAGCAAGATGGTTTTAATGGCCCTTGGAAGAGACATGGAGGTCACAGAGGAATAGAAAGACAATATCAATGCCCCTTCGAAGAGTGGTGGAGGTCTCAGTAGCTTAACAAGACGGTTTTAATGCCCCTTAGAAGAGTGGTGGAGGTCGCAGTAGCATAACAAAACGGTTTTAATACCCCTCCAAAGAGACATGGAGTTCAGAGTGCATTAACAAGATGGTTTAAATGCCTCTTGGAAGAGACGTGGAGGTCAGAGGGGTTTAACAAGACGGTTTTAATGCCCTTTGGAAGAAACGTGGAATTCGGAGTGGTTTAACAAGACGGTTTTAATGCTATTGGAAGAGATGTGGAGGTCAGAGTGGTTTAACAATACAGTTTTAATGCCCCTTCGAAGAGACGTGGAGGTCAGAGTCAAATAAAAAGACAATATCAATGCCCCTTGTAAAAGTGGTGAAGGTCGCAGTAGCTTAAAAAGATGGTTTTAATGCTCATTGGAAGAGTGGTGGAGGCCACAGTAGCTTAACAAAATGGTTTTAATGCCCCTTGGAAGAGTGGTGGAGGTCGCAGTAGCTTAACAAGACAGTTTTAATGACCCTTCGAAGAGACGTGGAGTTCAGAGAGGTTTAACAAGACTGTTTTAATGCCCCTTGGAAGAGACGTGGAGGTCAGAGTGGTATAACAAGGCGGTGTTAATGCCCCTTGGAACAGACGTGGAGGTCAGAGTGGTTTAACAAGATGGTTTTAATGCCCCTTGGAAGAGACGTGGATGTCAGAGTGGAATAAAAAGACAATATCAATGCCCTTTGGAAGAGCGGTGGAGGTCGCATTAACTTAACAAGACGGTTTTATTGCCCCTTGGAAGAGTGGTGGAGGTCGCAATAGCTTAACAAGATGGTTTTAATGCCTCTTGGAAGAGTGGTTGAAGTCGCAGTAGCTTAACAAGACTGTTTTAATGCCCCTTGGAAGAGTGGTGGAGGTCACAGTAGCTTAACAAGGCGGTTTTAATGCCCCTGGGAATAGTGGTGGAGGTCGAAGTAGCTTATCAAGATGGTTTTAATGCCCCTTCGAAGAGACGTGGAGGTCAGAGTGGTATAACAATACGGTTTTGATGCCCCTTGGAAGATACGCGGAGGTCAGAGTCTAATAAAAAGACAATATCAATGCCCCTTGGAAGAGTGGTGGAGGTTGCAGTAGCTTAACAAGACGGTTTTAATGCCCCTTGGAAGAGTGGTGGAGGGCGCAGTAGCTTAACAAGTCGGTTTTAATGCCCCTTGGAAGAGTGGTGGAGGTCGCAGTAGCTTAACAAGACAGTTTTAATGACCCTTCGAAGAGACGTGGAGTTCAGAGAGGTTTAACAAAACTGTTTTAATGCCCCTTGGAAGAGACATGGAGGTCAGAGTGGTTTAACAATACGGTTTTGATGCCCCTTGGAAGATACGTGGAGGTCAGAGTCTAATAAAAAGACAATATCATTGCCCCTTGGAAGAGTGGTGGAGGTTGCAGTAGCTTAACAAGTCGGTTTTAATGCCCCTTGGAAGAGTGGTGGAGGGCTCAGTAGCTTAACAAGACGGTTATAATGCCCCTTGAAAGAGTGGTGGAGGTCACAGTAGCTTAACAAGACAGTTTTAATGACCCTTCGAAGAGACGTGGAGTTCAGAGAGGTTTAACAAGACTGTTTTAATGCCCCTTGGAAGAGACGTGGGGGTCAGAGTGGTTTAACAAGATGGTTTTAATGCCCCTTGGAAGAGACGTGGAGGTCAGAGTGGAATAAAAAGACAATGACAATGCCCCTTGGAAGAGTGGTGGAGGTCGCAGTAGCTTAACAAGACGGTTTTAATGCCCATTGGAAGAGTGGTGGAGGTCACAGTAGCTTAACAAGACGGTATTAATGTCCCTTGGAAGAGTGGTGAATGTCGCAGTAGCTTAACAAGACGGTTTTAATGCCCCTTGGAAGAAATGTGGAGGTCACAGAAGCTTAACAAGGTGGTTTTAATGCCGCTTGGAAGAGACTTGGAGTTCAGAGTGGTTTAGCAAGATGGTTTTAATGGCCCTTGGAAGAGACATGGAGGTCACAGAGGAATAGAAAGACAATATCATTGCCCCTTCGAAGAGTGGTGCAAGTCTCAGTAGCTTAAGAAGACGGTTTTAATGCCCCTTGGAAGAGTGGTGGAGGTCGCAGTAGCATAACAAAACGGTTTTAATGCCCCTCCAAAGAGACATGGAGTTCAGAGTGCATTAACAAGATGGTTTTAATGCCTCTTGGAAGAGACGTGGAGGTCAGAGGGGTTTAACAAGACGGTTTTAATGCCCTTTGGAAGAAAAGTGGAATTCGGAGTGGTTTAACAAGACGGTTTTAATGCTATTGGAAGAGATGTGGAGGTCAGAGTGGTTTAACAATACAGTTTTAGTGCCCCTTCGAAGAGACGTGGAGGTCAGAGTCAAATAAAAAGACAATATCAATGCCCCTTGTAAAAGTGATGGAGGTCGCAGTAGCTTAAAAAGATGGTTTTAATGCTCATTGGAAGAGTGGTGGAGGCCACAGTAGCTTAACAAAATGGTTTTAATGCCCCTTGGAAGAGTGGTGGAGGTCGCAGTAGCTTAACAAGACAGTTTTAATGACCCTTCGAAGAGACGAGGAGTTCAGAGAGGTTTAACAAGACTGTTTTAATGCCCCTTGGAAGAGACGTGGAGGTCAGAGTGGTATAACAAGGCGGTGTTAATGCCCCTTGGAACAGACGTGGAGGTCAGAGTGGTTTAACAAGATGGTTTTAATGCCCCTTGGAAGAGACGTGGATGTCAGAGTGGAATAAAAAGACAATATCAATGCCCTTTGGAAGAGCGGTGGAGGTCGCATTAGCTTAACAAGACGGTTTTATTGCCCCTTGGAAGAGTGGTGGAGGTCGCAATAGCTTAACAAGATGGTTTTAATGCCCCTTGGAAGAGTGGTTGAAGTCGCAGTAGCTTAACAAGACTGTTTTAATGCCCCTTGGAAGAGTGGTGGAGGTCGCAGTAGCTTAACAAGGCGGTTTTAATGCCCCTTGGAATAGTGGTGGAGGTCGAAGAAGCTTATCAAGACGGTTTTAATGCCCCTTCGAAGAGACGTGGAGGTCAGAGTGGTTTAACAATACGGTTTTGATGCCCCTTGGAAGATACGCGGAGGTCAGAGTCTAATAAAAAGACAATATCAATGCCCCTAGGAAGAGTGCTGGAGGTTGCAGTAGCTTAACAAGTCGGTTTTAATGCCCCTTGAAAGAGTGGTGGAGGGCTCAGTAGCTTAACAAGACGGTTATAATGCCCCTTGGAAGAGTGGTGGAGGTCGCAGTAGCTTAACAAGACAGTTTTAATGACCCTTCGAAGAGACGAGGAGTTCAGAGAGGTTTAACAAGACTGTTTTAATGCCCCTTGGAAGAGACGTGGAGGTCAGAGTGGTATAACAAGGCGGTGTTAATGCCCCTTGGAACAGACGTGGAGGTCAGAGTGGTTTAACAAGATGGTTTTAATGCCCCTTGGAAGAGACGTGGATGTCAGAGTGGAATAAAAAGACAATATCAATGCCCTTTGGAAGAGCGGTGGAGGTCGCATTAGCTTAACAAGACGGTTTTATTGCCCCTTGGAAGAGTGGTGGAGGTCGCAATAGCTTAACAAGATGGTTTTAATGCCCCTTGGAAGAGTGGTTGAAGTCGCAGTAGCTTAACAAGACTGTTTTAATGCCCCTTGGAAGAGTGGTGGAGGTCGCAGTAGCTTAACAAGGCGGTTTTAATGCCCCTTGGAATAGTGGTGGAGGTCGAAGAAGCTTATCAAGACGGTTTTAATGCCCCTTCGAAGAGACGTGGAGGTCAGAGTGGTTTAACAATACGGTTTTGATGCCCCTTGGAAGATACGCGGAGGTCAGAGTCTAATAAAAAGACAATATCAATGCCCCTAGGAAGAGTGCTGGAGGTTGCAGTAGCTTAACAAGTCGGTTTTAATGCCCCTTGAAAGAGTGGTGGAGGGCTCAGTAGCTTAACAAGACGGTTATAATGCCCCTTGGAAGAGTGGTGGAGGTCGCAGTAGCTTAACAAGACAGTTTTAATGACCCTTCGAAGAGACGTGGAGTTCAGAGAGGTTTAACAAGACTGTTTTAATGCCCCTTGGAAGAGACGTGGAGGTCAGAGTGGTTTAACAAGATGGTTTTAATGCCCCTTGGAAGAGAAGTGGAGGTCAGAGTGGAATAAAAAGACAATATCAATGCCCCTTGGAAGAGTGGTGGAAGTCGCAGTAGCTTAACAAGACGGTTTTAATGCCCCTTGGAAGAGTGGTGGAGGTCGCAGTAGCTTAACAAGACGGTATTAATGCCCCTTGGAAGAGTGGTGGATGTCGCAGTAGCTTAACAAGACGGTTTTAATGCCCCTTGGAAGAAACGTGGAGGTCACAAAAGCTTAACAACGTGGTTTTAATGCCGCTTGGAAGAGACTTGGAGTTTAGAGAGGTTTAGCAAGATGGTTTTAATGGCCCTTGGAAGAGACATGGAGGTCACAGAGGAATAGAAAGACAATATCAATGCCCCTACGAAGAGTGGTGGAGGTCTCAGTAGCTTAACAAGACGGTTTTAATGCCCCTTGGAAGAGTGGTGGAGGTCGCAGTAGCATAACAAAATGGTTTAATGACCCTCCAAAGAGACATGGAGTTCAGAGTGGTTTAACAAGATGGTTTTAATGCCTCTTGGAAGAGACGTGGAGGTCAGAGTGGTTTAACAAGACGGTTTTAATGCCTCCTGGAAGAGTGGTGGAGTTCAGAGTGGTTTAACAAGACGGTTTTAATGCCCTTTGGAAGAAACGTGTAACTCAGAGTGATTTAACAAGACAGTTTTAATGCTACTTGGAAGAGACGTGGAGATCACAGTGGTTTAATGATACGGTTTTAATGCCCCTTGGAAGAGACGTGGAGGTGAGGGTCGAATAAAAAGACAATATCAATGCCCCTTGGAAAAGTGGTGGAGGCCGCAGTAGCTTAAAAAGTTGGTTTTAATGCTCCTTGGAAGAGTGGTGGAGGCCACAGTAGCTTAACAAGACGGTTTAAATGCCCCTTGGAAGAGTGGTGGAGTTCGAGGTAGCTTAACAAGACAGTTTTAATGACCCTTCAAAGAGACGTGGAGTTCAGAGAGGTTTAACAAGACTGTTTTAATGCCCCTTGGAAGAGACGTGGAGGTCAGAGTGGTATAACAAGATAGTTTTAATGCCCCTTGGTTCAGACGTGGAGGTCAGAGTGGTTTAACAAGATGGTTTTAATGCCCCTTGGAAGAGACGTGTACGTCAGAGTGGAATAAAAAGACAATATCAATGCCCTTTGGAAGAGTGGTGGAGGTTGCAGTAGCTTACCAAGACGGTTTTATTGCCCCTTGGAAGAGTGGTGGAGGTCGCAATAGCTTAACAAGATGGTTTTAATACCCCTTGGAATAGTGGTGTAAGTCGCAGTAGCTTAACAAGATGGTTTTAATGCCCCTTGGAAGAGTGGTGGAGGTCGCAGTAGCTTAACAAGACAGTTGTAATGCCACTTGGAATAGTGGTGGAGGTCAAAGTAGCTTATCAAGATGGTTTTAATGCAACTTCAAAGAGACGTTTAGGTCACAGTGGAATAGAAAGACAATATCAATGCCCCTTGGAAGAGTGTTGTAGGTTGCAGTAGCTTAACAAGACGGTTTTAATGCCACTTGGAATAGTGGTGGAGGTCGCAGTAGCTTCATAAGATGGTTTTCATGCCCCTCCGAAGAGACGTGGAGTTCAGAGTGGTTTAACAAGACGGTTTTAATGCGCCTTGGAAGAGACGTGGAGGTCAGAGTGGTTTAACAAGATGGTTTTAATGCCCCTTGGAAGAGACGTGGAGTTCAGAGTGGTTTAACAAGATGGTTTTAATGCCCCTTGGAAGAGACGTGGAAGTCAGAGTGTTTTAACAAGACAGTTTTAATGCCCCTTGGAAGAGACGTGGAGTTCAGAATCGTTTAACAATATGGTTTTAATGCCCCTTGGAAGAGACGTGGAGGTCAGAGTCTAATAAAAAGACAATATCAATGCCCCTTGGAAGAGTGGTGGAGGTCGCAGTAGCTTAACAAGACGGTTTTAATGCCCCTTGGAAGAGTGGTGGAGGCAGCAGTAGCTTAACAAGACGGTTTTAATTCCCCTTGGAAGAGTGGTGGAGGTCTCAGTAGCTTAACAAGACAGTCTTAATGAACTTTCGAAGAGACGAGGAGTTCAGAGAGGTTTAACAAGACTGTTTTAATGCCCCTTGGAAGAGACGTGGAGTTCAGAGTGGTTTAACAAGACGGTTTTAATGCCCCTTGCGAGAGACGTGGAGGTCAGAGTGGTTTAACAAGAAGGTTTTATTTCCCCTTGGAAGAGACATGAGGTCAGAGTGGAATAAAAAGACAATATCAATGCCCCTTGGAAGAGTGGTGGATGTCGCAGTAGCTTAACAAGATGGTTTTAATGACCCTTGGAACAGTGGTGGAGGTCGCAGTAGCTTAACCCTCCGTCACATACAATAGGCCTGACAGGCACATCTCTTTTACTTTCATTTCTCCTTCCTCACCAGATTGTGAGGAAATCCCTTCCCTCCAGGTAGTCTCCTGTCTCTAGCAGCTCTGTGAAACCTCATACCACAGTTGGATTGCAGAGCTTCAGGAGGACAGATATAACTGCGCTAATCTCTCAGGCTCATTGTATGTGAACACGTCACACTCAATAAGGTTGGTATTTTATGTTTTTATTCATTACTATTGTTTATTTAGCTTGTTTTATGAATGTATAGCACAAATTGTGAGGATATTTCATAGAAATAAGGCAGAATAAAAAAGAAAGTGTGCTGCTCAGGCATATACAGTAGTTCCCTAACACATATTCCTTCTCTTGCTTCAGATTATCTGCTGAAATGGAGAGGAAAATGTACAATTTATCAAAAAACCTTGATTTTGAGGAAGTAACAAACATGCTGTTAGATGATGCAGACCCCACACTGAATGAGGATTTAGGAGAGGAAAATTAGATTGATTCTCATGGAAGTGTGTGAAGTGGATTCTGAAACAGAGCAAGATGGTGACAGTGATGAGGATGAAGATGTAGAATCTTATTATATGGGAAAAGATAAAAAAAACCAATGGAACAAGAAGCCACTCCAGAAAAAACGTAGGGAACCTCAAAACATTATTACTCACCTTCCTGCAGTTATAGGAACTGCAAGTAATGCAAAAACTGCAGTTGAATGCTGGAATAGTTTATTCACAGATGACATTCTGGACTCTATTGTCACTTATACCAACCAATATGTAGACATTATAATGGACAAGTTCATCTGCAACAGAACCATCAAGGCCACAGATGAAATAGAACTGCGTGCTTTTTTGGATTATTATACCTTGCAGGAGCTTATAGGGCAAATAGACAAAGTTTGGAGGAACTTTGGAGTAAAGATGGGGATGGAGTTGAAAAATTTGGCCTTGCTATGTCCATAAACAGATTCAAGTTTCTAATTCGTTGCCTTCGGTTTGACGACAGAACTACCCGAACCGAACGTAAAACACATGACCGACTTGCTCCAATTCGTGATATATTCCAAAAATTTGTTGAAAACTGTAAAAAAAAGCTATTGCCCTGGGGAGAATCTCACTATTGACGAAATGCTCCCTGGTTTTCGTGGTAAATGTGCCTTTCGTCAATATATTCCATCAAAGCCTAACAAATATCGAATAAAAATGTATGCCCTTGTTGATGCCAGTAAGACCTATACTTACAACCTGGAAGTTTATGCAGGAAAACAACCAGAAGGTCCTTACTATGTCAGCAACAAACCCAGTGATGTTGTAAAAAGACTGGCTGAGCCCTTATTTGGATCAGGTCGCAATATAACAGCTGGCAATTGGTTTTCAAATTGTGATCTGATTGATTATCTGAAAATGCAGAAGCTTTCATATGTCGGAACTGTAAGAAAAAATAAAAAAGAATTGCCTACACAGTGTGTAAGTGTGAAAGGGAGACAACAGTACAGCAGTATCTTTGCATTCCATAATGGAAAGGTTTTGGTTTCCTATGTACCACAAGCAAAAAAAATTGTACTTCTTCTATCAACACTTCATGGTGATGATGCCATCGATCCTGGGACTGAGGCACAAAAAAAGCCGGAGATAATTACATTTTATAATGCAACCAAAGGGGGTGTTGATACAGCTGATCAGATGTGCTCAACTTTCAACGTCAGCAGAAACACCAAACGCTGGCCAATGGTCATATTTTTTGCTATGTTGAATTTGGGTGGTATAAATTCACCAGTCATTTACCTTGAAAACAAGCTTGAACCACTCCGTAGACGATTCTATCTGAAAAAATTGGCCCATGAACTAGTGCTTGGAGAGCTAAGCAGGAGAAGTATGAAAACAATCGGTATCCCCTCTCGCCTTCAAGTTCAGCTCAAAAGATTCCGCCCAGCATATGATAGTGAAAATTCACCACCTGCACCACCTCCCAAAAGAAGGAGATGCACCACCTGCACCACGGAAAGCAGAATCAGATGGCTTTCTAATTATGAATGTCACAAATGTCATAATGCAATCTGCCTGACACATGCAAAAATTATGTGTAATTCTTGCTCTTTGCTCTGCAAGTGTAATTTTTCTGGGGAAACTTCAGGATCTAATTCTGATTGAATATGTGTTTAATAGTACTTAAGGTACCTTAAAATTAAGTTTGTTTCCATAAATTTTCTTTGTAGAGTTTTTTGACCGAGTCGAACTGGGGACTATTTGGCGGGAGTTTTCAAATGTTTGTATTTCAGAGTTATTAGTTTTATGTTAAGTAAATGGTTTTTTTTTGCACCCGATTATGTGTAGTCTCTTTTATTACATCCTATAAAGGTCACTGATCACTTTTAGAGCACTGAATTTGCAAACATTAGATATTATAGGTATTTTTCTAGCCTGCACCTGACAGTCACATTGTATGTGAACTCATTAGAACCGATATTGTAAGTGACGGAGGGTTAACAAGACTGTTTTAATTCCCCTTGGAAGAAATATGGAGGTCACAGTAGCTTAACAAGACGGTTTAAATGCCCCTTGGAAGAGACATGGAGGTGAGAGTGGTTTAACAAGACGGTTTTAATGCCAATTGGAAGAGTCATGGAGGTCACAGTAGCTTAAAATGACGGTGTTAAAGCCCCTTGGAAGTGTGGTAGAGGTCGTAGTAGCTTAATAAGACGGTTTTAATGTCTCTTCGAAGAGAGGTCGTGTTCAGAGTCATTTAACAAGATGGTTTTAATGCCCCTTGGAAGAGACGTGGAGGTCAGAGTGGTTTAACAAGATGGTTTTAATGCCCCTTGGAAGAGACATGGAGGTCACAGTAGCTTAACAAGACGGTTTTAATGCCCCTTGGAAGAGACGTGGAGGTCACAGTGAAATATAAAGACAATATCAATGCCAATTCGAAGAGTGGTGGAGGTCGCAGTAGCTTAAAAAGATGGTTTTAATGCACCTTGGAAGAGTGGTGGAGGTCGCAGAAGCTTAACCAGTTTGTTTTATTGCCCCTTCGAAGAGACGTGGAGTTCTGAGTGGCTTAACATGACAGCTTTAATGCCCCTTGGTAAAGACGTGGAGGTCAGAGTGGTTTAACAAGACGGTTTTAATGCCCCTTGAAAGAGACATGGAGTTCAGAGTGGTTTAACAAGACACTTTTAATGCACCTTGGAAGAGAAGAGGAGGACAGAGTGGTTTAACAAGTCGGTTTTAATGCCCCTTGGAAGAGACGTGGAGGTCAGAGTGGTTTAACAATACGGTTTTAATGCCCCTTGGAAGAGACGTGGAAGTCAGAGTGGATTAACAAGACGCCTTTAATGCCCCTTGGAAGAGATGAGGAGGTCAGAGTAGTTTAACACTACGGTTTTAATGCCCCTTGGAAGAGACGTGGATGTCAGAGTCTAATAAAAACACAACATCAATGCCCCTTGGAATAGTGGTGGAGGTCGCAGTAGCTTAACAAGATGGTTTTAATGAACCTTGGCATAGTGGTGGAGGTCGCAGTAGCTTAACAAGACTGTTTTAATGCCCCTTCGAAGAGACGTGGAGGTCAGAGTGGTTTAACAAGACGGTTTTAATGCCCCTTGGAAGAAACGTTTAGGTCACAGTAGCTTAACAAGACGGTTTTAATGCCCCTTCGAAGAGACGTGGAGTTCAGAGTGGTGTAACAAGATGGTTATAATGCCCCTTGGAAGAGACTTGGAGTTCAGAGTGCTTTAACAAGACTTTTTTAATGCCCCTTGTAAGAGACATGGAGGTCACAGAGGAATAGAAAGACAATATCAATGCCCCTTGGAAGAGTGGTGAAGATCGCAGTAGCTTAACAAGACGGTTTTAATGCCCCTTCGAAGAGACGTGGAGTTCAGAGTGGTTTAACAAGATGGTTTTAATACCCCTTGGAAGAGACGTGGAGGTCAGAGTGGAATAAAAAGATAATATCAATGCCCCTTTGAAGAGTGGTGGAGGTCACAGTAGTTTAACAAGACGGTTTTAATGCCCCTTGGAAGAGTGGTGAAGGTAGCAGTAGCTTAACAAGATGGTTTTAACGCCAGTTCAAATAGACGTGGAGTTCAGAGAGGTTTAACAAGGTGGTTTTAATGCCCCTTGGAAGAGACGTGGAGGTCAGAGTGGAATATAAAGACAATATCAATGCCCCTTTGAAGAGTTGTGGAGGTCACAGTAGCTTAACTAGACCATTTTAATGTCGCTTGGAAGAGTGGTGGAGGTCGCAGTAGCTTAACAAGATGGTTTTAATGCCCCTTGGAATAGTGGTGGAGGTCGCAGTAGCTTAACAAGACGGTTTTAATGCCCCTTCGAAGAGACGTGGAGGTCAGAGTGGTTTAACAAGACGGTTGTAATGCCCCTTGGAAGAGACGTGTAGGTCACCCTAGCTTAACAACACGGTTTCAATGCCACTTGGAAGAGACTTGGAGTTAAGAGTGGTTGAAAAGATGGCCCTTGGAAGCGACATGGAGGTCACTGTGGAATAGAAAGACAATACCAATGACCCTTGCAAGAGTGGTGGAAGTCGCAGTACCTTAACAAGACAGTTTTAATGCCCCTTGGAACAATGGTGGAGTTCGCAGTAGCTTAACAAGACAGTTTTAATGCCCCTTGGAAGAGTGGTGGAGGTCGCAGTAGCTTAACAAGACGGTTTTAATGCCCCTTGGAATAGTTGTGGAGGTCGCAGTAGCTTATTAAGATGGTTTAAATGCCCCTTCAAAGATACGTGGAGGTAAGAGTGGTTTAACAAGAGAGTTTTAAAGCCCCTTGGAAGAGACGTGTAGGTCACAGTAGCTTAACCAGACGGTTTTAATTCCCCTTGGAAGAGACTTGGAGTTCAGAGTGGTTTAACAAGATGGTTTTAATGGCCCTTGGAAGAGACATGGAGGTCACAGTGGAATAGAAATACAATATCAAAGCCTATTAGAAGAGTGGTGGAGGTCGCAGTAGCTTAACAAGACGGTTTTAATGCCTCTTCAGAGACGTGGAGTTCAGAGTGATTTAACAAGATGGTTTTAATGCCCCTTGGAAGAGACGTAGAGGTCAGAGTTGTTTAAGAAGACGGTTTTAATGCCCCTTGGAAGAGACGTGGAGTTCAGAGTGGTTTAACAAGACTTTTTTAATGCCACTTGGAAGAGACAAGGAGGTCAGAGTGGTTTAACAAGATGGTTTTAATGCCCCTTGGAAGAGATGTGGAGTTCAAAGTGGTTTAACATTATGGTTTTAATGCCCCTTGGAAGAGACGTGGAGGTCACAGTCTAATAAAAAGACAATATCAATGCCCCATGGAATTGACTTGGAGTTCAGAGTGGTTTAAAAAGACGGTTATAATGCCCCTTGGAAGAGACGTGGAGGTAAGAGTGGTTTAACAAGAGAGTTTTAAAGCTCCTAGGAAAAGACGTGTAGGTCACAGTAGCTTAACAAGACGGTTTTAATTCCCCTTGGAAGAGACTTGGAGTTCAGAGTGGTTTAATAAGATGGTATTAATGGCCCTTGGAAGAGACATGGAGGTCACAGTGGAATAGAAATACAATAGCAAAGCCCATTGGAAGAGTGGTGGAGGTCGCAGTAGCTTAACAAGACGGTTTTAATGCCCCTTGGAAGAGTGGTGGAGGTCGCAGTAGCTTAACAAGACGGTTTTAATGCCTCTCCAGAGACGCGGAGTTCAGAGTGGATTAACAAGATGGTTTTAATGCCCCTTGGAAGAGACGTAGAGGTCAGAGTTGTTTAACAAGACGGTTTTAATGCCCCTTGGAAGAGTCGTGGAGTTCAGAGTGGTTTAACAAGACTTTTTTAATGCCACTTGGAAGAGACAAGGAGGTCAGAGTGGTTTAACAAGACGGTTTTAATGCCCGTTGGAAGAGACGTGGAGTTCAGAGTGGTTTAACAATACGGATTTAATGCCCCTTGGAAGAGACGTGGAGGTCACAGTCTAATAAAAAGACAATATCAATGCCCAATGGAAGAGACTTGGAGTTCAGAGTGGTTTAACAAGACGGTTATAATGCCCCTTGGAAGAGACATGGAGGTCACAGTGGAATAGAAAGACAATATCAATTCCCCTTGGAAGAGTGGTGGTGGTCGCAGTAGATTAACAAGACGGTTTTAATGCCCCTTGGAAGAGACATGGAGTTCAGAGTGGTTTAATAAGATGGTTTTAATGCCCCTTGGAAGAGAGGAGGAGGTCAGAGTGGAACAAAAAGACAATTTCAATGCCCCTTTGAAGAGTGGTGGAGGTCACAGTAGCTTAACAAGACAGTTTTAATGCCCCTTGGAAGAGTATTGGAGGTCGTAGTAGCTTAACAAGACGGTTTTAATGCCCCTTCGAAGAGAAGTCAAGTTCAGAGTCGTTTAACAAGCAGGTTTTAATGCCCCTTGGAAGAGACGTGGAGGTCAGAGTGGAATAAAAAGACAATATCAATGCCCCTTTGAAGAGTAGTGGAGGACACAGTAGTTTAACAAGACAATTTCAATGCAACTTGGAAGAGTGGTGGAGGTCGCAGTAGCTTAACAAGATGGTTTTAGTGCCCCTTGGAATAGTGGTGGAGGTCGCAGTAGCTTACCAATATGGTTTTAATGACCTTGGAAGACTGGTGGAGGTCGCAGTAGGTTAACAAGACGGTATTAATGCCCCTCCAAAGAGACAAGGAGTTCAGATTGGTCTAACAAGACGTTTGTAATGCCCCTTGGAAGAGATGTGTAGGTCACCTTAGATTAACAAGAGGGTTTTAATGCCACTTGGAAGAGACTTGGAGTTCAGAGTGGTTTAAAAGATGGTTTTAATGGCCCTTGGAAGCGACATGGAGGTCACTGTGGAATAGAAAGAAAATATCAATGACCCTTGGAAGAGTGGTGGAAGTCGCAGTAGCTTAACAAGACGTTTTTAATGCCCCTTGGAACAGTGGTGGAAGTCGCAGTAGCTTAACAAGACACTTTTAATGCCCCTTGGAAGAGTGGTGGATGTCGCAGTAGCTTAACAAGATGGTTTTAATGCCCTTTGGAACAGTGGTGGAGGTTGCAGTTGCTTAACAAGACACTTTTAATGCCCCTTGGAAGAGTGGTGGATGTCGCAGTAGCTTAACAAGACGGTTTTAATGCCCCTTGGAACAGTGGTGGAGGTCGCAGTTGCTTAACAAGACACTTTTAATGCCCCTTGGAAGAGTGGTGGATGTTGCAGTAGCTTAGCAAGATGGTTTTAATGCCCTTTGGAATAGTGGTGGAGGTCGCAGTAGCTTAACAAGACGGTTTTAATGCCCCTTGGAAGAGACGTGGAGGTAAGAGTGGTTTATCAAGACAGTTTTAAAGCCCCTTGGAAGAGACGTGTAGGTCACAGTAGCTTAACAAGATGGTTTTAATTCCCCTTAGAAGAGACTTGGAGTTCAGAGTGGTTTAACAAGACGGTTTTAATGCCCCTTGGAAGAGTAGTGGAGGTCGCAGTAGCTTAACAAGACGGTTTTAATGCCCCTTGGAACAGTGGTGGAGGTCGCAGTTGCTTAACAAGACACTTTTAATGCCCCTTGGAAGAGTGGTGGATGTCGCAGCAGCTTAACAAGATGGTTTTAATGCCCTTTGGAATAGTGGTGGAGGTCGCAGTAGCTTAACAAGACGGTTTTAATGCCCCTTCGAAGCGACGTGGAGGTAAGAGTGGTTTATCAAGACAGTTTTAAAGCCCCTTGGAAGAGACGTGTAGGTCACAGTAGCTTAACAAGATGGTTTTAATACCCTTGGAAGAGACTTGGAGTTTAGAGTTTTTTAACAAGATGGTTTTAATGGCCCTTGGAAGAGACATGGAGGTCACAGTGGAATAGAAAGACAATATCAATGCATATTGGAAGAGTGGTGGAGGTCGCAGTAGCTTAACAAGACAGTTTTAATGCCCCTTGGAAGAGTGGTGGAGGTCGCAGTAGCTTAACCCGACAGTTTTAATGACCCTTTGAAGAGACGTGGAGTTCAGAGAGGATTAACAAGACTGTTTTATTGCCCCTTGGAATAGACGTGGAGGTCAGATTGGTATAACAAGACAGTTTTAATGCCCCTTGAAACAGACATGGAGGTCACAGTGGTTTAACAAGATGGTTTTAATGCCCCTTGAAAGAGACGTGGAGTTCAGAGTGGTTTAACAAGACGCTTTTAATGCCCCTTGGAAGAGACGAGGAGGTCAGAGTGGTTTTACAAGACTGTTTTATTGCCCCTTGGAAGAGACTTGGAGGTGAGAGTGGTATAACAAGACGGTTTTAATGCCTCTTGGTAGAGACATGGAGGTCAAATTGGATTAACAAGACAGTTTTAATGCCCCTTGAAAGAGACGTGGAGTTCAGAGTGGTTTTACAAGAAGCTTTTTATGACCCTTGGAAGAGACGAGGAGGTCAGAGTGGTTAACAAGACGGTTTTAATGCCCCTTGGAAGAGTAGTGGAGGTCGCAGTAGCTTAACAAGACGGTTTTAATGCCCCACCGAAGAGACGTGGAGTTCAGAGTGGTTTAAAAAAATGGGTATAATGCCTCTAGGAAGAGACGTGAAGGTCAGAGTGGTATAACAAGACGCTTTTAATGCCCTTTGGAAGAGACGAGGAGGTCAGAGTGGTTTAGCAAGACTGTTTTATTGCCCCTTGGAAGAGACGTGGAGGTCAGAGTGGTATAACAACACGGTTTTAATGCCCCTTTGTAGAGATGTGGAGGTCAGAGTGGTTTAACAAGACGGTTTTAATGCCCCTTGAAAGAGACGTGGAGTTCAGAGTGCTTTAGCAAGAAGCTTATTTGCCCCTTGGAAGAGACGAGGAGGTTAGAGTGGTTTAACAAGTCTGTTTTAATGCCCCTTGTAAGAGTAGTGGAGGTCGCAATAGCTTAACAAGACGGTTTTAACGCCCCTCCAAAGAGACGTGGAGTTCAGAGTGGTGTAACAAGATGTTTATAATGCACCTCGGAAGAGACGTGGAGGTCAGAGTCGTTTAACAATACGGTTTTAATGCCCCTTGGAAGAGACGTGGAGGTCAGAGTCCAAAAAAAGACATCAATGCTCCTTTGAATAGTGGTGGAGGTCGCAGTAGCTTAACAAGACGGTTTTAATGCCCCTTGGAATAGAGGTGGAGTTCGCAGTAGCTTAACAAGACAGTTTTAATGCCCCTTCGAAGAGACGTGGAAGTCAGAGTGGTTTAACAAGACGGTTTTAATGCCCCTTGGAAGAGATGTGGAGGTCACAGTAGCTTAACAAGTCGGTCTTAATGCCCCTGGGAAGAGACTTGGAGTTCAGAGTGGTTTAAGAAGACTTTTTTAATGCCCCTTGTGAGAGACATGGAGGTCAACGTGGAATAGAAAGACAATATCAATGCCCCTTGGAAGAGTGGTGGAGGTTGCAGTAGCTTAACAAGATGGTTTTAATGCCCCTTCGAAGAGACGTGGAGTTCAGAGTGGTTTAACAAGATGGTTGTAATGCCCCTTGGAAGAGAAGTGGAGGACAGAGTGGAATAAAAAGACAATATCAATGCCATTTTGAAGAGTTGTGAAGGTCACAGTAGTTTAACAAGACGGTTTTAATGCCCCTTGGAAGAGAGGTTGAGGTCGCAGTAGCTTAACAAGATGGTTTTAATGCCCCTTGGAAGAGAGGTGGAGGTCGCAGTAGCTTAACAAGACGGGAGTAATGTCCCTTCGAAGAGACGTGGAGGTCAGAGTTGTTTAACAAGACGGTTGTAATGCCCCTTGGAAGAGACGTGTAGGTATCCGTAGCTTAACAATACGGTTTTAATGCCCCATGGAAAAGACTTGGAGTTCAGAGTGGTATAATTGATGGATTTAATGGCACTTGGAAGCAACATGGAGGTCACTGCGGAATAGAAAGACAAAATCAATGGCCCTTGGAAGAGTGGTGGAAGTCGCAGTAGCTTAACAAGACGGTTATAATGCCCCTTGGAAGAGTGGTGGAGGTCGCAGTAACTTAACAAGACGGTTTTAATGCCCCTTGGAATAGTTGTGCAGGTCGCAGTAGCTTATTAAGACGGTTTTAATGCCCTTTCGAAGAGACATGGAGGTAAGAGTGGTTTAACAAGAGAGTTTTAAAGCCCCTTGGAAGAGACGTGTAGGTCACAGTAGCTTAACAAGGCAGTTTTAATTCCCCTTGGAAGCGACTTGGAGTTCAGAGTGGTTTAACAAGATGGTTTTAATGGCCTGTGGAAGAGACATGGAGGTCACAGTGGAATAGAAATACAATATCAATGCCTATTGGAAGAGTGGTGGAGGTCGCAGTAGCTTAACAAGACTGTTTTAATGCCCCTTGGAAGAGACGTGGAGTTCAGAGTGGTTTAATAAGACTTTTTTAATGCCACTTGGAAGAGACAAGGAGGTCAGAGTGAAATAACAAGACGGTTTTAATGCCCCTTGGAAGAGACGTGGAGTTCAGAGTGGTTTAACAATACGTTTTTAATGCCCCTTGGAAGAGACATGGAGGTCACAGTGGAAAAGAAAGACAATATCAATGCCACTTGGAAGAGTGGTGGTCGCAGTAGATTAACAAGACGGTTTTAATTCCCTCTTCGAAGAGACGCAGAGTTCAGAGTGGTTTAACAAGATGGTTTTAATGCCCCTTGGAAGAGACGAGGAGGTCAAAGTGGAACAAAAAGACAGATTCAATGCCCCTTTGAAGAGTGATGGAGGTCACAGTAGCTTAACAAGTCGGTTTTAATGCCCGTTGGAAGAGTATTGGAGGTCGTAGTGGCTTAACAAGACGTTTTAATGCCCCTTCGAAGAGAAGTGGAGTTCAGAGTGGTTTAACAAACAGGTTTTAATGCCCCTTGGAAGAGACGTGGAGGTCAGAGTGGAATAAAAAGACAATATCAATGCCCCTTTGAAGAGCAGTGGAGGTCACAGTAGCTTAACAAGACTGTTTTAATGCCCCTTGAAAGAGTGGTGGAGGTCGCAGTAGCTTAACAAGACGGTTTTAATGCCACTTGGAATAGTGGTGGAGGTCGTAGTAGCTTACCAAGACGGTTTTAATGCCTCTTCGAAGAGACGTGGAGGTCAGAGTGGTTTAACAAGACGGTTTTAAAGCCCCTTGGAAGAGACGTGCAGGTCACAGTAGCTTAACAAGACGGTTTTAATGCCCTTTGGAAGAGACTTGGAGTTCATAGTGGTTTAACAAATGGTTTTAATGGCCCTTGGAAGTGACATGGAGGTCACTGTGGAATAGAAAGACAAAATCAATGACCCTTGGAAGAGTGGTGGAAGTCGCAGTAGCTTAACAAGACGGGTTTAATGCCCCTTGGAAGAGTGGTGGAGGTTGCAGTAGCTTAACTAGACAGTTTTAATGCCACCTCTGAAGAGACGTGGAGTTCAGAGTGGTTTAACAAGACGTTTTAATGCCCCTTGGAAGAGACGAGGAGGTCAGAGTGGTTTAACAAGACTGTTTTATTGCCCCTTGGAAGAGACGTGGAGGTCAGAGTGGTATAACAAGACGGTTTTAATGCCCCTTGGTAGAGACTTGGACGTCAGAGTGGTTTAAGAAGACGGTTTTAATGCCCCTTGAAAGAGACGTGGAGTTCAGAGTGGTTTAGCAAGAAGCTTTTATGCCCCTTGGATGCAAAGAGGAGGTCAGAGTGGTTTAACAAGACGGTTTTAATGCCCCTTGGAAGAGTAGTGTAGGTCGCAGTAGCTTAACAAGACGGTTTTAATGCCCCTCCAAAGAGACGTGGAGTTCAGAGTGGTGTAGCAAGATGTTTATAATGCTTCTTGGAAGAGACGTGGAGGTCAGAGTGGTTTACCAAGACAGTTTTAATGCCCCTTGGAAGAGACGTGGAGGTCAGAGTCCAATAAAAAGACAACATCAATGCTCCTTTGAATAGTAGTGGAGGTTGCAGCAGCTTAACAAGACGGTTTTAATGCCCCTTTGAATAGAGGTGGAGTTCGCAGTAGCTTAACAAGATGGTTTTAATGCCCCTTCGAAGAGTCGTGGAAGTCAAAGTGGTTTAACAAGACGGTTTTAATGCCCCTTGGAAGAGACGTGGAGGTCACAGTAGCTTAACAAAACGGTCTTAATGCCCCTGGGAAGAGACTTGGAGTTCAGAGTGGTTTAACAAGACTTTTTTAATGCCCCTTGTAAGAGACATGGAGGTCACCGTGGAATAGAAAGACAATATCAATGCCCCTTGGAAGAGTGTTGGACGTCGCAGTAGCTTAACAAGACGGTTTTAATGCCCCTTCGAAGAGACGTGAAGTTCAGAGTGGTTCAACAAGATGGTTGTAATGCCCCTTGGAAGAGACGTGGAGGACAGAGTGGAATAAAAAGACAATATCAATGCCCTTTTGAAGAGTGGTGGAGGTCACAGTAGTTAAACAAGACGCTTTTAATGCCCCTTGGAAGAGAGGATGAGGTCGCAGTAGCTTAACAAGATGGTTTTAATGCCCCTTGGAATAGTGGTGGAGGTCGCAGTAGCTTAACAAGACGGTATTAATGTCCCTTGGAAGAGACGTGGAGGTCAGAGTGGTTTAACAAGACGTTTGTAATGCCTCTTGGAAGAGACGTGTAGGTAACCGTAGCTTAACAATACGGTTTTAATGCCCCTTGGAAGAGACTTGGAGTTCAGAGTTGTTTAATACAAAGACAAAATCAAAGACCCTTGGAAGAGTGGTGGAAGTCACAATAGCTTAACAAGACGGTTTTAATGCCCCTTGTAAGAGTGGTGGAGGTCGCAGTAGCTTAACTAGACAGTTTTAATGCCACCTCTGAAGAGACGTGGAGTTCAGAGTGGTTTAACAAGACGTTTTAATGCCCCTTGGAAGGGACGTGAAGGTCAGAGTGGTTTAACAAGACGGTTTTAATGCACATTGGAAGAGACGTGGAGTTCAGAGTGGTTTAACAAGACAGTTTTAATGCCACTTGGAAGAGATGTGGAATTCAGAGTGGTTTAGAAAGAAGGTTTTAATGCCCCTTGGAAGAGACGTGGAGGTCAGAGTGGTTTAACAATACGGTTTTATTGCCCCTTGGAAGAGACGTGGAGGTCAGAGTCTAATAAAAAGACAATATCAATGCCCCTTGGAAGAGTGATGGAGGTTGCAGTAGCTTAACAAGACGGTTTTAATGCCCCTTGGAAGAGTGATGGAGGCCGCAGTAGCTTAACAAAATGGTTTTAATGCCCCTTGGAAGAGTGGTGGAGGTCGCAGTAGCTTAACAAGACAGTTTTAATGACCCTTCGAAGAGACGTGGAGTTCAGAGACTTTTATCAAGACTGTTTTAATGCCCCTTGGAAGAGACTTGTAGGTCAGAGTGGTATAACAAGACGGTTTTAATGCCCCTTGGAACAAAGGTGCAGGTCAGACTGGTTTAACAAGATGGTTTTAATGCCCCTTGGAAGAGACGTGGAGAACAGAGTGGAATAAAAAGACAATATCAATGCCCCTTGGAAGAGTGGTGGAGGTCGTAGTAGCTTAACAAGATGGTTTTAATGCCCCTTGGAAGATTGATGGAGGTCGCAGTAGCTTAACAAGACGGTATTAGTGCGCCTTGGAAGAGTGGTGGATGTCGCAGTAGCTTAACAAGATGGTTTTAATGCCCCTTGGTAGAAACGTGGAGGTCACAGTAGCTTAACAAGGTGGTTTTAATGCCGCTTGGAAGAGACTTGGAGTTCAGAGTGGTTTAGCAAGATGGTTTGAATGTCCCTTGGAAGAGACATGGAGGTCACAGAGGAATAGAAGGACAATATCAATGCCCCTTCGAAGAGTTGTGGAGGTCGCTGTAGCTTATCAAGATGGTTTTAATGTCCATTGGAAGAGTGGTGGAGGTCGCAGTAGCTTAACGAGACGGTTTTAATGCCCCTCCAAAGAGACACGGAGTTCAGAGTGGTTTAACAAGATGGTTTTAATGCCCATTGGAAGAGACGTGGAGGTCAGAGTGGTTTAACAAGATGGTTGTAATGCCCCCTGGAAGAGTGGTGGAGTTCAGAGTGGTTTAACAAGACGGTTTTAATGCCCCTTGGAAGAAACGTAGAATACAGAGTGGTTTAACAAGACAGTTTTAATGCCCCTTTGAAGAGACGTGGAGGTCAAAGTGGTTTAACAATACGGTTTTAATGCCCCTTGGAAGAGACGTGGAGGTCAGAGTGGTTTATCAAGACGTTTTTAATGCCCCTTGGAAGAGTGGTAGAGTTCAGAGTGGTTTAACAAGATGATTTTTATGCTCCTTGGAAGAGACGTGGAATTCAGAGTGGTTTAACAAGACGGTTTTACTGCTCCTTGGAAGAGACGTGGAGGATAGAGTTGTTTAACTATACGGTTTTAATGCCCCTTGGAAGAGACGTGGAGGTCAGAGTCGAATAAAAAGACAATATCAATGCTCCTTGGATGAGTGGTGGAGGTCGCAGTAGCTTAACAAGACGGTTTTAATGCTCCTTGGAAGAGGGGTGGAGGCCGCAGTAGCTTAACAAAACGGTTTTAATGCCCCTTGGAAGAGTGGTGGAGGTCGCAGTAGCTTAACAAGATAGTTTTAATGACCCTTCAAACAGACGTGTAGTTCACAGAGGTTTAACAATACTGTTTTATTGCCCCTTGGAAGAGACGTGGAGGTCAGAGTGGTATAACAAGACGGTTTTAATGCCCCTTGGAACAGACATGGAGGTCAGAGTGGTTTAACAAGATGGTTTTAATGCCCCTTGAAAGAGACGTGGAGTTCAGAGTGGTTTAACAACACGCTTTTAATGCCCCTTGGAAGAGACGAGGAGGTCAGAGTGGTTTAACAAGACTGTTTTATTGCCCCTTGGAAGAGACTTGGAGGTC
Source organism: Phyllobates terribilis (assembly GCF_046119375.1). NCBI lineage: Eukaryota > Metazoa > Chordata > Amphibia > Anura > Dendrobatidae > Phyllobates > Phyllobates terribilis. Next base: position 120,113,241 of record NW_027362772.1, read on the forward strand.
AGAGTGGTATAACAAGACGGTTTTAATGCCCCTTGGTAGAGACATGGAGGTCAGATTGGTTTAACAAAACAGTTTCAATGCCCCTTGAAAGAGACATGGAGTTCAGAGTGGTTAAAAAAGACGGTTTTAATGCCCCTTGGAAGAGTAGTGGAGGTCGCAGTAGCTTAACAATACGGTTTTAATGCCCCTCCGAAGAGACGTGGAGTTCAGAGTGGTTTAACAAAATGGTTATAATGCCCCTTTAAAGAGACGTGGAGTTCAGAATGGTTTAACAAGACGCTTTTAATGCCCCTTGGAAGAGACGAAGAGGTCAGAGTGGTTTATCAAGACTGTTTTATTGCCCCTTGGAAGAGACGTGGAGGTCAGAGTGGTATAACAAGACGGTTTTAATGCCCCTTGGTAGAGACGTGGAGGTCAGAGTGGTTTATCAAGACGGTTTTAATGCCCCTTGAAAGAGACGTGGAGTTCAGAGTGGTTTAGCAAGAAGCTTTTTATGCCCCTTGGAAGAGACGAGGAGGTCAGAGTAGTTTAAAAAGACGGTTTTAATGCCCCTTGGAAGAGTAGTGGAGGTCGCAGTAGCTTAACAAGACGGTTTTAATGCCCCTCCAAAGAGACATGGAGTTCAGAGTGGTTTAACAAGACGTTTATAATGCACCTTGGAAGAGACGTGGAGGTCAGAGTGGCTTAACAAGACGGTTTTAATGCCCCTTGGAAGAGACGTGGAGGTCAGAGTCTAATAAAAAGACAACATCAATGCTCCTTTGAATTGTGGTGGAGGTCGCAGTAGCTTAACAAGACGGTTTTAATGCCCCTTGGATTAGAGGTGCAGTTCGCAGTAGCTTAACAAGACGGTTTTAATGCCCCTTCGAAGAGACGTGGAAGTCAGAGTGGTTTAACAAGACGGTTTTAATGCCCCTTGGAAGAGACGTGGAGGTCACAGTAGCTTAACAAGACGATCTTAATGCACCTGGGAAAAGACTTGGAGTTCAGAGTGGTTTAACAAGACTTTTTTAATGCCCCTTGTAAGAGACATGGAGGTCACAGTGGAATAGAAAGACAATATCAATGCCCCTTGGAAGAGTGGTGGAGGTCGCAGTAGCTTAACAAGACGGTTTTAATGCCCCTTCGAAGAGACGTGGAGTTCAGAGTGGTTTAACAAGATGGTTGTAATGACCCTTGTAAGAGACGTGGAGGACACAGTGGAATAAAAAGACAATATCACTGCCATTTTGAAGAGTGGTGGAGGTCACAATAGTTTAACAAGACGGTTTTAATGCCCCTTGGAATAGTGGTGGAGGTCGCAGTAGCTTAACAAGACGCTATTAATGTCCCTTCAAAGAGACGTCGAGGTCAGAGTGGTTTAACAAGATGGTTGTAATGCCCCTTGGAAGAGACGTGTAGGTAACCGTAGCTTAACAAGACGGTTTTAATGCCCCTTGGAAGAGACTTGGAGGTCAGAGTGGTTTAATAGATGGTTTTAATGGCCCTTGGAAGCGACATGGAGGTCACTGTGGAATAGAAAGACAAAATCAATGACCCTTGGAAGAGTGGTGGAAGTCACAGTAGCTTAACAAGACGGGTTTAATGTCCCTTGGACGAGTGGTGGAGGTCGCAGTAGCTTAAATAGACAGTTTTAATGCCACCTCCGAAGAGACGTGGAGTTCAGAGTGGTTTAACAAAATGGTTATAATGCCCTTGGAAGAGACGTGGAGGTCAGAGTGGTAAAACAAGACGGTTTTAATGCCCCTTGGAACAGACGTGGAGGTCAGAGTGTTTTAACATGACGGTTTTAATGCCCCTTTAAAGAGACGTGGAGTTCAGAGTAGTTTAACAAGATGCTTTTAATGCCCCTTGGAAGAGACGAGGAGGTCAGAGTGGTTTAACAAGACTGTTTTATTGCCCCTTGGAAGAGACGTGGAGGTCAGAGTGGTATAACAAGACGGTTTTAATGCCCCTTGGTAGAGACGTGGAGGTCAGAGTGGTTTATCAAGACGGTTTTAATGCCCCTTGAAAGAGACGTGGAGTTCAGAGTGGTTTAGCAAGAAGCCTTTTATGCCCCTTGGAAGAGACGAGGAGGTCAGAGTGGTTTAAGAAGACGGTTTTAATGCCCCTTGGAAGAGTAGTGGAGGTCGCAGTAGCTTAACAAGACGGTTTTAATGCCCCTCCAAAGAGACGTGGAGTTCAGAGTGGTTTAACAAGACATTTATAATGCACCTTGGAAGAGACGTGGAGGTCAGAGTGTTTTAACAAGACGGTTTTAATGCCCCTTGGAAGAGACGTGGAGGTCAGAATCTAATAAAAAGACAACATCAATGCTCCTTTGAATAGTGGAGGAGGTCGCAGTAGCTTAACAAGATGGTTTTAATGCCCATTGGAATAGAGGTGGAGTTCACAGTAGCTTAACAAGACGGTTTTAATGCTCCTTCGAAGAGACGTGGAAGTCAGAGTGGTTTAACAAGACGGTTTTAATGCCCCTTGGAAGGGACGTGGAGGTCACGGCAGCTTAACAAGACGGTCTTAATGCCCCTGGGAAGAGACTTGGAGTTCAGAGTGGTTTAACAAGACTTTTTTAATGCCCCTTGTAAGGGACATGGATGTCACAGTGGAATAGAAAGACAATATCAATGCAACTTGGAAGAGTGGTGGAGGTCGCAGTAGCTTAACAAGACGGTTTTAATGCCCCTTCGAAGAGACGTGGAGTTCAGAGTGGTTTAACATGATGGTTGTAATGCCCCTTGGAAGAGATGTGGAGGACACAGTGGAATAAAAACACAATATCAATGCCCTTTTGAAGAGTGGTGGAGGTCACAGTAGTTTAACAAGATGGTTTTAATGCTCCTTGGAATAGTGGTGGAGGTCGCAGTAGCTTAACAAGACGGTATTAATGTCCCTTCGAAGAGACGTGGAGGTCAGAGTGGTTTAACAAGACGGTTGTAATGCCCCTTGGAAGAGACGTGTAGGTAACCGTAGCTTAACAAGACGGTTTTAATGCCCCTTGGAAGAGACTTGGAGTTCAGAGTGGTTTAATAGATGGTTTTAATGGCCCTTGGAAGCGACATGGAGGTCACTGTGGAATAGAAAGACAAAATCACTGACCCTTGGAAGAGTGGTGGAAGTCGCAGTAGCTTAACAAGACGGGTTTAATGCCCCTTGGAAGAGTGGTGGAGGTCGCAGTAGCTTAACTAGACAGTTTTAATACACCTCGAAGAGACGTGGAGTTCAGAGTGGTTTAACAAGACGTTTTAATGCCCCTTGGAAGAAACGTGAAGGTCAGAGTGATTTAACAAGACGGTTTTAATGCCCATTGGAAGAGACGTGGAGTTCAGAGTGGTTTAACAAGACAGTTTTAATGCCCCTTGGAAGAGACGTGGAATTCAGAGAGGTTTAAAAAGGAGGTTTTAATGCCCCTTGGAAGAGTGGTGGAGGTCACAGTAGCTTAACAAGACCGTTTCAATGACCATTGGAAGAGTGGTGGATGTCGCAGTAGCTTAACAAGACGGTTTTAATGCCCCTTGGTATAAGCGTGGAGGTCACAGTAGCTTAACAAGGTGGTTTTAATGCCGCTTGGTACAGACTTGGAGTTCAGAGTGATTTAGCAAGATGGTTTTAATGGCCCTTGGAAGAGACATGGAGGTCACAGAGGACAAGAAAGACAATATCAATGCCCCTTGGAAGAGTGGTGGGGGTCGCTGTAGCTTAACAAGATGGTTTTAATGCCCCTTGGAAGAGTGGTGGAGGTGGCAGTAGCTTAACAAGATGGTTTTAATGCCCCTCCAAAGAGACACGGAGTTCAGAGTGGTTTAACAAGATGGTTTTAATGCCCCTTGGAAGAGACGTGGAGGTCAGAGTGGTTTAACAAGACGGTTTTAATGCCCCCTGGAAGAGTGGTGGAGTTCATAGTGGTTTAACAAGACGGTTTTAATGCCCATTGGAAGAAACGTGGAAAACAGAGTGTTTAACAAGACGGTTTTAATGCCCCTTGGAAGAGACGTGGAGGTCAGAGTCGAATAAAAAGACAGTATCAATGCCCTTGGAAGAGTGGTGGAGGTCGCAGTAGATTTACAAGATGGTTTTAATGCTCCTTGGAAGAGTGGTGGAGGCCAGAGTAGCTTAACAGGACGGTTTTAATGCACCTTGGAAGAGCTGTGGAGGTCGCAGTAGCTTAACAAGACAGTTTTAATGACCCTTCGAAGAGACGTGGAGTACAGAGAGCTTTAGCAAGACTGTTTTAATGCCCCTTGGAAGAGAAGTGGAGGTCAGAGTGGTTTAACAAGATGGTTTTAATGCCCCTTCGAAGAGACCTGGAGGTCAGAGTGGAATAAAGAGACAATATCAATGCCCTTTGGAAGAGCCGTGGAGGTCGCAGTAGCTTAACAAGACGGTTTTATTGCCCCTTGTAAGAGTGGTGGAGGTCGCAGTAACTTAACAAGACGGCATTAATGCCCCTTGGCAGAGTGGTGGAGGTCGCAGTTTTTTAACAAGACGGTTTTAATGCCCCTTGGAAGAAAAGTGGAGGTCACAGTAGCTTAACAAGGTTGTTTTAATGACCCTTGTAAGAGACGTGGAGGTCAGAGTGGTTTCACAAGACAGTTTTAATGCCCCCTGGAAGAGACGTGGAGGTCACAGTAGCTTAACAAGATTGTTTTATAGCCCCTTGGAAGAGTGTTATAGGTCGCAGTAGCTTAACAAGACGGTTTTAATGCCTCTTCGAAGAGAGGTGGTGTTCAGAGTGGTTTAACAACATGGTTGTAATGCCCCTTGGAAGAGACGTGGAGGACACAGTTGAATAAAAAGACAATATCAATGCCCTTTTGAAGAGTGGTGGTGGTCACAGTAGTTTAACAAGACGGTTTTAATGCCCCTTGGAAGAGAGGTGGAGTTCGCAGTAGCTTAACAAGATGGTTTTAATGCTCCTTGGAATAGTGGTGGAGGTCGCAGTAGCTTAACAAGACGGTATTAATGTCCCTTCGAAGAGACGTGGAGGTCAGAGTGGTTTAACAAGACGGTTGTAATGCCCCTTGGAAGAGACGTGTAGGTAACCGTAGCTTAACAAGACGGTTTTAATGCCCCTTGGAAGAGACTTGGAGTTCAGAGTGGTTTAATAGATGGTTTTAATGTCCCTTGGAAGCGACATGGAGGTCACTGTGGAATAGAAAGACAAAATCAATGACCCTTGAAAGAGTGGTGGAAGTCGCAGTAGCTTAACAAGACGGGTTTAATGCCCCTTGGAAGAGTGGTAGAGGTCGCAGTAGCTTAACTAGACAGTTTTAATGCCACCTCCGAAGAGACGTGGAGTTCAGAGTGATTTAACAAGACGTTTTAATGCCCCTTGGAAGGGACGTGAAGGTCAGAGTGGTTTAACAAGACGGTTTTAATGCCCATTGGAAGAGACGTGGAGTTCAGAGAGGTTTAACAAGACAGTTTTAATGCCCCTTGGAAGAGACGTGGAATTCAGAGAGGTTTAAAAAGAAGGTTTTAATGCCCCTTGGAAGAGTGGTGGAGGTCACAGTAGCTTAACATGATGGTTTCAATGACCCTTGGAAGAGTGGTGGAGGTCGCAGTAGCTTAACAAGACGATATTAATGCCCCTTGGAAGAGTGGTGGATGTCGCAGTAGCTTAACAAGACGGTTTTAATGCCCCTTGGTAGAAACGTGGAGGTCACAGTAGCTTAACAAGGTGGTTTTAATGCCGCTTGGTAGAGACTTGGAGTTCAGAGTGGTTTAGCAAGATGTTTTTAATGGCCCTTGGAAGAGACATGGAGGTCACAGAGGACTAGAAAGACAATATCAATGCCCCTTGGAAGAGTGGTGGAGGTCGCTGTAGCTTAACAAGATGGTTTTAATGCCCCTTGGAAGAGTGGTGGAGGTCGCAGTAGCTTAACAAGATGGTTTTAATGCCCCTCCAAAGAGACACGGAGTTCAGAGTGGTTTAACAAGATGGTTTTAATGCCCCTTGGAAGAGACGTGGAGGTCAGAGTGGTCTAACAAGCCGGTTTTAATGCCCCCTGGAAGAGTGGTGGAGTTCATAGTGGTTTAACAAGACGGTTTTAATGCCCATTGGAAGAAACGTGGAAAACAGAGTGTTTAACAAGACAGTTTTAATGCCCCTTGGAAGAGACGTGGAGGTCAGAGTCGAATAAAAAGACAGTATCAATGCCCTTGGAAGAGTGGTGGAGGTCGCAGTAGATTTACAAGATGGTTTTAATGCTCCTTGGAAGAGTGGTGGAGGTCGCAGTAGCTTAACAAGACGGCATTAATGCCCCTTGGCAGAGTGGTGGAGGTCGCAGATTTTTAACAAGACGGATTTAATGCCCCTTGGAAGAAAAGTGGAGGTCACAGTAGCTTAACAAGGTTGTTTTAATGACCCTTGTAAGAGACGTGGAGGTCAGAGTGGTTTAACAAGACAGTTTTATTGCCCCTTGGAAGAGACGTGGAGGTCAGAGTGGTTTAACAAGATGGTTTTAATGCCCCTTCGAAGAGACGTGGAGGTCAGAGTGGAATAAAGAGACAATATCAATGCCCTTTGGAAGAGCCGTGGAGGTCGCAGTAGCTTAACAAGACGGTTTTATTGCCCCTTGTAAGAGTGGTGGAGGTCGCAGTAGCTTAACAAGACGGCATTAATGCCCCTTGGCAGAGTGGTGGAGGTCGCAGATTTTTAACAAGACGGTTTTAATGCCCCTTGGAAGAAAAGTGGAGGTCACAGTAGCTTAACAAGGTTGTTTTAATGACCCTTGTAAGAGACGTGGAGGTCAGAGTGGTTTAACAAGACAGTTTTATTGCCCCTTGGAAGAGACGTGGAGGTCACAGTAGCTTAATAAGACTGTTAAATAGCCCCTTGGAAGAGTGTTATAGGTCGCAGTAGCTTAACAAGCCGGTTTTAATGCCTCTTCGAAGAGAGGTGGTGTTCAGAGTGGTTTAACAAGACCGTTTTAATGCCCCGTGGAAGAGACGTAGAGGTCAGAGTGGTTTAACAAGATGGTTTTATTGCCCATTGGAAACGACATGGAGGTCACAGGAGCTTATCAAGATGGTTTTAATGTCCCTTGGAAGAGACGTGGAGGTTGTTAGAACTCTCCTGTTAGGTTTTTTCTATCTTGCTGGTCACATGACATTTTTTGCCTATTTATTCCTGCTCCGCCCTCCTGGCCTTGCTGGACTTCATTGTAATTTCTACTCTTAAGCTAGCCTCGTGCTTAGTTACCTTTCTCAGTCAGTTTAGCTAGGTCTTTGGACCTTTATGTTCTATGTTGTGTGTTTGTCTTTTACTGCTACAATCTCTGCTAGGAGGTGTCCAACTTTATCCCAGTCCCTAGTTCTTGTAGGGATCCCTCCCTTGCATCTATAGGTCTTTGTACAGACTAGCCGAGGACTTTAGCGGGTCTGATCGCAGGATCAGGTTCCTCATCACATTGTAGGGATCTAGCTTAGTTCTATTGTAGGTACAGATCTCCTTTCTTTCCTTAGTGCTTGTAGCAGATCATAACAGTAAGTCCAGCCCAAACATATCTCTAAGGAATGACCTCCAGTTTCCAACATGGTGTCGGTTCAGGATTTGGCTCAACGCCTGCAGGGACTCTCTCTGGAGGTGGCCGAGCTCCAACAACACGTGAGTAGCTGTTCTGGAGCACATTTTGTGGAGCCAAAGGTACGTTTGCCTGATTTATTTTTTGGTGATCAACAAGAATTTTTTTCCTTTAAAAATGCTTGTTTGTTGTATTTTCGTTTGAGACCCAGATCCTCTGGTGATGAATCACAGCGCATAGGGTTCATAATGTCACTTTTGCGCAAAGAACCTCAGGGATGGGCCTTTTCTCTCCAACCTAGTGATCCATACTTTAGATCAGTGGATAGATTTTTTTTCTGCTTTGGGTTTGTTGTATGATGATCCTGATCGTGGCTCATCAGCTGAGACTGAATTGAGACGTTTGAGGCAGGGATCAGGTAATGTGGAAAAATATTGTTCTCATTTCCGCCGGTGGTCTGCCCAGGTGGGGTGGAACGATTCAGCTATGAAAAGTTTGTTTCTTGTGGGGCTAGGTGAAAGGGTTAAGGATTTGCTGATTGCTTATCCCACACCTGGAAACTTGCAGGAGGCAATGCAATTAGCTATACGGGTGGACAGGAGACTGCGTGCAAGGGTTTATGAGAGTAAATCCTCTGCCATGTCAGCTCTGAGTCTTGAGAGGGTCTGTACTGATATTGGAGAGCCGATGGAGATTGGGGCACCCCGCTCTCAGGAAAAAGACCGCAGATCTTCTGAAGGTTTGTGCTTTTATTGTGGGAAATCTGACCATTTTATTAAGAACTGTGTGCTTCGTATGAACAAAGAAAAAAAAAAGGTCAGTTACGCCCGTATAGCCTGTTTAAATACTAAGGGGGTATTTCTTTCTGCTACTACTGCTGCTCAGGAAGAATTAATTGAATTTCGGATATTTGTGGATTGTGGTTCTACTCTGAATGTGATTGATGGGGGATTCTTGGAAAAACTTAAATTAAAACCCAAACCTTTGTCATCCCCTATTGCTGTGGTTTCTGTTGATGGCTCCCCCTTGAAGAGTGTTACTCACAAGGTCTGTGAATTTCCCTTCACTATTAATGGTATTCACCAAGAAAATTTGGATTTGGTAGTATTAAATAATTTGCCTTCTCCAGTAGTTTTGGGGTTACCCTGGTTAAAATTGCACAATCCTGTAATGGATTGGTCTACCAATGAAGTAAAGTCCTGGAGCCCTAAGTGTTATGACAAGTGTTGTAATGGACGTATTGCTGCGGTGGAAAAAGGGGAATTACCTGTACATATTCAGGATTTTTGGAGAGTTTTTTCTGAGGAGGAGTCACAAATTTTGCCTCCCCATAGAGACTATGATTGTACAATTGAATTTGTCCCTGGAGCGAATCTTCCTAAAAGTCGTTTATTTAATCTTACTATTCCTGAGAGAAAGGCTTTGGAGGAATACATACAGACAAGCTTGGCCGCCGGTCACATTAGGCCTTTCAAGTCTCCTGTGGCTGTTGGATTTTTTTTTGTTAAAAAAAAGGACGGCGGTTTACGTCCTTGTCTGGATTTTCGTGAGATTAATAAAATTACTGTACGCAATCCTTACCCACTGCCATTGATTCCTGATTTGTTTAACCAGTTAGTGGGGGCCAAGTGGTTCTCTAAAATTGATCTCCGGGGGGCATACAATTTGTTGCGCATGAAGGAGGTTGATGAATGGAAGACTGCTTTTAACACTCCTGTGGGTCATTTTGAGAATCTTGTTATGCCTTTTGATCTTACCAATGCTCCAGCATTTTTTCAGAATCTTATTAATGACATCCTTTGACCTTTGATCGGCAAAAATGTGGTTGTGTATTTGGATGACATTTTGATTTATTCACCGGATCTGGAGTCTCATTGGCGGAGCGTACGTGAGGTATTACAGTTATTAATTGACAATTCGCTTTTTGCTAAGCTGGAGAAATGTGAGTTCACTGTACAGAGAATAAGTTTTTTGGGCTGCATTATCTCCAACGAGGGCTTTGAGATGGACCCTGTGAAGGTTCAGGCGGTTCAGGAATGGCCTACGCCTATTGGTTTGAAATCGATACAGAGGTTTTTGGGTTTCGCCAATTATTACAGAAAATTCATTAAAAATGTTTCTATTATTGTCAAACCACTGACCGATCTCACCAGGAAAGGTGCTAATGCGGTTCAGTGGACTACCGAGGCCATCAAAGCTTTTGTGTTTCTAAAGGAGAGGTTCAGCTCTGCTCACATCCTTATGCAGCCTGATGTGACTAAGCCGTTTTTGGTTGAGGTTGATGCTTCTTCGGTGGGGGTCGGTGCGGTGTTGTCTCAGAAAAACAAGGATGGGGTACATCCCTGTGCTTTTTTTCAAAAAAATTTTCTGAGACTGAACTTATTTACGATATTGGTAATCGGGAATTGCTGGCTATTAAACTCGCATTTGAACACTGGCGTCATCTCTTGTAAGGTGCTGAATTTCCCATTCAGGCTTTCACTGATCATAAAAATCTGATCTATCTTGATGCTGCCAAGCGCTGGAATGCCCGTCAGGCTAGGTGGGCACTTTTTTTCTCGCGGTTTAATTTTTCCGTTACTTACATCCCGGGTACCAAGAATGTTAAAGCTGATGCTTTGCCTCGCAGCTTTTCTCCCATGGTCGGTGTTGAGGTGGAGGGTAGCATTTTACAAGAAGGTGCTGTGATTGCTGCATTGGACTCCGTTTTGGAAGATGAGATTCTTAAAGCACAGGAGAATGCCCCATCTAACACTCCTCATGGGAGGTTGTTTGTGCCTAGGACCTTTAGGAGAGATTTGTTTGTTGAGTGTCATGAGTCTCGGTTGGCAGGTCATCCAGGAATTTCTGAGACCATGAGACTTGTGGGTCGCAGTTTTTGGTGGCCTGGATGGCAGAAGGAAGTTATTAAGTGGGTGCGTCAATGTACGGTGTGTGCTAGATCTAAGTCTTCACATACTCCTGCAGCGGGGTTGCTTTGCCTTCTGGAGGTTCCTAGTGCACCTTGGACACATCTGGCTATGGACTTTATTACTGACCTTCCCCCCTCTGAGGGTTTCACAGTCATCTGGGTGGTCGTGGACCGTTTTAGCAAGATGTGTCACTTGGTTCCTTTCATCAAACTGCCCTGCGCTAAGACACTAGCTAAGGCCTTTGTCAAGGAAATTGTCAGACTACATGGTGTTCCTACTGACATTGTTTCGGATAGGGGACCTCAGTTTGTGGCTCGTTTTTGGCATGCTTTTTGTGACAGGTTGGGAGTTCATTTGTCGTTTTCATCCGGATATCATCCTGAGTCTAATGGCCAGACAGAAAGGAAGAATCAGGATGTTGATCAGTTCTTGCGTTGTTTTGTGGCAGACAATCAGGAGGGGTGGTCTGAGTTTCTGCCACTTGCTGAGTTTGCTCTTAATAACCATACATCCTCTTCTGCTGGTTGTTCGCCTTTTTTTTGTTGTTCTGGGAGACATCCATCTTTTGGGTCATTCTCCAAATTGGTTTCGGCTGTGCCTGAGGAGGAGAGTTTTTCCGGTGATTTGGAGAGAGTTTGGACGGATGTGCGTGGTAATCTTCAGGAGGCTAACAAAAAATCTAAGAGGTACTTTGATAGGAAACGGCAAGAGGTTTTGTTTGCTATTGGTGACATGGTTTGGTTGTCATCTAAGAATCTGCGGTTGAGGATTCCTTCTAAAAAATTGGGTCCCAAGTTTGTAGGGCCCTATAAGGTGCTTCAGGTAGTTAACCAATCTGCTGTTAGGTTGGAGGTTCCTACCTCCTGGAAGATTAATCCGGTGTTTCATGTTTCTCTGTTGAAAAGAGCTTATGTGTCAGATGGAGAAGCCTCTGCCACTGTTCCTCCGGTGGTGGGGGACGGGGAATACGAAATTTCCCGCATCCTAAATTCTAGACGGTATAGAGGGAGTTTGCAGTATCTCGTCGCTTGGAAGGGTTTCGGACACGAGGATAACTCATGGGTGAGGGCGGATGATGTTTCTGCTTCCAGACTTGTCAGAGCGTTTCACAAGAGGTTTCCTGATAAGCCTGGGCCTAGGGGATCCGGAGAATCCTCATAGAACAGGGGGTACTGTTAGAACTCTCCTGTTAGGTTTTTTCTATCTTGCTGGTCACATGACCTTTTTTGCCTATTTAATCCTGCTCCGCCCTCCTGGCCTTGCTGGACTTCATTGTAATTTCTACTCTTAAGCTAGCCTGGTGCTTAGTTACCTTTCTCAGTCAGTTTAGCTAGGTCTTCGGACCTTTATGTTCTATGTTGTGTGTTTGTCTTTTACTGCTACAATCTCTGCTAGGAGGTGTCCAACTTTATCCCAGTCCCTAGTTCTTGTAGGCATCCCTCCCTTGCATCTATAGGTCTTCGTACAGACTAGCCGAGGACTTAAGCGGGTCTGATCGCAGGATCAGATTCCCCGTTACATTGTAGGGATCTAGCTTAGTTCTATTGTAGGGACAGATCTCCTTTCTTTCCTTAGTGCTTGGAGCAGATCATAACAGAGGTCACAGTGAAATATAAAGACAATATCAATGCCCTTTCGAAGAGTGGTGGAGGTCGCAGTAGCTTAACAAGATGGCTTTAATGCCCCTTGGAAAAGTGGTGGAGGTCCCAGTAGCTTAACAAGACGGTTTTAATACCCCTAGGAAGAGAGGTGGAGGTCGCAGTAGCTTAACAAGATGGTTTTAATGCCCCTCCGAAGAGACGTGGAGGTCAGAGTGGTTAAACAAGACAGTTTTAATGCCATTGGAAGAGACGTGGAGTTCAGAGTGGTTTAACAAGTCGTTTTTTATGCCCCTTGGAAGAGACGTGGAAGTCATAGTGGTTTAAGAAGACGGTTTTTATGCCCCTTGGAAAAGACGTGGAGGTCAGAGTGGTTTAACAATATGGTTTTAATGCCCCTTGGTAGAGACGTGGAGGTCAGAGTCTAATAAATAGACAGTATTAATGCCCCTTGGAAGAGTGGTGGAGGTCGCAGTAGCTTAACAAGACGGTTTTAATGCCGCTTGGAATAGACGTGGAGGTCAGAGTGGTTTAACAAGACGGTTTTAATGCCCCTTGGAAGAGACGAGGAGGTCAGAGTGGTTTAACACTACGGTTTTAATGCCCCTTGGAAGAGAAGTGGAGGTCACAGTAGCTTAACAAGACGGTCTTAATGCCCCTTGGAAGAGACTTGGAGTTCAGAGTGGTTTAACAAGACTTTTAATGCCCCTTGTAAGAGACATGGAGGTCACAGCGGAATAGAAAGAGAATATCAATGCCCCTTGGAAGAGTGGTGGAGGTCGCAGTAGCTTAACAAGAGGGTTTTAATGCCCGTTCGAAGAGACGTAGAGTTCAGAGTGGTTTAACAAGATGGTTTTAATGCCCCTTGGAAGAGACGTGGAGTTCAGAGTGGAATAAAAAGACAATATCAATGCCCCTTTGAAGAGTGGTGGAGGTCACAGTAGCTTAACAAGATGGTTTTAATGGCCCTTGGAATAGTGGTGGAGGCCGCAGTAGCTTAAAAAGATGGTTTTAATGCCCCTTGGAAAAGTGGTGAAGGTCGCAGTAGCTTAACAAGACGGTATTAATGTCACTTCGAAGAGACGTGGAGGTCAGAGTGGTTTAACAAGACAGTTGTAATGCCCCTTGGAAGAGACGTGTAGGTCACCGTAGCTTAACAAGACGGTTTTAATGCCCCTTGGAAGAGATTTGGAGTTCAGAGTGGTTTAATAGATGGTTTTAATGGCCCTTGGAAGCGACATGGAGGTCACTGTGGAATAGAAAGACAAAATCAATGACCCTTGGAAGAGTGGTGGAAGTCGCAGTAGCTTAACAAGACGGTTATAACGCCCCTTAGAAGAGTGGTGGAGGTGGCAGTAGCTTAACTAGACGGTTTTAATGCCACTCCGAAGAGACGTGGAGTTCAGAGTGGTTTAACAAGACGTTTTAATGCCCCTTGGAAGGGACGTGGAGGTCAGAGTGGTTTAACAAGACGGTTTTAATGCCCATTGGAAGAGACGTGATGTTCAGAGTGGTTTAACAAGACAGTTTTAATGCACCTTGGAAGAGACGTGGAATTTAGAGTGGTTTAAAAAGAAGGTTTTAATGCCCCTTGGAAGTGACGTGGAGTTCAAAGTGGTTTAACAATACGGTTTTAAAGCCCCTTGGAAGACACGTGGAGGTCAGAGTCTAATAAAAAGACAATATCGATGCCCCTTGGAAGAGTGGTGGAGGTCGCAGTAGCTTAACAAGACAGTTTTAATGACCATTCGAAGAGACGTGGAGTTCAGAGAGGTTTAACAAGACTGTTTTAATGCCCAATGGAAGAGAAGTGTAGGTCAGAGTGGCATAACAAGACGGTTTTAATGCCCCTTGGAACAGACGTGGAGGTGAGAGTGATTTAACAAGAAGGTTTTAATACCCCTTGGAAGAGACGTGGAGGTCAGAGTGGAATAAAAAGACAATATCAATGCCCCTTGGAAGAGTGGTGGAGGTCGCAGTAGCTTAACAAGACGGTATTAATGCCCCTTGGAAGAGTGGTGGATGTTGCAGTAGCTTAACAAGACGGTTTTAATGCCCCTTGGTAGAAAGGTGGAGGTCACAGTAGCTTAACAAGGTGGTTTTAATGCCGCTTGGAAGAGACTTGGAGTTCAGAGTGGTTTAGCAAGACGGTTTTAATGGCCCTTGGAAGAGACATGGAGGTCACAGAGGAATAGAAATACAATATCAATGCCCCTTCGAAGAGTGGTGCATGTCGCTGTAGCTTAACAAGACGGTTTTAATGCCCCTTGGAAGAGCGGTGGAGGTCGCAGAAGCTTAACAAGATGGTTTTAATGCCCCTCCAAAGAGACACGGAGTTCAGAGTGGTTTAACAAGATGGTTTTAATGCCCCTTGGAAGAGACGTGGAGGTCAGAGTCGAATAAAAAGACAATATCAATGCCCCTTGAAAGAGTGGAGGAGGTCGCAGTAGATTAACAAGATCGTTTTACTGCCCCTTGGAAGAGTGGTGGAGGTCGCAGTAGCTTAACAAGACAGTTTTAATGACCCTTTGAAGAGACGTGGAGTTCAGAGAGGTTTAACAAGACTGTTTTAATGCCCATTGGAAGAGAAGTGTAGGTCAGAGTGGCATAACAAGACGGTTTTAATGCCCCTTGGAACAGACGTGGAGGTGAGAGTGGTTTAACAAGATGGTTTTAATGCCCCTTGGAAGAGACATGGAGGTCAGACTGGAATAAAAAGACAATATCAATGCCCCTTGGAAGAGTGGTGTATGTCGCAGTAGCTTAACAAGACGGTTTTAATGCCCATTGGTAGAAACGTGGAGGTCACAGTAGCTTAACAAGGCGGTTTTAATGCCGCTTGGAAGAGACTTGGAGTTCAGAGTGGTTTAGCAAGATGGTTTTAATGCCCCATGGAAGAGACGTGGAGGTCAGAGGGGTTTAAAAAAGACGATTTTAATGCCCCTTGGAAGAGACGTGGAGTTCATAGTGGTTTAACAAGTCTCTTTTAATGCCCCTTGGAAGAGACGTGGAGGTCAGAGTGGAATAAAAAGACAATATCAATGCCCATTTGAAGAGTGGTGGTGGTCGCAGTAGCTTAACAAGATGGTTTTAATGCCCCTTGGAAGAGTGGTGGAGGTCGCAGTAGCTTAACAAGACTGAATTAATGCCCTTTGGAAGAGTGGTGGAGGTCGCAGTAGCTTAACAAGACGGTTTTAATGCACCTTGGAAGAGTGGTGGAGGTCGCAGTAGCTTAAAAAGACGGTTTTAATGCCGTTTTTAAGTGACGTGGAAATCAGAGTGGTGGAACTCGATGGTTTTAATGCCCCTTGGAAGAGACGTGGAGTTCAGAGTGGTTTAACAAGACGGTTTTAATGCCCCTTGGAAGAGAAATGGAGGTCAGAGTGGTTTAACAAGATAGTTTTAATCCCCCTTGGAAGAGACATTGAGGTCACAGTAGCTTAACAAGACGGTTTTAATGCCCCTTGGAAGAGACGTGGAGGTCACAGTGAAATAGAAAGACAATATCAATGCCCCTTTGATGGGTGGTGGAGGTCGCAGTAGCTTAACAAGATGCTTTTAATGCCCCTTGGAACAGCGGTGGAGGTCGCAGTAGTTTAACAAGAAGATCTTAATGACTCTACGAAGAGACGTAGAGTTCAGAGTGGTTTAACAAGACGGTTTAAGTACCCCTTGGAAGAGACGTGGAGGTCAAGTAGTTTTACAAGACGGTTTTAATGCCCCTTGGAAGAGACGTGGAGTTCATAGTGGTTTAACAAGTCTGATTTAATGCCCCTTGGTAGAGACGAGGAGGTCAGAGTGGTTTCACAAGACGGTTTTAATGCCTTTTGGAAGAGATGTGGAGTTCAGAGTGGTTTAACAAAACGGTTTTAATGCCCATTGGAAGAGACATGGAGGTCCGAGTGGAATAAAAAGACAATATCAATGACCTTTGAAAAGAGGTAGAGGTCGCAGTAGCTTAAAAACACGGTTTTAATGCCCCTTGGAAGAGTGGTGGAGGTTGCAGTAGCTTGACAAGACTGGTTTAATGCCCATTGGAAGAGTGGTGGAGGTTGCAGTAGCTTAACAAGACGGTTTTAATGCCCCTTGGAAGAGACGAGGAGGTCAGAGTGGTTTAACAAGACGGTTTTAATGCCGCTTGCAAGAGACGTGGATGTCAGAGTGGTTTAACAAGACGGTTTTAATGCCACTTGGAAGAGCTGTCTAGTTCAGAGTGGTTTAACAAGACGGTTTTAATGCCCCTTGGAAGAGACGTGGAAGTCAGAGTGGATTAACAAAACGATTTTAATGCCCCTTGGAAGAGACGAGGAGGTCAGAGTGGTTTAACAATACGGTTTTAATGCCCCTTGGAAGAGACGTGGAGGTCAGAGTCTAATAAAAACACAACATCAATGCCCCTATGAAGAGTTGTGGAGGTCACAGTAGCTTAACTAGACGGTTTTAATGCCCCTTGGAAGAGTGGTGGATGTCGCAGTAGCTTAACAAGACGGTTTTAAAGCCCCTTGGAATAGTGGTGGAGGTTGCAGTAGCTTAACAAGACGGTTTTAATGCCCCTTCAAAGAGACGTGGAGGTCAGAGTAGTTTAACAAGACGGTTGTAATGCCCCTTGGAAGAAACGTGTAGGTCACCGTAGCTTAACAAGACGGTTTTAATGCCCCTTGGAAGAGACTTGGAGTTCACAGTGGTTTAAAAGATGGTTTTAATGGCCCTTGGAAGCGACATGGAGGTCACTGTGGAATAGAAAGACAATATTAATGACCCTTGGGAGAGTGGTGGAGGTCGCAGTAGCTTAAATAGACGGTTTTAATGCCCCTCCGAAGAGACGTGGAGTTCAGAGTGGTTTTACAAGACGGTTTTAATGCCCCTTGGAAGAGACGTGGATGTCAGAGTGGTTTAACAAGACGGTTTTAATGCCCATTAGAAGAGACGTGGAGTTCAGGGTGGTTTAACAAGACAGTTTTAATGCCCCTTGAAAGAGACGTGGAGTTCAGAGTGGTTTAAAAAGACGGTTTTAATGCCCCTTGGTAGACACGTGGAGGTCAGAGTGGTTAAACAATATGGTTTTAATGACCCTTGGAAGAGACGTGGAGGTCAGAATCTAATTAAAAGACAATATCAATGCCCCTTGGAAAAGTGGTGGAGGTTGCAGTAGCTTAGCAAGACGGTTTTAATGCCCCCTGGAAGAGTGGTGGATGCTGCAGTAGCTTAACAAGACGGTTTTAATGCCCCTTGGAAGAGTGGTGGAGGTCGCAGTAGCTTAACAAGACCGTTTAAATGTCCCTTTGAAGAGACGTGGAATTCAGAGAGGTTTAACATGACTGTTTTAATGCCCCTTGGAAGAGAAGTGTAGGTCACAGTGGTATAACAAGACCGTTTTAATGCCACTTGGAACAGACGTGGACGTCAGAGTGGTTTAACAAGTTGGTTTTAATGCCCCTTGGAAGAGACGTGGAGGTCATGGTGGAATAAAAAGCCAATATCAATGCCACTTGGAAGAGTGGTGGAGGTCGCAGTAGCTTATCAAGACAGTTTTAATGCCCCTTGGAAAAGTGGTGGAGGTCGCAGTAGCTTAACAAGATGGTATTAATGCCCCTTGGAAGAGTGGTGGATGTCGCAGTAGCTTAACAAGACGGTTTTAATGCCCCTTGGAAGAAACGTGGAGGTCACAGTAGCTTAACAAGGTGGTTTTAATGCCGCTTGGTAGAGACGTGGAGTTCAGAGTTGTTTAAAAAGACGGTTGTAATGCCCCTTGTAAGAGACGTGGAGGTCACAGCAGCTTAACAAGAGGGTTTTAATCCCTCTTCGAAGAGAGGTGGTGTTCAGAGTGGTTTAACAAGATGATTTTAATGCCCCTTGGAAGAGACGTTAAGTTCAGAGTGGTTTAACAATACGCTTTTAATGACCCTTGAAAGAGACGAGGAGGTCAGAGTTGTTTAGCGAGACGTTTTTAATTCCCCTTGGAAGAGATGTGGAGGTCAGAGTCTAATAGAAAGACAATATCAATGCCCCTTGGAATAGTGGTGGAGGTCGCAGTAGCATAACAAGCCGGTTTTAATGCCCCTTGGAAGAGACGTGGAGGTCACAGTGAAATAGAAAGACAATATCAATGCCCTTTTGATGAGTGGTGGAGGTCGCAGTAGCTTAACAAGATGCTTTTAATGCCCCTTGTAAACAGCGGTGGAGGTAGCAGTAGCTTAACTAGAAGATCTTAATGACTCTGCGAAGAGACGTGGAGTTCAGAGTGGTTTAACAAGACAGTTTAAGTGCCACTTGGAAGAGACGTGGAGGTCAGAGTAGTTTTACAAGTCTGTTTCAATCCCCCTTGGAAGAGACGAGGAGGTCAGAGTGTTTTAACAAGACATTTTTATTGCCCTTTGGAAGAGATGTGGAGTTCAGAGTGGTTTAACAAAACTATTTTAATGCCCCTTGGAAGAGACATGGGGTTCAGAGTGGAATAAAAAGACAATATCAATGTCCCTTTGAAAAGAGGTAGAGGTCGCAGTAGCTTAACAAGACAGTTTTAATGCCCCTAGGAAGAGTGGTGGAGGTTGCAGTAGCTTGACAAGACTGTTTTAATGCCCATTGGAAGAGTGGTGGAGGTTGCAGTAGCTTAACAAGACGGTTTTAATGCACCTTGGAAGAGTGGTGGAGGTCGCAGTAGCTTAACACCACAGTTTTAATGCCACTTGGAAGAGTGGTGGAGGTCGCAGTGGCTTAACAAGACTTTTTTATTGCCCCTTCGAAGAGATGTGGAGTTCAGAGTGGTTTATCAAGACGGTTTTAATGCCCCTTGGAAGAGACGTGGAGGTCAGAGTGGTTTAACCAGATGGTTTTAATGCCCCTTGGAAGAGATGTGGAGTTCAGAGTGGTTTAACAAGACGGTTTTAATGCCCCTATGAAGAAACGTGGATGTCAGAGTGGAATAAAAAGACCATACCAGTGCCCTTTGGAAGAGGGGTGGAGGTTGCAGTAGCATAACAAGACGGTATTAATGCCCCTTGGTAGAGTAGTGGAAGTCACAGTATCTAAACAAGACCGTTTTAATGTCCCTTGGAAGAGTGGTGGAAGTCACAGTAGCTTAAAAAGAAGGTTTTAAAACCCTTTCGTAGAGACGTGGAGATCAGAGTGCTTTAACAAGATGGTTTTAATGCCTCTTGGAAGAGACGTGGAGGTCAGAGTGGTTTAACAAGACGGTTTTAATGCCCCTTGGAAGAGACGAGGAGGTCAGAGTGGTTTAACAAGACGGATTTAATGCCCCTTGGAAGAGATGTGGAGCTCAGAGTGGTTTAACAAAACGGTTTTAATGTCCCTTGGAAGAGACGTGGAGGTCAGAGTGGAATAAAAAGACAATATCAATGCCCATTTGAAGAGAGGTTGAGGTCACAGTAGCTTAACAAGATGGTTTTAATGCCCCTTGGAAGAGTGGTGGAGGTCGCAGTAGCTTGACAAGACTGAATTAATGCCCCATGGAACAGTGGTGGAGGCCGCAGTAGCTTAACAAGACAGTTTTAATGCACCTTGGAAGAGTGGTGGAGGTCGCAGTAGCATAGCAAGACAGTTTTAATGCCCCTTGGAAGTGACGTGGAAATCAGAGTGGTTTAACTTGATGGTTTTAATGCCCCTTGGAAGAGACGTGGAGGTCAGAGTTGCTTAACAAGATAGTTTTAATCCCCCTTGGAAGAGACATTGAGGTCACAGTAGCTTAACAAGACGGTTTTAATGCCCCTTGGAAGAGACGTGGAGGTCACAGTGAAATAGAAAGACAATATCAATGCCCTTTTGATGAGTGGTGGAGGTCGCAGTAGCTTAACAAGATGCTTTTAATGCCCCTTGGAACAGCGGTGGAGGTCGCAGTAGCTTAACAAGAAGATCTTATTGACTCTACGAAGAGACGTGGAGTTCAGAGTGGTTTAAGAAGACGGTTTAAGTGCCCGTTGGAAGAGACGTGGAGGTCAGAGTAGTTTTACAAGACGGTTTTAATGCCCCTTGGAAGAGACGTGGAGTTCATAGTGGTTTAACAAGTTTGCTTCAATTCACCTTGGAAGAGACGAGGAGGTCAGAGTGGTTTAACAAGACGGCTTTAAAGCCCTTTGGAAGAGATGTGGAGTTCAGAGTGGTTTAACAAAACGGTTTTAATGGCCCTTGGAAGAGACATGGAGGTCAGAGTGGAATAAAAAGACAATATCAATGTCCCTTTGAAAAGAGGTAGAGGTCGCAGTAGCTTAACAAGACAGTTTTAATGCCCCTAGGAAGAGTGGTGGAGGTTGCAGTAGCTTGACTAGCCTGTTTTAATGCCCATTGGAAGAGTGGTGGAGGTTGCAGTAGCTTAACAAGACGGTTTTAATGCACCTTGGAAGAGTGGTGGAGGTCGCAGTAGCTTAACAAGATGGTTTTAATGCCCCTCGAATGATTGGTGGAGGTCGCAGTAGCTTAACACGACAGTTTTAATGCCCCTTGGAAGAGTGGTGGAGGTCGCAGTGGCTTAACAAGACTTTTTTATTGCCCCTTCGAAGAGATGTGGGGTTCAGTGTGATTTAACAAGACGGTTTTAATGCCCCTTGGAAGAGATGTGGAGGTCAGAGTTGTTTAACAAGATGGTTTTAATGCCCCTTGGAAGAGACGTGGAGTTCAGAGTGGTTTAACAAGACGGTTTTAATGCCCCTTGGTAGAGTAGTGGAAGTCACAGTATCTAAACAAGACCGTTTTAATGTCCCTTGGAAGAGTGGTGCAGGTCACAGTAGCTTAACAAGAAGGTTTTAAAACCCTTTCGTAGAGACGTGGAGATCAGAGTGTTTTAACAAGTTGGTTTTAATGCCTCTTGGAAGAGACGTGGAGGTCGGAGTGGTTTAACAAGACGGTTTTAATGCCCCTTGGAAGAGAAGTGAAGTTCAGAGTGGAATAACAAGACTGTTTTAATGCCCCTTGGAAGAGACGTGGAGGTCAGAGTGTTTTAACAAGACAGTTTTAATGCCCCTTGGAAGAGAAGTGGAGGTCACAGTGGAATAAAAAGACAATATCAATGCCCCTTGGAAGAGTAGTGGAGGTCGCAGTAGCTTAACAAGATGGTTTTAGTGCCCCTTGGAATAGTGATGGAGGTCGCAGTAGCTTTACAAATCAGCTTTAATGCCCCTTCGAAGAGAAGTGGAGTTCAGAGTGGTTTAACAAGTCGGTTTTAATGCTCCTTGGAAGGGACGTGGAGGTCAGAGTGGTTTGACAAGATGGTGTTAATGCCCCTTGGAAGAGACATGGAGTCCAAAGTGGTCTAACAAGACGGTTTTAATGACCCTTGGAAGAGACGTGGAGGTCAGACTGGTTTAACAAGATGGTTTTAATGCCCATTGAAAGAGACGTGGAGTTTAAAGTGGTTTAACAAGACGATTTTAATGCCCCTTGGAAGAGACTTGGAATTCAGAGTGGTTTAACAAGACGGTTTTAATGCCCCTTGGAAGAGACGTGGATGTCAGAGTTTATTAACAATACGGTTTTAATGCCCCTTGGAAGAGATGTGGAGGACAGAGTCTAATAAAAATACAATATCAATGCCCCTTGGAAGAGTGGTGAAGGTCGCAAGAGCCTAGCAAGACGTTTTTAATGCCCCTTGGAAGAGTGGTGGAGGCCGCAGTAGCTTAACAAGACGGTTTTAATGCCCCTTGGAAGAGACGTGGGGTTCAGAGTGGTTTAACAAGATGGTTTTAATGCCCCTTGGAAGAGACGTGGAGGTCAGAGTGGAATAAAAAGACAATATCAATGCCCCTTGGAAGAGTAGTAGAGGTCGCAGTAGATTTTCAAGACGGTTTTTATGCCCCTTGGAAGAGTGGTGGAGGTCGCAGTAGCTTAATAAGACGGTATTAATGCCCCTTGGAAGAGTGGTGGAGGTCGCAGTAGCTTAATAAGACGGTATTAATGCCCCTTGGAAGAGTGGTGGAGGTCGCAGTAGCTTAATAAGACGGTTTTAATGCCCCTTGATAGAAACGTGGAGGTCACAGTAGTTTAACAAGGTGGTTTTAATACCCATTGGAAGAGACGTGGAGGTCAGAGTTGTTTAACAAGAAGGTTGTAATGCCCCTTGGAAGGGACGTGAAGGTCACTGTAGCTTAACAAGACGGTTTTAAAGCCCCTTGGAAGAGTGGTATAGGTGGCAGTAGCTTAACAAGACGGTTTTAATACCTCTTTGAAGAAAGGTGGTGTTCAGAGTGGTTTAACAAGACAGTTTTAATGCCCCTTGGAAGAGACGTGGAGGTCAGAGTGGTTTATCAAGATGGTTTTAATTCCCCTTTGAAGAGACCTGGAGGTCACAGTAGCTTAACAAGACGGTTTTAATGCCCCTTGGAAGAGACGTGGAGGTCACAGTGAAATATAAGGACAATATTATTGCCCCTTGGAAGAGTGGTGGATGTTACAGTAGCTTAACAAGACGGTTTTAATGACCCTTGGAAGTAACGTGAAGGTTACAATAGCGTAGCAAGGTGGTTTTAATGCCCCTTGGAAGAGACGTGGAGGTCAGAGTTGTTTAACAAGACGGTCGTAATTCCCCTTGGAATAGACGTGGAGGTCACAGTAGCTTAACAAGACGGTTTTAAAGCCCCTTGGAAGAGTGGTATAGGTCGCAGTAGCTTAACAAGAGGGTTTTAATGCCTCTTCGAAGAGAGTTGGTGTTCAGAGTGGTTTAACAAGACGGTTTTAATGCCCATTGGAAGAGACGTGGAAGTCAGAGTGGTTTAACAAGGTGGTTTTAATGCCCCTTGGAAGAGACATGGAGGTCACAGTAGCTTAACTAGATGGTTTTAATGCTCATTGGAAGAGACGTGGAGGTCACTGTGAAATAGAAAGACAATATCAATGCCCCTTTGAAGAGTAGTGATGGTCGCAGTAGCTTAACAAGATGGTTTTAATGCCCCTTGGAACAGCGGTGGAGGTCGCAGTAGCTTAACAAGATGGTTTTAATGCCAATTCAAAGAGACGTGGAGTTCAGAGTGGTCTAACAAGACAGTTTAAGTGCCCCTTGGAAGAGACGTGGAGGTCAGAGTGGTTTAACAAGACGGTTTTACTGCCCCTTGGAAGAGACGTGGAGTTCAGAGTGGTTTAACAAGACTCTTTTTATGCCCCTTGAAGAGACGAGGAGGTCAGAGTGGTTTAACAAGACGGTTTTAATGCCCCTTGGAAGAGATGTGGAGTTCAGAGTGGTTTAACAAAATGGTTTTAATGCCCCGTGGAAGAGACGTGGACGTCAGAGTGGAATAAAAAGACAAAATCAATGCCCTTTGGAAAAGTGGAGGAGGTCGCATTAGCTTAACAAGACGGTTTTTATGCCCCTTGGAAGAGTGGTGGAGGTCGCAGTAGCTTAATAAGACGGTATTAATGCCCCTTGGAAGAGTGGTGGAGGTCGCAGCAGCTTAACAAGACGGTTTTAATGCCCCTTGGTAGAAACGTGGAGGTCACAGTAGCTTAACAAGGTGGTTTTAATACCCCTTGGAAGAGATGTTGAGGTCAGAGTTGTTTAACAAGATGGTTGTAATGCCCCTTGGAAGAGACGTGGAGGTCACAGTAGCTTAACAAGACGGTTTTAAAGCCCCTTGAAAGAGTGGTATAGGTCGCAGTAGCTTTACAAGGCGGTTTTAATGCCTCTTCGAAGAGAGGTTGTGTTCAGAATGGTTTAACAAGGCGGTTTTAATTCCCCTTGGAAGAGACGTGGATGTCAGAGTGGTTTAACAAGATGGTTTTAATGCCCCTTTGAAGAGACATGGAGGTCACAGTAGCTTTACAAGACGGTTTTAATGCCCCTTGGAAGAGACGTGGAGGTCACAGTGAAATATAAAGACAATATCAATGCCCCTTGGAAGAGTGGTGGATGTCGCAGTAGCTTAACAAGACGGTTTTAATGCCCCTTGGAAGAAACGTGGAGGTTACAGTAGCTTAACAAGGTGGTTTAACGCCCCTTGGAAGACACGTGGAGGTCAGAGTTGTTTAATAAGACGGTTGTAATGCCCCTTGGAATAGACATGGAGGTCACAGTAGCTTAACAAGATGGCTTTAAAGCCCCTTGGAAGAGTGGTATAGGTCGCAGAAGTTTAACAAGACGGTTTTAATGCCTCTTCGAAGAGAGGTGGTGTTCAGAGTGGTTTAACAAGATTGTTTTAATGCCCATTGGAAGAGTCGTGGAGGTCAGAGTGGTTTAACAAGATGGTTTTAATGCCCCTTTGAAGAGACATGGAGGTCACAGTAGCTTAACAAGACGGTTTTAATGCCCCTTGGAAGAGACGTGGATGTCACAGTGAAATAGAAAGACAATATCAATGCCCCTTTGAAGAGTGGTGGAGGTCGCAGAAGCTTAACAAGATGGTTTCAATGCCCCTTGGAACAGCGGTGGAGGTCGCAGTAGCTTAACAAGACGGTTTTAATGCCTATTCGAAGAGACGTGGAGTTCAGAGTGGTCTAACAAGACAGTTTTAATGCCCCTTGGAAGAGACGTGGAGTTCAGAGTGGTTTAACAAGACTCTTTTAATGCCCCTTGAAGAGACAAGGAGGTCAGAGTGGTTTAACAAGACGGTTTTATTGCCCCTTGGAAGAGATGTGGAGTTCAGAGTGGTTTAACCAAATGGTTTTAATGCCCCTTGGAAGAGACGTGGAGGTCAGAGTGGAATAAAACGACAATATCAATGCCCCTTTGAAGAGAGGTAGAGGTCGCAGTTGCTTAACAAGACGGTTTTAATGCGCCTTGAAAGAGACGTGGACGTCAGAGTGGAATAAAAAGACAATATCAATGCCCCTTGGAAAAGTGGTGGAGGTCGCAGTAGCTTAACAAGATGGTTTTTATGTCCCTTGGAAGAGTGGTGGAGGTCGCAGTAGCTTAACTAGACGGTATTGATGCCCCTTGGAAGAGTGGTGGAGGTCGCAGCAGCTTAACAAGACTGTTTTAATGCCCCTTGGTAGAAACGTGGATGTCACAGTAGCTTAACAAGGTGGTTTTAATACCCCTTGGTAGAGAGACGTTGAGGTCAGAGTTGTTTAACAAGATGGTTGTAATGCCCCTTGGAAGAGACGTGGAGGTCACAGTAGCTTAACAAGACAGTTTTAAAGCCCCTTGAAAGAGTGGTATAGGTCTCAGTAGCTTTACAAAGCGGTTTTAATGCCTCTTCGAAGAGAGGATGTGTTCAGAGTGGTTTAACAAGACGATTTTAATGCCCCTTGGAAGAGACGTGGAGTTCAGAGTGGTTTAAAAAGACGGTTTTAATGCCCCTTGGTAGACACGTGGAGGTCAGAGTGGTTAAACAATATGGTTTTAATGCCCCTTGGAAGAGACGTGGAGGTCAGAATCTAATTAAAAGACAATACCAATGACCCTTGGAAAAGTGGTGGAGGTTGCAGTAGCTTAGCAAGACAGTCTTAATGCCCCTTGGAAGAGTGGTGGAGGCTGCAGTAGCTTAACAAGATGGTTTTAATGCCCATTGGAAGAGTGGTGGAGGTCGCAGTAGCTTAACAAGACCGTTTAAATGTCCCATTGAAGAGACGTGGAATTCAGAGAGGTTTAACATGACTGTTTTAATGCCCCTTGGAAGAGAAGTGTAGGTCACAGTGGTATAAGAAGACCGTTTTAATGCCACTTGGAACAGACGTGGACGTCAGAGTGGTTTAACAAGTTGGTTTTAATGCCCCTTGGAAGAGACGTGTAGGTCATGGTGGAATAAAAAGCCAATATCAATGCCACTTGGAAGAGTGGTGGAGGTCGCAGTAGATTAACAAGACAGTTTTAATGCCCCTTGGAAAAGTGGTGGAGGTCGCAGTAGCTTAACAATATGGTATTAATGCCCCTTGGAAGAGTGGTGGATGTCGCAGTAGCTTAACAAGACGGTTTTAATGCCCCTTGGAAGAAACATGGAGGTCACAGTAGCTTAACAAGGTGGTTTTAATGCCGCTTGGTAGAGACGTGGAGTTCAGAGTTGTTTAACAAGACGGTTGTAATGCCCCTTGGAAGAGACGTGGAGGTCACAGCAGCTTAACAAGAGGGTTTTAATCGCTCTTCGAAGAGAGGTGGTGTTCAGAGTGGTTAAACAAGATGGTTTTAATGCCCCTTTGAAGAGACGTTAAGTTCAGAGTGGTTTAACAAAACGCTTTTAATGACCCTTGAAAGAGACGAGGAGGTCAGAGTGGTTTAGCGAGACGTTTTTAATGCCCCTTGGAAGAGACGTAGAGGTCAGAGTCTAATAGAAAGACAATATCAATGCCCCTTGGAATAGTGGTGGAGGTCGCAGTAGCATAACAAGCCGGTTTTAATGCCCCTTGGTAGAGTGGTGGAGGCCGCAGAGGCTTAACAAAACGGTTTTAATGCCCCTTGAAAGAAACTTGGAGGTCACAGTAGCTTAACAAGATGGTTTTAATGCCCCTTGGAAGAGGCGTGGAGGTCAGAGTGGTTTAACAAGATGGTTTTAAAGCCCCTTGGCAGAGTGGTAGAGGTTGCAGTAGCTTAACAAGACGGTTTTAAAGCCTCTTCGAAGAGAGGTGGTGAGCAGAGTGGTTTAACAAGACGGTTTTTATGCCCCTTGGAAAAGACGTGGAGGTCAGAGTGGTTTAACAAGATGGTTTTAATCCCCCTTGGAAGAGACATGGAGGTCACAGTAGCTTAACAAGATGGTTTTAATGCCCCTTGAAAGAGACGTGGAGGTCACAGTGAAAGAGAAAGACAATATCAATGGCCCTATGAAAAGTGTTGGAGGTCGCAGTATCTTATCAAGATGGTTTTAATGCCCCTTGGAACAGCGGTGGAGGTCGCAGTAGCTTAACAAGACGGTTTTAATGCCTCTTCGAAGAGACGTGGAGTTCAGAGTGGTTTAACAATATGGTTTAAGTGCCCCTTGGAAGAGACGTGGAGGTCAGTGTGGTTTAACAAGACGGTTTTAATGCTCCTTGGAAGAGACGAGGAGGTCAGAGTATTTTAACAAGACGGTTTTAATGCCCCTTGGAAGAGATGTGGAGTTCAGAGTGGTTTAACAAAACGGTTTTAAGGTCCCCTGGAAGAGACGTGGAGGTCAGAGTGAAAGAAAAAGAAAATATCAATGCCCCTTTGAAGAGAGGTAGAGGTCGCAGTAGCTTAACAAGATAGTTTTAATGTGCCTTGGAAGAGTGGTGGAGGTCGCAGTAGCTTGACAAGACTGAATTAATGCCCCTTGGAAGAGTGGTAGAGGCCGCAGTAGCTTAACAAGACGGTTTTAATGCACCTTGGAAGTGTGGTGGAGGTCGCAGTAGCTTAACAAGACAGTTTTAATGCCCCATGGAAGTGACGTGGAGATCAGAGTGGTTTAACACAATGGTTTTAATGCCCCTTGGAAGAGACGTGGAGTTCAGAGTGGTTTAACAAGACGGTTTTAATGCCCCTTGGAAAAGACGTGGAGGTCAGAGTGGTTTTACAATATGGTTTTAATCCCCCTTGGAAGAGACATGGAGGTCACAGTAGCTTAACAAGACGGTTTTAATGCCCCTTGGAAGAGATGTGGAGGTCACAGTGAAATAGAAAGATAATATCAATTCCCCTTTGATGAGTGGTGGAGGTCGCAGTTGCTTAACAAGATGCTTTTAATGCCCCTTGGAACAGCGGTGGAGGTCGCAGTAGCTTAACAAGATGATCTTAATGACTCTACGTAGAGACGTGGAGTTCAGAGTGGTTTAACAAGACGGTTTAAGTGCCCCTTGGAAGAGACATGGAGGTCAGAGTGGTTTAACAAGACGGTTTTAATGCCCCATGGATGAGACGTGGAGTTCATAGTGGTTTAACAAGTCTCTTTTAATGCCCCTTGGAAGAGACTTGGAGTTCAGAGTGGTTTTACAAGACTCTTTTAATGCCCCTTGGAAGAGACGAGGAGGCCAGAGTGGTTTAACAAGACTGTTTTAATGCCCCTTGGAAGAGATGTGGAACTCAGAGTGGTTTAACAAAAAGGTTTTAATGTCCCTTGGAAGAGACGTGGAGGTCAGAGTGGTTTAACCAGATGGTTTTAATGCCCCTTGGAAGAGAAGTGGAGTTCAGAGTGGTTTTACAAGACATTTTTAATGCCCCTTGGAAGAGACGTGGAGTTCATAGTGGTTTAACAAGTCTGTTTTAATGCCCCTTGGTAGAGACGAGGAGGTCAGAGTGGTTTAACAAGACGGTTTTAATGCCCTTTGGAAGAGATGTGGAGTTCAGAGTGGTTTAACAAAACGGTTTTAATGTCCATTGGAAGAGACATGGAGGTCAGAGTGGAATAAAAATACAATATCAATGCCCCTTTGAAAAGAGGTAGAGGTCGCAGTAGCTTAAAAAGACGGTTTTAATGCCCCTTGGAAGAGTGGTGGAGGTTGCAGCAGCTTGACAAGACTGTTGTAATGCTCCTTGGAAGAGTGATGGAGGTCAAAGTAGCTTAACAAGACGGTTTTAATGCACCTTGGAAGAGACGAGGAGGTCAGAGTGGTTTAACAAGACGGTATTAATGCCCCTTGCAAGAGACGTGGAGTACAGAGAGGTTGAACAAGACGGTTTTAATGCCTCTTGGAAGAGACGTGGAGGTCAGAGTTGAAAAAAAAAACAATATCAATGCCCCTTGGAAGAGTGGTGGAGGTCGCAGTAGCTTAACAAGATGGTTTTAATGCCCCTTGGAAGATTGGTGGAGGTCGCAGTAGCTTAACACGACGGTTTTAATGCCCCTTGGAAGAGTGGTAGAGGTCGCAGTGGCTTAACAAGACTTTTTTATTGCCACTTCGAAGAGATGTGGAGTTCAGAGTGGTTTAACAAGACAGTTTTAATGTCCCTTGGAAGAGGGTGGAGGTCGCAGTAGCTTAACAAGAAGGTCTTAAAACCCTTTCGTAGAGACATGGAGATCAGAGTGCTTTAACAAGTTGGTTTTAATGCCTCTTGGAAGAGACGTGGAGGTCAGAGTGGTTTAACAAGACGGTTTTAATGCCCCTTGGAAGAGAAGTGGAGTTCAGAGTGGAATAACAAGACTGTTTTAATGCCCCTTGGAAGAGACAAGGAGGTCAGAGTATTTTAACAAGACGGTTTTAATGCCCCTTGGAAGAGATATGGAGTTCAGAGTGGTTTAACAAAACGGTTTTATTGTCCCTTGGAAGAGACGTGGATGTCAGAGTGAAATAAAAAGACAATATCAATGCCCCTTTGAAGAGAGGTAGAGGTCGCAGTAGCTTAACAAGATAGTTTTAATGCCCCTTGGAAGAGTAGTGGAGGCCGCAGTATCTTAACAAGACAGTTTAAATGCACCTTAGAAGAGTGGTAGAGGTCGCAGTAGCTTAACAAGACGGTTTTAATGCCCCTTGAAAGAGTGGTGGAGCTCGCAGCAGCTTGACAAGACTGTTCTAATGTCTTTGGAAGAGTGGTGGAGGTCGCAGTAGCTTAACAAGATGATATTAATGCCCCTTGGAAGAGTGGTGGAGTTCAGAGTGCTTTAACAAGACGGTTTTAATGCCCCTTGAAAAAGACGTGGAGTTCAGAGTGGTTTAACAAGATGGTTTTAATCCCCCTTGGAAGAGACATGGAGGTCACAGTAGCTTAACAAGACGGTTTTAATGCCCCTTGGAAGAGATGTGGAGGTCACAGTGAAATAGAAAGACAATATCAATGCCCCTTTGATGAGTGGTGGAGGTCGCAGTAGTTTAACAAGACGGTTTAAGTGCCCCTTAGAAGAGACGTGGAGGTCAGAGTGGTTTAACAAGATGGTTTTAATGCTCCTTGGAAGAGACGTGGAGTTCATAGTGGTTTAACAAGTCTCTTTTAATGCCCCTTGGAAGAGACGAGGAGGTCAGAGTGGTTTAGCAAGACGGCTTTAATGCCCCTTGGAAGAGACGTGGAGTTCAGAGTGGTTTAACAAGACTCTTTTAATGCCCCTTGGAAGAGACGAGGAGGTTTAGAGTGGTTTAACAAGATGGTTTTAATGCCCCTTGGAAGAGATGTGGAGCTCAGAGTGGTTTAACAAAACGGTTTTAATGTCCCTTGGAAGAGACTTGGAGGTCAGAGTGGAATAAAAAGACAATATCAATGCCCATTTGAAGAGAGGTTGAGGTCGCAGTAGCTTAACAAGATGGTTTTAATGCCCCTTGGAAGAGTGGTGGAGGTCGCAGTAGCTTGACAAGACTGAATAAATGCCCCTTGGAAGAGTGGTTGACCTCGCAGTAGCTTAACAAGACAGTTTTAATGCACCTTGGAAGAGTGGTGGAGGTCGCAGTAGCTTAACAAGACGATTTTAATGCCCCTTGGAAGTGACGTGGAAATCAGAGTGGTTTAACTCGATGGTTTTAATGCCCCTTGGAAGAGACGTGGAGTTCAGAGTGGTTTAACAAGACGGTTTTAATGCCCCTTGGAAGAGACGTGGAGGTCAGAGTGGTTTAACAAGATAGTTTTAATCCCCCTTTTGTAGAGACATTGAGGTCATAGTAGCTTAACAAGATGGTTTTAATGCCCCTTGGAAGAGACGTGGAGGTCACAGTGAAATAGAAAGACAATATCAATGCCCTTTTGATGAGTGGTGGAGGTCGCAGTAGCTTAACATGATGCTTTTAATGCCCCTTGGAACAGCGGTGGAGGTCGCAGTAGCTTAACAAGAAGATTTTAATGACTCTGCGAAGAGACGTGGAGTTCAGAGTGGTTTAACAAGATGGTTTAAGTGCCCCTTGGAAGAGATGTGGAGGTCAGAGTAGTTTTACAAGACGGTTTTAATGCCCCTTGGAAGAGACGTGGAGTTCATAGTGGTTTAACAAGTCTGTTTCAATGCCCCTTGGAAGAGACGAGGAGGTCAGAGTGTTTTAACAAGACGTTTTTAATGCCCTTTGGAAGAGATGTGGAGTTCAGAGTGGTTTAACAAAACTATTTTAATGCCCCTTGGAAGAGACATGGGGGCCAGAGTCGAATAAAAAACAATATCAATGTCCCTTTGAAAAGAGGTAGAGGTCGCAGTAGCTTAACAAGACAGTTTTACTGCCCCTAGGAAGAGTGGTGGAGGTTGCAGTAGCTTGACAAGACTGTTTTAATGCCCATTGGAAGAGTGGTGGAGGTTGCAGTAGCTTAACAAGACGGTTTTAATGCACCTTGGAAGAGTGGTGGAGGTCGCAGTAGCTTAACTAGATGGTTTTAATGCCCCTTGGAAGATTGGTGGAGGTCGCAGTAGCTTAACATGACAGTTTTAATGCCCCTTGGAAGAGTGTTGGAGGTCGCAGGGGCTTAACAAGACTTTTTTATTGCCCCTTCGAAGAGATGTGGAGTTCAGAGTGGTTTATCAAGATGGTTTTAATGCCCCTAGGAAGAGACGTGGAGGTCAGAGTGGTTTAACCAGATGGTTTTAATGCCCCTTGGAAGAGAAGTGGAGTTTAGAGTGGTTTAACAAGACGGTTTTAATGCCCCTATTAAGAAACGTGGATGTCAGAGTGGAATAAAAAGACAATATCAGTGCCCTTTGGAAGAGTGGTGGAGGTCGCAGTAGCATAACAAGACGGTTTTAATGCCCCTTGGTAGAGTAGTGGAAGTCACAGTATCTAAACAAGACCATTTTAATGTCCCTTGGAAGAGTGGTGGAGGTCACAGTAGCTTAAAAAGAAGGTTTTAAAACCCTTTCGTAGAGACGTGGAGATCAGAGTGCTTTAACAAGTTGGTTTTAATGCCTCTTGGAAGAGACGTGGAGGTCAGAGTGGTTTAACAAGACGGTTTTAATGCACCTTGGAAGAGACTTGGAGTTCATAGTGGTTTAACAAGTCTGTTTCAATGCCACTTGGAAGAGACGAGGAGGTCAGAGTGTTTTAACAAGACGTTTTTAATGCCCTTTGGAAGAGATGTGGAGTTCAGAGTGGTTTAACAAAACTATTTTAATGCCCCTTGGAAGAGACATGGGGGTCAGAGTCGAATAAAAAGACAATATCAATGTCCCTTTGAAAAGAGGTAGAGGTCGCAGTAGCTTAACAAGACAGTTTTAATGCCCCTAGGAAGAGTGGTGGAGGTTGCAGTAGCTTGACAAGACTGTTTTAATGCCCATTGGAAGAGTGGTGGAGGTTGCAGTAGCTTAACAAGACGGTTTTAATGCACCTTGGAAGAGTGGTGAAGGTCGCAGTAGCTTAACTAGATGGTTTTAATGCCCCTTGGAAGATTGGTGGAGGTCGCAGTAGCTTAACACGACGGTTTTAATGCCCCTTGGAAGAGTGGTGGAGGTCGCAGTGGCTTAACAAGACTTTTTTATTGCCCCTTCGAAGAGATGTGGAGTTCAGAGTGGTTTATCAAGACGGTTTTAATGCCCCTAGGAAGAGACGTGGAGGTCAGAGTGGTTTAACCAGATGGTTTTAATGCCCCTTGGAAGAGAAGTGGAGTTTAGAGTGGTTTAACAAGACGGTTTTAATGCCCCTATGAAGAAACGTGGATGTCAGAGTGGAATAAAAAGACCATATCAGTGCCCTTTGGAAGAGTGGTGGAGGTCGCAGTAGCATAACAAGACGGTTTTAATGCCCCTTGGTAGAGTAGTGGAAGTCACAGTATCTAAACAAGACCATTTTAATGTCCCTTGGAAGAGTGGTGGAGGTCACAGTAGCTTAAAAAGAAGGTTTTAAAACCCTTTCGTAGAGACGTGGAGATCAGAGTGCTTTAACAAGTTGGTTTTAATGCCTCTTGGAAGAGACGTGGAGGTCAGAGTGGTTTAACAAGACGGTTTTAATGCCCCTTGGAAGAGACGTGGAGTTCATAGTGGTTTAACAAGTCTCTTTTAATGCCCCTTGGAAGAGACGAGGAGGTCAGAGTGGTTTAGCAAGATGGTTTTAATGCCCCTTGGAAGAGACGTGGAGTTCAGAGTGGTTTAACAAGACTCTTTTAATGCGCCTTGGAAGAGACGAGGAGCTCAGAGTCGTTTAACAAGAAGGTTTTAATGCCCCTTGGAAGAGATGTGGAGCTCAGAGTGGTTTAACAAAACGGTTTTAATATCCGTTGGAAGAGACGTGGAGGTCAGAGTGGAATAAAAAGACAATATCAATGCCCATTTGAAGAGAGATTGAGGTCGCAGTAGCTTAACAAGATTGTTGTAATGCCCCTTGGAAGAGTGGTGGAGGTCGCAGTAGCTTGACAAGACTGAATTAATGCCCCTTGGAACAGTGATGGAGGTCGCAGTAGCTTAACAAGACAGTTTTAATGCACCTTGGAAGAGTGGTGGAGGTCGCAGTAGCTTAGCAAGACAGTTTTAATGCCCCTTGGAAGTGACGTGGAAATCAGAGTGGTTTAACTTGATGGTTTTAATGCCCCTTGGAAGAGACGTGGAGTTCATAGTGGTTTAACAAGTCTCTTTTAATGCCCCTTGGAAGACACGAGGAGTTCAGAGTGGTTTAGCAAGACGGTTTAATGCCCCTTGGAAGAGACGTGGAGTTCAGAGTGGTTTAACAAGACTCTTTTAATGCGCCTTGGAAGAGACGAGGAGGTCAGAGTGGTTTAACAAGACGGTTTTAATGCCCCTTGGAAGAGTGGTGGAGGTCGCAGTAGCTTAGCAAGACAGTTTTTATGCCCCTTGGAAGTGACGTGGAAATCAGAGTGGTTTAACTTGATGGTTTTAATGCCCCTTGGAAGAGACGTGGAGTTCAGAGTGGTTTAACAAGACGGTTTTAATGCCCCTTGGAAGAGACGTGGAGGTCAGAGTTGCTTAACAAGATAGTTTTAATCCCCCTTGGAAGAGACATTGAGGTCACAGTAGCTTAACAAGACGGTTTTAATGCCCCTTGGAAGAGACGTGGAGGTCACAGTGAAATAGAAAGACAATATCAATGCCCTTTTGATGAGTGGTGGAGGTCGCAGTAGCTTAACAAGATGCTTTTAATGCCCCTTGGAACAGCGGTGGAGGTCGCAGTAGCTTAACAAGAAGATCTTATTGACTCTACGAAGAGACGTGGAGTTCAGAGTGGTTTAAGAAGACGGTTTAAGTGCCCGTTGGAAGAGACGTGGAGGTCAGAGTAGTTTTACAAGACGGTTTTAATGCCCCTTGGAAGAGACGTGGAGTTCATAGTGGTTTAACAAGTCTGTTTCAATGCCGCTTGGAAGAGACGAGGAGGTCAGAGTGGTTTAACAAGACGGCTTTAAAGCCCTTTGGAAGAGATGTGGAGTTCAGAGTGGTTTAACAAAACGGTTTTAATGGCCCTTGGAAGAGACATGGAGGTCAGAGTGGAATAAAAAGACAATATCAATGTCTCTTTGAAAAGAGGTAGATGTCGCAGTAGCTTAACAAGACAGTTTTAATGCCCCTAGGAAGAGTGGTGGAGGTTGCAGTAGCTTGACTAGACTTTTTTAATGCCCATTGGAAGAGTGGTGGAGGTTGCACTAGCTTAACAAGACAGTTTTAATGCACCTTGGAAGAATGGTGGAGGTCGCAGTAGCTTAACAAGATGGTTTTAATGCCCCTTGGATGATTGGTGGAGGTCGCAGTAGCTAACACGACAGTTTTAATGCCCCTTGGAAGAGTGGTGGAGGTCGCAGTGGCTTAACAAGACTTTTTTATTGCCCCTTCGAAGAGATGTGGAGTTCAGTGTGGTTTAACAAGAAGGTTATAATGCCCCTTGGTAGAGTAGTGGAAGTCACAGTATCTAAACAAGACCGTTTTAATGTCCCTTGGAAGAGTGGTGGAGGTCACAGTAGCTTAACAAGAAGGTT
Organism: Phyllobates terribilis; assembly: GCF_046119375.1. NCBI lineage: Eukaryota > Metazoa > Chordata > Amphibia > Anura > Dendrobatidae > Phyllobates > Phyllobates terribilis. The sequence continues at coordinate 120,147,910 of NW_027362772.1, forward strand.
TTAAAACCCTTTCGTAGAGACGTGGAGATCAGCGTGCTTTAACAAGTTGGTTTTAATGCCTCTTGGAAGAGACGTGGAGGTCAGAGTGGTTTAACAAGACGGTTTTAATGCCCCTTGGAAGAGAAGTGGAGTTCAGAGTGGAATAACAAGACTGTTTTAATGTCCCTTGGAAGAGACGTGGAGGTCAGAGTGTTTTAACAAGTTAGTTTTAATGCCACTTGGAAGAGAATTGGAGGTCACAGTGGAATAAAAAGACAATATCAATGCCCCTTGGAAGAGTAGTGGAGGTCGCAGTAGCTTAACAAGATGGTTTTAATGCCCCTTGGAATAGTGATGGAGGTCGCAGTAGCTTTACAAATCAGCTTTAATGCCCCTTCGAAGAGAAGTGGAGTTCAGAGTGGTTTAACAAGTCGGTTTTAATGCTCCTTGGAAGAGACGTGGAGGTCAGAGTGGTTTGACAAGATGGTGTTAATGCCCCTTGGAAGAGACATGGAGTCCAAAGTGGTCTAACAAGACGGTTTTAATGACCCTTGGAAGAGACGTGGAGGTCAGACTGGTTTAACAAGATGGTTTTAATGCCCATTGGAAGAGACGTGGAGTTTAAAGTGGTTTAACAAGACGATTTTAATGCCCCTTGGAAGAGACTTGGAATTCAGAGTGGTTTAACAAGACGGTTTTAATGCCCCTTGGAAGAGACGTGGATGTCAGAGTTTATTAACAATACGGTTTTAATGCCCCTTGGAAGAGATGTGGAGGACAGAGTCTAATAAAAATACAATATCAATGCCCCTTGGAAGAGTGGTGGAGGTCGCAAGAGCCTAGCAAGACGTTTTTAATGCCCCTTGGAAGATTGGTGGAGGCCGCAGTAGCTTAACAAGACGGTCTTAATGACCCTTTGAAGAGACGTGGAGTTCAGAGAGGTTTACCAAGACTGTTTTAATGCCCCTTGGAAGAGACGTGCAGGTCAGAGTGGTATAACAAGACGATTTTAATGCCCCTTGGAACAGATGTGGAGGTCAGAGTGGTTTAACAAGATGGTTTTAATGCCCCTTAGAAGAGACGTGGAGGTCAGAGTTGTATAAAAATACAATATCAATGCCCCTTGGAAGAGTAGTGGAGGTCGCAGTAGCTTAACAAGACAGTTTTTATGCCCCTTAGAAGAGTGGTGGAGGTCGCAGTAGCTTAACAAGACGGTATTAATGCCCCTTGGAAGAGTGGTGGAGGTCGCAGTAGCTTAACAAGATGGTTTTAATGCCCCTTGGTAGAAACGTGGAGGTCACAGTAGATTAACAAGGTGGTTTTAATACCCATTGGAAGAGACGTGGAGGTCAGAGTTGTTTAACAAGACGGTTGTAATGCCCCTTGGAAGAGACGTGTAGGTCACTGTAGCTTAACAAGACGGTTTAAAAGCCCCTTGGAAGAGTGGTATAGGTGGCAGTAGCTTAACAAGACGGTTTTAATGCCTCTTTGAAGAAAGGTGGTGTTCAGAGTAGCTTAACAAAACGATTTTAATGCACCTTAGAAGAGTGGTGGAGGTCGCAGTATCTTAACAAAACGGTTTTAATGCCCCATGGAAGTGACGTGGAGATCAGAGTGGTTTAATACAATGGTTTTAATGCCCCTTGAAAAAGACGTGGAGTTCAGAGTGGTTTAACAAGATGGTTTTAATCCCCCTTGGAAGAGACATGGAGGTCACAGTAGCTTAACAAGACGGTTTTAATGCCCCTTGGAAGAGATGTGGAGGTCACAGTGAAATAGAAAGACAATATCAATGCCCCTTTGATGAGTGGTGGAGGTCGCAGTAGTTTAACAAGACGGTTTAAGTGCCCCTTAGAAGAGACGTGGAGGTCAGAGTGGTTTAACAAGATGGTTTTAATGCTCCTTGGAAGAGACGTGGAGTTCATAGTGGTTTAACAAGTCTCTTTTAATGCCCCTTGGAAGAGACGAGGAGGTCAGAGTGGTTTAGCAAGACGGCTTTAATGCCCCTTGGAAGAGACGTGGAGTTCAGAGTGGTTTAACAAGACTCTTTTAATGCCCCTTGGAAGAGACGAGGAGGTTTAGAGTGGTTTAACAAGATGGTTTTAATGCCCCTTGGAAGAGATGTGGAGCTCAGAGTGGTTTAACAAAACGGTTTTAATGTCCCTTGGAAGAGACTTGGAGGTCAGAGTGGAATAAAAAGACAATATCAATGCCCATTTGAAGAGAGGTTGAGGTCGCAGTAGCTTAACAAGATGGTTTTAATGCCCCTTGGAAGAGTGGTGGAGGTCGCAGTAGCTTGACAAGACTGAATAAATGCCCCTTGGAAGAGTGGTTGACCTCGCAGTAGCTTAACAAGACAGTTTTAATGCACCTTGGAAGAGTGGTGGAGGTCGCAGTAGCTTAACAAGACGATTTTAATGCCCCTTGGAAGTGACGTGGAAATCAGAGTGGTTTAACTCGATGGTTTTAATGCCCCTTGGAAGAGACGTGGAGTTCAGAGTGGTTTAACAAGACGGTTTTAATGCCCCTTGGAAGAGACGTGGAGGTCAGAGTGGTTTAACAAGATAGTTTTAATCCCCCTTTTGTAGAGACATTGAGGTCATAGTAGCTTAACAAGATGGTTTTAATGCCCCTTGGAAGAGACGTGGAGGTCACAGTGAAATAGAAAGACAATATCAATGCCCTTTTGATGAGTGGTGGAGGTCGCAGTAGCTTAACATGATGCTTTTAATGCCCCTTGGAACAGCGGTGGAGGTCGCAGTAGCTTAACAAGAAGATTTTAATGACTCTGCGAAGAGACGTGGAGTTCAGAGTGGTTTAACAAGATGGTTTAAGTGCCCCTTGGAAGAGATGTGGAGGTCAGAGTAGTTTTACAAGACGGTTTTAATGCCCCTTGGAAGAGACGTGGAGTTCATAGTGGTTTAACAAGTCTGTTTCAATGCCCCTTGGAAGAGACGAGGAGGTCAGAGTGTTTTAACAAGACGTTTTTAATGCCCTTTGGAAGAGATGTGGAGTTCAGAGTGGTTTAACAAAACTATTTTAATGCCCCTTGGAAGAGACATGGGGGCCAGAGTCGAATAAAAAACAATATCAATGTCCCTTTGAAAAGAGGTAGAGGTCGCAGTAGCTTAACAAGACAGTTTTACTGCCCCTAGGAAGAGTGGTGGAGGTTGCAGTAGCTTGACAAGACTGTTTTAATGCCCATTGGAAGAGTGGTGGAGGTTGCAGTAGCTTAACAAGACGGTTTTAATGCACCTTGGAAGAGTGGTGGAGGTCGCAGTAGCTTAACTAGATGGTTTTAATGCCCCTTGGAAGATTGGTGGAGGTCGCAGTAGCTTAACATGACAGTTTTAATGCCCCTTGGAAGAGTGTTGGAGGTCGCAGGGGCTTAACAAGACTTTTTTATTGCCCCTTCGAAGAGATGTGGAGTTCAGAGTGGTTTATCAAGATGGTTTTAATGCCCCTAGGAAGAGACGTGGAGGTCAGAGTGGTTTAACCAGATGGTTTTAATGCCCCTTGGAAGAGAAGTGGAGTTTAGAGTGGTTTAACAAGACGGTTTTAATGCCCCTATTAAGAAACGTGGATGTCAGAGTGGAATAAAAAGACAATATCAGTGCCCTTTGGAAGAGTGGTGGAGGTCGCAGTAGCATAACAAGACGGTTTTAATGCCCCTTGGTAGAGTAGTGGAAGTCACAGTATCTAAACAAGACCATTTTAATGTCCCTTGGAAGAGTGGTGGAGGTCACAGTAGCTTAAAAAGAAGGTTTTAAAACCCTTTCGTAGAGACGTGGAGATCAGAGTGCTTTAACAAGTTGGTTTTAATGCCTCTTGGAAGAGACGTGGAGGTCAGAGTGGTTTAACAAGACGGTTTTAATGCACCTTGGAAGAGACTTGGAGTTCATAGTGGTTTAACAAGTCTGTTTCAATGCCACTTGGAAGAGACGAGGAGGTCAGAGTGTTTTAACAAGACGTTTTTAATGCCCTTTGGAAGAGATGTGGAGTTCAGAGTGGTTTAACAAAACTATTTTAATGCCCCTTGGAAGAGACATGGGGGTCAGAGTCGAATAAAAAGACAATATCAATGTCCCTTTGAAAAGAGGTAGAGGTCGCAGTAGCTTAACAAGACAGTTTTAATGCCCCTAGGAAGAGTGGTGGAGGTTGCAGTAGCTTGACAAGACTGTTTTAATGCCCATTGGAAGAGTGGTGGAGGTTGCAGTAGCTTAACAAGACGGTTTTAATGCACCTTGGAAGAGTGGTGAAGGTCGCAGTAGCTTAACTAGATGGTTTTAATGCCCCTTGGAAGATTGGTGGAGGTCGCAGTAGCTTAACACGACGGTTTTAATGCCCCTTGGAAGAGTGGTGGAGGTCGCAGTGGCTTAACAAGACTTTTTTATTGCCCCTTCGAAGAGATGTGGAGTTCAGAGTGGTTTATCAAGACGGTTTTAATGCCCCTAGGAAGAGACGTGGAGGTCAGAGTGGTTTAACCAGATGGTTTTAATGCCCCTTGGAAGAGAAGTGGAGTTTAGAGTGGTTTAACAAGACGGTTTTAATGCCCCTATGAAGAAACGTGGATGTCAGAGTGGAATAAAAAGACCATATCAGTGCCCTTTGGAAGAGTGGTGGAGGTCGCAGTAGCATAACAAGACGGTTTTAATGCCCCTTGGTAGAGTAGTGGAAGTCACAGTATCTAAACAAGACCATTTTAATGTCCCTTGGAAGAGTGGTGGAGGTCACAGTAGCTTAAAAAGAAGGTTTTAAAACCCTTTCGTAGAGACGTGGAGATCAGAGTGCTTTAACAAGTTGGTTTTAATGCCTCTTGGAAGAGACGTGGAGGTCAGAGTGGTTTAACAAGACGGTTTTAATGCCCCTTGGAAGAGACGTGGAGTTCATAGTGGTTTAACAAGTCTCTTTTAATGCCCCTTGGAAGAGACGAGGAGGTCAGAGTGGTTTAGCAAGATGGTTTTAATGCCCCTTGGAAGAGACGTGGAGTTCAGAGTGGTTTAACAAGACTCTTTTAATGCGCCTTGGAAGAGACGAGGAGCTCAGAGTCGTTTAACAAGAAGGTTTTAATGCCCCTTGGAAGAGATGTGGAGCTCAGAGTGGTTTAACAAAACGGTTTTAATATCCGTTGGAAGAGACGTGGAGGTCAGAGTGGAATAAAAAGACAATATCAATGCCCATTTGAAGAGAGATTGAGGTCGCAGTAGCTTAACAAGATTGTTGTAATGCCCCTTGGAAGAGTGGTGGAGGTCGCAGTAGCTTGACAAGACTGAATTAATGCCCCTTGGAACAGTGATGGAGGTCGCAGTAGCTTAACAAGACAGTTTTAATGCACCTTGGAAGAGTGGTGGAGGTCGCAGTAGCTTAGCAAGACAGTTTTAATGCCCCTTGGAAGTGACGTGGAAATCAGAGTGGTTTAACTTGATGGTTTTAATGCCCCTTGGAAGAGACGTGGAGTTCATAGTGGTTTAACAAGTCTCTTTTAATGCCCCTTGGAAGACACGAGGAGTTCAGAGTGGTTTAGCAAGACGGTTTAATGCCCCTTGGAAGAGACGTGGAGTTCAGAGTGGTTTAACAAGACTCTTTTAATGCGCCTTGGAAGAGACGAGGAGGTCAGAGTGGTTTAACAAGACGGTTTTAATGCCCCTTGGAAGAGTGGTGGAGGTCGCAGTAGCTTAGCAAGACAGTTTTTATGCCCCTTGGAAGTGACGTGGAAATCAGAGTGGTTTAACTTGATGGTTTTAATGCCCCTTGGAAGAGACGTGGAGTTCAGAGTGGTTTAACAAGACGGTTTTAATGCCCCTTGGAAGAGACGTGGAGGTCAGAGTTGCTTAACAAGATAGTTTTAATCCCCCTTGGAAGAGACATTGAGGTCACAGTAGCTTAACAAGACGGTTTTAATGCCCCTTGGAAGAGACGTGGAGGTCACAGTGAAATAGAAAGACAATATCAATGCCCTTTTGATGAGTGGTGGAGGTCGCAGTAGCTTAACAAGATGCTTTTAATGCCCCTTGGAACAGCGGTGGAGGTCGCAGTAGCTTAACAAGAAGATCTTATTGACTCTACGAAGAGACGTGGAGTTCAGAGTGGTTTAAGAAGACGGTTTAAGTGCCCGTTGGAAGAGACGTGGAGGTCAGAGTAGTTTTACAAGACGGTTTTAATGCCCCTTGGAAGAGACGTGGAGTTCATAGTGGTTTAACAAGTCTGTTTCAATGCCGCTTGGAAGAGACGAGGAGGTCAGAGTGGTTTAACAAGACGGCTTTAAAGCCCTTTGGAAGAGATGTGGAGTTCAGAGTGGTTTAACAAAACGGTTTTAATGGCCCTTGGAAGAGACATGGAGGTCAGAGTGGAATAAAAAGACAATATCAATGTCTCTTTGAAAAGAGGTAGATGTCGCAGTAGCTTAACAAGACAGTTTTAATGCCCCTAGGAAGAGTGGTGGAGGTTGCAGTAGCTTGACTAGACTTTTTTAATGCCCATTGGAAGAGTGGTGGAGGTTGCACTAGCTTAACAAGACAGTTTTAATGCACCTTGGAAGAATGGTGGAGGTCGCAGTAGCTTAACAAGATGGTTTTAATGCCCCTTGGATGATTGGTGGAGGTCGCAGTAGCTAACACGACAGTTTTAATGCCCCTTGGAAGAGTGGTGGAGGTCGCAGTGGCTTAACAAGACTTTTTTATTGCCCCTTCGAAGAGATGTGGAGTTCAGTGTGGTTTAACAAGAAGGTTATAATGCCCCTTGGTAGAGTAGTGGAAGTCACAGTATCTAAACAAGACCGTTTTAATGTCCCTTGGAAGAGTGGTGGAGGTCACAGTAGCTTAACAAGAAGGTTTTAAAACCCTTTCGTAGAGACGTGGAGATCAGCGTGCTTTAACAAGTTGGTTTTAATGCCTCTTGGAAGAGACGTGGAGGTCAGAGTGGTTTAACAAGACGGTTTTAATGCCCCTTGGAAGAGAAGTGGAGTTCAGAGTGGAATAACAAGACTGTTTTAATGTCCCTTGGAAGAGACGTGGAGGTCAGAGTGTTTTAACAAGTTAGTTTTAATGCCACTTGGAAGAGAATTGGAGGTCACAGTGGAATAAAAAGACAATATCAATGCCCCTTGGAAGAGTAGTGGAGGTCGCAGTAGCTTAACAAGATGGTTTTAATGCCCCTTGGAATAGTGATGGAGGTCGCAGTAGCTTTACAAATCAGCTTTAATGCCCCTTCGAAGAGAAGTGGAGTTCAGAGTGGTTTAACAAGTCGGTTTTAATGCTCCTTGGAAGAGACGTGGAGGTCAGAGTGGTTTGACAAGATGGTGTTAATGCCCCTTGGAAGAGACATGGAGTCCAAAGTGGTCTAACAAGACGGTTTTAATGACCCTTGGAAGAGACGTGGAGGTCAGACTGGTTTAACAAGATGGTTTTAATGCCCATTGGAAGAGACGTGGAGTTTAAAGTGGTTTAACAAGACGATTTTAATGCCCCTTGGAAGAGACTTGGAATTCAGAGTGGTTTAACAAGACGGTTTTAATGCCCCTTGGAAGAGACGTGGATGTCAGAGTTTATTAACAATACGGTTTTAATGCCCCTTGGAAGAGATGTGGAGGACAGAGTCTAATAAAAATACAATATCAATGCCCCTTGGAAGAGTGGTGGAGGTCGCAAGAGCCTAGCAAGACGTTTTTAATGCCCCTTGGAAGATTGGTGGAGGCCGCAGTAGCTTAACAAGACGGTCTTAATGACCCTTTGAAGAGACGTGGAGTTCAGAGAGGTTTACCAAGACTGTTTTAATGCCCCTTGGAAGAGACGTGCAGGTCAGAGTGGTATAACAAGACGATTTTAATGCCCCTTGGAACAGATGTGGAGGTCAGAGTGGTTTAACAAGATGGTTTTAATGCCCCTTAGAAGAGACGTGGAGGTCAGAGTTGTATAAAAATACAATATCAATGCCCCTTGGAAGAGTAGTGGAGGTCGCAGTAGCTTAACAAGACAGTTTTTATGCCCCTTAGAAGAGTGGTGGAGGTCGCAGTAGCTTAACAAGACGGTATTAATGCCCCTTGGAAGAGTGGTGGAGGTCGCAGTAGCTTAACAAGATGGTTTTAATGCCCCTTGGTAGAAACGTGGAGGTCACAGTAGATTAACAAGGTGGTTTTAATACCCATTGGAAGAGACGTGGAGGTCAGAGTTGTTTAACAAGACGGTTGTAATGCCCCTTGGAAGAGACGTGTAGGTCACTGTAGCTTAACAAGACGGTTTAAAAGCCCCTTGGAAGAGTGGTATAGGTGGCAGTAGCTTAACAAGACGGTTTTAATGCCTCTTTGAAGAAAGGTGGTGTTCAGAGTAGCTTAACAAAACGATTTTAATGCACCTTAGAAGAGTGGTGGAGGTCGCAGTATCTTAACAAAACGGTTTTAATGCCCCATGGAACTGACGTGGAGATCAGAGTGGTTTAATACAATGGTTTTAATGCCCCTTAGAAGAGACGTGGAGTTCAGAGTGCTTTAACAAGACGGTTTTAATGCCCCTTGGAAAAGACGTGGAGCTCAGAGTGGTTTAACAAGATGGTTTTAATCCCCCTTGGAAGAGACATGGAGGTCACAGTAGCTTAACAAGACGGTTATAATGCCCCTTGGAAGAGACGTGGAGGTCACAGTGAAATAGAAAGACAATATCAATGCCCTTTTGATGAGTGGTGGAGGTCGCAGTAGCTTAACAAGATGCTTTAAATGCCCCTTGGAACAGCGGTGGAGGTCGCAGTAGCTTAACAAGAAGATCTTAATGACTCTACGAAGAGACGTGGAGTTCAGAGTGGTTTAACAAGACGGTTTAAGTGCCCCTTGGAAGAGACGTGGAGGTCAGAGTAGTTTTACAAGACGGTTTTAATGCCCCTTGGAAGAGACGTGGAGTTCATAGTAGTTTAACAAGTCTGTTTTAATGCCCCTTGGAAGAGACGAGGAGGTCAGAGTGGTTTAACAAGACGGTTTTAATGCCCTTTGGAAGAGATGTGGAGTTCAGAGTGGTTTGACAAAACGGTTTTAATGCCCCTTGGAAGAGACATGGAGGTCAGAGTGGAATAAAAAGACAATATCAATGTCCGTTTGAAAAGAGGTAGCGGTCGCAGTAGCTTAACAAGCCAGGTTTAATGCCTCTAGGAAGAGTGGTGGAGGTTGCAGCAGCTTGACAAGACTGTTTTAATGCCCATTGGAAGAGTGGTGGAGGTTGCAGTAGCTTAACAAGACGGTTTTAATGCACCTTGGAAGAGTGGTGGAGGTCGCAGTAGCTTAACAAGACAGTTTTAATGCCCCTAGGAAGAGTGGTGGAGGTTGCAGTAGCTTGACAAGACTGTTTTAATGCCCATTGGAAGAGTGGTGGAGGTTGCAGTAGCTTAACAAGTCTGTTTTAATGCCCCTTGGAAGAGACGAGGAGGTCAGAGTGGTTTAATAAGATGGTTTTAATGCCCCTTGGAAGAGACGTGGAGTTCAGAGTGGTTTAACAAGACGGTTTTAATGCCCCTACGAAGAGACGTGGATGTCAGAGTGGAATAAAAAGACAATATCAGTGCCCTTTGGAAGAGTGGTGGAGGTCGCAGTAGCATAACAAGACGGTTTTAATGCCCCTTGGAAGAGTATTGGAGGTCGCAGTATCTAAACAAGACCATTTTAATGTCCCTTGGAAGAGTGGTGGAGGTCACAGTAGCTTAACAAGAAGGTTTTAAAACCCTTTCGTAGAGACGTGGAGATCAGAGTGCTTTAACAAGTTAGTTTTAATGCCTCTTGGAAGAGACGTGGAGGTCAGAGTGGTTTAACAAGACGGTTTTAATGCCCCTTGGAAGAGAAGTGGAGTTCAGAGTGGAATAACAAGACTGTTTTAATGCCCCTTGGAAGAGACGTGGAGGTCAGAGTGGTTTAACAAGACGGTTTTAATGCTCCTTGGAAGAGACGTGGAGGTCAGAGTGGTTTAACAAGACGGTTTTAATGCCCATTGGAAGAGACGTGGAGTTTAGAGTGGTTTAACAAGACGATTTTAATGCCCCTTGGAAGAGACTTGGAATTCAGAGTGTTTTAACAAGACGGTTTTAATGCCCCTTGGAAGAGAAGTGGAGTTCAGAGTGGAATAACAAGACTGTTTAATGCCCCTTGGAAGAGACGGGGAGGTCAGAGTGGTTTAACAAGACGGTTTTAATGCTCCTTGGAAGAGACGTGGAGGTCAGAGTGGTTTGACAAGATGGTGTTAATGCCCCTTGGAAGACACATGGAGTCCAAAGTGGTTTAACAAGACGGTTTTAATGCCCCTTGGAAGAGACGTGGAGGTCAGAGTGGTTTAACAAGATGGTTTTAATGCCCATTGGAAGAGACGTGGAGTTTAGAGTGGTTTAACAAGACGATTTTAATGCCCCCTGGAAGAGACTTGGAGGTCACTGTAGTTTAACAAGACGGTTTTAAAGCCCCTTGGAAGAGTGGTATAGGTGGCAGTAGCTTAACAAGACGGTTTTAATGCCTCTTTGAAGAAAGGTGGTGTTCAGAGTGGTTTAACAAGACGGTTTTAATGCCCCTTGGAAGAGACGTAGAGGTCAGAGTGGTTTATCAAGATGGTTTTAATTCCCCTTTGAAGAGACCTGGAGGTCACAGTAGCTTAACAAGACAGTTTAAATGCCCCTTGGAAGAGACGTGGAGGTCACAGTGAAATATAAGGACAATATTAATGCCCCTTGGAAGAGTGGTGGATGTTGCAGTAGCTTAACAAGACGGTTTTAATGACCCTTGGAAGTAACGTGAAGGTTACAGTAGCGTAGCAATGTGGTTTTAATGCCCCTTGGAAGAGACGTGGAGGTCAGAGTTGTTTAACAAGACGTTCGTAATTCCCATTGGAATAGACGTGGAGGTCACAGTAGCTTAACAAGACGGTTTTAAAGCCCCTTGCAAGAGTGGTATAGGTCGCAGTAGCTTAACATGACGGTTTTAATGCCTCTTCGAAGAGAGTTGGTGTTCAGAGTGGTTTAACAAGACGGTTTTAATGCCCATTGGAAGAGACGTGGAAGTCAGAGTGGTTTAACAAGGTGGTTTTAATGCCCCTTGGAAGAGACATGGAGGTCACAGTAGCTTAACTAGATGGTTTTAATGCCCCTTGGAAGACACGTGGAGGTCACAGTTAAATATAAAGACAATATCAATGCCCCTTTGAAGCGTGGTGGAGGTCGCAGTAGCTTAACAAGACGGTTTTAATGCCCCTTCGAAGAGACGTGGAGTTCAGAGTGGTTTAACAATAGGCTGTTAGTGCCCCTTGGAAGAGACGAGGAGGTCAGAGTGGTATAACAAGACGTCTTTAATGCCCATTGGAAGAGATGTGGAGGTCAGAGTGGTCTAACAATACGGTCTTAATGCACCTTGGAAGTGACGTGGAGGTCAGAGTCTAATAAAAAGACAATATCAATGCCCCTTGGAAAAGTGGTGGATGCCGCAGTAGCTTAACAACACGGTTTTAATGCACCTTGGTAGAGTGGTGGAGGTCGCAGTTGCTTAACAAGACAGTTTTAATGACCCTTCGAAGAGACGTGGAGTTCAGAGAGGTTTAACAAGACTGTTTTAATGCCCCTTGGAAGATACGTGGAGGTCAGAGTAGTTTAACAAGACGGTTCTAGTGCCTCTTCGAAGAGACGTGGAGGTCTGAGGGGTTTAACAAAATGGTTTTAATGCCCCTTGGAAGACACGTGGAGGTCAGAGTGGAATAAAAAGACAATATCAGTGCCCCTTGGGAGAGTGGTGGAGGTCGCAGTAGCTTAACAAGACGGTTTTAATGCCCCTTGAAAGAGTGGTGGAGGTCGCAGTAGCTTGACAAGACCATTTTAATGCCCCTTGGAAGAGTGGTGGAGGTCGCAGTAGCTTAACAAGACGATATTAATGCCCCTTGGAAGAGTTGTGGAAGTCGCAGTAGCTTAACAAGACGGTTTTAATGCTCCTTGGAAGAGACGTGGAGATCAGAGTGGTTTAACAAGATGGTTTTAATGCCCCTTGGAAGAGACGTGGAGGTCACAGGAGTTTAACAAGATGGTTTTAAAGCCCCTTGGCAAAGTGGTAGAGGTCGCAGTAGCTTAACAAGATGGTTTTAATGCCTCTTCGAAGAGAGGTGATGTTCAGAGTGGTTTAACAAGACGGTTTTAATGCCCCTTTGAAGAGACGTGGAGGTCAGAGTGGTTTAACAAGATGGTATTTATGCTCCTTGGAAGAGACGTGGAGGTCACTGTGAAATATAAAGACAATATCAATGCCCCTTTGAAGAGTGGTGATGTTCGCAGTAGCTTAACAAGATGGTTTTAATGCCCCTTAGAACAGCGGGGGAGGTCGCAGTAGCTTAACAAGATGGTTTTAATGCCTATTCAAAGAGACGTGGAGTTCAGAGTGGTCTAACAAGACAGTTTAAGTGCCCCTTGGAAGAGACGTGGAGGTCAGAGTGGTTTAACAAGACGGTTTTACTGCCCCTTGGAAGAGACGTGGAGTTCAGAGTGGTTTAACAAGACTCTTTTTATGCCCCTTGAAGAGACGAGGAGGTCAGAGTGGTTTAACAAGATGGTTTTAATGCCCCTTGGAAGAGATGTGGAGATCAGAGTGGTTTAACAAAATGGTTTTAATGCCCCGTGGAAGAGACGTGGAGGTCAGAGTCGAATAAAAAGACAATATCAATGCCCCTTTGAAGAGAGGTAGAGGTCGCAGTAGCTTAACAAAACTGTTTTAATGCGCCTTGGAAGAGACGTGGACGTCAGAGTGGAATAAAAAGACAAAATCAATGCCCCTTGGAAAAGTGGTGGAGGTCGCAGTAGCTTAACAAGACGGTTTTTATGCCCCTTGGATGAGTGGTGGAGGTCGCAGTAGCTTAACAAGACGGTATTAATGCCCCTTGGAAGAGTGGTGGAGGTCGCAGCAGCTTAACAAGACGGTTTTAATGCCCCTTGGTAGAAACGTGGAGGTCACAGTAGCTTAACAAGGTGGTTTTAATACCCCTTGGAAGAGACGTTGAGGTCAGAGTTGTTTAACAAGATGGTTGTAATGCCCCTTGGAAGAGACGTGGAGGTCACAGTAGCTTTACAAAGCGGTTTTAATGCCTCTTCGAAGAGAGGTTGTGTTCAGAGTGGTTTAACAAGGCGGTTTTAAGGCCGCTTGGAAGAGACGTGGAGGTCAGAGTGGTTTAACAAGATGGCTTTAATGCCCCTTTGAAGAGACATGGAGGTCACAGTAGCTTTACAAGACGGTTTAATTGCCCCTTGGAAGAGACGTGGAGGTCACAGTGAAATATAAAGACAATATCAATGCCCCTTGGAAGAGTGGTGGATGTCGCAGTAGCTTAACAAGACGGTTTTAATGCCCCTTGGAAGAAACGTGGAGGTTACAGTAGCTTAACATGGTGGTTTAATGCCCCTTGGAAGAGACGTGGAGGTCAGAGTTGTTTAAAAAGACGGTTGTAATGCCCCTTGGCATAGACGTGGAGGTCACAGTAGCTTAACAAGATGGTTTAAAAGCCCCTTGGAAGAGTGGTATAGGTCGCAGTAGCTTTACAAAGCGGTATTAATGCCTCTTCGAAGAGAGGTTGTGTTCAGAGTGGTTTAACAAGGCGGTTTTAATGCCCATTGGAAGAGAGGTGGAGGTCGCAGTAGCTTAACTAGACGGTTTTAATGCCCCTTGGTAGAGTGGTGGAGGCCGCAGTAGCTCAAAAAGACGGTTTTAATGCCCCTTGGAAGAGTGGTGGAGGTCGCAGTAGCTTAGCAAGACAGTTTTATGGACCCTTCGAAGAGACGTGGAGTTCAGAGAGGTTTAACAAGACGGTTTTAATGCTCCTTGTAAGAGACGTGGAGGTCAGAGTGGTTTAACAAGATGGTTTTCTTGCCGATTGGAAGACACGTGGAGGTCAGAGTGGAATAAAAAGACAATATCAATGCCCCTTGGAAGAGTGGTGGAGGTCGCAGTAGCTTAACAAGACGGTTTTAATGCCCCTTGAAAGAGTGGTGGAGCTCGCAGCAGCTTGACAAGACTGTTCTAATGTCCTTGGAAGAGTGGTGGAGGTCGCAGTAGCTTAACAAGATGATATTAATGCCCCTTGGAAGAGTGGTAGAGGTCGCAGTAGCTTAACAAGACGGTTATAATGCCCCTTGGAAGAAACGTGGAGGTCACAGTATCTTAACAAGACGGTTTTAATGCCCCTTAGAAGAGACGTGGAGGTCAGAGTGATTTAACAAGATGGTTTTAATGCCCCTTGGAAGAGACGTGGAGGTCACAGTAGTTTAACAAGACGGTTTTAAAGCCCCTTGGCAAAGTGGTAGAGGTCGCAGTAGTTTAACTAGACGGTTTTAAGGCCTCTTCGAAGAGAGGTGATGTTCAGAGTGGTTTAACAAGACGGTTTTAATGCCCCTTGGAAGAGATGTGGAGGTCAGAGTGGTTTAACAAGATGGTTTTAATCCCCCTTGGAAGAGACATGGAGGTCACAGTAGCTTAGCAAGATGGTTTTAATGCCCCTTGGAAGAGACGTGGAGATCACAGTGAAATAGAAAGACAATATCAATGCCCCTTTGAAGAGTGGTGGAGGTCGCAGTAGCTTAACAAGATGGTTTTAAGGCCCCTTGGAACAGCGGTGGAGGTCGCAGTAGCTTAACAAGTCGGTTTTAATGCCTATTCGAAGAGACGTGGAGTTCAGAGTGGTCTAACAAGACAGTTTTAATGCCACTTGGAAGAGACGTGGAGTTCAGAGTGGTTTAACAAGACTCTTTTAATGCCCCTTGGAAGAGACGTGGAGGTCAGAGTGGTTTAACAAGATGGTTTTAATGCCCCTTGGAAGAGACGTGGAGGTCACAGTGAAATAGAAAGACAATATCAATGCCCCTTTGAAGAGTGGTGGAGGTCGCAGTAGCTTAACAAGACGGCTTTTATGCCCCTTGGAAGAGTGGTGGTGATCGCAGTAGCTTAACAAGACGGCATTAATGCACCTTGGAAGAGTGGTGGAGGTCGCAGCAGCTTAACAAGACGGTTTTAATGCCCCTTGGTAGAAACGTGGAGGTCACAGTAGCTTAACAAGGTGATTTTAATGCCCCTTGGAAGAGACGTAGAGGTCAGAGTTGTTTAACAAGATGGTTGTAATGCCCCTTGGAAGAGACCTGGTGGTCACAGTAGCTTAGCAAGACGGTTTTAAAGTCCCTTGGAAGAGTGGTATAGGTCGCAGTAGCTTAACAAGACGGTTTTAAAGCCTCTTCGAAGAGAGGTGGTGTTCAGAGTGGTTTAACAAGACGGTTTTAATGCCCCTTGGAAGAGAAGTGGAGGTCAGAGTGGTTTAACAAGATGGTTTCAATGCCCCTTTGAAGAGACATGGAGGTCACAGTAGCTTAACAAGACGTTTTTAATGCCCCTTGGAAGAGACGTGGAGGTCACAGTAAAATATAAAGACAAAATCAATGCCCCTTGGAAGAGTGGTGGATGTCGCAGTAGCTTAACAAGACAGTTTTAATGCCCCTTGGAAGTAACGTGGAGGTTACAGTAGCTTAACAAGTGTTTTATTGCCCCTTGGAAGAGAAGTGGAGGTCAGAGTTGTTTAACAAGATGGTAGTAATGCCCCTTGGAATAGACGTGGAGGTCACAGTAGCTTAACAAGACAATTTTAAATCCCCTTGGAAGAGTGGTATAGGTCGCAGTAGCTTAACAAGACGGTTTTAATGCCTCTTCGAAGAGAGGTGGTGTTCAGAGTGGTTTAACAAGATGTTTTTAATGCCCATTGGAAGAGATGTGGAGGTCAGCGTGGTTTAACAAGATGATTTTAATGCCCCTTGGTAGAGACATGGAGGTCACAGTAGCTTAACAAGACGGTTTAATGCCCCTTGGAAGAGACGTGGAGGTCACAGTGAAATAGAAAGACAATATCAATGCCACTTTGATGAGTGGTGGAGGTCGCAGTAGCTTAACAAGATGCTTTTAATGCCCATTGGAACAGCGGTGGAGGTCGCAGTAGCTTAACAAGACGGTTTTAATGAATCTATGAAGAGACGCGGAGTTCAGAGTGGTTTAACAAGACTGTTTAAGTGCCCCTTGGAAGAGATGTGGAGGTCAGAGTGGTTAAACAAGACGGTTTTAATGCCCCTTGGAAGAGACGTGAAGTTCAGAGTGGTTTAACAAGACTCTTTTAATGCCCCTTGGAAGAGACGAGGAGGTCAGAATGGTTTAACAAGACGGTTTTAATGCCCCTTTGAAGAGATGTGGAGTTCAGAGTGGTTTAACAAAACGGTTTTAATGCCCCTTGGAAGAGACGTGGAGGCCAGAGTGGAATAAAAAGACAAGATCAATGCCCTTTTGAAGAGTGGTAGAGGTCGCTGTAGCTGAACAAGACGGTTTTAATGCACCTTGGAAGAGTGGTGGAGGTCGCAGTAGCTTGACAAGACTGTTTTAATGCCCCTTGGAAGAGTTGTGGAGGTCGCAGTATCTTAACAGGACGGTTTTAATGCCCCTTGGAAGAGTGGTGGAGGTCGCAGTAGCTTAACAAGACGGTTTTAATGCCCCTTGGAAGAGACGTGGAGTACAGAGAGGTTGAACAAGATGGTTTTAATGCCCCTTGGAAGAGACGTGGAGGTCAGAGTTGGAAAAAAGACAATATCAATGCCCCTTGGAAGAGTGGTGGAGGTCGCAGTAGCTTAACACGACGGTTTTAATGCCCCTTGGAAGAGTGGTGGAGGTCGCAGTAGCTTAACACGACGGTTTTAATGCCCCTTGGAAGAGTGGTGGAGGTCGCAGTGGCTTAAAAAGACTTTTTTATTGCTCCTTCGAAGAGACTTGGAGTTCAGAGTGGTTTAACAAGACTGTTTTAATGCCCCTTGGAAGAGACGTGCATGTCAGAGTGGTTTAACAAGATGGTTTTAATGCCTCTTGGAAGAGACGTGGAGTTCAGAGTGGTTTAACAAGACTGTTTTAATGCCCCTACGAAGAGACCTGGATGTCAGAGTGGAAAAAAAAGACAATATCAATGCCCTTTGGAAGAGTGGTGGAGGTCGCAGTAGCATAACAAGATGGTTTTAATGCCCCTTGGAAGAGTAGTGGAAGTCATAGTTTCTTAACAAGACCGTTTCAATGTCCTTTGAAAGAGTGGTGGAGGTCGCAGTAGCTTAACAAGCAGGTTTTAATACCCCTTCGAAGAGACCTGGAGTTCAGAGTGGTTTAACAAGTCGGTTTTATTGCCTCTTGGAAGGGACGTGGAGGTCAGAGTGGTTTAACAAGACGGATTTAATGCCCCTTGGAAGAGAAGTGGAGTTCAGAGTGGAATAACAAGATGGTTTTAATGCCCCTTGGAAGAGACTTGGAGGTCAGAGTCGTTTAACATTACGGTTTGAATGCCCCTTGGAACAGAAGTGGAGGTCACAGTGGAATAAAAAGACAATATCAATGCCCCTTGGAAGAGAGGTGGACGTCGCAGTAGCTTAACAAGATGATTTTATTGCCCCTTGGAAGAGTGATGGAGGTCGCAGTAGCTTAACAAGTCAGTTTTAATGCCCCTTCGAAGAGACGAGGAGTTCAGAGTTGTTTAACAAGGTGGTTTTAATGCCCCTTGGAAGATACAGTGGAGTTCAGAGTGGTTTAACAAGAATCTTTTAATGCCCCTTGGAAGAGACGAGGAGGTCAGAGTGTTTTAATATGATGGTTTTAATGCCCCTTGGAAGAGACGTGGAGGTCAGAGTGGTCTAACAACACGGTTTTAATGCCCCTTGGAAGATACGTGGAGGTCAGAGTCTAATAAAAAGACAATATCAATGCCCCTTGGAAGAGTGTTGGAGGTCGCAGTAGCTTAACAAGATGGTTTTAATGCACCATGGTAGAGTGGTGGAGGCCGCAGTAGCATAACAAGATGGTTTTAATGCCCCTTGGAAGAGTGGTGAAGGTCGCAGTAGCTTTGCAAGACAGTTTTATTGACCATTCGAAGAGACGTGGAGTTCAGAGAGGTTTAACAAGACGGTTTTAATGCCCCTTGTAAGAGACGTGGGGGTCAGAGTGGTTTAACAAGATGGTTTTAATGCCCCTTGGAAGACACATGGAGGTCAGAGTGGAATAAAAAGACAATATCAATGCCCCTTGGAAGAGTGGTGGAGGTCGCAGTAGCTTAAAAAGACGGTTTTAATGCCCCTTGAAAGAGTGGTGGAGCTCGCAGTAGCTTGACAAGACTGTTCTAATGCTCCTTGGAAGAGTGGTGGAGGTCACAGTAGCTTAACAGTATGATATTAATGCCCATTGGAAGAGTGGTGGAGGTCGCAGTAGCTTAACAAGACGGTTTTAATGCCCCTTGGAAGAAACGTGGAGGTCACAGTAGCTTAACAAGACGGTTTTAATGCCCCTTGGAAGAGACGTGGGGGTCAGAGTGGTTTAACAAGATGGTTTTAATGCCCCTTGGAAGACACATGGAGGTCAGAGTGGAATAAAAAGACAATATCAATGCCCCTTGGAAGAGTGATGGAGGTCGCAGTAGCTTAACAAGACGGTTTTAATGCCCCTTGAAAGAGTGGTGGAACTCGCAGTAGCTTGACAAGACTGTTCTAATGCCCCTTGGAAGAGTGGTGGAGGTCACAGTAGCTTAACAGTATGAAATTAATGCCCATTGGTAGAGTGGTGGAGGTCGCAGTAGCTTAACAAGACGGTTTTAATGCCCCTTGGAAGAAACGTGGAGGTCACAGTAGCTTAACAAGATGGTTTTAATGCCCCTTGGAAGAGACGTGGAGGTCAGAGTGGTTTAACAAGATGGTTTTAATGCCCCTTGGAAGAGACGTGGAGGTCACAGTAGTTTAAAAGACGGTTTTAAAACCCCTTGGAAGAGTGGTAGAGGTCGCAGTAGCTTTACAAGACGGTTTTAATGCCTCTTCGAAGAGAGGTGGTGTTTAGAGAGGTTTAACAAGATGGTTTTAATCCCCCTTGGAAGAGACATGGAAGTCACAGTAGCTTAACAAGGCGGTTTTAATGCCCCTTGGAAGAGACGTGGAGTTCAGAGTGGTTTAACAAGACGGTTTTAATGCCCCTACGAAGAGACGTGGATGTCAGAGTGGAAAAAAAAGACAATATCAATGCCCGTTGGAAGAGTGGTGGAGGTCACAGTAGCATAACAAGACGGTTTTAATGCCCCTTGGAAGAGTAGTGGAAGTCACAGTATCTTTACAAGACCGTTTTAATGTCCCTTGGAAGAGTGGTGGAGGTCGCAGTAGCTTAACAAGAAGGTTTTAATACCCCTTCGAAGAGACGTGGAGTTCAGAGTTATTTAACAAGTCGGTTTTATTGCCTCTTGGAAGGGATGTGGAGGTCAGAGTGGTTTAACAAGACGGTTTTAATACCCCTTGGAAGAGAAGTGGAGGTCACAGTGGAATAAAAAGACAACATCAATGCCCCTTGGAAGAGTGGTGGAGGTCGCAGTAGCTTAACAAGATGGTTTTAATGCCCCTTGGAAGAGTGATGGAGGTCGCAGTTGTTAGAACCTTGCTGTTAGGTTTTTTTTTCCTTTGCTGGTCACATGACCTTGTTGGCCTATTTAATCCTGCTCCGCCCTTCTGGCTTTGCTGGACTTCATTGTATATCTACTTTCTAGCTAGCCTGTGCTCTGTGTCTTGCTCTGTTAGTTTGCTTGGTCTACGGACCTCTATGTTCTATCTATTTTGTTTGTTCGTCTGTCTGCTACTTTTTCTGTTAGGAGGTGTCCCATATTCCTCCCAGTCCTTAGTACTTGTAGGGATTCCCTCCCCAAATCTATAGGTCTCCGTACAGACTAGATTAGGACTTTAGCAGGTCTGATCGCAGGATCAGGTTCCCTGTTACATCGTAGGGATTCAGCTGAGTCTTATAGTAGGGACAGATCTCCTCTCTTTCCTTAGCTTTGGTAGCAGAACATAACAGTAAGTCCAGCCTGTAAATTCTCTAAGGAAAGATTTTTTTTGTTCCATCATGGTGTCGGTTCAGGATTTGGCTAAACACCTGCAGGGACTCTCTCTGGAAGTGGCCGAGCTCCGTCAGCACGTGAGTAACTGTCCTGGAGCATATTTCTTGGAGCCTAAGGTATGTTTGCCGGATTTATTTTTTGGTGAACATCGAGAATTTTTTTTCATTTAAAAATGCTTGCTTATTGTATTTTCGTTTGAGACCCAAGTCCTCTGGGGATGAATCCCAGCGCGTAGGGTTCATAATGTCACTTTTGCGCAAAGAGCCTCAGGAGTGGGCCTTTTCTTTGCAACCTAGTGATACATGCTTCAGATCAGTGGATAGTTTTTTTTCTGCTTTAGGACTATTATATGATGATCCTGACCGTGTGGCATCAGCTGAGACTGAGTTGAGACGTTTAAAACAAGGATCAGGTAATATGGAAAAATATTGTACACATTTTCGTCGTTGGTCTACTCAAACAGGGTGGAACGATTCTGCTCTGAAAAGTCTATTTCTTGCTGGGCTCAGTGAAAAGGTTAAAGACCTGCTAATTGCTTATCCTACACCTGAGGATTTGCAACAGGCTATGCAATTAGCTATACGGGTGGACAGAAGACTGCGTGCAAGGGTTAATGAGAGCAAATCCTCTGCTATGTCAGTTTCTGGTTATGATAATGTGTGTACTAACAGTGGTGAACCGATGGAGATTGGATCGGTGGCACCTCGCTCTCAAGAAAAACACCGTCGTTTTTCAGAAGGCTTGTGTTTCTATTGCGGGAAATCTGGTCATTTGATTAAAGGCTGTGAGCTTCGTATGAAGAAAGAAAAAAAAATGGTCAGTCACGCCCGTATTGCCTGTTTAAATTCCAAGGGTATATTTTTAGCTGCTTCCACGATTGCTCAGGAAAAATTAATGGAATTTCGGGTGTTTGTTGATTGCGGGTCTACACTGAATGTAATTGATGGGGGATTCGTGGAAAAACTCAATTTAAAACCTGAACCTTTATCATCCCCCATTGCTGTGGTTTCTGTGGATGGCTCCCCTTTGAAGAATATTACTCTCAAGGTCAGTGAATTTCCTCTCACTATTAATGGTGTTCACCATGAGAAATTGGATTTGGTAGTGTTGAATAACTTGCCTTCTCCAGTAATATTGGGTTTGCCCTGGTTAAAATTTCACAATCCTGTACTGGATTGGTCTACCAGTGAAATTAAATCCTGGAGCCATAAATGTTATGACAAGTGTTGTAACGGGCGTATTGCAGCTTTGGATAGGGGAGAATTGCCTGTTCCTATTCAGGATTTTTGGAGAGTTTTTTCTGAGAAGGAATCGCAGGTTTTGCCTCCCCATAGAGACTATGATTGTTCTATTGAATTTGTCCCTGGAGCGACTCTTCCTAAAAGTCGTTTATTTAACCTTACTATTCCTGAGAGAAAGGCTTTGGAGGAATACATACAGACAAGTTTGGCCGCCGGTCACATTAGGCCCTCTAAGTCTCCTGTGGCGGTTGGATTTTTTTTTGTAAAAAAAAAGGACGGCGGTTTACGTCCTTGTCTGGATTTTCGTGAGATTAACAAAATTACGGTACGCAATCCTTACCCACTGCCATTGATTCCTGATCTGTTTAACCAGTTATTGGGGGCCAAGTGGTTCTCTAAAATTGACCTTAAGGGGGCATACAATCTGTTGCGCATGAAGGAGGGTGATGAATGGAAGACTGCTTTTAACACTCCTGTGGGTCATTTTGAGAATCTGGTTATGCCTTTTGGTCTTACTAATGCTCCTGCATTTTTTCAGAATCTGATTAATGACATCCTTAGACCTTTGATCGGTAAAAATGTGGTTGTGTATTTGGATGACATTTTGATTTATTCGCCAGATCTGGAGTCTCATTGGCGGAGCGTGCGTGAGGTATTACAGTTATTAATGGACAATTCGCTTTTTGCTAAGCTGGAGAAATGTGAGTTCGCTGTTGGTGACATGGTTTGGTTGTCCTCTAGGAATCTGCGGTTGAGGATTCCTTCTAAGAAATTGGGTCCCAAGTTTGTAGGGCCCTTTAAGGTGCTTCAGGTTGTCAACCAATCTGCTGTTAGGTTGGAGGTTCCTACCTCCTGGAGAATTAATCCGGTCTTTCATGTCTCTCTGTTAAAAAAAGCTGTTGTGTCGGATGGTGACGCCTCTGCCTCTGTTCCTCTGGTGGTGGAGGACGGGGAATATGAAATTTCTCGCATCCTTGACTCTAGACGGTATAGAGGTAGTTTGCAGTATCTTGTGGCCTGGAAAGGTTTCGGACCCGAGGATAACTCTTGGGTGAGGTCAGATGATGTTTCCGCGTCCAGACTTATCAGAGCGTTTCACAGGAGATTTCCTGATAAGCCTGGTCCTAGGGGATCCGGAGGATCCTCTTAGAAGGGGGGGTACTGTTAGAACCTTGCTGTTAGGTTTTTTTTTCCTTTGCTGGTCACATGACCTTGTTGGCCTATTTAATCCTGCTCCGCCCTTCTGGCTTTGCTGGACTTCATTGTATATCTACTTTCTAGCTAGCCTGTGCTCTGTGTCTTGCTCTGTTAGTTTGCTTGGTCTACGGACCTCTATGTTCTATCTATTTTGTTTGTTCGTCTGTCTGCTACTTTTTCTGTTAGGAGGTGTCCCATATTCCTCCCAGTCCTTAGTACTTGTAGGGATTCCCTCCCCAAATCTATAGGTCTCCGTACAGACTAGATTAGGACTTTAGCAGGTCTGATCGCAGGATCAGGTTCCCTGTTACATCGTAGGGATTCAGCTGAGTCTTATAGTAGGGACAGATCTCCTCTCTTTCCTTAGCTTTGGTAGCAGAACATAACAGCAGTAGCTTAACAATTCAGTTTTAATGCCCCTTCGAAGAGACGAGGAGTTCAGAGAGGTTTAACAAGACGGTTTTAATGCCCCTTGTAAGAGACGTGGGGGTCAGAGTGGTTTAACAAGATGGTTTTAATGCCCCTTGGAAGACACATGGAGGTCAGAGTGGAATAAAAAGACAATATCAATGCCCCTTGGAAGAAACGTGGAGGTCACAGTAGCTTAACAAGACGGTTTTAATGCCCCTTAGAAGAGACGTGGAGGTCAGAGTGATTTAACAAGATGGTTTTAATGCCCCTTGGAAGAGACGTGGAGGTCACAGTTTAAAAAGACGGTTTTAAAACCTCTTGGAAGAGTGGTGGAGGTCGCAGTAGCTTAACAAGATGGTTTTAATGTCTCTTCGAAGAGAGGTGGTGTTCAGAGAGGTTTAACAAGATGGTTTTAATCCCCCTTGGAAGAGACATGGAGGTCAGATTGATTTAACAAGATGGTTTTAATGCCCCTTGGAAGAGATGTGGAGGTCACAGTGAAATAGAAAGACAATATCAATGACCCTTTTAACAGTGGTGGAGGTTGCAGTAGCTTAACAAGATGGTTTTAATGCCCCTTGGAACAGCGGAGGAGGTCACAGTTTAAAAAGACGGTTTTAAAACCTCTTGGAAGAGTGGTGGAGGTCGCAGTAGCTTAACAAGATGGTTTTAATGTCTCTTCGAAGAGAGGTGGTGTTCAGAGAGGTTTAACAAGATGGTTTTAATCCCCCTTGGAAGAGACATGGAGGTCAGATTGATTTAACAAGATGGTTTTAATGCCCCTTGGAAGAGATGTGGAGGTCACAGTGAAATAGAAAGACAATATCAATGACCCTTTTAACAGTGGTGGAAGTTGCAGTAGCTTAGCAAGATTGTTTTAATGCCTCTTCGAAGAGAAGTGGAGTTCAGAGTGGTTTAACAAGATGGTTTTAATGCCCCTTGGAAGAGACGTGGAGTTCATAGTGGTTAACAAGACTCTTTTAGTGCCCCTTGGAAGAGACGATGAGGTCAGAGAGGTTTCACAAGACCGTTTTAATGCCCCTTGGAAGACATTTGGAGTTCAGAGTGGTTTAACAAAACGTTTTTAAAGCCCCTTGGAAGAGACGTGGAGGTCAGAGTGGAATAAAAAGATAATATCAATGCCCCTTTGAAGAGAGTTAGAGGTCGCAGTAGCTTAACAAGACGGTTTTAATGCCCCTTGGAAAAGTGGTGGAGGTCGCAGTAGCTTGACAAGACTGTTTTAATGCCCCTTGGAAGAGTGGTGGTGGTCGCAGTAGCTTAACAAGACGGTTTTATGGACCCTTCGAAGAGACTTAGAGTTCAGAGAGGTTTAACAAGATGGTTTTAATGCCGATTGGAAGACACGTGGAGGTCAGAGTGGAATAAAAAGACAATATCAATGCCCCTTGGAAGAGTGGTGGAGGTCGCAGTTGCTTAACAAGACGGTTTTAATGCCCCTTGAAAAAGTGGAGGAGCTCGCAGCAGCTTGACAAGACTGTTCTAATGTCCTTGGAAGAGTGGTGGAGGTCGCAGTAGCTTAACAAGATGATATTAATGCCCCTTGGAAGAGTGGTGGAGGTCGCAGTAGCTTAACAAGACGGTTATAATGCCCCTTGGAAAAAACGTGGAGGTCACAGTAGCTTAACAAGACGGTTTTAATGCCCCTTAGAAGAAACATGGAGGTCAGAGTGATTTAACAAGATGGTTTTAATGCCCCATGGAAGAGACGTGGAGGTCACAGTTTAACAAGACGGTTTTAAAACCTCTTGGAAGAGTGGTGGAGGTCGCAGTAGCTTAACAAGATGGTTTTAATGTCTCTTCGAAGAGAGGTGGTGTTCAGAGAGGTTTAACAAGATGGTTTTAATCCCCCTTGGAACAGACATGGAGGTCAGTTTGATTTAACTAGATGGTTTTAATGCCCCTTGGAAGAGACGTGGTGGTCACAGTTTAACAAGACGGTTTTAAAACCTCTTGGAAGAGTGGTGGAGGTCGCAGTAGCTTAACAAGATGGTTTTAATGTCTCTTCGAAGAGAGGTGGTGTTCAGAGAGGTTTAACAAGATGGTTTTAATCCCCCTTGGAAGAGACATGGAGGTCACAGTAGCTTAACAAGATGGTTTTAATGCCCCTTGGAAGAGACGTGGAGGTCACCGTGAAATAGAAAGACAATATCAATGCCCCTTTGAACAGTGGTGGAGGTTGCAGTAGCTTAACAAGATGGTTTTAATGCCCCTTGGAACAGCGGAGGAGGTCGCAGTAGCTTAGCAAGATGGTTTTAATGCCTCTTCGAAGAGAAGTAGAGTTTAGAGTGGTTTAACAAGATGGTTTAAGTGCCCCTTGGAAGAGACGTGGAGGTCAGAGTGGTTTAACAAGATGGTTTTAATGCCCCTTTGAAAAGACGTGGAGTTCATAGTGGTTAACAAGACTCTTTTAATGCCCATTGGAAGAGACGATGAGGTCAGAGAGGTTTCACAAGACCGTTTTAATGCCCCTTGGAAGAGATTTGCAGTTCAGAGTGGTTTAACAAAACGTTTTTAATGCCCCTTGGAAGAGACGTGGAGGTCAGAGTGGAATAAAAAGATAATATCAATGCCCCTTTGAAGAGAGTTAGAGGTCGCAGTAGCTTAACAAGACGGTTTTAATGCCCCTTGGAAAAGTGGTGGAGGTCGCAGTAGCTTGACAAGACTGTTTTAATGCCCCTTGGAAGAGTGGTGGTGGTCGCAGTAGCTTAACAAGACGGTTTTATGGACCCTTCGAAGAGACGTGGAGTTCAGAGAGGTTTAACAAGACGGTTTTAATGCCCCTTGTAAGAGACGTGGAGGTCAGAGTGGTTTAATAAGATGGTTTTAATGCCGATTGGAAGACACGTGGAGGTCAGAGTGGAATAAAAAGACAATATCAATGCCCCTTGGAAGAGTGTTGGAGGTCGCAGTAGCTTAACAAGACGGTTTTAATGCCCCTTGAAAGAGTGGTGGAGCTCGCAGCAGCTTGACAAGACTGTTCTAATGTCCTTGGAAGAGTGGTGGAGGTCGCAGTAGCTTAACAAGATGATATTAAAGCCCCTTGGAAGAGTGGTGGAGGTCGCAGTAGCGTAACAAGACGGTTTTAATGCCCCTTGGAAGAAACGTGGAGGTCACAGTAGCTTAACAAGACGGTTTTAATGCCCCTTAGAAGAGACGTGGAGGTCAGAGTGATTTAACACGATGGTTTTAATGCCCCTTGGAAGAGACGTGGAGTTCATAGTGGTTAACAAGACTCTTTTAATGCCCCTTGGAAGAGACGATGAGGTCAGAGAGGTTTCACAAGACCGTTTTAATGCCCCTTGGAAGACATTTGGAGTTCAGAGTGGTTTAACAAAACGTTTTTAAAGCCCCTTGGAAGAGACGTGGAGGTCAGAGTGGAATAAAAAGATAATATCAATGCCCCTTTGAAGAGAGTTAGAGGTCGCAGTAGCTTAACAAGACGGTTTTAATGCCCCTTGGAAAAGTGGTGGAGGTCGCAGTAGCTTGACAAGACTGTTTTAATGCCCCTTGGAAGAGTGGTGGTGGTCGCAGTAGCTTAACAAGATGGTTTTATGGACCCTGCGAAGAGACGTGGAGTTCAGAGAGGTTTAACAAGATGGTTTAAGTGCCCCTTGGAAGAGACGTGGAGGTCAGAGTGGTTTAACAAGATGGTTTTAATGCCCCTTGGAAGAGACGTGGAGTTCATAGTGGTTAACAAGACTCTTTTAATGCCCCTTGGAAGAGACGATGAGGTCAGAGAGGTTTCACAAGACCGTTTTAATGCCCCTTGGAAGACATTTGGAGTTCAGAGTGGTTTAACAAAACGTTTTTAAAGCCCCTTGGAAGAGACGTGGAGGTCAGAGTGGAATAAAAAGATAATATCAATGCCCCTTTGAAGAGAGTTAGAGGTCGCAGTAGCTTAACAAGACGGTTTTAATGCCCCTTGGAAAAGTGGTGGAGGTCGCAGTAGCTTGACAAGACTGTTTTAATGCCCCTTGGAAGAGTGGTGGTGGTCGCAGTAGCTTAACAAGACGGTTTTATGGACCCTTCGAAGAGACGTAGAGTTCAGAGAGGTTTAACAAGATGGTTTTAATGCCGATTGGAAGACACGTGGAGGTCAGAGTGGAATAAAAAGACAATATCAATGCCCCTTGGAAGAGTGGTGGAGGTCGCAGTTGCTTAACAAGACGGTTTTAATGCCCCTTGAAAAAGTGGAGGAGCTCGCAGCAGCTTGACAAGACTGTTCTAATGTCCTTGGAAGAGTGGTGGAGGTCGCAGTAGCTTAACAAGATGATATTAATGCCCCTTGGAAGAGTGGTGGAGGTCGCAGTAGCTTAACAAGACGGTTATAATGCCCCTTGGAAGAAACGTGGAGGTCACAGTAGCTTAACAAGACGGTTTTAATGCCCCTTAGAAGAAACATGGAGGTCAGAGTGATTTAACAAGATGGTTTTAATGCCCCATGGAAGAGACGTGGAGGTCACAGTTTAACAAGACGGTTTTAAAACCTCTTGGAAGAGTGGTGGAGGTCGCAGTAGCTTAACAAGATGGTTTTAATGTCTCTTCGAAGAGAGGTGGTGTTCAGAGAGGTTTAACAAGATGGTTTTAATCCCCCTTGGAACAGACATGGAGGTCAGTTTGATTTAACTAGATGGTTTTAATGCCCCTTGGAAGAGACGTGGTGGTCACAGTTTAACAAGACGGTTTTAAAACCTCTTGGAAGAGTGGTGGAGGTCGCAGTAGCTTAACAAGATGGTTTTAATGTCTCTTCGAAGAGAGGTGGTGTTCAGAGAGGTTTAACAAGATGGTTTTAATCCCCCTTGGAAGAGACATGGAGGTCACAGTAGCTTAACAAGATGGTTTTAATGCCCCTTGGAAGAGACGTGGAGGTCACCGTGAAATAGAAAGACAATATCAATGCCCCTTTGAACAGTGGTGGAGGTTGCAGTAGCTTAACAAGATGGTTTTAATGCCCCTTGGAACAGCGGAGGAGGTCGCAGTAGCTTAGCAAGATGGTTTTAATGCCTCTTCGAAGAGAAGTAGAGTTTAGAGTGGTTTAACAAGATGGTTTAAGTGCCCCTTGGAAGAGACGTGGAGGTCAGAGTGGTTTAACAAGATGGTTTTAATGCCCCTTTGAAGAGACGTGGAGTTCATAGTGGTTAACAAGACTCTTTTAATGCCCATTGGAAGAGACGATGAGGTCAGAGAGGTTTCACAAGACCGTTTTAATGCCCCTTGGAAGAGATTTGCAGTTCAGAGTGGTTTAACAAAACGTTTTTAATGCCCCTTGGAAGAGACGTGGAGGTCAGAGTGGAATAAAAAGATAATATCAATGCCCCTTTGAAGAGAGTTAGAGGTCGCAGTAGCTTAACAAGACGGTTTTAATGCCCCTTGGAAAAGTGGTGGAGGTCGCAGTAGCTTGACAAGACTGTTTTAATGCCCCTTGGAAGAGTGGTGGTGGTCGCAGTAGCTTAACAAGACGGTTTTATGGACCCTTCGAAGAGACGTGGAGTTCAGAGAGGTTTAACAAGACGGTTTTAATGCCCCTTGTAAGAGACGTGGAGGTCAGAGTGGTTTAATAAGATGGTTTTAATGCCGATTGGAAGACACGTGGAGGTCAGAGTGGAATAAAAAGACAATATCAATGCCCCTTGGAAGAGTGTTGGAGGTCGCAGTAGCTTAACAAGACGGTTTTAATGCCCCTTGAAAGAGTGGTGGAGCTCGCAGCAGCTTGACAAGACTGTTCTAATGTCCTTGGAAGAGTGGTGGAGGTCGCAGTAGCTTAACAAGATGATATTAATGCCCCTTGGAAGAGTGGTGGAGGTCGCAGTAGCGTAACAAGACGGTTTTAATGCCCCTTGGAAGAAACGTGGAGGTCACAGTAGCTTAACAAGACGGTTTTAATGCCCCTTAGAAGAGACGTGGAGGTCAGAGTGATTTAACACGATGGTTTTAATGCCCCTTGGAAGAGACGTGGAGGTCACCGTAGTTTAACAAGACGGTTTTAAAACCCCTTGGAAGAGTGGTGGAGGTCGCAGTAGCTTAACAAGATGGTTTAAATGCCTCTTCGAAGAGAGGTGGTGTTCAGAGAGGTTTAACAAGATGGTTTTAATCCCCCTTGGAAGAGACATGGAGGTCACAGTAGCTTAACAAGACGGTTTTAATGCCCCTTGGAAGGGACGTGGAGGTCACAGTGAAATATAAAGACAATATCAATGCCCCTTTGAACAGTGGTGGAGGTTGCAGTAGCTTAACAAGATGGTTTTAATGCCCCTTGGAACAGCGGAGGAGGTCGCAGTAGCTTAACAAGATGGTTTTAATGCCTCTTCGAAGAGAAGTGGAGTTCAGAGTGGTTTAACAAGACGGTTTAAGTGCCCCTTGGAAGAGAAGTGGAGGTCAGAGTGGTTTAACAAGATGGTTTTAATGCCCCTTGGAAGAGACGTGGAATTCATAGTGGTTAACAAGACTCTTTTAATGCCCCTTGGAAGAGACGAGGAGGTCAGAGAGGTTTCACAAGATGGTTTTAATGCCCCTTGGAAGAGACTTGGAGTTCAGAGTGGTTTAACAAAACGGTTTTAATGCCCCTTGGAAGAGACGTGGAGGTCAGAGTGGAATAAAAAGATAATATCAATGCCCCTTTGAAGAGAGGTAGAGGTCGCAGAAGCTTAACAAGACGGTTTTAATGCCCCTTGGAAAAGTGGTGGAGGTCGCAGTAGCTTGACAAGACTGTTTTAATGCCCCTTAGAAGAGTGGTGGTGGTTGCAGTAGCTTAACAAGACGGTTTTAATGCACCTTGGAAGAGTGGTGGAGGTCGCAGTAGCTTAGCAAGACGGTTTTAATGCCCCTTGGAAGAGACGTGGAGATCAGAGTCGTTTAACACGATGGTTTTAATTCCCCTTGGAAGAGACATGGAGTTCAGAAAGGTTGAACAAGACGGTTTTAATGCCCCTTTCTAAGAGACGTGTTGGTCAGAGTGGAATAAAGAGACAACATCAATGCTCCTTGGAAGAGTGGTGGAGGTCGCATTAGCTTAACAAGACAGTTTTAATGCCCCTTGGAAGAGTGGTGGAGGTCTCAGTGGCTTAACAAGATGGTTTTATTGCCCCTTCGAAGAGACGTGGAGTTCAGAGTGTTTTAACAAGACGGTTTTAATGCCCCTTGGAAGAGACGTGGAGGTCAGAGTGGTTTAACAAGACGGTTTTAATGCCCCTTGGTAGTGACGTGGAGTTCAGAGTGGTTTAACAAGACGGTTTTAATGCCCCTACGAAGAGATGTGGATGTCAGAGTGGAATAAAAAGGCAATATCAATGCCCTTTGGAAGAGTGGTGGAGGTCGAAGTAGCATAACCCGACGGTTTTAATGCCCCTTGGAAGAGTAGTGTGAGTCACAGTATCTTCACAAGACCGTTTTAATGTACCTTGGAAGAGTGGTGGAGGTCGCAGTAGCTTAACAAGAAGGTTTTAATACCCCTTCGAAGAGACGTGGAGTTCAGGGTGGTTTAACAAGTCGGTTTTAATGCCTCTTGGAAGAGACGTGGAGGTCAGAGTGGTTTACCAAGACTGTTTTAATGCCCCTTGGAAGAGACGTGGAGTACAGAATGGAATAACAAGGCGGTTTTAATGCCTCTTGGAAGAGACGTGGAGGTCAGAGTGGTTTAACAAGATGGTTTTAATACCCCTTGGAAGAGACGTGGAGGTCAGAGTGGAATAAAAAGACAATACCAATGCCCCTTGGAAGAGTGGTGGAGGTCGCAGTGGCATAACAAGTCAGTTTTAATGCCCCTTCGAATAGACGCGGACTTCAGAGTGGTTTAACAAGACTGTTTTAATGCTGCTTGTAAGAGACGTGGAGGTCAGAGTGGAATAAAAAGACAATATCAATGCCCCTTTGAAGAGAGGTAGTGGTCGCAGTAGCTTAACAAGACGATTTTAATGCCCCTTGGAAAAGTGGTGAAGGTCGCAGTAGCTTGACAAGACTGTTTTAAAGCCCCTTGGAAGAGTGGTGGAGGTCGCAGTAGCTTAACAAGACGGTTTTAATGCCCCTTGGAAAAGTGGTGGAGGTCGCAGTAGCTTGACAAAACAGTTTTAAAGCCCCTTGGAAGAGTGGTGGAGGTCGCAGTAGCTTAACAAGACGGTTTTAATGCCCCTTGAAAGAGTGGTGGAGCTCGCAGCATCTTGACAAGACTTTTCTAATGTCCTTGGAAGAGTGGTGGAGGTCGCAGTAGCTTAACAAGATGATATTAATGCCCCTTGTAAGAGTGGTGGAGGTCGCAGTAGCTTAACAAGACGGTTATAAAGCCCCTTGGAAGAAACGTGGAGGTCGCAGTAGCTTAACAAGATGGTTTTAATGTCTCTTCGAAGAGAGGTGGTGTTCAGAGAGGTTTAACAAGATGGTTTTAATCCCCCTTGGAAGAGACATGGAGGTCACAGTAGCTTAACAAGATGGTTTT
This sequence comes from Phyllobates terribilis, assembly GCF_046119375.1. Lineage (NCBI taxonomy): Eukaryota > Metazoa > Chordata > Amphibia > Anura > Dendrobatidae > Phyllobates > Phyllobates terribilis. The sequence goes on from NW_027362772.1 coordinate 120,179,097, forward strand.
AATGCCCCTTGGAAGAGACGTGGAGGTCACCGTGAAATAGAAAGACAATATCAATGCCCCTTTGAACAGTGGTGGAGGTTGCAGTAGCTTAACAAGATGGTTTTAATGCCCCTTGGAACAGCGGAGGAGGTCGCAGTAGCTTAGCAAGATGGTTTTAATGCCTCTTCGAAGAGAAGTAGAGTTTAGAGTGGTTTAACAAGATGGTTTAAGTGCCCCTTGGAAGAGACGTGGAGGTCAGAGTGGTTTAACAAGATGGTTTTAATGCCCCTTTGAAGAGACGTGGAGTTCATAGTGGTTAACAAGACTCTTTTAATGCCCATTGGAAGAGACGATGAGGTCAGAGAGGTTTCACAAGACCGTTTTAATGCCCCTTGGAAGAGATTTGCAGTTCAGAGTGGTTTAACAAAACGTTTTTAATGCCCCTTGGAAGAGACGTGGAGGTCAGAGTGGAATAAAAAGATAATATCAATGCCCCTTTGAAGAGAGTTAGAGGTCGCAGTAGCTTAACAAGACGGTTTTAATGCCCCTTGGAAAAGTGGTGGAGGTCGCAGTAGCTTGACAAGACTGTTTTAATGCCCCTTGGAAGAGTGGTGGTGGTCGCAGTAGCTTAACAAGACGGTTTTATGGACCCTTCGAAGAGACGTGGAGTTCAGAGAGGTTTAACAAGACGGTTTTAATGCCCCTTGTAAGAGACGTGGAGGTCAGAGTGGTTTAATAAGATGGTTTTAATGCCGATTGGAAGACACGTGGAGGTCAGAGTGGAATAAAAAGACAATATCAATGCCCCTTGGAAGAGTGTTGGAGGTCGCAGTAGCTTAACAAGACGGTTTTAATGCCCCTTGAAAGAGTGGTGGAGCTCGCAGCAGCTTGACAAGACTGTTCTAATGTCCTTGGAAGAGTGGTGGAGGTCGCAGTAGCTTAACAAGATGATATTAATGCCCCTTGGAAGAGTGGTGGAGGTCGCAGTAGCGTAACAAGACGGTTTTAATGCCCCTTGGAAGAAACGTGGAGGTCACAGTAGCTTAACAAGACGGTTTTAATGCCCCTTAGAAGAGACGTGGAGGTCAGAGTGATTTAACACGATGGTTTTAATGCCCCTTGGAAGAGACGTGGAGGTCACCGTAGTTTAACAAGACGGTTTTAAAACCCCTTGGAAGAGTGGTGGAGGTCGCAGTAGCTTAACAAGATGGTTTAAATGCCTCTTCGAAGAGAGGTGGTGTTCAGAGATGTTTAACAAGATGGTTTTAATCCCCCTTGGAAGAGACATGGAGGTCACAGTAGCTTAACAAGACGGTTTTAATGCCCCTTGGAAGGGACGTGGAGGTCACAGTGAAATATAAAGACAATATCAATGCCCCTTTGAACAGTGGTGGAGGTTGCAGTAGCTTAACAAGATGGTTTTAATGCCCCTTGGAACAGCGGAGGAGGTCGCAGTAGCTTAACAAGATGGTTTTAATGCCTCTTCGAAGAGAAGTGGAGTTCAGAGTGGTTTAACAAGACGGTTTAAGTGCCCCTTGGAAGAGAAGTGGAGGTCAGAGTGGTTTAACAAGATGGTTTTAATGCCCCTTGGAAGAGACGTGGAATTCATAGTGGTTAACAAGACTCTTTTAATGCCCCTTGGAAGAGACGAGGAGGTCAGAGAGGTTTCACAAGATGGTTTTAATGCCCCTTGGAAGAGACTTGGAGTTCAGAGTGGTTTAACAAAACGGTTTTAATGCCCCTTGGAAGAGACGTGGAGGTCAGAGTGGAATAAAAAGATAATATCAATGCCCCTTTGAAGAGAGGTAGAGGTCGCAGAAGCTTAACAAGACGGTTTTAATGCCCCTTGGAAAAGTGGTGGAGGTCGCAGTAGCTTGACAAGACTGTTTTAATGCCCCTTAGAAGAGTGGTGGTGGTTGCAGTAGCTTAACAAGACGGTTTTAATGCACCTTGGAAGAGTGGTGGAGGTCGCAGTAGCTTAGCAAGACGGTTTTAATGCCCCTTGGAAGAGACGTGGAGATCAGAGTCGTTTAACACGATGGTTTTAATTCCCCTTGGAAGAGACATGGAGTTCAGAAAGGTTGAACAAGACGGTTTTAATGCCCCTTTCTAAGAGACGTGTTGGTCAGAGTGGAATAAAGAGACAACATCAATGCTCCTTGGAAGAGTGGTGGAGGTCGCATTAGCTTAACAAGACAGTTTTAATGCCCCTTGGAAGAGTGGTGGAGGTCTCAGTGGCTTAACAAGATGGTTTTATTGCCCCTTCGAAGAGACGTGGAGTTCAGAGTGTTTTAACAAGACGGTTTTAATGCCCCTTGGAAGAGACGTGGAGGTCAGAGTGGTTTAACAAGACGGTTTTAATGCCCCTTGGTAGTGACGTGGAGTTCAGAGTGGTTTAACAAGACGGTTTTAATGCCCCTACGAAGAGATGTGGATGTCAGAGTGGAATAAAAAGGCAATATCAATGCCCTTTGGAAGAGTGGTGGAGGTCGAAGTAGCATAACCCGACGGTTTTAATGCCCCTTGGAAGAGTAGTGTGAGTCACAGTATCTTCACAAGACCGTTTTAATGTACCTTGGAAGAGTGGTGGAGGTCGCAGTAGCTTAACAAGAAGGTTTTAATACCCCTTCGAAGAGACGTGGAGTTCAGGGTGGTTTAACAAGTCGGTTTTAATGCCTCTTGGAAGAGACGTGGAGGTCAGAGTGGTTTACCAAGACTGTTTTAATGCCCCTTGGAAGAGACGTGGAGTACAGAATGGAATAACAAGGCGGTTTTAATGCCTCTTGGAAGAGACGTGGAGGTCAGAGTGGTTTAACAAGATGGTTTTAATACCCCTTGGAAGAGACGTGGAGGTCAGAGTGGAATAAAAAGACAATACCAATGCCCCTTGGAAGAGTGGTGGAGGTCGCAGTGGCATAACAAGTCAGTTTTAATGCCCCTTCGAATAGACGCGGACTTCAGAGTGGTTTAACAAGACTGTTTTAATGCTGCTTGTAAGAGACGTGGAGGTCAGAGTGGAATAAAAAGACAATATCAATGCCCCTTTGAAGAGAGGTAGTGGTCGCAGTAGCTTAACAAGACGATTTTAATGCCCCTTGGAAAAGTGGTGAAGGTCGCAGTAGCTTGACAAGACTGTTTTAAAGCCCCTTGGAAGAGTGGTGGAGGTCGCAGTAGCTTAACAAGACGGTTTTAATGCCCCTTGGAAAAGTGGTGGAGGTCGCAGTAGCTTGACAAAACAGTTTTAAAGCCCCTTGGAAGAGTGGTGGAGGTCGCAGTAGCTTAACAAGACGGTTTTAATGCCCCTTGAAAGAGTGGTGGAGCTCGCAGCATCTTGACAAGACTTTTCTAATGTCCTTGGAAGAGTGGTGGAGGTCGCAGTAGCTTAACAAGATGATATTAATGCCCCTTGTAAGAGTGGTGGAGGTCGCAGTAGCTTAACAAGACGGTTATAAAGCCCCTTGGAAGAAACGTGGAGGTCACAGTAGCTTAACAAGACGGTTTTAATGCCCCTTAGAAGAGACGTGGAGGTCAGAGTGATTTAACAAGATGGTTTTAATGCCCCTTGGAAGAGACGTGGAGGTCACAGTTTAACAAGACGGTTTTAAAACCTCTTGGAAGAGTGGTGGAGGTCGCTGTAGCTTAAGAAGATGGTTTTAATGTCTCTTCGAAGAGAGGTGGTGTTCAGAGAGGTTTAACAACATGGTTTTAATCCCCTTGGAAGAGACATGGAGGTCAGATTGATTTAACAAGATGGTTTTAATGCCCCTTGGAAGAGACGTGGAGGTCACAGTTTAACAAGACGGTTTTAAAACCTCTTGGAAGAGTGGTGGAGGTCGCAGTAGCTTAACAAGATGGTTTTAATGTCTCTTCGAAGAGAGGTGGTGTTCAGAGAGGTTTAACAAGATGGTTTTAATCCCCCTTGGAAGAGACATGGAGGTCACAGTAGCTTAACAAGACGGTTTTAATGCCCCTTGGAAGAGACGTGGAGGTCACAGTGAAATAGAAAGACAATATCAATGACCCTTTGAACAGTGGTGGAGGTTGCAGTAGCTTAACTAGATGGTTTTAATGCCCCTTGGAACAGCGGAGGAGGTCGCAGTAGCTTAGCAAGATGGTTTTAATGCCTCTTCGAAGAGAAGTAGAGTTCAGAGTGGTTTAACAAGATGGTTTAAGTGCCCCTTGGAAGAGACGTGGAGGTCAGAGTGGTTTAACAAGATGGTTTTAATGCCCCTTGGAAGAGACGTGGAGTTCATAGTGGTTAACAAGACTCTTTTAATGCCCCTTGGAAGAGACGATGAGGTCAGAGTGGTTTCACAAGACGGTTTTAATGCCCCTTGGAAGAGATTTGGAGTTCAGAGTGGTTTAACAAAACCTTTTTAATGCCCCTTGGAAGAGACGTGGAGGTCAGAGTGGAATAAAAAGATAATATCAATGCCCCTTTGAAGAGAGTTAGAGGTCGCAGTAGCTTAACAAGACGGTTTTAATGCCCCTTGGAAAAGTGGTGGAGGTCGCAGTAGCTTGACAAGACTGTTTTAATGCCCCTTGGAAGAGTGGTGGTGGTCGCAGTAGCTTAACAAGACGGTTTTATGGACCCTTCGAAGAGACGTGGAGTTCAGAGAGGTTTAACAAGACGGTTTTAATGCCCCTTGTAAGAGACGTGGAGGTCAGAGTGGTTTAACAAGATGGTTTTAATGCCGATTGGAAAACATGTGGAGGTCAGAGTGGAATAAAAAGACAATATCAATGCCCCTTGGAAGAGTGGTGGAGGTCGCAGTAGCTTAACAAGACTGTTTTAATGTCCCTTGAAAGAGTGGTGGAGCTCGCAGCAGCTTGACAAGACTGTTCTAATGTCCTTGGAAGAGTGGTGGAGGTCGCAGTAGCTTAACAAGATGATATTAATGCCCCTTGGAAGAGTGGTGGAGGTCGCAGTAGCGTAACAAGACGGTTTTAATGCCCCTTGGAAGAAACGTGGAGGTCACAGTAGCTTAACAAGACGGTTTTAATGCCCCTTAGAAGAGACGTGGAGGTCAGAGTGATTTAACAAGATGGTTTTAATGCCCCGTGGAAGAGACGTGGAGGTCACCGTAGATTAACAAGACGGTTTTAAAACCCCTTGGAAGAGTGGTGGAGGTCGCAGTAGCTTAACAAGATGGTTTAAATGCCTCTTCGAAGAGTGGTGGTGTTCAGAGAGGTTTAACAAGATGGTTTTAATCCCCCTTGGAAGAGACATGGAGGTCACAGTAGCTTAACAGGACGGATTTAATGCCCCTTGGAAGAGACGTGGAGGTCACAGTGAAATAGAAAGACAATATCAATGCCCCTTTGAACAGTGGTGGAGATTGCAGTAGCTTAACAAGATGGTTTTAATGCCCCTTGGAACAGCGGAGGAGGTCGCAGTAGCTTAACAAGATGGTTTTAATGGCTCTTCGAAGAGAAGTGAAGTTCAGAGTGGTTTAACAAGACGGTTTAAGTGCCCCTTGGAAGAGACGTGGAATTCATAGTGGTTAACAAGACTCTTTTAATGCCCCTTGGAAGAGACGAGGAGGTCAGAGAGGTTTCACAAGATGGTTTTAATGCCCCTTGGAAGAGATTTGGAGTTCAGAGTGGTTTAACAAAACGGTTTTAATGCCCCTTGGAAGAGACGTGGAGGTCAGAGTGGAATAAAAAGATAATATCAATGCCCCTTTGAAGAGAGGTAGAGGTCGCAGTAGCTTAACAAGACGGTTTTAATGCCCCTTGGAAAAGTGGTGGAGGCCGCAGTAGCTTGACAAGACTGTTTTAATGCCCCTTGGAAGAGTGGTGGTGGTCGCAGTAGCTTAACAAGACGGTTTTATGGACCCTTCGAAGAGACGTGGAGTTCAGAGAGGTTTAACAAGACGGTTTTAATGCCCCTTGTAAGAGACGTGGAGGTCAGAGTGGTTTAACAAGATGGTTTTAATGCCGATTGGAAAACACGTGGAGGTCAGAGTGGAATAAAAAGACAATATCAATGCCCCTTGGAAGAGTGGTGGAGGTCGCAGTAGCTTAACAAGACGGTTTTAATGCCCCTTGAAAGAGTGGTGGAGCTCGCAGCAGCTTGACAAGACTGTTCTAATGTCCTTGGAAGAGTGGTGGAGGTCGCAGTAGCTTAACAAGATGATATTAATGCCCCTTGGAAGAGTGGTGGAGGTCGCAGTAGCGTAACAAGACGGTTTTAATGCCCCTTGGAAGAAACGTGGAGGTCACAGTAGCTTAACAAGACGGTTTTAATGCCCCTTAGAAGAGACGTGGAGGTCAGAGTGATTTAACAAGATGGTTTTAATGCCCCGTGGAAGAGACGTGGAGGTCACCGTAGATTAACAAGACGGTTTTAAAACCCCTTGGAAGAGTGGTGGAGGTCGCAGTAGCTTAACAAGATGGTTTAAATGCCTCTTCGAAGAGTGGTGGTGTTCAGAGAGGTTTAACAAGATGGTTTTAATCCCCCTTGGAAGAGACATGGAGGTCACAGTAGCTTAACAGGACGGATTTAATGCCCCTTGGAAGAGACGTGGAGGTCACAGTGAAATAGAAAGACAATATCAATGCCCCTTTGAACAGTGGTGGAGGTTGCAGTAGCTTAACAAGATGGTTTTAATGCCCCTTGGAACAGCGGAGGAGGTCGCAGTAGCTTAACAAGATGGTTTTAATGGCTCTTCGAAGAGAAGTGAAGTTCAGAGTGGTTTAACAAGACGGTTTAAGTGCCCCTTGGAAGAGACGTGGAATTCATAGTGGTTAACAAGACTCTTTTAATGCCCCTTGGAAGAGACGAGGAGGTCAGAGAGGTTTCACAAGATGGTTTTAATGCCCCTTGGAAGAGATTTGGAGTTCAGAGTGGTTTAACAAAACGGTTTTAATGCCCCTTGGAAGAGACGTGGAGGTCAGAGTGGAATAAAAAGATAATATCAATGCCCCTTTGAAGAGAGGTAGAGGTCGCAGTAGCTTAACAAGACGGTTTTAATGCCCCTTGGAAGAGTGGTGGTGGTCGCAGTAGCTTAACAAGACGGTTTTAATGCACCTTGGAAGAGTGGTGGAGGTCGCAGTAGCTTAGCAAGATGGTTTTAATGCCCCTTGGAAGAGACGTGGAGATCAGAGTCGTTTAACACGATGGTTTTAATGCCCCTTGGAAGAGACATGGAGTTCAGAAAGGTTGAACAAGACGGTTTTAATGCCCCTTTCTAAGAGACGTGGAGGTCAGAGTGGAATAAAGAGACAACATCAATGCTCCTTGGAAGAGTGGTGGAGATCGCCGTAGCTTAACAAGACGGTTTTAATTCCCCTTGGAAGAGTGGTGGAGGTCTCAGTGGCTTAACAAGATGGTTTTATTGCCCCTTCGAAGAGACTTGGAGTTCAGAGTGTTTTAACAAGACGATTTTAATGCCCCTTGGAAGAGACGTGGAGGTCAGAGTGGTTTAACAAGACGGTTTTAATGCCCCTTGGAAGAGACGTGGAGGTCAGAGTGGAATAAAATGACAATATCAATGCCCCTTGGAAGAGTGGTGGAGGTCGCAGTAGCTTAACAAATCAGTTTTAATGCCCCTTCGAAGATACGCGGAGTTCAGAGTGGTTTAACAAGACGGTATTAATGCCCCTTGGAAGAGACGTGGAGGTCAGAGTGGTTTAACAAGACGGTTTTAATGCCCCTAGGAAGAGACGTGGAGGTCAGAGTGGAATAAAAAGACAATATCAATGCACCTTGGAAGAGTGGTGGAGGTCGCAGTTGCTTAACAAGACGGTTTTAATGCCCCTTGGAAGAGTGGTGGAGGTCGCAGTAGCTTATCAAGATGGTTTTAATGCCCTTTGGAAGAGTGGTGGAGGTCGGAGTAGCTTAACAAGATGTTTTTAATGCCCCTTCGAAGCGACGTGGAGTTCAGAGTGCTTTAACAAGAGGGTTTTAATGTCCCTTGGAAGAGAAGTGGAGGTCTGAGATGTTTAGCAAGACGGTTTTCATGCCCCTTAGAAAAGACGTGGAGTTCAGAGTGGAATAAAAAGACAATATCAATGCCCCTTGGAAGTGTGGTAGAGGTCGCAGTTGCTTAAGAAGACGGTTTTAATGCCGCTTGGAAGAGTGGTGGAGGTCGCAGTAGCTTAACAAGATGGTTTTAATGCCCCTTGGAAGAGTGGTGGAGGTCGCGGTAGCTTAACACGACGCTTTTAATGCCCCTTCAAAGAGACGTGGCGTTCAGAGTGATTTAACAAGACGGTTTTAATGCCCCTTGGAAGAGAAGTGGAGGTCAGAGCGGTTTATCAAGACAGTTTTCATGCCCCTTGGAAAAGACGTGGATTTCAGAGTGGTTTAACAAGACGGTTTTAATGCCCCTTGGAAGAGACGTGGAGGTCAGAGTGGTCTAACAAGATGGTTTTAATGCCCCTTGGAAGAGACGTGGAGGTCAGAGTGGAATAAAAAGACAATATCAATGCCCATTGGAAGAGTGGTGGAGGTTGAAGAAGCTTAACAAGATGGTTTTACTGCCCCTTCGAAGAGACGTGGAGTTCACAGTGGTTTAACAAGATGGTTTTAATGCCCCTTGGAAGAGACATGGAGGTCACAGTAGCTTAACAAGACGGTTTTAATGCCCCTTCGAAGAGACGTGGAGATCAGAGTGCTTTAACAAGACGGTTTTAATGCCCCTTGAAAGAGACGTGGAGTTCAGAGTGGTTTTACAAGACGGTTTTAATGCCTCTTGGAAGAGACGTCGAGGTCAGAGTGGAATAAAAAGACAATATCAATGCCCCTTGGAAGAGTGGTGGAGGTCGCAGTTGCTTATCAAGATGGTTTTAATGCCCCTTGGAAGAGTGGTGGAGGTCGCAGTAGCTTAACAAGATGGTTTTAATGCCCCTTGGAAGAGTGATATGTACAATTGAACGCTACGGTGGTACGTGGACGTTGATGCTGTTTCTTGAGAAACTGCCATAACAAGTGAATACTGACAGGAGGGGGCATCTATGCATGCAGTATGGACAGGGGATTGCCTTGCACGCACAACAGGGGGTTCTATTACACACACAAGAGCGGAAGAAGCAGTGGTGACACCCGCTGTCACTGGTCGTGGACCCTGGGGTTCGCCCCACAAAGTCGGGTGCTTTGCTGACATGTGCCTGATCATGCTGGTGGTGGTCAAGCTGGTAGTTTTGTCACCCCTGCTGATGCTGGCATGGCACTTGGTACAAATGGCCTTTTTGGGGTTATCCGCAGAGTCTTTAAAAATTTCCAGACTCTGGAAGACCTACCGGTTGTACTAGCAACGTCCCTCGTGTTGGTGTTACAGGGAACTGTTGCCCGCCTTCAGATTGCGGCCACCACACTGCTTCTTCCTTCCTGTTGGGGTACACTGCCTCCCTCCACCTGTGTTCTGCTGGCCTCACTCTGCGTGTCCTCATGCCACGTTGGGTCAGTTACTAGATCATCCACCACCTCCTCCTCTTCCACTTGCACACCACGATCCTCCTCCTCACTTCTTGGCAATTGTGTCTCGTGATCGTCCACCTCTTGTGACAAATTGCCAGCGTCGACTTCCTCTAGCCGTGGCTGTTCAAATATTTGGGCATCGCTACATGGGATCTCCTCTTCCACCACTTCGAGCGGAGCAGGTGAGGGGCACTGTGACGGTACCTAGTTTCCCCATCCGCAGATGTCCAATCATCTTCAGCAGGCCCCTGACAAGGAAAGTCTTTTCTTACACTGGGATATACAAAATATGACTATTGCACAGTGTCTCCAAGATGAACTTAACTTTTATTCTCACAAGCATGTTTGATAGAGAATCACACAGGCTATTTTTAGCACCCATTGTTCCCACCAGATAATACCCACAGTAGGCTCCCAGACAGCAGTTATGCAACAACCCATTAATCAGCACATTGTCTGTTTGCCACTGCTAAGTGAGCACAGGAAGGTGGGGGCCAAGAGTGCTTCGGTCACATCACAGAATGTCCAACAATATGCGTTCCATAATTTTCACCCCACTTTATAACATTATGTCCCATTAGCTGCATAGGCGCTACGACAACCCCCATGTGGCAAAATCTTGGAGTACGGGGTCGATCCGTCACAGGAACAAATATGGAAATGGACCAGTGAACAGCTCTTCAGAGTGTCTAAGTGTGGGATCAGTTGCTGTCTGATGACACTTGGCATGGTGGGAGTAAGGAGCATCAGGGTGAGGAGGAGTATGCGGTCGAGACTCATGGCTACTAAAACTTGACAGTGTGGAAGACAGACCGGAGGTGGTGGTGCTCAGGTAACTGGAAGTATTATCTGCTATCCAATTAATAACCTGTTCACACTGATCAGTTTGCAATACTGGTGTTGTAGTGTGCTTCTCTAGTAATTCGGTCAAGAAGTGGGAGCGAGAAGATGTGGCTGTTGGTCGTGGCACATTTTCACCTTGGCCACTGCCCCATCCTCTACACGCACCATCACCAGAACATCCAGTTCCACGTCCCTTGCCACGCGCCTTGCCCATTGTAAATGAAGTAAAATAGCTTACACTCGCACTATCAATGGAAAAAGGGTTATATAAAGGAGATTAGAACCGTGGAAGAGGAAAACCACAGTTCTATTTCTCTGGCCTACACCAGACTCTTTTAAACAGATATATTTGTGTCTGAACAGTCAGGGAGACACTATTACTGTATTTTTTTACGGAAAAAATGCCAAAAGCAGGATAATACAGAGATTTGAACTGTGGAACTGCAAAACCACAGTTCTAGTTATCTGGCCTACACCAGACTCTTTTAAACAGATATATTTGGGTCTGAACAGTCAGCGAGACACTATTACTGTTTTTTTTTACGGAAAAAATGCCAAAAGCAGGATAATACAGAGATTTGAACTGTGGAACTGCAAAACCACAGTACTAGTTACCTGGCCTACACCAGACTCTTTAAAAAGATATATTTGTGTCTGAAGAGTCAGGGAGAGACTATTACTGCTTTTTTTTATGGAAAAAATGCCAAAAGCAGGATAATACAGAGATTTGAACCGTGGAACTGCAAAACAACAGTTCTAATTATCTGGCCTACACCAGACTCTTTTAAACAGATATATTTGGGTCTGAACAGTCAGCGAGACACTATTACTGTTTTTTTTTATGGAAAAAATGCCAAAAGCAGGATAATACAGAGATTTGAACTGTGGAACTGCAAAACCACAGTTCTAGTTATCTGGCCTACACCAGACTCTTTTAAACAGATATATTTGTGTCTGAACAGTCAGGGAGACACTATTACTGTTTTTTTTTACGGAAAAAATGCCAAAAGCAGGATAATACAGAGATTTGAACTGTGGAACTGCAAAACCACAGTTCTAGTTATCTGGCCTACACCAGACTCTTTTAAACAGATATATTTGGGTCTGAACAGTCAGCGAGACACTATTACTGTTTTTTTTTACAGAAAAAATGCCAAAAGCAGGATAATACAGAGATTTGAACTGTGGAACTGCAAAACCACAGTACTAGTTACCTGGCCTACACCAGACTCTTTAAAAAGATATATTTGTGTCTGAAGAGTCAGGGAGACACTATTACTGTTTTTTTTTATGGAAAAAATGCCAAAAGCAGGATAATACAGAGATTTGAACCGTGGAACTGCAAAACAACAGTTCTAATTATCTGGCCTACACCAGACTCTTTTAAACAGATATATTGGTGTCTGAACAGTCACAGACACACTCAATTTTTTTTTTTTGGGGGGGGGGGATACCAAAAGGTTAATAAGACGCGTATTTGTACACTCTGACTGAGGAAAAAAATAAATACAAGATTTATATGAAAAAAAAAAGGATTTTTCCCGGTCCCTAAGACCGGGAAATAAGTCTAGCAATTTGACCAGCAGGAGCACACAGGTCTGTAATGCAGCATTTGTTGGTATAACCACTGCGTCTCCTATACAGCCTGCCTGCCTGATATCTGGGATGGATATTAGTCCCGAGAAGGACTGTTTGTTTTATTTGGCAGGCTTTAGAGACCCTACACTAACTATTTCTGAGTATAAATATCTCCCTAGCTCAGCAGCACTGACACTACACTGGCTGATCCGGAGCGACTGTGTCGAAGATGGCGGCGCCCGGTTTTAAATACTCGAGGTGACGCTGTGCGGCCAGCCAATCACTGTAATGCCCACAAACAACATGGCTGCTGCATTACAGTGACTGGCTGGCAACCCTGCATGTTCATTGGCTCTGTAAAGAGGGCCAAACGTGCAAGGCGGAAACCCGAGCTCCCGCCCGAGAAACCCGGAAATGCTCGGTGCTCGCCGAACATCCCGAGTAGTGAGATGCTCGGGTGAGTACCGAGTAGAGATGAGCGGTGTTCGACTCGAACTGTTCGCCAATCTCAAATTCGAGCTGTTTTGGGCGGTGTTCGAGTCGTTCGACGAAAGCGAACGATTTGCAAAAAATTCGACTGTTCGAGGTTATGTTCGATAACTGTTCGTGCACCAAAAGTGTAACTGGATTTTTTCACATCATGCAGGGATTGTCTGCCACTCACTGTAATGCCACAGCCATGGTGGTTGTGGCATTACAGTGGTTGCCCAAATTGATGGGAACAGTGCTCACAGTGAAACATGAAAAGCCGGCAATTCAGTAGAGGCATACACCGGTACCCGACAATTTAGAACAGAAAGAATAGAAGAATAGAGCATCACACATCGATTAGATAGATAGAAACTCGTCAGTCACATATATAAGAAGTACAGTGACATTGTTGGTTACTGTACTTGTCATATAGTATTAAAGGATTTATTAAAAAAAATAATAGTGTTTTCATGCACCGTCTCTTTAAAAAAGCTGGCCGGCAATTCAGCATCGGTACCCGACAATTTAGAGTAGAAAGAAAAGAGCATCACACATAGATTAGATAGATAGAAACATGTCAGTCACATATATAAAAAGTACAGTGATAGTGTTGATTACTGTAATTTTCATTTAGTGTTAAAATAAAGGATTTATTTAAAAAAAAATTGGTGTGGGGTTCCCCGTAATTTTAGTCTCTAGCGGAGGTTAAGCAGACAGCTGGGGCAGATGTTTGAAGCCTGGGAAGGGGGTAATACCCATGGAGCTTCCCAGGCTACTAATATCAGCCCCAGCTGAATACCTAGTCTTTAGTAGCTATTAAAATGGGGGACCCACCAAAAAAATGATGTGGGGTCCCCCCTATTTTAATAGCTGGCAAAGGCTAGGCAGACAGCTGGGGGTTGATGTTAATAGCCCAGGAAGGGTGCCATGAATATTGGCCCCCTCCCAGGCTAGAAACACCAGCCGTCAGCCGCCCCAGAAATGGCGCATCCATAGGATGCGCCAATTCTGGCACTTAGCCTCGCTCTTCCCACTGCCCGGTAGCGGTGGCAGTGGGGTAATAGGGTTGGGGTTGATGTCAGCTTATAATGCCAGCTGACATCAAGCCCAGGTTAGTAATGGAGAGGCGTCTATAAGACACCCCCATTACTAACCCCATAGTCAAAGTTAAAAAAAAAACAAAAGCACCCAGAATTAAGTCCTTTAATTGAAATAAACACACAATTCTTTATTGTTCTAAATTAAACCATACTTACCGTCACGCCCATTCTAGCTGAAGCCAACGATCTCCTGCAATAAAAATAAAATAATAAACCAACATCATCCTTACCTTTCCATGGTTCCCAGAATGAATCTAGCTCTGCTACGTTCAGATGACAGGCTGGATCAAAGCCGAAAGCTGCCATCCAGCTTGCCATGCCGCCGACACTGAGAAGCGCATGCATGCTTGCGCTCCTCAGTGTCTGGCTGTGATGGCATCCAGATGAGCCGAGTTCATGTCCAATGAACTCAGCTCACCTCATGCACGTCACTGACAGCGTGGGAGAATTCTCCTGCGCTTGCCGTGAGCTTGATAGAATTCTCCTGCGCTCACAGCAAGGGCAGGAGAATTTTCCCACACTGTCAGTGACGTGCATGAGGTGAGCTGAGTACAATGGACATGAACTCGGCTCATCTGGATGTCGTCACAGCCAGACACTGAGGAGCGCAAGCATGCCTGCGCTTCTCAGTGTCTGCAGCATGGCAAGCTGGATGGCAACTTTCGGCTGCGATCCAGCCTGTGATATGAATGTAGCAGAGCTGGAGCCATCCTGGGAACCATGGAAAGGTAAGGATGATGTTGGTTTATTATTTTATTTTTATTGCAGGAGATCGTTGGCTTCAGCTGGAATGGGCGTGATGGTAAGTATGGTTTAATTTAGAACATTAAAGAATTGTGTCTTTATTTCAATTAAAGGACTTTATTTTGGGTGTTCGTGTTTTTTTTTTTACCTTTGACTATGGGGTTAGTAATGGGGGTGTCTTATAGACGCCTCTCCATTACTAACCTGGGCTTGATATCAGCTGGCATTATAAGCTGACATCAACCCCAGCCCTATTACCCCGCTGCCACTGCTACAGGGCAGTGGGAAGAGCGAGGCTAAGTGCCAGAATTGGCGCATCCTATGGATGCGCCATTTCTGGGGCGGCTGATGGCTGGTGTTTCTAGCCTGGGAGGGGGCCAATATTCATGGCACCCTTCCTGGGCTATCAATATCAGCCCCTAGCTGTCTGCCTAGCCTTTGCCAGCTATTAAAATAGGGGGGGCCCCACGTCATTTTTTGGGGGGATCGCCCATTTTAATAGCTAGTAAAGACTAGGTATTCAGCTGGGGGTTGATATAAGTAGCCTGGGAAGCTCCATGGGTACTACCCCCTTCCAAGGCTTCAAACATCTGCCCCAGCTGTCTGCTTAACCTCCACTAGAGACTAAAATTACGGGGAACCCCACGCCAATTTTTTTTTAAATAAATCCTTTATTTTAACACTAAATGAAAATTACAGTAATCAACATTATCACTGTACTTTTTATATATGTGACTGACATGTTTCTATCTATCTAATCTATGTGTGATGCTCTATTCTTTCTATTTTAAATTGTCGGGTACCGAAGCTGAATTGCCGGCCGGCTTTTTAAAAGAGAGTGTCTTCTGAGCAGTTTGTCAGCTTTTGGACACCTTTGAAGGTGTTTTTTATGTGTTTTTATTTGCCTGCCATTGGTTTTAACGGTGTTCGACAGTGTTCTAAGGTGTTCAACGAACAGTTCCACGAACATCCCGGTGTTCGACGAACCGAACCCAAACACTACGGTGGTGGCTCAACACTAGTCCCGAGCAGTATCGAGCATGCTCGCTCAACATTAATTATCATCCCTACATGTTAAGCAATGCAAACAGTATTATATTAAAAATTAGTGACAAAGCTTCATTAAACTAGAAAAAAGTCCATAGTTTTCACTCTTCTTATCTTTTTTTCTTTTTCAGAAGTTGTTCTCAATTAATGTTGTTCTGCATTCATGGCTCCGGCTTCCTGAGTTCTCCCTCCAGCGCACATGGCCCTCCATATTCAACCGGCCACCCTGATGTCCACGAAATAACAGCAGGTGAGAACTAAACATAATAAAATGAAAATTAAATCACTAATAAAAAACGGTTTTAAAAAGATGCGCCACAGGATACAGAAAAAAAAGTGATAGGGATTCACCAGGAGTATATACTATGGAGAGAATTTTTTAGACAGATTGGATACTCCTGTGAAATGGATAGGTAATGTTATCAAAAAGAAAGGTGGTATATCCCAGAGGAGAGCGAGAAACCTCAAGGGGTATGAAAAAAAACCCCAATAGACTAACCCCAAGATTTTATAAAAAGGCACTGAATCCAAAATGTTCATTCAATCCTTGTGGAGACAAGGTACCAAGTCTGAATATCCACTTACTTTCTAGTTGAGCTAGTACTCTACTCAAATCTCCACCCCTGATGCCCATATCAATTTGATCAATTCCCTTTATTTTCAGTACCCTAGGGTCACTATTGTGGTGTAGTTTGAAGTGCCTAGGTAGGGTTCTCAAAGTAGTCACATCTTCTACCGTAACCGATTTTTCTATGTCTAGTACATGTTCCCTTATTCTCACTCTGAGTTCACGGGTTGTCAAGCCTATGTAGATTTTTTCACAAGGGCATTGAGCGTGATATATTACGCCTTTAGAAGTACAAAAGAGGGGTTTTCTAATCTCAAATACTCTACTGTTGTTGGGATTGCTGAAGTTTTTTCCTTTAATCAAATTTTTACAGGCCTTGCATTTTCCACATGTAAAAAAGCCAAATTTGGATTTATCAGCCACTTGTAAATGCAGTCTTGTCTAGTAGTGACTGTGTACTGGAGAATCCTTGCAGTTTCTTGATCGTCTGGCAACTATTGAGGGGTTTTGGGGTAAATTTTTTTGCAGTACTGGGTCTGTTAGAAGCAGACCCATGCTCGTCACAGTCACTCCGGATCAGACAGTGTAGGGAGAGCTGCTGCTGCGTTAGGGAGAGATTTGATCATGTATTAGGTAGTGTAGGGAGAAAAACCGTACATTACACATATTCATCTTAACAAACAGTCCATCTGAGTACTAATCCATTTGCAGAGATATCAGGCAGGGTGTATAGGCAGGCAGTGTATATAGCAGACTGCAGTGCATATAGCACAAGAGGCTCTATTCCAATTCTGCCTTCTGCTGCTGTTAGATATTTCTATACAAAGGCCCAGGTCTCAGGGGCCAGGAATACTTTTCTTTGGATCTTAATCCTCATTATTTGCTTAAAAAGCAATCCAGAGAACACCATTTTTTCTGCACCATTTGCTTGTTGGCACTGCAGAATACAGCAAGGTCCTTTCCATGTTGGAGGGCTAGAAATCCAGCTATTTAAAGCTGTGTTTTCTCCATCAAATGGATCACATATACGTTGTCAGAAAATACTGCAATTTCTGGCCTTCATTAAAAATTTCTTTCAGTGTGTCAGTGAAGCAATTCACAGCAGTGTGCTGTTCAAACTACTTACCTACAGGCCAGATATTTAAAACTCTGTTTTCTCCATCACATGGATCACATATATGTTGTCAGAAAATACTGCCATTTCTGGCCTCCATTAAAAATTTCCTTTAGTGTGTCAGTGAAGCAATTCACACCAGTGTGCTGTTCAAACTACTTACCTACAGGCCAGGTATTTAAAACTCTGTTTTCTCCATCACCCGGATCACATATAAGTTTGCTCCTAACTCAGTCATTTGAAGTGAGCGTGGAAGATACTGTCCTCCATTTAAAATGGGCAAGGCACGTGGCAAGGGACGGGAAACTGGACGTGATGGTAATGGTGCATGCCGAGGCTGAAGACAAGGCCACAACAAACACCCACATCTTCTTGCCTGACGTTCCTGTCCCAATTTCTAGGGGACCCCAGCACACCACTATTGAATCCAGAACACTGTCAAAAGGTTTTTGGTTGGATATCGGATAATGCTTCCAGTCACTTAGCCACCACCACCACCACCACCACCACCCTGTCTTCCACACGGTCAAGTCTCAGTAGCCGTGAGTCTGGACCGCATATTCCTCACCCTAATCCTCCTTCCTCCCACCATGCCGAGTACCCAAAGACAACTGATCCCACACTTGGACACTCTGAAGAGCTGTTCACTTTTCCATTTATATATTCGGGCCTCTCGCCCGGTCCACTTGAAGCAGGGCAAGATGAGATCGCATGTAGCGATGCCCAAATATTTGAGCAGCCACAGTCACACAAAGGAAACGGTGGGAAAGTGTCACAAGAGGTGGACGATGATGAGACACAATTGCCAGAAAGTTAGGAGGAGGACCAGGGTGCAGAAGTGGAAGACGAGGTGGTGAATGATATAGTAACTGACCCAACCTTGCAGGAGGACATGCAGAGCGAGGACAGCAGCACACAGGGGGAGGGAGGTAGAGCGCCCCAACAAGCAGGAAGAAGCAGTGTGGTGGCCGCAGACAGAAGGCAGGCAACCGTTCCCCGTAAAACCAACACAAAGGAAGTTGCCAGTACTGTTAGGTCTTCCTGAGCTGGTTGTTTTTTAAAGACTCTGCCAATCACCCCAAAAAGGCCATTTGCACCACCTTCCAGGCCAGCATCAGCAGGGGTAGCAAAATGACCAGCCTGACCACCATCAGCATGATCAGGCACATGGCAGCAAAGCACCTGACTTTGTGGGCCGAACCCCAGGGTCCAGGAACCGTGTCTGCGGGTGGCACCATTGCTTCTTCCACTGTTGTGTATGCAAGCCAATCCCCTGTCCATGGTGTATACGAAGACGCCTCCTGAGCTGCACCTATCGTTGCACACTCTCATGTAGCAGCATCAGGAAGCACGTCCATGTCCTTGTCACTGCGCAGCGTTCAGTTGGCCATACCCCAGTCCTTGGAACCCAAGAGCAAATATGCAGCCAACGCCCCACAGGCCACCCTACTAAATTCTCACATTTCACAACTGCTTGCGCTCTAAATGTTGCCTTTTAGGCTCATGGAGACGGAAGCATTCCGCAACCTGATGGCGGCGGCCGTCCCTCGGTATTTGGTTCCCAGCCGCCACTATTTCTCCCTGTGTGCCGTCCCCGCTTTGCACAGGCACGTGCCCCAAAACATTAGCCGTGCTCTCAACAATGCAGTTACCGGTAAAGTCCACCTAACCACAGACACGTGGACAAGTGCTTGGGGTCAGGGACGGTACATCTCACTGACGGGACACTGGTTTAAAATAGTGGAAGCCGGGACCCAGTCAGACCTTGGGAGGAAAACGTCCTCCCGACGCCAAGGATTGCGGGCCCTAGGTCAATCAGGGTTGCCCCCATGGTCTACAGCTCCTGCACCTCATCCTCCTCAGCCTGCTCCTCCTCTTCAGCCTCCATCTCCGAAATGACCACATCAATCACAAGCTGGAAGAACTTCAGCACTGCCTCGGAAAAGTGGCAACAGGCTGTGCTGAAGCTAATATGCTTAGGTGACAAACCGCACAATGCTGAAGAGTTTTGGACAGCTCTGAAAGAGCAGGCAGATCTGTGGCTCACACTGCTGAACCTACAGCCAGGCATGGTCGTGTGTGACAATGGCCGGAACCTGGTGGCAGCTCTGAGGCAAGACGAGCTCACAGATGTAACATGCATGGCCAATGTGCTTAACCTCGTGGTTCAGGGGTTTCTCAAATCCTGCCGGATGTGCTTGTTAAAGTACGCCGCCTGTGCGCCCATTTTAGAAAGTCAGCTACAGCTTCCTCTCAGGAGTGGACATGGATATCAAACATATGTACCATCCAAAACTTTGAGGACTTCACCTAGATGGTGAGCGGCAATGACGCCATAATTAGCATCACCATCCCGCTTCTCTGTCTTCTGAAACTGTCTCTGCTTACAATCAAAGAGTATGCACTGCAGGCGGAGCACGATGAGATGGAGCAAGGAACCATACAGGGTGATCACACACAGCCAAGCCTCATCTCACCCCAACGTGGATTGGGTGACAATGAGGAAGAGTAGGAGGAGGAAGGATAGGAGCTAGTTTCATGCACTATAGACGGTACTATCTGCACAGCTGTCATACCATCTGTTCAGCGTAGATAACCAGACGACAGAGAGGAGGAGGAGAGCATGGTCAGTCATCCTCTTGGTGAGGACACGGAAGTCTTGCCTGTTAGTAGTCTGGCACACAAGTCTGAGCTTATGTTACGCTGCCTTTCCCATGACCCTCGCTTACTGAAAATTTTGGGTGACAGTCATTACTGGTTGGTGACACTTCTAGACCTATGCTACAAGGAGAACTTTATATCTCTTATTCCTGAGGCGGACAGGTCTACAAAAATGGGGCTATACCAGATGGCCCTTGTTGCGGAAATATTAAAAAAATTCCCATCTGAAAACGCTGGCGGCAGAGGGCACACTTCGTTGGACAACCAAGGAGTACAGGCAAGAGAGACACAACCTCAATCCAGCAGAGGCAGGGGAACACTGTCAAAGTTTTGGGAGAGTTTTCTAAGACCCTCCCATAGCACAGGCCCTGAGGCGCGGGGTACTCTCACAAGGAGTGCAAAGTTTGGGAAGATGCTGAGGGAGTGCCTTGCCGACCGTACCAATGTTCTCCGTAATTCCTCTGTGCCCTATAATTATTGGGTATCCAAGCTGGATATGTGGAATGAACTGGCTCTCTATGCCTTGGAGGTCATTGCCTGCCCTGCCGCCAGCGTTTCATCAGAGCGGGTTTTTAGTGCCGCTGGTGGAATTATAACTGGTAAGCGCATCTGCCTGTCAACTGAAAATGCTGATAAGCTGACTCTTATAAAAATGAACAAGGGCTGGATTGGGCCAGACTTCTCAACACCACCGAATGATAGCAGCGCAACATAAACTCAAATCCAGTGTCTTTTCTTGGGAGGTGTATTCTCATGCACCTTTTCACACCCACACATGGGTATACACTTCCTGATTTTGGCTATTTGCTCTTGTCCTCCTCCTTCTCCTCATCCTCCACCACCATATCACCAGGGTGACCGTGGTCCGTGATGCAACATCCACCTAATTTTTTTAAAGGGTGTTTATGATGCCTGTAAAAAAAAATTTCTATACAATATGTTCATGTATACCCCCCCAGGGGTAAATATTTGTCAGCCCATACTCTTATTGCTTGGGCATTACAAGTATAGGAGGCCCGCTCCTTTCTAATGGGAACAATTTTTATGAGGCCCTCTTCCACGTCTCTTCCAAGGGTCATTGAAGTGCCTCCAAAGTTTTGGCAGCCCTTGCATTCACTGCATAGGCCAAGACTATGGGAGACTCTCTCCTTTCTATCGGGAATTTGTCATTACTGTGGCCCTGCTCTATGTGTCTTTAAATTCTTAGTGGGGTTTTTCCTAAAATTGGTCAGCCGTTAGACTCACTGCATACCCGATAACTGTATAGCAGACTCTCTCCTTTCTAATGGGAACATGTCGTACCTTGTTACTGTGGCCCTGCTCTATGTGTCTTTAAATTCTCAGTGGTGTTTTTGCTAAAATTCGTCAGCCGTTGGACTTACTGCATACCCTATAACTGTATAGCAGACCCTCTCCTTTCTAATGGGAACATGTCGTACCTTGTTACTGTGGCCCTGCTCTGTGCGTCTTTAAATTCTTAGTGGGGTTTTTCCTAAAATTGGTCAGCCGTTGGACTCACTGTATACACTATAACTGTATAGCAGACTCTCTCCTTTCTAAATGGAATTTGTCGTTACTGTAGCCCTTCTCTATGTGTCTTTAAATTCTTAGTGAGGTTTTTCCCAAATTTTGGCAGCCATTGCAGTCACAGCATGGGCATTACCACCATATAATGGAAACATTTTTTTTTACTGAGACCCTCCTCTATGTCTCTTCAGAAGGGTATTGGTTTGCATCCAAATTTTTGGCAGCCCTTGCAGTTACTGGATACGCAATAACAGTATAGAAGACCCAGTTGTTAATAATAAGAACAACTCTCTCTAACAATAGCGAGGGTCGACTGCTGGCCTTTTAAGAATAGTAAGGGCCGTCTGTTAGCCCTATAAAAATAGGCTTTTTGACTTTCAGAGTCCCTCCATCATAAATAAAAAAGGATGTGTCTGATGATGTGTCACACACCACATTGCCAGATAAGGTTGTAAAATGTTAAAATTACATTTCCTGGTGAATGCATTTGTCTTAAAAAATAACGTAAAAAAAAAAAATAGGATCTTTCTTTAGTATAAATAACAGTGTCACAAATTTAACCTCAATTTAATCACATTGTTCAGCTCATGCACCTCCTCCTCCATCTCCAAAATGACTACATCAGTCACAAGCTGACAACACTGCAGCACTGCCTTGGCCAAACGGCAACAGGCTGTGCTGAAGATAACATGCTTAATGCTTAATTGACAAACCGCCCAGCTCTGCAGAGTTGTTGAAAGTTGTAACACAGCAGTCTGATCTGTGGCTCTCACCGCTGAACATACAGCGAGGCATGGTCGTGTGTGACAATGGGTGGAACCTGGTGACGGAGAAATGACAGCCGGGGTAGATACGGTTTCCCTCTATGCCAGTCCTTTCACCGAGCTAAAGAATATGGCTGTGGTGAAATACAACTCCTACTGAGGAGCTGTTTCAGATTGAAAAACATTGTGCCCACCAGAGGATTTGATTCTGAGGGATAACCTTTCTCATCCGCTCAAGAGCCCCATAGCAGCTGCAAAGTTAGTGCTATCATGAACTCTCCTGAGGTAGAAGCCAAGGCACACTCTTGTGGGACCGTTCAACCCTGCCGAGAAGCAGTCCTGGCTAAGAAAAGTGTGTGGGAAGGTTTGCAGACACTTTATTTTTACTGAGGTGGAAACACATGCAAACACGGGGAGAACATACAAAGTCCTTGCAGATGTTGTCCTTGCTGGGATTTGAACCCAGGATCCCAACGCTGCAAGGCTTCAGTGCTAACCACTGATCCAATGTGCTGCTGTTCACCCTCTGATATCTAACAGACTGTAGAAACTTGCACCTACTGCCACTCTATCTTCAGCTCCTTTGTGAGAAAATGTATTTGGTCAGCCACTCAGTCTACCAAATAAATTCCTGAGAAGGAAATTGGGGATGGCTTTGCTACTGGTACTGTGGGCAGTGCTAATGCTATGGCGTCATACCATGGTTTGCTGGAAATATTCTAGGCTGGTAGGAGGCAAGCAAATTCCCACAGAAAAGTACCGGAAGTAATGTTCAGGCCACATTTCAAGTGCAAGCAGCTTTAGAGGACTTCCTTGGAGAAATGACACACAGGGTAGATACGGTTTCCCTCTTTGCCAGTCCTTTCACTGAGCTAAATACAACTCTCAGCAAAAAAAGTTGTGGACTGGCTCCGTACCGTCCCCGGCCACATTCACTTGTCCACGTGTTTGAGATTAGGCGGTCCTTCCCTGTAAGTGCACAGGGGAGGGCATGGGTAATGTTTTGGGACCCGTGATTGTGGAAGGCAGAGGCGACACTGGGAGAAACAGTGGCGGCTAGGGACCGAGTATGGACACCAGGCCGCTGCCGGCATGAGGTTATGAAAAGCTTCAGCCTCCACGAGCCTAAAAGGCCACATTTGAAGCGCAAGCAGCTGTCAAAAATTTGGCAGTATAGTATTGCAGCCTGTGGGTGGGTCGGTGCCTGCCTGCATACTTGAGCTTACATTCCAAGGAAAGGGGTAGGGACTAGAGATGAGCGTTGTTCTACTCGAACTGTTCGCCAATCTCAAATTCGAGCTGTTTTGGGCGGTGTTCGAGCCGTTCGGCGAACACGAACGATTTGAGAAAAATTCGGCTGTTCGAGGTTATGTTCGATAACTGTTCGTGCACCAAAATCATAACTGGATTTTTTCTCAGTAATGATGAAAATTAATGTAAATACGCAGTTTGAGTGTACAACGGGGTGGGGGGAGGGGCAGGGGATGGATCTCTGCAGGAATAATGAAGATCTCCATTTTTTTTTCTCTTTCCCGCATTTACAGTGGGGAGGTGCAATCTGTCAGCCTATCAGCAGCGCACTTTTTTACACACAAGCAAGGGCATGTGTCATTGGCAGTGTATGTCACATGTCCTTGCCCTATAAGACCAAGCCATTTTCCCCATCGCCACCATTTTCTCACTGCTGCGTGTTAGACGGCACCGCTGTTGCTGTGTGCGCTATACCTTGTTAATTTCAAGCCAATTTTCGCACAAATCTACAGATAGCTTGGGAGTAGGGAATAGTTGTGACTGTAGTCCTTTTAAGGACTAGGTTACAGCATTTCCTACGACTTTTATCAGGCAGGTCTGTGCTCTTAAATAGATAGATTGTGAGACTAAAGACTAATTGTAATTGCAGTCCTTTTCAGGACTAGGTTACATCAGTTCCTATCAGTTTTTGCCAGGCAGGTCTGTGCCAGTGCTGTGCAAGTTTTTTTCACAGCATTTGGCTGAATCTAGCAAAGCTAATCCTTTTTGGCCTATTGCAGAGTGTGTTAGTCAGTGGAGTAGCCTATCTGTGTTGCAAGATATACCACCTGTGTATAGAATACCAATTTTTTTACTGCACCTAGTGAAGTAAAATCTTTTGGGCATAGCA
Source organism: Phyllobates terribilis (assembly GCF_046119375.1). Classification (NCBI taxonomy): domain Eukaryota; kingdom Metazoa; phylum Chordata; class Amphibia; order Anura; family Dendrobatidae; genus Phyllobates; species Phyllobates terribilis. Next base: position 120,203,057 of record NW_027362772.1, read on the forward strand.
TCATTCTATTAGTCCATCTATACTGACCTCCATCAGGTTGCAAATTGAATATAATTTTTTTCTGCATCTAGCTCTGAAAAAATGTTTGGGCTTCTAGCAGTGTGTGGGACTTGATCTATTAGTCCATCTATACTTACCTCCATCAGGTTGCAAACTGAATATAATTTTTTTCTGCATCTAGCTCTGAAAAAATATTTGGCCTTCTAGCAGTGTGTGGGACTTTCTCTATTAGTCCATCTATACTGACCTCCATCAGGTTGCAAACTGAATATATTTTTTTTCTGCATCTACCTCTGAAAAAATATTGGGCTTCTAGCTGTGTGTGGGACTTGTTCTATTAGTCCATCTATACTGACCTCCATCAGGTTGCAAATTAAAAATAATTTTTATCTGCATCTACCTCTGAAAAAATATTTGGGCTTCTAGCTGTGTGTGGGACTTGTTCTATTAGTCCATCTATACTGACCTCCATCAGGTTGCAAACTGAATATAATTTTTTTCTGCATCTAACTCTGAAAAAATATTTGGGCTTCTAGCTGTGTGTGGGACTTGTTCTATTAGTCCATCTATACTGACCTCCATCGGGTTGCAAACTGAAAATAATTTTTTGTCTGCATCTAGCTCTGAAAAAATATTTGGCCTTCTAGCAGTGTGTAGGACTTTCTCTATTAGTCCATCTATACTGACCTCCATCAGGTTGCAAATTAAAAATAATTTTTATCTGCATCTACCTCTGAAAAAATATTTGGGCTTCTAGCTGTGTGTGGGACTTGTTCTATTAGTCCATCTATACTGAAATCCATCAGGTTGCAAACTAAATATAATTTTTTTCTGCATCTAGCTCTGAAAAAATATTTGGCCTTCTAGCAGTGTGTGGGACTTTCTCTATTAGTCCATCTATACTGCCCTCCATCAGGTTGCAAATTAAAAATAATTTTTATCTGCATCCAGCTCTGAAAAAATATTTGGCCTTCTAGCAGTGTGTGGGACTTTCTCTATTAGTCCATCTATACTGACCTCCATCAGGTTGCAAATTGAAAATAATTTTTATCTGCGTCCAGCTCTGAAAAAATAATTGGCATTCTAGCAGTGTGTGGGACTTTCTCTATTAGTCCATCTATACTGACCTCCATCAGGTTGCAAATTAAAAATAATTTTTTGTCTGCATCTAGCTCTGAAAATATATTTGGCCTTCTAGCAGTGTGTGGGACTTTCTCTATTAGTCCATCTATACTAACCTCCATCAGGTTGTAAACTGAATATATCTTTTTTCTGCATCTACCTCTGAAAAAATATTGGGCTTCTAGCTGTGTGTGGGACTTGTTCTATTTATCCATCTATACAGACCTCCATCAGGTTGCAAACTGAATATAATTTTTTTCTGCATCTACCTCTGAAAATATATTTGGGCTTCTAGCTGTGTGTGGGACTTGTTCTATTAGTCCATCTATACTGACCTCCATCAGGTTGCAAACTGAATATATTTTTTTTCTGCATCTAACCCAGCCAATAGTTTTGGCCTAATACCACAGTTTGGCCACTCAGCTCTGCTCGGTTCCCATCCATTGTTTTTTTGTGCAAACAACTCCAGAGTTGTGAATTAGTTAACCACCAAAATGAGTGGAAAAAAGCCTGCTGCTGGTGGAAAGGGGAATAGGCGTGTTGGGAAGGGGAAAAAAGGTTGTGTCTGTGGGGTAGGTGTTAAAGCAACAGTATCATCTGCAGAAGAAAGACCATCTTCCAGCCAAACTAAAATGTCTACTTCTTTTAGCGGACAATGTGATAAGAACCCTTTCTTACGGCCACGCCAATCGCTACAAATTCCAGATGAGGCACAAAAACAGCAGGTGCTTCAACGGATATCAAGTGCTCCTTTAAGTGGGCTCTCCTCCACATCAACTTCAATATCACAAATACTCCAGTCCTCAAAGGTGTCACCCCAATCGCATTTGCTTCCTCACAGCTCCCAAATCTCCAGCTGCCCATCTGAGTATGAGGTAGAACAGATGGTTGAGTCTGCAGAGCTGTTTACTCATACTATAGCCTGGGAATCAGAGGTCGACTCCAGCGCTTCTGTGAATCCAGACGAGGAAATGATCTGCACTGATGCCCAGAATCTTTATGAATCGGATCCAGGACCAGACGCAGAAGGTTCTGACCATAATGTAGACCCTCATTCCCAAACTGTAACTCCTGTTGGTGGAGACAATGAGGAAGACGATGATGAGACTCAAATACCTGATTGGAGCGACAACTTTAGTTTTTTGTCAGGGCAGGAACAGGTTGGCTCTGAGGACGACGGGTGTGATAACGCACAGGGTGATGATGATGAGGTTGGAGATCCCACTTACTGTCAACCCACAGTCAGCCAAGAGATGACGTCAGCAGAGGAGGTGGAGGAAGATGCTAGTGACGACAAGGTCAGGTTGCGCCTTCCTGGACAGAGACGTAGTACTGGAAGCACGTCAACAACTGCATCCTCAAACACAACTCTACCTCTCACCACAAGTCGTGGTGGCTCTTCAGGTCGCATGGGTGCTAAGCCTTGCATAGCCTGGGCATTTTTTCAGATCGATAAAGATGACCCAACTCGTGTTATCTGTAACATTTCTCAGCAAAAGCTAAGTAGAGGCCAAAAAATACATAGTTTGAGTACTTCATGCATGAACCGGCACATGGACATGAAGCATAAGTTGCAGTGGGAAGCTCAGTGTGCTACAATGCGGCCTAGCCGGCCGGGCCAACCACCGTCTGCCATATCTTGTGCATCCGCGGCCTCTTCATCCTCTGTGACTGGGGGGACAGCAGTCACACCTGTTTTGGGGCGCAGACCTGCCACCTCTTTACCCGCAACAGCCAGCATGATTGGCAGGTCATCATTTTCTTTGGAGGTGGTAACACCAGCTGGTGTTGAGCGCTGTCCGACATCGATAGCACCACCTTTGGATCAAGGCAACCTAACATGTCCGCCTGCATCTTCCTCACAGACCGGCAGTTTGCCGGGGACACCCTTATCAACCCCGTCTAAGCACAATAGCCAGCCCTCGGTCCCTCAGATGTGGACAAGTAAAAGACCATTTCCTCCTAGCCATGAGAAAGCTAAGAGGTTGAATTTCACCATCTGCAAGCTCTTGGCTACAGAAATGCTGCCTTTCCGCCTGGTGGACACAGAGGATTTTCGAGACCTTATGTCCGTCGCAGTGCCCCAGTACCAGATGCCCAGTCGGCACTACTTCTCAAAGAAAGGTGTGCCTGCGCTCCACCAGCATGTCGCACACAACATCACCGCTTCTTTGAGAAACTCTGTGTGTGACAGGGTGCATTTCACCACAGACACTTGGACGAGTAGGCATGGACAGGGGCGTTACATGTCGCTGACTGGGCACTGGGTAACTATGGTGACAGCAGGACAAGGGGCTGCTGTCCAAGTCTTGCCGTCCCCACGAGTTGTGCGTCAATCCTCTTTATGTCAAAGTTCCTCCACTGCTTCTGCCTCCTCAACCTCCTCTCGGTCTTCCACCTGCACCCAAAGCCTGTCTGGTCATGCCACAAGCTTTCTAACTGCGCAGAAGGGATCCTGCACACCTCCTTACTATGCTGGCAGTAGGGCTCAACGTCATCAGGTGGTTTTTACTTTGAAATGTCTGGGAAATGTGAGTCACACAGCTGAGGAGTTGTGGTCAGATCTGGAGAACCAATTTCATGAATGGTTGTCTCCACTGGACCTGAAACCAGGGAAGGCCGTGTGCGACAATGCTGCAAACCTGGGTGCGGCCCTTCGCCGGGGCAATGTCACACACGTGCCTTGTATGGCTCACGTGTTGAACCTGGTTGTCCAGCAATTTTTAGCCCACTATCCCAGACTAGATGGCCTTCTGCAGAGGGCACGGTCGCTGTGTGCTCACTTCCGCCGTTCGCATCCCGCAGCTCAGCGACTTACATCTCTACAGAAGTCGTTGGGCCTGCCACTTCACCGGCTAAAATGCGATGTGCCTACCCGGTGGAATTCAACTCTGCACATGTTGCAGCGACTGTGGCAGCACCGACAAGCCCTGGTGCAATACGTTCTGACGTATAGCCTGGGCCAACGAGATCTGGAGGTGGGGCAAATCACGCTGGAGGAGTGGTCTCAGATCAGGGACCTATGCACCCTTCTGCACATTTTTGAAATGGCGACGAAGATGTTTAGTGCTGACGATGCCATTATCAGCATGACTATTCCGGTGATTTACATGCTGGAGCACATGTTAAACAGAATTCGGAGTCAGGTGGTGGCACAAGAGGAGGTGGAGGAAGTAGAGGAGGAGGAGTTGTATGCGGAAGGGTTAACATCTGCAAGGTCCAGACGGTCGGCAGCACCAAGGTGGCAGGCATGTGAGGGTGGGGAAGATGGTTTTACCAGGGCGCATGGTAGCAGCCAAACTAGTGAGGAAGGTGCAGGAGCCCAGGAAGAAGTGGAGGACGAACTGATGGAAGACTCATCAGATGAGGGAGACCTTGATCACATTTCTGTTGTGCGAGGTTGGGGGGAGAGGACAGAGGAAGGAAGCATGATTGTTACCTCGCCACCAACACAACAGGGACTTGGTGCTCCTGGATGCGCAACACACATGAGTGCCTTCTTGCTGCACTACCTGCAACATGACCCTCGAATTGTAAGAATTAGAAATAATCCTGACTACTGGGTTGCCACACTGTTAGATACCCGGTACAAAAGTAATTTTGCAGAAATTATTCCTGCCATAGAAAGGGATGCACGCATGCAGGAGTATCAGCAGAGACTGTTGCAGAATCTTACATGTGCTTTTCCACAAAACACCAGTGGTGCACGTAGTGAATCTCAAAGTTCCAACTTGCCAACCGTGGGACCGTCAAGTGTTCAGCACTCAAACCGTAAAAGAACCACAGTATCTGCTGGTAACATCAATTTTGCGGAATCATTTCACCACTTTTTTAGCCCATCCTTTGCAAGGCCACAGGAGACAAGAAGTCTGACACATAGTCAACGCCTAGAGACGATGGTACAGGAGTATCTCCAAGTAAACATTGAAGCCATGACTGTGTCACTGGACCCTTGCTCTTTTTGGGCTTCCAATCTGGATAAATGGCCGGAGCTAGCCACTTACGCCTTGGAGATCTTGTCATGCCCCGCAGCCAGCGTTCTGTCTGAACGTGTGTTCAGCGCTGCTGGTGGTGTGCTGACTAGTGTTGAGCCACCCCCGTAGTGTTTGAGTTCGGTTCGTCGAACACCCGTGTGTTCGCCGAACTGTTCGTCGAACTGTTCGTCGAACACCTTCGAACACCGTTAAAACCAATGGCAGGCAAACAAAAACACATAGAAACACATAGAAAACACATAGAAAACACCTTCAAAGGTGTCCAAAAGCTGACAAACTGCTCAGAAGACATAACTAACACATGGAAAAGTGACAAGTACATATAGTCATGCGAAAATAAAAGAGGTGGAGGAGTAAAAGGAGGGGGAGACACAGATATAGGCATGTCATGCCCTTCTAAAATCCAAAAAGTGAGAAGCCGACACGGCCAGCCCGCTCCTGCCCGTGCCACCTCCGTGTCGCCGGGTTTGTGCCAGAGCCGCGGTGAACCCTGACGGCCAGCCCCCCTCTCCCAATACTGGTGCCTGTCCGCTGGTGGGTCGAGCGAGCCCCCCTGTGGTGGAGGCAGCTCTAAGCTTTTTAATTTAAATTTTCTCTCTAATTTGAATGAATACACTTTAAATCCATTTACAAGGATCTATTGGAGGGCAAGTCTCATGCCAGCAGCCGCGGTAATTCCAGCTCCAGTAGCGTCCACTAAAGCTGCTGCAGTTAAAAAGCTTTTATAAGGATCGAGCTCGGCTGTCCACCGCAAGGCATCCTACTGCCAGTCCCAGCCCCTATGCCTTGGGGTGCCTCCTGATGCTCTTCACTAAGTATCCCATGGTCCCGAAGCATTTCCTTTGAAAAAATTAAGTGTCTAAACTACAGGTGGTGCAGCTTGCTTAACAGCCGGGATAATCCGCTGACTAGCAGACACTGCTACTAGGCACAAAGTATTTCCTGGGCTAGATGCAGTTAAAAATTTGTAATTAGATACTCTCGTTGGATGCTGAGAAAGCATTCCATAGAGTCTCCTGGCACGCCATATATGATTCTCTTAAAAAGCTTGGGGTAGGGGTCTAGGGGACCCTTTTATAGCCAAAATCACGGCCCTGTATCGCAATACATCACCTAGGCTGAAGATAAATGGAACTGTAGCACCCTGAGGGCTCGGTTGCTACAGACGTATTGCACCTCACCCAGAGGTGTGATATCTCACTCTCAGGTAAGGATGGAGTGTGGATCAGGACCCGACACCTGCATGCATTACACCACATTGCCGTGGGGCAGGGCGACCAATATGCCCCTGAGATGGGCACGACAGTCCCTGTCCCTGGCTGGAGTGGGGGGAGGGAACACTGAGGAAGGGGAACCCTGTAGTGCAGGAGCAGGGAGGAAGCAGTTCCTGGGTGCATTGAGAAGGGAGTAAAAAAGGTGGGCACCATCTTAGTTCAGTGCAGAGAAGTCTGAGCAGAAGTGGCAGGGAGCAGGGGCTCTGCATGAGCTCTGCTCCGGAGGCAGGCCTAGTAACAGAGGCCCAGGCATGGAAGAGGGAGAAGGAAGGAAGAGGAGCGGAGAAGGCTCCAGGAACGAGGAATGAAGGGATCCCAGGGGTGCGGATGGGCGAGTCGCCACCGCACGCCCGAATCCACCTGCGTGGAGGGGTCAGGCCAAAGGGGGAGACCGGTCCCCGAACTAGTGGAGGCAGGAAACGACCCTCAGCTAGAAACCGGAGGCTCTGACATTTTATGTGGCGCAGCCCCTCGCTACACCCACTAGGAAGGCACCACATAGGGTCAGGGAAACTGGCGCCAAGTTTACCAAGAGGAGGCCCGAGGCAGCCGGACAGAAGTGTTGGTAAGAAAGGCCAGACAAAGGACACACAAAGGGGGTCCTGTGAAGTGCTCCAAAGTTATCTGGGAGTTGTCTGAGCCCCTCACCTGGTGAGCACAGTACGACGTGGGCAGCCGTTACCTGCAGACGTGGTCTGGATAATAAGAACTGTGAGTAAAGGCCCTGAACTGCATCACTGACTCCGTGTCGTTACTGCTGCTGCCCTGCACCATCACCCCCATCCTCCGCATACACTGCCCTGAGGCTATACTCCTCCCGTGGGGAGTTATGCTACGCTCTGCTGCACCCACAACACCAGCCTCAGCGGTCTGCCCTGTAGCGGCGGTTCACTCTGACCGAAATCCACGGGTGGCGTAGTCGGACATTTAAACATCAAAACCACATAAATAGTTCCGCCACTGGTTTGACCGCCCTGAGCCACGGAACCGGGTCGCCGCCACGAAGACTACAACCACCAGCATCCACCAAAAAGGGTCCGGCTCCGGGTGTCCCAAGGCCCAGGGGGTGCGTCAGAACATTTTCATCACCTTTCACAATCACCAATGGGACAAGGCAGTGATGTCCTCTGTCCCCTCTCTTATACATCCTAGTGATGGAGCACCTGCTCTCATCAATTCGCCATAACCCCAATATTAGGTGGATTGAGGTGGGAGGCACCGAGTACAAGTGCTCTCTATTTGCTGATGATGTCCTAGTATATATCACTCAATCACATATATCCATCCATGCTGTTATGGCTGAAATAGATCACTTTGTTACATGGTAAAATTTTAAAATCAATGCAGCGAAGTCTGAGGCCCTCGATGTCTCCCTCCCCAAATCCATATAGGATTCCATCCAGTCCAACTTTCCCTTTGCCTGGCCCTCACAGGGTATCAAATACTTAGGAATTCCTATTCATAGAGACCTCTCCCATCTATGTTATCTTAATTTTGGGCCCTTTATTGAACAACTCCATACAGACCACGGTTGGCAAGTTAGAACTGTAAGATTCACTACGTGAACCACTGGTTTTTTGTGGAAAAGCACATGTACACTGCGTTCCAAATTATTATGCAAAAAGTGTTTAGGAGTGATAAGGGAAGAATTTGTTTGTTTGTCAGTTAAACTCATTGATGGTGATGTGTGTCAGGGCTCTTTATATCACTGTAAGCAATTGCAGACACCTGTGCTAATTAGTTTGGCAGGTGTGTCCAATGAAAGGCAAGACTACTTAAGAAGGCTCTCTCACATTATTAAGCAGCCTACATTTTCTGCCAAAATGGGAAAGAAAAAGGATGTGTCGGCTGCTGAGAAGCAACAAATTGTGGAGTGTTTAGGTCAAGGCATGACTACAATCAACATTGTGCGATGATCAGGATGAAGTGTCTTGGCAATCAAGAAGTATGTAGCTGATTCACATTACACACGTGTGCGTGCTGATAAGGGCAAATTGAGGACTCTTTCCTACAGGCAATTACGTCAGGTTGAAAGAGCAGCGGCAAAAAAGCCTTGTCATAGCAGCAGACAAGTTTTTGAAGCTGCTTGTGCCTCCAACGTCCCCCGAACAACAAGATGCAGGGTCCTTCAGAGGTTTGCAGCTGTGCATGCGCCATCCTGTCGACCTCCTCTATCCACTTCACACAAGCAGAAACGGCTCCAGTGGGCCAAACATTACATGAAGACTGATTTCAAAACTGTTTTGTTCACGGATGAGTGCCGTGCAGCGCTCGATGGTCCAGATGGATGGAGTGGAGGATGGCTGGTTGATGGACACCCCACGCAAACACGGCTACAGCGCCAACAAGGAGGAGGTGGAGTAATGTTTTGGGCTGGAATCATGGGGAGAGAGATTGTCGGCCCCTTTAGGATCCCTGAAGGCGCTAAAGATGAACTCCATAATGTATGTGGATTTTCTCAAACAGCACTTCCTGCCATGGTTCAAGAAGAAGAACCGTGTATTTCACAGCAAGATCATTTTTCTGCATGATAATGCACCATCTCATGCTGCACATAAAACATCTGCATCTCTGGCTGATATGGGCATAAAAGGGGACAAACTTTTGGTGTGACCCCCATGCTCCCCTAACCTCTACCCCATTCAGAACCTTTGGAGCATCATTAAAAGGAGTGTCTATGATGGCGGGAGGCAGTTCACATCTAAGCAACAGCTCTGGGAGGGTATTCTGTGCTCATGCAAAACAATTGAAGCAGAAACCATCCAAAACCTGACAAATTCAATGGACGAGAGAGTTCAGAAGCTCCTTTCGAACAAGGGGTCCTATGTGAAAATGTAACATCACCTAGAATAAAGTTTTGAGTTGAAAACTGTTTGATTTCAGTTTCTAACAACCTGCTAATGCTTATAATTTCAAAAATGACCATTTTTTTGGTCTTTATTAAAATGAAAAGGTTGATCGAAAAGTTTGGGGGATCTAAGAGTGTGGCAACCCAGTAGTCATGATTACTTCGAATTCTGACAATATGAGGGTCATGCTGCAGGTAGTGCAGCAAGAAGGCACTTATGTGCCTTGCGCATCTCGGAGTCCCAAAATTATTTTCCGGGCTAGATGCAGCTAAAAATTATTTTTAATTTTAAATCTGGTGAAGCTTAGTATAGATGGCCTAATAGGATCAGTGCTGCACACTGCTACAAAGCCCAAATTATTTTCCAGTCAAGATACAGATAAACATGATTAGTAATTTGAAAGCTTAAAACGGTTGGTAGGGTGATTTTAACCAATCATCAAGCTTTTACTCTCCCCAGGATGACACAGGGGTAGAAAAGTCGTTTCGGATCCATGATTTGTTCATCTTTATGAACGTGAGTCTGTCTACATTATCAGTGGAGAGCCGCGTGCGCTTATCTGTCAGCACACCACCAGCAGCGCTGAACACACGTTCAGACAGAACGCTGGCTGCGGGGCATGACAAGATCTCCAAGGCGTAAGTGGCTAGCTCCGGCCATTTATCCAGATTGGAAGCCCAAAAAGAGCAAGGGTCCAGTGACACAGTCGTGGCTTCAATGTTTACTTGGAGATACTCCTGTACCATCGTCTCTAGGCGTTGACTATGTGTCAGACTTCTTGTCTCCTGTGGCCTTGCAAAGGATGGGCTAAAAAAGTGGTGAAATGATTCCGCAAAATTGATGTTACCAGCAGATACTGTGGTTCTGTTACGGTTTGAGTGCTGAACACTTGACGGTCCCACGGTTGGCAAGTTGGAACTGTGAGATTCACTACGTGCACCACTGGTATTTTGTGGAAAAGCACATGTAAGATTCTGCAACAGTCTCTGCTGATACTCCTGCATGCGTGCATCCCTTTCTATGGCAGGAATAATTTCTGCAAATTTACTTTTGTACCGGGTATCTAACAGTGTGGCAACCCAGTAGTCAGGATTATTTCTAATTCTCACAATTCGAGGGTCATGTTGCAGGTAGTGCAGCAAGAAGGCACTCATGTGTGTTGCGCATCCAGGAGCACCAAGTCCCTGTTGTGTTGGTGGCGAGGTAACAATCATGCTTCCTTCCTCTGTCCTCTCCCCCCAACCTCGCACAACAGAAATGTGATCAAGGTCTCCCTCATCTGATGAGTCTTCCATCAGTTCGTCCTCCACTTCTTCCTGGGCTCCTGCACCTTCCTCACTAGTTTGGCTGCTACCATGCGCCCTGGTAAAACCATCTCCCCCACCCTCACATGCCTGCCGCCTTGGTGCTGCCGACCGTCTGGACCTTGCAGATGTTAGCCCTTCCGCATACAACTCCTCCTCCTCTACTTCCTCCACCTCCTCTTGTGCCACCACCTGACTCCGAATTCTGTTTAACATGTGCTCCAGCATGTAAATCACCGGAATAGTCATGCTGATAATGGCATCGTCAGCACTAAACATCTTCGTCGCCATTTCAAAACTGTGCAGAAGGGTGCATAGGTCCCTGATCTGAGACCACTCCTCCAGCGTGATTTGCCCCACCTCTGAATCTCGTTGGCCCAGACTATACGTCAGAACGTATTGCACCAGGGCTTGTCGGTGCTGCCACAGTCGCTGCAACATGTGCAGAGTTGAATTCCACCGGGTAGGCACATCGCATTTTAGCCGGTGAAGTGGCAGGCCCAACGACTTCTGTAGAGATGTAAGTCGCTGAGCTGCGGGATGCGAACGGCGGAAGTGAGCACACAGCGACCGTGCCCTCTGCAGAAGGCCATCTAGTCTGGGATAGTGGGCTAAAAATTGCTGGACAACCAGGTTCAACACGTGAGCCATACAAGGCACGTGTGTGACACTGCCCCGGCGAAGGGCCGCACCCAGGTTTGCAGCATTGTCGCACACGGCCTTCCCTGGTTTCAGGTCCAGTGGAGACAACCATTCATGAAATTGGTTCTCCAGAGCTGACCACAACTCCTCAGCTGTGTGACTCACATTTCCCAGACATTTCAATGTAAAAACCGCCTTATGACGTTGAGCCCTACTGCCAGCATAGTAAGGAGGTGTGCAGGATCCCTTCTGCGCAGTTAGAAAGCTTGTGGCATGACCAGACAGGCTTTGGGTGCAGGTGGAAGACCGAGAGGTGGTTGAGGAGGCAGAAGCAGTGGAGGAACTTTGACATAAAGAGGATTGACGCACAACTCGTGGGGACGGCAAGACTTGGACAGCAGCCCCTTGTCCTGCTGTCACCATAGTTACCCAGTGCCCAGTCAGCGACATGTAACGCCCCTGTCCATGCCTACTCGTCCAAGTGTCTGTGGTGAAATGCACCCTGTCACACACAGAGTTTCTCAAAGAAGCGGTGATGTTATGTGCGACATGCTGGTGGAGCGCAGGCACACCTTTCTTTGAGAAGTAGTGCCGACTGGGCATCTGGTACTGGGGCACTGCGACGGACATAAGGTCTCGAAAATCCTCTGTGTCCACCAGGCGGAAAGGCAGCATTTCTGTAGCCAAGAGCTTGCAGATGGTGAAATTCAACCTCTTAGCTTTCTCATGGCTAGGAGGAAATGGTCTTTTACTTGTCCACATCTGAGGGACCGAGGGCTGGCTATTGTGCTTAGACAGGGTTGATAAGGGTGTCCCCGGCAAACTGCCGGTCTGTGAGGAAGATGCAGGCGGACATGTTAGGTTGCCTTGATCCAAAGGTGGTGCTATCGATGTCGGACAGCGCTCAACACCAGCTGGTGTTACCACCTCCAAAGAAAATGATGACCTGCCAATCACGCTGGCTGTTGCGGGTAAAGAGGTGGCAGGTCTGCGCCCCAAAACAGGTGTGACTGCTGTCCCCCCAGTCACAGAGGATGAAGAGGCCGCGGATGCACAAGATATGGCAGACGGTGGTTGGCCCGGCCGGCTAGGCCGCATTGTAGCACACTGAGCTTCCCACTGCAACTTATGCTTCATGTCCATGTGCCGGTTCATGCATGAAGTACTCAAACTATGTATTTTTTGGCCTCTACTTAGCTTTTGCTGACAAATGTTACAGATAACACGAGTTGGGTCATCTTTATTGATCTGAAAAAATGCCCAGGCTATGCAAGGCTTAGCACCCATGCGACCTGAAGAGCCACCACGACTTGTGGTGAGAGGCAGAGTTGTGTTTGAGGATGCAGTTGTTGACGTGCTTCCAGTACTACGTCTCTGTCCAGGAAGGCGCAACCTGACCTCGTCGTCAGTAGCATCTTCCTCCACCTCCTCTGCTGACCTCATCTCTTGGCTGACTGTGGGTTGACAGTAAGTGGGATCTCCGACCTCATCATCATCACCCTGTGCGTTATCACACCCGTCGTCCTCAGAGCCAACCTGTTCCTGCCCTGACAAAAAACTAAAGTTGTCGCTCCAATCAGGTATTTGAGTCTTATCATCGTCTTCCTCATTGTCTCCACCAACAGGAGTTACAGTTTGGGAATGAGGGTCTACATTATGGTCAGAACCTTCTGCGTCTGGTCCTGGATCCGACTCATAAAGATTCTGGGCATCAGTGCAGATCATTTCCTCGTCTGGATTCACAGAAGCGCTGGAGTCGACCTCTGATTCCCAGGCTATAGTATGAGTAAACAGCTCTGCAGACTCAACAATCTGTTCTACCTCATACTCAGACGGGCAGCTGGAGATTTGGGAGCTGTGAGGAAGCAAGTGCGATTTGGGTGACACCTTTGAGGACTGGAGTATTTGTGATGTTGAAGTTGATGTGGAGGAGAGCCCACTTAAAGGAGCACTTGATATCCGTTGAAGCACCTGCTGTTTTTGTGCCTCATCTGGAATTTGTAGCGATTGGCGTGGCCGTAAGATAGGGATCTTATCACATTGTCCGCTAAAAGAAGTCGACATTTTAGTTTGGCTGGAAGATGGTCTTTCTTCTGCAGATGTTACTGTTGCTTTAACACCTACCCCACGGACACAACCTTTTTCCCCTTCCCAACACGCCTATTCCCCTTTCCACCAGCAGCAGGCCTTTTTCCACTCATTTTGGTGGTTAACTAATTCACAACTCTGGAGTTGTTTGCACAAAAAAACAATGGATGGTAACCGAGCAGAGCTGAGTGGCCAAACTGTGGTATTAGGCCAAAACTATTGGCTGGGTTAGATGCAGAAAAAAATTATTTTGAATTTGAAACCTGATGGAGGTCAGTATAGATGGATTAATAGAACAAGACCCACACACAGCTAGAAGCCCAATATTTTTTCAGAGGTAGATGCAGGAAAAAAATATATTCAGTTTGCAACCTGATGGAGGTCAGTATAGATGGACTAATACAACAAGTCCCACACACAGCTAGAAGCCCAAATATTTTTTCAGAGGTACTGTAGATGCAGATAAAAATTAATTTTAATTTGCAACCTGATGGAGGTCAGTATAGATGGACTAATAGAGAAAGTCCGACACACTACTAGAAGGCCAAATATTTTTTCAGAGCTAGATGCAGAAAAAAATTATATTCAGTTTGCAACCTGATGGAGGTCAGTATAGATGGATTAATAGAACAAGACCCACACACAGCTAGAAGCCCAATATTTTTTCAGAGGTAGATGCAGAAAAAAATATATTCAGTTTGCAACCTGATGGAGGTCAGTATAGATGGACTAATACAACAAGTCCCACACACAGCTAGAAGCCCAATATTTTTTCAGAGGTAGATGCAGAAAAAAATATATTCAGTTTGCAACCTGATGGAGGTCAGTATAGATGGACTAATACAACAAGTCCCACACACAGCTAGAAGCCCAAATATTTTTTCAGAGGTACTGTAGATGCAGATAAAAATTAGTTTTAATTTGCAACCTGATGGAGGTCAGTATAGATGGACTAATAGAGAAAGTCCGACACACTACTAGAAGGCCAAATATTTTTTCAGAGCTAGATGCAGAAAAAAATTATATTCAGTTTGCAACCTGATGGAGGTCAGTATAGATGGACTAATAGAGAAAGTCCGACACACTACTAGAAGGCCAAATATTTTTTCAGAGCTAGATGCAGAAAAAAATTATATTCAGTTTGCAACCTGATGGAGGTCAGTATAGATGGATTAATAGAACAAGACCCACACACAGCTAGAAGCCCAATATTTTTTCAGAGGTAGATGCAGGAAAAAAATATATTCAGTTTGCAACCTGATGGAGGTCAGTATAGATGGACTAATACAACAAGTGCCACACACAGGTAGAAGCCCAAATATTTTTTCAGAGGTACTGTAGATGCAGATAAAAATTAGTTTTAATTTGCAACCTGATGGAGGTCAGTATAGATGGACTAATAGAATGATGCTATGCCCAAAAGATTTTACTTCACTAGGTGCAGTAAAAAAATTAGTATTCTATACACAGGTGGTATATCTTGCAACACAGATAGGCTACTCCACTGACTAACACACTCTGCAATAGGCCAAAAAGGATTAGCTTTGCTAGATTCAGCCAAATGCTGTGAAAAAAACTTGCACAGCACTGGCACAGACCTGCCTGGCAAAAACTGATAGGAACTGATGTAACCTAGTCCTGAAAAGGACTCCAATTACAATTAGTCTTTACTCCCACAACCTATCTATTTAAGAGCACAGACCTCCCTGATAAAAGTCGTAGGAAATGCTGTAACCTAGTTCTTAAAAGGACTGCAATCACAACTATTCCCTACTCCCAAGCTATCTGTATAGTTGTGCGAAAATTGGCTTGAAATTAACAAGGTATAGCGCACACAGCAACAGCGGTGCCGTCTAACACGCAGCTGCAGCAGTGAGAAAATGGTGGCGACGGGGAAAATGGCTTGGTCTTATAGGGCAAGGACATGTGACATACACTGCCAATGACACATGCCCTTGCTTGTGTGAAAAAAAGCACTTCGCTCCGTGTGTGCGCTGCTGATAGGCTGACAGATTGCACCTCCCCACTGCAAATGAGGGAAAGAGAAAAAAAAATGGAGATCTTCATTGTTCCTGCAGAGATCCATCCCCTGCCCCTCCCCCCACCCCGCTGTACACTCAAACTGCGTATTAACATTAATTTTTATCATTACTGAGAAAAAATCCAGTTATGATTTTGGTGCACGAACAGTTATCGAACATAACCTCGAACAGCCGAATTTTTCTCAAATTGTTCGTGTTCGCCGAACGGCTCGAACACCGCCCAAAACAGCTCGAATTTGAGATTGGCGAACAGTTCGAGTAGAACAACGCTCATCTCTAGTGCTGACAGATAAGCGCACGCGGCTCTCCACTGATAATGTAGACAGACTCACGTTCATAAATATGAACAAATCATGGATCCGAAACGACTTTTCTACCCCTGTGTCATCCTGGGGAGAGTAAAAGCTTGATGATTGGTTAAAATCACCCTACTAACCGTTTTAAGCTTTCAAATTACTAATCATGTTTATCTGTATCTTGACTGGAAAATAATTTGGGCTTTGTAGCAGTGTGCAGCACTGATCCTATTAGCCCATCTATACTAAGCTCCACCAGATTTAAAATTAATAATAATTTTTAGCTGCATCTAGCCCGGAAAATAATTTTGGGGCTCCGAGATGCGCAAGACACATAAGTGCCTTCTTGCTGCACTACCTGCAACATGACCCTCATATTGTCAGAATTCGAAGTAATCATGACTACTGGGTTGCCACACTATTAGATCCCCCAAACTTTTCGATCAACCTTTTCATTTTAATAAAGACCAAAAAAATGGTCATTTTTGAAATTATAAGCATTAGCAGGTTATTAGAATCTGAAATCAAACAGTTTTCAACTCAAAACTTTATTCTAGGTGATGTTACATTTTCACATAGGACCCCTTGTTTGAAAGGAGCTTCTGAACTCTCTCGTCCATTGAATTTGTCAGGTTTTGGATGGTTTCTGCTTCAATTGTTTTGCATGAGGACAGAATACCCTCCCAGAGCTGTTGCTTAGATGTGAACTGCCTCCCGCCATCATAGACACTCCTTTTGATGATGCTCCAGAGGTTCTGAATGGGGTAGAGGTCAGGGGAGCATGGGGGTCACACCATAAGTTTGTCCCCTTTTATGCCCATATCAGCCAGAGATGCAGATGTTTTATGTGCAGCATGAGATGGTGCATTATCATGCAAAAAAATGATCTTGCTGTGAAATACATGGTTCTTCTTCTTGAACCATGGCAGGAAGTGCTGTTTGAGAAAATCCACATACATTATGGAGTTCATCTTTAGTAGAGATGAGCGTTGTTCTACTCGAACTGTTCGCCAATCTCAAATTCGAGCTGTTTTGGGCGGTGTTCGAGCCGTTTGGCGAACACGAACAATTTGAGAAAAATTCGGCTGTTCGAGGTTATGTTCGATAACTGTTCGTGCACCAAAATCATAACTGGATTTTTTCTCAGTAATGATGAAAATTAATGTTAATACGCAGTTTGAGTGTACAGCGGGGTGGGGGGAGGGGCAGGGGATGGATCTCTGCAGGAACAATGAAGATCTCCATTTTTTTTTTCTCTTTCCCGCATTTACAGTGGGGAGGTGCAATCTGTCAGCCTATCAGCAGCGCACACACGGAGCGAAGTGCTTTTTTTCACACAAGCAAGGGCATGTGTCATTGGCAGTGTATGTCACATGTCCTTGCCCTATAAGACCAAGCCATTTTCCCCGTCGCCACCATTTTCTCACTGCTGCAGCTGCGTGTTAGACGGCACCACTGTTGCTGTGTGCGCTATACCTTGTTAATTTCAAGCCAATTTTCGCACAAATCTACAGATAGCTTGGGAGTAGGGAATAGTTGTGATTGCAGTCCTTTTAAGGACTAGGTTACAGCATTTCCTATGACTTTTATCAGGCAGGTCTGTGCTCTTATATAGATAGATTGTGGGAGTAAAGACTAATTGTAATTGGAGTCCTTTTCAGGACTAGGTTACATCATTTCCTATCAGTTTTTGCCAGGCAGGTCTGTGCCAGTGCTGTGCAAGTTTTTTTCACAGCATTTGGATGAATCTAGCAAAGCTAATCCTTTTTGGCCTATTGCAGAGTGTGTTAGTCAGTGGAGTAGCCTATCTGTGTTGCAAGATATACCACCTGTGTATAGAATACCAATTTTTTTACTGCACCTAGTGAAGTAAAATCTTTTGGGCATAGCATCATTCTATTAGTCCATCTATACTGACCTCCATCAGGTTGCAAATTGAATATAATTTTTTTCTGCATCTAGCTCTGAAAAAATATTGGGCTTCTAGCTGTGTGTGGGACTTGTTGTATTAGTCCATCTATACTGACCTCCATCAGGTTGCAAACTGAATATATTTTTTTCTGCATCTACCTCTGAAAAAATATTGGGCTTCTAGCTGTGTGTGGGACTTGTTCTATTAATCCAACTATACAGACCTCCATCAGATTGCAAACTGAATATATTTTTTTCTGCATCTACCTCTGAAAAAATATTGGGCTTCTAGCTGTGTGGGACTTGTTGTATTAGTCCATCTATACTGACCTCCATCAGGTTGCAAACTGAATATATTTTTTTCTGCATCTACCTCTGAAAAAATATTGGGCTTCTAGCTGTGTGTGGGACTTGTTCTATGTAACGGGTCCGGGAGGCGGAACCTCTGAGCTACTATACAAGGGGGCGGCCCTTGTAAGGGAGCGGGTGGCAGTCTCTGGGTGAACGGACAGGGAGTTACGGCAAGTGATCAGGGCAGTCTCTGGGTAAGGGGTAGGTACGACCTGTGATGGCAGAGCCTCCGGGTTGGCTAGCAGGCAGATGGTAGATGTGTGCTCCCAGGTGAGCAAGCGAGAGTCTCTGGAATAGCAGGTGGTCACGGCACGTGACGGTGGAACCTCCGGGCTGGCAGGCAGGTAGGCAACGGAGAAGCGCTCCCAGGTGAGCGGGCAAGAGTCTCTGGAATAGCTGGTGGTCACCGCACGTGACAACGGGACCTCCGGGCTGGCAAGCAGGCAGGTAACGGAGATGCGCTCCCAGGTGAGCGGGCAAGAGTCTCTGAGATAGCTGGTGGTCACAGCACGTGACAACGGGACCTCCGGGCTGGCAAGCAGGCAGGTAACGGAGATGCGCTCCCAGGTGAGCGGGCAAGAGTCTCTGAGATAGCTGGTGGTCACAGCACGTGACAACGGAGCCTCCGGGCTGGCAAGCAGGCAGATAACGGAGAAGCGCTCCCAGGTGAGCGGGCAAGCTGGTCCATAGACAGACTGACCGGAGTAGTAAGACAGACCGTCGAACCTCAGGCAAGCAGGCAGGTAGCTGATATGCGCTCCCAGGTGAGCGGGCAGGCTGGTCCTTTAGACAGACTGACAGGAGTAGTAAGGCAGACCGTCGGACCTCAGACTGGCAGACAGGTAACAAGTATTCAGGCAGGAATCAGGCAGGTAACTGGCAGGTAACTGGCAGGAAACTGGCAGGAAACTGGCAACGGGACCTGAGGGCTGAAGCACAGGTGAGACACAGGTGCAAACAACATTGCTCGGGCACCTCCATTTTGGAGGAGGTGCCTTATATATGATGAAGTCCTCCGGCCATTGGCCGGGGACTCTTTAGGGCGGCGTGCGCGGCCCCTTTAAGAGGAGGGGAGCGCGCGCGCGCGCGCCCTAAGCACAGGGGCCGGGAAGGAGCGCGCGCTGAGAGCAGAGCAGGAGGAGGATGCCGGGCACGGAGCAGAGCGGTGAGGGGAGCAGCGTCCCTGCCTAGCAGAGGGCAGGGACGCGGCACTACAGTACCCCCCCCTTTAGGCCCCCCCTTTTTTAGGCCAGACAGAAATTTAGCTAGGATGAGAGGGGTATGGATGTTCTCCCGGGGCTCCCACGTTCTCTCCTCAGGACCAAACCCCTTCCAATCTACCAGGAAAAAGGTCTTTCCTCTTACCCTTTTGGTGGCAAGAATGTTCTCTACCTCAAACTCGTCCTCAGCAGAAACCGGAGCAGGAGGCGTACCTGTAGACTTGGAAAAAGAGTTAAGCACCACAGGTTTGAGGAGAGACACATGGAAGGAGTTAGGGATCCGTAAGTTGGCCGGGAGTTTCAATTTATAGGCCACCGGGTTGATCTGACTGATGACCTCCAGTGGGCCGATGAACCGAGGCCCTAACTTATAGGAAGGGATCTTGAGCCGGACATATTTGGACGAGAGCCAGACTTTATCCCCAGGGCGGAATTGAGGAGGGTCCAGACGTTTTTTGTCAGCGTGTCTTTTCATACGCTCGGATGACAGAAGGAGTGCGGACCGGGTACTCTCCCATATGGAGGAAAATTTGTTAACAAGAGATTCCGCAGCCGGATTGTCCGCCGAGGTGGAGACGGGAAACGGGATCCGAGGATGCTGACCGTAGACTACAAAAAACGGGGATTTGGAGGAAGACTCGCTCTCGTGATTGTTGTACGAGAATTCGGCCCATGGCAGGAGATCCACCCAGTCAGAATGGTGGGCATTAACGAAGTGCCGAAGGTAACTGGTCAGGTTCTGATTGATCCGCTCCACTTGACCATTAGACTGTGGGTGGTAAGCGGAGGAGAAGTCCAGGGTGACATCCAGCAATTTACAAGTGGCTCTCCAGAAACGGGAAGTGAACTGTACCCCACGATCCGACACGATGTGACGGGGCAGGCCATGAAGACGGAAGATGTGGCGGATAAAGTCTTTAGCCAGCTCGGGTGCAGACGGAAGACCTGGCAGTGGAATGAAGTGAGCCATCTTGGAGAAGCGGTCAGCGACCACCCAAATGACCGTACAACCGGCAGAGACGGGCAGATCAGTAATGAAGTCCATCGCTATATGCTGCCAGGGGGCAGCAGGTACTGGCAGAGGTAGGAGGCGGCCGGCCGGCAGGTGTCTCGGAACTTTGTTGCGGGCGCAGGACACACAGGCAGAAACAAAGTCTATTACATCCTTGTGCAGGTTAGGCCACCAGTAGTGCCGGGTAATAAGCTGGAGGGTCTTTTTCTGACCGGCGTGGCCAGCTAGTTTAGACGAATGACCCCAGTGTAGGATCTTCTCCCGATCAGGTACTGGTACGAACGTCTTACCAGGAGGAAGACGATTTAGACTCACGGGAGCCACCTGCATTACTCTGGCGGGATCGATGATATGTTTCGGATCCTCCTCGAGATCAGACACCAGAAAGGATCGAGACAAGGCGTCCGCCTTGACGTTTTTGTCAGCCGGGCGAAAATGAAGGACAAAATCAAAACGAGCAAAAAACAAGGACCACCGGGCTTGGCGCGGGTTAAGTCTGGGCATGCTGGAGGTAAGCCAAGTTCTTGTGGTCAGTGTAAATTATTACCGGGTGAAGAGCCCCCTCGAGCAGGTAACGCCACTCCTCCAATGCCAGTTTGATGGCCAATAACTCTCGGTCTCCTATGGAATAGTTGCGCTCAGAGGAGGAGAAGAGTTTAGAGAAGAAGCCACAAGTTACCATCCTCCCGGAAGATGATTTTTGAGTAAGTACCGCTCCGGCTCCAGAGGAGGAGGCGTCAACTTCCAGGAAGAACTGCTTGTTGCCATCTGGGCGATGCAGCACCGGGGCGGAAGAGAAGGCCTGTTTAAGGGAAAGAAAGGCCTCCTCTGCTTCGGGTGGCCACTCTTTGGGATTAGTACCTTTACGGGTGAGCGCAGAAATTGGAGCCGTCCGGGAAGAGAAGTGTGGTATGAAGAGGCGGTAGTAGTTGGCGAAGCCCAGGAATCGCTGAATGGCCTTCAACCCCTCCGGTCGGGGCCATTTCTCGATGGCAGACAGTTTCTCAGGATCCATTTGTAGGCCGGTCTGAGAGATAATGTAGCCCAGAAACGGAAGCGAGGTCTGCTCAAAGAGGCACTTCTCAAATTTAGCGTAGAGATGGTTCTGCCTTAGCCTGAGCAGGACCTGACGAACGTCCCTCCGGTGAGTCTGGAGATCCGGAGAGAAGACCAAGATGTCGTCCAGGTACACCACTACGCAGGAGTAGAGAAGGTCCCGGAAGATGTCATTGACCAACTCTTGAAAGACGGCAGGAGCGTTACAGAGACCAAAGGGCATTACCAGGTATTCATAGTGGCCGTCCCGGGTGTTGAATGCCGTCTTCCATTCATCCCCCTGACGAATACGAACCAGGTTGTACGCCCCACGAAGGTCCAGTTTGGTGAAGATCCTAGCCCCCCTCAGACGATCAAATAATTCTGGAATGAGCGGAAGGGGGTACTTATTCTTCACCGTGATCAGGCTTAGGCCTCTATAGTCTATACAGGGACGGAGAGAGCCGTCCTTCTTTTTGACGAAAAAGAAGCCTGCTCCCGCCGGGGAGGTAGATTTCCGGATGAATCCTCTGGCCAGATTCTCCTCAATATATTCGGACATTGACCGGGTCTCAGCAGCGGATAAAGGATAGATACGCCCACGGGGAGGAGTAGTACCGGGTAGCAGATCGATGGGACAGTCGTATGGTCTATGTGGTGGTAATGTCTCTGCCTCCTTTTTATTAAAGACATCTGCATAAGACCAATAAGGAATCGGAAGTCCAGGTAGATTAGCTGGGGTAGGAGAGGGACGGACGGGATGGACGGGAACCAGGCAGGTTTTATGACAGTCTTGTCCCCAGCGAAGGACCTCTCCGGTTTGCCAGTCTAGCACGGGTGCATGTCTCTGGAGCCAGGGCAGACCTAGCAAGAGGGCGTGAGAGAGTCCAGGCAGAACATGAAAGGAGATACTTTCAGAATGCAGCATTCCCACCTGCAGGGTAATGGATTCGGTGATGAGTTGAATGGGGCGAGGTAAGAGGCCCCCATCCACGGCAGCGACAGACAGGGGTACAGCCAGAGGTTTGGTGGGGATGCGGTATTTCTCAACCAGGGACTGTGAAATAAGGTTCCCGGCTGCTCCAGAGTCAAGTTGGGCTAGTTCGAAATAACGGTTCTCCCCGTAGATGATCGAAACTGACAACAGCAGGGATGGAGAGGATTTATTCTTGTCTAGGTGGACCTCTCTGAGCGAACCTAGACACAGGCGTTTCCCGACCTCTCCGGGCAGGCACGGATCCGGTGCTCCTTACTGCCACAGTAGAAGCAGCTCCCCTCGGCACGGCGTGAGTCCTGACGGGTTTTGACCATCTTGGTCTGGTCGACCTGCATAGGCTCAGGAGAGTGTACCTGGGGAGAGATGGAGGGAATGACGGGTTTCTGGAAAGTAGGAGCTAAACGTGGAATCCTTCTCTCACGGGTGACCTCTTTGGCACGCTCCTGGAACCGTAGGTCAATCCGGGTGGCAAGGGTTATTAGATCATCGAGAGAGGTAGGAATGTCCCGACCAGCAAGTTCATCTTTAATACGACCGGACAGACCCTCCCAGAAGACGGATACCAGAGCGTCGTTATCCCAGGCCAGCTCCGAGGCAAGGGTGCGGAACCGTATGGCATATTGGCCCACGGTGAGACCCTCCTGACGGAGGCGTAGCAGAGAGGATGCGGATGAGGTCTTCCGTCCGGGTTCGTCGAAGACTTTCCGGAAAGCCGAGAGAAAAGCAGGCAAGTTGGACACCAGGGGGTCTCCTCTCTCCCATAGAGGATTTAGCCAGGCCAGGGCCTCCCCGGTGAGATGGGACATGATAAAGGCAATTTTGGCCCGGTCGGAATTAAACTGATGGGACAAAAGTTCAAAGTGCAGGGTGCACTGATTTATGAAGCCCCGAGCCTGGACGGAGTCGCCTCCGAAGCGAGGAGGTGCAGACAGCCGGGGACCGGGATAGGTTACCATGGTATTAGTGGGTAGCGGAGCTGCCGGGTTGCGAGTCATGGTACTGGCAGTGGCTGCAGGTGGTGCAGTCAGAGTGTCCAGGCGAGTATTGACATTCCGCAGGTGACCCAGGATGGACTCCTGTTGGGACTTTTGACGGGACAGTTCATGACACAGGTCCGTGAGCGAGGGAGCTTGGGTGCCACCGGGTTCCATGGCCCGAGCAAACTGTAACGGGTCCGGGAGGCGGAACCTCTGAGCTACTATACAAGGGGGCGGCCCTTGTAAGGGAGCGGGTGGCAGTCTCTGGGTGAACGGACAGGGAGTTACGGCAAGTGATCAGGGCAGTCTCTGGGTAAGGGGTAGGTACGACCTGTGATGGCAGAGCCTCCGGGTTGGCTAGCAGGCAGATGGTAGATGTGTGCTCCCAGGTGAGCAAGCGAGAGTCTCTGGAATAGCAGGTGGTCACGGCACGTGACGGCGGAACCTCCGGGCTGGCAGGCAGGTAGGTAACGGAGAAGCGCTCCCAGGTGAGCGGGCAAGAGTCTCTGGAATAGCTGGTGGTCACCGCACGTGACAACGGGACCTCCGGGCTGGCAAGCAGGCAGGTAACGGAGATGCGCTCCCAGGTGAGCGGGCAAGAGTCTCTGAGATAGCTAGTGGTCACAGCACGTGACAACGGGACCTCCGGGCTGGCAAGCAGGCAGGTAACGGAGATGCGCTCCCAGGTGAGCGGGCAAGAGTCTCTGAGATAGCTGGTGGTCACAGCACGTGACAACGGAGCCTCCGGGCTGGCAAGCAGGCAGATAACGGAGAAGCGCTCCCAGGTGAGCGGGCAAGCTGGTCCATAGACAGACTGACCGGAGTAGTAAGACAGACCGTCGAACCTCAGGCAAGCAGGCAGGTAGCTGATATGCGCTCCCAGGTGAGCGGGCAGGCTGGTCCTTTAGACAGACTGACAGGAGTAGTAAGGCAGACCGTCGGACCTCAGACTGGCAGACAGGTAACAAGTATTCAGGCAGGAATCAGGCAGGTAACTGGCAGGTAACTGGCAGGAAACTGGCAGGAAACTGGCAACGGGACCTGAGGGCTGAAGCACAGGTGAGACACAGGTGCAAACAACATTGCTCGGGCACCTCCATTTTGGAGGAGGTGCCTTATATATGATGAAGTCCTCCGGCCATTGGCCGGGGACTCTTTAGGGCGGCGTGCGCGGCCCCTTTAAGAGGAGGGGAGCGCGCGCGCGCGCGCCCTAAGCACAGGGGCCGGGAGGGAGCACGCGCTGAGAGCAGAGCAGGAGGAGGACGCCGGGACGGAGCGCGCGCTGACAGCAGAGCGGGGGGAGGATGCCGGGCACGGAGCAAAGCGGTGAGGGGAGCAGCGTCCCTGCCTAGCAGAGGGCAGGGACGCCGGCACTACATTCTATTAATCCATCTATACAGACCTCCATCAGGTTGCAAACTGAATATATTTTTTTCTGCATAAACCTCTGAAAAAATATTGGGCTTCTAGCTGTGTGTGGGACTTGTTGTATTAGTCCATCTATACTGACCTCCATCAGGTTGCAAACTGAATATATTTTTTTCTGCATCTACCTCTGAAAAAATATTGGGCTTCTAGCTGTGTGTGGGACTTGTTCTATTAATCCATCTATACAGACCTCCATCAGGTTGCAAACTGAATATAATTTTTTTCTGCATCTAGCTCTGAAAAAATATTTGGCCTTCTAGCAGTGTGTGGGACTTTCTCTATTAGTCCATCTATACTGACCTCCATCAGGTTGCAAACTAAAAATAATTTTTATCTGCATCTACAGTACCTCTGAAAAAATATTTGGGCTTCTAGCTGTGTGTGGTACTTGTTCTATTAGTACATCTATACTGACCTCCATCAGGTTGCAAATTGAATATAATTTTTATCTGCATCTAGCTCTGAAAAAATATTTGGCCTTCTAGCAGTGTGTCGGACTTTCTCTATTAGTCCATCTATACTGACCTCCATCAGGTTGCAAATTGAAAATAATTTTTATCTGCATCTAGCTCTGAAAAAATATTTGGCCTTCTAGCAGTGTGTGGGACTTTCTCTATTTGTCCATCTATACTGACCTCCATCAGGTTGCAAACTGAATAAAAAATTTTTCTGCATCTACCTCTGAAAAAATATTTGGGCTTCTGGCTGTGTGTGGGACTTGTTCTATTAGTCCATCTATACTGACCTCCATCAGGTTGCAAATTGAATATAATTTTTTTCTGCATCTAACCCAGCCAATAGTTTTGGCCTAATACCACAGTTTGGCCACTCAGCTCTGCTCGGTTACCATCCATTGTTTTTTTGTGCAAACAACTCCAGAGTTGTGAATTAGTTAACCACCAAAATGAGTGGAAAAAGGCCTGCTGCTGGTGGAAAGGGGAATAGGCGTGTTGGGAAGGGGAAAAAAGGTTGTGTCCGTGGGGTAGGTGTTAAAGCAACAGTAACATCTGCAGAAGAAAGACCATCTTCCAGCCAAACTAAAATGTCTACTTCTTTTAGCGGACAATGTGATAAGATCCCTTTCTTACGGCCACGCCAATCGCTACAAATTCCAGATGAGGCACAAAAACAGCAGGTGCTTCAACGGATATCAAGTACTCCTTTAAGTGGGCTCTCCTCCACATCAACTTCAACATCACAAATACTCCAGTCCTCAAAGGTGTCACCCCAATCGCACTTGCTTCCTCACAGCTCCCAAATCTCCAGCTGCCCGTCTGAGTATGAGGTAGAAAAGATGGTTGAGTCTGCAGAGCTGTTTACTCATACTATAGCCTGGGAATCAGAGGTCGACTCCAGCGCTTCTGTGAATCCAGACGAGGAAATGATCTGCACTGATGCCCAGAATCTTTATGAGTCGGATTCAGGACCAGACGCAGAAGCTTCTGACCATAATGTAGACCCTCATTCCCAAACTGTAACTAATGTTGGTGGAGACAATGAGGAAGACGATGATGAGACTCAAATACCTGATTGGAGCGACAACTTTAGTTTTTTGTCAGGGCAGGAACAGGTTGGCTCTGAGGACGACGGGTGTGATAACGCACAGGGTGATGATGATGAGGTTGGAGATCCCACTTACTGTCAACCCACAGTCAGCCAAGAGATGAGGTCAGCAGAGGAGGTGGAGGAAGATACTAGTGACGACGAGGTCAGGTTGCGCCTTCCTGGACAGAGACGTAGTACTGGAAGCACGTCAACAACTGCATCCTCAAACACAACTCTGCCTCTCACCACAAGTCGTGGTGGCTCTTCAGGTCGCATGGGTGCTAAGCCTTGCATAGCCTGGGCATTTTTTCAGATCGATAAAGATGACCCAACTCGTGTTATCTGTAACATTTGTCAGCAAAAGCTAAGTAGAGGCCAAAAAATACATAGTTTGAGTACTTCATGCATGAACCGGCACATGGACATGAAGCATAAGTTGCAGTGGGAAGCTCAGTGTGCTACAATGCGGCCTAGCCGGCCGGGCCAACCACCGTCTGCCATATCTTGTGCATCCGCGGCCTCTTCATCCTCTGTGACTGGGGGACAGCAGTCACACCTGTTTTGGGGCGCAGACCTGCCACCTCTTTACCCGCAACAGCCAGCGTGATTGGCAGGTCATCATTTTCTTTGGAGTTGGTAACACCAGCTGGTGTTGAGCGCTGTCCGACATCGATAGCACCACCTTTGGATCAAGGCAACCTAACATGTCCGCCTGCATCTTCCTCACAGACCGGCAGTTTGCCGGGGACACCCTTATCAACCCCGTCTAAGCACAATAGCCAGCCCTCGGTCCCTCAGATGTGGAAAAGTAAAAGACCATTTCCTCCTAGCCATGAGAAAGCTAAGAGGTTGAATTTCACCATCTGCAAGCTCTTGGCTACAGAAATGCTGCCTTTCCGCCTGGTGGACACAGAGGATTTTCGAGACCTTATGTCCGTCGCAGTGCCCCAGTACCAGATGCCCAGTCGGCACTACTTCTCAAAGAAAGGTGTGCCTGCGCTCCACCAGCATGTCGCACACAACATCACCGCTTCTTTGAGAAACTCTGTGTGTGACAGGGTGCATTTCACCACAGACACTTGGACGAGTAGGCATGGACAGGGGAGTTACATGTCGCTGACTGGGCACTGGGTAACTATGGTGACAGCAGGACAAGGGGCTGCTGTCCAAGTCTTGCCGTCCCCACGAGTTGTGCGTCAATCCTCTTTATGTCAAAGTTCCTCCACTGCTTCTGCCTCCTCAACCTCCTCTCGGTCTTCCACCTGCACCCAAAGCCTGTCTGGTAATGCCACAAGCTTTCTAACTGCGCAGAAGGGATCCTGCACACCTCCTTACTACGCTGGCAGTAGGGCTCAACGTCATCAGGCGGTTTTTACATTGAAATGTCTGGGAAATGTGAGTCACACAGCTGAGGAGTTGTGGTCAGCTCTGGAGAACCAATTTCATGAATGGTTGTCTCCACTGGACCTGAAACCAGGGAAGGCCGTGTGCGACAATGCTGCAAACCTGGGTGCGGCCCTTCGCCGGGGCAATGTCACACACGTGCCTTGTATGGCTCACTTGTTGAACCTGGTTGTCCAGCAATTTTTAGCCCACTATCCCAGACTAGATGGCCTTCTGCAGAGGGCACGGTCGCTGTGTGCTCACTTCCGCCGTTCGCATCCCGCAGCTCAGCGACTTACATCTCTACAGAAGTCGTTGGGCCTGCCACTTCACCGGCTAAAATGTGATGTGCCTACCCGGTGGAATTCAACTCTGCACATGTTGCAGCGACTGTGGCAGCACCGACAAGCCCTGGTGCAATATGTTCTGACGTATAGCCTGGGCCAACGAGATCCAGAGGTGGGGCAAATCACGCTGGAGGAGTGGTCTCAGATCAGGGACCTATGCACCCTTCTGCACAGTTTTGAAATGGCGACGAAGATGTTTAGTGCTGACGATGCCATTATCAGCATGACTATTCCGGTGATTTACATGCTGGAGCACATGTTAAACAGAATTCGGAGTCAGATGGTGGCACAAGAGGAGGTGGAGGAAGTAGAGGAGGAGGAGTTGTATGCGGAAGGGCTAACATCTGCAAGGTCCAGACGGTCGGCAGCACCAAGGCGGCAGGCATGTGAGGGTGGGGTAGATCGTTTTACCAGGGTGCATGGTAGCAGCCAAACTAGTGAGGAAGGTGCAGGAGCCCAGGAAGAAGTGGAGGACGAACTGATGGAAGACTCATCAGATGAGGGAGACCTTGATCACATTTCTGTTGTGCGAGGTTGGGGGGAGAGGACAGAGGAAGGAAGCATGATTGTTACCTCGCCACCAACACAACAGGGACTTGGTGCTCCTGGATGCGCAACACACATGAGTGCCTTCTTGCTGCACTACCTGCAACATGACCCTCGAATTGTGAGAATTAGAAATAATCCTGACTACTGGGTTGCCACACTGTTAGATCCCCGGTACAAAAGTAAATTTGCAGAAATTATTCCTGCCATAGAAAGGGATGCACGCATGCAGGAGTATCAGCAGAGACTGTTGCAGAATCTTACATGTGCTTTTCCACAAAATACCAGTGGTGCACGTAGTGAATCTCACAGTTCCAACTTGCCAACCGTGGGACCGTCAAGTGTTCAGCACTCAAACCGTAACAGAACCACAGTATCTGCTGGTAACATCAATTTTGCGGAATCATTTCACCACTTTTTTAGCCCATCCTTTGCAAGGCCACAGGAGACAAGAAGTCTGACACATAGTCAACGCCTAGAGACGATGGTACAGGAGTATCTCCAAGTAAACATTGAAGCCATGACTGTGTCACTGGACCCTTGTTCTTTTTGGGCTTCCAATCTGGATAAATGGCCGGAGCTAGCCACTTACGCCTTGGAGATCTTGTCATGCCCCGCAGCCAGTGTTCTGTCTGAACGTGTGTTCAGCGCTGCTGGTGGTGTGCTGACAGATAAGCGCACGCGGCTCTCCACTGATAATGTAGACAGACTCACGTTCATAAAGATGAACAAATCATGCATCCGAAACGACTTTTCTACCCCTGTGTCATCCTGGGGAGAGTAAAAGCTTGATGATTGGTTAAAATCACCCTACCAACCGTTTTAAGCTTTCAAATTACTAATCATGTTTATCTGTATCTTGGCTGGAAAATAATTTGGGCTTTGTAGCAGTGTGCAGCACTGATTCTATTAGGCCATCTATAATAAGCTCCACCAGATTTAAAATTACTAATCATGTTTATCTGTATCTTGACTGGAAAATAATTTGGGCTTTGTAGCAGTGTGCAGCACTGATCCTATTAGGCCATCTATACTAAAGCTTCACCAGATTTAAAATTAATAATATTTTTTAGCTGCATCTAGCCCGGAAGATAATTTTGGGGCTCCGAGATGCGCAAGACACATAAGTGCCTTCTCGCTGCACTACCTGCAGCATGACCCTCATATTGTCAGAATTCGAAGTAATCATGACTACTGGGTTGCCACACTCTTAGATCCCCCAAACTTTTCGATCAACCTTTTCATTTTAATAAAGACCAAAAAAATGGTCATTTTTGAAATTATAAGCATTAGCAGGTTGTTAGAAACTGAAATCAAACAGTTTTCAACTCAAAACTTTATTCTAGGTGATGTTACATTTTCACATAGGACCCCTTGTTCGAAAGGAGCTTCTGAACTCTCTTGTCCATTGAATTTGTCAGGTTTTGGATGGTTTCTGCTTCAATTGTTTTGCATGAGGACAGAATACCCTCCCAGAGCTGTTGCTTAGATGTGAACTGCCTCCCGCCGTTATAGACACTCTTTTTAATGATGCTCCAAAGGTTCTGAATGGGGTAGAGGTCAGGGGAGCATGGGGGTCACACCATAAGTTTGTCCCCTTTTATGCCCATATCAGCCAGAGATGCAGATGTTTTATGTGCAGCATGAGATGGTGCATTATCATGCAAAAAAATGATCTTGCTGTGAAATACACGGTTCTTCTTCTTGAACCATGGCAGGAAGTGCTGTTTGAGAAAATCCACATACATTATGGAGTTCATCTTTAGCGCCTTCAGGGATCCTAAAGGGGCCGACAATCTCTCTCCCCATGATTCTAGCCCAAAACATTACTCCACCTCCTCCTTGTTGGCGCTGTAGCCGTGTTTGCGTGGGGTGTCCATCAACCAGCCATCCTCCACTCCATCCATCTGGACCATAGAGCGCTGCACGGCACTCATCCGTGAACAAAACAGTTTTGAAATCAGTCTTCATGTAATGTTTGGCCCATTGGAGCCGTTTCTGCTTGTGTGAAGTGGATAGAGGAGGTCGACAGGATGGCGTATGCACAGCTGCAAACCTCTGAAGGACCCTGAATCTTGTTGTTCGGGGGACGTTGGAGGCACCAGCAGCTTCAAAAACTTGTCTGCTGCTATGACAAGGCTTTTTTGCCGCTGCTCTTTCAACCTGACGTAATTGCCTGTAGGAAAGAGTCCTCAATTTGCTCTTATCAGCACGCACACGTGTGTACTGTTAATCTGCTACATACTTCTTGATTGCCAAGACACTTCATCCTGATCATCGCACAATGTTGATTGTAGTCATGCCTTGACCTAAACACTCCACAATTTGTTGCTTCTCAGCAGCAGACACATCCTTTTTCTTTCCCATTTTGGCAGAAAATGTAGGCTGCTTAATAATGTGAGACAGCCTTCTTAAGTAGTCTTGCCTTTCATTGGACACACCTGCCAAACTAATTAGCACAGGTGTCTGCAATTGCTTACAGTGATATAAAGAGCCCTGACACACATCACCATCAATGAGTTTAACTGACAAACAAACAAATTCTTCCCTTATCACTCCTAAACACTTTTTGCATAATAATTTGGAACACAGTGTACATGTGCTTTTCCACAAAACACCAGTGGTTCACGTAGTGAATCTTACAGTTCTAACTTGCCAACCGTGGTCTGTATGGAGTTGTTCAATAAAGGGCCCAAAATTAAGATAACATAGATGGGAGAGGTCTCTATGAATAGGAATTCCTAAGTATTTGATACCCTGTGAGGGCCAGGCAAAGGGAAAGTTGGACTGGATGGAATCCTATATGGATTTGGGGAGGGAGACATCGAGGGCCTCAGACTTCGCTGCATTGATTTTAAAATTTGACCATGTAACAAAGTGATCTATTTCAGCCATAACAGCATGGATGGATATATGTGATTTAGTGATATATACTAGGACATCATCAGCAAATAGAGAGCACTTGTACTCGGTGCCTCCCACCTCAATCCACCTAATATTGGGGTTATGGCGAATTGATGAGAGCAGGTGCTCCGTCATTAGGATGTATAAGAGAGGGGACAGAGAACATCCCTGCCTTGTCCCATTGGTGATTGTGAAAGGTGATGAAAATGTTATGACGCGCCCCCTGGGCCTTGGGACACCCGGAGCCGGACCCTTTTTGGTGGATGCTAGTGGTTGTAGTCTCCGTGGCGGCGACCCGGTTCCGTGGCTCAGGGCGGTCAAACCAGTGGCGGAACTATTTATGTGGTTTTGATGTTTAAATGTCCGACTTCGCCACCCGTGGATTGCGGTCAGAGTGAACCGCCGCTCCAGGGCAGACCGCTGAGGCTGGTGTTGTGGGTGCAGCAGAGCGTAGCATAACTCCCCACGGGAGGAATATAGCCTCAGGGCAGTGTATGCGGAGGATGGGGGTGATGGTGCAGGGCAGCAGCAGTAACGACACGGAGTCAGTGATGCAGTCCAGGGCCTTTACTCACAGTTCTTATTATCCAGACCACGTCTGCAGGTAACGGCTGCCCATGTCGTACTGTGCTCACCAGGTGAGGGGCTCAGACAACTCCCAGATAACTTTGGAGCGCTTCACAGGACCCCCTTTGTGTGTCCTTTGTCTGGCCTTTCTTACCAACCCTTCTGTCCGGCTGCCTCGGGCCTCCTCTTGGTAAACTTGGCGCCAGTTTCCCTGACCCTATGTGGTGCCTTCCTAGCGGGTGTAGCGAGGGGCTGCGCCACATAAAATGTCACAGTCTCCTGTTTCTAGCTGAGGGTCGTTTCCTGCCTCCACTAGTTTCGGGGACCGGTCTCCCCCTTTGGCCTGACCCCTCCACGCAGGTGGATTCGGGCGTGAGGTGGCGACTTGCCCGTCCGCACCCCTGAGATCCCTTCGTTCCTCGTTCCTGGAGCCTTCTCCGCTCCTCTTCCTTCCTTCTCCCTCTTCCAGGCCTGGGCCTCTGTTACTAGGCCCGCCTCCGGAGCAGAGCTCATGCAGAGCCCCTGCTCCCTGCCACTTCTGCTCAGACTTCTCTGCACTGAACTAAGATGCTGCCCACCTTTTATACTCCCTTCTCAATGCACCCAGGAACTGCTTCCTCCCTGCTCCTGCACTACAGGGTTCCCCTTCCTTAGTGTTCCCTCCCCCTACTCCAGCCAGGGACAGGGACTGTCGTGCCCATCTCAGGGACATATTGGTCGCCCTGCCCCACGGCAATGTGGTGTAATGCATGCAGGTGTCGGGTCCTGATCCACACTACATCCTTACCTGAGAGTGAGATATCACACCTCTGGGTGAGGTGCAATACCTCTGTAGCAACCGAGCCCTCAGGGTGCTACAGTTCCATTTATCTTCAGCCGAGGTGACGTATTGCGATACAGGGCCGTGATTTTGGCTATAAAAGGGTCCCCTAGACCCGTACCCCAAGCTTTTTAAGAGCATCATATATGGCGTGCCAGGAGACTCTATGGAATGCTTTCTCAGCATCCAACGAGAGTATCTAATTACAAATTTTTAACTGCATCTAGCCCAGGAAATACTTTGTGCCTAGTAGCAGTGTCTGCTAGTCAGCGGATTATCCCGGCAGTTAAGCAAGCTACACCACCTGTAGTGTGGACACTTAATTTTTTCAAAGGAAATGCTTCGGGACCACGGGATACTCAGTGAAGAGCATCAGGAGGCACCCCAAGGCATAGGGGCTGGGACTGGCAGTAGGTTGCCTTCCGGTGGACAGCCGAGCTCGATCCTTATAAAAGCTTTTTAACTGCAGCAGCTTTAGTGTACGCTACTGGAGCTGTAATTACGCGGCTGCTGGCATGAGACTTGCCCTCCAATAGATCCTTGTAAATGGATTTAAAGTGTATTCATTCAAATTAGAGAGACAATTTAAATTAAAAAGCTTAGAGCTGCCTCCACCACAGGGGGGCTCGCTCGACCCACCAGCGGACAGGCACCAGTATTGGGAGAGGGGGCTGGCCGTCAGGGTTCACCGTGGCTCTGGCACAAACCCGGCGACGCGGAGGTGGCACGGGCAGGAGCGGACTGAACCTGTCGGCTTCTCACTTTTTGGATTTTAGAAGGGCATGACATGCCTATATCTGTGTCTCCCCCTCCTTTTACTCCTCCACCTCTTTTCTTTTCACATGACTATATGTACTTGTCACTTTTCCATGTGTTAGTTGTGTCTTCTGAGCAGTTTGTCAGCTTTTGGACACCTTTGAAGGTGTTTTCTATGTGTTTCTATGTGTTTTTGTTTGCCTGCCATTGGTTTTAACGGTGTTCGAAGGTGTTCGACGAACAGTTCGACGAACAGTTCGGCGAACACACGGGTGTTCGACGAACCGAACCGAACTCGAACACTACGGGGGTGGCTCAACACTAATCTTTAGCGCCTTCAGGGATCCTAAAGGGGCCGACAATCTCTCTCCCCATGATTCCAGCCTAAAACATTACTCCACCTCCTCCTTGTTGGCGCTGTACCCATGTTTGCGTGGGGTGTCCATCAACCAGCCATCCTCCACTCCATCCATCTGGACCATCGAGCGCTGCACGGCACTCATCCGTGAACAAAACAGTTTTGAAATCAGTCTTCATGTAATGTTTGGCCCACTGGAGCCGTTTCTGCTTGTGTGAAGTGGATAGAGGAGGTCGACAGGATGGCATATGCACAGCTGCAAACCTCTGAAGGACCCTGCATCTTGTTGTTCGGGGGACATTGGAGGCACCAGCAGCTTCAAAAACTTGTCTGCTGCTATGACAAGGCTTTTTTGCCGCTGCTCTTTTAACCTGACGTAATTGCCTGTAGGAAAGAGTCCTCAATTTGCCCTTATCAGCACGCACACGTGTGTACTGTGAATCAGCTACATACTTCTTGATTGCCAAGACACTTCATCCTGATCATCGCACAATGTTGATTGTAGTCATGCCTTGACCTAAACACTCCACAATTTGTTGCTTCTCAGCAGCCGACACATCCTTTTTCTTTCCCATTTTGGCAGAAAATGTAGGCTGCTTAATAATGTGAGACAGCCTTCTTAAGTAGTCTTGCCTTTCATTGGACACACCTGCCAAACTAATTATCACAGGTGTCTGCAATTGCTTACAGTGATATAAAGAGCCCTGACACACATCACCATCAATGAGTTTAACTGACAAACAAACAAATTCTTTCCTTATAACTCCTAAACACTTTTTGCATAATAATTTGGAACACAGTGTACATGTGCTTTTCCACAAAACACCAGTGGTTCACGTAGTGAATCTTACAGTTCTAACTTGCCAACCGTGGTCTGTATGGAGTTGTTCAATAAAGGGCCCAAAATTAAGATAAAATAGATGGGAGAGGTCTCTATGAATAGGAATTCCTAAGTATTTGATACCCTGTGAGGGCCAGGCAAAGGGAAAGTTGGACTGGACGGAATCCTATATGGATTTGGGGAGGGAGACATCGAGGGCCTCAGACTTCGCTGCATTGATTTTAAAATTTGACCATGTAACAAAGTGATCTATTTCAGCCATAACAGCATGGATGGATATATGTGATTGAGTGATATATACTAGTACATCATCAGCAAATAGAGAGCACTTGTACTCGGTGCCTCCCACCTCAATCCACCTAATATTGGGGTTATGGCGAATTGATGAGAGCAGGTGCTCCGTCACTAGGATGTATAAGAGAGGGGACAGAGGACATCCCTGCCTTGTCCCATTGGTGATTGTGAAAGGTGATGAAAATGTTCTGATGCACCCCCTGGGCCTTGGGACACCCAGAGCCGGACCCTTTTTGGTGGATGCTGGTGGTTGTAGTCTTTGTGGCGGCGACCCGGTTCCGTGGCTCAGGGTGGTAAAACCAGTGGCGGAACTATTTATGTGGTTTTGATGTTTAAATGTCCGACTACGCCACCCGTGGATTGCGGTCAGAGTGAACCGCCGCTGCAGGGCAGACCGCTGAAGCTGGTGTTGTGGGTGCTGCAGAGCGTAGCATAACTCCCCACGGGAGGAGTATAGCCTCAGGGCAGTGTATGCGGAGGATGGGGGTGATGGTGCAGGGCAGCAGCAGTAACGACACGGAGTCAGTGATGCAGTCCAGGGCCTTTACTCACAGTTCTTATTATCCAGACCACGTCTGCAGGTAACGGCTGCCCACGTCGTACTGTGCTCACCAGGTGAGGGGCTCAGACAACTCCCAGATAACTTTGGAGCGCTTCACAGGACCCCCTTTGTGTGTCCTTTGTCTGGCCTTTCTTACCAACCCTTCTGTCCGGCTGCCTCGGGCCTCCTCTTGGTAAACTTGGCGCCAGTTTCCCTGACCCTATGTGCTGCCCTCCTAGCGGGTGTAGCGAGGGGCTGCGCCACATAAAATGTCACAGCCTCCGGTTTCTAGCTGAGGGTCGTTTCCTGCCTCCACTAGTTTTGGGGACCGGTCTCCCCCTTTGGCCTGACCCCTCCACGCAGGTGGATTCGGGCGTGCGGTGGCGACTCGCCCATCCGCACCCCTGGGATCCCTTCGTTCCTCGTTCCTGGAGCCTTCTCCGCTCCTCTTCCTTCCTTCTCCCTCTTCCAGGCCTGGGCCTCTGTTACTAGGCCCGCCTCTGGAGCAGAGCTCATGCAGAGCCTCTGCTCCCTGCCACTTCTGCTCAGACTTCTCTGCACTGAACTAAGATGGTGCCCACCTTTTATACTCCCTTCTCAATGCACCCAGGAACTGCTTCCTCCCTGCTCCTGCACTACAGGGTTCCCCTTCCTCAGTGTTCCCTCCCCCCACTCCAGCCAGGGACAGGGACTGTCGTGCCCATCTCAGGGGCATATTGGTCGCCCTGCACCACGGCAATGTGGTGTAATGCATGCAGGTGTCGGGTCCTGATCCACACTTCATCCTTACCTGAGAGTGAGATATCACACCTCTGGGTGAGGTGCAATACCTCTGTAGCAACCGAGCCCTGAGGGTGCTACAGTTCCATTTATCTTCAGCCAAGTGACGTATTGCGATACAGGGCCGTGATTTTGGCTATAAAAGGGTCCCCTAGACCCCTACCCCAAGCTTTTTAAGAGAATCATATATGGCGTGCCAGGAGACTCTATTGAATGCTTTCTCAGCATCCAACGAGAGTATCTAATTACAAATTTTTAACTGCATCTAGCCCAGGAAATACTTTGTGCCTAGTAGCAGTGTCTGCTAGTCAGCGGATTATCCCGGCTGTTAAGCAAGCTACACCATCTGTAGTTTGGACACTTAATTTTTTCAAAGGAAATGCTTCGGGACCACGGGATACTCAGTGAAGAGCATCAGGAGGCACCCCAAGGCATAGGGGCTGGGACTGGCAGTAGGATGCCTTGCGGTGGACAGCCGAGCTCGATCCTTATAAAAGCTTTTTAACTGCAGCAGCTTTAGTGGACGCTGCTGGAGCTGGAATTATGCGGCTGCTGGCATGAGACTTGCCCTCCAATAGATCCTTGTAAATGGATTTAAAGTGTATTCATTCAAATTAGAGAGACAATTTAAATTAAAAAGCTTAAAGCTGCCTCCACCACATGGGGGCTCGCTCGACCCACCAGTGGACAGGCACCAGTATTGGGAGAGGGGGGCTGGCCGTCAGGGTTCACCGCGGCTCTGGCACAAACCCGGCGACACGGAGGTGGCACGGGCAGGAGCGGACTGAACGTGTCGGCTTCTCACTTTTTGGATTTTAGAAGGGCATGACATGCCTATACCTGTGTCTCCCCCTCCTTTTACTCCTCCACCTCTTTTCTTTTCTCATGACTATATGTACTTGTCACTTTTCCATGTGTTAGTTGTGTCTTCTGAGCAGTTTGTCAGCTTTTGGACACCTTTGAAGGTGTTTTCTATGTGTTTCAATGTGTTTTTGTTTGCCTGCCATTGGTTTTAATGGTGTTCGAAGGTGTTCGACGAACAGTTAGACGAACAGTTCGGCGAACACACGGGTGTTCGACGAACCGAACCGAACTCGAACACTACGGGGGTGGCTCAACACTAGTAGGGACAACTGAACACTGCAGTGGAACCAGGACGTTGACGGTGATTGTTGCAAGTCTGCAATGACAGTTGCATGGCGGGAGGCATCTTTGCATACGTCAAGGATCTATTATGATGGGCACACTTTTAAGCAGTGACCTGGGAGTCAGAGATGCTTCCAGAGGTCTTCCCCATGCCGTTTCTATGTCTTTTCAGCACAGTATGCATGTGTCTGATGATGTTTCACACACCACATGGCCAGATAAGGTGATAAAATGTTAAAATGACATTTCCTGGTGAAATCATTTGTCTTGTTTGAAAGCAATTCAAAAGTGCAAAAATGCATCAAAAACGCTACGTGTGAACAAAGGCCAAGTTGTGGAGCAGTATTTTTGTTTTTGGTTATTTATTTTGCCTTCTATACAAGTCATTACCCTGGAAAGAATGTTGGTTTCGTTTTTGTATGTTTTATTGTGAGTCCGTAAAAGTGGCGTAATACTCTTACCACGTTGTTGATAGCTTTGATCTGGGAGTCAGAGATGCTTCCAGGGGTCTTCCCCATGCTGTTCCCATGTCATTTGAGCACTGTTCCCATTGATTTGGGCAATTTTTAGGCCCTCTGCAGACCGCCGGGGGGAGCCACCTAAAAAATGCTCGAGTTTCCCAAAGACTTACATTGGGCTCGTCGCTCGGGTCGAGCACCCGAGTATTCCAATTTGCTCGACCCGAGCAACGAGTACCCGAGCATTTTAGTGCTCACTCATCTCTAATGACAATCTATTGGTGTAGCTATCATTGCTTTATCTTGAAATGATAATAAGGTACCGGGATTATAATATCATATTGGTATATTTCTGGTTTAGAGATGGGCACACTTTGGAAAGGTTATAGCCTTTCCTTTTAATTTATTTTTTTATATAATTGTTGTGCACATAGTTTGGTTAACATTCTATATATTTCCTTCACAGTCTCACATTCACTTATTTTACATTTATTTCATTATTAATTTCACTATTAATGTTTATTTTTATTTTTCATCTTATTTTGTCACACATTCATTCATTCCAAGATCACATATCACAGGACACAGAATATAAAGAAATTTATTTATCCTATGATAAATATTTCACATGTCACAGGATACATAATATAAAGAAATACTTTATATCTCACCATATTCTCACACATTACACACTTTCATCGTCACTTTTTACTCGCATTCATTCACATAGACTTAATTATATAAATTCCTCATCACTTAATTACAATAGACACACCTTGATTAAATACGCTTTAAAAATATATACCATATAACTGAGGTCAATATCTATGGGCATAAATGCTTTTAAAACTCTGGTGCCTTGGCACACCCCCTCTGAACTCTGCTACTACCATATGGGGATTCCTAACAGAGAGTGCGCATGCGCATGTGAACGGGCCCGTTTGACTTCCGATCCTGCGCAACAGACACTGTATGCATTCCACCGCATGTGTGTCAGGCGCAGTGATTCCGGAAGTCCCATTTGCTTACAGGGCACCCACGTCATTGACGCATGCGCCGTAACCACTCTGGATTATCAAGTACATCATAAACAGCTGGTGGGAGGAGTACGTAAACGGTACACTGTGAACACACACTAACGCCCCCTATTGAAGAAGCCCAAGGCGAAACGTCGTCGTCGGTGTAAATCGCAGTTTCATCCTCACGAGTCAGACATTAAGCCATGTAAGTACTTTCCTTAGAATTATCATGCCTGCTGTCTGTGAACTCTAAATGAATTTGCCCTTACATTCACATCATGTTACCTATGAAATTAATTGTTGCTGGTTGCACCTCCCCCTTCTTTTTCTTCTTTTTTGACATTACATTGTCTTAAATACAAAATATAAAATTAACTAAATACTAAAAATTTATATATTTATATACTTTTTAGTATACAGAGAGGAAAAAACTTTTGCACTTGCACTTTGTGTCTCTGAATTCTAGATTAAGGGGATACAATTTATATTAAAAATCTTGTCTTCAGCACTTTATTATTAGGGAATGAGTGCAATGGAAATTAATATTTGAGTATCTTGACACTACTAATATAAAAGGAGACAGCTTACCATAATAATACAAGTTTATAATTGAGATTAGACTTTATGATTTTGAAAGTACCTGTTTTTTATATATAAAAATAAAAAAAAAACTAATTGGAAATAAAAATTATTTAATTTTAATAATTGTGTTTATATCTTCCTTGAAACTGGTCTGATTCTGCTTGAGTTTGTTTGTTGATATTATACCTTGAATCGGAAGTTGTAATCTATTGACCTTCCTTTTGAAATCTGACATCAAGCCCAGGTTAGTAATGGAGAGGTGTTTATAAGACAAGTTTGTTTGTTGATATTATACCTTGATGTTAGCTGCCATTATAAGTAGAGATGAGCGTTGTTCTACTCGAACTGTTCGCCAATCTCAAATTCGAGCTGTTTTGGGCGGTGATCGAGCCGTTCGGCGAACACGAACAATTTGAGAAAAATTCGGCTGTTCGAGGTTATGTTCGATAACTGTTCGTGCACCAAAATCATAACTGGATTTTTTCTCAGTAA
The DNA here is from genome assembly GCF_046119375.1 of Phyllobates terribilis. NCBI lineage: Eukaryota > Metazoa > Chordata > Amphibia > Anura > Dendrobatidae > Phyllobates > Phyllobates terribilis. The sequence goes on from NW_027362772.1 coordinate 120,242,979, forward strand.
TGATGAAAATTAATGTTAATACGCAGTTTGAGTGTACAGCGGGGTGGGGGGAGGGGCAGGGGATGGATCTCTGCAGGAACAATGAAGATCTCCATTTTTTTTTCTCTTTCCCGCATTTGCAGTGGGGAGGTGCAATCTGTCAGCCTATCAGCAGCGCACACACGGAGCGAAGTGCTTTTTTTCACACAAGCAAGGGCATGTGTCATTAGCAGTGTATGTCACATGTCCTTGCCCTATAAGACCAAGCCATTTTCCCCATCGCCACCATTTTCTCACTGCTGCAGCTGCGTGTTAGACGGCACCGCTGTTGCTGTGTGCGCTATACCTTGTTAATTTCAAGCCAATTTTCGCACAAATATACAGATAGCTTGGGAGTAGGGAATAGTTGTGATTGCAGTCCTTTTAAGGACTAGGTTACAGCATTTCCTACGACTTTTATCAGGGAGGTCTGTGCTCTTAAATAGATAGATTGTGGGAGTAAAGACTAATTGTAATTGGAGTCCTTTTCAGGACTAGGTTCATCAGTTCCTATCAGTTTTTGCCAGGCAGGTCTGTGCCAGTGCTGTGAAAGTTTTTTTCACAGCATTTGGCTGAATCTAGCAAAGCTAATCCTTTTTGGCCTATTGCAGAGTGTGTTAGTCAGTGGAGTAGAATATCTGTGTTGCAAGATATACCACCTGTGTATAGAATACCAATTTTTTTACTGCACCTAGTGAAGTAAAATCTTTTGGGCATAGCATCATTCTATTAGTCCATCTATACTGACCTCCATCAGGTTGCAAACTGAATATAATTTTTTTCTGCATCTAGCTCTGAAAAAATATTTGGCCTTCTAGCAGTGTGTCGGACTTTCTCTATTAGTCCATCTATACTGACCTCCATCAGGTTGCAAATTAAAAATAATTTTTATCTGCATCTACAGTACCTCTGAAAAAATATTTGGGCTTCTAGCTGTGTGTGGGACTTGTTGTATTAGTCCATCTATACTGACCTCCATCAGGTTGCAAACTGAAAATATTTTTTTCTGCATCTATCTCTGAAAAAATATTGGGCTTCTAGCTGTGTGTGGGACTTGTTGTATTAGTCCATCTATACTGACCTCCATCAGGTTGCAAACTGAATATATTTTTTTCTGCATCTACCTCTGAAAAAATATTGGGCTTCTAGCTGTGTGTGGGACTTGTTGTTTTAGTCCATCTATACTGACCTCCATCAGGTTGCAAACTGAATATATTTTTTTCTGGATCTACCTCTGAAAAAATATTGGGCTTCTAGCTGTGTGTGGGACTTGTTGTATTAGTCCATCTATACTGACCTCCATCAGGTTGCAAACTGAATATATTTTTTTCTGCATCTACCTCTGAAAAAATATTGGGCTTCTAGCTGTGTGTGGGTCTTGTTCTATTAATCCATCTATACAGACCTCCATCAGGTTGCAAACTGAATATAATTTTTTTCTGCATCTAGCTCTGAAAAAATATTTGGCCTTCTAGCAGTGTGTGGGACTTGTTCTATTAGTCCACCTATACTGACCTCGATCAGGTTGCAAATTCAAAATAATTTTCTGTATGCATCTAGCTCTGAAAAAATATTTGGCCTTCTAGCAGTGTGTGGGACTTTCTCTGTTAGTCCATCTATACTGACCTCCATCAGGTTGCAAACTAAATATAATTTTTTTCTGCATCTAGCTCTGAAAAAATATTTGGCCTTCTAGCAGTGTGTCGGACTTTCTCTATTAGTCCATCTATACTGACCTCCATCAGGTTGCAAATTAAAAATAATTTTTATCTGGATCTACAGTACCTCTGAAAAAATATTTGGGCTTCTAGCTGTGTGTGGGACTTGTTGTATTAGTCCATCTATACTGACCTCCATCAGGTTGCAAACTGAATATATTTTTTTCTGCATCTACCTCTGAAAAAATATTGGGCTTCTAGCTGTGTGTGGGACTTGTTGTATTAGTCCATCTATACTGACCTCTATCAGGTTGCAAACTGAATATATTTTTTTCTGCATCTACCTCTGAAAAAATATTGGGCTTCTAGCTGTGTGTGGGACTTGTTGTATTAGTCCATCTATACTGACCTCCATCAGGTTGCAAACTGAATATATTTTTTTCTGCATCTACCTCTGAAAAAATATTGGGCTTCTAGCTGTGTGTGGGACTTGTTGTATTAGTCCATCTATACTGACCTCCATCAGGTTGCAAACTGAATATATTTTTTTCTGCATCTACCTCTGAAAAAATATTGGGCTTCTAGCTGTGTGTGGGACTTGTTGTATTAGTCCATCTATACTGACCTCCATCAGGTTGCAAACTGAATATATTTTTTTCTGCATCTACCTCTGAAAAAATATTGGGCTTCTAGCTGTGTGTGGGACTTGTTGTATTAGTCCATCTATACTGACCTCCATCAGGTTGCAAACTGAATATATTTTTTTCTGCATCTTCTTCTGAAAAAATATAGGGCTTCTAGCTGTGTGTGGGACTTGTTGTATTAGTCCATCTATACTGAACTCCATCAGGTTGCAAACTGAATATATTTTTTTCTGCATCTACCTCTGAAAAAATATTGGGCTTCTAGCTGTGTGTGGGTCTTGTTCTATTAATCCATCTATACAGACCTCCATCAGGTTGCAAACTGAATATAATTTTTTTCTGCATCTACCTCTGAAAAAATATTTGGCCTTCTAGCAGTGTGTGAGACTTTCTCTGTTAGTCCATCTATACTGACCTCCATCAGGTTGCAAACTGAATATAATTTTTTTCTGCATCTAGCTCTGAAAAAATATTTGGCCTTCTAGCAGTGTGTCGGACTTTCTCTATTAGTCCATCTATACTGACCTCCATCAGGTTGCAAATTAAAAATAATTTTTATCTGCATCTACAGTAGCTCTGAAAAATTATTTGGGCTTCTAGCTGTGTGTGGGACTTGTTGTATTCGTCCATCTCTACTGACCTTCATCAGGTTGCAAACTGAATATATTTTTTTCTGCATCTACCTCTGAGAAAATATTGGGCTTCTAGCTGTGTGTGGGACTTGTTGTATTAGTCCATCTATACTGACCTCCATCAGGTTGCAAACTGAATATATTTTTTTCTGCATCTACCTCTGAAAAAATATTGGGCTTCTAGCTGTGTGTGGGACTTGTTGTATTAGTCCATCTATACTGACCTCCATCAGGTTGCAAACTGAATATATTTTTTTCTGCATCTACCTCTGAAAAAATATTGGGCTTCTAGCTGTGTGTGGGTCTTGTTCTATTAATTCATCTATACAGACCTCCATCAGGTTGCAAACTGAATATAATTTTTTTCTGCATCTAGCTCTGAAAAAATATTTGGCCTTCTAGCAGTGTGTGGGACTTGTTCTATTAGTCCACCTATACTGACCTCGATCAGGTTGCAAATTCAAAATAATTTTTTGTATGCATCTAGCTCTGAAAAAATATTTGGCCTTCTAGCAGTGTGTGGGACTTTCTCTGTTAGTCCATCTATACTGACCTCCATCAGGTTGCAAACTGAATATAATTTTTTTCTGCATCTAGCTCTGAAAAAATATTTGGCCTTCTAGCAGTGTGTCGGACTTTCTCTATTAGTCCATCTATACTGACCTCCATCAGGTTGCAAATTAAAAATAATTTTTATCTGCATCTACAGTACCTCTGAAAAAATATTTGGGCTTCTAGCTGTGTGTGGGACTTGTTGTATTAGTCCATCTATACTGACCTCCATCAGGTTGCAAATTGAATATAATTTTTTTCTGCATCTAACCCAGCCAATAGTTTTGGCCTAATACCACAGTTTGGCCACTCAGCTCTGCTCGGTTACCATCCATTGTTTTTTTGTGCAAACAACTCCAGAGTTGTGAATTAGTTAACCACCAAAATGAGTGGAAAAAGGCCTGCTGCTGGTGGAAAGGGGAATAGGCGTGTTGGGAAGGGGAAAAAAGGTTGTGTCCGTGGGGTAGGTGTTAAAGCAACAGTAACATCTGCAGAAGAAAGACCATCTTCCAGCCAAACTAAAATGTCTACTTCTTTTAGCGGACAATGTGATAAGATCCCTTTCTTACGGCCACGCCAATCGCTACAAATTCCAGATGAGGCACAAAAACTGCAGGTGCTTCAACGGATATCAAGTGCTCCTTTAAGTGGGCTCTCCTCCACATCAACTTCAACTTCACAAATACTCCAGTCCTCAAAGGTGTCACCCCAATCGCACTTGCTTCCTCACAGCTCCCAAATCTCCAGCTGCCCGTCTGAGTATGAGGTAGAACAGATGGTTGAGTCTGCAGAGCTGTTTACTCATACTATAGCCTGGGAATCAGAGGTCGACTCCAGCGCTTCTGTGAATCCAGATGAGGAAATGATCTGCACTGATGCCCAGAATCTTTATGAGTCGGATCCAGGACCAGACGCAGAAGGTTCTGACCATAATGTAGACCCTCATTCCCAAACTGTAACTCCTGTTGGTGGAGACAATGAGGAAGACGATGATAAGACTCAAATACCTGATTGGAGCGACAACTTTAGTTTTTTGTCAGGGCAGGAACAGGTTGGCTCTGAGGACGATGGGTGTGATAACGCACAGGGTGATGATGATGAGGTTGGAGATCCCACTTACTGTCAACCCACAGTCAGCCAAGAGATGAGGTCAGCAGAGGAGATGGAGGAAGATGCTAGTGACGACGAGGTCAGGTTGCGCCTTCCTGGACAGAGACGTAGTACTGGAAGCACGTCAACAACTGCATCCTCAAACACAACTCTGCCTCTCACCACAAGTCGTGGTGGCTCTTCAGGTCGCATGGGTGCTAAGCCTTGCATAGCCTGGGCATTTTTTCAGATCGATAAAGATGACCCAACTCGTGTTATCTGTAACATTTGTCAGCAAAAGCTAAGTAGAGGCCAAAAAATACATAGTTTGAGTACTTCATGCATGAACCGGCACATGGACATGAAGCATAAGTTGCAGTGGGAAGCTCAGTGTGCTACAATGCGGACTAGCCGGCCGGGCCAACCACCGTCTGCCATATCTTGTGCATCCGCGGCCTCTTCATCCTCTGTGACTGGGGGGACAGCAGTCACACCTGTTTTGGGGCGCAGACCTGCCACCTCTTTACCCGCAACAGCCAGCGTGATTGGCAGGTCATCATTTTCTTTGGAGGTGGGAACACCAGCTGGTGTTGAGCGCTGTCCGACATCGATAGCACCACCTTTGGATCAAGGCAACCTAACATGTCCGCCTGCATCTTCCTCACAGACCGGCAGTTTGCCGGGGACACCCTTATCAACCCCGTCTAAGCACAATAGCCAGCCCTCGGTCCCTCAGATGTGGACAAGTAAAAGACCATTTCCTCCTAGCCATGAGAAAGCTAAGAGGTTGAATTTCACCATCTGCAAGCTCTTGGCTACAGAAATGCTGCCTTTCCGCCTGGTGGACACAGATGATTTTCGAGACCTTACGTCCGTCGCAGTGCCCCAGTACCAGATGCCCAGTCGGCACTACTTCTCAAAGAAAGGTGTGCCTGCGCTCCACCAGCATGTCGCACACAACATCACCGCTTCTTTGAGAAACTCTGTGTGTGACAGGGTGCATTTCAACACAGACACTTGGACGAGTAGGCATGGACAGGGGCGTTACATGTCGCTGACTGGGCACTGGGTAACTATGGTGACAGCAGGACAAGGGGCTGCTGTCCAAGTCTTGCCGTCCCCACGAGTTGTGCGTCAATCCTCTTTATGTCAAAGTTCCTCCACTGCTTCTGCCTCCTCAACCTCCTCTCGGTCTTCCACCTGCACCCAAAGCCTGTCTGGTCATGCCACAAGCTTTCTAACTGCGCAGAAGGGATCCTGCACACCTCCTTACTATGCTGGCAGTAGGGCTCAACGTCATCAGGCGGTTTTTACATTGAAATGTCTGGGAAATGTGAGTCACACAGCTGAGGAGTTGTGGTCAGCTCTGGAGAACCAATTTCATGAATGGTTGTCTCCACTGGACCTGAAACCAGGGAAAGCCGTGTGCGACAATGCTGCAAACCTGGGTGCGGCCCTTCGCCGGGGCAATGTCACACACGTGCCTTGTATGGCTCACGTGTTGAACCTGGTTGTCCAGCAATTTTTAGCCCACTATCCCAGACTAGATGGCCTTCTGCAGAGGGCACGGTCGCTGTGTGCTCACTTCCGCCGTTCGCATCCCGCAGCTCAGCGACTTACATCTCTACAGAAGTCGTTGGGCCTGCCACTTCACCGGCTAAAATGCGATGTGCCTACCCGGTGGAATTCATCTCTGCACATGTTGCAGCGACTGTGGCAGCACCGACAAGCCCTGGAGCAATACGTTCTGACGTATAGCCTGGGCCAACGAGATCCAGACGTGGGGCAAATCACGCTGGAGGAGTGGTCTCAGATCAGGGACCTATGCACCCTTCTGCACAGTTTTGAAATGGCGACGAAGATGTTTAGTGCTGACGATGCCATTATCAGCATGACTATTCCGGTGATTTACATGCTGGAGCACATGTTAAACAGAATTCGGAGTCAGGTGGTGGCACAAGAGGAGGTGGAGGAAGTAGAGGAGGAGGAGTTGTATGCGGAAGGGCTAACATCTGCAAGGTCCAGACGGTCGGCAGCACCAAGGCGGCAGGCATGTGAGGGTGGGGGAGATGGTTTTACCAGGGCGCATGGTAGCAGCCAAACTAGTGAGGAAGGTGCAGGAGCCCAGGAAGAAGTGGAGGACGAACTGATGGAAGACTCATCAGATGAGGGAGACCTTGATCACATTTCTGTTGTGCGAGGTTGGGGGGAGAGGACAGAGGAAGGAAGCATGATTGTTACCTCGCCACCAACACAACAGGGACTTGGTGCTCCTGGATGCGCAACACACATGAGTGCCTTCTTGCTGCACTACCTGCAACATGACCCTCGAATTGTGAGAATTAGAAATAATCCTGACTACTGGGTTGCCACACTGTTAGATCCCCGGTACAAAAGTAAATTTGCAGAAATTATTCCTGCCATAGAAAGGGATGCACGCATGCAGGAGTATCAGCAGATACTGTTGCAGAATCTTACATGTGCTTTTCCACAAAATACCAGTGGTGCACGTAGTGAATCTCACAGTTCCAACTTGCCAACCGTGGGACCGTCAAGTGTTCAGCACTCAAACCGTAACAGAACCACAGTATCTGCTGGTAACATCAATTTTGCGGAATCATTTCACCACTTTTTTAGCCCATCCTTTGCAAGGCCACAGGAGACAAGAAGTCTGACACATAGACAACGCCTAGAGACGATGGTACAGGAGTATCTCCAAGTAAACATTGAAGCCACGACTGTGTCACTGGACCCTTGCTCTTTTTGGGCTTCCAATCTGGATAAATGGCCGGAGCTAGCCACTTACGCCTTGGAGATCTTGTCATTCCCCGCAGCCAGCGTTCTGTCTGAACGTGTGTTCAGCGCTGCTGGTGGTGTGCTGACAGATAAGCGCACGCGGCTCTCCACTGATAATGTAGACAGACTCACGTTCATAAAGATGAACAAATCATGGATCCGAAACGACTTTTCTACCCCTGTGTCATCCTGGGGAGAGTAAAAGCTTGATGATTGGTTAAAATCACCCTACCAACCGTTTTAAGCTTTCAAATTACTAATCATGTTTATCTGTATCTTGACTGGAAAATAATTTGGGCTTTGTAGCAGTGTGCAGCACTGATCCTATTAGGCCATCTATACTAAAGCTTCACCAGATTTAAAATTAAAAATAATTTTTAGCTGCATCTAGCCCGGAAAATAATTTTGGGGCTCCGAGATGCGCAAGACACATAAGTGCCTTCTTGCTGCACTACCTGCAGCATGACCCTCATATTGTCAGAATTCGAAGTAATCATGACTACTGGGTTGCCACACTCTTAGATCCCCCAAACTTTTCGATCAACCTTTTCATTTTAATAAAGACCAAAAAAATGGTCATTTTTGAAATTATAAGCATTAGCAGGTTGTTAGAAACTGAAATCAAACAGTTTTCAACTCAAAACTTTATTCTAGGTGATGTTACATTTTCACATAGGACCCCTTGTTCGAAAGGAGCTTCTGAACGCTCTCGTCCATTGAATTTGTCAGGTTTTGGATGGTTTCTGCTTCAATTGTTTTGCATGAGGACAGAATACCCTCCCAGAGCTGTTGCTTAGATGTGAACTGCCTCCCGCCATCATAGACACTCCTTTTAATGATGCTCCAAAGGTTCTGAATGGGGTAGAGGTCAGGGGAGCATGGGAGTCACACCATAAGTTTGTCCCCTTTTATGCCCATATCAGCCAGAGATGCAGATGTTTTATGTGCAGCATGAGATGGTGCATTATCATGCAGAAAAATGATCTTGCTGTGAAATACACGGTTCTTCTTCTTGAACCATGGCAGGAAGTGCTGTTTGAGAAAATCCACATACATTATGGAGTTCATCTTTAGCGCCTTCAGGGATCCTAAAGGGGCCGACAATCTCTCTCCCCATGATTCCAGCCCAAAACATTACTCCACCTCCTCCTTGTTGGTGCTGTAGCCGTGTTTGCGTGGGGTGTCCATCAACCAGCCATCCTCCACTCCATCCATCTGGACCATCGAGCGCTGCACGGCACTCATCCGTGAACAAAACAGTTTTGAAATCAGTCTTCATGTAATGTTTGGCCCACTGGAGCCGTTTCTGCTTGTGTGAAGTGGATAGAGGAGGTCGACAGGATGGCGTATGCACAGCTGCAAACCTCTGAAGGACCCTGCATCTTGTTGTTCGGGGGACGTTGGAGGCACAAGCAGCTTCAAAAACTTGTCTGCTGCTATGACAAGGCTTTTTTGCCGCTGCTCTTTCAACCTGACGTAATTGCCTGTAGGAAAGAGTCCTCAATTTGCCCTTATCAGCACGCACACGTGTGTACTGTGAATCAGCTACATACTTCTTGATTGCCAAGACACTTCATCCTGATCATCGCACAATGTTGATTGTAGTCATGCCTTGACCTAAACACTCCACAATTTGTTGCTTCTCAGCAGCCGACACATCCTTTTTCTTTCCCATTTTGGCAGAAAATGTAGGCTGCTTAATAATGTGAGAGAGCCTTCTTAAGTAGTCTTGCCTTTCATTGGACACACCTGCCAAACTAATTAGCACAGGTGTCTGCAATTGCTTACAGTGATAAAAAGAGCCCTGACACACATCACCATCAATGAGTTTAACTGACAAACAAACAAATTCTTCCCTTATCACTCCTAAACACTTTTTGCATAATAATTTGGAACGCAGTGTACATGTGCTTTTCCACAAAACACCAGCGGTTCACGTAGTGAATCTTACAGTTCTAACTTGCCAACCGTGGTCTGTATGGAGTTGTTCAATAAAGGGCCCAAAATTAAGATAACATAGATGGGAGAGGTCTCTATGAATCGGAATTCCTAAGTATTTGATACCCTGTGAGGGCCAGGCAAAGGGAAAGTTGGACTGGATGGAATCCTATATGGATTTGGGGAGGGAGACATCGAGGGCCTCAGACTTCGCTGCATTGATTTTAAAATTTGACCATGTAACAAAGTGATCTATTTCAGCCATAACAGCATGGATGGATATATGTGATTGAGTGATATATACTAGGACATCATCAGCAAATAGAGAGCACTTGTACTCGGTGCCTCCCACCTCAATCCACCTAATATTGGGGTTATGGCGAATTGATGAGAGCAGGTGCTCCGTCACTAGGATGTATAAGAGAGGGGACAGAGGACATCCCTGCCTTGTCCCATTGGTGATTGTGAAAGGTGATGAAAATGTTCTGACGCACCCCCTGGGCCTTGGGACACCCGGAGCCGGACCCTTTTTGGTGGATGCTGGTGGTTGTAGTCTTCGTGGCGGCGACCCGGTTCCGTGGCTCAGGGCGGTCAAACCAGTGGCGGAACTATTTATGTGGTTTTGATGTTTAAATGTACGACTACGCCACCCGTGGATTGCGGTCAGAGTGAACCACCGCTACAGGGCAGACCGCTGAGGCTGGTGTTGTGGGTGCAGCAGAGCGTAGCATAACTCCCCACGGGAGGAGTATAGCCTCAGGGCAGTGTATGCGGAGGATGGGGGTGATGGTGCAGGGCAGCAGCAGTAACGACACGGAGTCAGTGATGCAGTTCAGGGCCTTTACTCACAGTTCTTATTATCCAGACCACGTCTGCAGGTAACGGCTGCCCACGTCGTACTGTGCTCACCAGGTGAGGGGCTCAGACAACTCCCAGATAACTTTGGAGCACTTCACAGGACCCCCTTTGTGTGTCCTTTGTCTGGCCTTTCTTACCAACACTTCTGTCCGGCTGCCTCGGGCCTCCTCTTGGTAAACTTGGCGCCAGTTTCCCTGACCCTATGTGGTGCCTTCCTAGCGGGTGTAGCGAGGGGCTGCGCCACATAAAATGTCAGAGCCTCCGGTTTCTAGCTGAGGGTCGTTTCCTGCCTCCACTAGTTCGGGGACCGGTCTCCCCCTTTGGCCTGACCCCTCCACGCAGGTGGATTCGGGCGTGCAGTGGCGACTCGCCCGTCCGCACCCCTGGGATCCCTTCATTCCTCGTTCCTGGAGCCTTCTCCGCTCCTCTTCCTTCCTTCTCCCTCTTCCAGGCCTGGGCCTCTGTTACTGGGCCCGCCTCCGGAGCAGAGCTCATGCAGAGCCTCTGCTCCCTGCCACTTCTGCTCAGACTTCTCTGCACTGAACTAAGATGGTGCCCACCTTTTATACTCCCTTCTCAATGCACCCAGGAACTGCTTCCTCCCTGCTCCTGCACTACAGGGTTCCCCTTCCTCAGTGTTCCCTCCCCCCACTCCAGCCAGGGACAGGGACTGTCGTGCCCATCTCAGGGGCATATTGGTCGCCCTGCCCCACGGCAATGTGGTGTAATGCATGCAGGTGTCGGGTCCTGATCCACACTCCATCCTTACCTGAGAGTGAGATATCACACCTCTGGGTGAGGTGCAATACGTCTGTAGCAACCGAGCCCTCAGGGTGCTACAGTTCCATTTATCTTCAACCTAGGTGACGTATTGTGATACAGGGCCGTGGTTTTGGCTATAAAAGGGTCCCCTAGACCCCTACCCCAAGCTTTTTAAGAGAATCATATATGGTGTGCCAGGAGACTCTATGGAATGCTTTCTCAGCATCCAACGAGAGTATCTAATTACAAATTTTTAACTGCATCTAGCCCAGGAAATACTTTGTGCCTAGTAGCAGTGTCTGCTAGTCAGCGGATTATCCCGGCTGTTAAGCAAGCTACACCACCTGTAGTTTAGACACTTAATTTTTTCAAAGGAAATGCTTCGGGACCATGGGATACTTAGTGAAGAGCATCAGGAGGCACCCCAAGGCATAGGGGCTGGGACTGGCAGTAGGATGCCTTGCGGTGGACAGCCGAGCTCGATCCTTATAAAAGCTTTTTAACTGCAGAAGCTTTAGTGGACGCTACTGGAGCTGGAATTATGCGGCTGCTGGCATGAGACTTGCCCTCCAATAGATCCTTGTAAATGGATTTAAAGTGTATTCATTCAAATTAGAGAGACAATTTAAATTAAAAAGCTTAGAGCTGCCTCCACCACAGGGGGGCTCGCTCGACCCACCAGCGGACAGGCACCAGTATTGGGAGAGGGGGGCTGGCCATCAGGGTTCACCGCGGCTCTGGCACAAACCCGGCGACACGGAGGTGGCACGGGCAGGAGCGGACTGGCCGTGTCGGCTTCTCACTTTTTGGATTTTAGAAGGGCATGACATGCCTATATCTGTGTCTCCCCCTCCTTTTACTCCTCCACCTCTTTTATTTTCGCATGACTATATGTACTTGTCACTTTTCCATGTGTTAGTTATGTCTTCTGAGCAGTTTGTCAGCTTTTGGACACCTTTGAAGGTGTTTTCTATGTGTTTCTATGTGTTTTTGTTTGCCTGCCATTGGTTTTAACGGTGTTCGAAGGTGTTCGACGAACAGTTCGACGAACAGTTCGGCGAACACACGGGTGTTCGACGAACCGAACCGAACTCGAACACTACGGGGGTGGCTCAACACTAATTATAAGCTGATATCAACCCCAGCCCTATAACACTACTGCCACCTCTACAGGGCAGTGGGTAGAGCAAGGCTAAGTGCCAGAATGGATATGGATGCGCCATTTCTGGGGCGGCTGAGGGCTCCAGTTTCTAGCCTCAGAGGGGGCCAATATTCATGGCCCCTTCCTAGGCTATTAATATTAGCCTCCAGCTGTCTGCATATCCTTTACTATCTGTTAAAATAGGGGAACCCATGTAATTTTTTTTTTGAGTCCCCTATTTTAATAGTCAGTAAAGGCTAAGTATACAGCTGGTGCTTGATATTAGTAGCCTGGGAAGCTCCATGGGTATTACCCCTTCCCAGGCTAAAAACATCCACCCCAGCTGTCCGCATTCCCTCTGCTGGTTAATAAAATTTTGGGGTACCCCACGCTATTTTTTTTCCCGAAATGTATTCATTTATTAATAAATGACATGAACAGTAAGGTACACACTAGTGATGAGCGCGCACTAAAATGCACGGGTACTCATTGTTTGAGTCAAGCAAATGAGCCCAATGTAAGCCTAAACTTGAGCATTTTTCAGGCGGCTCCCCCCAGCAGTCTGCAGAGGGCCTAAACATTGCCCAAATCGATGGGAACAGTGCTCAAATGACATGAGAACAGCATGGGAAAGACTATTGGAAGCCTTTCTGACTCCCAGGTCGCTGCTGTCAACAATATTGTCAGAGGTATTACGCCACTTTTACGGACTCACAATAAAACATACAAGAAAGAAATAAAAATGGATTTTCCTGGGAAATATGTTAAGGAACATTCTTTCCAAGGTAATGACTTGTATATAAGGCAAAATAAATAACTAAAAACAAAAATGCTTCTCCACACTTTGGGCTATGTTCACACGTAGCGTTTTTAATGCATTTTTGCATTGCTTTCAATGGTGAAAAAACATTTACCAGTAAATGTCATTTTAACATTTTACTACCTTTTTTGGCCATGTGGTGTGACACATTATCAAACACATCCTGTTTCATTTATGATGGAGGGACTCTGAAAGTCACAAAGACTATTTTTATAGGGCCATCAGGCGTCCCTTACTATTCTTTAAGGGCCAGCAGTCAGCTATGCTTTGTTGTTCCCATTATTAACGAGTGGGTCTCCTATACTGTTATTGAGTATGCAGTGACTGCAACGGCTGACAAAAATTTGGAGAAACTTCAATGCCCCTTGCAAGAGACATAGAGGTCGAAGTGCCTCCTGAAAACAATGGTCCCATTATTAGGAAAAGTGTCTCCCATACTGTTTGCCTATGCAATGAAGCAACAGCTGCCAAAAATTTGAAGGAACGCCAATGCTCCTTTCAAGAGACATAGAGGTCGGAGGGCCTCCTGAAAACATTGTTCCCATTACTAGGAAGTGGGTCTCCCATACTGTTTGCCTATGCAGTGAAGCAACAGCTGCCAAAAATTTTGAGGAACTCCAATGTCCCTTGCAAGAGACATAGATATGTTGATATGGTACATATGGTGGTGATTTGGTGGTGGAGGATGAGGATACGGAGAAGAAGGAGGACAAGAGCAAATAGACAAAATCAGGAAGCGTATACCCCTGTCTGGGTATGAAGACAGAGGTGCACTGTATTTGAGTTTAAGATATTCTGCTATGATTTGGTGGTGTTGATAAGTCTGGCACAATCCAGCCCTTGCTCATTTTTATAAGAGTCAGCCTGTCAGCATTTTCAGTTGACAGGCGGATGCGACTATTGGTTATAATTCCCCCCGCGGCACTAAAACCCCGCTCTGACAAAACGCTAGCGGCAGGGCAGGCCAGGACCTCCAAGTCGTAGAGAGCCAGTTCATTCCACAGAGGAATCACGGAGGACGTTGGTACGGTTAGCAAGGTACTCCCTCAGCATCTACCGCTACTTCTCCCTCTTTTAGAGAGTACCCCACACATTAGGGCTTGTGCAATGGGAGGGTCTGAGAAAACTGTCCCAGAATTTTGACAGTGTTCCTCTGCCTCTGCCTGATTGCATTTGTGTCTCTCTCGCCTGTACTCCTTGGTTGTCTAACAAACTGTGACCTCTGCCGCCAGCGTCTTCAGTTGGAAATTTTTTAAATAATTCTGCAACAAGGGCCTTCTTGTACTGCCCCATTTTATTAGGCCTGTCCTGCAAGAAAATAAAAGACAGAAAGTTCACCTTGTGGCGTGGGTCTAGAAGTGTCACCAACCAATGACTGTCAGCCAAAATTTGGACAGCGCAAGGGTCACAGGAAAGGCAGCTTTACATAAACTCAGCCATATGTGCCAGACTGCAAAAAGGCAAGACTTCCGTGTGATAACCAAGATGATGACTGACCATCCACTCCTCCTCATCCTCTTCCTCCTCCTCCCTGTCCTCAGGCCATCCACGCTGAACAGACGGTATGACAGTTGGACAGGTAGTACCGTCTATAGAACAGGAAACTAGCTCCTGTTCTTCCTCCTCCTCCTTCTCTTCCTCATTGTCACCCAATCCACATTGTGATGAAATTTGACTGGGCTGTGTGGAATCACCCTGTATGGTTCCTTGCTCCATGTCATCTTGCTCCGCCTGAAATTCATCCTCTTTAATTGTGAGCAGAGAGCGTTTCAGAAGACAGAGAAGCCGGATGGTGATGCTAGCTATGGCATCATTGCCGCACACCATCTTGGTGGAGTCCTAAAAGTTTTGGAAGAATGTACATATGTCTGACATCCATGTCCACTCCTGAGGTCTTATGTGTGGAGTCTGACCTAGATACCAACAGCCTTGTTGATCTGGGTAGTCAACAACTGCCCTCTTCTGCTCATAAATCCTTCCCAACATCTGCAATGTAGAGTTTCAATGCATGGGGATATCGCAGATCAGTCTGTGAGCTGGAAGCTGAAAATACTGTCGAAGCACGGCAAGGGCTGTGGAAGCTGTAGCTGACTTTCTAAAATGAGCACAAAGGCGGCGTACTTTGACAAGCAGATCCGTCAGATCTGAGTAGGATTTGAGAAACCGCTGAACCATGAGGTTAAGCACATGGGCAAGGCATGGTGCGTGTGTGAGCTCGCCTTATCTCAGAACCGCCACCAGGTTCCGACAATTGTCACACACGACCATGTCTGGCTGTAGGTTTAGCGGTGTCAGCCACAGATCTGCCTGCTGTTTAAGAGCTGTCCACAACTCTTCAGCATTGTGCGGTTTTTCAGCTAAGCATATTAGCTTCAGCACTGCCTGTTGCCGCTTGACCGAGGAAGTGCTGCAGTGCTTCCAGCTTGCGACTGATGTAGTCATTTCGGACATGGAGGCTGAAGAGGAGGAACAGGTGCAGGAGCTGTAGAATGTGGGGGCAACCCTGATTGACCCAAGACCCGGAATACTTGGCGTCGGGAGGACGTCTTCCATCGCACGTCCAACTGGGTTCCAGCTTCCACTATATTAATCCAGTGTGCCGTCAGTGAGATGTCCAGTCCCTGCTCACAAGCACTTGTCCACGTGTCTGTGATTAGGTGGACTTTCTCAGTAAATGCGTTGCTGAAGGCATGTCTAATGTTATGGGAAACGTGCTTGGGTCATTCGGAGATGGAACACCGGGAGAAATAGTGGCAGCTGGGGACCGAGTAATGAGAGACTGCCGCCGCAATCAGGTTGTGGAAAGCTTCCATCTCCACGAGCCTAAAAGGCAACATTTCGGGCGTAAGCATTTACAAAATGTGTGAATTTAGTAGTGTGATCTGTGTGATGTTGGCTGCGTATTTGCATTTGCATTCCAAGGACTAGGGTAGGGACAACTGAATATTGCACTGGGACAAGGACGTGGACGTGCTTGCTGATGGTGCTAGTTGAGAGTGTGCAATAACATGTGCAAGGCTGGAGGCATCCTGGCATGCACCATCGACAGCGATGTCACCTGCAGACACTGTTTCTGGACCCTGGGGTTCGACCCATTTAGTCGGGTACTTTGCTGCCATGTGCCTGATCATGCTGATGGTGGTCAGGCTGTTAGTTTTGCTACCCCTGCTGATTCTGGCCTGGCAGGTGGTGCAAATGGCCTTTTTGGTGTTATTGGCAGAGTCTTTAAAAAACAACCAGACTCGGGAAGACCAGATAGTTGTACTGGCAACTTCCGTCGTGTTGGCGATGCGAGGAATGCTTTCCCACCTTGTGTCTGCGGCCACCACACTGCTTCTTCCTGCCTGTTGTGGTGCTATGCCTCCCTCCCCCTGTATGCTGCTGTCCTCGCTTCGTATGTCCCCTTGCCAGGTTAGGTCAGTTCCTATATCATCCACCACCTCATCTTCCACTTCCGAACCCTAGCCCATCTCCTGACTTTCTGGCAATTGTGTCTCATCATCATCATCATCATCCACCTCTTGCGACAGTAATTGCACTTTCCCACCGTCACCTTCATGTGACCGTGGCTGCTCCAATATTTGGGCATCGCTACACACATTCTCCTCTTGACTCGCTTGAAGCTGGCAAGACGAGAGGTCCAAATCTACAAATAGAAATCTAAACAGCTCTTCTGAGTGTCCAAGTGTAGGATCAGTTGTCTCCGGGCACTCGGCATGGTGGGAGGAAGGAGGATCAGGGTGAGGAACATGCGGTCCAGATTCACAGCTAGTGAGACTTGACCGTGTGGAAGACAGGTTGGTGGTGGTGGCAAAGTGATTGGAAGCATTATCTCCTATCCAACAAACAACCTTTTGACACTGCGTGGGTTCAATAGTGGTGTACTGTGGTCCCCTAGTAATTGGGATAGGAAGGTCGAGGGACAAGATGTGGGTATTTGTTGTGACAAAATGTCAGCTTGCCCACGGCCACGTCCTCGGCCTCTGCATGTGCCATCACCATCACGTCCACTTCCCTGTTCCTTGCAACGCACCTTACCCATTTTAAATGGAGGGCAATATTTTCCACGTTCACCAGAAATGGCTGATTTTGGAACTCAGTTACAGTATAGACCAAAAGTTTGGACACACCTTTTCATTTAAAGATTTTTCTGTATTTTCATGACTATGAAAATTGTACATTCACACTGAAGGCATCAAAACTATGAATTAACACAAGTTGGAATTATATACTTAACAAAAAAGTGTGAAACAACTGAAAACATATCTTATATTCTAGGTTCTTCAAAGTAGCCACCTTTTGCTTTGATGACTGCTTTGCACACTCTTGGCATTCTCTTGATGAGCTTCAAGAGGTAGTCACCGGAAATGGTCTTCCAACAATCTTGAAGGAGTTCCCAGAGATGCTTAGCACTTGTTTGGCCTTTTGCCTCACTCTGTGGTCCAGCTCACTCCAAACCATCTAGATTGGGTTCAGGTCTGGTGACTGTGGAGTCCAGGTAGTCTGGCGTGGCACCCCATCTCTCTCCTTCTTGGTCAAATAGCCCTTACACAGCCTGGAGGTGTGTTTGGGGTCATTGTCCTGTTGAAAAATAAATGATGGTTCAACTAAACGCAAACCGGATGGAATAGCATGCCGCTGCAAGATGCTGTGGTAGCCATGCTGGTTCAGTATGCCTTCAATTTTGAATAAATCCCCAACAGTGTCACCAGCAAAGCACCCCCACACCATCACACCTCCTCCTCCATGCTTCACGGTGGGAACCAGGCATGTAGAGTCCATCCGTTCACCTTTTCTGCGTCGCACAAAGACACGGTGGTTGGAACCAAATATCTCAAATTTGGACTCATCAGACCAAAGCACAGATTTCCACTGGTCTAATGTCCATTTCTTGTGGTCTTTAGCCCAAACAAGTCTCTTCTGCTTGTTGCCTTTCCTTAGCAGTGGTTTCCTAGCAGCTATTTTACCATGAAGGCCTGCTGCACAAAGTCTCCTCTTAACAGTTGTTGAAGAGATGTGTCTGCTGCTAGAACTCTGTGTGGCATTGACCTGGTCTCTAATTTGAGCTGCTGTTAACCTGCGGTTTCTAAGGCTGGTGACTCGGATAAACTTATCCTCAGAAGCAGAGGTGACTCTTGGTCTTCCTTTCCTCATGTGAGCCAGTTTCTTTGTAGCGATTGATGGTTTTTGCAACTGCACTTGGGGACACTTTCAAAGTTTTCCCAATTTTTCGCACTAACTGACCTTCATTTCTTAAAGTAATGATGGCCACTCGTTTTTCTTTACTTAGCTGCTTTTTTCTTGCCATAATACAAATTCTAACAGTCTATTCAGTAGGACTATCAGCCGTGTATTCACCAGATTTCTGCACAACACAACTGATGGTCCCAACCCCATTTATAAGGCAAGAAATCCCACTTATTAAACCTGACAGGGCACACCTGTGAAGTGAAAACCATTTCCGGTGACTACCTCTTGAAGCTCATCAAGAGAATGCCAAGAGTGTGCAAAGCAGTCATCAAAGCAAAAGGTGGCTACTTTGAAGAACCTAGAATATAAGACATATTTTCAGTTGTTTCACACTTTTTTTTTAAGTATGTAATTCCACATGTGTTAATTCATAGTTTTGATGCCTTCAGTGTGAATGTACAATTTTCATAGTCATGAAAATACAGAAAAATCTTTAAATGAGAAGGTGTGTCCAAACTTTTGGTCTGTACTGTATATGTTGTGGAATAACTATACTAAATATAAACTAACAAATCTCTCCCTGACTCAGCAGCAGCTCTCTCTACTCTGCCTGTTTCCTGGGTAGACTGTGATGAGCGTAGCGGCGCCAGGTCTTATATAGACCTGATGATACTGTGAGGACAACCAATCACTGTAATGCCCACAACCAACATGGCTACGACATTACAGTGCGTGGCAGGCAATTCCTGCATGTTCATTGGCTTTCTAAAGAGCGCCAAACATGCAGGGAGGGGACCCCAGTTCCCACCCGAGCAACCTGGAAATACTCGCCGAGCGCCGAGTTTGTCGAGCACCAGGATGCTCGGGTGAGTACCGAGCAGTGGCGAGCACGTTCACTCATCACTAGTCCAGTCGCATGAGTTTTTTTCACAGAGAGTTGATCATGGTCTTTATCTCCTCCATGTGATTGTTCTGCTTTACTCTGTGCGGGATGGGTGGTGTCTTCCATGCATGGTTTGTGTCTCTTATGGCTTATTTCATCTATCTATCTATCTATCTATCTATCTATCTATCTATCTATCCATATATCTATTATCTAACAATATATCTATATATCTAACTATTATCTATCTATCTATAAATCTATTTATCCATATAACTATCCATATATATACATATATACAGTTATATGAAAAAGTTTGGGCACCCCTATTAATCTTAAGCTTAATGTTTTCTTAAAATTGGTGTTTTTGCAACAGCTATTTCAGTTTGATATATGTAATAACTGTTGGACACAGTAATGTTTCTGCCTTGAAATGAGGTTTATTGTACTAACAGAAAATGTGCAATCTGCATTCAAACAAAATTTGACAGGTGCATAAGTATGGGCACCCTTATCATTTTCTTGTTTTAAATACTCCTACCTACTTTTTACTGACTTACTAAAGCACTTTTTTTGGTTTTGTAACCTCATTGAGCTTTGAACTTCATAGCCAGGTGTATGCAATCATGAGAAAAGCTACTTAAAGTGGCCACGTGCAAGTTGTTCTCTTGTTTGAATCTCCTCTGAAGAGTGGCATCATGGGCTCCTCAAAACAACTGTCAAATGATCTGAAAACAAAGATTATTCAACATAGTTGTTCAAGGGAAGGATACAAAATGCTGTCTCAGAGATTTAACCTGTCAGTTTCCACTGTGAGGCAGAAACATTACTGTGTCCAACAGTTATTACATATATCAAACTGAAATAGCTGTTGCAAAAACACCAATTTTAAGAAAACATTAAGCTTAAGATTAATAGGGGTGCCCAAACTTTTTCATATAACTGTATATATTAATCTATTTATCTATCTATACATATATCTATTATCTATATATAAATCTGTTTATCCATATATCTATCTATCAATCTATTATGTATCAATATATCTAATTCTATATATCCATATATCTATTATCTAGCTTAAATAGATAATTAGATAGGTCAACAGATATAGATAGATAGACACATAGATAATAGATCGATAGATATATGGATTGCTAGATATATAGATTATAGATATACAGATAGAAATAAATATGTGATATATATAATCTGTGCTTCGCATGTGTTCCATACTGTTCATGTAATTTATTAATAAATTAATACATTTCTGGATACAAAATGGCGTGAGGTCCCCCGTAACTTTATTAACCAACAGAGGGAAAGCGGAGAGCTGGGGCAGATGTTTTTAGCCTGGGAAGGGGGTAACACCCATGGAGCTTCCCAGGCTACTAATATCAACCCCCAGCTGTACACTTAGCCTTTACTGGCTATTAAAATGGAGGACCTAAAAAAAAATGACGTGAGGTCCCCTTATTTTAACAGCTAGCAAAGGCTATGCAAACAGCTGGGGGCTGATATTAATAGCCTAGGAAGAGGCCGTGAAACAGGAGCCCTCAGCCGCCCCAGAAATGGCGCATCCATAGAATGCGCCAATTCTGGCACTTAGCCTCACTCTGCCCACTGCCCTGTAGTGGTGGCAGTGGGGTTATAGGATTTGGGTTTTTGTCAGCTTAAGCCCCCGTCTCACATAGCGAGATCGCTAGCAAGATCGCTGCTGTGTCATGGTTTTGGTGACGCAACAGCGACCTCACCAGCGATGACGCTATGTGTGACACTTTGCAACGATCAGGCCCCTGCTGTGAGGTCGCTGATCGCTGCAAAGTGTCCTGGACCATTTTTTGGTCGTTGCTCTCCCGCTGGTCAGCACACATCGCTGTGTGTGACCAGCGGGAGCAGCGATCAGGCTGGTAACTATGGTTATCATCGGGTTACTAGGGGCACACGCGCACCTAGTAACCCGTTGTTTATCATGGTTACGAGTCTGCTAAAGTGAGCGGTAACCTCCCGCTCACTGTAGCAGAGTGGTAACCATGATAAACAACGGGTTACTAGGAGCACGTGTGCCCCTAGTAACCCGATGTTTACCATAGTTACCAGCCTGCTCCTGCTTCAGCAGACTCGTAACCAGGAGCAGGACATCGTGGAAAGATTCTTTCCATGATGTCGCTGCTCCCCTGATCGTTGGTGAGCCTGCCTGTTTGACAGCTCACCAGAGACCAAATAGCGACGCAGCAATGATCCCTGACAGGTCGTATCGTTGTCGGGATCGTTGCAGCGTCGCTAAGTGCGACGGGGCCTTTATAATGCCAGCTGACATCAAGCCCAGGTTAGTAATGGAGAGGCGTCGATAAGATGCCCCCATTACTAACCCCATAGTGTAAGGCAAATGTAAAATATAAACACCCACACCCAGAATAAAATATTTTATTTGAAATGAAACAGACACCCTTTAATATTTGAAATTGAACCATACCATCACTCCCATTCCAGTTGAAGCCCTTGATCACCTGTAATAAAAATAAAATAATAAACCAACCTCATCTTCACCTGTCCTACGCAGTCCAAATAGCGAGGAATAGAGGAAGTCCGTGTTTGGGTTCCATGCCAGAACAGTAGGTGTTCCGTACGGACCCGAAACTTTACTGTTAAAGTAAGAAAAACCCACAATGGAAACTGAAATAATTTGAAACTGAGAAAAGTTGCTTTCAATTTAAATTGACTGAATATTAATTAATGAAAATCAGACATTGCTTTTGAATTGTGGTTCAACAGAAGAAAAAAAATAATGAAAATGGCAAAAATAATGGTACATTAAAATAATTTGACCATAGGGACATGTTAAACTAAGGTTCGTCCTGTAATTGGCATCACAGATGTATACAAACTTGTAATCAATCAGTAAACCTTTTTAAAGGGTGAAAAGTAGTCACTGTCCTACTTGGTATCATGGTGTGTACCAGACTGAACATGGAATAATGAAAACTAAGGAGAGAATTGTCTCAGGAGATTTGAAAGAAATCCTAGGGGTCAATCCACCGTACCCACTACAAGGACCCATTAACAGGTAACTACAGACGAAAACCTACCCACCCTCCCCATTGTTTACTAATATACCAATTTAACACATCCCTATCTTTCCCACTAGGTCCACGAACCTATGTCTCTTCAACCATCAACTCCAACCAAACATCACAAGACTCTGAGGAACAACCAATTTTTTATCAATGAATTATTTTTTTATGTACTTTTTATCTAGTGTGTACCAATCTATTTTAATACTTATTTACTTATCCCACCCAGTGACATCACTGGGTTTAAGCCCTTTTATCTATTTTTAATCAGCTATTCTAATTACCTGTTTGTACCAATAAAATTATTCCTTTTATTTTTAAATCTCTCGTGCCTTCTCTCTGCTCACTACCACCAGCGCGAAATTACACTTCCTAAACCAAATAGAGAAAAGCACACTTTACCTACTGTGAAATATGAAGGAGGTTTGGTTTAGGGGGTGCTTTGATGTATCTGGCAAAGGATGCCCTTAATCTATTCAGCTTACATTGAAATGTCAAGACTATCAAGGCATTCTGGAGCAAAATGTGTTGCCCAGTGTCAGAAAGCATGGTCTGAGCTGCAGGTCATGGGTCTTACAGCAGGATAATGAACCAAAACACAGCTAAAAACATCCAAGAATGACTAAGAGTAAAACACTGGATTATTCTATGAGTATTGATCTAAATCCTATTGAACATTTGTGGAAGGAGTTGAAACATTCAGTCTGGAAAAGACATCCTTCAACCCTGAGATAGCTGGAGCAGTTTGCTCATGAGGAGTGGGCCAAAGTACCTGTTGACGAGTGCAAAAGTCTCAAAAGGTTGTGCAACAAAATATTAAATTAATGGTACCATCATATTTGTCCAAGCCATTTCCATTAGTTTGTTTTCTAAAATTTTTCTTTTTAACCTTTTTAATCACAATTTAAACACAATATCTGTTTTTCATTAGTTGAATTTCAGTACATTTAAATTGAAAATTACTTTGGTCAGTGTCAAGTTATTTCATTTGTGTATTTTGTTTACTTTAATAGAAAGATACTAACAATTTTGTCCATGTTTGTGACGCGCCCCTGGGCCTGAGTCGCGCAGCGTTGCGCACGCGGGAGCCTACCCGGAGCCGGATCGGATAGGAGTAGTAGTCTCATGGCGATGACCCAGTCCGTGCCCAGGGAGTCAGACTAAGTGGCGGTATATTAGCAGTAGATGTAGGACGACTACGCCACCCGTGGAATGCAGCTATGGAGCTGCCGCTGCAGGGCAGACCGCTGAGGCCGGTGGAAGGATGGTGCAGCGTGGATGGTATAACCCCCAACGGGAGGGGTATGGCCTCAGGGCAGCCGACGTGGATGATGGGGGTAGCAGGAACCACTCAGAGACGATGCGGTGTAGTTCAGGGTCTTTACTGGTGACAAAGATAGACCCTCCCGGAGTACTGGCTAGCGGTCGGGGCCTGGTCAGTCCTTGAGCAGATGGGATCCCCTTTGGCCAGGCGGAGTTGTAGGCCTCCCCAACTAATTGTACTCTTCTGGCTTCCTTGCTAGAGGCGGGTAAAGGTAGCCCACGTCCCTGAGTGTACCGTGTGGTGCTCACCCGTATGGCCGGTGACTCGGGGCCTTCTAGTGGCTTCCGCTCCACGACGGCGGTGCTGGTCCCACGCGTGTGACCGTGCCTTCGGGTTTCTTGGCCAGAGGACCTGAAATCCCCTGCCGGGCGGTTTCTGCTGCTGGGTCTGGGTTAATCCCCACAGCCTCGGACTCCGGGTCCGGTGGTAACTCTTCAATCAGGGTGAGCTCTTCAGCTGCCAGCCCCTGATTCCTTTTAGCACTGCTCCCACTGAGCTCCTGATCTGTCTTTCCTATGCTGCTCCTCTTCTTCTCTCTACTCTACTCACTAACCCTGCCTCAGCCCCAGCTTTATATAGGGGAAGTTCTTGCCCTCCCAGGACTGGGCAGGAGGTGTGGCATGCATAGGATTCCTGACCAAGAGACCTCCCACCTGCTCTCAGACATAACATTGCTATTACTGTGGAGACCAGACCCCTGGGGTGCCACATTCCCCCCTAGTGAAAGTTAGTACTCCGGGACTAAACATATTTTTGTAACATAACAAATTACAAACAGAAACAACGCAATAAAGAAAAACATTAGGATGGTCACGGCGTGTCCGCAACCGGGTGCAGTTTTTCAAGAAAACAAGGGTGTCCATTTCACCAAAAACAGGGAGACGTAACCAGGTAGGGGTCTGTTCTGCCCCGAGTCCTTATCAGTCTTTCAGTCCGTCCTGGGTTACGCTCCAACTATATACACCAAGGATTCCCGGTAAATCCACCAAGGACTCCTATAAATAACTAGAAACACATAATTATACACAAGCAACAATAAACAGGTAAACATTAATAAAATAGCTTGAACATTTAGATCCTCCACCGTATGGGCAGCTGGCCTCTAGTGACCCTAGTGGACCTACGGAGCTGGTTGATTGGTCCTGAGCTACAGGGTATAGGGGCTGTCAAGGGTAAACTGGGCAGCCGTCTACGGACTCTTTGGCTCACTAGGGGTATGGCAGGCTCACTATAAGCAGAGGGTTGATTTTCCTGGTCTGCTTGTGTGGGGCCTTCTGCCTCCTGGACCGGCTGTTCTTCCAGTTCTACCTGCGTCTCCGTAGGCACTTGGGATGCTGGTTGGAGGAACGTGAGGACGGGTACCACAACAGCACCATTGACTTGAGTCCAAGACCGAGGGAAGTCTCCGAGCACAGTACTAACCATATCTTCCCTTTCCTCTACGGGTTGAGGGTCCTCTTGTTCCTCTTCAGGGTTCCGTAGCTGTTCGGGACACTTCTTTAGGTGATCCCGGGATACAATGGCTGTGGTTTCCCCTCCGTCTTTACTGATTGTACAGATCTTCGGGTTGTCGTGGCTTGAGGGCAGTACGGTGTACGGGTCCTTCTCCCATTGGTGGTCCAACTTGTGGAGCCGTCTTTTCCTCTTCAAGACCTGCTCTCCGGGCACCAGGGGAACAGCGGGAGCATACTGGTTGTAAGTTTTCTCTTGTCTTTCCCTAGCTTGACAGAGACTACGCTCCACGCTCTCCTGTACTTTTCGGTATTGCTGCTGCCTCTCTGTGTCCCAGTTGGCTTCTGGTGAAGTGTCCTCGGGTGTCAGGACTCCCATCTCCAGATCAACAGGAAGCTTACCAGGTCTTGCCCTCATTAGGTAAGCCGGGGTACAGTTGGTGGAACCTACAGGGATGTGGTTGTATAGGTCCACCAGGTCGGGCAGCTTCTCAGGCCACAGACTGCGTTCCTCCAGGGGCAATGTTTTCAGGAGATCTATCACCACCTGGTTCATTTTCTCACAAAGTCCATTAGTTTGCGGGTGATAGGGTGTTGTTCTTATCTTCCGGCATCCATACAGGGTGCAGAACTCCTGGAAGACCTCCGCTTCAAAGCCAGGCCCCTGGTCCGTCAGCACCTGCTCCGGGTATCCATGCGGACGGCAGAAGTGCTGCTGGAAGGCTCTAGCTGCTGTGTGAGCCGTTATGTCCTTGACGGGGACGACAACCAAGAACCGGGAGTAGTGATCCACGATGGTTAACGCGTAGACGTAGCCACTTCTGCTTTGAGTCAGCTTTACATGATCCAAGGCTACCAGTTCCAACAGCTGTCTGGTGATGATGGACCGCAGGGGAGTCTTCTGGCTGGCACGGTCCCTCCTTCTTACGTTGCATGGGCCACAGTCTCTGCACCACCTCTCGATGGTTCCTCTCATGCCTACCCAATGGAACCGCCCGCGCAGCAGAAACTCCAGCTTCTTCCATCCGAAATGCCCAGCTCCGTCGTGGTATGCCTCCATCACCATAGCTGCGTCTCTTCTTGGCACCACTACTTGCCAGATTAGTTCATGCGTCCGGGAGTTAACCATCCTGCGGCACAACTTTCCCTTGTAAAGGAACAGTCGACTCTTCTCAGCCCACAGTTGCTTGGCTTCCTCCGGAGCGTCTGGGTCAAGGCGTGCATCTGGCCGAGTCAGCATCTCCTTTACCAGACAGATGGCAGGGTCACTGTCTTGCGTCTCCACCCAGTTGTAATGAGGTAAGGGGTTGAACGTAGCGGTTTGCTTACTCCTTACACGGTGGGAATACTGGATAGTCCCATGACGGTGGAACGCGGGGAGTTCAACTTCTTCCAGTTCCTCTGAATCTTCCCCTACGTCCGGTAGGTTCGGCATCCTGGACAGGGCGTCCGCGTTGGTATTGGAGCGTCCTGTCCGGTATTTGATTGTAAACTCATAGTTGGACAAGCGGGCCATCCATCTCTGCTCTAGGGCACCGAGTCTTCCAGTGTCCAGGTGTGTCAACGGGTTGTTATCCGTGTACACGGTGAACCGGGAAGAAGCGAGGTAGTGCTTAAAGCGTTCGGTGACTGCCCACACCACTGCCAGGAACTCTAGCTTAAATGAGCTGTAATTCTCAGGGTTTCTTTCGGTGGGTCGCAGTTTTCGGCTGGCGTAAGCAATTACCCGTTCCTTCCCCTGCTGGATCTGGGACAGTACGGCTCCTAGCCCGATGTTACTGGCGTCGGTGTAGAGGATAAAGGGCTGGCTATAATCAGGGTATGCCAGGATTTCATCCCCCGTGAGGGCCATCTTCAGCTGGCGGAAGGACTCTTCTTCCAGCTTCTCCCATCTGAAGGGTGGCTTCTGGTTCTTGGCCTTCCTGGACTGGCCTATCAGGAGGTCCTGCATAGGAGCTGCCTTTTTGGTGAAACCGGGAATGAACCTTCGGTAGTAGCCTACCAACCCGAGGAACTGCCTCACTTCCTTTACGCTGGAGGGGCTTGGCCATTCCTTAATTGCGGTGATCTTATCAGGGTCGGGAGCCACTCCGTCAGCACTCACCACGTGTCCCAGGTACTGCACCTTTGGCTTCAGGAGGTGACACTTGGAAGGTTTCACCTTTAGGCCGTAACTTGCCAGAGCTTCAAGCACTTCCGCCAGGTGCTTCAGGTGGTCCTCGTAGGTCTAGGAGTAGACGATGACATCGTCCAGGTATAACAGGACCGTCTCAAAGTTCCGGTGTCCCAGACAGCACTCCATCAATCGCTGGAAGGTTCCTGGTGCGTTGCAGAGTCCAAACGGCATGCAGGTAAACTCGCTGAGTCCCATCGGGGTGGTGAATGCGGTCTTCTCCCGATCCGCCTCTGCTACAGGAACCTGCCAGTACCCGCTAGTGAGATCCAAGGTGGAGAAGAAGTTAGCAGATTTTAAAGCAGCTAAAGACTCCTCTATTCTTGGTAAGGGGTACGCATCTTTGTGTGTGATATGGTTAATTTTCCGGTAATCTACACACATTCTCATGGTGTTGTCTTTCTTTTTGACCAAGACTAGTGGAGCTGCCCAGGGGCTACAGCTATCCCTGATTAACCCAGCCTCCTTCATGTCTCTAAGCATCCCCTTGGCGTGTTGGTAATGTGCAGGGGGTACGGGCCGATACCTCTCTTTTATGGGAGGATGGTCTCCTGTGGGGATGTGGTGTTCTACCCCCTTGACTCGCCCGAAGTCTAACGGGTGTTTACTAAACACTCTTTCGTACTCTTGAACCACCCGGTAGACTCCCTGTTTCTGGTGGGAGGGAGTGGAGTCAGTACCCAAATATAGTTGCTGACACCAATCCTCCATTATTTTCTCAGAGCCGTTACCTTCCTCCGGATGAGATGGAGGCAAGGGTTCCACAGACTGTATAGAATTTTGGTTGATAGTATCTAATTTGGCTAGCGTAGCATACCGGGGCAGGTATACTTCCCTTTTCCCAATATTTATTATGTGAACGGGTACCCTCCCATTGCGTACATCAACTACCCCCCGTGCTGTCAAAATGGTGGGCCTACTGTCTGAGTAGACTGGTTCTACCATGGCCTGGTAGTCTCTACCTCTCAGACCAATAGCTGCCCGGCACCAAATCATCATTTCACTTTTCGGGGGCATGGCAATAGGGAAAGGGTCACACATTCTTACGCTACCAATCTCACCACCGGAGAGTTCCACCTGTTGCCGTCGCATCAGTGCCCGGATATCTTTCTGGATCACTCGCTGCTGGCCGGAGCTGGCGTTCTTGGCAACCTGCTGTAAAATGAAAATCACCTCTGCAAGACAATTTTCAATCACATTAGTTCCTAGAGCTATCTTTGGGTGACTCTCGCGCTTGTCAATGTCTACAATGATCAGTCCCTGTGCTGCCAGTTCGACTCTACCGATTTTAATGGTCATTTCTTTAAATCCGATCTGTGGCACGGGCTGACCATTACTGGCGATGATACTCAAGTCGTCGTCTGGATAGCGGGTTATATCCGAGTCATTCCAGTACTGCTTGAAGAGCACGTACGGGATGGTGGTGATCTGTGACCCGGTGTCCAGTAGGGCACTCATAGGGATGCCATCCAGTACCACAGGCAAGACTGGACGTCCTCCCACATACAGTACAGACCAAAAGTTTGGACACACCTTCTCATTTAAAGATTTTCTATATTTTCATGACTATGAAAATTGTACATTCACACTGAAGGCATCAAAACTATGAATTAACACATGTGAAATTATATACTTAACAAAAAAGTGTGAAACAACTGAAAATATGTCTTATATTCTTGGTTCTTCAAAGTAGCCATCTTTTGCTTTGATGACTGCTTTGCACAGTCTTGACATTCTCTTGATGAGCTTCAAGTGGTAGTCACCGGAAATGATCTTCCAACAATCTTGAAGGAGTCCCCAGAGATGCTTAGTACTTGTTGGCCCTTTTGCCTTCACTCTGCGGTCCAGCTCACCCCAAACCATCTCGATTGGGTTCAGGTCTGGTGTGGAGGCCAGGTCATCTGGCGTAGCACCCCATCACTCTCCCTCTTGGTCAAATAGCCCTTACACAGCTTGGAGGTGTGTTTGGGGTCATTGTCCTGTTGAAAAATAAATGATGATCCAACTAAACGCAAACCGGATGGAATAGCATGCCGCTGCAAGATACCGTGGTAGCCATGCTGGTTCAGTATGCCTTCAATTTTGAATAAATCCCCAACAGTGTCACCAGAAAAGCGCCCTCACACCATCACACCTCCTCCTCCATGCTTCACGGTGGGAACCAGGCATGTAGAGTCCATCTGTTCACATTTTCTGCGCCGCACAAAGACACGGTGGTTGGAACCAAAAATCTCAAATTTGGACTCATCAGACCAAAGCACAGATTTCCACTGGTCTAATGTCCATTCCTTGTGTTCTTTAGCCCAAACAAGTCTCTTCTGCTTGTTGCCTGTCCTTAGCAGTGGTTTCCTAGCAGCTATTTTACCATGAAGGCCTGCTGCACAAAGTCTCCCCTTAACAGTTGTTGAAGAGATGTGTCTGCTGCTAGAACTCTGTGTGGCATTAACTTGGTCTCTAATCTGAGCTGCTGTTACCCTGCGATTTCTGAGGCTGGTGACTCGGATAAACTTATCCTCAGAAGCAGAGGTGACTCTTGGTCTTCCTTTCCTTGGGCGGTCCTCATGTGAACCAGTTTCTTTGTAGCGCTTGATGTTTTTGTAACTGCACTTGGGGACACTTTCAAAGTTTTCCCAATTTTTCAGACTGACTGACCTTCATTTCTTAAAGTAATGATGGCCACTCATTTTGCTTTACTTAGCTGCTTTTTTCTTGCCATAATACAAATTCTAACAGTCTATTCAGTAGGACTATCAGCTGTGTATCCACCAGACTTCTGCACAACACAACTGATGGTCCCAACCCCATTTATAAGGCAAGAAATCCCACTTATTAAACCTGACAGGGCACACCTGTGAAGTGAAAACCATTTCCGGTGACTACCTCTTGAAGCTCATCAAGAGAATGCCAAGAGTGTGCAAAGCAGTCATCAAAGCAAAAGGTGGCTACTTTGAAGGACCTAGAATATAAGACATATTTTCAGTTGTTTCACACTTTTTTGTTAAGTATATAATTCCACATGTGTTAATTCATAGTTTTGATGCCTTCAGTGTGAATGTACAATTTTCATAGTCATGAAAATACAGAAAGATCTTTAAATGAGAAGGTGTGTCCAAACTTTTGGTCTGTACTGTATTTGTCGCGCCAGCTCGATGGGCCTGGTGATCTTTTTCCTGGGGGTTGGCCCTCTACCCCAGGTTGTGCCAGTTTAAAGGACAGTACCTTGCCATATGTCCGGGTTGATTGCAGCGGCGGCAGATGGGTTGTCCGTCCTCGTTGTATCGGTCGCTGGGTCTTCCTCTGGCCGGTGGGGTCCTCCTTGGTCGACGCCACGGGATGTCCTCCGGTCCGGATGCCAGCTGGATCTTCCCTGGAGCAGAAACCTGTAACGACTGCACAGTTCGGGTTAGCGCGGCAACGCTTTTAGCTGGCTCCTGGACCTGATGGTGCAGGTCTGGAGCCGGGTCATTGTTCAAAGCCTGCGCATCAGCCCCCACAGGCCCTGCCGACAAGGGCGCCGCCTCCTGGTGGTAAGTGATAGCTGGGCGCCTGTGGGTCACAACGCCACCCGGTGCCGGTTCTCGGAGCACCCGGATGGCTCTGTCCTTGAACTGTGCAAAGTCCAGATGAGGATCCTGTAAGGCCATTGCCCGCAACTGGGTTCAGTGGACATTGCAATATAGTCCCTCTATAAATTGTTCGGTCAACAGCCTGTCCTCGTTTCCCACGCTGTCGGGGTCGGTCTGCTTAATGGCTCTCAGGGCCTCTTGTAGGTTTAGTGCATAGTCCCTTATACTCTCATGTGCTCGCTGCTTGCACCCATAGAATTTAAGCTTAATCTCGGCTGAGGTGCGGGTATCAAAGGTGTCCCTCAGCCGGGTTAGTATCCCCGCGACAGTCCTCCTCCCAGGTGGCCAGGACTTTACCTCCCTTTGGGCTGCCCCGGTTAGTTGGGCCACCAGGATGCTCACTTTTTGCTCTTCTGTGAGGGGGTACACCTGGAAGAGGCTATCCAGCTTTTCTCTAAAGTCATTCAGGGTATGTGACTCCCCTGAGTATTGGGGTAGCCAGGCTGCTCCCGGGATATAGGGCATGGTAAAAGGCATGACTGCAGCAGCGCTGGCGCTGGCGGGGGTTGAGGCAGTGAAGCTCTCCTCCGTATCCGACATCTTTCTCCCCCCCTAGTGGACCGTGGCCTACCTTGCAATGATCCTCTTCCGTAGGCCGCGGCTCCGCAGTGGATCGTCAGGGTTGAGGACCTTCCGTCGCGCTCCTGTGACGTCGGCGTCTGCTGGGCTCCTTCCAGGACCTTACGCAACGTCCGGACGTGAGGCGGGGCTTCAGTTCTCGCGCGCTTTCGGAGTCCACGCCCCTCTTCTTCCCACGCGGCGTCTTCAAGATGGGGCCAACGGCGGGAAAACTCCACGGAAGGCGGGAAGAAGGCTGAAAATGGCGCCGGATGGCGGGAAAACTTCACGGATGGCGGGAAGAAGGCTGAAGATGGCGACGGATGGCGGGAAACCTCCACGGATGGCGGGAATCTTCACCACTGGTAAGTTTGAACAGTCTTTTTCAGGCACGCAGTACCCGGTGGTTGCGGGCACGAAATCCTGCCGACTACGCCAAAAGCTGACGCGCCCCTGGGCCTGAGTCGCGCAGCGTTGCGCACGCGGGAGCCTACCCGGAGCCGGATCGGATAGGGGTAGTAGTCTCGTGGCGTTGACCCGGTCCGTGCCCAGGGAGTCAGACTAAGTGGCGGTATATTAGCAGTAGATGTAGGACGACTACGCCACCCGTTGAATGCAGCTATGGAGCTGCCGCTGCAGGGCAGACCGCTGAGGCCGGTGGAAGGATGGTGCAGCGTGGATGGTATAACCCCCAACGGGAGGGGTATGGCCTCAGGGCAGCCGACGTGGATGATGGGGGTAGCAGGAACCACTCAGAGACGATGCGGTGTAGTTCAGGGTCTTTACTGGTGACAAAATAGACCCTCCCGGAGTACTGGCTAGCGGTCGGGGCCTGGTCAGTCCTTGAGCAGATGGGATCCCCCTTGGCCAGGCGGAGTTGTAGGCCTCCCCAACTAATTGTACTCTTCTGGCTTCCTTGCTAGAGGCGGGTAAAGGTAGCCCACGTCCCTGAGTGTACCGTGTGGTGCTCACCCGTATGGCCGGTGACTCGGGGCCTTCTAGTGGCTTCCGCTCCACGACGGCGGTGCTGGTCCCACGCGTGTGACCGTGCCTTCGGGTTTCTTGGCCAGAGGACCTGAAATCCCCTGCCGGGCGGTTTCTGCTCCTGGGTCTGGGTTAATCCCCACAGCCTCGGACTCCGGGTCCGGTGGTAACTCTTCAATCAGGGCGAGCTCTTCAGCTGCCAGCCCCTGATTCCTTTTAGCACTGCTCCCACTGAGCTCCTGATCTTTCTTTCCTATGCTGCTCCTCTTCTTCTCTCTACTCTACTCACTAACCCTGCCTCAGCCCCAGCTTTATATAGGGGAAGTTCTTCCCCTCCCAGGACTGGGCAGGAGGTGTGGCATGCATAGGATTCCTGACCAAGAGACCTCCCACCTGCTCTCAGACATAACATTGCTATTACTGTGGAGACCAGACCCCTGGGGTGCCACATTTGTAATGTAGTATAATATAGTGTTTTATTCTTCACAACGTAGCATCAGCTATAATAATATAATATCTGAATTCACATAAATATGTGTTGCCGTGTCTCTCTTATATAACCAATAGTCATATAATTTCATGACTATTCATTCATCTTTTGGATGGTCAAAAAAATCAGCAAACAATAATTCAATGAAAACGTCATGGAAATAGAAACCTAAGGTGAGGGATAAAATAAAACCCTGCAACAGAATAAGACAGGGATAAAGTGAGCCTTATCAAATAGGATTGCAAGAGAAATAAAATGTTTCAGAAAATCCAATTGTCAGAACGGAAACTGATTCTTTCCTGATCACAGTTTTCAATGTGCAGTAGGGATGCATTCACAAATGATTTTGGACATCTTTATATTTCTAACATTAAATCTAAGCTGTGTGCTATTTTTTTGTTTTTATGCAGTGTTGTAGCTATAATGAACAATTGACATAAAGACCGATAGAGCACAAAGTATGCTACAGGAAATAAGCAGAATGATAAATAAACTAAATAAATTATAGCTTTTATTACATATACGTAAAAAAAAGTCAAATTAGGTGTAGACAGTAGTGATGAAGGAGCATTAAAATGCTCGGGTGCTCGATGCTCGGGTTGAGCACATTGGAATGCTCGAGTGCTCGACCCGAGCAACGAGCCCAATGTAAATCTATGGGAAACTCGAGCATTTTTCAGGCGGCTCCCCCCCGGCGGTCAGCAGAGGGCTTAAAAATTTCCCAAATCGATGGGAACAGTGCTCAAATGACATGGGAGAAGCATGGGGAAGACCCCTGGAAGCATTTCTGACTCCCAGGTCACTGCTGTCAACAATGTTGTCAGAGGTATTACTCCACTTTTACGGGCTCACAAGAAAACATACAAAAACGAAACCAAAATGGATTTTCCTAAGGAACATCCTTTCCAGGGTAATGACTTGTATATAAAGCAAAAGAAAATAAACATTAAACAAAAATACTCCTCCATACCTTGGGCAATGTTCACACGTAGCGTTTTTGATGCTTTTTTGAACTTTTGCCTTGCTTTCAACCAAGACAAATACATTCACTAGGAAATGTCATACAACCTTATCTGGCCATGTGGTATGTGACACATCATCAGACACATGCATGCAGTGCTGAAAAGACATGGGAACAGCATGGGGAAGACATCTGGAAGCATCTCTGACTCCCAAGTTACTGCCTAAAAGTGTGCCCATCATAAGTGATCCTTGGCGCATGCAAAGATGCCTCCCGCCATGCACCTGTCGTTGCAGACTTGCAACAATCACCGTCCACGTCCTTGTCCCAGTGCAGCGTTCAGTTGTCCCTACCCCATTCCTTAGAATGCAAGTGCAATTATGCAGCCAGTCGCCCACCAACCCACAGGCTGCAATACTATACTGCCAAATTTTTGACTACTGCTAGCACTTGAAATGTTTCCTTTTAGGCTCGTGGAGGCGGAAGCTGTCCACAATCTTATGGCGGCGACTACCGGGTATCCATACTCGGTCCCCAGCTGCCACTATTAATCCCGGTGTCGTCTCCGCCTTCCACAAGCACGGGTCCCACAGCATTACCCGTGTCCTCCCCAGTGCACTTACTGGGAAGGACCGCCTAACCACAAACACGTGGGCAGGTGAATGTGGCCAGGGATGGTACGGAACCAGTCCACAGCTTTTTTTGCTGAGTTGTATTTCACCACAGCCATATTCTTTTGCTTGGTGAAAGGACTTGGGAAACCATATCTACCCAGCTGTCATTTCTCCCAGGAAGCTGCTTCCACTTGAAATGTGGCCTTTTAGGCTCGTGGAGGCGGAAGCTTTTCATAGCCTCATGCCGGCGGCTGCCGGGTGTCCATACTCGGTCCGCAGCCGCCACTGTTTCTCCCAGTAACGTCTTCGCCTTCCACAAGCATGGGTACCACAACATTACCTGTGCCCTCCCCAGTGCACTTACTGGGAAGGACCGCCTAACCACAAACACGTGGACAGGTGAATGTGGCCAGGGAAGGTACGGAGCCAGTCCACAGCTTTTTTTGCTGAGAGTTGTAATTCACCACAGCCATATTCTTTAGCTCGGTGAAAGGACTGGCATAGAGGGAAACTGTATCTACTCTGGGTGTCATTTCTCCCAGGAAGTCCTCTAAAGCAGCTTGTTGTAGAAGCAATGGCAGCCCGTCCAACATCAACTCGCACTTCTCGGTGGTGCTTTGACACACAAACATCTTTCTTTGCGTATTTAATCTCATGACTACAGAGTTGGGCAATGGTCTGATCTGCAATGCAGTTTAAGAAATAAAATGCATAAGCATGTCCAATCTGCATTAAGAAAACAGCTATAGAGTGTCCGGGAACCTTCTCCACACTTTTCTTAGCCAGGGCTGCTTCTCGGCAGGGTTGGACGGACCCACCAGAAAACAGAAGACTCCTCCGGTGGGCCCTGGCTTCTCCTTCAGGAAAGATCATAGTGCAGAGGTGAGGCCATGATGATGATAGAGGCCACCATCTGCTTAGTTTTCTGTTACTTGGAATGCAAGAACAAGTATGCAGCCACCCACCCACAGGCTGCAATACTAAACTGCCAGATTTCTGGGCAGCTGCTTGCACTGGAAATGCAGCCTTTTAGTCTCGTGGAGGTGGAAGCTTTTCACAACCTCATGCCTCGTGTCCATACTCGGTCCCCAGCCGTCACTATTTCTCCCGGTGTTGTCTTCGCCTTCTACAAGCGCTGGTCCCTGAACATTACTGCTGGTACTTTTCTGTGGGAATTTGCTTGCCTCCTACCAGCCTGGAATATTTCCAGTAAACTATTGTACAACGCCATGGTATTAGCACTGCCCCCAGTACCAGTAGTGAAGCCGTCCCCAATTTCCTTCTCAGGAATTTTATTTGGTAGACTGAGTGGCTGCCCAAATACATTAGTTTCTCACAAAGGAACTGAAGATAGAGTGGCAGTAGGTGCACATTTCCCCAGCCTGTTAGATATAAGAGGGTGAACAGCAGCACATTGGATCAGTGGTTAGCACTGAAGCCTTGCAGTGCTGGGATCCTGAGTTCAAATCCCAGTAAGGACAACATCTGCAAGGACTTTGTATGTTCTCCCCATGTTTGCCTGGGTTTCCACCTCAGTAAAAAAGCAGCCATAGAGTGTCTGGTAACCTTCCCACACACTTTTCTTAGCCAGGACTTCTTCTCGGCAGGGTTGGATGGTCCCACCAGAGAATCCTCTAGTTTGCCCTGGCTTCTACATCAGGAGAGTTCATCATAGCGCTAACTTTGCAGCTGCTATGGGGCTCTTGAGCGGGGGAGAAAGGTGAGCCCTCAGAATCAAATCCTCTGGTGGGCACAATGTTTTTCAATCTGAAACAGCTTCTCAGTGGGAGCTGTATTTCACTACAGCCATATTCTTTAGCTCGGTGAAAGGACTGGCATAGAGGGAAACCGTATCTACTCCGGCTGTCATTTCTCTATCACCAGGCTCCACCCATTGTCACACACGACCATGCCTCGCTGTATTTTCAGCAGTGAGAGCCACCGATCAAGCTGCTGTGTTACAGCTTTCAACAACTCTGCAGCGCTGGGCGGTTTGTCACCTAAGCATTAAGCATGTTATCTTCAGCACAGCCTGTTGCCGCTTGGTCAAGGCAGTGCTGCAATGCTTTCAGCTTGTGACTGATGTGGTCATTTCAGAGATGGAGGAGGAGGTGCAGGAGCTGATCAATGTGATTACATTGAGGTTACATTGGCGACTCAGTTTTTATACTAAAGAAAGATCCTACTGGTTTTTTTTACATTATTTTTTTAAGGCAAATGCATTCACCGGGAAATGTAATTTTTACATTTTACAACCTTATCTGGCAATGTGGTGTGTGACACATCATCAGACACATCCTGTTTCATTGATGATGGAGGGACTCTGAAATACACATAGAGCAGGGCCACAGTAATGAGTATGACATGTTCCCATTAGAAAGGAGAGAGTCTGCTATACAGTTATAGGGTATGCATTGAGTGCAACGGCTGACCAATTTTAGGAAAAAACCCACTAACAATTTAAAGACACATAGAGCAGGGCCACAGTAACGACAAATTCCCATTAGAAACGATCGTATCTCTCATAGTGTTGGCATATTCAGAGAATGCAAGGGTTGCCAAAAATTTGGAGGCACTTCAATGCCCCTTGGAAAAGACATAGAGGTCAGAGAGCCTCCTCAAAACAATGTTCTCATTATTAGGAAGTGGGTCTCCCATAGTGCTGGCCTATGCAGTGAATTCTAGTGCTGCCAAAAATTTGGAGCACTCCAATGCACCTTGGAAGAGACGTGGAGGAGGGCCTCATAAAAAAATGTTTCCATTAGAAAGAAGCGGGCCTCCTATACTTGTAATGCCCATGCACTAAGTGTATGGGCTGACAAATATTTACCCCTGGGGGGTATACATGAACATACTGTATAAAAAATTTTTTTATGGGCATCATAAACACCCTTTAAAAAAATTATGTGGGTGTTGCATCACGAACCACGGTCACCATGGTGATATGGTGGTGGAGGATGAGGAGAAGGAGGAGGACAAGAGCAAATAGCCCAAATCAGGAAGAATATACCCATGTGTGGGTGTGAAAAGGAGCATGGGAATACACCCCCAAAGAAAAGACACTGGATTTGAGTTTATTTTACGCTGCTATCATTCAGTGGTGTTGAGAAGTCTGGCCCAATCCAGCTCTTGTTCATTTTCATAAGAGTTAGCCTGTCAGCATTTTCAATTGACAGGCGAATGCGCTTATCAGTTATAACTCCACCAGCGGCACTAAAAACCCGCTCTGATAAAACGCTGGTGGCAGGGCAGGCCAGGACCTCCAAGGCATAGAGAGCCAGTTCATTCCACGTATTCAGCTTGGGTACCCAATAATTATAAGCACAGAGGAATCACGGAGGACGTTGGTACGGTTGGCAAGGTACTCCCTCAGCATCTTCCCAAACTTTACACTCCTTGTGAGAGTACCCCACACCTCAGGGCCTATGCGATGGGAGGGTCTGAGAAAACTCTCTCAGAACTTTGACAGTGTTCCCCTGCCTCTGCTGGATTGAAGTTGTGTCTCTCGCCTGTACTTCTTGGTTGTCCAACAAAGTGTGCCCTCTGCCACAAACGTTTTTACGTTGGAATTTTTTTTAATAGTTCTGCAACAAGGGCCTTCTGGTACAGCCCCGTTTTTGTAGACCTGTCCGCCTAAGAAATAAGAGATATAAAGTTCTCCTTGTAGCGTGGGTCTAGAAGTGTCACCAACCAGTAATGACTGTCACCCAAAATTTTGAGAAGGCGAGCGTCATGGGAAAGGCAGTTTAACATAAACTCAGCAATGCGTGCCAGACTACTAACAGGCAAGACTTCCGTGTCCTCACTAAGAGGATGACTGACCATGCTCTCCTCCTCCTCTTTGTCCTCTGGCCATCCACGCTGAACAGACGGTATGACAGCTGTGCAGGTAGTACCGTCTATAGCGCATGTAACTAGCTCCTGTCCTTCCTCCTCCTCCTCTTCCTCATTGTCACCCAATCCACGTTGGGATGAGATGAGGCTTGGCTGTGTGTAATAACCCTGTATGGTTCCTTGCTCCATCTCATCTTGCTCCGCCTGCAATGCATCATCTTTTATTGTGAGCAGAGAGAGTTTCAGAAGACAGAGAAGCGGGATGGTGATGCTAATTATGGCGTCATCGCCACTCACCATCTTGGTGGAGTCCTCAAAGTTTAGGAGGATGGTACATATGTCTGACATCCATGTCCACTCCTGAGGTCTTATGTGTGGAGTCTGAATTGAATGCCGACGGCATTTTTGATGCGACGGAAGCTGCAGCTGACTTTCTAAAATGGGCACACAGGCGGCATACTTTAACAATCAGATCTGGCAGCTCTGGGTAGGATTTGAGAAACCCCTGAACCATGAGGTTAAGCACAAGGGCCAGGCATGCTACATGTGTGAGCTTACCTTGCCTCAGAGCCACCTCCAGGTTCCGGCCATTGTCACACACGACCATGCCTGGCTGTAGGTTCAGCGGTGTCAGCCACAGATCTGTTTGCTTTTTTAGAGCTGTCCACAGCTATTCAGCATGCGGTTTTTCATTTAAGCATATTAGCTTAAGCACAGCCTGTTGCCGCTTGGCCAAGGCAGTGCTGCTGTGCTTCCAGCTTGTGACTGATGTGGTCATTTCGGAGATTGAGGCTTAAGAGGAGGAGGAGGCTGAGGAGGATGACGTGCCGGAGCTGTAGCCCGTGGGGGCAACCCTGATTGACCTAGGGCCCGCAATCCTTGGCATCAGGAGGACGTTTTCCATCCCAAGGTCCGACTGGGTTCAGGATTCCACTATGTTAACCCAGTGTCCCGCAAGTGAGATGCACCTTCCCTGCCCATAAGCACTTGTCCACGTGTCCGTGGTTTGGTGGACTTTCCCGGTAACTGCGTTGTTGAGGGCACGGCTAATGTTTTGGGACACATGTTTGTGTAATGCGGGGATGGCACACAGGGAGAAATAGTGGGGGCTTGGGACCAGTACCGAGGGACGGCCGCCGCCATGAGGCTGTGGAATGCTTCCGTCTCCACGAGCCTAAAAGGCAACATTTCGAGTGCAAGCAGTTGTGAAATGTGAGAATTTAGTACTGTGGCCTGTGGGGCATTGGCTGCATATTTTCTCTCGCGTTCAAAGGACTAGGGTATGGATACCTGAATGCTGCTCTGGGACAAGGACATGGACATGCTTTCTAATGCTGCTACTTGAGAGTGTGCAACGACAGGTGCAGGGCAGGAGGCATCTTCGCATGCACCATGGACAGGAAATTGGCTTGCAAGCACAACAGCGGAAGAAGCAATGGTGCCACCCTCAGACACTGTTCCTGGACCCTGGGGTTTGGCTTACAAAGTCGGGTGCTTTGCTGCCATGTGCCTGATCATGCTGGTGGTGGTCAGGCTGGTCATTTTGCCACCGCTGCTGATGTTGGCCTGGCAGGTGGTGCAAATGGCCTTTTTGGGGTTATTGGCAGAGTCTTTAAAAAACAACCAGACTCGGGGAGACCTAACAGTTGTACTGGCAACTTCCTTTGTGTTGGTGTTACGGGGAACGGTTGCCTGCCCTCTGTCTGCGGCCACCACGCTACTTCTTCCTGCCTGTTGGGGTGCTCTGCCTCTCTCCCCCTGTGTGCTTCTCTCCTCGCTCTGCATGTCCTCCTGCCAGGTTGGGTCAGTTACTATATCATCCACGACCTCGTCTTCCACTTCCGCACCCTGGTCCTCCTCCTAACTTTCTGGCAATTGTGTCTCATCATCGTCCACCTCTTGTGACACTTTCCCACCGTCGCCTTCGTGTGATCGTAGCTGCTCAGATATTTGGGCATCGTGATCTCCTCTTGCCCCGCTTCAATTGGACCCAGCGAGAGGCCAGAATATATAAATGGAAAAGTGAACAGCTCTTCAGAGTGTCCAAGTGTGGGATCAGTTGTCTTCGGACACTCGGCATGGTGGGAGGAAGGAGGATCAGGGTGAGGAATATGCAGTCCAGACTCACGTCTACTGAGACTTGACCGTGTGGAAGACAGGGTGGTGGTGGAGTCTAAGTGACTGGAAGCATTATCCGCTATCAAACCTACAACCTACAACAAACATTGGAATGGAGGTCACAAATGGCAGTATTTTCTGAAAACGTATATGTGATCTGTGTGACTGAGAAAACACAGTTTTACATAGCTGGATTTCTAGCGCTGTAAAATCGAAAGGACCTGGCTGTATTCTACAGTGCTAACAAGCAAATGGCGCAGAAAACGGTGTTCTCTGGATTGCTTTTTAAGCAAATAATGAGGATTAAGATCCTAAAAAAAGTATTCCTGGCCCCTGAGACCTGGGCCTTTGTATAGAAATATCTAACAGCAGCAGAAGGCAGAATTGGAATGGAGCCTCTTGTGCTATATGCACTGCAGTCTGCTATATACACTGCCTGCCTATATACCCTGCCTGCCAGATATCTCTGCAGATGGATTAGTTAGTCCTGAAAAGGACTGTTTGTTAAGATGGATATGTGTAATGTACAGTTTTTCTCCCTACACTTCCTAATACACAAGCAAATCTCTCCCTGACGCAGCAGCAGCACCTCTCCCTACTCTGCCTGATTCCGGAATGACTATGACGAGCACAGCGGCTTGCGCTCTACAGTGTCTCTGAAGGATGGCATGGTGGATGGCAGCGTTCTGCTACCCTC
Source organism: Phyllobates terribilis (assembly GCF_046119375.1). NCBI lineage: Eukaryota > Metazoa > Chordata > Amphibia > Anura > Dendrobatidae > Phyllobates > Phyllobates terribilis. Next base: position 120,283,864 of record NW_027362772.1, read on the forward strand.
CAGTGTGCCATCTCAATGCAATTCCAGTGTGGGAGAATTCTCCTGCTCAAGCGGTGACGTCATTTGCCGGCATCGCATTAACAGGAGAATTCTCCCACGCTGTCAGTGACGTGCATGAGTTGAGCTGCGTTCATTGGACATGAACTCGGCTTATCAGGATGCCGTCACAGCGAGACACTGAGGAGCTTCACTGAGGAGCTTCTCAGTGTCTGTGGCAAGCTGGATGGCAGCGTTCTGCTGCGATCCAGCCTGTCATGTCAATGTAGCAGAGCTGAAGCCGTCCTGGGAACCATGGAAAGGTACGGGACGGCTGGTGTTTCTAGCCTGGGAGGGGGCCAATATTCATGGCACCCTTCCTGGGCTATTAATATCAGCCCCCAGCTGTCTGCCTAGCCTTTGATAGCTATTAAAATAGGGGGGACCCCACATCATTTTATTGGGGGGGGTCCCCCATTTTAATAGCTAGTAAAGGCTAGGTATTCAGCTTGGGGCTGATATTAGTAGCCTGGGAAGCTCCGTGGGTATTACCCCCTTCCCAGGCTTCAAACATCTGTCCCAGCCATCTGCTTAACCTTCGCTGTAGACTAAAATTACGGGGAACCCCACGCCAAATTTTTTTTTTTAATAAATCATTTATTTTAACACTAAATGACAAGTACAGTAACCAACACTGTCACTGTACTTATTATATATGTGACTGACATGTAACTATCTCTCTAATCTATGCGTGATGCTCTATTCTTTTTGTTCTAAATTGTCGGGTACTGGTGTATGCCGCTGATGAATTGCCGGCCGGCTTTTTTAAAGAGAAAAAAACACAATTTTTTTTTTAATCAATCCTTTATTTTAACTCTAAATAACAAGTACAGTAACCAACACTGTCACTGCACTTATTATACTGTATATGTGACTGACATGTTTCTATCTATATAATCTATGTGTGATGCTCTATTCTTTCTGTTCTAAATTGTCGGGTACCGGTGTATGCCGCTGATGAATTGCCGGCTGGCTTTTTTAAAGAGACGGGTGCATGAAAATCGGAGGGCAATAGTGTGTTCGAAGTGCCCTGCTATGTTTTTTATGCACCCTCCTATATAACCTGCCTGACTGTCTGCCCATATATTCTGCCTGCCTGACGTTTAATTGAGCACTGTTCCCATCGATTTGGGCAATTTCTGACCTTCTGCAGACCGCAGGGGGGACCGCCAGAAACAATGCTCGAGTTTCCCATAGACTTACACTGGGCTCGTTGCTCGGGTCGAGCACCCGAGTATTTCAATGTGCTCGACCCGAGCTTCGAGCACCCGAGCATTTTAGTGCTCGCTCATCACTACTGATAATGCTGTGTGGCCATCCAATCACTGTAATGCCACAACCACCATGGCTGCAGCATTACAATGAGTGGCAAGCATTCCCTGCATGTTGATTGGCCCTCTAAAGAGAGCCAAACATGCAGGGAGGGGACCCGAGCATCCACCTAAGTATCTGACAGGTACTCGGCGAGCTCAAAGCATCTCGAGTACTGAGATGCTCGGGGAAGTCCCGAGTACTTGCGAGTATGCTCGCTCATTACTAATAGACAGGCAACACAGAAGACATAAAGACAAAGACTCGTGGGAGAAACCGAAGTGAAACCACTCTAAGGGTATATGCGCACGTTGAGTATTTGTTGCAGAAATTTCTGCATCATTTCTGCATCTCTTGGCAGGAAAACGCAGCTTCAAAAACCTTGCATTTTTGCTGTGTTTTTGCCTGCATTTTTTCAGAGCAATGGGTGAAAAACGCAGTCAAAAACACAAAGAGAATTGACAGGCCGAAGTTTATTTTCTGCAAGGTTTCTGCATCTCTTGGCAGCAAAAACGCTGTGGAAAAACGCTCATTTTTGGTGCATTTTTGCCTGTGTTTTTCACCCATTGAATATACTGAAAAAATCTGGCAAAAAAATCAGCAAATATGAGGCAAAATTGCGGAGAAAACGCACAGAAAATTGACATGCTGAAAATTATTTTCTGCACAAAATCTGCAAGTCAAAAAATACTCAACGTGTGCATGACACTTCAGGTTTCTCAAACACTTTGCTGGCATCAGGTTTTGTCACAAATCCACGAGGAAAAAAACGAGACAAAAAAGTACTGCTATGTGGCACATTAAATATTTGTTTCCAGACGTTTCTGCATCTTTTGGCAGCAAAAATGCACAGAGAATTTAAATTAGCTGGGATCAGGTTTTGCTTCAGGTTTTGTCACAAATCCGTGCAGAAAAAAAACGAGACAAAAAAGCACTAAATCTGCAACGTGCGCACATACCCTTAATCTTCAACGTGCGCACATACCCAAAGCTAAGTGCTCAAGTTGAGTATTTGATTGCTGAAATTTTTGCAAGGTTTCTGTCACGGGTGTGTCAAGTGTGACAGTCATCCTGGATCCAGCTATAGAAGGTCCTTGCTCTTGGCTCTGCAGGCACCTTCTTAATCTTTCCATCTCTGTAGTGATATCCTGCTCCCTCTAAGACCCAGCTGTAACCTCCACCTTCTGCTGCTAATTGACACACCCTTTCTGAATGTTTAAATCCATTCAGTCTCTCCAGAGAGTCATCAGTGATAGGTCTATGTTCCTCTGTCCTGTTCTGAAGTACTTGTAGTTGGCTTGTGTCTTCTTGGAGTTCCCTTGAAGGACAGTTGGCGTGATCTCTCTGGTGTCTTCTCAAGCTAAGTGTATTCCCTTGTCTGTTTACCTGTTTGTCTTTACTTGCAGTGGGAGCTGACTAGTGCTAACCCCATCCCCCCCCCCCACTATCTAGGACCTATCACTAGGAGCAGTCAGGGATTAGGTTTCCTGCTCGGTGATAGGTGTGTAGCCTATTTAGGAGTGTTAAGGGAGACCGAGTATTGTCAGATCTGCCTAGGGGTCTCCACTCCCCCTTTCCTTAGTGTTTTGGCTTCCTTCCCCTCTTCTCGTTGTTGTGCACTTAGTCTTTCCCTCATCTTGCGTGAGAGTTTCTGCATCTCTTGGAAACAAAAATGCTGCAGAAAAAATGAATGTTTTTGGTGCATTTTTGCATGCATTTTTTGCATGCATTTTTTAAAATGTTTTTTGTACAACAATTAATGCTTTTTGGAACTAAATAAAGATATTTGAGAAAAGAAATATGGGACATCGCTTTCACCCTTGGGTTACCGTCGGACCTGAAGTGAGTATATTGGGTTAATTTAAATGATTAAGGAATGTGTCTGTTTTATTTCAAATAAAGGGTTTTTTTTCTCTGTGTGTGTTTATTTAACTCTTTTCTTACAGGTTTAGTAATGTGGGTGTCTGGCTGACATTTCTTCATTATTAGGCTATATTTATACATCATGGTTTTTTTTGCGTCACAAATCTGCAGCAAAACTTTATCTTCAGGGACATTTTGCTCAGTATTTTTCTTGCAATTTGGTGTGTTTTTTCCAGCGTTTTTTTTCACTAACCTTCTGTCTCTATTTATGCATGTACATAAAGTTCTGTGAAAAAAAAGAACCCCAATCTATTTTGCCATCAAAAATGCTGAAAAAACGCTGATGCAAATTTTGATGCGTTTTTGGTGCACGCTTTCTTAGGATAGGTCATCAATGTCTGATCGGTGTTGGTGCGACACCTGGCACCTCCGTCAATTCTCGGTGTCGGCAGGAACTGCTCAGTTACAGAACTGCACAGCTTCATCTACTGTATAGTGGCCACAACCGGGTACTGCATATCCCCCCCTTACTGATTTAATTAGGTGACAAATGTACCCGGCCATTATACAGTAAGCGGAGTTGTGCTGTGCCAAAACTGAGCTGTGAGAACAGCTGATCTGCGGGGGTACAAGGTGTCACAGCCACGCAGATCAGACATTGATGCCCTATCTTAAGGATGTCATCAATGTTTAGAGTGGACAATCTCTTTAAATTTACTAAATGTGTCTCTGTTCTGGGATAGAACACAAAGTCACCCAGTGACCCAGATTGCTGCAGATTGGGGCAGGAACGACAATACACTACGGCTGACTGCTGGTTTGGAGCAGATTAGGCATACATAGAAATCATGGGACCCCATAGCAAAAGTTCTAATATCCCTGCACCTAGTATGATGGCCACACATACAGTCCAGCACATAGTATGATTGCCCCAAGTATAGTCCTGCACATAGTATGATTGCCCCACATATAGTCCTGCACATAGTATGATGGCACCAACACATAGTCCTGCACATAGTATGATGGCACCAACACATAGTCCTGCACATAGTATGATGGCACCAACATATAGTCCTGCACATAGTATGATGGCACCAACATATAGTCCTGCACATAATATGATGGCCCCACATATAATCCTGCACATAGTATGATGACCCCATATACAGTGCTGCACATATGATGGCTCCTCATAATAACAGTCCCCACATATAATGGCCCCTTTGGTATGATGGCTCCCACATATAATGACCCCTATAGTAAAATGGCCCCCACGGTATGATGGCCCCCACATATGATGGCACATATGGTATGATAACCCCACATATGATGGCCCCCACATATAATGGCCCCCACATAGTACTGTCTGATTATAAAAAAAAAAAAAAAAAAAAAAAAAAAAAAAAAAAAGAAAATACTCATCTTGCTCCCTGCTGCTTCAGTTGCTAGGTCCGAAGGCGGGAGAGCAGAATGCATGCTCTCTGCTCATAGAACGCGCTGACACATACCAGCGTCTGCAAGTTCCCGGCTCCAGCCAATTGTGCATCGCAGCGTTCAAATGATGAACGCTGCGTGTGTACGCCCTTCCCCTGGTGATGCTGAGCCACCAGGGCAGGCACCCAGAAAATTAAAGGGGTCGGCAGCCATAAAAATGGGCTGGCGGCCCCCCAAGCAGTGCCACACTGCGGCCCACCGGGAAAGTGCCCGGAAGGGCAGATTAGCAATCCGGGCCTGGTGTCTACTGATTTTTTTTTTTTTTTTCTTATTCATGCTATTGTACCCACAAAGGCCAGACATTTTCTGAGTAGAGATGAGCAATTTGAAATTTCATAACATTTTCAGTCAGCTGCAATGTTGAACCATTTTTGATTTGAATTGCCCCAAAAATGCCAGTTTCCATTTTACACATTACCAAGGATTACATCGTCGAGACATTCTTCAAATAATTTTAGGCATGGCCAAACAAGCTTTTTCACATTGCCAGGCAACTATTAGACAACATGGTATTGTACAGCCAGTCGGGAGGTACTATCATAGCCACTGAAAAAGCTGAGGCAGAAGAGGCAGTCAGTTTAGGGTTTTACTGCCTAAAGAGAAGACCAAAGAAAGCAGAGCTCAATACAATGTCTCATTGAGACGTCCATGGAATTTCACGTCTGTGAAAAGCGTTCCATTCTCCAGAATTGTGCCCATTTTTTTATCCATATGTCCATTTTTTTCGCATCCAATTAGTCATCCGCGTTTCATGTACATGAAAAAAATTGAAGGCAATCCAATGATTGGTTCTAGTTATGAATAAAGCTGTGAAAGATTTGGTACCTTTCAGACACCAAACACAATCGCTTTTGCCATCAATTATTTAAGGTTCTGTGTTTTGTGGGTTTTCTGTAGCTCCCATTGAAACAGAAATTTTTTTAATATGAACAGAAACTTATGTAACGACAGCTCTTAGCAATATTCTTAATTATATATTTTTATTTGCAAATAAAAAAAGTTTCCGTGCTCTGGCAATCCTTAAGGATTCTGAAAGTGTGAGGTCTTCCCCCTCATGTGCTGTAGTCTGTTGCTATCAGATTGTGGTGTGAATTGCCAATGAACTGGATAAGTCTGGCTTAGCTTCTTACACCCCACTCCAGGTGATTGATAAGCCTCTCCCTATGTAAACACATGGGAGAGAGCCACAAAATACCTTGAGTGGGGCAGGTAGAAGTTGCATTGAACTCATCTCATCTCTCATGGCCATCTCTTCAAACTACGTTTTCTCAGAGCATTTCAGCAAAAAACATGCATTGCTGCAATCACACAACCAGGCTCTGATTCAAGCTGATCATGGTTTGAGTAGTATGAATAAGGACACAGTTTCCTTTTAAGAAGGGTTTGTTCAGGTAGTGAACAAACCATGTTAATATGAGTACTAAATTGTAGAATAGACTATTATGGTAATTTTAGGATGATTCAGTATGCAGTGCCTTTTGGCCTCCAAACATGTCATGTTATGGCATCCAAAGAGTTCAATTTTGCTCTCATCTGACATAATGATATTCCCCTAGTATTTCACAGGCTTGTATAAATGTTGGTGATCAAACTTTAAACTCATTTGAGCATGCTTTTTGTTCAGCAATGTAGTATTTCATGGTGAGGGGGTACACAGACCATGGAGGTTCAATGCCTTCTTATAGTTTTATTTGAAACAATGGTACCTGCTGATTCCAGTCTTTGATTGTCCTTGTTTCTTGGACAACACTTGTAACAATTCATTTCACTCCTCTGTTTGAAATATTTCAATGTTTCAGCATTTCATTAATGACATTTTCAGAGACTTGCTTGATCAATTTGTAGCCATTTATCTGGATAATTTACTAATCTTTTCTAATTCTGCAGAAGAGCATCAGAATCATGTGAAAAATGTGCTAGAGCATCTAAGAACCCAAAATCTTTATATTAAGCTGGAGAAATGTGAGTTTCATTAGAGATCCAGTTCTTTGGCTAGATCATCTCTACTCAAGGATTGCAAATAGACTCTAGCAAGCTATCACTGAGTGGCCAATGGCAAAAAAAATGTGATAGAAGTCCAATGATTTGTGGGCTTTGTGTTTATCCCCCGCCAGGCTCGAACAAGTCTGTTTCTTAACCGATTCAACTTTGTTACCTCTTACAGACCTGGCTCTTGTAATGGTAAGGCTGATGCTTTATCTAGGATCTTCTCCAAAGATCCTTTTACAGCAGCACCACAAACAATGAGTCTAACTCCTTGTGGGTGATCCATAACAAAGACTTGCTGGAAGATATACAGGAAACATACAAGACAGACTCAATTCTTCTGCATCCACCAGATGATATATCTCTGTCAAAATAAAGTATGGACTCATAATCGTTGCATCTATGTTCCAGAAACAGTGAGACTTAAAGTATTAAAACTAATCAATGACTCCAAGTTAGCAGGACAAAAAGGAATTAAAAAAACATAAGAATTTCTGTCTCGCTTCTTTTGGTGGTCTAAATGCCGGAAAGATGGTAAACACTATGTATCTTCCTGTAACACCTGCGCTATTTATAAAACTCCCCACACTTCACCAATGGGATTATTGCAGCCTCTGAAAATTCCATCTGATAATTGGGCCTCTATATCTATGGACTTTATTGTGCAACTACCAGTTTCAAAGGGAAAGAGTTTAATCTTAGTAGTGGCGGACCGACCCACCAAAGCAGCCATTTTGTCCCCTGCACTCGTTTACTATCTGCTAAAGAGACTGCTGATTTTATAATTCAAAATGTGTTTCAATTTCATGGGGTTCTAGATGAAGTCATCCCTGATCATGGAACACAATTTACATCTAGAATCTGGAAGAATTTTTGTGCTGCATTGGACATTGATGTCAGTTTATGTTCTGCATTCCATCCCCAATCGAATGATCGGACTGAACGCACAAACCAAACCTTAGAGCAATATGTCAGATGCTACATTTGTCATCTCCAGGATGACTGGGTTGATTTGCTTCCTATGGCAGAATTTTCATACAACAATTCTCAAAATGCTTTGACTAAACAAACACCATTCTTAGCAAATTCTGGATACCATCCAAGTATCCTTCCTAATTTTCCCAGAAAAATGCCTATCCCTGCTGTCACCGAAAGAATACAATCCCTGCAACAGAATCTGGAAATACTAAAAGACACCTTAAGAATTGCCCAGGAGAAATATAAGGAAGAAACAAATAAATCTCGCAGACCTTCTCCAAGCTTCCAAGTGGGTTATGAAGTATGGCTTTCCATCAAGAATTTGAAACTCCATATACCCTCACCAAAACTGGGTAAAAATGTATTGGTCTATTTAAAATAATTGGACAAGTTAGCTCATTAGCTCTTCAACTACCCAGAACAATGAAGTGTTTCATGTCTCCTTACTAAAGCCATTTGTTCCAAATCCTTTTCCAGGGCGCTGTGTGCCTCCTCCTGATCCTAGTGAAGTGGATGGGCAAGAACATTACACAGTTGAAAAGGACCTGGATTCCAGAATATTCAGAAACAGTTGCAGTACGTAATAAAGTGGCAAGGGTACAGCCCTGAAGATAACTCCTGAGAATCTGTAGAAAATCTCAGTGCTTCTCGACTGCTTAAAGAGTTTCACCAAAAATACCCACATTAACCAAGCCAAGCATCATCCGGAGGCCGCTCTTGAAAGGGGGAGTAATGATTTCTATTGCCCCTCTAATGTTTGACCACTAGTGGCCGCTATTGTTCAGTTTAATAATTGTGCTGCAGTTTCACTCCTTACCACTGGAGGCTGTTGTTGTGTTCTGCAATTCCCCTTTACCAAGATGGCAGATTCTGTATCTATGGAATCCTTCTTGTTTCCTGTTAGGGCCTATATCAAGTCACATGGAACTCTCACTCATTGCTTGAGTATTTTGTCTAGCTATTTGCCTAGTTTCAGTCTCCAGCTCCTGAACATTGTTACCCAGACTTTTCTAAGTCATTTATGGATTGTTTCCTACAACTCATTGCTAACTTCAAAAACTTCTATCACTTGCTGTTCCTGCTTAAACTCCTTCAGCCACTGGATTCCAGCAGTACTATGCCAGTATCGTAACATATACAGAGTTCCTGTGTATAATGTCACCTGTAATCACTGTATTACATGTTCACTGACACTATATACAGCTCTCCTGTGTATAATTTTACTGATGATCACTGTATTACCTGTACACTATACACTATATACAGAGATAGTGTATATAATGTCACTGATCACTGTATTACCTATACATTGACGCTATATACAGAACTCCTGTGTATAATGTCACCAGTGATCACTGTATTACCTGTACATTGACACTATATACAGAGTTCCTGTGTATAATGTCACTTGTGATCCCTGTTTTATCTGTAAAATATACACAGGACCTCTGTATATAGTGTATGTCACTTGTGTTCACTGTATTACCTGTACTCTTACATTATACACTGACACTATATGCAAAGCTCCTGTGTATACTGTCTCCAGTGATCACTGTATTACCTGTACAATATACACTATATACAGAGCTCCTGTGCGTAATGTCATTGGTGATCCATGTATTATCTACACTGACACTATATACAGAGCTTCTGTGTATAATGGCATTTATTATTGTGTTTTTTTTTTATTAACCATCAGTATTGTAATATTCGGTCACTATGTGGTGGTAATATGTGATTTGGTCATGGTGTGGTGGTATTTGTTCCTTGTATGTGGTATTATTGGTCATTTAAAAAAATTTAAATATCACATTCTCTTAAAGAAAAATAAATAAAAATATACCTAAAGAGAGTATTGGATATTTTAAGAAATGTTTACTAGGCTAGAGTAGTGTCCGGGCAAAAGAGTCTACCTTTTAATGGCGGCTGCTTTAAAAATCTTTTTTGGCCAAAACAAAAGCTGCTGACTATGTGTGTGATATGTGTTAGAACCATCCTGCTTGTTTTTTCCATCTTGTGTTTTGCGGTCACGTGACCATCTGCCTTTATATTCCAGCTCCACCCTTTTGGCTGTGCTGGACTTCAGTGTTTGACTGTTTCTCTAGCCAGGTGCTTCTGTGCCTTTCTCTGTCAGTTCATTTGGTCCTTCTGGGACCTCTAGTACTTTTTGTCTGTTTGTCTTTTTGTGTTCTGCAACAACTTCTCTGTTTTGGAGGTGTCTCATTTTTGTCCCAGTCCTTAGTTCTTTTAGGGACCCCTCCCCTTATGCTATAGATCTTCGTTCAGACTAGCCGAGGACTAAGGTGGGTCTGTTCGCTAGGAACAGGCAGCCCGCTACATCGTAGGGATTTAGCTAAGTCTTACTGTAGGGACAGTTTTCACTTATCTTTCCTTAGTACAAGTTGCAGATCATAACAGTAAGTCCAGCCAAAAAAAAAATAAATGGAAAGAAATTCGGGGATCAGTACGGTTTTCGTCCAGGATTTGGCTCAACGCCTGCAGGGATTGTCTCTGAAGGTGGTCGAGCTCCAGCAACACGTGAGTAGCTGTTCTGAAGCGCATTTTGTGGAACACAAGGTAGGACTGCCTGATGTTTTTTTCCTTTAAAAATGCTTGTTTGTTATATTTTCGTTTGAGACCAAAGTCCTCTGGGAATGAATCACAGCGCATTGGTTTTATTATGTCACTTTTGCGCAAAGAACCACAGGGGTGGGCCTTTTCTCTCCAACCTAATGATCCATGTTTAAGGTCTGTAGAAGAATTTTTTTCTCCTATGGGGCTATTATATGATGATCCTGATAGAATCTCATCTGCTGAGGCAGAACTCATGCATTTGAATCAGGGGTCAGGTGATGTTGAAAATTATTGCACACATTTCAGAAGATGGGCCTCAGAAGTTAAATGGAATGATCCAGCTCTGAAATGTCTATTTCTTGCTGGTCTGAGTGAAAGGGTTAAGGATTTGCTAATTGCATTCCCCGCACCTGAGACTCTGCAGGATGCCATGCAATTAGCTGTTCGTGTGGATAGGAGACTGAGATTTAGACAGAATGAGGTAAAGACTTCTGCAATGCCAGATTCTAGTCCCCAGAAAATCTGCTCTGACGGTGGAGAACCAATTGAGGTTGGGGTGAAGTCGCTCCCCTCTCAGGAAAGAGACCGGAGGTTCGCCGAGGGATTGTGTCTTTATTGTGGCAAAGCTGACCATTTGATTAAGTATTGTGAGCTTCGTTTAAGTAAAGAAAAAAAAAAAAGGTCAGGTACGCCTGTATTTCTTGTTTACGCTCTGCAGGAGTATTTCTTTCTGGGAGTACTACTTACCTGAAATTTTTTCAAATTTTCCTGCAATTTGTGGATTGTGGTTCAACACTTAATGTGATTGATAAAGGGTTTTTGCAAAACCTTAAATTGAAATCCAAACCTTTGTCATCACCTATTACTGTGATTGCAATTGATAACACTCCCTTGAAATGTATTAGTCACAAGGTTGCTACATTTCCGCTCACTATCAATGGAGTTCACCAAGAAATTTTGGACTTGGTTGTATTAGATAATTTACCCTTGCCTTGGTTAAAACTGCACAATCCTTTGCTGGACTGGTCTACTAATATGATTAAGTCTTGGAGTCTGAAGTGCTATGATAAATGTTGTAATGGTCGCATTGCGGCTGTGGAAAAAGGGGAATTACCTGTACCTATTCAAGATTTTTGGAGGGTTTTTTCAGAGGAGGAGTCGCAAGTTTTACCTCCTCATAGGGACTATGATTGCGCCATTGAGTTTGCTCCTGGAGCTACTCTTCCCAAAAGTCGCTTGTTTAATCTGACTATCCCTGAAAGAAAGGCCTTGGAGGAATACATACAGACTAGCATGGCTGCTGGTCACATTAGACCTTCTAAGTCGCCTGTGGCAGTTGGATTTTTCTTTGTAAAAAAAAAAAAAAGAATTGGGGTTTACGTCCATGTCTGGATTTTCGTGAAATTAATAAGAATACCGTACGCAATTCCTACCCATTGCCGTTAATTCCTGACTTGTTTAACCAGTTGGTGGGGGCCAAGTGGTTCTCTAAAATTGAACTCCGGGGGGAAAACAATTTGTTACAAGTGAAGGAGGGTGATGAATGGAAAACTGCTTTTAACACTCCAGTAGGTCATTTTGAGAATCTGGCGATGCCTTTTGGTCTTACCAATGCACCTGCATTTTTTCAGAACCTTATTAAGGACATCCTGAGACCTTTGATTGGTAAGAATGTGGTTGTGTATTTGGATGACATTTTGATTTATTTACCAGATCTAGAGTCCCATTGGTAGAGTGTATGTGAAGTTTTGTAGTTATTGAGTCATAATTCACTCTTTGCTAAGCTGGAGAAATGTGAGCTCGCTGTGCATAAAATTATTTTTTTGGGCTACATTGTCTCCAGCGAGGGATTTGAGATGGACCCAGTGAAGGTTCAGGCTGTGCAGGAATGGCCTAGGCCTATTGGTTTGAAATCTATACAGAGATGTTTGGGTTTTGCCAATTATTACAGGAAATTCATTAAGAATTTTTCTGTAATTGTTAAGCCTCTGACCGATCTCACCAGGAAAGGTGCGAATAAGGTCCAGTGGACTACTGAGATCATTGAAGCGTTTGAGAATCTCAAAGAGTGGTTCAGTTCTGCCCTTATCCTTATGCAGCCTGATAAGACCAAGCCTTTTTTGGTCGAGGTTGAGGCTTCATCGGTGGGGGTCGGAGTAGTTTTGTCTCAGGAGAACAAGGATCGAGTACATCCTTGTGCCTTCTTTTCGAAAAAACAATCGGAAACCGAACTGAATTATGATGTTGGAAATCGGGAGTTGCTGGCTATTAAACTCGCGTTTGAACATTGGTGGCATTTTTTGGAAGGCGCTAGATTTTCTATTCAGGTTTTCACAGATCATAAGAATTTGGTCTATCTGGATGCTGCCAGGCACTTGAATGCCCGTCAAGCTAGGTGGGCACTTTTTTTTTTCTCGGTTTAATTTTTCTGTTATCTATATCCCTGGTACTAAGAATGTTAAAGTCGGTGCTTTATCTCACAGCTTCTCTCCTACGGTCTGTGCCAAGGAGGAGCGCATTTTACAGAAAGGAGTTGTGGTGGCGGCATTGGACTCCGTTTTGGAGAATGGGATTCTGAAAGCTCAAGATGATGCTCCATCTAACACTCCCCATGGGAGGTTGTTCATGCCTAGAGCCTTTAGGAGAGATTTGTTTGTGGAGTGTCATGAGTCTCGGTTGGCAGGTCATCCAGGAGTTTCGGAGACTAAGAGACTTATCAGTCGCAGTTTTTGGTAGCCTGGATGGCAGAAGGAAGTCATCAAGTGGGTGCGTCAATGTACTGTGTGTGCTAGGTCAAAGGCTTCACTTACTCCTGCTGCGGGGTTGCTTTGCCCTCTGGAGGTTCCTAGTGCGCCTTGGATGCCTCTCACAATGGATTTTATTACTGATCTTCCTATGTCCGAGGGTTTTACTGTCATCTGGGTGGTTGTGGACCTTTTTAGTAAGATGTGTCATTTGGTTCAATTCATTAAGTTGCCCTGCGCCAAGACACTCGCTAAGGCGTTTGTTAAGGAGATTGTCAAGCTACATGGCGTTCCCATGGATATTGTTTCTGATAGAGGACCTCCGTTTGTGGCTCGCTTCTGGTGTGTTTTTTGTGACAGGTTGGGAGTCCATTTGTCATTTTCGTCTGGGTATCATCCTGAGTCTAATGGACAGACAAAGAAAGAACCAGGATGTTGAACAGTTTTTGCGTTGTTTTGTGGCGGACAATCAAGAGGTGTGGTCTGAGTTTCTACCTCTCGCAGAATTTGCTCTTAACAATCCTACATCCTCCTCTGCTGGGTGATCTCCTTTTTTTTGTTGTACTGGGAGACATCCGTCTTTTGGTTCGCTCTCCAAATTGGGGTCGGCGGTGCCGGAGGAGGAGAATTTTTTTGGTGATTTGGAGAGAGTTTGGACTAATGTTCGTTGCAACCTTCAAGAGGCTAACAAGAAGTCCAAGAAGTATTTTGACAGGAAACGTAAGGAGGTTTTGTTTACTGTGGGTGACATGGTTTGGTTGTCAGAGTGGTTTAACAAGATGGCTTTATTGCCCCTTGGAAGAGACGTGGAGTTCAGAGTGGTTTAACAAGACGGTTTTAATGCCCCTTGGAATAGATGTGGAGGTAACAGTAGCTTAACAAGACAGTTTTAATGCCCCTTGGAAGAGACGTGGAGGTCAGAGTGGTTTAACAAGATGGTTTTAAGGCCCCTTGGAAGAGATGTGGAGGTCACAGTAGCTAAACAAGACGGTTTTAATACCCCTTGGAAGAGACGTGGAGGACACAGTTGCTTAACAAGACTGTTTTAATGCCCCTTGGAAGAGATGTGGAGTTCAGAGTGGTTTAACAAGATGGTTTTAATGCCCCTTACAAGAGCCATGCAGTACAGCATATTAAAAACATTATTCCCATTATTGGGTAGTGGGAATCCCATAGTCTTTGCCTATGCCTTCCAAGCAAAAGCTGCCAAAAATTAGGACGGTGAAACGTGCAATGCTGGCAACACGGACCACGGTCACCCGGGTGGTATAATGGTGGTGGAGGCTGAGGATAAGGAGAAGAGCAAAAAAACAGCCCAAAGAGGAAGCATATACCCATGTGTTGGTGTGAAGCGGTGCATGGGAATGCACCTCCCGAAATAACTCAGTGGAATTGACTTTATGTTACTCTGCTGTCATTTGGTGGTGATGAGAAGTCTGGCCCAATCCAGCCCTTGTTCATTTTGATAAGGGTCAGCTTGTCAGCATTATCAGTTGACAGGCGAGTGCGCTTATCAGTTATAATTCCCCCAGCAGCACTAAAAACACGCTCCGATAACACGCTAGCGGCAGGGCTGGCCAGGACCTCCAAGGCGTACAGAGCGAGTTCATTCCAAGTGTCCAGTTTGGATACCCAATAATTAAAAGGCACAGAGGAATCACGAAGGACGCTGGAACGGTCGGCAAGGTACTCCCTCACCATCTTTTGAAACTTTCCACTCCTTGTGAGAGTACCCCGCGCCTCAGAGCCTGTAAGCTGGGAGGGTCTCAGAAAACTGTGCCAGAAAGTTGACAGTGTTCCACTGCCTCTGCTGGATTGGAGTTGCCTCTATCTCGCCTGTACTCCTTGGTTGGGCAACAAACTGTGACCTCTGCCGCTAGTGTGTAGAGATGGGAATTTTTTTTAACTGTTCTGCAGCAAGGGCCTTCTGGTAGTGCCCCATTTTTGTAGACCTCTCCACCTCAGGAATAAAAGGATGAAAGTTCTCCTTGTAGCAGGGGTCTAAAAGTGTCACCAACCAGTAATGACTGTCACCCATCATTTTGACAATGCGAGTGTCACGGTTAAGGCAGCGCAACATAATTCAGCCATGCGTGCCTGACTGGTAACGGGCAAGACTTCCGTGTCCTCACCAAGATGACGACTGACCATGCTCTCCTCCTCCTCCTACGCCTCCCCCTCCTCTTCACTTTCCTCAGGCCACTCACGCTGAACCAACTGTATGACAGTTGTACAGGTACTACCGTCTACAGAGCATCATACCAGCTCCTGTTCTTCCTCCTCCTCCTCTTCTCCCTCATTGTCCCCCAAAGCAAGTTGGGATGAGATGAGGCTGGGCTGTGTGTAATCACCCGCTACGGCTTCTTGATCCATTTCATCATAGTTTGGCTACAATGCCTCCTCTTTAATTCTCTGCAGAGAGCGTTGCAAAACACAGACAAGTGGGATGCTGAAGCTAATGATAGCGTCATCGCCACTCACCATCTTGGTGGACTCCTCAAAGTTTGTCAGGATGGTACATATGTCAGACATCCAGGTCCATTCCTGAGGTCTTATGTGTGGAGTCTTACTTGAATATTGACGGCCTTGTTGCAGCTGGTACTCCACAACTGCTCTCTTCTGCTCACAAATCCTTTGCAACATGTGGAGGGTAGAGTTCCAATGTGTGGGGACTAGTGTTGAGCCACCCCCGTAGTGTTCGAGTTCGGTTCGGTTCGTCGAACACCCGTGTGTTCGCCGAACTGTTCGTCGAACTGTTCGTCGAACACCTTCGAACACCGTTAAAACCAATGGCAGGTAAACAAAAACACATAGAAACACATAGAAAACACCTTCAAAGGTGTCCAAAAGCTGACAAACTGCTCAGAAGACACAACTAACACATGGAAAAGTGACAAGTACATATAGTCATGCGAAAAGAAAAGAGGTGGAGGAGTAAAAGGAGGGGGAGACACAGATATAGGCATGTCATGCCCTTCTAAAATCCAAAAAGTGAGAAGCCGAGACGGCCAGTCCGCTCCTGCCCGTGCCACCTCCGTGTGGCCGGGTTTGTGCCAGAGCCGCGGTGAACCCTGACGGCCAGCCCCCCTCTCCCAATACTGGTGCCTGTCCGCTGGTGGGTCGAGCGAGCCCCCCTGTGGTGGAGGCAGCTCTAACCTTTTTAATTTATATTGTCTCTCTAATTTGAATGAATACACTTTAAATCCATTTACAAGGATCTATTGGAGGGCAAGTCTCATGCCAGCAGCCGCATAATTCCAGCTCCAGTAGCGTCCACTAAAGCTGCTGCAGTTAAAAAGCTTTTAGAAGGATCGAGCTCGGCTGTCCAACGCAAGGCATCCTACTGCCAGTCCCAGCCCCTATGCCTTGGGGTGCCTCCTGATGCTCTTCACTGAGTATCCCGTGGTCCCGAAGCATTTCCTTTGAAAAAATTAAGTGTCCAAACTACAGGTGGTGTAGCTTGCTTAACAGCCGGGATAATCCACTGACTAGCAGACACTGCTACTAGGCACAAAGTATTTCCTGGGCTAGATGCAGTTAAAAATTTGTAATTAGATACTCTCGTTGGATGCTGAGAAAGCATTCCATAGAGTCTCCTGGCACGCCATATATGATTCTCTTAAAAAGCTTGGGGTAGGGGTCTAGGGGACCCTTTTATAGCCAAAATCACGGCCCTGTATCGCAATACGTCACCTAGGCTGAAGATAAATGGAACTGTATTACCCTGAGGGCTCGGTTGCTACAGAGGTATTGCACCTCACCCAGAGGTGTGATATCTCACTCTCAGGTAAGGATGGAGTGTGGATCAGGACCCGACACCTGCATGCATTACACCACATTGCCGTGGGGCAGGGCGACCAATATGCCCCTGAGATGGGCACGACAGTCCCTGTCCCTGGCTGGAGTGGGGGGAGGGAACACTGAGGAAGGGGAACCCTGTAGTGCAGGAGCAGGGAGGAAGCAGTTCCTGGGTGCATTGAGAAGGGAGTATAAAAGGTGGGCACCATCTTAGTTCAGTGCAGAGAAGTCTGAGCAGAAGTGGCAGGGAGCAGGGGCTCTGCATGAGCTCTGCTCCGGAGGCGGGCCTAGTAACAGAGGCCCAGGCCTGGAAGAGGGAGAAGGAAGGAAGAGGAGCGGAGAAGGCTCCAGGAATGAGGAACGAAGGGATCCCAGGGGTGCGGATGGGCGAGTCGCCACCGCACGCCTGAATCCACCTGCGTGGAGGGGTCAGGCCAAAGGGGGAGACCGGTCCCCGAAACTAGTGGAGGCAGGAAACGACCCTCAGCTAGAAACAGGAGGCTGTGACATTTTATGTGGCGCAGCCCCTCGCTACACCCGCTAGGAAGGCACCACATAGGGTCAGGGAAACTGGCGCCAAGTTTACCAAGAGGAGGCCCGAGGCAGCCGGACAGAAGGGTTGGTAAGAAAGGCCAGACAAAGGACACCCAAATGGGGTCCTGTGAAGCGCTCCAAAGTTATCTGGGAGTTGTCTGAGCCCATTACCTGGTGAGCACAGTACGACGTGGGCAGCCGTTACCTGCAGACGTGGTCTGGATAATAAGAACTGTGAGTAAAGGCCCTGGACTGCATTACTGACTACGTGTCGTTACTGCTGCTGCCCTGCACCATCACCACCATCCTCCGCATACACTGCCCTGAGGCTATACTCCTCCCGTGGGGAGTTATGCTACGCTCTGCTGCACCCACAACACCAGCCTCAGCGGTCTGCCCTGGAGCGGCGGTTCACTCTGACCGCAATCCACGGGTGGCGTAGTCGGACATTTAAACATCAAAACCACATAAATAGTTCCGCCACTGGTTTGACCGCCCTGAGCCACGGAACCGGGTCGCCGCCACGGAGACTACAACCACCAGCATCCACCAAAAAGGGTCCGGCTCCGGGTGTCCCAAGGCCCAGGGGGCGCGTCAGAACATTTTCATCACCTTTCACAATCACCAATGGGACAAGGCAGGGATGTTCTCTGTCCCCTCTCTTATACATCCTAGTGACGGAGCACCTGCTCTCATCAATTCGCCATAACCCCAATATTAGGTGGATTGAGGTGGGAGGCACCGAGTACAAGTGCTCTCTATTTGCTGATGATGTCCTAGTATATATCACTCAATCACATATATCCATCCATGCTGTTATGGCTGAAATAGATCACTTTATTACATGGTCAAATTTTAAAATCAATGCAGCGAAGTCTGAGGCCCTCGATGTCTCCCTCCCCAAATCCATATAGGATTCCATCCAGTCCAACTTTCCCTTTGCCTGGCCCTCACAGGGTATCAAATACTTAGGAATTCCTATTCATAGAGACCTCTCCCATCTATGTTATCTTAATTTTGGGCCCTTTATTGAACAACTCCATACAGACCACAGTTGGCAAGTTAGAACTGTAAGATTCACTACGTGAACCACTGGTGTTTTGTGGAAAAGCACATGTACACTGTGTTCCAAATTATTATGCAAAAAGTGTTTAGGAGTGATAAGGGAAGAATTTGTTTGTTTGTCAGTTAAACTCATTGATGGTGATGTGTGTCAGGGCTCTTTATATCACTGTAAGCAATTGCAGACACCTGTGCTAATTAGTTTGGCAGGTGTGTCCAATGAAAGGCAAGACTACTTAAGAAGGCTGTCTCACATTATTAAGCAGCCTACATTTTCTGCCAAAATGGGAAAGAAAAAGGATGTGTCGGCTGCTGAGAAGCAACAAATTGTGGAGTGTTTAGGTCAAGGCATGACTACAATCAACATTGTGCGATGATCAGGATGAAGTGTCTTGGCAATCAAGAAGTATGTAGCTGATTCACAGTACACATGTGTGCGTGCAGATAAGGGCAAATTGAGGACTCTTTCCTACAGGCAATTACGTCATGTTAAAAGAGCAGCGGCAAAAAAGCCTTGTCATAGCAGCAGACAAGTTTTTGAAGCTGCTGGTGCCTCCAACGTCCCCCGAACAACAAGATGCAGGGTCCTTCAGAGGTTTGCAGCTGTGCATACGCCATCCTGTCGACCTCCTCTATCCACTTCACACAAGCAGAAACGGCTCCAGTGGGCCAAACATTACATGAAGACTGATTTCAAAACTGTTTTGTTCACGGATGAGTGCCGTGCAGCGCTCGATGGTCCAGATGAATGGAGTGGAGGATGGCTGGTTGATGGACACCCCACGCAAACACGGCTACAGCGCAAACAAGGAGGAGGTGGAGTAATGTTTTGGGCTGGAATCATGGGGAGAGAGATTGTCGGCCCCTTTAGGATCCCTGAAGGCGCTAAAGATGAACTCCATAATGTATGTGGATTTTCTCAAACAGCACTTCCTGCCATGGTTCAGAAGAAGAACCGTGTATTTCACAGCAAGATCATTTTTTTGCATGATAATGCACCATCTCATGCTGCACATAAAACATCTGCATCTCTGGCTGATATGGGCATAAAAGGGGACAAACTTATGGTGTGACCCCCATGCTCCCCTGACCTCTACCCCATTCAGAACCTCTGGAGCATCATCAAAAGGAGTGTCTATGATGGCGGGAGGCAGTTCACATCTAAGCAACAGCTCTGAGAGGGTATTCTGTCCTCATGCAAAACAATTGAAGCAGAAACCATCCAAAACCTGACAAATTCAATGGACGAGAGAGTTCAGAAGCTCCTTTCGAACAAGGGGTCCTATGTGAAAATGTAACATCACCTAGAATAAAGTTTTGAGTTGAAAACTGTTTGATTTCAGTTTCTAATAACCTGCTAATGCTTATAATTTCAAAAATGACCATGTTTTTGGTCTTTATTAAAATGAAAAGGTTGATCGAAAAGTTTGGGGGATCTAAGAGTGTGGCAACCCAGTAGTCATGATTACTTCGAATTCTGACAATATGAGGGTCATGTTGCAGGTAGTGCAGCAAGAAGGCACTTATGTGTCTTGCGCATCTCGGAGCCCCAAAATTATTTTCCGGGCTAGATGCAGCTAAAAATTATTATTAATTTTAAATCTGGTGGAGCTTAGTATAGATGGCCTAATAGGATCAGTGCTGCACACTGCTACAAAGCCCAAATTATTTTCCAGCCAAGATACAGATAAACATGATTAGTAATTTGAAAGCTTAAAACGGTTGGTTGGGTGATTTTAACCAATCATCAAGCTTTTACTCTCCCCAGGATGACACAGGGGTAGAAAAGTCGTTTCGGATCCATGATTTGTTCATCTTTATGAACGTGAGTCTGTCTACATTATCAGTGGAGAGCCGCGTGCGCTTATCTGTCAGCACACCACCAGCAGCGCTGAACACACGTTCAGACAGAACGCTGGCTGCGGGGCATGACAAGATCTCCAAGGCGTAAGTGGCTAGCTCCGGCCATTTATCCAGATTGGAAGCCCAAAAAGAGCAAGGGTCCAGTGACACAGTCATGGCTTCAATGTTTACCTGGAGATACTCCTGTACCATCGTCTCTAGGCGTTGACTATGTGTCAGACTTCTTGTCTCCTGTGGCCTTGCAAAGGATGGGCTAAAAAAGTGGTGAAATGATTGCGCAAAATTGATGTTACCAGCAGATACTGTAGTTCTGTTATGGTTTGAGTGCTGAACACTTGACGGTCCCACGTTTGGCAAGTTGGAACTGTGAGATTCACTACGTGCACCACTGGTGTTTTGTGGAAAAGCACATGTAAGATTCTGCAACAGTCTCTGCTGATACTCCTGCATGCGTGCATCCCTTTCTATGGCAGGAATAATTTCTGCAAATTTACTTTTGTACCGGGGATCTAACAGTGTGGCAACCCAGCAGTCAGGATTATTTCTAATTCTCACAATTCGAGGGTCATGTTGCAGGTAGTGCAGCAAGAAGGCACTCATGTGTGTTGCGCATCCAGGAGCACCAAGTCCCTGTTGTGTTGGTGGCAAGGTAACAATCATGCTTCCTTCCTCTGTCCTCTCCCCCCAACCTCGCACAACAGAAATGTGATCAAGGTCTCCCTCATCTGATGAGTCTTCCATCAGTTCATCCTCCACTTCTTCCTGGGCTCCTGCACCTTCCTCACTAGTTTGGCTGCTACCATGCGCCCTGGTAAAACCATCTCCCCCACCCTCACATGCCTGCCGCCTTGGTGCTGCCGACCGTCTGGACCTTGCAGATGTTAGCCCTTCCGCATACAACTTCTTCTCCTCTACTTCCTCCACCTCCTCTTGTGCCACCACCTGACTCCGAATTCTGTTTAACATGTGCTCCAGCATGTAAATCACCGGAATAGTCATGCTGATAATGGCATCGTCAGCACTAAACATCTTCGTCGCCATTTCAAAACTGTGCAGAAGGGTGCATAGGTCCCTGATCTGAGACCACTCCTCCAGCGTGATTTGCCCCACGTCTGGATCTCGTTGGCCCAGGCTATACGTCAGAACGTATTGCTCCAGGGCTTGTCGGTGCTGCCACAGTCGCTGCAACATGTGCAGAGATGAATTCCACCGGGTAGGCACATCGCATTTTAGCCGGTGAAGTGGCAGGCACAACGACTTCTGTAGAGATGTAAGTCGCTGAGCTGCAGGATGCGAACGGCGGAAGTGAGCACACAGCGACCGTGCCCTCTGCAGAAGGCCATCTAGTCTGGGATAGTGGGCTAAAAATTGCTGGACAACCAGGTTCAACACGTGAGCCATACAAGGCACGTGTGTGACATTGCCCCGGCGAAGGGCGGCACCCAGGTTTGCAGCATTGTCGCACACGGCCTTCCCTGGTTTCAGGTCCAGTGGAGACAACCATTCATGAAATTGGTTCTCCAGAGCTGACCACAACTCCTCAGCTGTGTGACTCACATTTCCCAGACATTTCAAAGTAAAAACCGCCTGATGACGTTGAGCCCTACTGCCAGCATAGTAAGGAGGTGTGCAGGATCTCTTCTGCGCAGTTAGAAAGCTTGTGGCATGACCAGACAGGCTTTGGGTGCAGGTGGAAGACCGAGGGGAGGTTGAGGAGGCAGAAGCAGTGGAGGAACTTTGACATAAAGAGGATTGACGCACAACTCGTGGGGACGGCAAGACTTGGACAGCAGCCCCTTGTCCTGCTGTCACCATAGTCACCCAGTGCCCAGTCAGCGACATGTAACGCCCCCTGTCCATGCCTACTCGTCCAAGTGTCTGTGGTGAAATGCACCCTGTCACACACAGAGTTTCTCAAAGAAGCGGTGATGTTGTGTGCGACATGCTGGTGGAGCGCAGGCACACCTTTCTTTGAGAAGTAGTGCGGACTGGGCATCTGGTACTGGGGCACTGCGACGGACATAAGGTCTCGAAAATCCTCTGTGTCCACCAGGCGGAAAGGCAGCGTTTGTGTAGCCAAGAGCTTGCAGATGGTGAAATTCAACCTCTTAGCTTTCTCATGGCTAGGAGGAAATGGTCTTTTACTTGTCCACATCTGAGGGACCGAGGGCTGGCTATTGTGCTTAGACGGGGTTGATAAGGGTGTCCCCGGCAAACTGCCAGTCTGTGAGGAAGATGCAGGCGTATATGTTAGGTTGCCTTGATCCAAAGGTGGTGCTATCGATGTCGGACAGCGCTCAACACCAGCTGGTGTTACCACCTCCAAAGAAAATGATGACCTGCCATTCACGCTGGCTGTTGCGGGTAAAGAGGTGGCAGGTCTGCGCCCCAAAACAGGTGTGACTGCTGTCCCCCCAGTCACAGAGGATGAAGAGGCTGCGGATGCACAAGATATGGCAGACGGTGGTTGGCCCGGCCGGCTAGGCCGCATTGTAGCACACTGAGCTTCCCACTGCAACTTATGCTTCATGTCCATGTGCCGGTTCATGCATGAAGTACTCAAACTATGTATTTTTTGGCCTCTACTTAGCTTTTGCTGACAAATGTTACAAATAACACGAGTTGGGTCATCTTTATCGATCTGAAAAAAATGCCCAGGCTATGCAAGGCTTAGCACCCATGCGACCTGAAGAGCCACCACGACTTGTGGTGAGAGGCAGAGTTGTGTTTGAGGATGCAGTTGTTGACGTGCTTCCAGTACTACGTCTCTGTCCAGGAAGGCGCAACCTGACCTCGTCGTCACTAGCATCTTCCTCCACCTCCTCTGCTGACCTCATCTCTTGGCTGACTGTGGGTTGACAGTAAGTGGGATCTCCAACCTCATTATCATCACCCTGTGCGTTATCACACCCGTCGTCCTCAGAGCCAACCTGTTCCTGCCCTGACAAAAAACTAAAGTTGTCGCTCCAATCAGGTATTTGAGTCTCATCATCGTCTTCCTCATTGTCTCCACCAACAGGAGTTACAGTTTGGGAATGAGGGTCTACATTATGGTCAGAACCTTCTGCGTCTGGTCCTGGATCCGACTCATAAAGATTCTGGGCATCAGTGCAGATCATTTCCTCGTCTGGATTCACAGAAGCGCTGGAGTCGACCTCTGATTCCCAGGCTATAGTATGAGTAAACAGCTCTGCAGACTCAACCATCTGTTCTACCTCATACTCAGACGGGCAGCTGGAGATTTGGGAGCTGTGAGGAAGCACGTGCGATTGGGGTGACACCTTTGAGGACTGGAGTATTTGTGATGTGGAGGAGAGCCCACTTAAAGGAGCACTTGATATCCGTTGAAGCACCTGCTGTTTTTGTGCCTCATCTGGAATTTGTAGCGATTGGCGTGGCCGTAAGAAAGGGATCTTATCACATTGTCCGCTAAAAGAAGTAGACATTTTAGTTTGGCTGGAAGATGGTCTTTCTTCTGCAGATGTTACTGTTGCTTTAACACCTACCCCACGGACACAACCTTTTTTCCCCTTCCCAACACGCCTATTCCCCTTTCCACCAGCAGCAGGCCTTTTTCCACTCATTTTGGTGGTTAACTAATTCACAACTCTGGAGTTGTTTGCACAAAAAAACAATGGATGGGAACCGAGCAGAGCTGAGTGGCCAAACTGTGGTATTAGGCCAAAACTATTGGCTGGGTTAGATGCAGAAAAAAATTATATTCAATTTGCAACCTGATGGAGGTCAGTATAGATGGACTAATAGAGAAAGTCCCACACACTGCTAGAAGGCCAAATATTTTTTCAGAGCTAGATGCAGAAAAAAATTATATTCAGTTTGCAACCTGATGGAGGTCAGTATAGATGGACTAATTCAACAAGTCCCACACACAGCTAGAAGCCCAATATTTTTTCAGAGCTAGATGCAGACAAAAACTTATTTTGAATTTGCAACCTGATGGAGGTCAGTATAGATGGAGTAATAGAATGATGCTATGCCCAAAAGATTTAACTTCACTAGGTGCAGTAAAAAAATTGGTATTCTATACACAGGTGGTATATCTTGCAACACAGATAGGCTACTCCACTGACTAACACACTCTGCAATAGGCCAAAAAGGATTAGCTTTGCTAGATTCAGCCAAATGCTGTGAAAAAAACTTGCACAGCACTGGCACAGACCTGCCTGGCAAAAACTGATAGGAACTGATGTAACCTAGTACTGAAAAGGACTCCAATTACAATTAGTCTTTACTCCCACAATCTATCTATTTAAGAGCACAGACCTGCCTGATAAAAGTCGTAGGAAATGCTGTAACCTAGTCCTTAAAAGGACTGCAATCACAACTATTCCCTACTCCCAAGCTATCTGTAGATTTGTGCGAAAATTGGCTTGAAATTAACAAGGTATAGCGCACACAGCAACAGCAGTGCCGTCTAACACGCAGCTGCAGCTGTGAGAAAATGGTGGCGACGGGGAAAATGGCTTGGTCTTATAGGGCAAGGACATGTGACATACACTGCCAATGACACATGCCCTTGCTTGTGTGAAAAAAGCACTTCGCTCCGTGTGTGCGCTGCTGATAGGCTGACAGATTGCACCTCCCCACTGTAAATGCGGGAAAGAGAAAAAAAAATGGAGGAGATCTTCATT
Source organism: Phyllobates terribilis (assembly GCF_046119375.1). Lineage (NCBI taxonomy): Eukaryota > Metazoa > Chordata > Amphibia > Anura > Dendrobatidae > Phyllobates > Phyllobates terribilis. Next base: position 120,308,759 of record NW_027362772.1, read on the forward strand.
GTTCCTGCAGAGATCCATCCCCTGCCCCTCCCCCCGCCCCGCTGTACACTCAAACTGCGTATTAACATTAATTTTCATCATTACTGAGAAAAAATCCAGTTATGATTTTGGTGCACGAACAGTTATCGAACATAACCTCGAACAGCCGAATTTTTCTCAAATTGTTCGTGTTCGCCGAACGGCTCGAACACCGCCCAAAACAGCTCGAATTTGAGATTGGCGAACAGTTCGAGTAGAACAACGCTCATCTCTAGTGGGGACATCACACACCAGTCGGTGTGCCGGAAGCTGCAAATGCTGCTGCAACACAGCAAAGGCGGCAGAAGCTGTAGCCAACTTCCGAAAATGAGCCTACTGGCGGTGTACTTTGGTACTTTTACGAGCAGATCTCACAACTTGGGGTATAATTTAAGAAACCACTGAACCATGAGGTTAAGCACACGAGCCAGGCATGGAACGTGTGTGATCTTGCCTCGCCTCAGAGCCGCCACCAGGTTACGGCCATTATCACACACTACCATGCCTGGATGTAGGTTCAGCGGTCTCAGCCACAGATCTGCCTGCTCTTTCATAGCTGTCCACAACTCACAGGCAGTGTGAGGTTTATCACCTAAGCTTATGAGTTTCAGCACAGCCTGTTGCCGCTTGGCAGAGGCAGTACTGCAGTGCTTCCAGCCTGTAACTGATGTGGTGATATCTGAGATGGAGGCTGAACATGAGGAGGAGGAGGAGGAGGAGGATGCGCAGGAGCTGTACACTGTGGGGGCAACTCTGACTGACATAGGGCCCGCAATCCTCGGTGTGGAGAGGATGTGTTCCGTCGCAAGGTACGACTGGGTCCCGGCTTCCACTATGTTTACCCAGTTTGCAGTCAGGGAGATGTACCGTCCCTGGCCACAAGCACTTGTCCGCGTGTCCGTTGTCAGGTGCACTCTCCAAGTAACTGCGTTGTTGAGGGCACGGCAGATGTTTTGGGACACGTCCTTGTGTAGTGCGTTGATGGCACAAGGGGCAAAATAGTGTCAGCTGGGCACCGAGTACCGAGGGACGGCCACCGCCATAAGGTTGTGGAAGGAGTCCGTCTCCACCAGCCTAAAGGGCAGTATTTCCAAAGTAAGCAGTCGTGAAATGTGCGAATTTAGGACTGTGGCCTGTGGGGCGTTGGCTGCGAATTTGTGCTTTCATTCAAAGCTCTAGGATATGGACACTTGAACGCTGCGGTGGGACGTGGATGTGGACTTTGATGCTGTTTCTTGAGAAACTGCCATAACAAGTGAAGACTGAGAGGAGGGGGTATCTTTGCATGCAGTATGGACAGGGGATTGCCTTGCACGCACAACAGGGGGTTCTATTACATGCACAACAGCGGAAGAAGTAGTGGTGACACCCACTGACACTGGTCATGGACCCTGGGGTTCGCCCCACAAAGTCGGGTGCTTTTCTGACATGCGTCTTTTCATGCTGATGGTGGTCAGGATGGTAGTTTTGTCACCCCTGCTGATGCTGGCCTGGCAGGTGGTACAAATGGCCTTTTTGGGGTTATCAGCAGAGTCTTTTAAAAAATTTCAGACTCTGGAAGACCTACCGGTTGTACTGGCAACGTCCCTCGTGTTGGTGTTACTGGGAATGGTTGCCCGCCTTCTGTCTGCGGCCTCCTCTCTGCTTCTTCCTGCCTGTTGGGGTACTCTGCCTCCCTCCCCCTGTGTGCTGCTGGCCTCGCTCTGTGTGTCCTCATGCCACGTTGGGTCAGTTACTAGATCATCCATCACTTCCTCCTCTTCCATTTCCGCACCACGGTCCTCCTCCTCACTTCCTGGCAATTGTGTCTCGTCATCGTCCACCTCTTGTGACAAATTGCCAGTGTCGCCTTCCTGTGGCCGTGGCTGGTCAAATATTTGGCCATCGCTACATGGGATCTCCTCTTCCACCACTTCAAGCGGAGCAGACGAGAATCCCAAATATGGAAATGTACCAGTGAACAGCTCTTCAGAGTGTCCAACTGTGGGATCAGTTGCTGTCTGACGACATTCGGCATGGTGGGAGGAAGAAGCATCAGGGTGAGGAGGAGTAGGGGGTCGAGACTCACGGCTACTAAGACTTGACCGTGTGGAAGACAGACCGGAGGTGGTGGTGCCCAGGTGATTGGAAGTATTATCTGCTATCCAATTAATAACCTGTTCACACTGATCAGTTCGCAATAGTGGTGCTGTTGTGTGCTTTCCTAGTAATTCGGTCAAGAACTGGGAGCGAGAAGATGTGGCTGTTGGTTGTGGCATATTTTCACCTTGGCCACGGCCCCATCCTCTGTAGGCACCATCACCAGAACGTCCAGGTCCACGTCCCTTGCCACGCACCTTGCCCATTGTAAATGAAGTAAAATAGCTTACACTCGCACTATCAATGGCAAAAGGGTAATAAAAAGGAGATTAGAACCGTGGAAGAGGAAAACCACAGTTCTAGATCTCTGGCCTACACCAGAATCTTTTAAACAGATATATTTGTGTCTGAACAGTCAGCGAGACACTCAAACTGTTTTTTTTTATGGAAAAAAGGCAAAAAAGTGGATAATACAGAGATTTGAACCGTGGAACTGCAAAACCATAGGTCTAGTTATCTGGCCAAAACCAGACTTTTAAACAGATAAATTTGTATCTGAACACTCACAGACACTCAATTTTTTTTTTTTTTTTTGGGGGGGGGGGGAATACCAAAAGGTTAAGAAGACGGGTATTTGTACAGTCTGACTGAGGGAAAAAAAAAGAGGATTTAGATGAAAAATAAAGGATTTTTCCTCGCCTCTGAGACCTGGGGCTAAGTCCAGCAATTTGAGAAGCAGCACACTGGACTGTAATGCAGTGTTTGTCGGTATAACCACTGTGTCTCCTATACAGCCTGCCTGCCTGATATCTGGGATGGATATTAGTCCTGAGAAGGACTGTTTGTTTGATTTTGCAGGCTTTAGAGATCCTACACTACCTATTTTGCAGTATAAATCTCTCCCTAGCTCAGCAGCACTCTCCCTACACCGTCTGATGCGGAGCGTCTGTGTCCAAGATGGCGGCGCCCAGTTTAAAATACTCGAGGAGACGCCGTGCAGCCAGCCAATCCCTTTAATGCCCACAACCAACATGGCATTACAGTGACTGGCTGGCAATCCCTGCATGTTCATTGACTCTGTAAAGAGCGCCAAACATGCAGGGCGGAGACCCGAGTTCCCGCCCGAGTAACCCGAAAATGCTCGATGCTCGCCGAACATCCCGAGTAGTGAGATGCTCGGGCGAGTACCGAGCAGTGTCGAGCATGCTCGCTCAACACTAATAGACACTGAACGCATACCGTGATCTCCGGCGCTATACTTAGATACTTACCTGACCGGAAGGAGCGTTGACATGGCGCCTCTCTTCGCCGGTGACCGATGCAGGAGTGAGGCGCCGGATCGGCGCATGCGCATACTGCTATCTGGTGCCATTTTACTGAAGACACATTTGCAGTGTGTCTTCAGCAAAATGGCATTGGACAGCACGGTGCTCCGGCGCCACACTCCTCCCCAGGCCTCTGGCAGAACAGGACACAGCAGCGCTGGAGCACAGAGAAGAAAGGTGAGTATAAGTGTTTATTTTTTTTGTATGTGTGTACAGCGTGAAAGCGATGAGGGGGCCACACATACCAGGATTGGGTGGTGAGGGGGGCACACATACCAGGATTGGGGGGTGAGAGGACCATGCATACCAGGATTGGGGGATGAGGGGTACAACACATACCAGGATTGGGGGGTGAGGGGACCATGCATACCAGGATGAGGGGTACCATGCATACCAAGATTGGGGGTCAGGGAACCATGCATGCCAGGATTGGTGGGTGAGGGGACCATGCATACCAGGATTGGGGGGTGAGGGGTGCCATGCATACCAGAATAGGAATGCGGGGCACCATGCATCCTAGGATGAGGGTTGCCATTCATACCGGGATTGTGGGTGAGGTGTGCCATGCATACCGGGATTGGGGGTGGGGAGTGCCATGCATACCAGGATTTGGGGTGAGGGGTGCCGTGCATACTGGGAGTGAGGGGTGCCATGCATACCGGGATTAGGGGTGAGGGGTGCCATGCATACTGGGAGTGAGGGGTGCCATGCATACCGGGATTGGGGGTGAGGGGTGCCATGCATACCAGAATAGGGATGAGGGGTACCATACATACCGGGATAGGAATGCGGGGCACCATGCATACCGGGATGAGGGGTGCCATTCATACCGGGATTGGTGGTGAGGGGTGCCATGCATACCAGGATTGGGGGTGAGGGGTGCCATGCATACCAGGATAGGATGGTGGAGACAGGATGGGGGCAGCGCAAATACCAGGAGGGGGCAGCACATACCAGCATGGGAGACCATATACCAATAAAAATGCTCGCGACCCGGGGGTAGAACGGGTTCAATAGCTAGGCTGATGCAAAAGTTTGGGCACCCATGGTTAGTACCTAGTAGCACCCACTTTTGAAAGTATCACAGTTTGTAAATTCTTTTTGCAGCCAGTCTTTCACTTCTTGTTTGAGGGATTTTCATCCATTCTTCCTTGGAAAATTCTTAGAGCTCTGTTAGATTTCTGGGTCGCCTTGCATGCACTGCTATTCTGAGGTCTAGCCACAGATTTTCAATGATGTTCAAATCAGGGGACTTTGAGGGCCATTGTAAAACCTTCAGCTTGCGCCTTTTGAGGTAGTCTATTGTGGATTTTGACGTGTGTTTAGGATCATTATCCATTTGTAGAAGCCATCATCTTTTCAACTTCAGCATTTTTACAGATAGTGTTATGTTAGCATAAAGGATTTGTTGAAATTTCATTGAATCCATTCTTCCCTCTACCCGAGAAATGTTCCACGTGCCGTTGGCTGCAACACAACCCCAAAGCATGATTGATACACCCCCATTCTTATTGGTTGGCGAGATGTTCTTTCCTTCAATTCAGCACCCTTTTTTCTCCACACATACCTTTGATCATTGTGGCCAAAGAGTTCTATTTTAACTAGAGATGAGCGTTGTTCTACTCGAACTGTTCGCCAATCTCAAATTCGAGCTGTTTTGGGCGGTGTTCGAGCCGGTCGGCGAACACGAACAATTTGAGAAAAATTCGGCTGTTCGAGGTTATGTTCGATAACTGTTCGTGCACCAAAATCATAACTGGATTTTTTCTCAGTAATGATGAAAATTAATGTTAATACGCAGTTTGAGTGTACAGCGGGGCGGGGGGAGGGGCAGGGGATGGATCTCTGCAGGAACAATGAAGATCTCCATTTTTTTTTCTCTTTCCCGCATTTGCAGTGGGGAGGTGCAATCTGTCAGCCTATCAGCAGCGCACACACGGAGCGAAGTGCTTTTTTTCACACAAGCAAGGGCATGTGTGATTGGCAGTGTATGTCACATGTCCTTGCCCTATAAGACCAAGCCATTTTCCCCGTCGCCACCATTTTCTCACTGCTGCAGCTGCGTGTTAGACGGCACCGCTGTTGCTGTGTGCGCTATACCTTGTTAATTTCAAGCCAATTTTCGCACAAATATACAGATAGCTTGGGAGTAGGGAATAGTTGTGATTGCAGTCCTTTTAAGGACTAGGTTACAGCATTTCCTACGACTTTTATCAGGCAGGTCTGTGCTCTTAAATAGATAGATTGTGGGAGTAAAGACTAATTGTAATTGGAGTCCTTTTCAGGACTAGGTTACATCAGTTCCTATCAGTTTTTGCCAGGCAGGTCTGTGCCAGTGCTGTGCAAGTTTTTTTCACAGCATTTGGCTGAATCTAGCAAAGCTAATCCTTTTTGGCCTATTGCAGAGTGTGTTAGTCAGTGGAGTAGCCTATCTGTGTTGCAAGATATACCACCTGTGTATAGAATACCAATTTTTTTACTGCACCTAGTGAAGTAAAATCTTTTGGGCATAGCATCATTCTATTAGTCCATCTATACTGACCTCCATCAGGTTGCAAATTAAAAATAATTTTTTTCTGCATCTAGCTCTGAAAAAAATATTTGGGCTTCTAGCAGTGTGTGGGACTTGGTCTATTAGTCCATCTATACTGACCTCCATCAGGTTGCAAATTAAAAATAATTTTTTTCTGCATCTAGCTCTGAAAAAATATTTGGGCTTCTAGCAGTGTGTGGGACTTGGTCTATTAGTCCATCTATACTGACCTCCATCAGGTTGCAAATTAAAAATAATTTTTTTCTGCATCTAGCTCTGAAAAAATATTTGGGCTTCTAGCAGTGTGTGGGACTTGGTCTATTAGTCCATCTATACTGACCTCCATCAGGTTGCAAATTGAATAAAAAAATTTTCTGCATCTAGCTCTGAAAAAATATTTGGGCTTCTAGCAGTGTGTGGGACTTGGTCTATTAGTCCATCTATACTGACCTCCATCAGGTTGCAAATTAAAAATATTTTTTTTCTGCATCTAACCCAGCCAATAGTTTTGGCCTAATACCACAGTTTGGCCACTCAGCTCTGCTCGGTTACCATCCATTGTTTTTTTGTGCAAACAACTCCAGAGTTGTGAATTAGTTAACCACCAAAATGAGTGGAAAAAGGCCTGCTGCTGGTGGAAAGGGGAATAGGCGTGTTGGGAAGGGGAAAAAAGGTTGTGTCCGTGGGGTAGGTGCAGAAGAAAGACCATCTTCCAGCCAAACTAAAGTGTCTACTTCTTTTAGCGGACAATGTGATAAGATCCCTTTCTTATGGCCACGCCAATCGCTACAAATTCCAGATGAGGCACAAAAACAGCAGGTGCTTCAACGGATATCAAGTGCTCCTTTAAGTGGGCTCTCCTCCACATCAACTTCAACATCACAAATACTCCAGTCCTCAAAGGTGTCACCCAAATCGCACTTGCTTCCTCACAGCTCCCAAATCTCCAGCTGCCCGTCTGAGTATGAGGTAGAACAGATGGTTGAGTCTGCAGAGCTGTTTACTCATACTATAGCCTGGGAATCAGAGGTCGACTCCAGCGCTTCTGTGAATCCAGACGAGGAAATGATCTGCACTGATGCCCAGAATCTTTATGAGTCGGATCCAGGACCAGACGCAGAAGGTTCTGACCATAATGTAGACCCTCATTCCCAAACTGTAACTCCTGTTGGTGGAGACAATGAGGAAGACGATGATAAGACTCAAATACCTGATTGGAGCGACAACTTTAGTTTTTTGTCAGGGCAGGAACAGGTTGGCTCTGAGGACGACGGGTGTGATAACGCACAGGGTGATGATGATGAGGTCGGAGATCCCACTTACTGTCAACCCACAGTCAGCCAAGAGATGAGGTCAGCAGAGGAGGTGGAGGAAGATGCTAGTGACGACGAGGTCAGGTTGCGCCTTCCTGGACAGAGACGTAGTACTGGAAGCACGTCAACAACTGCATCCTCAAACACAACTCTGCCTCTCACCACAAGTCGTGGTGGCTCTTCAGGTCGCATGGGTGCTAAGCCTTGCATAGCCTGGGCATTTTTTCAGATCGATAAAGATGACCCAACTCGTGTTATCTGTAACATTTGTCAGCAAAAGCTAAGTAGAGGCCAAAAAATACATAGTTTGAGTACTTCATGCATGAACCGGCACATGGACATGAAGCATAAGTTGCAGTGGGAAGCTCAGTGTGCTACAATGCGGTCTAGCCGGCCGGGCCAACCACCGTCTGCCATATCTTGTGCATCCGCGGCCTCTTCATCCTCTGTGACTGGGGGGACAGTAGTCACACCTGTTTTGGGGCGCAGACCTGCCACCTCTTTACCCGCAACAGCCAGCGTGATTGGCAGGTCATCATTTTCTTTGGAGGTGGTAACACCAGCTGGTCTTGAGCGCTGTCCGACATCGATAGCACCACCTTTGGATCAAGGCAACCTAACATGTCCGCCTGCATCTTCCTCACAGACCGGCAGTTTGCCGGGGACACCCTTATCAACCCCGTCTAAGCACAATAGCCAGCCCTCGGTCCCTCAGATGTGGACAAGTAAAAGACCATTTCCTCCTAGCCATGAGAAAGCTAAGAGGTTGAATTTCACCATCTGCAAGCTCTTGGCTACAGAAATGCTGCCTTTCCGCCTGGTGGACACAGAGGATTTTCGAGACCTTATGTCCGTCGCAGTGCCCCAGTACCAGATGCCCAGTCGGCACTACTTCTCAAAGAAAGGTGTGCCTGCGCTCCACCAGCATGTCGCACACAACATCACCGCTTCTTTGAGAAACTCTGTGTGTGACAGGGTGCATTTCACCACAGACACTTGGACGAGTAGGCATGGACAGGGGCGTTACATGTCGCTGACTGGGCACTGGGTAACTATGGTGACAGCAGGACAAGGGGCTGCTGTCCAAGTCTTGCCGTCCCCACGAGTTGTGCGTCAATCCTCTTTATGTCATTTTTCCTCCACTGCTTCTGCCTCCTCAACCTCCTCTCGGTCTTCCACCTGCACCCAAAGCCTGTCTGGTCATGCCACAAGCTTTCTAACTGCGCAGAAGGGATCCTGCACACCTCCTTACTATGCTGGCAGTAGGGCTCAACGTCATCAGGCGGTTTTTACATTGAAATGTCTGGGAAATGCGAGTCACACAGCTGAGGAGTTGTGGTCAGCTCTGGAGAACCAATTTCATGAATGGTTGTCTCCACTGGACCTGAAACCAGGGAAGGCCGTGTGCGACAATGCTGCAAACCTGGGTGCGGCCCTTCGCCGGGGCAATGTCACACACGTGCCTTGTATGGCTCACGTGTTGAACCTGGTTGTCCAGCAATTTTTAGCCCACTATCCCAGACTAGATGGCCTTCTGCAGAGGGCACGGTCGCTGTGTGCTCACTTCCGCCGTTCGCATCCCGCAGCTCAGCGACTTACATCTCTACAGAAGTCGTTGGGCCTGCCACTTCACCGGCTAAAATGCGATGTGCCTACCCGGTGGAATTCAACTCTGCACATGTTGCAGCGACTGTGGCAGCACCGACAAGCCCTGGTGCAATACGTTCTGACGTATAGCCTGGGCCAATGAGATTCAGAGGTGGGGAAAATCACGCTGGAGGAGTGGTCTCAGATCAGGGACCTATGCACCCTTCTGCACAGTTTTGAAATGGCGACGAAGATGTTTAGTGCTGACGATGCCATTTTCAGCATGACTATTCCGGTGATTTACATGCTGGAGCACATGTTAAACAGAATTCGGAGTCAGGTGGTGGCACAAGAGGAGGTGGAGGAAGTAGAGGAGGAGGAGTTGTATGCGGAAGGGCTAACATCTGCAAGGTCCAGACGGTCGGCAGCACCAAGGCGGCAGGCATGTGAGGGTGGGGGAGATGGTTTAACCAGGGCGCATGGTAGCAGCCAAACTAGTGAGGAAGGTGCAGGAGCCCAGGAAGAAGTGGAGGACGAACTGATGGAAGACTCATCAGATGAGGGAGACCTTGATCACATTTCTGTTGTGCGAGGTTGGGGGGAGAGGACAGAGGAAGGAAGCATGATTGTTACCTCGCCACCAACACAACAGGGACTTGGTGCTCCTGGATGCGCAACACACATGAGTGCCTTCTTGCTGCACTACCTGCAACATGACCCTCGAATTGTGAGAATTAGAAATAATCCTGACTACTGGGTTGCCACACTGTTAGATCCCCGGTACAAAAATAAATTTGCAGAAATTATTCCTGCCATAGAAAGGGATGCACGCATGCAGGAGTATCAGCAGAGACTGTTGCAGAATCTTACATGTGCTTTTCCACAAAATACCAGTGGTGCACGTAGTGAATCTCACAGTTCCAACTTGCCAACCGTGGGACCGTCAAGTGTTCAGCACTCAAACCGTAACAGAACCACAGTATCTGCTGGTAACATCAATTTTGCGGAATAATTTCACCACTTTTTTAGCCCATCCTTTGCAAGGCCACAGGAGACAAGAAGTCTGACACATAGTCAACGCCTAGAGACGATGGTACAGGAGTATCTCCAAGTAAACATTGAAGCCACGACTGTGTCACTGGACCCTTGCTCTTTTTGGGCTTCCAATCTGGATAAATGGCCGGAGCTAGCCACTTACGCCTTGGAGATCTTGTCATGCCCCGCAGCCAGCGTTCTGTCTGAACGTGTGTTCAGCGCTGCTGGTGGTGTGCTGACAGATAAGCGCACGCGGCTCTCCACTGATAATGTAGACAGACTCACGTTCATAAAGATGAACAAATCATGGATCCGAAACGACTTTTCTACCCCTGTGTCATCCTGGGGAGAGTAAAAGCTTGATGATTGGTTAAAATCACCCTACCAACCGTTTTAAGCTTTCAAATTACTAATCATGTTTATCTGTATCTTGACTGGAAAATAATTTGGGCTTTGTAGCAGTGTGCAGCACTGATCCTATTAGGCCATCTATAATAAGCTTCACCAGATTTAAAATTAAAAATAATTTTTAGCTGCATCTAGCCCGGAAAATAATTTTGGGGCTCCGAGATGCGCAAGACACATAAGTGCCTTCTTGCTGCACTACCTGCAGCATGACCCTCATATTGTCAGAATTCGAAGTAATCATGACTACTGGGTTGCCACACTCTTAGATCCCCCAAACTTTTCGATCAACCTTTTCATTTTAATAAAGACCAAAAAAATGGTCATTTTTGAAATTATAAGCATTAGCAGGTTGTTAGAAACTGAAATCAAACAGTTTTCAACTCAAAACTTTATTCTAGGTGATGTTACATTTTCACATAGGACCCCTTGTTCGAAAGGAGCTTCTGAACTCTCTCGTCCACTGAATTTGTCAGGTTTTGGATGGTTTCTGCTTCAATTGTTTTGCATGAGGACAGAATACCCTCCCAGAGCTGTTGCTTAGATGTGAACTGCCTCCCGCCATCATAGACACTCCTTTTAATGATGCTCCAAAGGTTCTGAATGGGGTAGAGGTCAGGGGAGCATTGGGGTCACACCATAAGTTTGTCCCCTTTTATGCCCATATCAGCCAGAGATGCAGATGTTTTATGTGCAGCATGAGATGGTGCATTATCATGCAGAAAAATGATCTTGCTGTGAAATACACGGTTCTTCTTCTTGAACCATGGCAGGAAGTGCTGTTTGAGAAAATCCACATACATTATGGAGTTCATCTTTAGCGCCTTCAGGGATCCTAAAGGGGCCGACAATCTCTCTCCCCATGATTACAGCCCAAAACATTACTCCACCTCCTCCTTGTTGGCGCTGTAGCCGTGTTTGCGTGGGGTGTCCATCAACCAGCCATCCTCCACTCCATTCATCTGGACCATCGAGCGCTGCACGGCACTCATCCGTGAACAAAACAGTTTTGAAATCAGTCTTCATGTAATGTTTGGCCCACTGGAGCCGTTTCTGCTTGTGTGAAGTGGATAGAGGAGGTCGACAGGATGGCGTATGCACAGCTGCAAACCTCTGAAGGACCCTGCATCTTGTTGATCGGGGGACGTTGGAGGCACAAGCAGCTTCAAAAACTTGTCTGCTGCTATGACAAGGCTTTTTTGCCGCTGCTCTTTCAACCTGACGTAATTGCCTGTAGGAAAGAGTCCTCAATTTGCCCTTATCAGCACGCACACGTGTGTACTGTGAATCAGCTACATACTTCTTGATTGCCAAGACACTTCATCCTGATCATCGCACAATGTTGATTGTAGTCATGCCTTGACCTAAACACTCCACAATTTGTTGCTTCTCAGCAGCCGACACATCCTTTTTCTTTCCCATTTTGGCAGAAAATGTAGGCTGCTTAATAATGTGAGAGAGCCTTCTTAAGTAGTCTTGCCTTTCATTGGACACACCTGCCAAACTAATTAGCACAGGTGTCTGCAATTGCTTACAGTGATATAAAGAGCCCTGACACACATCACCATCAATGAGTTTAACTGACAAACAAACAAATTCTTCCCTTATCACTCCTAAACACTTTTTGCATAATAATTTGGAACGCGGTGTACATGTGCTTTTCCACAAAACACCAGTGGTTCACGTAGTGAATCTTACAGTTCTAACTTGCCAACCGTGGTCTGTATGGAATTGTTCAATAAAGGGCCCAAAATTAAGATAACATAGATGGGAGAGGTCTCTATGAATAGGAATTCCTAAGTATTTGATACCCTGTGAGGGCCAGGCAAAGGGAAAGTTGGACTGGATGGAATCCTATATGGATTTAGGGAGGGAGACATCGAGGGCCTCAGACTTCGCTGCATTGATTTTAAAATTTTACCATGTAACAAAGTGATCTATTTCAGCCATAACAGCAGGGATGGATATATGTGATTTGAGTGATATATACTAGGACATCATCAGCAAATAGAGAGCACTTGTACTCGGTGCCTCCCACCTCAATCCACCTAATATTGGGGTTATGGCGAATTGATGAGAGCAGGTGCTCCGTCACTAGGATGTATAAGAGAGGGGACAGAGGACATCCCTGCCTTGTCCCATTGGTGATTGTGAAAGGTGATGAAAATGTTCTGACGCACCCCCTGGGCCTTGGGACACCCGGAGCCGGACCCTTTTTGGTGGATGCTGGTGGTTGTAGTCTTCGTGGCGGCGATCCGGTTCCGTGGCTCAGGGCGGTCAAACCAGTGGCGGAACTATTTATGTGGTTTTGATGTTTAAATGTCCGACTACGCCACCCGTGGATTGCGGTCAGAGTGAACTGCCGCTACAGGGCAGACCGCTAAGGCTGGTGTTGTGGGTGCAGCAGAGCGTAGCATAACTCCCCACGGGAGGAGTATAGCCTCAGGGCAGTGTATGCGGAGGATGGGGGTGATGGTGCAGGGCAGCAGCAGTAACGACACAGAGTCAGTGATGCAGTTCAGGGCCTTTACTCACAGTTCTTATTATCCAGACCACGTCTGCAGGTAACGGCTGCCCACGTCGTACTGTGCTCACCAGGTGAGGGGCTCAGACAACTCCCAGATAACTTTGGAGCGCTTCACAGGACCCCCTTTGTGTGTCCTTTGTCTGGCCTTTCTTACCAACACTTCTGTCCGGCTGCCTCGGGCCTCCTCTTGGTAAACTTGGCGCCAGTTTCCCTGACCCTATGTGGTGCCTTCCTAGCGGGTGGAGCAAGGGGCTGCGCCACATAAAATGTCAGAGCCTCCGGTTTCTAGCTGAGGGTCGTTTCCTGCCTCCACTAGTTCGGGGACCGGTCTCCCCCTTTGGCCTGACCCCTCCACGCAGGTGGATTCGGGCGTGCGGTGGCGACTCGCCCGTCCGCACCCCTGGGATCCCTTCATTCCTCGTTCCTGGAGCCTTCTCCGCTCCTCTTCCTTCCTTCTCCCTCTTGCAGGCCTGGGCCTCTGTTACTAGGCCCGCCTCCGGAGCAGAGCTCATGCAGAGCCCCTGCTCCCTGCCACTTCTGCTCAGACTTCTCTGCACTGAACTAAGATGGTGCCCACCTTTTATACTCCCTTCTCAATGCACCCAGGAACTGCTTCCTCCCTGCTCCTGCACTGCAGGGTTCCCCTTCCTCAGTGTTCCCTCCCCCCACTCCAGCCAGGGACAGGGACTGTCGTGCCCATCTCAGGGGCATATTGGTCGCCCTGCCCCACGGCAATGTGGTGTAATGCATGCAGGTGTCGGGTCCTGATCCACACTCCATCCTTATCTGAGAGTGAGATATCACACCTCTGGGTGAGGTGCAATACGTCTGTAGCAACCGAGCCCTCGGTGCTACAGTTCCATTTATCTTCAGCCTAGGTGACGTATTGTGATACAGGGCCGTGATTTTGGCTATAAAAGGGTCCCCTAGACCCATACCCCATGCTTTTTAAGAGAATCATATATGGCGTGCCAGGAGACTCTATGGAATGCTTTCTCAGCATCCAACGAGAGTATCTACTTACAAATTTTTAACTGCATCTAGCCCAGGAAATACTTTGTGCCTAGTAGCAGTGTCTGCTAGTCAGCGGATTATCCCGGCTGTTAAGCAAGCTACACCACCTGTAGTTTGGACACTTCATTTTTTCAAAGGAAATGCTTCGGGACCACGGGATACTCAGTGAAGAGCATCAGGAGGTACCCCAAGGCATAGGGGCTCGGACTGGCAGTAGGATGCCTTGCGGTGGACAGCCGAGCTCGATCCTTATAAAAGCTTTTTAACTGCAGCAGCTTTAGTGGACGCTACTGGAGCTGGAATAACGCGGCTGCTGGCATGAGACTTGCCCTCCAATAGATCCTTGTAAATGGATTTAAAGTGTATTTATTCAAATTAGAGAGACAATTTAAATTAAAAAGCTTAGAGCTGCCTCCACCACAGGGGGGCTCGCTCGACCCACCAGCGGACAGGCACCAGTATTGGGAGAGGGGGGCTGGCCGTCAGGGTTCACCGCGGCTCTGGCACAAACCCGGCGACACGGAGGTGGCACGGGCAGGAGCGGACTGAACGTGTCGGCTTCTCACTTTTTGGATTTTAGAAGGGCATGACATGCCTATATCTGTGTCTCCCCCTCCTTTTACTCCTCCACCTCTTTTCTTTTCGCATGACTATATGTACTTGTCACTTTTCCATGTGTTAGTTATGTCTTCTGAGCAGTTTGTCAGCTTTTGGACACCTTTTGAAGGTGTTTTCTATGTGTTTTTGTTTGCCTGCCATTGGTTTTAACGGTGTTCGAAGGTGTTCGACGAACAGTTCGGCGAACACACGGGTGTTCGACGAACCGAACCGAACTCGAACACTACGGGGGTGGCTCAACACTAATTTTAACCTCATCGGTCCACAGGATTTGATTCCAAAATGCATCAGGCTTGTTAAGATCTCCTATTGCATACTTCTGACTTTGAATATAATGGTGAGGATGCAGGAGAGGTTTTCTTTTGATGACTCTTTGTGAAGGTGACTCTGAGCAGTATAACAATGTACCACCACATCTCTAGAGTCTGCTAATTTTTTCTGAAGAAATTCGCAAAAGAGGAGCTTATCACCAAAGACTAATAGAGAATATATTTTAATTTATTTTAGCAGTATATCAGATAAAATGTAACTTTTAATCTCTTAAATAAAAAATGTCAGTGCAAAAGTGCAAGTGCTCAAACGAAAACATAAAAATATAAAGTGTCATTTTTTAATTAAGAGATTAAAAATTACATTTTATCTGATATACTGCTAAAATAAATTTTTCTGAAGGTCTTTTGCAGTCAAACGGGGGATCAGATTTGCCTCTCTAGCAATCCTATGAGCAGCTCTCATTGAAATTTTGTTTGGTCTTCCAGATCTTATCTTGATCTCTACTATTCCTGTTAACTGCCATTTCTTAATTAAATTTTGAACTGAGTAAAGAGCAACTTGAAAATGCTTTGCTATCTTCTTATAGTCTTCTCCTGCTTTGGGAGCCTCCACCATTTTCATTTTCAGAATGCTAGGCAGCTGCTTAGAAGAACCCATGGCTGCTGTTTTTGGCACAAGGTTAGAGGAGACTGGATTTTTATAAAGCTTGGAAATTTTGCATCACCTGGCACTTACCAATGATGACAGTGCATAATTCATAGCCCTAACAGGCTAATTAAGGTCTAAAACTTTTCTCAAATTTATCTTCGCACATAAATCTCCAAGAGTGCCCAAACTTTTACATAGGACCATTTTCCTTTTTGGAATTTTTAAAATTAAAAATATTGAAATGACAATATTTTTATGTTTTCCCTAAAATACAAAAGAAATGTGTTATTTTTAACTTTAGCCCTTTTAGAGATCATTTCATCTTCTACTTGCTTAACTGTTCACTATAACAATTATTTTGACCAGGAGTGCCCAATTCTTTACATGCTACTGTATATCTGTTTCATTCTACAAATGTATATCCATTTCTCTTATATATCTATGGATCTCTCTATACATAATATGTTTGTCTGTATATGCATATACTGCACCAGTAGAAATGTTTGGACACACCTATTCATGCAAGGGTTTTCCTTCTACTTATAGGAATGTAATCATTGTAGATGCATCTGGGTGCTCGGCGCTCTGCAAGCATTAGCGGGTGCTCGAATTTGAAACTCGAATTCCTGCACCACATGTTTGGTGCCTGTTACACAGCCAATAAGCATGCTGGTATTGCCACTATAATTCTGTGGTCATCTTGGTAGTGGCATTACTGTGATTGGCTGGCCGCATTACCTCATTAGAGGTTATAAAAGGACAGGTGCCGCCACACTGACGCCATTACACAGCTTAGGGACAGTTCTTATTGGAGGGAGAGAGTACTTGTCCAGGCCTGTGTGTGCAAAGTTTAATGAATCACAATCCTCTAGTGTTGATACTGGTGCTGAAGCTGAACCATCATAATAACAGTCCTTCTAAGGGTTAATCTTGTGCTTTGCTGTTTGTATCAGCTACAGTACATTCGGCATTTAGCCAAGGGATGGACAGTTGCAGGAGAAGGCAGAGTGGCTGAATACAGTCTATAGGCGTAGCTTAGAGCTTTGCAGTTCATTGCTAAATGTATAGCTATGGAAGTTTACCACATTATTTTTTTGGGGGGGTGGGCGAAAAAATTGACAATATTGGCAACTATAGAGTACTACATGCTTTGTGGTACATTTTGGTGGTATATAACACTCAAAAATAGTGTTCAAAAATTTTTCTGGGTTCAATTACTCATCCATAGAGTATTATGTACTTTGTGGTACATTTCAGTGGTATATAACACTCCAAAAAAGCATTTACATTTTTTTTCTGGATTCAATTATCCATCAATAGAGTATTATGTGCTTTGTGGTACATTTCTGTGGTATATTGCACTTCAAAAAATAGTTGAGAAAAATTTCTGGTTTCAATTACTCATCCATAGAGTTTTGTGTGCTTTGTGATACATTTCAGTGGTATATAACGCTCCAAAAAAGCAATTAATTTTTTTTTCTGGATTCAATTACTCCTCCATAGAGTATTATGTGCTTTGTGGTACATGTCGATGTTATATAACACTCCAAAGGAGCGCTGAACTTTTTATAGAGTATTACGTGCTTTGTGGTACATTTCTTTGGTACGCTCCAAAAATGCGTTGAAAATTTTTCTGGATTTAATTACTCATCAAAACCGTAATATGTGCTTTGTAGTACATTTTAATGGTATAGAACATTTCAAAAAAGCATTTACATTTTTTTTTCAGGATTCAATAATTCATCCAGAGAGTATAAAGTGCTTTGGGGTACATTTCTGTGGTACATGACACTCCAAAAAATTATTGACATTTTTTTCTTGATTTAATTACTCCTCCACAGAGTATTACATGTTTTGTGGTGCATGTTGATGCTATATAACACCCCAAAAGAGTGTTGACATTTTTTTTCTGGATTAATTTACTCATTTAGAGTATTAAGTGCTTTCTGGTACATTTCTGTGGTATATAACACTTCGAAAAATCGTTATTTTTTTTTTCTGGATTCAATTGCCCATCCATACAGTATTACGGTCTTTATGGTACATTTCGGTGGTGTATAACACTCCAAAATAGGGTTGAAATTACTTATTCATACAGTATTACATGCTTTGTGGTACAGTTCAGTGTTATATAACACTCCAAAAAAGCATTGAAAATAATTTCTAGATTCAATTACTCATCCATACAGTATTACATTATTTCAGTGGTATAGAATATTTAAAAAAGGGATTGATTTTTTTCTCTGGATTCAATTTCTCATTCATAGAGAATTACATGATTTGAGTTACATTTCTGTGGTATATAACACTCCAAAAAAGCATTGAACATTTTTCTGGTTTTAATTACTCATCCAGAGAGTATTGCATGCTTTGTGATACATTTCAGTGGTATAGAACACTACAAAAAAAGTGTTGAAACTTTTTTTGGATTCAATTATTCGTCCATAAAGTATTATGTGCTTTGTGGCACATGCTGGTTTAGTATAACACTAAAAAAGAGCGCTGAATACTTTTTCTGGGTTCAATTACTCATCCACAGAGTATTTGCCATGGGTTTATCGTGACAGAGAGGAGCCAGAAGATCACAGCGTCTGATTCCTCCCACTCCTGAACTCACTAGAAGCCTTTCACCTTCATATTAAATGGTGCAGGTTTCTTTCAGTAGTGCAGGGGTTAATCTGCCCAATTGTGAGCTCCTGGAAGCTTACCTTCATTTAGTCCCTCAGCTGTCCAGTGTTAGCCACTTCCTGCTGCTATATATACTGGGCTTTGGCAGGCTATCATTGCCAGAGCTAGCTTATGCTGCATGATTCTAGGAATATGGTGGAGAGTGGATATTTGAGAAGGCATTTGGTGGATTTCAGTTTAGACTGTTGTGTGGTTTAGGTTGTGTGTTAATCCTATTCTTCTCCTATTTTGGTTTGTTCCCCATCCTCCACTTCCCAGTGTTAACTTCTGTTGTTTGTGTGCATATATTTGTATGATTGCTATTTTCCACTAGCCCTGTTTATATTACCTTGTTAGTCTGGTTTGTGTACTGCCATACTCTACTAATCCCCTCTTCTCTGGGGTGGAAGAAAACAGACTGAGGGCGGATTGAGGAGCTCAGATGAGGTACGTGGCCCCAGCGTCTTTGCCTTCAGAAGTATTCTGGGGAATATGGCCAGCTATGGTGCCTCTAGCATTAGTGACAGGGTAGGAGTCGCTAGCCCCGGGATACCCGACAACAGAGTTGTGACAGTATTATGTGCTTTGTGGTATATGTTGATTGATATAACACGGCAAAAAAGCATTGAATCTTTTTTTCTGGATTCAATTATTCATTCATAGAGTATTACATGATTTGTGGTAAATTTTTGTGGTATATAACACTCCAAAAAAGCATTGAAAAATTTTTATGCATTCAATTACTCATCCATAGAGTATTATGTGCTTTGTGATACATTTCATTAGTACAGGTGCATCTCACAAAACTAGAATGTCATCAAAAAGTTAATTCATTTCAGTTCTTCAATACAAAAAGTGAAACTCATATATTATGTAGAGTCATTACAAACAGACTTATTAGTGTATTCGTTACTATTCGCTATTCACACGGATAGTACTGTATTCGGATTACTTGCTATATTGCGAGTATTTGTGTATTTGCCCTTGCTATATTTGGATGTCCCACCCTGCAGTTTTGGCGCTTCCTTTGCACCCACTAAACATGCTGGGCTTCTTCAGTAATAACAGTAATGCCGCAGACATCTTGGTTGTGGCATTAGACCAAAAAAAGAGAAAAACGATTTTATCTGTGAAATATAACCTGACTAACAAATCCGAAGATAATATGTATGTAATTGAATATTGAAAGGTTATTGTAGTCGTTTTAAAGATAAACAGAAAATCGAAAAATCAAAAAACTGAGGGATTAGTCTTATGAAAAGTATAATAAATTTTATTTGAGATATATTACCACATAAATGAGAAACGTAAAAGGTGAGAAGACACACTGCTAAAATTGCTATAGAAAATAATAGGCAATAAATGCCCATAATAGTGGAAGACACATAGGATCCCTAGCAATGTTCTCTAGAAGGTTTAGAGGGACGGCATGTATACTTATTGGTGTTACGTATGGCTATAAAAAATAATGCTCTCAATGCATCACTTTATTACAATTAATGCTAATAATAGGCAAATCTAGATGACAAAGAGTACATAGGCGCCTATTTGATCTAATAGTTCAAAAGGTGTGTATAGATTTTTTTCCTTATTAACTGATATTATAAGTAAACAGACTAGAGGGAGCACATAAGCGTCTTTCTAATAAATCATGGACTAATAGTCATAGCAAGTCATCAGTATAAAGGTGTTTTACCTTGAGACATGCTGTCTTTGTGGAGCAATCTGGGGGATCTATGCTAGCGCCTCGATGCGCGTTTCTCCTTCCGGCTTCATCAGGAGGCATGGGAAAAGATTAAGAAAGGGCACTATATAACTGGATGGGTCCAGGCGACCAGCGAATCGGCATGCAACTCGTCATGTTGCTCCTCCCTCCCGATGCTACCAGACGGCCCTCGCCAGGAGTGATGGGTAGTAGGACGTGTGTCACCACCCCCATCACCCCGGCAACGCATCAGGCCCGCAGCGCCACAGAGAGCGAGCAGCGCATGCACGAGACACTTCTGCGCCGCTGTAGGTAACTATATAGATGAATTTTTGAAAAAACAAGCGGTATAATTGGGGGAAAATAAAAAGAACACATGTCCTATGGTCACTAAACTTGCTACAGGAGTAACATTTCACATGGAACTACACCTAATATGAAGGACAAATGTCCTATGTTTGCTTAACTTATTACAGAAGTACCACATTATTTGAAACTATCCTTATCAAAAAAGATAATGGATAATTGATCACCATAGTAAAAATAAACATAAACATAGAAATTTCCATCCGTATGCATAGATTCTATCTCAATTAGTTCCATGATTACACATTATCGGTATCATATGACAATCTACTGTAGAATACATCGACCAATTAACCCGAAAAATATCACTAAGAAATAACATAGATTATACCGTCATGGTTAAAAATATGGATATATAAGTCAAATTCAAATGCCCTTAAGACGCTGTAATTTCTTATAGACCCGATAGTAATAACATGCCGATAAACTCGTGATAGGGTACATTCGCCAAACAGACATATGATACATGTCAAAAATCATATAGAAAAGAGTCTTCACGTTTAAACATAAAAATAATAAAGCCTGCACTTATATATAGCATGAATCATTTCTTTAGGTTTGATGCCAGAGAAACAATGCCATCCCGAAGTCCCCTGATATAAGGAAGAACAGATAACAGTTCTGCGTAATCATGAGCAGCAGCCAGATGGAAGAAGCACATGAGTCCGCCTGGACTAAAACATATGAAAGACAAAAGAGATAAGTAAGTGATCTACAACAGAAAAATTTAAATACATATATAGTGCCCTAAAGATATAATAGAAAATATCAAAGAGAAGACTTGAAGCTGAAACTCGTTTAGGCCATTAGGGGATAGCGTATCCAAAATTACCATCCATCAGGTTTCTTTCTGGAGCAGCCTTTGTTTTTCATTACCCCCTCTGATTCCCATATAAATATGGTCAATACCACAAACAGCCAGGCCCCTAGGGTTACAACTATGACGTTCGAAAAAATGTCTGGGAGTAGTTTTCAGAAGATGCGGTTCAGAACAGTTGGCTGCATTTTTTTATGTCCCTCACATGTTCTTGTATCCTTGTCTTTAAGTCTCTAGTCGTCATGCCAATATAAATACACCCACAAGGGCATTTTGTGTGATAAATTACTGCTGTAGTATCGCAAGTAATATGATGGACGATTTTTACATTTTTACTATTTTTTGAATTAGTGAAAGTCTTTGTTCTCAGAATATATGTGGCGCCCCAGAGGGTTCAGTCGCCACAGAGGTACTGCACCTCACCCAGAGGTGTGGTGTCTCCCTTCTCTCAGGTAAGGAGGGAGTGCTGCACGGAACCCCAAACACCTGCATCCAACACTACACTGCTCCAGGCCGGCTGGAGGGGCAAGACGCAATTTATGTTTCTGCTGAGCCCTGACCCTGGCTGGAGTGGGGGGAACCCAAAGGTAGGGGGAACCAGTAGTGGGTGTGGGTGGAGGAAGCAGTTAGAGGGAGTAATTTGGTAGGAGTATAAATAGGGAAGTCATCTTAGGGTGGCAGTTCAGTTAAGTAGGTCAGTTCTAGGGAGCAGTTCAGAAGAACAGCTCGGGACAGTTCAGAAGAACAGTCAGGGAGCAGAGTCTCGTTAGGAGATCTGCTCCACAGTTAGGGCCCAGTGTCAGAGGCCCAGGAGGGGAGCAGGGAGTAGGCTCCGTTCTACAGAAAGGATCCCAGGGTGTACAGCGCGTGCAGGACGGCACCCGTATGCCCCGCATCTGTCAGAAGACAGAGGGATTGTTGCAGCATTCTAATCCCCAGGAGGGTCAAGTAGGTCCCGGATCCAACGTACAGGAAGGACTTCAGAGCACCCAAGCGGGATTGAGAGTGGGCAGCGCAGAGCAGGAGGGAGAAAGACCGGAGTGAAGGCGGTCAAAATAGGAACACGAGAAACTGGGGTTCTGCCAGGTATTCTCAAGTTGCCTGAGGAAGGATTGAACCTCTGCCCGGTGAATGCAACGCGACGCAGGAGGCCTTTACCTGTATAGTGCACCTGTG
Organism: Phyllobates terribilis; assembly: GCF_046119375.1. Classification (NCBI taxonomy): domain Eukaryota; kingdom Metazoa; phylum Chordata; class Amphibia; order Anura; family Dendrobatidae; genus Phyllobates; species Phyllobates terribilis. Next base: position 120,330,865 of record NW_027362772.1, read on the forward strand.
AAGTGTCTAAAGAACTGTGAGTAAAATCTTGGATGACTGCACTGCACTGCCTCCGTCCATTCTTCATCGGCGCCATGGTTCCCCCTGCACCACAACGCCCAGCGCAACCCACTCTCTACTACTACACTGCCCTGAGGCCTGCTCCACCTGTGGGGAGCGGTCCCATCTTAAGCTGCCCTAACATCTGGCTCAGAGGACTGTTGCAGCGTTGGTGATCTTCACCAGGTACCATAGGTGGCATCACGAACTTTCCCAAATCCACATATATACATATCCCCCTTTTGAGTGACCGCCTTGGGCCACGGACCGGGCCAGCCACCGTGATATCCCCCGGCTATCGGAGGCCCGGCTGCTGAGTACCCCACGGCCCTGGGGGCGCGTCATATACTTGCAAGCTGAGTAGTCTCAGTCAGGGATGACCGGGGCAGTTGAAAAGGAATTTACCCCTGGGGGGGGACATAGTGGCTGTTACAGAGTATATCCCCTAGTGTGCGTGACTTACGCCAAGTCACAGATGGATATTTGGGTAATTGGTATTGCAAATCTTTATCTGACCGTAGCACTGACCAGTGTTTTGATAGAATTTTTTAATACCCACCCAATTAGCATTAAAGGTAGTAATTAGTAATGAGCGAGCATGCTCGCCACTGCTCGGTGCTCGCCCGAGCATCTCACTGCTCGAGATGCTCGGCGCTCGCCGAGTATTTCCGGGTTGCACGGGCGGGAACTCTGGTCCCCCTCCCTGCATGCTTGGCGCTCTTTAGAGAGCCAATGAACATGCAGGGATTGCCTGCCATGCACTGTAATGCGGTAGCCATGTTGGTTGTGGGCATTACAGTGATTGGCTGGCCGCACAGCGTCATCAGGTTTATATCAGACTTGGCACCGCCATGGTCGTCACAGTCACTCCGGATCAGACAGTGTAGGGAGAGCTGCTGCTGTGTCAGGGAGAGATTTGATTGTGTATTAGGAAGTGTAGGGAGAAAAACCGTACATTACACATATCCATTTTAACAAACAGACCTTCTGAGGACTAATCCATCTGCAGAGATATCAGGCAGGCAGGGTGTATAGGCAGGCAGTGTATATAGCAGACTGCAGTGCATATAGCACAAGAGGCTCCATTCCAATTCTGCCTTCTGCTGCTGTTAGATATTTCTATACAAAGGCCCAGGTCTCAGGGGCCAGGAATACTTTTCTTTGGATCTTAATCCTCATTATTTGCTTAAAAAGCAATCCAGAGAACACCATTTTTTCTGCGCCATTTGCTTGTTGGCACTGCAGAACACAGCCAGGTCCTTTCCATATTAGAGCGCAAGAAATCCAGCTATTTAAAACTGTGTTTTCTCCGTCAAACGGATCACATATACGTTGTCAGAAAATACTGCCATTTCTGGCCTCCATTAAAAATTTCCTTTAGTGTGTCATTGAAACAATTCACCGCAGTTTGCTGTTCAAACTACTTACCTACAGGCCAGGTATTTAAAACTCTGTTTTCTCTCTCACTCGGATCACATATAAGTTCGCTCCAAACTCAGTCATTTGTAGTGAGCATGGAAGATACTGTCCTCCATTTAAAATGGGCAAGGCACGTGGTAAGGGACGGGGAACTGGACGTGATGGTAATGGAGCATGCAGAGGCCGAGGACAAGGCTGTGAGCAAGCCGAAATTGTGCCACAACAAACATCCACATCTTCTTACCTGACTTTCCTGTCCCAATTTCTAGGGGACTGCAGCACACCACTGTCTTCCACACGTTCAAGTCTCAGTAGTCGTGAGTCTGAACCGCATATTCCTCACCCTGATTCTCCTTCCTCCCACCATGCCGAATACCCAGAGACAACTGATCCCACACTTGGACACTCTGAAGAGCTGTTCACTTTTCCATTTATAGATTCAGGCCTCTTGCCCGGGCCACTTGAAGTGGGGCATCGCGTGTAGCGATGCCCAAATATTTGAGCAGCCACGGTCACATGAAGGCTCTGGTGGGAAAATGTCACAAGAGGTTGACTATGATGAGACACAATTGCCAGAAAGTCAGGAGGAGGACCAGGGTGCGGAAGTGGAAGACGAGGTGGTGAATGATATAGTAACTGACCCAACCTATCAGGAGAACATGCAGAGCGAGGACAGCTGCACACAGGGGGAGGGAGGCAGAGCACCCCAACAAGCAGGAAGAAGCAGTGTGGTGGCCGCAGACAGAAGGCAGGCAACCATTCCCCGTAGCATCAACACAAAGTCTTGGTTGTTTTTTAAAGACTCTGCCAATAACCCCAAAAAGGCCATTTGCCCCACCTGCCAGGCCAGCATCAGCAGGGGTGGCAAAATGACCAGCCTGACCACCGCCAGAATGATCAGGCACATGGCAGCAAAGCACCCGACTTTGTGGGCCGAACCCCAGGGTCCAGGAACAGTGTCTGCGGGTGGCACCATTGCTTCTTCCGCTGTTGTGCATGCAAGCCAATCCCCTGTCGATGGTGCATGCGAAGATGCCTCCTGCCCTGCACCTGTCGTTGCACACTCTCAAGTAGAAGCATCAGGAAGCACGACCATGTCCTTGTCCCAGCGCAGCATTCAGTTGTCCATACCAAAGTCCTTGGAACGCAAGCGCAAATATGCAGCCAATGCCCCACAGGCCACACTACTAAATTCTCACATTTCACAACTGCTTGTGCTCGAAATGTTGCCTTTTAGGCTCGTGGAGACGGAAGCATTCCGCAACCTGATGGCGGCGGCGGTCCCTTGGTACTCTGTCCCCAGCCGCCACTATTTCTCCCGGTGTGCCGTCCCTGCATTACACAAGCACGTGTCCTAAAACATTAGCCGTGCTCACAACAACGCAGTTACTGTTAAAGTCCACCTAACCACGGACACGTGGGCAAGTGCTTGTGGGCAGGGATGGTGCATATTGCTGACGGCACACTGGGTTAACATAGTGGAAGCCGGGACCCAGTCGGACCTTGGGACGTAACACGTCCTCCCGACACCAAGGATTGCGGGCCCTAGGTCAATCAGGGTTACCCCCACTGTCTACAGCTCCTGCACCACATCCTCCTCAGCCTCCTTCTCCTCTTCAGACTCCATCTCTAAAATGACCACATCAGTCACAAGCTGGAAGCACTGCAGCAATGCCTCGGCCAAGCGGCAACAGGCTGTGCTGAAGCTAATATTCTTAGGTGAAAAACCGCACAATGCTGAAGAGTTGTGGACAGCTCTGAAAGAGCAGGCAGATCTGTGGCTCACACCGCTGAACCTACAGCCAGGCATGGTCTTGTGTGACAATGGCCGGAACCTGGTGGCGGCTCTGAGGCGAGGCGAGCTCACACACGTACCATGCCTGGCCCATGTGCTTAACCTCGTGGTTCAGTGGTTTCTCAAATCCTACCCAGAGCTGCCGGATCAGCTTGTTAAATTACGCCGCCTGTGTGCCCATTTTAGAAAGTCAGCTACAGCTTCCGCCGTCCTTGCAGTGTTTCAGCAGCCTTTGCAGCTTCCGGCTCTCAGACTGGTGTGTGATGTCCCCATGCATTGGAACTCTACACTGCAGATGTTGGGAAGGATTTGTGAGCTGAAGAGGGCAGTTGTTGAGTACCAGCATCATCAAGGCCGTCGGTATTCAGTTCAGACTCCACACATAAGACCTCAGGAGTGGACATGGATGTCAGACATCTGTACCATCCTGCAAAACTTTGAGGACTCCACCAAGATGGTGAGCGGTGATGACGCCATAATTGGCGTCACCATCTCGCTTCTCTGTCTTCTGAAACGCTCTCTGCTCACAATCAAAGAGCATGCATTGCAGGCGGAGCACGATGAGATGGAGCAAGGAACTATATAGGGTGATTACACAGCCAAGCATCATCTCATCCTAACGTGGATTGGGTGACAATGAGGAAGAGGAGGAGAAGGAGGAAGGACAGGAGCTAGTTTCATGCACTATAGATGGTACTACATGCACAGCTGTCATACCGTCTGTTCAACGTGGATGGCCAGAGGACAGAGAGGAGGAGGAGAGCATGGTCAGTCATCCTCTTGGTGAGGACACGGAAGTCTTGCCTGTTAGTAGTCTGGCACGCATGGCTGAGTTTATGTTACGCTGCCTTTCCCATGACCCTCGCGTTCTCAAAATTTTGGGTGACAGTCATTACTGGTTGGTGACACGTCTAGACCGACGCTACAAGGAGAACTTTATATCTCTTATTCCTTAGGCGGACAGGTCTACAAAAATGGGGCAATACTAAAAGGCCCCTGTTGCGGAATTATTTAAAAAATTCCCATCTGAAAATGCTGGCGTCCGAGGGCACACTTGGTTGTACAACCAAGGAGTACAGGCGAGAGAGACACAACTTCAATCCAGCAGAGGCAGGGGAACACTGTCAAAGTTCTGGGAGAGTTTTCTCAGACCCTCCCATCGCACAGGCCCTGAGGCGCGTGGTACTCTCTCAAGGAGTGCAAAGTTTGGGAAGATGCTGAGGGAGTATCTTACCGACCGTACCAACGTCCTCCGTGATTCCTCTGTGCCTTATGATTATTGGGTATCCAAGCTGGATACGTGGAGTGAACTGGCTCGCTATGCCTTGGAGGTCCTGGCCTGCCCTGCCGCCAGCGTTTTATCAAAGCGGGTTTTTAGCGCCGCTGGTGGAATTATAACTGATTAAGCGCATTCGCCTGTAAACTGAAAATGCTGACAGGCTGACTCTTATAAAAATGAACAAGGGCTGGATTGGGCCAGGCTTCTCATCACCACCGAATGATAGCAGAGTAACATAAAACACAATTAAGCAAAAAATATACAGAGATGCCAAAGCATAGTAAAGATCCCTCAGGACATCTTTCAATTTCCACACAAATAGTTTTGTCAGAAAATAGCAAAATTGGGGATTTAAAGCGTAACTTTTACTGGCCCCTTTATGTGTAGAATGGTAATGTGTGTATGTGGCGATTTGTGGGCGACAATACGTTGTTGGACCGCGGCTCCTGCCACACTGATGGATGCTGGAGCGACATGTGGGTTGCGTTCACTGGGGCAGAAGCCCTTTCAACATGCAACTGAGTCCTATCTTTATGGGGACCAATATGATGTGGAGCGCATGATGCGTTCCACAAAATAGGATGTGATATCAATTCAGAAAGGTGGAGCGCACAGTGCGTGCGATGCGTTCCACCTGGACAGGAGGTGACGTCTGTCGTAATGACACACCGGATGTGACGGCGACTCGTACAGGTGGAACGCACAGTACGCCTATTGCGTTCCACCTGAACAGGATGTGCCATTGGTCGATGACACACTGGATATGACATCTTTCCTCCCATACGCGCACCGGAAATGACACCAGTTAGAGTGTGTGGAACGCACTCTTGCGTTCCACACGATGTCCAGAACATGTAGACTACGAATCCTAGGTGTCACGTAGAACAATTTGATTTTGATTAAGCGATATACCCAAATACGACAATTATTGAGGGTAGGACATTTCTCTGATTGGCCCTTGAGGCTGTTATTATTTGAAATTGATCCAATCTTGGTATGGAAACATATAGAGTGTGGGAGGTTCCCACTTAAAACTGCCCTATATAATGAGTGCACTTTCTAATACTCAGCTATCTGTTTATCCCATCCATAATCTGGAGGGTGGGTCTTTTTCCCTTATTCCAGATGTGGAGATGCATGTGCCAATCCCCTGAAGACTCAGAATCCTGAAGAAACGCATCGGGAGGCACTAATAGGGCTAGTTCAGGGCTGTACAAGTACAGGGTCAGCTGTGGACTGCCCTTGTAAGGGCGGGAGTTCTTGGGCTCTCAGGGCCATCTCTAAGTTATAGGGACTGGCAGGGACAATAAACGATGAGAACTCCACCACTGACAGGGAATCCTGAGGAGGTACAAAGGACATAGAGGACAAAACTGAATATGGGTGAGATCTTTCTTATTTAATCCTTTGGACACTTAAATATTATATGTATTGAGTCTGTTCACCATATGGACTCATGTGTATTGAGACCCTAATAATTTTGACCACTGTCAATAATTGTACTCTTATAGAGACAAGGGTCATCAGTCAGTTCTCTCTTACAATTTTAATATGTTGGTCTACCAAAAAAATTCTCTTTTTAAGAAAAATACTCAGTAAAAGTTACGTTTTAAATCCCCAATTTTGCTATTTTCTCTCTCTCTCAGAGTAACATAAACTCAAATCCAGTATCTTTTCTAGGGAGGTGTATTCCCATGCACCTTTTCACACCCACACATGGGTATACGCTTCCTGATTTTGGCTATCTGCTCTTTTCCTCCTTCTTCTCCTCATCCTCCACCACCATATCATCAAGGTGACCGTGGTCTGTGATACAACACCCACATAATTTTTTTAAAGGGTGTTTATGATGCCCGTAAAAAAATTTTTTTATACAGTATGTTCATGTATACCCCCCAGGGGTAAAGGTTTGTCAGCCCATACACTTAGTGCATGGGCATTACAAGTAAAGGAGGCCCGTTCCTTTCTAATGGGAACATTTTTTTATGAGGCCCTTCTCCATGTCTCTTCCAAGGGGCATTGAAGTGCTTCCAAATTTTTGGCAGCCCTTGCATTCACTACATAGGCCAACACTATGGGAGAATCTCTCCTTTCTAATGGGAATTTGTCGTTACTGTGGCCCTGCTCTGTGTGTCTTTAAATTCTAAGTGGGTTTTTTCCTAAAATTGGTCAGCCGTTGGACTCACTGCATACCCTATAACTGTATAGCAGACCCTCTCCTTTCTAATGGGAACATGTCGTACCTTGTTACTGTGGCCCTGCTCTATGTGTCATTAAATTCTTAGTGGGGTTTTTCCCAAATGTTGGCTGCCATTGCAGTCACAGCATGGGCAATACCACTATAGGAGACCCGCTCCTTTATAATGGGAACATTTTTTTTACTGAGACCCTCCTCTATGTCTCTTCAAATGGGTATTGGGTTGCGTCCAAATTTTTGGCAGCCCTTGCAGTCACTGGATATGCAATAACAACAGTATAGGAGATCCACTTGTTAATAATGGGAACAACAAAGCATAGCTGGCTGATGGCTCTCTAACAATAGCGAGAGCCGACTGCTGGCCTTTTAAGAATAGTAAGGGCCATCTGATGCCCCTATAAAAATAGGCTTTATGACTTTCAGAGTCCCTCCATCATAAATAAAAAAGGATGTGTCTGATGATGTGTCACACACCACATTGCCAGATAAGGTTGTAAAATGTTAAAATGACATTTCCTGGTGAATGCATTTGTCTTAAAAAATAACGTAAAAAAAACAAAACAATAGGATCGATCTTTAGTGTAAAAAACAGTGTCACCAATTTAACCTCAATGTAATCACACCGTTCAGCTCATGCACCTCCTTCTCCATCTCTGAAATGACTACATCAGTCACAAGCTGACAGCACTGCAGCACTGCCTTGTCCAAGCGGCAACAGGCTGTGCTGAAGATAACATGCTTAATTGACAAACCTCCCAGCGCTGCAGAGCTGTTAAAAGCTGTAACACTGCAGCCTGATTTGTGGCTCTCACCGCTGAACATATAGCCAGGCATGGTTGTGTGTGACAATGGGCGGAACCTGGTGACTGAGAAATGACAGCCGGGGTAGATACAGTTTCCCTCTATGCCAGTCCTTTCACCGAGCTAAAGAATATGGCTGTGGTGAAATACAATTCCCACTGAGAAGCTGTTTGAGATTGAAAAACATTGTGCCCTCCAGAGGATTTGATTCTGAGGAATAACCTTTCTCACCCGCTCAAGAGCACCATAGCAGCTGCAAGGTTAGCGCTATCATGAACTCTTCTGAGGTAGAAGCCAAGGCACACCAGATGATTTTCTGGTGGGACCGTTCAACCCTGCCGAGAAGCAGTCCTTGCTAAGAAAAGTGTGTGGGAAGGATCGCGGATGCTTTATTTTTACTGAGGAGGAAACACACACAAACACGGGGAGAACATACAAAGTCCTTGCAGATGCTGTCCTTGCTGGGATTTGAACCCAGGATCCCAGCGCTGCAAGGCTTCAGTGCTAACCACCGATCCAATGTGCTGCCATTCACCCTCTAATATCTAACAGGCTAGAGAAACTTGCACCTACTGCCACTCTATCTTCAGCTCCTTTGTGAGAAAATGTATTTGGGCAGCCAATCAGTCTACCAAATAAAATTCCTGAGAAGGAAATTGGGGATGTCTTTGCTACTGGTACTGGGGGCAGTGCTAATATCATGGCATCGTACCATAGTTTGCTGGAAATATTCCAGGCTGGTAGGAGGCAAGCAAATTCCCCCAGAAAAGTACCAGCAGTAATGTTCAGGCCACATTTCAAGTGCAAGCAGCTTTAGAGGACTTCCTGGGAGAAATGACACACAGGGTAGATACGGTTTCCCTCTATGCCAGTCTTTTCACCGAGCTAAATACAACTCAGCAAAAAAAGTTGTGGACTGGCTCCGTACCATCCCTGGCCACACTCACCTGTCCACGTGTTTGTGGTTAGGTGGTCCTTCCCAGTAAGTGCACTGGAGAGGGCAAGGTTAATGTTGTGGGACCCATGCTTGTGGAAGGTGGAGGCAATACCGGGAAATATAGTGGCGGCTGGGGACCAAGTATGGACACCCGGCCGCCAATGGCATGAGGTTGTGAAAAAGTTTCCGCCTCCAAGAGCTTAAAAGGCCATTTTTCAAGTGCAAAAAGCTGCCCAGAAATCTGGCAGTTTAGTGTTGCGGCCTGTGGGTGGGTAGGTGGCTGGCTGCATACTTGCACTTGCATTCCAAGTAACAGAAAACTAAGCAGACGGTGGCCTCTATTATCATCATGGCCTCACCTCGGCACTATGAACTCTTCTGAAGGAGAAGTCAGGGCCCGCCGGAGGAGTCTCCGGTTCTCTGGTGGGCCCGTCCAACCCTGCCAAAAAGCAGCCCTGGCTAAGAAAAGTGTGAGGGAAGGTTCCCGGACACTCTATGGCTGCTTTTTTAATGTGGATCGCTCATGCTTATGCATGTTATTTCTCAAAATGCATTACAGATCAGGCCATTGTCCAACTCTGTATTCAAGAAATTAAATGTGCAAAAAAAGATGTGCGTGTGTCAAAGCACCACCGACAAGTGCGAGTTGATATTGGATGGGCTGCCATTGCTTCTGCAACAATCTCAATTTCAGGACTTCCTAGGAGAAATGACACGCAGGTTAGATTCGGTTTCCCTCTATGCCAGTCCTTTCACCGAGCTAAATACAACTCTCAGCAAAAAAAGTTGTGGACTGGCTCCGGACCGTTCTTGGCCACATTCACCTGTCCTCGTGTTTGTGGTTAGGCGGTCCTTCCCAGTAAGTGCACTGGGGAGGGCACGGGTAATGTTGTGGGACCCATGCTTGTGGAAGGCGGAGGCGATACCGGGAAATATAGTGGCGGCTGGGGACCGAGTATGGACACCCGGCCGCCGCCGGCATGAGGTTGTGAAAAGCTTCCGCCTCCACGAGCCTAAAAGGCCACATTTCAAGTGCAAGCAGCTGTCAAAAATTTGGCAGTATAGTATTTCAGCCTGTAGGTGGGTGGCTGCCTGCACACTTGCGCTTGCATTCCAAGGAATGGGGTAGGGACAACAGAACGCTGCAGTGGGACAAGGACGTGGACGGTGATTGTTGCAAGCCTGCAACGACAGGTGCATGGTGGGAGGCATCTTCGCATGCGTCAAGGATCACTTATGATGGGCACACTTTTAGGCAGTGACCTGGGAGTCAGAGAGGCTTCCATAGGTCTTCTCCATGCTGTTCCCATGACTTTTCAGCACTGTATGCATGTGTCTGATGTGTAACACACAATATGGCCATATAAGGTTGTAAAATGTTAAAATGACATTTCCTGGTGAATGCATTTGTCTTGGTTGAAAGCAATGCAAAAGTGCAAAAACGCATAAAAAACGCTACGTGTGAACATAGCCCAAGTTGTGGAGGAGTATTTTTGTTTTTGGTTATTTATTTTGCCTTATATACAAGTCATTACCCTGGAAAGGATGTTCCTTAACATTTTTCCCAGGAAAATCCATTTTGGTTTCCTTTTTGTATGTTTTATTGTGAGTCCGTAATAGTGGGGTAATACTCTGACTACATTGCTGACAGCAGTGATCTGGGAGTCAGAGATGCTTCCAGGGGTCTTCCCCATGCTGTTCCCATGTCATTTGAGCACTGCTCCCATCGATTTGGGTAATTTTTAGGCCCTTTGCAGACTGCCGGTGGAACCGCCTGAAAAATGCTCATGTTTCCCATAGACTTACATTGGGCTCATTGCTCGGGTCGAGCACCCGAGTATTCCAATTTGCTCGAACCTCTGTAAGGACTTCAATCTGTGACTTGGACAGGTGAATTTTTGATAGATTGTTTACATTTAAGGCTTCTTTGTTTACTTGTCCCTGAAATAATATGGATGGTTCCTTCCTTTTGATGTTTAAAGGTCTGGAATGTATTGTCGAATTTTGAGGCATTAGTTCTTCGGTTGAAATTGACCATTTTTCTAAAAAATGATCTCCACATTCTTTCTCTGAGGTTATAGAGATATTAGAGACAGGGATATAAATTTATGGCATTTTTGATGCCAGCGATATATGCGTTTGGACTGATAGTCCCCCAAATCGCGCTGATACTTTTGAGTTTTATTATTCGATATCTCTAATTCCCACTTGGAAACATCTACTTCCAAGGACTGATCAAATATCATGTATTCGTCAGTTGTGAATACACTCTGTATCTTAGTGCGTATGTCTTCGATCTCCTTCTCCAATAACTCCAAGGTTCGTTTATCTGTACCTATCAATAATTCTAGAAGAGTGCTAGAACATTTCGTTAGAGTTTCTTCTCATTTATTAATAAATAAGGGATCTTCAATGTCCAGGGTGGGGAATAATTGGATACGCAATCCTCTAGGTATTATGCCTCTTGGTTGTGGCATTACTGTGATAGGCTGGCCGCTCAGCATCATAGGGTCTATTTAATCCCTGCCGGACCCATTTTGTGCACATTTTGTCTGGAGCCTGAGTTCTATAAGCATAAGGAGAGATCGCTGAGCTGCTAGGGAGTGTGTTTAGGCCTCTTGATAAAACAAAAGCCCTTTTAAGGGCTACCTGCAGTGTATACTAGTTCAGTGTTTAAAGGAACCGCTCACTAGCTCCATAATGCCACCAAAAAGTAGCTCTTTTCAGAGCTGAAGACACATAACAAAGTCAGAGTACAGGGAGGGAGAGCTTGTGTATTAGCTAGGGAGAGGTTAAAGTGTTCTTCCAGTGTCCATCTTAAAACAGCTCTTGTCAGAGGCAAAGCAATATTTTTCCAGCATACAGAGTAGTAGCATTTTGTGCTGCCTCTTTTTTTAAAAGCACCGGTCTATTTTCCCCGCTGTTTTAGGGGTCAGAGCCTGGCTTCTGCCCACATTAGTCCACATAAAAAGGTGGTTAGTCCCCAATACAAAGAAGTAGTCCAAACATTTCCTACTGCCTGCTACCAGGCACACACTAGGCCATTTTCCCTGCTGTTTTTGGGGTGACAGCCTGCCTTCTCTCCACATTAGTCCACTTAAAAAAGTGTTTAGTGCGCTACACAAAGCAGCAGTGCAAACATTTACTACTGCCTGCTACCAGACGCACACCAGGCCATTTCCCCCCCTGTTTTTGGGGTGACATCCTTCCTTCTGTACAGATTAGTCCACTTAAAAAAGTGTTTAGTGCGCTACACAAAGCAGTAGTCCAAACATTTCCTACTGCCTGCTGCAAAGCATGCACCAGCCCATTTTCCCGCGCTGTTTATGGGGTGACAGCCTGCCTTCTGTCCACATTAGTCCACTTAAAAAAGCATTTTAGTGCCCTACACAAAGCAGTAGTCCAAACATTTGCTTCTGTCTGCTACCAGGCTACCAGGGGTGTTCAGCTGCTGTGTGGAATTTTTTTTTTTAAAGTCCTTCAGAAAAAAACATTGTTGTCTGTAGCATCTGCCATAGCAAGTTGAGCAGAGGCCAGGGCAAAGGCAACCGGTTATAGGAAGTTTTGCCCCCAGCAGTTCGCTCCCATCAGTTCGCCCCCAGGTACATTTCGCCCACACGTTTCGCCCCCGCACGTTTCGCCCCCGCACGTTTCGACCCTGGATGTTTGGCAAACTTCTGGGGGCGAAACATCCGGGGGCAAACTGGGGGCGATATGTGTGGGGGTGAAATGTGCGGGGGCAAAACATCCTGGGGGCCAAATGCTGGGAACGAAATGTCCGGGGGCAAAATGTACCCGGGGGCAAACTGCTGGGGGCGAACTGCTGGGGGTGAAACATCAAATTCCCAAGGCACCCTGAGCACCACCAGTATGCGAAACCACATGGCAGCCCAGCACCCCAGTAGGTGGGGGGAACACTAGGGCAACAAATCTTCGTCTGCGGGTCAAGCCAATGCCATGTCACCTGGGCTATGTCCTTCAGAATCTGCTGTTCAGGAAGCAGGCGCTCATACCACCTACCCACAAGCTGCGGTTGCTCACACACAACAAACCTCAACCACATCCACTTACTTGTCCCAGAGAAGCGTCCATTTGTCCGTGCCTGAGAGCTTGGAAAGAAAGCGTAAATACCCAGCCACGCACCCACAGGCACAAATACTAAACTCGCACATTGCCAAATTGCTAGGTGTGGAGATGTTGCCGCTTAGGCAAGTATTTCCGTGATCTCTTGGCTGTGGCTGCCCCACGATACAGTGTTCCCAGCCGCCACTATTTTGCCCGGTGTGCCGTCCCTGCGTTACACAAGCACGTGTTAAACAATCTGAACCATGGAAGGTCCACCTAACAGACACCTGGACAAGTTGTTGCGGACAGAGACTATACATTTCTGTCACGGCACACTGGGTGAACCTGGTGGAGGGTGGGACAAAGGCGCAAACTGGAACATCAGACATCCTTCCCACACCAAGAATAGCATGCTCAACTTCTGTCAGGGTTTCCGCCTCTTCAAATTCCACTTCCTCTCTCCCCTCTTCCTGCTCCTCATCCTCTGCTGAATTACCCTCCCCATCACTGCCAAGCTGAGACCTGTGCAGCAGTGCATCGGCAATGTGGCAACACGCTCTACTGAAGCTGATCTGTTTAGGTCAGAAAGCACATACTGCAGTAGAGCTATGGCAAGCTTTAAAACAACAGACCGAACGGTGGCTCTCCCCGCAGCACCTCCAACCCGGTCTGGTCGTCTGCGATAATGGGCATAAACTGGTGGCGGCTTTAAAGGTCGGCAAGCTGGTACACGTGCAATGCATGGCTCATGTGCTGAACCTAGTTGTTCAGAAATTTCTGAATACTTACCGTGACTTGCCATACCTACTTGAGGTGTGCAGTATTAGCGCCCATTTCTGCCATTCCTCTATATCTTTTGCTACTCTTACAGCGCTGCAATAGTGCTTGAATTTGCAAAGTCACCGACTCATTTGCGACCTGCCCACGCGGTGGAACTCAAGATATCATATGTTGGCGAGGATTAGTGAACAGCAGAGAGAAGTAGCTGAATACCAGCTTCAACATGCCCGTCAGACTGAGAGTCAGCCACCACACAAAACAACTGTCGAGTGGGTGTGGATCGCTGACATTTGTGAGGTTCTTGAGAATTTGAGTACTGCACCAACCTCTTGAGTGGTGATCAGGCTATAATAAGCTTAACCATCCAGCTGCTGTGTCTCTTGAAACAATCACTGCACAATCTCAAAGAGGAAGCGTTGAGTTTTGGTATGGAGCCAGATTTCCCAATGTTTGATACTACCCAGCCCAGCCAATATTCTGAGACAACATTGGGTGATGAGGAGGAGGATGAGGAGGGAGAGGACTTGTTTTTCTGTTCTACCGAGGGGACTTGTAATGCTACAGAGGGGGACACCCAACCCAAGCTTCATGTCTGTCCACCCTGGATGGGCTGGAGAGGAGGAAGTGGAGGAGGAGGAGAGTCGGCGTGAGGAGAGGATGGGTACTGTTTCTACTGTTGGGGACACAGAACATTTGCCTTTTTGCAGCTTGGCCAACATGGCACAATTCATGTGTAAGTATCTGTGGCAAGACCCTCTCGTGATACACATTTTATCCCACAACCTAATCTGGTTGGCCACCTTTCTCGATCCACGGTACAAGGAGAAATTTCCTTCTCTCCTTTTGGAGTCTCCAAAGACTTTTACAATGGAATCGCTCAAGAGGGTCTTTGTAGATCAGTTGCTGAAAACATCACCCTCAGACAATGCTGGTGGAAGAGGTATTGACTCTTTTCAACATCAAGGGATAATGGGGAGAGACACAAACACCAGCTCCAACAGAGGTGGAGGGAAAATGTGCACAAATTGGGAAATTTTCAATAAACCAGCACAACAGGAAGAGCTATCTGTGCCTGTAACAATGCCAAGGAGGGATAAGTTGCAGAACATGGTCAAGGGGTACTTATGTGACCATACGTGCTTCCTTTCTGATGCTTCAGTTCCCTTTAATTATTGGGTGTCTAAGCTGAACACTTGGCCTGACCTCTCCTTATATGCCTTGAAGGTGCTGGCCTACGCAGTTGCTAGTGTGGTGTCAGAGCGTGTTTTCAGTTCCGCTGGGGCAATCATCACTAATAGGTGCACACGACTCTCCACGGAAGATGCAAAATACTCTGATTAAATTTAATAAGGACTGGATATCTCCACAGTTTGTAATCCCTCCAGATGACAGCATGCCAACCTAAATTCACGAAAAATGCATATTCATGCTACTGCTGTTAACGTCACCCCCTTCCCTTAAAAACCCATTTCCTTTCTTTGTCAACCATAACTCAGCCCATAAGACTAATTTTTATAAACCCTATGCACATTGTGCAGTGGACAAACGAGGACAGTATTCCTACTCCAGCCTAACTACTATTTGTGATTGGAGGCCCTTGGGAAGGTGGCTTCCTGCGTCAACCATGACTCAGCCCATAGGGCTAATTTTTACAAACCTTATGCACATTGTGCAGTGGACAAATCTGGAATATTCAGTGGTCCTAGCAAACTAATATTTGTCATTGGAGGCCCTTGTCACAGGTTGTGCCACATTTTGACTGAGATAGGGGATACATATTCAATAGAAATTTACACTGACTGTTGATGACCGAATGATGGCCCTCTGAAAACTTGAATTGAGGGCCACAACTGCTACAGTACTCCATCATAGATAATGTTTGTCAAGGGAGACCCTTGTCATGGAATCTTCCTGCACCTATGACACAGCCCCCTGGAGTAATTTTTGGAAATACGATGCACATTCTGCACTGGACCAAGTAGTACAGTATCAAAAAGCCTTCTCTACCTATATAATCTGGGGAATATTGGCAAAAAAAATCTCTGAGCCATTTGGACAAGCTTCTCCAACCCTTCCTGGAGGGGGGGCACCATATATCTTTTGTCCATTGACTTGCACAAGTGATATATTTGAGCTCGTCATCTATTTGACTAGTGCAGCTTTATTTTTCCGGTTCACAGAATTCAGCCATACCTGAGAATCGCAGGCCTAACTTACTGCTACCTTCTAGTACTCCATTTTTCTTGGCCTTTTTCTGTGTAGTCTCTGCCCTTAAATGAGTTAAATAATAGTAAGGGCCCTACAATATAAATAAGTGAGGGCACTCTCAAATGTACACAAGAGAGACGTCCAAAATTTTTAGAGGAGGGCACTTCAAAATGTATGTTACAGGGCCACACGAGGGCTCTCACAAAACTCAGCTTTCCTGCCCACTGCAGGCCCTCTGAACATTTGAATTTAGGGCCGCAGTATCACATGGTGGTTAAGGAGGAGGAGGAGGATCAAGCCCAATGCTACAATGGGCACATTCTAAACTGCTATGGAATATGTATTCCACTATCTGAGTGTCAATGATGGAGGGACCGCGCAAATTTCTAAGTAGAAGCTGTCCCTCCAAAACTCTTTTACAGAGCCACCTGAGGCCTCTTAGGTCAAAGATCAACATACCTACTGGTACGTTCTAACTGTGCTTGTAAAGTGTTGGGGAATAGCTAACTAAAAATGATGTATGATAGAGGGCCCTTCAAAATGTATAAGTCAGGGCCCTCCCAATTGTAAAAGGCGAAAAAAAAGCCACCACAGTATGTGTGAACAAAGGCTAAAAAGGATATTTTTTTGATTTCTCTGGTTTTTTTGAGCCTTATATACAAGTGATTATGCAGGAAAAACTGTTTCTTAACATTTTTTGCCTGTTTAAATGCAATTTAGGTTAGGTTTGGTAGTTGTTCTTGTGTGTCTGTAAAAGTGGTGAAATACTGCAACAAACTTATTCCAAGAGACCATATGTGAGTCAGAAATACATGCAGGCATATTCTCCAGGCTCTTCCCATTCTGTTTCATCACTCTTCCATCCATTTCAGCCTTTTCCTCAGGCCCCCAGACTCCTTTGTAGGGTCCAGCAGAAAATTACTCGCATTTCCCATTGACTTACATTGTACCCGCTATTTGAAATGAATACACAATTATTACAAAGTACTCGTTACAAGTATAGCGATTACAAATATTACGGTACTCGCTCATCACTAAGAGTGATCTGTTTCAAGTGTTTATTTCTGTTAATTTTGATGATTATGACTTACAGCCAGTAGCGTAGATACCGGGGGGGGACCGAGGGTGCGGTCGCCCCGGACCCCGTGCTCAGGAGGGGCCCACCTCGGGGCGCCCACCCGGAGCTACGCTACCCTTAACTATATCGGAGTGCACAGCACTATGATATGGATAAGCCAGGGCTGCACAGCATGCTGCTCGCTGCTGGCTCCCTTTACCCTGGCCTGTGCTCAGCTGTACTCACATCTCTTAGAAGTGAATACATCTGAGCAACATTGCAGCGCCAGGAGGAGGGGAGCGCTCCTTATCTCCCCGCCCTGATGTGCAGTGGAGTGAAGAGATCGCACACTGCTGACCTCATCACTCTGCTGCTGTCAGTTCAGAGTGCGCTGCAGAGCGGCAAGGAAGCGTCGTTGGTGCTTGTTACTATGGACCAGATGGGAACATTGTGAGAGGAAGCAGAATGGGGGTAGGTGGACAATTTGAAGAAATTTTGGGACAGTATGGAGAAGAGGGAGAATGGGGGACCATATGGAGAAATTGGTGCTCAAAATGAAGGAGTGGGGGGACACTATGGAGAGGTGGGACCGTAAAGGACACTATGGGGGAAAAGGATTGAAAATTAGTAGCATCTGAGGACCATCTGGAGAAGTGGGAGTGTGGGGGAATTGTATGGAAAAGTGGGGGACAATATGGAGAATTGAGGGATATTATCGAGAGGTGGTGGGACTGTATGGAGAAATGGGAGAGTGGGTGGATCGTATGGAGAAGTGGGTGTACAATATGAAGAAGTGGGGTGACAGTATAGAGAAGTGGGAGCATAGGGGATAAAATGGAGAAATAGTGGTCTAGGATGGAGAACTGGGAGCGTGTGGGGATTGTATGGAGAAGTGGGGGCACAGTATGTAGAGATGGGAGTGTGGCGGGACAGTATAGAGAGGTGAGAGCTTTGGGGACAATATGGAGAACTAGGGGCACAGTATGGAAAAGTTGGATTTATGTACTGACATTGAATCTGGTAATAGATTCATGTACTGACCATCGTCCTGATCGTGAACAAATGTTCCACTCCATAACTGATCAAAGGTCGTCACCCGCCTGAGGCAGTCACCTTTGTGCCACTGGTTGCCTACTGTGGCTGTCACCATCACCCTGCCTCTTGCAGTGTGTGTTAGTCAGTGGAGTAGCCTATCTGTGTTGCAACTACACCACCTGTGTATAGAATACAAATTTTTTTACTGCACCTAGTGAAGTAAAACCTTTTGGGCATAGCATCATTCTATTAGTCCATCTATACTAACCTCCACCAGGTTGCAAATTCAATATAATTTTTATCTGCATCTAACTCTGAAAAAATATTTGATCTTCGGCTTGTAGCAGTGTGTGGGACTTGTTCTATTAGTCCATCTATACTAACCTCCACCAGGTTGCAAATTCAATATAATTTTTTTCTGCATCTAGCTCTGAAAAAATATTTCGGCTTGTAGCAGTGTGTGGGACTTGTTCTATTAGTCCATCTATACTAACCTTCGCCAGGTTGCAAATTCAAAATAATTTTTATCTGCATCTAGCTCTGAAAAAATATTTTGGCTTGTAGCAGTGTGTGGGACTTGTTCTATTAGTCCAGCTATACTAACCTCCACCAGGTTGCAAATTCAATATAATTTTTTTTGCATCTAGCTCTGAAAAAATATTTCGGCTTGTAGCAGTGTGTGGGACTTGTTCTATTAGTCCATCTATACAAACCTCCACCAGGTTGCAAATTCAATATAATTTTTATCTGCATCTACCTCTGAAAAGATATTTCGGCTTCGGCTTGTAGCAGTGTGTGGGACTTGTTCTATTAGTCCATCTATACTAACCTCCACCAGGTTGCAAATTCAAAATAATTTTTATCTGCATCTAACCCAGCCAATACTTTTGGGCTAATACCACAGTTTGGCCACTCAGCTCTGCTCGGTTCCCATCCATTGTTTTTTGTGCAAATAACTCCAGAGTTGTGAATTAGTTAACAACCAAAATGAGTGGAAAAAGGCCTGCTGCTGGTGGAAAGGGGAATAGGCGTGTTGGGAAGGGAAAAAAAGGTTGTGTCCATGGGGTAGGTGTTAAAGCAACAGTAACATCTGCAGAAGAAAGACCATCTTCCAGTCAAACTAAGATGTCTACTTCTTTTAGCGGACAATGTGATGAGATCCCTTTCTTACGGCCACGCCAATCGCTAAAAATTCCAGATGAGGCACAAAAACAGCTGGTGCTTCAACGGATATCAAGTGCTCCTTTAAGTGGGCTCTCCTCCACCTCAACTTCAACATCACAAATACTCCAGTCCTCAGAGGTGTCACCCCAATCGCACTGGCTTCCTCACAGCTCCCAAGTCTCCAGCTGCCCATCTGACTATGGGGTAGAACAGATGGTTGAGTCTGCAGAGCTGTTTACTCATACTATAGCCTGGGAATCAGAGGTCGGCTCCAGAGCTTCTGTGAATCCAGACGAGGAAATGATCTGCACTGATGCCCAGAATCTTTATGAGTCAGATCCAGGACCAGACGCAGAAGGTTCTGACCATAATGACGACCCTCGTTCCCAAACTGTAACTCCTGTTGGTGGAGACAATGAGAAAGATGATGATGAGACTTAAATACCTGATTGGAGCGACAACTTTAGTTTTTTGTCAGGGCAGGAAGAGGTTGGCTCTGAGGACGACGGGTGTGATAACACACAGGGTGATGATGACGAGGTTGGAGATCCCACTTACTGTCAACCCACAGTCAGCCAGTCGATGAGGTCAGCAGAGGCGGTGGAGGAGGATGCTAGTGACGACGTGGTCAGGTTGCGCCTTCCTGGACAGAGACGTCGTACTGGAAGCACATCAACAACTGCATCCTCAAACCCAACTCTGCCTCTGACCACAAGTTGTGGTGGCTCTTCAGGTCGCATGGGTGCTAAGCCTTGCATAGCCTGGGCATTTTTTCAGATCGATAAAGATGACCCAACTTGTGTTATCTGTAACATTTATCAGCAAAAGCTAAGTAGAGGCCAAAAAATACATAGTTTGAGTACTTCATGCATGAACCGGCACATGGATATGAATCATAAGTTGCAGTGGGAAGCTCACTGTGCTACAATGCTTCCTAGCCGGCCGGGCCAACCGCCGTCTACCACATCTTGTGCATCCGCGGCCTCTTCATCCTCTGTAACTGGGGAACAGCAGTCACACCTGTTTTGGGACGCAGACCTGCCACCTCTTTACCCTCAATAGCCAGCATGATTGGCAGGTCATGATTTTCTTTGGAGGTGGAAACACCAGCTGGTGTTCAGCGCTGTCCGACATCGATAGCACCACCTTTGGGTCAAGGCAACCTAACATGTCCGCCTGCATCTTCCTCACAGACCGGCAGTTTTCCGGGGACACCCTTCTCAACCCCGTCTAAGCACAACAGCCAGCCCTCGGTCCCTCAGATGTGGACTAGTAAAAGACCATTTCCTCCTAGCCATGAGAAAGCTAAGAGGTTGAATTTTACCATCTGCAAGCTCTTGGCTACAGAAATGCTGCCTTTCCACCTGGTGGACACAGAGGATTTTCGAGACCTTATGTCCGTCGCATTGACCCAGTACCAGATGCCAAGTTGGCACTACTTCTCAAAGAAAGGTGTGCCTGCGCTCCACCAGCATGTCGCACACAACATCACCGCTTCTTTGAGAAACTCTGTGTGTGACAGGGTGCATTTCACCACAGACACTTGGACGAGTAGGCATGGACAGGGGCGTTACATGTCGCTGACTGGGCACTGGGTAACTATGGTGACAGCAGGACAAGGGGCTGCTGTCCAAATCTTGCCGTCCCCACGAGTTGTGCGTCAATCCTATTTATCTCGAAGTTCCTCCACTGCTTCTGCCTCCTCAACCTCATCTCGGTCCTCCACCTTCACCCAAAGCCTGTATGGTCATGCCACAACCTTTCTAACTGCGCAGAAGGGATCCTGCACACCTCCTTACCATCCTGGCAGCAGGGCTCAACGTCATCAGGCAGTTTTTACTTTGAAATGTCTGGGAAATGTGAGTCACACAGCTGAGGAGTTGTGGTCAGCTCTGGAGAACCAGTTTCATGAATGGTTGTCTCCACTGGACCTGAAACCAGGGATGGCCGTGTGCGACAATGCAGCAAACCTGGGTGCGGCCCTTCGCCGGGGCAATGTCACACACGTGCCTTGTATGGATCACGTGTTGAACTTGGTTGTCCAGCAATTTTTAGCCCACTATCCCGGACTAGATGGCCTTCTGCAGAGGGCATGGTCACTGTGTGCTCACTTCCGCCGTTCGCATCCCGCAGCTCAGCGACTTACATCTCTACAGAAGTCGTTGGGCCTGCCACTTCACCGGCTAAAATGCGATGTGCCTACCCGGTGGAATTCAACTCTGCACATGTTGCAGCGACTGTGGCAGCACCGACAAGCCCTGGTGCAATACATTCTGACGTATAGCCTGCGCCGACAAGATCCAGAGGTGGCGCAAATCACGCTGGAGAAGTGGTCTCAGATCAGGGACCTATGCACCCTTCTGCACAGTTTTGAAATGACGACGAAGATGTTTAGTGCTGATGATGCCATTATCAGCATGACTATTCCGGTGATTTTCATGCTGGAGCACATGTTAAACAGAATTCGGAGTCAGGTGGTGGCACAAGAGGAGGTGGAGGAAGTAGAGGAGGAGGAGTTGTATGCGGAAGGGCTAACATCTGCAAGGTCCAGACCGTCGGCAGCACCAAGGCGGCAGGTATGTGTGGGTGGGGGAGATGGTTTTACCAGGGTGCATGGTAGCAGCCAAACTAATGAGGAAGGTGCAGGAGCCCAGGAAGAAGTGGAGGACGAACTGATGGAAGACTCATCAGATGAGGGAGACCTTCATCACATTTCTGTTGTGCGAGGTTGGGGGGAGAGGGCAGAGGAAGGAAGCATGATTGTTACCTCGCCACCAACACAACAGGGACTTGGTGCTCCTGGATGCGCAAGACACATGAGTGCCTTCTTTCTGCACTACCTACAACATGACCCCCGAATTGTGAGAATTAGAAATAATCCTGACTACTGGGTTGCCACACTGTTAGATCCCCGGTACAAAAGAAAATTTGCAGAAATTATTCCTGCCATAGAAGGAGATGCACGCATGCAGGAGTGTCAGCAGAAACTGTTGCAGAATCTTACATGTGCTTTTCCACAAAACACTAGTGGTGCACGTAATGAATCTCACAGTTCCAACTTGCCAACCGTGGGACCGTCAAGTGTTCAGCACTCAAAACGTAACAGAAACACAGTATCCTCTGGTAACATCAATTTTGCGGAATCATTTCACCACTTTTTTAGCCCATCCTTTGCAAGGCCACAGGAGACAAGAAGTCTGACACATAGTCAACGCCTAGAGACGATGGTACAGGAGTATCTCCAAGTAAACATTGAAGCCATGACTGTGTCACTGGACCCTTGCTCTTTTTGGGCTTCCAATCTTGATAAATGGCTGGAGCTCGCCACTTACGCCTTGGAAATCTTGTCATGCCCCGCAGCCAGCGTTCTGTCTGAACGTGTGTTCAGTGCTGCTGGTGGTGTGCTGACAGATAAGCGCACGCGGCTCTCCACTGAAAATGTAGACAGACTCACGTTCATAAAGATGAACAAATCATGGATCCGAAAGAACTTTTCTACCCCTGTGTCATCCTGGGGAGAGTAAAAGCTTGATGATTTGTTAAAATCACCTCACCAACCATTTTAAGCTTTCAAATTACTAATCATGTTTTTCTGTATCTTGGCTGTAAAATAATTTGGGCCTTGTAGCAGTTTGCAGTACTGATTCTATTAGGCCATCTATACTAAGCTCCACCAGCTTTCAAACTAATAATAATTTTTAGCTGCATCTAGCCCGGAAAATAATTTTGGGGCTCCTAGATGCGCAAGACTCATGAGTGCCTTCTTGCTGCACTACCTGCAACATGACTCTCAGATTGTCAGAATTTGAAATAATCCTGACTACTGGGTTGCCACACTCTTAGATCCCCCACACTCTTCGATCAACCTATTCATTTTAATAAAGAACAAAAAAATGGTAATTTTTTAAATTATAAGCATTAGCAGGTTATTAGAAACTGAAATCAAACAGTTTTCAACTCAAAACTTTATTCTAGGTGATGTTACATTTGCACATAGGACCCCTTGTTCGAAAGTAGCTTCTGAACTCTCTCGTCCATTGAATTTGTCAGGTTTTGGATGGTTTCTGCTTCAATTGTTTTGCATGAGGACAGAATAACCTCCCAGAGCTGTTGCTTAGATGTGAACTGCCTCCCGCCATCATAGACACTCCTTTTGATGATGCTCTAGAGTTTCTCAATGGGGTTGAGGTCAGGGGAGCAGGGGGGTCACACCATAAGTTTGTCCCCTTTTATGCCCATATCAGCCAGAGATGCAGATGTGTTATGTGCAGCATGAGACGGTGCATTATCCTGCATGAAAATGATCTTGCTGCGGAATACACGGTTCTTCTTCTTGAACCATGGCAGGAAGTGCTGTTTGAGAAACTCCACATACATTATGGAGCTCATCTTTAACCCTTCAGGGATGCTAAGGGGGCCGACAATCTCTCTCCCCATGATTTCAGCCCAAAACATTACTCAACCTCCTCCTTGTTGGCGCCGTAGCCGTGTTTGCATGGGGTGTCCATCAACCAGCCATCCTCCACTCCATCCATCTGGACCATCGAGCGTTGCACGGCACTCATCGGTGAACAAAACAGTTTTGAAGTCAGTCTTCATGTATTGTTTGGCCCATTGGAGCCGTTTCTGCTTGTGTACAGTGGATAGAGGAGGTCGACAGGATGGCTTATGCACAGCTGCAAACCTCTGAAGGACCCTGCATCTTGTTGTTCGGGGGACGTTGGAGGCACCAGCAGCTTCAATAACTTGTCTACTGCTATGACAAGGCTTTCTTGCCGCTGCTCTTTTAACCTGACGTAATTGCCTGTAGGAAAGAGTCCTCAATTTTCCCTTATCAGCTCGCAATCGTGTGTACTGTGAATCAGCTACATACTTCTTGATTGTGCGATGATCAGGATGAAGTGTCTTGGCAATGTTGATTGTAGTCATGCCTTGATCTAAACACTCCACAATTTGTTGCTTCTCAGCAGCCGACACATCCTTTTTCTTTCTCATTTTGGCAGAAAATGTAGGCTGCTTAATAATGTGGGACAGCCTTCTTAAGTAGTCTTGCCTTTCATTGTACACACCTGCCAAACTAATTAGCACAGGTGTCTGCAATTGCTTACAGTGATATAAAGAGCCCTGACACACATCACCATCAATGAGTTTAGCTGACAAACAAAAAAATTCTTACCTTATCAGTCCTACACACTTTTTGCATAATAATTAGGAACACAGTGTACATGTGTTTTTCCACAAAACACCTGTGGTTCACGTAGTGAATCTTACAGTTATAACTTGCCAACCGTCATCTGTATGGAGTTGTTCAATAAAGGGCCCAAAATTAAGATAACATAGACGGGAGAGGTCTCTATGTATACGAATTCCTAAGTATTTGATACCCTGTGAGGGCCAGGCAAAGGGAAAGTTGGACTGGATGGAATCCTGTATGGATTTGGGGAGGGAAACATCGAGGGCCTAAGACTTTGCTGCATTGATTTTAAAATTTGACCATGTAACAAAGTGATCTATTTCAGCCATAACAGCAGGGATGGATATATGTGATTTGAGTGATATATACTAGGACATCATCAGCAAATGCAGAACACTTGTACTCGGTGCCTCCCACCTCAATCCACCTAATATTGGGGTTATGGCGAATTGATGAGAGCAGGTGCTCTGTCACTAGGATGTATAAGAGAGGGGACAGAGGACATCCCTGCCTTGTCCCATTGGTGATTATGAAAGGTGATGATAATATTCTGACGCGCCCCCTGGGCCTTGGGACTCCTGTAGCCGGAACCTTTTTGGTGGATGCTGGGGGTTGTAGTCTCCGTGGCGGCGACCCGGTTCCGTGGCTCAGGGCGGTCAAACCAGTGGCGGAACTATTTATATGGTTTTGATGTTTAAATGTCCGACTACGCCACCCGTGGATTGCGGTCAGAGTGTACCGCCGCTGCAGGGCAGACCGCTGAGGCTGGTGTTGTGGGTGCAGCAAAGCGTAGTATAACCCCCCACGGGAGGAGTATAGCCTCAGGGCAGTGTATGCAGAGGATGGGGGTGATGGTGCAGGGCAGCAGCAGTAACGACGCGGAGTCAGTGATGCAGTCCAGGGCCTTTACTCACAGTTCTTATTATCCAGACCACTTCTGCAGGTAACAGCTGCCCACGTCGTACTGTGCTCACCAGGTGAGGGACTCGGCCAACTCCCAGATAACTTTGGAGCCTTTCTTACCCCACCAGTGACCAAGCTTCTGTCCGGCTGCCTCGGGCCTCCTCTTGGTAAACTTGGCGCCAGTTTCCCTGACCCTATGTGGTGCCTTCCTAGCGGGTGTCACAGCCTCCGGTTTCTAGCTGAGGGTCGTTTCCCGCCTCCACTAGTTTCGGGGACCGGTCTCCCCCTTTGGCCTGACCCCTCCACGCAGGTGAATTCGGGCGTGCGGTGGCGACTCGCCCGTCCGCACCCCTGGGATTACTTCGTTCCTCGTTCCTGTAGCCTTCTCCACTCCTCTTCCTTCCTTCTCCCTCTTCCAGGCCTGGGCCTCTGTTACAAGGCCCGCCTCCGGAGCAGAGCTCATGCAGAGCCCCTGCTCCCTGTCACTTCTGCTCAGACTTCTCTGCACTGAACTAAGATGGTGCCCACCTTTTATACTCCCTTCTCAATGCACCCAGGAACTGCTTCCTCCCTGCTCCTGCACTATAGTGTTACCCTTCCTCGGTGTTCCCTCCCCCCACTCCAGCCAGGGACAGGGACTGTCGTGCCCATCTCAGGGGCATATTGGTCGCCCTGCCCCACGGCAATGTGGTGTAATGCATACAGGTGTCGGGGTCCTGATCCACACTCCATCCCTACCTGAGAGTGAGATATCACACCTCTGGGTGAGGTGCAATACCTCTGTAGCAACCGAGCCCTCGGGGTGCTACAGTTCCATTTATCTTCAGCCTAGGTGACGTATTGTGATACAGGGCCGTGATTTTGGCTATAAAAGGGTCCCCTAGACCCCTACCCAAGCTTTTTAAGAGAATAATATATGGCATGCCAGGAGACTCTATGGAATGCTTTCTCAGCATCCAACGAGAGTATCTAACTACAAATTTTTAACTGCATCTAGCCCAGGAAATACTTTGTGCCTAGTAGCAGTGTCTGCTAGTCAGCGGATTATCCCAGCTGTTAAGCAAGCTACACCACCTGTAGTTTGGACACTTAACTTTTTTAAAGGAAATGCTTCGTGCCCCCGGGATACTCAGTGAAGAGCATCGGGAGGCACCCCAAGGCACAGGGACTGGGACTGGCGGTAGGACGCCTTGCGGTGGACCGCCAAGCTCGATCCTTATAAAAGCTTTTTAACTGCAGCAGCTTTAGTGGACGCTACTGGAGCTGGAATTCCCGCAGCTGCTGGCATCAGACTTGCCCTCCAATAGAACCTTGTAAAAGGATTTAAAGTGTACTCATTCAAATTAGAGAGACAATTTAAATGAAAAAGCTTAGACCTGCCTCCACCACAGGGGGGCTCGCTCGACCCACCAGCAGACATGCACCAGTATTGGGAGAGGGAGGCTGGCCGTCAGGGTCCACCGCAGCTCGGCACAAACCCGGCGACACGGAGGTCGCACGGGCAGGAACGGACTGGCCATGTCGGCTTCGCACTTTTTTGGTTTTAGAAGGGCATGACATGCCTATATCTGTGTCTCCCCCTCCTTTTACTCCTCCACCTCTTTTCTTTTCGCATGACTATATGTACTTGTCACTTTTCCATGTGTTAGTTGTGTCTTCTGAGCAGTTTGTCAGCTTTTGGACACCTTTGAAGGTGTTTTCTATGTGTTTCTATGTGTTTTTGTTTGCCTGCCATTGGTTTTAATGGTGTTCGAAGGTGTTCGACGAACAGTTCGTCGAACATACGGGTGTTCGACGAACCGGACCGAACTCTAACACTACGGGGGTGGCTCAACACTAGCTATAATCTCTGCTGATGAGTCCTGGCTGGAAGAAGTTGTCATGTCGGTCTGGGCCAGATGGGAAAGACAGGAAAATGAACTACTCCACCAGTAAGAACGTCAGCTGTAAATTACTTTATACCTGTACTGTTATTACTTGTATGGTCTGCAGGACTGATATCTACCACTGTTGGTCTTTGTGTAGTGGTTTATTTTCAGTAACAGGGCAGTCATCTGCTGAGGTTCCTCTATATCCATGATCAGGGTTCACCATCGTAGTTGTATAAACGGTTACCTGGTTAGGGGCCCACTCAGATGTTGGCTTTCCAAACCATCACTGATTGTGGAAAATTCACACTAGACCTCAAGCAGCTTGGATTGTGTGCCTCTCCACTCTTCCTCAAGACTCTGGGACCTTGATTTCCAAATAAAAATTGGAACTCTGTGACCTTTTGGAGTGTGTCAATGACTGCCTTCTGGACATCTGTCAAGTCAGCAGTCTTCCCCATGATTGTGGAGTGTTACGCACATGCCCGAACTAACTGGCGTGAGCGTGGTTAGTGATCCCACTAGACCATAAACCGAGGAGTGCCTGGAGGGGCGTGACTAAGTATCAACTCGGTCCGACCAAGGTCGCACGGCGACTCAATCGATTCCGTGAACCAGGGAGGAACCTAGCAGAGGGACCAGGTGCTACTCCAGGTCAGACTACGGTCACAGCTGTTGACCCACACCGGGCAATGCAGGAACAGGCAGGTTAGGCTGGCATACTGACAGGTGGGTACTGGCAGGCACGGCTGGTATACCGACAGGTGGGTACTGGCAGGTAGGAACGCAGGCAGGATAGGGACCAGTACAGACTGGGATACAGGAACAGAGCTGCAGGTGCGGAAGATGAGCAAAGCAAAACCCGCAGGTGCGGTAGACAAGCAGAGCAGAGCAAAACCCGCAGGTGCGGTAGACAAGCAGAGCAGAGCAAAACCCGCAGGTGCGGTAGACAAGCAGAGCAGAGCAAAACCCGCAGGTGCGGTAGACAAGCAGAGCAAAGCCAAACCCGCAGGTGTGGTAGACAAGCAGAGCAGAGGAAAACCGCAGGTGTGGTAGACAAGCAGAGCAGAGAAAACCGCAGGTGCGGTAGACAAGCAGGGCAGAGCAAAACCGCAATTGCGGTAGACAAGCAGAGCAGAGCAAAACCCGCAGGTGCAGTAAACAAGCAGAGCAGAGCAAAACCTGCAGGTGCGGTACACAAGCAGAGCAGAGCAAAACCCGCAGGTGCGGTAGACAAGCAGAGCAGAGCAAATCCGCAGGTGCAGTAGACAAGCAGAGCAAGACCTGCAGGTGCGATAGACAAGCAGAGCAGAGCAAAACCCGCAGGTGCGGTAGACAAGCAGAGCAGAGCAAAACCCGGTGGTGTGGTAGACAAGCAGAGCAAAACCTGCAGGTGCGGTAGACAAGCAGATCAGATACACACAAGGTACTTACAATGAAGTGGCGAGTGGACACTAAACTCACAAACAGAAGTACAGAGACAACGAGTTGGAGTTAGGTGCAGGTTCAGACACTGCTGGAAAAGGGAAGATACGAACATAGAGACAAACAAGTAATGGGCTAGGACACTGTTCAGACAGGAACTGAACCAGGAATAAGATACAGGAGCGAGGCTCGGTACTCAGCCCCCAGTGTGGCAGAAACAGACTAGAAGTCACAGATACAGGTAAAGGGCCTGGGTATACAGCCCCCAGGGTGGTGTAAAAGTCTAGAAGTCACAGATACAGGTAACAGGCCTGGGTACTCAGCCCCCAGGGTGGCAGAAACAGGCAAGATACAGGACAGGACCTGGCAACTCAGTTGCACAGAACACACTGAAAGAAAGTGTTGCTCAGGCACCTCCTACTGGGTGGAGGGGGTTTAAGTATCCAGTGACTCACAACAATAGGCTGGGGATGCATTAGGAGTGCGCACACAATATCTATAAGAATCAGGCAGTAACCGTGCCGCCGACCTAAGCAATCAGACAAGAGACATGCACACAGCAGGTACTGGAGTAAAGTGTGCAGCCAGGACTGATAGGTAAGATGTCGGTCTTGCATGGTGGGAGGTGGTAAGCCATGCCAGCACGCCACCAGGGATGTTACATGGAGCCTACTGAAACAAACTAAGGGACTTTTTTAAATGCTTAGGAAGCCTTTGCAGGTGTTTTTTAATTATTCAAATTTACTGAGATAATGACTTTTGTGTTTTCACTGACTGTAAGCCATAATCATCAACATTAACAGAAATAAACATTTGAAATAGATTACTCTGTTTGTAATGACTATATATAATATATGACTTTCACTTTTTGTATCGAAGAACTGAAATAAATTAACTTTTTGATGATATTCTAATTTTGTGAGATGTACCTGTATATAACACTCCAAAAAAGCATTGAAATTTTTTCTAAATTCAATTACACATCCATAAGTATGAGTTTTACATGCGTTGTCGTGCATGTCGATGTTATGTAACACTCCAAAAAAGCGTTGATTCTTTTTTTTCTGGATTCAATTATTCATTCATATTGTATTATGTGCTTTGTGGTACATTTTAGTGTTATATGACACTCCAGAAAAGAATTGGGAAAATTTTCCAGATTCAATTACTCATTCATAAAGTACTACCTTCTTTGCGGTTCATTTGTGTGATATATAACACTCCAAAAAAGCGTAGTTTTTTTTTCTGGATTCAATTGCTCATCCATAGAGTATTACATGCTTTGTGGTACATTTCTGTGGTATAGAACACTGCACAAAAGAGTTGAAATTTTTTTATGGATTAAATTATCTATTCATAGGGCATTACATGCTTTTCACTACATTTCTGTGGTATATGACACTCCAAAAAAAGGTTGAATATTTTTTCTGGATTCAATTACTCATCCATAAAGTATCACATGCTTTGTGTTACATTTCGATGGTATAGAAAACTCCAAAAAAAAAGTTGGACATTTTTTTCAGGATTCAATTTCTCATCCATTGAGCTTTATATGCTTTGTGGTACATTTCTGTGATATATAACACAGCAAAATAGTGTTGAATTTTTTTTTATGGATTCCATTACTCATGCATACATTGTGACATGCTTAGTGGGCAACAAAGATGGCATGATTACGTGAGACTCCCGAGGGAGTGACTGGAGGCATATCGAAGCCAGACCAAGATGGCGCAACAGTGGAGGTGGCAGGAGCCTGTGGTCCGGAACCAGACGCTTTCCCGGAACCACCAAGGACCGATCCCAGGCTGCATCCTTCACCGCTGAGGTTTTTGCGGACTGCGGATGGATGAACCAGAATCCAGGAGCTTGTGAGTATACGGCGGAGCCCAAGCTGGTAGTAAGAGACAGGGAGGCAAGCCCTATTGATTATAGAACTTAGTGAACTCCACATCTCAGCGGAAGTTATACTTTTTACATTAGATGTAGAGTCGCTCTATTCCAATATTGAACATCGAATAAGGTTAATGGTGGTTGACCATTACTTAAGCAGCAATACCTCTATCCCATATCATCAGGAACAATTTATTTTAGATGGTATTAATTTTATACTTTGTCATAATGTATTTACATTTGAGGGTGCGACCTATCGGCAGTAGAGGGGCTGTGTGATGGACATCAGATTTGCACCAAGTTATTCTAATTTGGTCATGGGAATGTTCGAGTCAGTGCACATTGTTCAGTCCCTCCTGCCGATGGGTCACAATCTATTTTATAAATGGTTTATAGACAACCTGTTTTTTATTTGGCTGGGCTCATTGAAAAAGGCAAATAGCTTTGTTCAAGAGCTGAACAACAACAAATGTGGTTTAAAATTTACCTCTACTTATTCAGCTGGGTCTATTGAGTTTTTAGATTTGGTTATTTCTGTGAACACTGGTACTATTCAGACCTGCACTCATTCCAAGCAGGTAGATGTCAATAACTATTTGGTATACCATAGTGGACATCTACCTAGGTGGGTGAAAAACATTCCATATGGCCAGTTCTGGCGGATCCGTAAGAATTGTACGTCTGAAACTGATTTTTATAAAGAGTCAAAGATTTTAAGCGGCAGGTTTTTAGACAAGGAATATCCCAAACAACTTATTGTTTAGCTAAGATCGCCACAAAACCAGATAAAACTGTCTCTGTAAACAATAGTTTTCAATTTAGTTTTGTGACAAATTTTAATAAATCTTATAAAAAAGTGGAACGAGTCCTCAGAAAAAAATTGGTTTATTTTGAAGGGTGATCCTATGCTAGCCAAAAATGTACCTACTGATCCAGTGGTAGTCTACAGACGCAACAGGAATCTGAAAAACATGATAGCGCCTAGTCAGATTAGGAAGAAAATTAATTATCGTGTAGGGGAAAGTAGATTTAGAGGCAATTTATTGATCAATAATGGCACAAAATTTTTTTGTAAATGGATACAGTCAGGCAAAAACCTATTTACATCAGTAGTCATGTGGTAGTGTATTTTGATCAAAAGTTTTTTAAACTGTCAAAGCTTATATGTGATTTATGTCCCACAATGTCAGTGAAAATTGCAGTATGTGGGACGGACCACTGTGCCAATACATCTTAGGGTGAATAAACACAGGTCAAACATTAAAAATAGAGCTATGGATCATAGCCTGTTGAGGCATTTTTTCCATGTACATGAAAAAAATCCCACTAACTTAGAGCTTACTATAACTGAACAAATATCGGTCAGCTTAATGGATAGATATAAAAGGGTAAAGAATAAATGTAAAAAAAATATTTTTAATAATTCATTGGAGTGACCGCACCATTGGATCATCATTTTTTTCTGTAACTTTTTTATTTGGAAAGATGGCAGAATCACGAGAGACTCCCAAGGGAGTGACCAGAGGAATATCGGAGCCAGACCGCTTATAGCCCAGGCACCTGGAAATTGGGCTCGAGGAAGCAGGTGGAGGCAGTCACCCCAGCCTCCCGAGGAAGGAGACGATGCGGACACCTGAAGAGGATTACTGTATTACCCATCTTATATTTTTTTCCTGGCTTTGCACTTTCTGCAAAGCGTTTATTATGAGTGCAAGAGTACATCAACGGCACTTTCAAAATATTCACGTTCATAATTTTTTTCTGCATTCAATTAGTCATTCCTACAGTTTGATGAGGTTATTGTTACATTACGGAGGTATCAAAAACTCCAACAAAATGTTGGTTTGAATTTAAAAACAAAATTGGCCTGCTACAGGTGTACAAATTTGGTTGTTCAAAAATTGACTACTGTTATATATACTGTAGAACTTGGTTTGTGTGAAATTTCATTGGTTTGAAATGATAACCAAAATTGGTCTGCTACAGGTGTACAAATTTTGTCCCTAGGTACTTGGTCTCTAGCCATCACTATTTCTCCTAGCGTGGCATTGTTGCCTTGTACCAGCACATGTCCTAGAACATCACCCATGTCCCTATCAATGTGGTTACTGTGATTGTCCACTTAACCCCTTTACAACCCAAGGTGGTTTGCACGTTAATGACCAGGCCAATTTTTACAATTCTGATCACTGTCAATTCATGAGGTAATTACTCTGGAACTCTTCTGATTCTGAGATTGTTTTTTTGTGACATATTGTACTTCATGATTGTGGTAAAATTTCTTCGATATCACTTGCGTTTATTTGTGAAAAAAATGGAAATTTGGCAAAAATATTGATAATTTTGCAATTTTCAAAATTTGAATTTTTATGCCCTTAAATCAGAGAGATATGTCACACAAAATAATTAATAAATAACATTTCCCACATGTCTACTTTACATCCGCACAATTTTGGAACCAACATTTTTTTTATTGGGGAGCTATAAGGGTTGAAAGTTGACCAGCAATTTCTCATTTTTCCAACAAAATTTACAAAACCATTTTTTTAGGGACCACATCATATTTAAAGTCACTTTGAGGGGTCTTTATGACAGAAAATACTCAAAAGTGACAGCATTCTAAAAACTGCAACCCTCAAGGTGCTCAAAACCACATTCAAGAACTTTATTAACCCTTCAGGTGCTTCACATGAATTTTTGGAATGTGGAAGAAAAAAATTAACATTTAACTTTTTTCACAAAAATGTTACTTTAGACCCAATTTTTTTTATTTTTGCAGGGGTAACAGGAAAAAATGGACCCCAAAATGTGTTGTGCAATTTCCCCTGGACATGCAGATACCCTATATGTGGGGAAAAAAACACTGTTTGGGCACACGGCAGGGTTCGGAAGGGAAGGAGCGCCATTTGACTTTTTGAATGTAAAATTTGCTTGAATAATTAGCGGACACCATGTTGCATTTGGAGAGCCCCTGATGTGCCTAAACAGTGGAAACCCCTCTCAAGTAACACCATTTTGGAAACTAGACCCCTCAGGGAACTTATCTAGATGTGTGGTGAGCACCTTGAACCACGAGGTGCTTCACAGAAGTTTATAACATTGAGCCATAAAAATAAAATTTTCACATTTTTCCCACAAAAATGTTTTTCAGCCCCCACTTTTGCATTTTTGTAAGGGTAAGAGGAGAAATTGCACCATGCAGTTTGTTGCGCCATTTCTCCTGAGTTAGCAGATACCCCATATATGGGGGAAAACCACTGTTTGGGCGCGCAGCAGGGTTCGGAAGGGAAGGAGCGCCATTTGACTTTTTGATTGTAAAATTTGCTTGAATAATTAGCGGATGTGCCCCTGATGTGCCTAAACAGTGGAAAACCCCCACAAGTGACACCATTTTGGAAACTAGACCCCCTCAGGGAACTTATCTAGATGTGTGGTGAGCACCTTGAACCCCCCAAGTCCTTTACAGAAGTTTATAACATTGAGCCGTGAAAATAAAAAAATCAAACTTTTTCCACAAAAATGATGTTTTAGCCCCAAATTTTTTATTTTCACAAGGGTAAGAGGAGAAAATGGACCGCAAAAACTTTTGTGCAATTTTTCCTGAGTATGCCAATACCCCATATGTGGGGAAAATACAGTGTTTGGGCGCACGGCAGAGTTCAGAAGGGAAGGAGCACTGTGTGACTTTTTGAACGCAAAATCGGCTGGAATCGAGAGCGGACCCCATGTCGCGTTTGGAGAGCGCCTGATGTGCCTAAATAGAGGAAACCCCCCACAAGTGACCCCATTTTGGAAACTACACCCCTCAAGGATTTTATCAAGGGGTATAGTTAACATTTTGAACCCAGAGGTATGACACAGAATTTGATAACATTAGGTCATCATATTGAATAAGTTGTCATTAGTCTTGAGCGCAAGTGCTCACTACTTGAGTTTGCATCGGGTACTCAGGTATGCACCATGTATCACGGGTTCTCAAGTGAAATGCTCGAGTCCCCGTCTGCATGTTTCACGGATATTAGACACCCCAAAAAAAACATGCGGGGATCGCTCGTGCATGGCAGGCAATCCCCGCAAGGTTTTTTTGGCCGCGAAGTATATGGAGCGGAGACTCGAGCACCCGCGATACTCAATGCATACCCGACCACCCAATGCAAACTCAAGTAGCGAGCAGTTGCGTTCAACACTAGTTGCCATATCATCATCTTTTTTTTCTTAATTTTTGAAAAAAAAACAACCCTAACCCCAACCCCAACATTAGCAGAGCCCTAAACCCAACCCCAGCCCTAGCGTTTATTTTTTACGTCGATCCTAGTGCGGTATTAGTAATTAGACGACCTTATTCTTTGGGTCAGTGCGACTACAGAGATACCAGAATCATATTGGGGTTTTATGATTGACAGCTGTCACGCACTAAAAGACACATATTTTGTAAAATCTAGTTTTTGCATCGCCATATTTTGAGAGCTATAATTTTTCCATATTTTGGCCGACAGAGTCATATGATGGCTTGTTTTTTGCGGAATGAGTTGACGTTTTTATTGGTGCCATTTTCAGGCATGTCACATATTTTGATTGCTTTCTATTCCAGCTTTTGGGAGGCAGAATAAACAAAAACCAACAATTCAGGAATTGTTGTTTTTTTTTTTTTTTTTTTTTTATTCTGTTCTGCGTGTGGTACAATTGATAAGGCAGCTTTATTCTTCGGGTCAGTACGTTTACAGCGGTACCACATTTATATCATTTTTCTATGTTTTGGCACTTTTACACAATAAAAGCTATTTTATAGAAAAAATTATTTTTTTGCATCGCTTTATTCTGAGAGCTATAACTTTTTGATTTTTTGGATGATGGAGCTGTATGGTGGCTTGTTATTTTCAGGACAAGATGTCGTTTTCAGTGGTACCATTTTTATTTATATGTGTCTTTTTGATCGCGTGTTATTCCATTTCTTGTTTGGCAGTATGAAGATAAAGCATTGTTTTTTGCTTCATTTTTTTTTTTTTACCGTGTTCACTGAAGAGGTTAACTAGTGGAACAATTTTATAGGTCAGGTCGTTCCGGATGTGGCGATACCAAATATGTGTACTTTTATTGTTTTCTTTTTTCATAATAATATTTATTGATGGGTACATTATATTTTTATTTTTGGTGGATTATTTTTTTTTTAATATTTTTACAATTTTTTTTTTTTTTTTTTTTACTTTCTTATTTGTTTATTTTGTCCCACTATGGGACTTTCACTTTTTTTATTCTGATCATCAGCATAGCATAGGGATGGAGCACCATCCCTGTGCTATGCAGGCTGTCAGCGCTGCACAGTGAGAAGATAGTTCGGTCAAACCAGGGATTGAAGCTTGAAGAGGACAATTTGCATATTCCAGGTGCCTTCTGGGAAAAGCGAAGAGTCTCCTTCCATATTCCTTGGAAAGCATAGCCAAAATTTGTTTAATTTGTTTATCGTAGGGTATCACAAGAAAGAAGACAGACATCAAGTCAGCAGGGACAAGGAGCAGCATGGCAGATGTGACAACCTACATGGTGAGCTGCAACATGTGCTACATGTTCACAGATCGACCAGAAGCTGAAACCAACTTCACCTGCCAGAAGTGTAGACTACTGGCTCTTTTAGAAGAAAAGGTGCGGGGACTGGAAGAAAGAATTGCGACATTAAAACTCATCAAGGAAAACGAAGACTTCCTGGACAGAACAGAAGCGTCACTACTGGTCACGGAAAGTCAAGGAAGCATCAGAGAACCTCCAGAGGCAGACAAGTGGAGGCAAGTGACCAAAAGAAGCAAGAAGACCATGGAGACACCACCAACCACACAGCTGAGAAACAGATTCCAAGGACTTGTGGAGGACGAAGATGGCACACCTAAGGATGAGGAACTACCAGCAAGCAAAAAAGGAAAGAGCACCCAGAAACACCCAGAAGCGACAAGAAAATGGACAGCCAAGAAGGGAAGAAGAGTGGTGGTGGTGGGAGACTCACTACTGAGAGGAACAGAAGCAGCTATCTGCAGACCAGACATAACCGCAAGAGAAGTATGCTGCCTCCCAGGGGCGAAGATCAAGGATGTTACCGATAGGATACCGAAGCTCATCAGTTCCAAGGATGTCCACCCATTTCTTCTGATATATGTTGGCACCAATGACACGGCAAAGAAGGACCTACCGACAATCTGCAAGGACTTTGAAGCATTGGGGAAGAAAGTAAAAGAACTGGATGCGCAGGTAGTTTTTTCTTCTATCCTTCCAGTAGACGGGCATGGCGTCAGGAGATGGAACAGGATCCTTGAGGTGAACAACTGGCTGAGACGATGGTGCAGACAACAAGGATTTGGATTCCTGGACCACGGTGTGAATTACCTCTATGACTGACTCCTTGCCAGAGACGGACTACACCTCAACAAACCCGGGAAACACACATTCGCCAGGAGACTCGCAACACTCATCAGGAGGGCGTTAAACTAGAAGAAGAGGGGATGAGAAGAAAAACGCCGGACACGAACATGCAACCAGAGAACATACTAATGAAAGATATGAAGTGCGACAAAGAAGGTCCAAGACAAGATACTTAGAAGGGAGGTAAGAAAATTTCTAATACAATCCACAGGGAGAAGATTGGAACAAAACAAAATCTTGTAAACTGCGTGCTAGCAAATGCCAGGAGCCTGACAAACAAGATGGATGAACTGGAAGCAGAAATATCTACAGGTAACTATGACATAGTGGGAATAACCGAGACATGGTTAGATGAAAGTTATGACTGGGCAGTTAACTTACAGGGTTACAGTTTGTTTAGAAGGGATCGAAGAAGTCGGAAAGGGGGTGGAGTCTGTCTATATGTAAAGACGTGTCTAAAGCCTACAATACGGGAGGATGTATGGGAGGGAAATGAGGAGGTCGAGTCCTTATGGGTGGAGATACATGGGGCAAAAAACAATAATAAAATTATCATAGGAGTCTGTTATAAACCACCAAATATAGCAGAAGCCACGGAAAGTCTATTAATGAGACAAATAGACGAAGTAGCAAAAAATAACGAGGTGCTTATTATGGGGGACTTCAACTACCCCGATATAGACTGGGAAACCGAAAGCTGTAGATCTCAGAAAGGAAACAGGTTTCTGTCAATTATCAAAGACAATTATTTGTCACAACTTGTGCAGGAACCAACTAGAGGGATGGCCCTTTTAGACTTAATATTAACTAACAGGCCAGACAGAATAACTGAGGTGCAGGTCGGGGGGCACCTGGGAAATAGTGACCACAACATTATACAATTCCACATGTGCTTCAGTAGGGTGCCCAGCAAGGGAGTCACAAAAACACTGAACTTCAGGAGGGCAAAGTTTGATCAGCTAAGAGATGCCCTTCACCTTATAGACTGGGATAGTATCTTCAGTAATAGGAGCACGGATAGAAAATGGGAAATTTTCAAAACAGTCCTACATAGACACTGTAGAAGGTACATACCTTATGGGAATAAAAGGGCTAGGAATAGGAGGAAGCCAATGTGGCTAAATAAGGAAGTCAAGAGGGCAATGAAAAACAAAAAAAGGGCTTTCGGTAAACTTAAACAAGAAGGCAGCGAGGAAGCGCTAATATCTTATAGGGACAAAAACAAAATATGTAAGAAACAAATAAGAATAGCAAAAGAGGAGACAGAGAGACTAATTGCCAAGGAAAGTAGAACGAATCCCAAACTGTTCTTTAACTATATAAACAGTAAAAGGATTAAAACTGATGGAGTTGGCCCATTGAAAAATAACCTGGGTAAAATCATAGAGGGCGATGAGGGTAAAGCAAACCTACTCAATAGCTTCTTCTCCACTGTTTTCACAAAAGAAAACAATTTATCGGAGGAAATGCAGAGTGATAAAGTAAACCCTCCGCTAAATATCACCCACCTAACCCAGGAGGAAGTTCAGAAACGCCTAAATAATATCAAAATAGACAAGTCACCAGGCCCAGATGGCATACACCCCCGGGTACTAAAAGAATTAAGTAATGTGATAGACAGACCGCTGTATCTTATATTCAAGCACTCTTTATGGACAGGGACTGTCCCACTAGACTGGCGCCAAGCAAATGTGGTACCAATATTCAAAAAGGGGTATAAAAGTGACCCTGGGAACTATAGACCAGTCAGCTTAACGTCTGTTGTGGGTAAATTGTTTGAAGGATTTCTTAGAGATGCTATTGTAGAATATCTTAATGATAATAACTGTCTAACTCCATATCAACATGGATTCATGAGGGATCGCTCCTGCCAAACAAACCTGATGGCCTTCTACGAGGAGGTGAGCTCACAGCTGGACCGGGGAGAGTCAGTGGATGTTGTATACCTTGACTTCTCCAAAGCGTTTGATACCGTGCCACACAAAAGGTTGGTATATAAAATGAGAATGCTTGGTCTGGGGGATAATGTGTGCAAGTGGGTAAATAGCTGGCTGAGTGATAGAAAGCAGAGGGTGGTTATCAATGGAGTAAGCTCAGGGTGTGTCAGGGTTACTAGCGGGGTGCCTCAAGGGTCTGTCTTGGGCCCTATATTATTTAATATATTTATTAATGATCTAGTGGAAAGGTTGCATAGTAAAATAGCAATATTTGCAGATGATACTAAACTTTGTAAAGTAGTTAATACAGATGAGGATAGGGCACAGCTACAGGAGGATTTAGATAAATTGGGGAGTTGGGCCAAAAAATGGCAAATGGGGTTCAATGCCGATAAATGTAAGGTCATGCACATGGGAAAGAAAAACAGCAGTCACCCATACATATTAAATGGGAAACCGTTGGGGAAATCTGACATGGAGAAGGACCTGGGCGTCTTGGTTAATAGCAAATTAAATTGGAGTGCCCAGTGTCAGGCAGCAGCTGCGAAGGCAAATAGAGTCATGGCATGCATCAGAAGAGGAATAGGGGTATATGATGAGAACATTGTTTTTCCTCTGTATAAAGCGCTGGTAAGGCCGCACTTAGAATATTGTGCACAGTTCTGGGCTCCGGGGCTCAGGAAAGACATATTGGAGCTAGAGAGGGTACAAAGGAGGGCGACTAAGGTAATAAAGGGAATGGAGGGACTAGAATACCCAGAGAGGTTGTCAAAATTAGGCCTCTTTACGTTGGAAAAGAGAAGGCTTAGGGGAGACCTCATAAACATGTATAAATACATCAGGGGGCAGTACAGAGATCTCTCCCATGACCTGTTTATACCAAGGATGGTGACAAAGACGAGGGGGCACACTATGCGTCTGGAGGTTCCTGCACCAGCATAGAAGGGGATTCTTTACGGTCAGAGTCGTGAGACTCTGGAACTCTCTGGGAGAGGAAGTGGTGATGTCCAACTCACTTAAAGAGTTCAAGAGAGGCCTGGACGCCTTTCTTGAGAACAATAAAATTACATCTTATGCTTAGTGATAGTTAATTAATCCAGGGATTTAATCTGACTGCCAGATTGGTGTCGGGAAGTGAATTTTTCCTCAATGATGTAAATTAGCCTATACCGCATGGTTTTTTGTTGCCTTCCCCTGGATCAACGCTGCGGAATAGCTGCAGTGCACAAGAAATAGGCTGAACTGGATGGACGCTTGTCTTTTTTCGGCCTTATAAACTTATAAACTATGTAACTATGTAACTATGTACTGTTCATGACCAAAAAATCTTCCTGCTGTCTGGTGAACCGGATCTTGTCATGACGAAATCGGGTCATCATGGCAACATCCGGGAAGCCGCGGCAGACAGCGTTGGAGGCCGGAAGAGGAGGTGAGTATACCGATCACCTCCCCTTAGCCACTGCTCCCTGCACATTGTCACAGCTGACACCCGGTACTATCAGCTGACACCTGGCGGCGATCGCACCCGCACAGCCTGTGTGCGCTTGATCGCCATGACGTACTAATACGGGTCAGGCTCTTAAAGCCCAGGGCACTCACGCGTATTAATACGTCATGGGCTTTAAAGGGGTTAATATCGACAAGTGGACAAGCACATGTAGCCAGGAATGCTACATTTTCCTGATGGCACTCTGGGTGAACATTGTGAAGGCCAGGGCTGGGTCCCACCCTGGCACAGCACATGTGCTACTGACGCAGAGGATTGCTGGCACTATTTCTTTCTGGGTTTCCTCCGCTCTTGCTGCTGAACAACCAACCAGGCACGGTCGTATGTGATAATGGCCGAAACACGGTGGTGGCTGTGAAGATCGGCAAGCTCACACACGTACCATGCTTGGCACTTGTACTCAACTTGGTAGTTCAGAGGTTTCTGAAAACCTACCCAGATTTGCCAGGGCATCTGGTCAAGGTACACCATGTAAGTACCCATTTCC
Source organism: Phyllobates terribilis (assembly GCF_046119375.1). Classification (NCBI taxonomy): domain Eukaryota; kingdom Metazoa; phylum Chordata; class Amphibia; order Anura; family Dendrobatidae; genus Phyllobates; species Phyllobates terribilis. The sequence goes on from NW_027362772.1 coordinate 120,371,260, forward strand.
ACATGTTGGCTACAGCTGCCATCGCTCTGGAGGTGCTACAACAGCACATGCAAGATGGAGCTCACCAACTGGTGTGTGACATCACAACACACTGGGACCTCACAATGCACATGCTGGCAATGCTCAATGAGCAGCAGAGGCCAGTTGTGGAATATCCACTCATACAAGTCCGTGTGTATTCTAGTCAGCCTCCGCATATAACAACTGAAGAGTGAGTATGGGTATCTGACATTTGTGCAGTTCTCCAAGACTTTGGGGACTCCACATATTGCCATCACCAGCGAAATGATCCTGATTCTGTGCCTACTTAAACAGTTGCTGCTGACAATTAAACATGAACTTTGCATCCAGACCAGGTGAACATGGAGGAAGATATGAGTCAAGGAGATGCTACCCAGCCCAGCCTCACTTCATCTGCTGAGCGTGGATTGGGTAACAATGAGGAGGTGGAGGCTGAGGAGGAGCAAGAGCTGGCAAGAGAGGCTAGTACCCACACAAGCTTTGTCCCACCTCTCCCACGTGGATGGTCTGTGGATGGGAATGAGGAGAAAGATAAGGAGGAGGTGGAGATGGAGAGTAGTCATAATGGTGGACACAGGTAGGTGTTGGCTGTAGGGACCTTGGCACATATGGCAGACTTTATGTACCGCTGTCTTTTCTTTGACCCTCGCTTTACATTCATCTTGGCCAAAAATAAGTACTGGTTGTTCACCCTGCTAGATCCACGCTACAAGGAGAACCTTACATCTCTCCTTCCTGAGGCGGAAAGGTCTACTAAAATGGTGCTGTAGCAGAAGGCCATTGTGGAAAATATGTTGAAAAAATTCCCACTAGACAATGCTATTTGCAAGGGGCAAGCTTCCTTGTCCAACCAAGGAGGAGAGGTGAGGGAGACACACACCAGGTACAGCAGAGTCATGGGTACACTGTCAAAGTCCTGTTCCAATTTGATGACACCCTTCTAGCATCCTGGCATTGATAACCAAGTATTTCTGACAAAGAGGGAAACGTTTTTAAAGATGGTCAAGCAATAACTGGCCGACAAAACCAGCATACTCCCTAATTCCTCTGCGACCTACAGCTATTGGGTCTCAAAGCTGGACACCTGGCATGAGTTGTCCCTCTATACCTTGGAGGTGTTGTGCTGCCCTTCTGCTAGCTTCCTTTCTGAGAGGGTTTTTAGTGCTGCCGGGCGGGTCAAAATAGACAGGCGCTTTTGCCGGTCAACAGAAAGTGCTGACAGACTCACACAAAATTGAACAAAGCTTTGTTTAGCCCCTTCTTTTCCACACCACCAGGTGACAGCAGGAAATAAAATGTTTTTAATCTTCAATCTTTGAATGAGGCCCGCCAGTTGTTGCCTTCAAGGGTCTATGGATGACTGGATGACCCTACTTATATTTTTTTCCTTGCTTTGCACTTTGTGCAAAGCCTTTATGAGTGTAGGAGTACATCAACTACACTTTCAAAATATTTTAATGAGGCCCACAAGTTGTTGCCTTTAATGGTCTATGATTGTATTACCCTCCTTATCATTTTTTCATAGCTTTGCACTGTGTGCAGAGCATTTAGGAGTGTACAAGTGCAACAACTACACTTTCTTAATTTGTTATGAGGCACTCCAGTTGATGCCTTCAAGGGTGTATGAATGCTTGCAATTTTTTTCATGCTTTGGACTGTGTGCAGAGCTTTTTTGAGTGTAGAAGTACCACATTTACACTTTGTTCACAATATTTGAATGAGGTACTACATTTGGTGCCTTCACGGGTATATGGATGACCTTGCTTTTAATTTTTTGGCAAGCTTTCCACTTAGTGCATAGCCTTTATGAGTCTAGGAGTACCACTACATGAAAATATGAACAGAATGTGTATGAGACCCTCCTTTATCTTTAATACAGGGTGTATCTGAGTCCCTCTTGCATCAAAATTTTGGCAGTTCTTGCTTCCTTCATAAATTACACTGAAAATTTCAAAGTTATTATAAATTTTTCAATTTTGGTTTACTTAAATTATTATTTTTTTTTAATAAGTTTAAAAGTTTGCATTATTTGCAATTCATTATACAGGAAAGAATTTTTCCTGTAAACTCCAATTTCTCGTTAATTTTGAATGAATTTTTTTTTTGTCAGTCCTTAAAGTGGAGTTAAAGTTTGTCACCATTGTTCTAGGCAGCAGTCTGGGAGTTAGAGATTTTTCCAGGCATCATTCTCATGCTGTCCTACTTCCATTCAGCAATATTTCCATCCATTTCAACATTTTCACTGCCCCCAGACGTCCTTGAAGGGTCTGCCAGAAAAATGCTCGAATTTCCCATTGACTCCTATTATACTCATTACTCAAAATGAGCATCCGAGCATTAGGAATTGCTTGGTGTGAGTAACGAGCATCTGAGCATTTTAGTGCTCGCTCATCCCTACTGAATATCTGTTAAAACTTAGATTTCTTAAAGCACTCCTCTTTTACGCTGATCACTGCTCTTTACACCCTTGGAATTCTCTGAAGTGAATTCATCAGGTAGTCACCTGGAATGGATCCAATGAACAGGTATGTCACATTATGACTTTGTGGAGTAACTGACCATCTGGTGTGTACAATAGATGCAGTGATGTACACAGTTCCATAAAGTGCTGAGCCCTATTCCACAACTAAACAATGCCAGAATATGACAAAAGTCACTCAACTTAGTAAAAAGATATGACTATGCATCATTATTGCTAGCATGGACCCATGAATTTCAGGAAATTCCAATCAAATGTGATGCTTCGTGAATCGATCTGCTCATCTCTAATCGAAAGGGAAATCTTCACAAACTTTGAACCCATATTATTAAATTATCAGACAAGATATGAGGGTTGTAATTGCAAAAATTGCAAAAGAGGGGGGAGAAAGGAGTACATACAGGAGGTACAAAACTCATTACAGTCATTGTCAGAAATGTTAAGACTGATATATAGTTTGGTGCTCGAGGGCTATTAGGTTTTTGGTTAGATATTTCTAGGGCATACTGAAGCACTATTAGAAGAATTTCATACTGTACGTTTTTAAATTTCAAGTTTATGCCAAGACTCAATTTTTACAGCGTTTACTATAAATTTTAAAGACATCTGCTATTCATCCAAGCATGTTAAAGATCAGCTTCTGGGCCAAATCCTGAGAGATGCCACCTTTACTTCCCTAATCTGTCCTTAGAGTTTATCCCAATTTCTGTGTTTTTGTTTGTCCATCTATACTTTGATTAATAATCACAGATCATCAATGGGATTGAGATTTGTCCTGTTTCCTGGCCACGGATCCAAAATGTTGTACACAAAACCACTTAATTATCACTTTCTTTGTGACATGGTGCTCCAAAATGCTGGAAAAGGCTTTGCCAAATTGCTATGGATCAGTTGGAGAATAAACCCTTTTGTAGGATGTTTAGAGACCATTCTTTATTCATGGCAGTGTTCATAGGCAAAATGGTGAATGAGTTTACTACCTTTCTTCCTTTATATCCATCCATCCATCATTGATGTTTAAGTGGCTTCTTTGCTGTCTTTATTGATACCAGGCCAGCCTTCAAAACCTACTTCCCACTATGGGTGCAGATGCATTGACAATTTCTTTCTGCCATTCCTGAGCAAGTTCTTCACCGGTAATAAACTTCTCTTGTGACTGAATTATCTTTATTGGATGGTCCTGGCACTTGCTGGACTTTCTTGGGCATCTTGAAGCAACTGACTATGTCTTAGAAGTTCTTGACAATCCAATAAATGGTTCCTTTGGTGGCAGTCTTACAAGCTGATTCAATGCAATGATGACTGAACTTGTTTCCTTGAAGATAACCATGGTTAACAAAAGAAAATTCGTTTCATGCACCAGCCTACTTTTAAAGTAACCAGTCTCTTCTTACAATTCAATGATCATAGCAGCGTCATATCAGTTTCCTTGTCCTTATTAAAATGTTCACCTGAACTAATAGGAAGAGTAATTAAATTATGAAAGCCTGTCATTTTATGGCAAGGCATAAATTGAGTGGAAATAGGAATTTTGTGACTAAGCTAATTATCATGGCAAGAAATATTTTGAAATTCATTTGATGACTCTTCAAAACCATCTAGAGATGATAGAAATTGCCATTATAAAAACTGAAGAAATATTTTGCCCATGACTGTCATTTTTTTTGTATTCTATGCAGGATCAGTTAGAAGTTGAGATTTGAATAGTTTAAAAATGTATACTTTACTAAATATATCTGTATAATAGTTATGAAATGTAAAAAAAAGGAAAAAAGGTATAAAAGGGGGGAGTGAAGAAGTAGCAAACTGAGGAAGATGTGGGTGCCCAAGAGTTGCTGATAAAAAGAATTTATTTAATTTGCAAATGCGTGTGCTTGATGTTGCCAAGAGCTCAGTGCACCATTACCTCACTCCTCTCAATTTGAATTCTTAGTAGTGTTGAGCCACCCCCGTAGTGTTCGAGTTCGGTTCGGTTCGTCGAACACCCGTGTGTTCGCCGAACTGTTCGTCGAACTGTTCGTCGAACACCTTCGAACACCGTTAAAAACAATGGCAGGCAAACAAAAACACATAGAAACACATAGAAAACACCTTCAAAGGTGTCCAAAAGCTGACAAACTGCTCAGAAGACACAACTAACACATGGAAAAGTGACAAGTACATATAGTCATGCGAAAAGAAAAGAGGTGGAGGAGTAAAAGGAGGGGGAGACACAGATATAGGCATGTCATGCCCTTCTAAAATCCAAAAAGTGAGAAGCCGAGACGGCCAGTCCGCTCCTGCCCGTGCCACCTCCGTGTCGCCGGGTTTGTGCCAGAGCCGCGGTGAACCCTGACGGCCAGCCCCCCTCTCCCAATACTGGTGCCTGTCCGCTGGTGGGTCGAGAGAGCCCCCCTGTGGTGGAGGCAGCTCTAAGCTTTTTAATTTAAATTGTCCCTCTAATTTGAATGAATACACTTTAAATCCATTTACAAGGATCTATTGGAGGGCAAGTCTCATGCCAGCAGCCGCGTAATTCCAGCTCCAGTAGCGTCCACTAAAGCTGCTGCAGTTAAAAAGCTTTTATAAGGATCGAGCTCGGCTGTCCACCGCAAGGCATCCTAGTGCCAGTCCCAGCCCCTATGCCTTGGGGTGCCTCCTGATGCTCTTCACTAAGTATCCCGTGGTCCCGAAGCATTTCCTTTGAAAAAATTAAGTGTCCAAACTACAGGTGGTGTAGCTTGCTTAACAGCCGGGATAATCCGCTGACTAGCAGACACTGCTACTAGGCACAAAGTATTTCCTGGGCTAGATGCAGTTAAAAATTTGTAAGTAGATACTCTCGTTGGATGCTGAGAAAGCATTCCATAGAGTCTCCTGGCACGCCATATATGATTCTCTTAAAAAGCTTGGGGTAGGGGTCTAGGGGACCCTTTTATAGCCAAAATCACGGCCCTGTATCACAATACGTCACCTAGGCTGAAGATAAATGGAACTGTAGCACCGAGGGCTCGGTTGCTACAGACGTATTGCACCTCACCCAGAGGTGTGATATCTCACTCTCAGATAAGGATGGAGTGTGGATCAGGACCCGACACCTGCATGCATTACACCACATTGCCGTGGGGCAGGGCGACCAATATGCCCCTGAGATGGGCACGACAGTCCCTGTCCCTGGCTGGAGTGGGGGGAGGGAACACTGAGGAAGGGGAACCCTGCAGTGCAGGAGCAGGGAGGAAGCAGTTCCTGGGTGCATTGAGAAGGGAGTATAAAAGGTGGGCACCATCTTAGTTCAGTGCAGAGAAGTCTGAGCAGAAGTGGCAGGGAGCAGGGGCTCTGCATGAGCTCTGCTCCGGAGGCGGGCCTAGTAACAGAGGCCCAGGCCTGCAAGAGGGAGAAGGAAGGAAGAGGAGCGGAGAAGGCTCCAGGAACGAGGAATGAAGGGATCCCAGGGGTGCGGACGGGCGAGTCGCCACCGCACGCCCGAATCCACCTGCGTGGAGGGGTCAGGCCAAAGGGGGAGACCGGTCCCCGAACTAGTGGAGGCAGGAAACGACCCTCAGCTAGAAACCGGAGGCTCTGACATTTTATGTGGCGCAGCCCCTTGCTCCACCCGCTAGGAAGGCACCACATAGGGTCAGGGAAACTGGCGCCAAGTTTACCAAGAGGAGGCCCGAGGCAGCCGGACAGAAGTGTTGGTAAGAAAGGCCAGACAAAGGACACACAAAGGGGGTCCTGTGAAGCGCTCCAAAGTTATCTGGGAGTTGTCTGAGCCCCTCACCTGGTGAGCACAGTACGACGTGGGCAGCCGTTACCTGCAGACGTGGTCTGGATAATAAGAACTGTGAGTAAAGGCCCTGAACTGCATCACTGACTCTGTGTCGTTACTGCTGCTGCCCTGCACCATCACCCCCATCCTCCGCATACACTGCCCTGAGGCTATACTCCTCCCGTGGGGAGTTATGCTACGCTCTGCTGCACCCACAACACCAGCCTTAGCGGTCTGCCCTGTAGCGGCAGTTCACTCTGACCGCAATCCACGGGTGGCGTAGTCGGACATTTAAACATCAAAACCACATAAATAGTTCCGCCACTGGTTTGACCGCCCTGAGCCACGGAACCGGATCGCCGCCACGAAGACTACAACCACCAGCATCCACCAAAAAGGGTCCGGCTCCGGGTGTCCCAAGGCCCAGGGGGTGCGTCAGAACATTTTCATCACCTTTCACAATCACCAATGGGACAAGGCAGGGATGTCCTCTGTCCCCTCTCTTATACATCCTAGTGACGGAGCACCTGCTCTCATCAATTCGCCATAACCCCAATATTAGGTGGATTGAGTTGGGAGGCACCGAGTACAAGTGCTCTCTATTTGCTGATGATGTCCTAGTATATATCACTCAATCACATATATCCATCCCTGCTGTTATGGCTGAAATAGATCACTTTGTTACATGGTAAAATTTTAAAATCAATGCAGCGAAGTCTGAGGCCCTCGATGTCTCCCTCCCTAAATCCATATAGGATTCCATCCAGTCCAACTTTCCCTTTGCCTGGCCCTCACAGGGTATCAAATACTTAGGAATTCCTATTCATAGAGACCTCTCCCATCTATGTTATCTTAATTTTGGGCCCTTTATTGAACAATTCCATACAGACCACGGTTGGAAAGTTAGAACTGTAAGATTCACTACGTGAACCACTGGTGTTTTGTGGAAAAGCACATGTACACCGCGTTCCAAATTATTATGCAAAAAGTGTTTAGGAGTGATAAGGGAAGAATTTGTTTGTTTGTCAGTTAAACTCATTGATGGTGATGTGTGTCAGGGCTCTTTATATCACTGTAAGCAATTGCAGACACCTGTGCTAATTAGTTTGGCAGGTGTGTCCAATGAAAGGCAAGACTACTTAAGAAGGCTCTCTCACATTATTAAGCAGCCTACATTTTCTGCCAAAATGGGAAAGAAAAAGGATGTGTCGGCTGCTGAGAAGCAACAAATTGTGGAGTGTTTAGGTCAAGGCATGACTACAATCAACATTGTGCGATGATCAGGATGAAGTGTCTTGGCAATCAAGAAGTATGTAGCTGATTCACAGTACACACGTGTGCGTGCTGATAAGGGCAAATTGAGGACTCTTTCCTACAGGCAATTACGTCAGGTTGAAAGAGCAGCGGCAAAAAAGCCTTGTCATAGCAGCAGACAAGTTTTTGAAGCTGCTTGTGCCTCCAACGTCCCCCGATCAACAAGATGCAGGGTCCTTCAGAGGTTTGCAGCTGTGCATACGCCATCCTGTCGACCTCCTCTATCCACTTCACACAAGCAGAAACGGCTCCAGTGGGCCAAACATTACATGAAGACTGATTTCAAAACTGTTTTGTTCACGGATGAGTGCCGTGCAGCGCTCGATGGTCCAGATGAATGGAGTGGAGGATGGCTGGTTGATGGACACCCCACGCAAACACGGCTACAGCGCCAACAAGGAGGAGGTGGAGTAATGTTTTGGGCTGTAATCATGGGGAGAGAGATTGTCGGCCCCTTTAGGATCCCTGAAGGCGCTAAAGATGAACTCCATAATGTATGTGGATTTTCTCAAACAGCACTTCCTGCCATGGTTCAAGAAGAAGAACCGTGTATTTCACAGCAAGATCATTTTTCTGCATGATAATGCACCATCTCATGCTGCACATAAAACATCTGCATCTCTGGCTGATATGGGCATAAAAGGGGACAAACTTATGGTGTGACCCCAATGCTCCCCTGACCTCTACCCCATTCAGAACCTTTGGAGCATCATTAAAAGGAGTGTCTATGATGGCGGGAGGCAGTTCACATCTAAGCAACAGCTCTGGGAGGGTATTCTGTCCTCATGCAAAACAATTGAAGCAGAAACCATCCAAAACCTGACAAATTCAGTGGACGAGAGAGTTCAGAAGCTCCTTTCGAACAAGGGGTCCTATGTGAAAATGTAACATCACCTAGAATAAAGTTTTGAGTTGAAAACTGTTTGATTTCAGTTTCTAACAACCTGCTAATGCTTATAATTTCAAAAATGACCATTTTTTTGGTCTTTATTAAAATGAAAAGGTTGATCGAAAAGATTGGGGGATCTAAGAGTGTGGCAACCCAGTAGTCATGATTACTTCGAATTCTGACAATATGAGGGTCATGCTGCAGGTAGTGCAGCAAGAAGGCACTCATGTGTGTTGCGCATCCAGGAGCACCAAGTCCCTGTTGTGTTGGTGGCAAGGTAACAATCATGCTTCCTTCCTCTGTCCTCTCCCCCCAACCTCGCACAACAGAAATGTGATCAAGGTCTCCCTCATCTGATGAGTCTTCCATCAGTTCGTCCTCCACTTCTTCCTGGGCTCCTGCACCTTCCTCACTAGTTTGGCTGCTACCATGCGCCCTGGTTAAACCATCTCCCCCACCCTCACATGCCTGCCGCCTTGGTGCTGCCGACCGTCTGGACCTTGCAGATGTTAGCCCTTCCGCATACAACTCCTCCTCCTCTACTTCCTCCACCTCCTCTTGTGCCACCACCTGACTCCGAATTCTGTTTAACATGTGCTCCAGCATGTAAATCACCGGAATAGTCATGCTGATAATGGCATCGTCAGCACTAAACATCTTCGTCGCCATTTCAAAACTGTGCAGAAGGGTGCATAGGTCCCTGATCTGAGACCACTCCTCCAGCGTGATTTGCCCCACCTCTGAATCTCGTTGGCCCAGGCTATACGTCAGAACGTATTGCACCAGGGCTTGTCGGTGCTGCCACAGTCGCTGCAACATGTGCAGAGTTGAATTCCACCGGGTAGGCACATCGCATTTTAGCCGGTGAAGTGGCAGGCCCAACGACTTCTGTAGAGATGTAAGTCGCTGAGCTGCGGGATGCGAACGGCGGAAGTGAGCACACAGCGACCGTGCCCTCTGCAGAAGGCCATCTAGTCTGGGATAGTGGGCTAAAAATTGCTGGACAACCAGGTTCAACACGTGAGCCATACAAGGCACGTGTGTGACATTGCCCCGGCGAAGGGCCGCACCCAGGTTTGCAGCATTGTCGCACACGGCCTTCCCTGGTTTCAGGTCCAGTGGAGACAACCATTCATGAAATTGGTTCTCCAGAGCTGACCACAACTCCTCAGCTGTGTGACTCGCATTTCCCAGACATTTCAATGTAAAAACCGCCTGATGACGTTGAGCCCTACTGCCAGCATAGTAAGGAGGTGTGCAGGATCCCTTCTGCGCAGTTAGAAAGCTTGTGGCATGACCAGACAGGCTTTGGGTGCAGGTGGAAGACCGAGAGGAGGTTGAGGAGGCAGAAGCAGTGGAGGAAAAATGACATAAAGAGGATTGACGCACAACTCGTGGGGACGGCAAGACTTGGACAGCAGCCCCTTGTCCTGCTGTCACCATAGTTACCCAGTGCCCAGTCAGCGACATGTAACGCCCCTGTCCATGCCTACTCGTCCAAGTGTCTGTGGTGAAATGCACCCTGTCACACACAGAGTTTCTCAAAGAAGCGGTGATGTTGTGTGCGACATGCTGGTGGAGCGCAGGCACACCTTTCTTTGAGAAGTAGTGCCGACTGGGCATCTGGTACTGGGGCACTGCGACGGACATAAGGTCTCGAAAATCCTCTGTGTCCACCAGGCGGAAAGGCAGCATTTCTGTAGCCAAGAGCTTGCAGATGGTGAAATTCAACCTCTTAGCTTTCTCATGGCTAGGAGGAAATGGTCTTTTACTTGTCCACATCTGAGGGACCGAGGGCTGGCTATTGTGCTTAGACGGGGTTGATAAGGGTGTCCCCGGCAAACTGCCGGTCTGTGAGGAAGATGCAGGCGGACATGTTAGGTTGCCTTGATCCAAAGGTGGTGCTATCGATGTCGGACAGCGCTCAAGACCAGCTGGTGTTACCACCTCCAAAGAAAATGATGACCTGCCAATCACGCTGGCTGTTGCGGGTAAAGAGGTGGCAGGTCTGCGCCCCAAAACAGGTGTGACTGCTGTCCCCCCAGTCACAGAGGATGAAGAGGCCGCGGATGCACAAGATATGGCAGACGGTGGTTGGCCCGGCCGGCTAGACCGCATTGTAGCACACTGAGCTTCCCACTGCAACTTATGCTTCATGTCCATGTGCCGGTTCATGCATGAAGTACTCAAACTATGTATTTTTTGGCCTCTACTTAGCTTTTGCTGACAAATGTTACAGATAACACGAGTTGGGTCATCTTTATCGATCTGAAAAAATGCCCAGGCTATGCAAGGCTTAGCACCCATGCAACCTGAAGAGCCACCACGACTTGTGGTGAGAGGCAGAGTTGTGTTTGAGGATGCAGTTGTTGACGTGCTTCCAGTACTACGTCTCTGTCCAGGAAGGCGCAACCTGACCTCGTCACTAGCATCTTCCTCCACCTCCTCTGCTGACCTCATCTCTTGGCTGACTGTGGGTTGACAGTAAGTGGGATCTCCGACCTCATCATCATCACCCTGTGCGTTATCACACCCGTCGTCCTCAGAGCCAACCTGTTCCTGCCCTGACAAAAAACTAAAGTTGTCGCTCCAATCAGGTATTTGAGTCTTATCATCGTCTTCCTCATTGTCTCCACCAACAGGAGTTACAGTTTGGGAATGAGGGTCTACATTATGGTCAGAACCTTCTGCGTCTGGTCCTGGATCCGACTCATAAAGATTCTGGGCATCAGTGCAGATCATTTCCTCGTCTGGATTCACAGAAGCGCTGGAGTCGACCTCTGATTCCCAGGCTATAGTATGAGTAAACAGCTCTGCAGACTCAACCATCTGTTCTACCTCATACTCAGACGGGCAGCTGGAGATTTGGGAGCTGTGAGGAAGCAAGTGCGATTTGGGTGACACCTTTGAGGACTGGAGTATTTGTGATGTTGAAGTTGATGTGGAGGAGAGCCCACTTAAAGGAGCACTTGATATCCGTTGAAGCACCTGCTGTTTTTGTGCCTCATCTGGAATTTGTAGCGATTGGCGTGGCCGTAAGAAAGGGATCTTATCACATTGTCCGCTAAAAGAAGTAGACATTTTAGTTTGGCTGGAAGATGGTCTTTCTTCTGCACCTACCCCACGGACACAACCTTTTTTCCCCTTCCCAACACGCCTATTTCACCAGCAGCAGGCCTTTTTCCACTCATTTTGGTGGTTAACTAATTCACAACTCTGGAGTTGTTTGCACAAAAAAACAATGGATGGTAACCGAGCAGAGCTGAGTGGCCAAACTGTGGTATTAGGCCAAAACTATTGGCTGGGTTAGATGCAGAAAAAAATTATTTTTAATTTGCAACCTGATGGAGGTCAGTATAGATGGACTAATAGACCAAGTCCCACACACTGCTAGAAGCCCAAATATTTTTTCAGAGCTAGATGCAGAAAAAAATTATTTTTAATTTGCAACCTGATGGAGGTCAGTATAGATGGACTAATAGACCAAGTCCCACACACTGCTAGAAGCCCAAATATTTTTTCAGAGCTAGATGCAGAAAAAAATTATTTTTAATTTGCAACCTGATGGAGGTCAGTATAGATGGACTAATAGACCAAGTCCCACACACTGCTAGAAGCCCAAATATTTTTTCAGAGCTAGATGCAGAAAAAAATTATTTTTAATTTGCAACCTGATGGAGGTCCGTATAGATGGACTAATAGACCAAGTCCCACACACTGCTAGAAGCCCAAATATTTTTTCAGAGCTAGATGCAGAAAAAAATTATTTTTAATTTGCAACCTGATGGAGGTCAGTATAGATGGACTAATAAACCAAGTCCCACACACTGCTAGAAGCCCAAATATTTTTTCAGAGCTAGATGCAGAAAAAAATTATTTTTAATTTGCAACCTGATGGAGGTCAGTATAGATGGACTAATAGACCAAGTCCCACACACCGCTCGAAGCCCAAATATTTATTCAGAGCTAGATGCAGAAATTTTTTTTATTCAATTTGCAACCTGATGGAGGTCAGTATAGATGGACTAATAGACCAAGTCCCACACACTGCTAGAAGCCCAAATATTTTTTCAGAGATAAATGAAGAAAAAAATTATTTTTAATTTGCAACCTGATGGAGGTCAGTATAGATGGACTAATAGACCAAGTCCCACACACTGCTAGAAGCCCAAATATTTTTTCAGAGCTAGATGCAGAAAAAAATTATTTTTAATTTGCAACCTGATGGAGGTCAGTATAGATGGACTAATAGACCAAGTCCCACACACCGCTAGAAGCCCAAATATTTTTTCAGAGCTAGATGCAGAAAAAAATTATTTTTAATTTGCAACCTGATGGAGGTCAGTATAGATGGACTAATAGAATGATGCTATGCCCAAAAGATTTTACTTCACTAGGTGCAGTAAAAAAATTGGTATTCTATACACAGGTGGTATATCTTGCAACACAGATAGGCTACTCCACTGACTAACACACTCTGCAATAGGCCAAAAAGGATTAGCTTTGCTAGATTCAGCCAAATGCTGTGAAAAAAACTTGCACAGCACTGGCACAGACCTGCCTGGCAAAAACTGATAGGAACTGATGTAACCTAGTCCTGAAAAGGACTCCAATTACAATTAGTCTTTACTCCCACAATCTATCTATTTAAGAGCACAGACCTGCCTGATAAAAGTCGTAGGAAATGCTGTAACCTAGTCCTTAAAAGGACTGCAATCACAACTATTCCCTACTCCCAAGCTATCTGTATATTTGTGCGAAAATTGGCTTGAAATTAACAAGGTATATCGCACACAGCAACAGCGGTGCCGTCTAACACGCAGCTGCAGCAGTGAGAAAATGGTGGCGACGGGGAAAATGGCTTGGTCTTATAGGGCAAGGACATGTGACATACACTGCCAATCACACATGCCCTTGCTTGTGTGAAAAAAAGCACTTCGCTCCGTGTGTGCGCTGCTGATAGGCTGACAGATTGCACCTCCCCACTGCAAATGCGGGAAAGAGAAAAAAAAATGGAGATCTTCATTGTTCCTGCAGAGATCCATCCCCTGCCCCTCCCCCCGCCCCGCTGTACACTCAAACTGCGTATTAACATTAATTTTCATCATTACTGAGAAAAAATCCAGTTATGATTTTGGTGCACGAACAGTTATCGAACATAACCTCGAACAGCCGAATTTTTCTCAAATTGTTCGTGTTCGCCGACCGGCTCGAACACCGCCCAAAACAGCTCGAATTTGAGATTGGCGAACAGTTCGAGTAGAACAACGCTCATCTCTAATTCTTAGCACTTCTCCTAATTCTGAAGGACAGCACTCACTTGCCACATGCTAAACAGATGCATGTTGAAGTGTATTAAGCAGTGGCTGAAATCAGTGGCAAGAATTGAGAGGGCACCCACACTCACCCTGACACTATGTAAGCATGCTGGGCTCCTTCAATGTCATTGTGCCACGTATTGAGTTCAGACAGCACTCCATCTGGGCACCGGAGTGCCCCCATTTGTAATTTTAGTACATCTCTTTTTTAAGCCACAAAAAAATTTGAAATTTCTACAGCAGGTATACAGTACAGACCAAAAGTTTGGATAAACCTTCTCATTTAAAGATTTTTCTGTATTTTCATGACTATGAAAACTGTACATGCACACTGAAGGCATCAACACTATGAATTAACACATGTGGAATTATATACTTAACAAAAAAGTGTGAAACAACTGAAAATATGTCTTATATTCTAGGTTCTTCAAAGTAGCCACCTTTTGCTTTGATGACTGCTTTGCACACTCTTGGCATTCTCTTGATGAGCTTCAAGAGGTAGTCACCGGAAATGGTTTTCACTTCACAGGTGTGCCCTGTCAGGTTTAATAAGTGGGATTTCTTGCCTTATAAATGGGGTTGGGACCATCAGTTGTGTTGTGCAGAAGTCTGGTGAATAAACAGCTGATAGTTCTACTGAATAGACTGTTAGAATTTGTATTATTGCAAGAAAAAAGCAAATAAGTAAAGAAAAACGAGTGTCCATCATTACTTTAAGAACTGAAGGTCAATTAGTGCAAAAAATTGGGAAAACTTTGAAAGTGTCCCCAAGTGCAGTTGCAAAAACTATCAAGCGCTACAAAGAAACTGGCTCACATGAGGACCACCCCAGCAAAGGAAGACCAAGAGTCACCTCTACTTCTGAGGATAAGTTTATCCATGTCACCAGCCTCAGAAATCGCAGGTTAACAGCAGCTCAGATTAGAGACCATGTCAATGCCACACAAAGTTCTAGCAGCAGACACATTTCTTCAACAACTGTCAAGAGGAGACTTTGTGCAGCTGGCCTTCATGGTAAAATAGCTGCTAGGAAACCACTGCTTTGGACAGGCAACAAGCAGAAGAGACTTGTTTGGCCTAAAGAACACAAGGAATTGACATTAGACCAGTGGAAATCTGTGCTTTGGTCTGATGAGTCAAAATTTGAGATCTTTGGTTCCAACCACCGTGTCTTTGTGCGATGCAGAAAAGGTGAACGGATGGACTCTACATGCCTGGTTCCCACCGTGAAGCATGGAGGAGGAGGTGTGGGGGTGCTTTGCTGGTGACACTGTTGGGGATTTATTCAAAATTGAAGGCATACTGAACCAGCATGGCTATCACAGCATCTTGCAGCGGCATGCATTTCCATCCGGTTTGCGTTTAGCTGGACCATCATTTATTTTTCAACAGGACAATTACCCCAAACACACCTCCAGGCTGTGTAAGGGCTATTTGACCAAGAAGGAGAGTGATGGGGTGCTACGCCTGATGACCGGGCCTCCACAGTCACCAGACCTGAACCCAATCGAGATGGATTGGGGTGAGCAGGACCGCAGAGTGAAGGCAAAAGGGCCAACAAGTGCTAAGCATCTCTGGGAAATCCTTCAAGATTGTTTCCGGTGGCTACCTCTTGAAGCTCATGAAGAGAATGCCAAGAGTGTGCAAAGCAGTCATCAAAGCAAAAGGTGGCTACTTTGAAGAACCTAGAATATAAGGCATATTTTCAGTTGTTTCACACTTTTTTGTTAAGTATATAATTCCACATGTGTTAATTCATAGTTTTGATGCCTTCAGTGTGAATGTACAATTTTCATAGTCATGAAAATACAGAAAAATCTTTAAATGAGAAGGTGTGTCCAAACTTTTGGTCTCTAGTGTATGTCCTTTCTTTAACTGTAATTAGTATAATTTTCATTCTGAGATAATAAATTACCTTTATTCTTTCATAAACTGCAAAGAAAAATTAGTTATATCAGAAGAACAGAGCCAAATTATAATAAGAAATTAGAAACGCTTGATTTAACGAGCTCTTTCCAATTATACCCTTCCTTAAAGAGGTAAATAATCCTTTAAAGAATGATAGGCCCCATTGTGGATTTTACCTTAGGGCTCAGGAGTTTTTATGTCTTCTACACAATGTACAGTACATAATACAGTAGATAAACTTTTAAGCTTGTAAAGTAACTTTTCTTTTTACTTTTGCTGTCTCTAAATTTTTCTACTTGTATTTGCAAATTATCATCAAATTCTCATTTTATGTTTCTCTTGGCAGAAATCGACTCTCACACTGTTCTCTCTGACTCACTCCTGAGAGTGTTTTGTTCGCTTTCATGCTAAATCATTTTGTCTTGCATTAAATCTTTAAAATCGCCATATTTATTGGCAGAACTCCATGCATATTATTTTTTATGCATTGATTTTTTTCTTCCTTTTGACCTAAATGTTGATGAGAATTCAAGGACTCTAGAGTTTAAAATTATTAATTTATAGTAATAAATGTCACCATGTTTCCTTCTTGTGAAATTAACCTCTTTATTGGTTTGTGCAGTGCTGTAATTTCGGGGAAACTGATCCATAACTTTTATTTCCGAATGTCTCTACTACAGCATAACATGATATGCAGCTATAAGAACTTTCAACCCAAATTCTCAAGTGCTGCAAAACATACCATTAGTGTGTTGCCAATCTTTACTTCCTCTATAAAGTGTATTGCTGCCTACACTCTAGGTCAAATAGATTTAATTCCAAGCATTCATCTGAACCTTTATTTACTTACTGCAACCTGCAATAGCAGAGGTGATCAAATCGATCCACAGAGAATCTACTTTGGCTCAAATTTACTGAAATTCTCAGACAGAGAATTCAAGCAATTTGTGCAGATCAGACCCCCCCCCCCCCCCAAATATGCTCTCCACTATTTCATGCACTGTTGAAGAGTCTCAGAGTTGGCTAAATATAACAAGATCCTACCTTGCCATATACATATAGGCTTCAGCCTAAGAGAGGATTCACACCAGATAGATTCCAAGCAACAAGAGTAGCCTTACCATGGCTGCCGGGTACACATGAATTGGCCAATTTATGCGCCAAGTATTCTCAATTATTCCTATTTTCTAAAGCCTTAATGCAATTCAAATTTCATATATTTCAGGTTTGCATAATATTGCGCGAAAGAGTGCTACTTTATTTGTTAGTTATATATGGAGATGGCTACTCTTAGCAAGCACTGTACACCTGTTTTCTTTTTTGATAGTGGCGGTCAGTATTTTGATATTTGGACTAATGACATCTGGATGTGCTCGTTACTTGGAGAGCAATGGGCGGTGCTCAAACTCAAATTTGAATCTCAACCCGGCATCTTTGACACCTGTTACGCAACCAATAAGCATATGGTGATTGTCTATGAATCACTGTAAGGCCGTGTCCTTCTTGGTAGTGGCATTACTATAATTGGCTGACCATCTGAGAGATTATAAAAGAGCAGGTGGCACCAGGCTCGGCACACTAACGTCATTGCACAGTTCTGTGCCAGTTTGTATTGGAGGGAGAGAGTGCTTGTATAGGTGTGTGTGTGCACAGTAAAACAATTCCTGAGTCCTGTGCTGTTGGTACTGGTGCTGAAGCTGAACCATCAAACTAACAGCCCTTGTCAGGGCTAATCCTGTGCTTTGCTGTTTGCATGACATACATTCTGCATTTAGTGTAGGGAGGGAGAGAGAGTCACAGGAGAAGGGAGAGTGACATAATACAGGGATTAGGTCTATTCAGTCCGTCGGCAATATATATAGCTGCAACTTTTTTTGTTTGGGCTGAAAAAATTGAATATATATTGACCCATCAAGTATTACGTGCTCTGAAGTCCTATTTGTGTTATATAACACTCCCAAAAATCATTGAAACATTTTCCTGGGATCCATTTCTCAACCATACAGTGTGACGTGGCCTGGGTACATTTCTGTGATCTCTAAATCTGAAAAGAGCTTTTAAAAATTTTGTAGGGTTCCATTTCTCAGCCATACAATGTTCACTGGTCTGTGAACATTTCTGTGATCTCGAATACTAAGAAAAAGCTGTTAAAACATTTTACGGTTCCATTTCTCAGCCATACAGTGTTATGTGGTCTGGGTAAATTTCTGTAATCTCTAAAGCTGAAAAAGTGAGCCACACACAGTGTGGGAAAGACTAAGTGCAATACTAAGGAATGAGGGGAAGGAAGCCCATACACTAGGGAAAGAGGGTGTGAAGACCCCTAGGTAGATCTAATAACTCCTTGCCTCCCCTACCATCACTATATTGGTTCCACACCAATCACCACACAGTAAACCTAAGCCCTATATATACCTAGAGCTAGGCCTTGAATAGGGAGAGGGAGATAAGCACCTGGTCAGTCCCCACTATAAACTAAAGACAACAAGGGAGACAAACAAAGGGGGAGAAACTTAGCTTGAGCAGACACAAGAGAAATAACACCAAACGTCCTCCAAGGGCTCCAGAGAGGAAGTTGGTTGACTGCAATAGCTCCAAGCCTTCACAAGGGAAAATGTAAATATCATCGGCGACTCCCTGAGGCAGACTGAGAGTTTATAAATACCCAGGCCAAGGTGTGTCAATCAGAGCAGGAGGGAGGTTTACGCTGGGTCCAAAAGTCAGAAGGATTAAGAAGGAGTCTGCAATGCCAAACCTAGAGACCTTCTGCAGCCAGATGCAGAGCGACTGTCTGTTGCATCTGACACAACCATGACACAGTGTTACGTGGTCTGGGTTCATTTCTGTGATGTCTAAAACTGAATAAAAAGCTTTTAAACATTTTGTAGGGTTCCATTTCTCAGCCATTGTAACAGACGTGGTTTATGGAATCACGGTGCCATGGACTGCGGAGAGCCTGGAGGGGCATGACTAAGTGAGCATCGGACTGTTCACTAGAGCCTCTGATGGTGAGGTTAGACTTGGCTCCCAATGAACGCCAGGTGCCACTCCAGGTCAGACCAACGAACAAGCAGCAGCTGCACCCAGTAGGACAGACTGGATGACGCAGCAGGCTGGGCCTGCACCGGAGTGCAGCGGGCTGGGTTTGCACCAGAGTGCAGCAGGCAGAGTTTGCACCAGAGTGCAGCAGGCAGAGTTTGCTCCAGAGTGCAGCAAGCTGGGTTTGCAGTGAGGACTGGTACGCAATTTTGACAGCATAGACTGCAAAACAGGAGGGTTGCTTAGGCACCTCCCCAGTGGGGAGGAAGCAATATATATGTAATGTCCCACAGTCATTGGCTGGGGATGTCATAGCAAGTGCACATGCTGGCACTTTAAGAGGGCGGGAGCGTGTGCTTTAATGACATGACTGGAAGCATCAGCACAGTGTGGGTGAGTGAAGTGACATGCCGGCGACCCTACCTGTCAGAGCAGGTATCCAGCGTGGTGCTAACAGTCCCCCCCCCCCTTATGCCCCCTTCTCTTTAGGCCATTGAGGAAGTTCCGGAGGATAATCGGAGCATGAATGTTCTCCACTAGTGATGAGTGAGCACTAAAATGCTCGGACACTCATTGTTCGAGTCAAGCAAATTGGAATTCTCTAGTGCTCGGTCCGAGGAATGAGGTCAATGTAAGTCTATGGGAAACTCGAGCATTTTTCCGGCAGCTCCCCCTGGCGGTCTGCAGAGGGCCTAAATATTGCCCAAATCCATGGGAATAGTGCTCAAATGACATGGGAACAGCATGGGGAAGACCCCTGGTAGCATTTCTGACTCCCAGGTCACTGCTGTCAACAACGTTGTCAGAGTATTACGCCAATTTTTCGGACTCACAATAAACATGCAAAAACAAAACGAAAATGGATTTTCCTGGGAAATATGTTAATGAACATCCTTTCCAGGATAATGACTTATATACAGTCATGGCCAAAAGTTTTGAGAATGACACCAAAATTATATTTTCACATGATCTGCTGGCCTCTGGTTTTTATTAGTGTTTGTCTGATGTTTATATCACATACAGAAATATAATTGCAATCATATTATGAGTACCAATAGGTTATATTGACAGTTAGAATGAGTTAATGCAGCAAGTCAATATTTGCTGTGTTGCCCCTTCTTCTTCAAGACCTCTGTAATTCTCCCTGGCATGCTCTCAATCAACTTTTGGTCCAAATCCTGACTAATAGCAGTCCATTCTTGCATAATCAATGTTTGCATTTTGCCAGAATTTGTTGGTTTTTGTTTGTCCACCCGTCTCTTGATGATTGACCACAAGTTCTCAATGGGATTAAGATCTGGGGAGTTTCCAGGCCATGGACCCAAAATCTCTATGTTTTGTTCCATGAGCCATTTAGTTATCACCTTTGCTTTATGGCAAGGTGCTCCATCATGCTGGAAAAGGCATTGTTGGGCGCCAAACTGCTCTTGGACGGTTGGGAGAAGTTGCTCTTGGAGGACATTCTGGTACCATTCTTTATTCATGGCTGTGTTTTTAGGCAAGACTGTGAGTGAGCCGATTCCCTTGGCTGAGAAGCAACCCCACACATGAATGGTTTCAGGATGCTTTACAGTTGGCATGAGACAAGACTGGTGGTAGCGCTCACCTCTTCTTCTCCGAATAAGCTGTTTTCCAGATGTCCCAAACAATCGAAAAGGGGATTCATCAGAGAAAATGACTTTGCCCCAGTCCTCAGCAGTCCACTCCCTGTACCTTTTGCAGAATATCAGTCGGTCCCTGATGCTTTTTCTGGAGAGAAGTGGCTTCTTTGCTGCCCTCCTTGAAACCAGCCCTTGCTCAAAGAGTCTCCGCCTCACAGTGCGTGCAGAAGCACTCACACCAGCCTGCTGCCATTCCTGAGCAAGCTCGGCACTGCTGGTAGTCCGATCCCACAGCTGAAACAGTTTTAAGATACGGTCCTGGCGCTTGCTGGTCATTCTTGGGCGCCCTGGAGCCTTTTTGACAACAATGGAAGCTCTCTCCTTGAAGTTCTTCATGATGCGATAGATTGTTGACTGAGGTGCAATCTTTGTAGCTGCGATACTCTTCCCTGTTAGGCCATTTTTGTGCAGTGCAATGATGGCTGCACGTGTTTCTTTAGAGATAACCATGGTTAACTGAAGAGAAACAATGATACCAAGAACCAGCCTCCTTTTAAAGTGTCCAGTGATGTCATTCTTACTTAATCATGACTGATTGATCGCCAGCCCTGTCCTCATCAACACCCACACCTGTGTTAATGGATCAATCACTAAAACGATGTTAGCTGCTCCTTTTAAGGCAGAACTGCAATGATGTTGAAATGTGTTTTGGGGGTTAAAGTTCATTTTCTGGGCAAATATTGACTTTGCAAGTACAGTAATTGCTGTTAAGCTGATCACTCTTTGACATTCAGGAGTATATGCAAATTGCCATTACAAAAAATGAAGCAGTAAACTTTGGAAAAATTACTATTTGTCTCATTCTCAATACTTTTGGCCATGACTGTATAAGGCAAAATAAATATACAAAAACAAAAATGCTCCTCCACACTTTGGGCTATGTTCACACGTAGCATTTTTGATGGGTTTTTGCCCTTTTGCATAGCTTTCAACCAAGACAAATGCATTCACTAGGAAATGTCATTTTACAAGCTTATCTGGCCATGTGGTGTGTGACACATCATAAGACACCTCCTGTTTCATTTATGATGGAGGGACTCTGAAAGTCACAAAGATTATTTTTATAGTGCCATCAGGTGGCCCTTACTATTCTTAAAGGGCAAGCAGTCGTCCCTCGCTATTGTTAGAAAGCCATCAGACAGCTATGCTTTGTTGTTCCCATTATTAACGAGTGGGTCTCCTATACTGTTATTGCGTATGTAGTGACTGCAAGGGCTTTCAAACATTTGGAGGCACTCCAATGCACCTTGCAAGAGACGTAGAGTTCAGAGAGCCTCCTAAAAACAATGTTCACATTATTAGGAAGTGGGTCTCCCATAGTGTTTGCCTATACAGTGACTGCAAGAGCTGCCAAAATTTTGGAGGCACTCCAATGCACCTTTGAAGAGACGTAGAGAGCCTCCTAAAATTTTTTTTCCCATTATTAGGAAGTGGGTCTCCCATAGTGTTTGCCTATGCAGTGAAGCAATGCCTGCCAAAAAATTGGAGGTACTCCAATGTCCCTTGGAAGAGATGTAGAGGGCCTCATGAAAAAATGATCCCAGTAATAGGAAGTGAGTCTCCCATAGTGTTGGCCTATGCAGTGAATGCAAAAGCTGCCAAAAATTTGGAGGAACTCCAATGTCCCTTGCAAGAGATGTAGAGGTCTGAGAGCCTCTTAAAAACAATGTTCCCAATATTAGGAAGTTGGTCTCCAATAGTGTTTGCCTATGCAGTGAAGCAACGGCTGCCAAAAATTTGGAGGAACTCCAATGCCCCTTGGAAGAGACATAGGAGTCGGAGAGCCTCCTAAAAACAATGTTCTCATTATTAGGGAGTGGTTCTCCCATAGTGTTTGCCTATGCAGTGTAGCTACGACTGCCAAAAATTTGGAGGAACTCCAATGCCCCTTGGAAGAGATTTAAAGGGCCTCATAAAAAAATGTTCCCATTATTAGGAAGTGGGTCTTCCATAGTGTTTTCCTATGCAGTGACTGCAAAAGCTGCCAAAAATTTGGAGGCACTCCAATGCCCCTTGGAAGAGACGTAAAGGTCAGAGAGTCTCCTAAAAACAATGTCCCATTATTAGGAAATGGGTCTCCATTAGCGTTTGCCTATGCAGTGAAGCAACGCCTGCCAAAAATTTGGAGGAACTCCAATGCCCCTTGGAATAGACGTAGAGGTCAGAGAGCCTCCTAAAAACAATGTTCCTATTATTAGGAAGTGGGTCTTCCATAGTGTTTGCCTATACAGTGAAGCAACGGCTGCCAAAAATTTGGAGCAACTCCATTGTCCCTTGCAAGAGACGTAGAGGTTAGAGAGGCTCCTAAAAACAATGTCCCTTTTATTAGGAAGTGGGTATACAATAGTGTTTGCCTATGCAGTGAATGCAAAAGCTGCTCAAAATTAGGAAGCACCCTAAGATCACTTTGAAAATTTGGATGCATCCCCCAATACCCCTTTGAAGAGACTTAGAGGAGAGCCTCCTGAAAACAATGTTCCCATTATTAGAAAGTGGGTCTCCCATAGTGTTTGCCTATGCAGTGAAGCAATGCCTGACAAAAATTTGAAGGCACCCCAATACCCCTTTGAAGAGACTTAGAAGAGGGCCTCCTAAAAACAATGTTCCCATTATTTGGAAGTGAGTAGTGTTGAGCCACCCCGGTTGTGTTCGAGTTCGGTTCAGTTCATCAAACACCCGTATGTTCGCCGAACTGTTCGTCGAACTGTTCATCGAACACCTTCGAACACCGTTAAAACCAAAGGCAGGCAAACAAAAACACATAGAAACACATAGAAAACACTTAAAAGGTGTCCAACAGCTGACAAACTGCTCAGAAGACACAACTAACACATGGAAAAGTGACAAGTACATATAGTCATGCGAAAAGAAAAGAGGTGGAGGAGTAAAAGGAGGGGAAGACACAGATATAGGCATGTCATTCCCTTCTAAAATCAAGAAAGGCTGGAGTAAAAATCTAAAATCAGCCTACCAACACCCAGACGTCATGACGAGAAAATTAAAAAAAGAAATATCTTTAGGTAGAATGGCGGTTCCATTCAGAACACTTTCCTTACAAGACGTAGTGGTATCCCCGTTGTGAGTTGTGCCAAAAACGGAACCCAATACATTCGGACTAATCCACCATTTGTCATATCCACGGGGCAGGTCAGTAAATGGCAACATTGATGCGGAACCAAGTACAGTAGTATATACTGTACATCCTTTGACAAGGCAATCAGGCTGATCAAGAAGTTGGGAAGGGTCACCCTAATGGCCAAAACAGACATCGATGCGGCGTTCCGGTTACTTACTACCTGTGCCTCCGAATAGTGTCCAACTATTGGGCTGCTTCTGGGAAGGCGCATACTATATAGATAACTGTTTGCCCATGGGGTGCTCCAGATCCTGCTCACTATTTGAGGTGTTTAGTTGCTTCCTCGAATGGGTTGTAATGGACGTTTCTAAGGGGGCACATATTATCCATTACCTCGACAACTTCTTATGCCTGGGCCCAAAAGATTCGCCACAGTGTGAATACACGTGGTAGTCCACCTGTGAGAAGGAGCTAGCTGGAGGGAGAGCGGACACCACAGAGCCGAGGGGTTAGATGGAGAATGGAAGAAGGAAAGAGGGCGAGGGAGGTAAGGGAGTACAGTAGAAGGCCAACCTGAGCGCCCCCACGTTCCTGCTGGGCGGGGAACAGCACTGGGAAGAAAAGCCGCTTGCACATCCCTTTGAGGTTACGGGCGCGAGCGGGCAGAGGGACTACGCTGGAGTGCGAAGCCGACACGGCCAGTCCGTTCCTGCCCGTGCGACCTCCGTGACGCCGGGTTTGTGCCAGAGCCGAGGTGGACCCTGACGGCCAGCCCCCCTCTCCCAATACTGGTGCCTGTCCGCTGGTGGGTCAAGCCCCCCCGCGGTGGGGGGGAGTAACATCTGCAGAAGAAAGACCATCTTCCAGCCAAATTAAGATGTCTACTTCTTTTCATGGACAATGTGATACAATCCCTTTCTTATGGACATGCCCATCGCTACAAATTCCAAATGAGGCACAAAATCAGCTGGTGCTTCAACGGATATCAAGTGCTCCTTCAAATGGGCTCTCCTCCACCTCAACTTCAACATCACAAATACTCCAGTCCTCAGAGATGTCACCCCTATCGCACTTGCTTCCTCACAGCTCCCAAGTCTCCAGCTGCCCGTCTGAGTATGGGGTAACACAGATGGTTGAGTCTGCACAGCTGTTTACTCATACTATAGCCTGGGAAACGGAGGTCTGCTCCAGAGCTTCTGTTAATCCAGACAAGGAAATGATCTGCACTGATGCCCAGAATCTTTATGAGTCGGATCCAGGACCAGATGAAGAAGGTTCTGAGCATAATGTAGACCCTCGTTCCCAAACTGTAACTACTGTTGGTGGAGACAATGATGAAGACGATGATAAGACTCAAATACCTGATTGGAGCGACAACTTGACTTTTCGGTCAGGGCAGGAAGAGGTTGGCTCTGAGGACGACGGGTGTGAGAACACACAGGGTGATGATGACGAGGTTGGAGATCCCACTTACTGTCAACCCACAGTCAGCCAGTCGATGAGGTCAGCAGAGGAGGTGGAGGAGGATGTGACTAGCCCAGGGAATGGGGATGACTCGGTACCCGGGCCTTTGTCTGGCCTTTGGGATGTCGCGGTGGTCGGCTCCCAGGCCCGTACCCTGGGGTCACTCTTTAAAAGGGTGGATAATTGTTAATTTTATAAGAGTTCATGACGCCACCTGTGGTATCTGGTGAGAAGCACAAGCGCTGCAGCAGTCCACTGAGGCCGGCGATAAGGCAGCTCGATGGTATAGCTCCCCACAGGTGGAGCTAGGCCTCAGAAAAGCGTATGCAGGGGGAATGCAGGACAGGCGAGACCCAGCTGGGTCAGCGCAAGAACGGGAACGGACACGGTAGTCACTTCAGTACCTTTTACTGGTGGAAATTCAGGCACATCCCGGAGCACTGTAGGGTGAAGGGTGCATATCAGGATCCTCCCCAACGAGAGGGTGTAGGGCCTCCTGTTTCTTGCCTCTGCGTAGTAAATTTCTGACCTGCCTGGAGCTAGGCCTAACTTTGTCTCTGTCCTGCGCTGGCTGACCTTGTGGTAGGGCCTTGTCTTGGAGTTCACGCTCCCAGTATGCGGGGCCTAAGCGTCTCCTGGCTCTGATACGTATCAGCACCCTAGCGATCCTGGGACTTGTAGTTCTCCAGGGATTCCGGTTATGCCTTACTGGGTCATAGAGTTCCCGGTAAGCTCAGATCCGGTGTCCGGTAAATGCTTCGGGGTGAGCTGGTTAAGCTCCTCTGCCCCCTATGTACTAACTCTCCACTCGCCTTCGGCCTACTCGGGCCCTCACTAGGCTATACACACTAACGGCAGCTTGCCGCACTTCACCGATCTTATGGCGCCGGCACACCTTAAGCTCTAACTGGGCTCCCTGAATCTAGCTAGCAGGAGCCTCGTGCTCCACTGCTGAACTATTAACTGAGTTCTCTAGACTAGACTGAGCTCCACTGCAGACTGACCTCTCTTAGGCTTCTCTACTGCAGGAACTCTTCAGAGGAACTGAACTGCCTAGCTCCACCTTCCCTATTTATATCCCTAACGGGCTCCCTCTGCTGATCTGAGGTGGAAGGTGGAGATCTGTGAATGTTTATGGGGGCCTCTTGTGGAGGAATCCATCAATGCACTCTTCTAGGATCTGTGATACCAAGCGCAGCTGGGCGTCACAGATGCTATTGACGACGAGGTTAGGTTGTGCCTTCCTGGACAGAGACGGAGTACTGGAAGCACGTCAACAACGGCATCCTCAATCACAACTCTGCCTCTGACCACAAGTCGTGGTGGCTCTTCAGGTCGCATGGGCTCTAAGACTTGCATAGCCTGGGCATTTTTTCAGATCGATAAGGATGACCCAACTCGTGTTATCTGTAATATTTGTCACCAAAAGCTAAGTAGAGGCCAAAAAATCCATAGTTTGAGTAGTTCATGCATGAACCGTCACATGGATATGAAGCATAAGTTGCAGTGGGAAGCTCACTGTGCTACAATGCGGCCTAGCGGGCCGGGCCAACCACCGTCTGCCCCATCTTGTGCATCCGTGGCCTCTTCATCCTCTGTGACTGGGGGTCAGCAGTCACACATGTTTTTGGATGCAGACCTGCCACCTCTTTACCCGCAACAGCCAGTGTGATTGGCAGGTCATCATTTCATTTGGAAGTGGAAACACCAGCTGGTGTTGAGCGCTCTCCGACATCGAAAGCACCACCTTTGGATCAAGGCAACCTAACTTTTCTGCCTGCATCTTCCTCACAGAACGGCAGTTTGCTGGGGACACCCTACTCAACCCAGTCTAAGCACAACAGCCAGCCCTCGGTCCCTCAGATGTGGACAAGTAAAAGACTTTTTCCTCCAAGCCATGACAAAGCTAAGAGGTTGAATTTCACCATCTGCAAGCTGTTGGCTACAGAAATGCTGCCTTTCCCCCTGGTGGACACAGAGGATTTTCGAGACCTTATGTCCGTCGCAGTGCCCCAGTACCAGATGCCCAGTCGGCACTACTTCTCAAAGAAAGGTGTGCCTGCACTACACCAGCATGTCGCACACAACATCACCGCTTCTTTGAGAAAATCTGTGTGTGACAGGGTGCATTTCACCACAGACACTTGGATGAGTAGGCATGAACAGGGGCGTTTCATGTTGCTGACTGGGCACTGGGTAACTATGGTGACAGCAGGACAAAGGGCTGCTGTCCAAGTCTTGCCGTCCCCACGAGCTGTGCGTCAATCCTCTTTATCTCGAAGTTCCTCCACTGCTTCTGCCTCCTCAACCTCCTCTCGGTCCTCCATCTTCCCCCAAAGCCTGTCTGGTAATGCCACCCGCTTTCTAACTGCGCAGAAGGAATCCTGCACACCTCCTTACTATGCTGGCAGCAGGGCTCAACGGCATCAGGCGGTGTTTACTTTGAAATGTCTGGGAAATGTGAGTCACACAGCTGAGGAGTTGTGGTCAGCTCTGGACACTCAGTTTCATGAATGGTTGTGTCCACTGGACCTGCAACCAGGGAAGAAAGTGTGCGACAATGCTGCAAACCTGGGTGCGGCCCTTCGCCGGGGCAATGTCACACACGTGCCTTGTATGGCTCACGTGTTGAACCTGGTTGTCCAGCAATTTTTAGCCCACTATCCTGGACAAGATGGCCTTCTGCAGAGGGCACGGTCGCTGTGTGCTCACTTCCGCCGTTCGCATCCCGCAGCTCAACGACTTACATCTCTACAGAAGTCATTGGGCCTGCCAGTTCACCGGCTGAAATGCGATGTGCCGACATGGTGGAATTCAACTCTGCACATGTTGCAGCGACTGTGGCAGCACCGACAAGCCCTGGTGCAATACGTTCTGATGTATAGCCTGGGCCAATGAGATCCAGAGGTGGGGCAAATCACGCTGTAGGAGTGTTCTCAGATCAGGGACCTATGAAGTTGACGCGCCCCCTGGGCTGTGTGGTACCCGGAGCCGGGCCGGTAGACGATGGGGGTTGTAGTCACTGTGGCGGTGAACCGGTCCATGACCCAGGGCGGTCAATCCAAGGGTAATTTGTATATATGGGTTTTATAATGTCCGACTACGCCACCTGTGGAGTGCCGCCAAAGCGGCCGCCGCTGCGGATCAGTCCTATGGAGCTGGTGGTTTTGTAGCAATGGTATTATTACTCCCCACAGGAAGAGTGTAGCTTCAGGGCAGTGTGGGTGGATGATGGTGGTTGTAGTGCAGGGAGTCAGTAATGAACACAGAGTCCGTGTGATGCAGTCCCAAGATCTTTACTCACAGTTGTTGCAGTCCAGATTACAGGTACCAGAGCAATCTCCCCCGTCATGCTGTGCGTACTCAGTGAGGGGCTCTGTCCACCACCAGATAGCTCCGGAGTACTTAGCAGGACACGCTTCTGTGTGTCCTTTCTCTGGCCTTCTCCCTGCACCTCACACCCAGTGACACTTCTATCTGGTATCCTCGGGCCTTGGCGGGCGACGTGTGTTCCGTCCCCTGGGTCCTGTGTGGCTACCTTCTTAGTGAGACTGGTGTGCACTTTGGGGTGCAGTACATGAAATGCTGCAGCCTCCGGTTTCTAGTTGAGCCTTGCTGTTTCTCCGCTAGTTGAGGGACCGGTTACCCTTATCTGGCCTGACCCCTCTACCTCCTGGTAGCAGCGGGCGTACGGGTGGCCTTCTGCATGGCCAGTACCCCTAGGGTCCCTTCGGTTCCTGGAGCCTTCCTGCTCTCACTCCTCTCTTCTCTCCTTCAGTCCTGGGCCTCCCAGGCTAGGCCCGCCTCCGGAGCAGAGCTCATGCAGAGCCTCTGCTCCTGTCACTTCTCCTCCTCTGACTGGCTTGCTCTTTCTAAGATGGCTTCCTAATTATACTCTCCCTGTCATGTGCTCCCCTAAGCTACTTTCTCCACCCATACCCACTACATAGGACCCTCCCGCCAGCTATGGACCTAGGACTGTGCTCTCAATTAGGAGCAATCTCGCCCTACCCCCCCACTGCGGGTTTGTGTTGGATGCAGGTGTTAGGGTCCCGAGCCATACTCCTTCCTTACCTGAGGGTGAGATACCACACCTTTGGGCGAGGTGCAGTACCTCTGTGGCGACTAAACCCTCAGGGGCGCCACACACCCTTCTGCACAGTTTTGAAATGGCGATGAAGATGTTTAGTGCTGACGACGATGCCATTATCAGCATGATTATTCCAGTGATCTACCTGCTGGAGAACACGTTAAACAGAATTCAGAGTCAGGTTGTGGGACAAGAGGAGGTGGAGGAAGTAGAGGAGGAGTCGTATGCAGAAGGGATAACATCTCCAAGGTCCAGAGGGTCGGCAGCACCAAGGCGGCAGGCATGGGAGGGTGGGGAAGAGGGATTGACCAGGGCGCATGGTAGCAGCCAAACTGTTGAGGAAGGTGCAGGAGCTGAGGAAGAAGTGGAGGACGAACTGGCGATGGGCATGGAAGACTCATCTGATGAGGGAGACCTTGATCACATTTCTGTTGTGCGAGGTTGGGGGGAGAGGGCAGAGGAAGGAAGCATGATTCTTACCTCGCTACCAACACAACAAGGACTTGGTCCTCCTGGATGCGCAAGACACATGACAGCCTTCTAGCTGCACTATCTGCAACATGACCCTCGGATTGTCAGAATTCAAAGTAATCCCGACTACTGGGTTGCCACACTCTTAGATCCCCGGTACAAAAGTAAATTTGCCTAAATAATTCCTGCCATAGAAAGGGATTCACGCATGCAGGAGTATCAGCAGAGGCTGTTGCAGAATCTTACATGTACTTTTACACAAAACACCAGTGGTGCACATAGTGAATCTCACAGTTCTAACTTGCCAACCGTGGGACTGTCGAGACTTCATCACTCAAACCGTAACAGTAACACAGTATCTGCTGGTAACAGCAATTTTGTGGAAGTGTTTCAGCACTTTTTTAGACCATCCTTTGCAAGGCCACAGGAGACAAGAAGACTGACACATAGTCAATGCCTAGGGAGGATGGTACAGGAGTATCTCCAAGTGAACATCAAGCCATGACTGTGTCACTGGACCCTAGCTCATTTTGGGATTCCAATCTGGAAAAATGGCTGGAGCTCGCCACTCACGCCTTGGAGATTTGTCATGCCCTGCAGCCAGCGTTCTCTCTGAAAGTGTGTTCAGCACTGCTGCTGGTGTGCTGACAGATAAGAGCACGCCGCTGTCCACTGAGAATGTAAACCGACTCACGTTCATAAAGATGAACAAATCATAGATTTGCAAGGACTTTTCTACCCCTGTGTCATCCTGGGGAGACTAAAAGCTTGAGGATTTGTTAAAATCACCTCACCAACCGTTTTAAGCTACTCTGGGGCAATTTATGCCACTTAAGTGGTGTCTGTGCCACAATTTTTGGAAAAAATGGAGACTCTTTTTGGAGTCCCCTTGCTTTGTATTACGTGACATTGGCATCGACAATTCCGGCTGGGTTGGGTCACTCCCACCCCCTTTTAACTGTAAGAAACTACATACTCTATGGCTTGGGGTAACACAGATGGTTGAGTCTGAAGAGCTGTTTACTCAGAGGTCTGCTCCAAAGCTTCAGTGTCTGCTAGTCAGCATAGAATTTTTAACTGCATCTAGCCTAGGCAATACTTTGGGCGTAGTAGCCCAGCTGCGAAGAATGCTGCACCGCCTGTGTATCTAATAAGAATTTTTAAATGCATCTAGCCTAGGCAGACTGTGGGGACCCCCAACCAAACCCAGACGCTCAGCCCCCCTACCGCCCCCCTTTCCTTGACAATACAATAATGTACCTCTTACAACTGGATGGGTAAGGATCGGTCACAGCTTTATTAACTCTTTATACTCATTCCATTAGAAAGGTATTTTATTTCTAAAATAATTCAGCTTGTTGCAGCATGCCCTGGGTCTCCACACGGGCAAGTTGGCCAACAAGTGTAACTCTCCAACATGCCCTTTCTATTTCCAGGCCACGGAGGATCCTGCATACTCGTATGCAAGACTCTGACCCCCATCCATCACTCTTAACGCTTGTTCCACTCCGTCCTGGAGTCCTGACAGGAATATGCCCAGTCCAATATCCATTAAGTGAACTGCTTTATCTCCTTTCAGTTGTCGGAGTTGTATCACTACACTGCCTCTGTCTCTTCTAAATTTTGCCATCCGAATATTGATTACCCTCCTTGTCCGTTCGATGGCCGTGATGTCTCGCGTACCTTGCCATACCGCTATTGGCACAATCTCTGACCATACTATAGCTAGTTTTGTGAAAAATTCTCTGATGCGCTCAGTGTCTAGTTTCATTATTGCCATTAGTTATGCACTCTTGTGATGACCTAGGTCATTTCCCCCAGCCTGTATAACTAAGATGACCGGACCTCTTGCCTCTCTCCCTACCTTGATTACCTCCATTAGTACCTGTGGCCATATCAGGCCTCTAATACCTCTCCAGTTGAAATATGTGTTATGAAACTCTAATTTCCTCCCGCCTGGGCGGACTTTCGCCCTTTTTTCTGCCCAATATATATACGAGTGGCCTATCACCCACACTGTTGGCTTAGCGTCACCTGTAAAAGAAACAAACCACGTTAGGATAACAAGTCTGGTCTTATGTATCTCGCCAAACACGTGGATCGCTATCCTCTGAACTTCCGTTTCTGACAGTCCTGCTCTTGCTGCTTCCGTGACCGCGTCTATGTGGAATGAATGTGTCCCGTAATCTTTGGGGTGGTTCCCTGCTGATGTTATGCATTTATTAAATATAGCTTTGAACTGGTATCTTGATAATGGCGTTCCATCAATGTGTGATAGGAAGAAATTACTTTGTGATTTGATTGTTATATATGTTTTTACTATTGTTACCCGACTCAGTGCACCGTTTGTGGGTTGTAGAAGTACCCAAGTGCCCCTTCCCGCTGGAACCGTTTTCGATTGGCGTATGCGTAGACGTATTTCATTATTGGCTATGACTACGCCCTGGTGTAATAAGCCTCCGCTGGTGGTAATTTTGGATTGAGGGACTAATTCGCTTATGCATAGCGCCCCGAAGAAGGCGATCGCAAATGCAGTAGACAGTAGTGTTGCTTCAAATTGTGAGTGTCATGTTAATGGTGTTAGGGATATGATGTGAGAAATCATTTTTAGTGACACTGGACGGGACGTCTACACTCCTGACTTGGCTGACCCCTTTTCCACCCTTTTATGGATTGTCTGATGATGAATCTCTTTGTCACATCTCCCCAATTCAGTAGTTGGAAGTGAAATGCTACTCCGGTCAGACACCGCTGCGCTGATGCCCTTGATATGCCCCTCATCATTTGCTGGTGGTGACTTGTAATCTGCCTTGTTCACATTGGTGAACCCATCTGCCTGCTACTAGTCGTGTCCACTCTTCCCATGCCTTACTGTATGCTTGCCACGTCGACGGGGCAACTGACG
The DNA here is from genome assembly GCF_046119375.1 of Phyllobates terribilis. Classification (NCBI taxonomy): domain Eukaryota; kingdom Metazoa; phylum Chordata; class Amphibia; order Anura; family Dendrobatidae; genus Phyllobates; species Phyllobates terribilis. The sequence continues at coordinate 120,403,643 of NW_027362772.1, forward strand.
CTCTGATTAATGGCATCAACTATTCGCCACTATATCCCATAGGGAGGGTGGGCAATTGTTGTCCAATGGGTGGGCGTTGGGGAGGAGCTCTGTGAAAATCTGCCAATAGTATTGTAATAAAGCATTAGCAGCAGCTTTAGACCCCTCAGCATCGTGGCTAGCGCGGACCCATACATTGTGTTTTAGGCACAGGAATGCTAGCCGGCGTAGTAGGCCTAGCACTGGGAGAGACGATGATGACATCTTATTATTGCAGTGCGCTAGGCTGGTGTTTTTTGTTATGAAGCATATATTTTTGCTAGCCATGCATGCGCCCCATATATCTATTGCTACCACAATTGCGAAGAAAAATTATTTTCCAGGCTAGATGCAGCTAAAAATTATTATTAATTTCAAAGCTGGAGGAGCTTGGTATAGATGGCCTAATACAATGAGTACCACACACTGCTACCATGCTCAAAATTATTTTCCAGGCAAGATGCAGCTAAAAATTATTAGTAATTTGAAAGCTGGTGGAGCTTAGTATCGATGGCATAATAGAACGAGTACCACACACTGCTAAGATGCCCAAAATTATTTTGCAGGCAAGATGCAGCTAAAAATTATTATTAATTTCAAAGCTGGTGGAGCTTGGTATAGATGGCCTAATACAATGAGTACCACACACTGCTAATATGCCCAAAATTATTTTACAGACAAGATGCAGCTAAAAATTATTAGTAATTTGAAAGCTGGTGGAGGTTAGTATAGATGGCCTAATAGAATAAGTACCACACACTGCTAATATGCCCAAAATTATTTTACAGCAAGATGCAGCTAAAAATTATTATTAATTTCAAAGTTGGTGGAGCTTGGTATAGATGACCTAATACAATGAGTACCACACACTACTACTATGCCCAAAATTATTTTCCAGGCAAGATGCAGCTAAAAATTATTAGTAATTTGAAAGCTGGTGGAGCTTAGTATAGATGGCCTAATAGAATGAGTACCACACACTGCTAATATGCCCAAAATTATTTTCCAGGCAAGATGCAGCTAAAAATTATTAGTAATTTCAAAGCTGGTGGAGATTAGTATAGATGGCCTAATAGAATGAGTACCACACACTGCTAATATACCCAAAATTATTTTGCAGGCAAGATGCAGCTAAAAATTATTATTAATCTCAAAGCTGGTGGAGCTTGGTATAGATGGCCTAATACAATGAGTACCACACACTGCTACTATGCCCAAAATTATTTTCCAGGCAAGATGCAGCTAAAAATTATTATTAATTTCAAAGCTGGTGGAGCTTAGTATAGATGGCCTAATACAATGATACCACACACTGCTACTATGCCCAAAATTATTTTACAGACAAGATGCAGCTAAAATTTTTTAGTAATTTGAAAGCTGGTGGAGCTTAGTATAGATGGCCTAATAAAATGAGTACCACACACTGCTAATATGCCCAAAATTATTTTACAGACAAGATGCAGCTAAAATTTTTTAGTAATTTGAAAGCTGGTGGAGCTTAGTATAGATGGCCTAATACAATGAGTACCACACACTGCTACTAAGCCCAAAATTATTTTCTGGGCTAGATGCAGCTAAAAATTATTATTAATTTCAAAGCTGGTGGAGCTTGGTATAGATGACCTAATAGATTGAGTACCACACACTGCTACAGGCCCAAAAGGTTTTACTTGGCTAGGTGAAGTAAAAAATTTGTATTACATACACAGGTGGTGTAGCTTGCATCACAGATAGGCTACTCCATTGACTAACACACACTGCAAGAGGCCCAAAAGGATTTGCTTAGCTAGATTTAGCCAAATGCTGTGAAAAACACTTGCACAGCACTAAAACCGACCCGCCTGGCAAAAACTGATAGAAACTGATGTAACCTAGCCCTCAATAGGGCTGGAATTACAACTAGTCACTACTCCAAACCCATCTGTCGATTTAAGAGCACAAACCTGCCTGCTAAAAGTGCTAGGAACTGCTGTAACCTAGCCCTCAAAAGGGCTGCAATTATAAACTAGTCCCTACACCCTAAACCTTTCTGTCTATTTAAGAGAAAATACGCTTGCAATTCAGTTACACAATATAGCGCTAACAGCAGCAGCAGTGCCGTCTAACACTCAGCTGCAGCAGTGAGAAAATGGTGGCGACAAGGAAAATGGCTCGGTCTTATAGGGCAAGGACATGTGACATACACAGCCAATGACACATGCCCTTGCTTGTGTGAAAAAAAGCACTTCGCTCCGTGTGTGCGCTGCTGATACGCTGACAGACTGCACCTCCCCACTGAAAATGCGGGAAAGAGAAAAAAAAATGGAGTTCATTATTTCTGCAGAGATCCATCCCATGCCCCTCCCCCCGCCCCGCTGTACACTCAAACTGTGTATTAACATTGATTATCAGCATTACTGTGAAAAAATCCAGTTACGATTTGAGTGCACGAACAGTTATCGAACATAACCTCGAACAGCCGGATTTTTTTCAAATCGTTCAGGTTCGTCGAACAGGCTCGAACACCGCCCAAAACAGCTCGAATTTGAGATTGGCGTACAGTTCGATTCGAACACCGCTCATCTCTAGAAGTGAGTCTCCCATAGTGTTTGCCTATGCAGTGAATGCAAAAACTGCCAAAAATTTGGAGGAACTTCAATGCCCCTGGCAAGGCATAAGGTAGATGATATGGTAGATTTGGAGGTGAATGATATGGTGATGGAGGATGAAGAGAAGAAGGAGGAGAAGAGCAAATAGACAAAATCAGGAAGCGTATACCCATGTGTAGGTGTGAAGAGGCGCATGGGAATAGACTTACCAAAAAAAGACCCTGGATTTGAGTTAATGGTATGCTGCTATCATGTTAATGTTAATGTTACGCTGCCCGCCTTGACAAAACGCTAATTATGGCGTCTTCGCCACTCATCATCTTGGTGGAGACTTCAAAGTTTTGGAGGATGGTACATATATCTGACATCCATGTCCACTCCTGAGGTCTTATGTGTAGAGTATGAACTGAATACAGATGGCCTTTTTGAGGCTGGTAGTCAACAACTGCCCTCTTCTACTTACAAATCCTTCTCAAAATCTGCAATGTAGAGTTCCAACGTGTGGGGACATCACACACCAGTCAGTGAGCCGTAAGCTGCAAATGCTGCTGAAACACAGCAATGGTGGCAGAAGATGTAGGTGACTTTCTAAAATGGGCACACAGGCGGCGTACTTTGACAAGCAGATTCGACAGCTCTGGGTAGGTTTTGAGAAACCGCTGAACCACCGCTTAAGCACATAGGCAAGGCATGGTACGTGTGTGAGCTCGCCTTGCCTCAGAGCCGACACCAGTTTCCGACCATTGTCACACACAATCATGCCTGGCTGTAGGTTCAGCGGTGTCGGCCACAGATCTGCCTGCTCCACAACTCTTCAGCAATGTGTGGTTTGTCACATAAGCATATTAGCTTCAGCACAGCCTGTTGCCGCTTGGCCGAGGTAGTGCTGCAGTGCTTTCAGCTTGCTACTGAGATGGATGCTGAAGAGGAGGAGGAGGTGAAGGAACTGTAGAATGTGGGGGCAACCCTGATTGATCCAAGGTCCACAATCCTCGGCGTCGGGAGAACGTGTTCCGTCCCTAGGTCCTACTGGGTCCCGTCTTCCACTATGTTAACCCAGTGTGCTGTCAGCGAGATGTACCATCCCTGCCCACAAGCACTTGTCCACGTGTCCGTGGTTAGGTGGATTTTTCCAGTAACTGCGTTTTTGAGGGCACAGCAAATGTTGGGGACCGAGTACCGCCGCCATCAGATTGAGGTAAGCTTCAGTCTCCAAGAGCCTAAAAGGCACCATTTCGAGCACAAACAGTTGCGAAATATGTGAATTTAGTAGTGTGGCCTGTGGGACTTTGGCTGCGTATTTGCACTTGTGTTCCAAGCACTGAGGTAGGCACAACTGAACGCTGCGCTGGGACAAGGACGTGGACGTGCTTGCTGATGGTGCTATTTGTGAGTGTGCAACGACAGGTGCAGAACAGGAGGCATCTTCGCATCCTCCATGAACAGAGAATTGGCTTGCATGCACAACAGCGGAAGAAGCAGTGGTGCCCCCGCAGACATGGTTCCTTGGCCCTGGTGATCGGCCTACAAAGTCAGGTGCTTTGCTGCCATGTTCCTGATCATGCTGGTGGTGGTCAGGCTGCTAGTTTTTGCTACCCCTGCTGATGCTGGCCTGGCAGATGGTGCAAATGGCCTTTTTGGTGTTATAGGGAGAGTCTTTGAAAACAGCCAGACTCGGGAAGACCTAACAGTAGTAATGGAAACTTCCGTCGTGTTGATGTTACGTGGAATGGTTGCCCGGTTTCTGTCTGCGGCCACGAATCTGCTTCTTCCTGCCTGTTGTGGTGCTACGCCTCCCTCCCCCTGTGTGCTTCTGTCCTCGCTCTGTGTGTCCCCCTGCCAGGTTGGGTCAGTTACTATATCATCCACCACTTTGTCTTCCACTTCCGCACCGTGGTCCTCCTACTGAATTTCCGGCAATTTGGTCTCATCATTATCCACCTCTTGTGACAGTTCCCACCGTCACCTTCGTGTGACCATAGCTGCTCAAATATTTGGGCATCACTACATGAAATCTCCTCTTGAAGTGCTTCAAGTGGACCGGGCAAGAGGTCCGAATGTATAAATGGAAAGGTGAACAGCTCTTTGGAGTGTCCAAGTGTGGGATCCGTTGTCTCCGGGCACTCGACATGGTGAGAAGAAGGAGGATCAGGGTGAGGAATATGCAGTCCAGACTCGCGTCTACTGAGACTTGACCTGTTATGATCTGCTACAGGGACTAAGGAAAGACAGGAGAACTATCCCTACAATAGAACTAAACTAGATCCCTACGATGTAACGGGGAACCTGATCCTGCGATCAGACCCGCTAAAGTCCTCGGCTAGTCTGAACGAAGACCTATAGATGTGAGGGAGGGATCCCTACAAGAACTAGGGACTGGGATAAGTTGGACACCTCCTAGCAGAAATAGTAGCAGTCAAAGACAAACACACAACAAAAAGCATAGAGGTCAGAAGACCTAGCAAAACTAACAGAGAACGGCAACAGAGCACCAAGCTAGCTCAAGAGTAGTAAATACAATGAAGTCCAGCAAGACCAGGAGGGCGGAGCCGGATTAAATAGGCAAAAATGGTCATGTGACCAGCAAACTAAAAAAAACCTAACAGGAGAGTTCTAACAGTACCCCCTCTTCTAAGAGGATCCTCCAGATCCCCTAGGCCCAGGCTTACCAGGAAACCTCCTGTGAAACGCTCTGACAAGTCTGGAAGCAGAAACATCATCCGCCCTCACCCATGAGTTATCCTCAGGTCCGAAACCCTTCCAAGCGACGAGATACTGCAAACTCCCTCTATACCGTCTAGAATTTAGGATGCGGGAAATTTCATATTCCCCATCCTCCACCAACGGAGGAACAGTGGCAGAGGCGTCACCATCAGACACATCAGCTTTTTTCAACAGAGAAACATGAAACACCGGGTTAATCTTCCAGGACGTAGGAACCTCCAACCTAACAGCAGATTGGTTAACTATCTGAAGCACCTTAAAGGGCCATACGAACTTGGGACCCAATTTTTTAGAAGGAATCCTCAATCGCAGATTCTTAGAGGACAACCAAACCATGTCACCAACAGCAAACAAAACCTCTTGCCGTTTCCTATCAAAGTACCTCTTAGATTTTTTGCTAGCCTCCTGAAGATTACCACACACATCCATCCAAACTCTCTCCAAATCACCGGAAAAACTCTCCTCCTCAGGCACAGCCGAAACCAATTTGGAGAATGACCCAAAAGACGGATGTCTCCCAGAACAGCAAAAAAAAGGCGAACACCCAGCAGAAGAGGATGTATGGTTGTTAAGAGCAAATTCAGCAAGTGGCAGAAACTCAGACCACCCCTCTTGATTGTCTGCCACAAAACAACACAAGAACTGCTCAACATCCTGGTTCTTCCTTTCTGTCTGGCCATTAGACTCAGGATGATATCCAGATGAAAACGACAAATGAACTCCCAACCTGTCAAAAAAGGCACGCCAAAAACGAACCACGAACTGAGGTCCCCTATCAGAAACAATGTCAGTAGGAACACCATGTAGTCTGACAATTTCCTTGACAAAGGCCTTAGCGAGTGTCTTAGCGCAAGGCAGTTTGATGAAGGGAACCAAGTGACACATCTTGCTAAAACGGTCCACGACCACCCAGATGACCGTGAAACCTTCAGAGGGGGGAAGGTCAGTAATAAAGTCCATAGCCAGATGTGTCCAAGGTGCACTAGGAACCTCCAGAAGGCAAAGCAACCCCGCAGCAGGAGCATGCGAAGACTTGGATCTAGCACACACAGTACATTGGTGCACCCACTTAATGACTTCCTTCTGCCATCCAGGCCACCAAAAACTGCGACCCACAAGTCTCTTGGTCTCAGAAATTCCTGGATGACCTGCCAACCGAGACTCATGACACTCAACAAACAAATCTCTCCTAAAGGTCCTAGGCACAAACAACCTCCCATGGGGAGTGCTAGATGGGGCATTCTCCTGAGCTTTAAGAATCTCATCCTCCAAAACGGAGTCCAAAGCAGCAATCACAACACCTTCTTGTAAAATGCTCTCCTCTTCCTCCTCAACACCGACCATGGGAGAAAAGCTGCGAGATAAAACATCCGCTTTAACATTCTTGGTACCCGGGATGTAAGTAACGGAAAAATTAAACCGCGAGAAAAAAAGTGCCCACCTAGCCTGACGGGCATTCAAGCGCTTGGCAGCATCAAGATAGATCAGATTTTTATGATCAGTGAAAACCTGAATGGGAAATTCAGCACCTTCCAAGAGGTGACGCCAGTGTTCAAATGCGAGTTTAATTGCCAGCAATTCCCGATTACCAATATCGTAATTAAGTTCAGTCTCAGAAAATTTTTTTGAAAAAAAGGCACAGGGATGTACTCCATCCTTGTTTTCCTGAGACAACACCGCACCGACCCCCACCGAAGAAGCATCAACCTCAACCAAAAACGGCTTAGTCACATCAGGCTGCATAAGGATGGGAGCAGAGGTGAACCTCTCCTTTAGAAACACAAAAGCTTCAATGGCCTCACAAGTCCACTGAACAGCATTAGCACCTTTCCTGGTGAGATCGGTCAGCGGTTTGACAATAATAGAAATTTTTTTTATGAATTTTCTGTAATAATTGGCGAAACCCAAAAACCTCTGTATTGATTTCAAACCAATAGGCCTAGGCCATTCCTGCACAGCTTGAACTTTAACCGGATCCATCTCAAAACCTTCACTGGAGATAATGTAGCCCAAAAAACTAATTCTCTGTACAGCGAACTCACATTTCTCCAGCTTAGCAAAAAGCGAATTGTCCATTAATAACTGTAATACCTCACGTACGCTCCGCCAAAGAGACTCCAGATCAGGCGAATAAATCAGAATGTCATCCAAATACACAACCACATTTTTGCCGATCAAAGGTCTAAGGATGTCATTAATAAGATTCTGAAAAAATGCTGGAGCATTGGTAAGACCAAAAGGCATAACCAGATTCTCAAAATGACCCACAGGAGTGTTAAAAGCAGTCTTCCATTCATCACCCTCCTTCATGTGCAACAAATTTTATGCCCCCCGGAGATCAATTTTAGAGAACCACTTGGCCCCCACTAACTGGTTAAATAAATCAGGAATCAATGGCAGTGGGTAAGGATTGCGTACAGTAATTTTATTAATCTCACGAAAGTCCAGACAAGGACGTAAACCGCCATCTTTTTTTTTTTACAAAAAAAATCCAACAGCCACAGGAGACTTGGAAGGCCTAATGTGACCGGCGGCCAAGCTTGTCTGTATGTATTCCTCCAAAGCCTTTCTCTCAGGAATAGTAAGATTAAATAAACGACTTTTAGGAAGAGTCGCTCCAGGGACAAATTCAATGGTACAATCATAGTCTCTATGGGGTGGCAAAATTTGTGACTCCTCCTCAGAAAAAACTCTCCAAAAATCCTGAATAGGTACAGGCAATTCCCCTTTATCCACAGCAGCAATACGTCCGTTACAACACTTGTCATAACACTTAGGGCTCCAGGACATAATTTCATTGGTAGACCAATCCAGTACAGGATTGTGCAATTTTAACCAGGGTAACCCCAATATTACTGGAGAAGGCAAATTATCCAATACCACCAAATCCAAATGTTCTTGGTGAATACCATTAATAGTGAGGGGAAATTCACAGACCTTATGAGTAACACTCTTCAAGGGAGAGCCATCAACAGAAGCCACAGCAATAGGGGATGACAAAGTTTTAGGTTCTAATCTAAGTTTTTCCAAGAATCCCCCATCAATCACATTCAGAGTAGAACCACAATCCACAAATACCCGAAATTCAATTAATTCATCCTGAGCAGCAGTAGTGGCTGATAGGAATACTCCCTTAGAATTTAAACAGGCAATACGGGCATAACTGACCATTTTTTTTTCTTTCTTCAAACGAAGCACACAGTTCTTAATAAAATGACCAGAATTTCCGCAAAAGAAGCACAAGCCTTCAGAAAGCCTGCGATCTTTTTCCTGAGAGTGGGGTGCCATCGCCCCAATCTCCATCGGCTCTCCATTGTCAGCACAGACCCTCTCAAGACTCGGAGCTGACATAGCAGAGGATTTGCTCTCATTAACCCTTGCACGCAGTCTCCTGTCCACCCGTATAGCTAATTGCATTGCCTCTTGCAAGTTTCCAGGTGTGGGATAAGCAATCAGTAAATCCTTAACCCTTTCACCTAGCCCTGCAAGAAACAAGCTTTTGAAAGCTGAATCGTTCCACCCCACCTGGGCAGACCACCGACGGAAGTGAGAACAATATTTTTCCACATTACCTGATCCCTGCCTCAAACGTCTCAATTCAGACTCCGCAGATGAGACACGATCAGGATCATCGTACAACAAACCCAAAGCAGAAAAAAAACTATCCACTGATCTAAAGCACGGATCACTAGGTTGAAGAGAGAAGGCCCATCCCTGTGGATCTTTGCGCAAAAGTGACATTATGAACCCTATGCGCTGTGATTCATCACCAGAGGATCCGGGTCTCAAACGAAAATACAATAAACAAGCATTTTTAAAAGAAAAAAATCTTGTTGTTCGCCAAAAAATAAATCAGGCAGACGTACCTTTGGTTCCACAAAATGTGCTCCGGAACAGCTACTCACGTGTTGTTAGAGCTTGGCCACCTCCAGAGAGAGTCTCTGCAAGTGTTGAGCCAAATCTTGAACCGAGACCATGATGGAAAACTGGAGGTCTTTCCTTAGAGAAAATTTTTTTTTTTTCTTTTAGGGCTGGACTTACTGTTATGATCTGCTACAGGGACTAAGGAAAGACAGGAGAACTATCCCTACAATAGAACTAAACTAGATCCCTACGATGTAACGGGGAACCTGATCCTGCGATCAGACCCACTAAAGTCCTCGGCTAGTCTGAACGAAGACCTATAGATGTGAGGGAGGGATCCCTACAAGAACTAGGGACTGGGATAAGTTGGACACCTCCTAGCAGAAATAGTAGCAGTCAAAGACAAACACACAACAAAAAGCATAGAGGTCAGAAGACCTAGCAAAACTAACAGAGAACGGCAACAGAGCACCAAGCTAGCTCAAGAGTAGTAAATACAATGAAGTCCAGCAAGACCAGGAGGGCGGAGCTGGATTAAATAGGCAAAAATGGTCATGTGACCAGCAAACTAAAAAAAAACCTAACAGGAGAGTTCTAACATGACCGTGTGGAAGACAGGGTGGTGGTGGTGGTGACAAAGTGACTGGAAGCATTATCTGCTATCCAACCAATAACCTTTTCTCACTGCTCTTTGTTCAATAGTGGTGTTCTGCTTTCCCCTATTAATTGGGACAGGAAGGTCGAGCAAGAAGATGTGGGTGTTTGTTGTGACAAAATTTCAGCTTGCCCATGGCCTCGGACGCTGCAAGCACCATCATCATCATATCCAGCTCCCCGTCCCTTGCCACGCGCCTTGTCCATTTTAAATGGAGGACAATATTTTCCACTTTCACTACAAAATGGCTGGATTTTAACCACAGTGATATGTTATACATGTGACGGAAAGCCACAGTTTTAAATAGCTGGCCTGTAGTTAACTATTTTTAACAGCGAACTGGTGTCAATTATTTTGCTAACACACTGCAACAAAATTTAAATGGAAGCCAGAAATGGCAGAATTTTCAGCGCACTTACAGTACAAACCAAAAGTTAGGACACACCATCTCATTTAAAGATTTTTCTGTATTTTCATGACTTTGAAAATTGTACATTCACACAGAAGGCATCAAAACTATGAATTAGCACATGTGGAATTATATACTTAACAAAAAAGTGTGAAACAACTGAAAATATGTCTTATATTCTAGGTTCTTCAAAGTAGCCACCTTTTGCTTTGATGACTGCTTTGCACACTCTTGGCATTCTCTTGATGAGCTTCAAGTGGTAGTCACCGGAAATGGTTTTCACTTCACAGGTGTGCCCTGTCAAGTTTAATAAGTGGGATTTCTTGCCTTATAAATGGGGTTGGGACCATCAGTTGTGTTGTGCAGAAGTCTGGTGGATACACAGCTGATAGTCCTACTGAATAGACTGTTAGAATTTGTATTATGGCAAGAAAAAAGCAGCTAAGTAAAGAAAAACGAGTGGCCATCATTACTTTAAGAAATGAAGGTCAGTCAGTTCGACAAATTGGGAAAACTTTGAAAGTGTCCCCAAGTGCAGTTGCAAAAACCATCAAGCCCTACAAAGAAACTGGCTCACATGAGGACCGCCTCAGGAAAGGAAGACGAAGAGTCACCTCTGCTTCTGAGGATAAGTTTATCCGAGTCACCAGCCTCAGAAATCGCAGGTTAACAGCAGCTCAGATTAGAGACCAGGTCAATGCCACACAGAGTTCTAGCAGCAGACACATCTCTACAACAACTGTTATGAGGAGACTTTGTGCAGCAGGCCTTCATGGTAAAATAGCTGCTAGGAAACCACTGCTAAGGACAGGCAACAAGCAGAAGAGACTTGTTTGGGCTAAAGAGCACAAGGAATGGACACTAGACCAGTGAAAATCTGTGCTTTGGTCTGATGAGTCCAAATTAGAGATCTTTGGTTCCAACCACCGTGTCTTTGTGAGAGGCAAAAAAGGTGAATGGATGGACTCTACATGCCTGGTTCCCACAGTGAAGCATGGAGGAGGGGTTGTGTTGGTGTGGGGGTGCTTTGCTGGTGACACTGTTGGGGATTTATTCAAAATTGAAGACATACTGAACCAGCATGGCTACCACAGCATCTTGCAGCGGCATGCTATTCCATCCGGTTTGCGTTTAGTTGGACCATCATTTATTTTTCAACACGACAATGACCCCAAACACACCTCCAGGCTGTGTAAGGGCTATTTGACCAAGAGGGGGAGTGATGGGGTGCTACGCCAGATGACCTGGCCTCCACAGTCACCAGACCTGAACCCAATCGTGATGGTTTGGGGTCAGCTGGACCGCAGAGTGAAGGCAAAAGGGCCAACAAGTGCTAAGCATCTCTGTGAACACCTTCAAGATTGTTGGAAGACAACAACACAATCACTTGAAGCTCATCAAGAAAATGCCTAGAGTGTGCAAAGCAGTCATCAAAGCAAAAGGTGGCTACTTTGAAGAATCTATGTAGAATATAAGACATATTTTCAGTTGTTTCATACGTTTTTGTTAAGTATATAATTCCACGTGAGTTAATTCATAGTTTTGATGCCTCCAGTGTGAATGTACAATTTTCATAGTCAAGAAAATAGAGAAAAATCTTTAAATGAGAAGGTGTGTCCAAACTTTTGGTCTGTACTGTATATGTGATCTGTGGCGCCACTGCGGGTTCAGTTGACACAGAGGTACTGCATCTCACCCAGAGGTGTGGTACCCCACTCTCAGGTAAGGAGGGAGTACTACCCGGGACCCACACACCCATCCAACACACTCCACCCCAGTAGGGAAGGGTGAGATTGCTCCTAAGGGAGAGCACAGTCCCTGGTCCCTAGCTGGAGGGTGAAACCATGTAGTGGGTGTGGGTGGAGGAAGCAGTTCCAGGGAGCACCATCAGGAAGAGTATAAGAGGGGGAACCATCTAGAAGCAGTGAGACAGTTGAGTGTGGGTCCAGAGGAGAAACAGTAGGGAGTGGGAGATCAGAAGGAGCTCCGCTCAGGAGAGAAAGGACGGGAGCAGAGGGAAGGATCCAGAATCAGAGGGGATCCCAGGTGCACGGTGAGTGCAGGAAGCCACCAGTGCACCAGAATCTACACGGACGTGGAGGGATCAGGCCACAGAGGTGACCGTCCCCTGAACTAGTGGAGAATAATCAGGCTCAGCTAGATAACCGGAGGCTGCTGTATTTGCAAGGTGCAGTAGCCAACCACCACGATTATATCACCGAAAAGGTGGCTGCATAGGGTCCAGGGGACTGCACGTCGCCCGACAAGACCCGAGGCTACCGGCTTGGGACACTGATCGTGAGGCGCAGGGCAGGAGGGCAAGAGCCAGCGCAAGGAAGACGACAGTGAAAGGAACATAGAACAGGGTCCCGTTTAAGTACTCCTGGGAGACTTGAGAGTTGCTGAGCCCCTTCCCTGGTGAACACAGGATGACGTGGGAGGTTACACACTGGCCCTGGTAACCTGGAGTCTCGAACAACTGTGAGTAAACCTTGACTGCACCCCACTGTATCCTGGAATTATTGCTGCGCCATCACCAGCCCTGCACTACACAGCACCAGCAACAGCTACTTCATAAAATCATCATGCTCTGCCTGTGGAGAGCTGAACCAACTCTTCTGTGTCACCATCAGTTCCAGAGGATCTGCAACGCAGTGGTGGCCTCCTATAGCCGCATACCACAGGTGGCATTACAAACATTATCTCTCAAAACTTTATTCCCCTTTTACTTTCCCTTTAATTGACCACCCTGGGTCACGGACCGGGTCACTGCCACAGTGACATCTCCCAGCATCGACCAGCCTGGCTACCGACTACCCCACGGCCCATGGGGCGCATCAGATCCATGTGACGAACAAACCACAGTTTTAAATAGATGGATTTTTAGTGCTGTAATTTGGAAAGGATCTGGCTGTATTCTGCAGTACCAACAAGAAAATGGAGCTGAAAAACGGTGTTCTCTGGATTGCTTTTTAAGAAAATAATCAAGATTAAGATCCAAAAAAAAATTATTTCTGGCCCCTGATACCTGGGGCTATTTCTAGAAATATCTGTAAAAGCACCAGCAGCAGACAGAACTGGAGCTCTTTTATTATAAAAATATAAAAAAAAACATAATTACACACTATATAAAATCCAAAACACAAAACCCCAACAAAACACATCCCAAAGGAAACCCCAAGTCCAAAATTATAATGTCCAGTTAAAATGTCCTCGAACATAAGTTGTTCATTTTCCCAAAATCCCCCCCAGCAAGGGAAGACCTTAACCTCTTTTTTTTAATTTTATACCAGAAAAAACCCCTACAACATTCACTCACATCCATACCCATACACTTATAACTAACCCTAAAGAAAAAACAACAAAACTGGCCCACTGCCAAAAATGTAAAGAAATAGGCCATCTGGCCGAAAGCACAATACACAGCAAACTCTCTTTTTTTTTTTTTATATATAATTTTTTTTTTTTTTTTTCCCCACCACCATTTTTTAACACCCAAGGTCCCACGAGAGTCTGTGGCCTTATCACAACAAGGTCCCACTAAAGTTTGTGGCCATTTCACACACAAAAAGGTCCCTTTGCCTCTTCCGGCATCCCGCAGGACGTCCACATTTTTCACAAAACCACCGCAACCCCTCCCCCCTCCCCCCTAAAGCCCCCCACCCAACCTAAACTAACCTCCCCACACACACACAATACACATACATTGCATACATTATTTATATACATTACACAACATAACATAACAGTAACAACAATACACAACATAACGATGTAACAACAACTAACCAAATCATCATGACATAACAACTTAACCGTAAGACTACGAAACATGAACCAAAGGATCAGACCCAAGTTCAGTGCTTGCAAGCCCTATATACAGATTCTGAACCGTAAAACAAAAAACTACAAATGTGAGGGGAGCAGCCCACCACCAGGAAACTGGAGACTACAGAGGCTCTCACCCTAATCTAACACACAAACAGCCTGTCCATCCCTATTAAAGAAAAACCTGTCCCTACCGCCCTACCAATCTTTCCCTACCTGTCCCTACCTGTCCCTCTCTGACCCTCACTACCAACCTAATGCTAACTACCTATCCCTAAAGACTGTCCCTGTCTGTCCCTCCCTGACCCTACACATCCATCTGACCCTACAAATAAATATAAAATATAGAAAGGGACTAAACTAACCCTATCACAGACACACATTCCCTAACTCTCCCTAGGGCACATTAAATGAGAACCGAAGGTCCTTCACCCGCCCTCCTGTCTCCCATTGCTGTAAGAAAGGCCGAAACCACCCCCTACAGGAGAATACCCACGGAGGAGCCCTCTCTAACCAGAGGTTGGCGATGTTTGCCTTAAGAAAGGTGTTTACTAGAAACACCACTGGGTTGACCATACCCAACCCTCCTAGTCTCCTCGTGCGATACGTGACCTCCCTCTTTATTAGGTTCAGCCTATTCCCCCATAATAGTTGGAAGAACAGGCTGTAGACCCGTGTCCAAAGAGGTTCTGGCAAGATGCAGACGCTGCCCAGGTATATTAATAAAGGGAGCAAATACCCCTTGGCCAGGTTAACCCTTTCCCTCAGGGTCAAGGACCAACCCTTCCACTGATCCACCTTCTGGGCGGCAATCTTAAGTCTGCCCTCCCAGTTTTGCTGGGGATAGTCCCCCGGGCCGAAACTGATGCCTAAAAATTTTTGCTGTGGCCTGAGGACCTGGAAGGGTGTCCGGGAGATCAAAACTTGGATCTCCCCCTCCCCTCCCAGCCAGAGACTCTCACACTTATCCCGGTTGATCATGGACGCAGATGCCACAGAGTAGCGCTCAACCTCAGACATGACCCAGTCTGCCTCCTCTCTCGAGGATACAAAAAGGGAAACGTCGTCGGCGTACGCCACTACCCTCAAGGTGGCCTCTGGCTCCGCCCGGTCCATCCCGACTCCCACCAACGGTCCGCGCTCCACTCTCCTTAAAAAGGGGTCGATCGCGAACACGTATAACAGTGGGCTCAGAGGACAGCCCTGGCGGACACCAGACTTCACCTCAAAAGGGTGTCCGACCCAACCGTTCACGAGCGGAAAAGTCTCTGCCCCATTGTATAACACTCTCTACCAATCAACAAACCTCCCGGGCAGACCGTACCTCAGAAGGACGGACCAGAGGTACTCATGGTTAACCCGGTCAAAGGCCTTCGCCTGATCTAAGGACAGCAAGTACCCCTTCCAGTGACCCGCCCTGCTCTGCTCCACTGCCTCCCGGACACCGAGCACAGCACTAAAAGTACTGCGGCCTGGAACAGAGCAGTGCTGGGCCCCCGAAAGGAGCCGGGGTGCAAACTTCACCAACCGATTAAAAAGCACCTTTGCCAGAACCTTTCGGTCCGTATTGAGAAGCGCTATGGGACGCCAATTCTCAATACGGGACGAGTCTTTACCCTTCGACAGAATAATCAGGGCGGACTTCCTCATTGAACCGGGCAGAATGTCCGAGGAGAGACATTCATTAAAAACCTCAGTCATGAGGGGGACCAAAGAGTCCCTAAAAGTCCTGTAAAACTCGGATGTTAAGCCATCCGGACCGGGCGATTTTTTGGGCCGGAGCCCATCAATGGCTCGTCTCACTTCCTCTTCCCTGATTGCTTCTGCCAAAACATGAAGAGAGGGGTCATTCCCTGGCTCAGGGATGGTTTCAGCCAGGAAAGCCGACATCTCATCCCGATCTGGATCCCTCCTTCCAAGAGGTGCGAGTAGAAGGATCTGACCACCTCTAGGATCCCTGATTTGGATCTGTTCAGGGAACCCGTACTGTCGATCAGTCCTGTTACCATTTTGCGACTCACTGACATCCTGCAGTTCCTGTAGGGGTCGGGCGAGCGGTACCTCCCGAAATCCCTCTCAAAAACTAAGGATGTGTGCCTATCATACTGGCACCCCTTGAGCAAGGCCTTCACCCTGGAGATTTCCTCACGGTCCCCTCCAGTCGAGACGAGCTGCTCGAGTTTCCTCCCCAGCTCCCGATACAGGCGATACCTGTTCAGGCCTCTGAGGCTCGAGAGCTGACGGAAGAACCCCGCAACCCTTCCTTTGAAGATCTCCCACCACTCAGACTTACTGCTACAGAGACCCAAGAGAGGTACCTGGCTCTGAAGAAATTCCTCAAAGGATTGTCTCACATCCGCTTCTTCCAACAGGGACGAATTCAGCTTCCATAGGCCTCTCCCTATCCGGGGAGTCTCTGCAACATTCAAGGAAAGGAAATGAAACAGTGATTGGAGAATTCCACCTCAACAGCGGACACTGCAGAAGAGACGGCTTCCTCCTTTAAAAAAAACCTATCTATCCTAGACCTACAACTACCCCTATGAAAGGTGAAACCCCCGTGACCTGGGGTGTGCCGGATGTGGACATCCACCAGGCGAGCTTCGCTTGCTATGCTGTTAAGGGTATTACTATCAAAAGCCAGCCTTCGGTCTCCGGGGCCTCCCCTATCACGGGATCTATTTATAGTATTAAAGTCCCCACCGAAGACCACCTGCCGGCTGGTAAAAAGATAGGGCTTGATCTTCAGGAAGAGACATTTACGGTCCCACTTTGACTGTGGACCATAGATGTTAATGAGCCGGAGCTCCTGTCCCCCCATGAAGACGTCAAGGACCAAGCACCTCCCCATTTCTACCTCGATCACCCGTCTGCATTCCACCGAAGCGGCCTTAAAAAGGACCGCTACCCCGCTATACGGCTCGGCCGCAAGAGACCAGTATGAGGGCCCGCACCTCCACTCCCTCCTTGCTTTGTAAATGGCCCCCATGTCCGTTAGTCTGGTCTCCTGCAAAAATAAAATGTCAGCCTCAACTCGGTTGAAAAAATCAAAGGCCATAAATCTGGCAGCATCTGACTTTATACTGGTGACATTAATCGACGCCAGAGTCAACGGGGTAGGTTCCGCCATCATGGGTGATTGAGTTAGACGGCCTTCTCTTTCACCGCACCCCTCGATTTACTTTTTTCACCCTCAGAGGAGGAGCCAGACTCTCCCCTCCTCTTTAGTGACACCGAGGTGTCCATAGCACCCGTCACCACCTTCCCAGTACCGGGTTCCTCACCCCTGGACCCCAGAGCAGTCCGCCCCCCAGAGGAAAGTGAGCCCTCCGGAGGACGGACCCCGCCGCTCCCTGAAGGCATCTCAGATGTTACCGCCGGTCCCTCACCCCCGACCTCCGACACAGCAGAGTCATCGAGGGCATGGAACCGGTTGGAGAGGGGGATCAGAGGGGAGCCGGTGAGCCCTTCCATAGGCACCTTAGTGGCCAGGGTTGGGGCCTTAGATGTTTTTGCCCCCTTTCGGTTCCTCCTCCGACTCTTACTGGTCTTACTGTCACCTTTTGTTTTAGGCTGCTCCACCACCTCCTCGTCCAGACTTTCATACTGGGAGGAGTCATCAGAAGCAGCCACCTCCTCCCTCTCCATCCTCCTGATCTCCTCGTTCACCGCCTCCTCCCCCAGGGCCTCAGGGGCACCGGCTGCCGCTTCCGAGGAGGGTACAGACATCACCCCAGTCGCCTGGGGCTTATCCTGCCCCCTACCCCCATGGCGCCTCACCTGATGCCACTGGCGGGCAGATGTATTGGCCACGCCTTCCTTCACTGGCCCCTCAGCCCCTCTCCCGCCCCCACCTCCAGCATCAGCAGAAGATGAACCGCCAGGGACTCCCCCATGGCTCACCCCTGCCTGACCAGAGATAGCGTTAGAAAAGGAGCGGGGGCAGCGGCTGTACGGGTGACCTAGGTCACCACACAGGTGACACCTAATGTCACCACAGGCCGCGGCAAGATGACCTACCCCGCCACACAAGGCACATTTCTGTACCTTGCAGCCCGCGCTGAAGTGGCGGGGATCACCGCACCTGTGGCAGACCTTCGGCTGCCCCTGGTAAAAGATCAGGATCCTGTCCCTCCCCAGAAATGCTGAGGAGGGGATGTGGGTGACAGTACCGCCTGAGACCTTCAACCTCATCATGAAGGTCCAGCCCCCTGACCAAATGCCAAACTCGTCCCTGTTCTTTTTTGGGACGTCCGTGACCTCCCCATAGCGGGAAAGCCACGTCATAATATCGACCCCAGAGAGTGACTCGTTATTTGTCAAAACGGTTACCCTCTTTACGCCAATTTGACGAGACACCGACTGCACGGCAAAGTCTCGCCAGCCGGGCTCCCCTTCACCAGTTCAAAATTCGACCAGAAAAGCTCTAGGCCCTCCGGCCGAACAAAACTGATGTCGAAGATGGGGGTACCAAAAGGATGAATCAGGGCAAAGATGTCAGTCGCCCTGAAGCTCATCTTCAGGAGGAGCTCCACGACCCTCGATCTTGGCGGGCACGCTTCACTGCCCCTCCACCGAAGAAGGACCACATTCCTCCTGGCCACCCCCTGCCCGGCTGTCGGGAGGGACCACACTGTCTCCCCCTCCCTTTTATCTTGGAAGGCGGCCAGGCCATGTCTATCCAGCCAAAAGGCCAAGTCTACCGCTCTTCCCTCTACCTCGATCGTCCGTTCTCCCTTTTTTAGGGCCTCGAGGAAACGGCGCCGCAAGTCACCATCCCTGAGGTCCAGAGGTGAGGAAGCCCGCCCTGAAGATCCCGAGCCCCCAGCTACTACCCCCGCAAAACTCCGGGGACCAGCAACCGGGGGGGCAGATGGACCAGCCCCACCCCCACTACTAACAGACACACCATTCTTACTCCCTTCCACAGACACCTCAACACTTGTATCTTCAATCACAGCCACATCCATACCCACGCTATCCCCATCCACGTCAATAGTCACACCCCTCGCCCCACTCTCACTCACATGCACACTGGGGTCACAGTTTTTTTTTTCTGCAAACATTTTTTCCCGGCAGCAGCACTGCCGCCACCTGCTGGCAGCACCTTCCCTGCCGGGGGGTTTTGGGAACCTGGTGCTGCTGCCATTTTTGCTGGCGCCCCTGCCCCAGATAAGCCCATGGGCACAGAGGACACCGACAGGCAGGTACCTCCTCCGTTGTCTGCCGCAGCCGTGGCACCACTGCTCCCAGCAGTAGCAGCTGCCGGCGCTAAGCCCCGCCCCTTTTCGGGTGGAGCCACGCCCACTTGGGTGGGTTTGCCCGCGAGGCCACGCCCCCCGCACCAGGCAGCACGGTGGGGGCCCCAGAGGCCACACCCACCGGTGCCGTGGGTGACAGGGAGACCAAGCCCCCCGCACCAGGCAGCACAGTGGGGGCCTCAGAGGCCACTCCCACCGGTGCCTTGGGTGACAGGGAGGCCACGCCCCCCACACCAGGCAGCACAGTGGGGGCCCCAGAGGCCACTCCCACTGGTGCTGTGGACGGTTGGGAGGCCACGCCCCCCAAAGCCGGCCGCACCGGGACCCCCGAAGCCGACCCGGAACTGGGTCTACTCACAGGGGCCCCTGGACCAGCGGCACCAGCTCTCAGGGGCATAGCACCCCCTACCGTCACACCCGTTGCCACAAACAGCCTGGCCACCCCAGCTCCAGCGGCCGGCCCCAGGCTAGGCCACTCCCCCTCAGCACCCAGCGGCTGTGGAGCCCCCCGCGCTGACCCATTACTGGGCCCCTGCGCAGGGGGCCCCGACCTCGCCACAGATTTTGCCAGGGGAGCAAGCCCCACCTTTCCTTTATGAGCCGGCTCTGCCGGAGCCGCAGGCCCCGCGCCCCTTATCTTAACAGGTTTCTGGGTCCCTAAAAGTGATCCAGATTTTTTAGTGGATCCGTGTGTGAGGGACCCAGACTCCCCAGCACACGCCGCCGGAGATGCGGCCCCGGCTGTCGTGCACCGCCGGCAGCGCAGGAGGCAGCGGCAGATGTACACGCCGCCCCCCGCACGCCAGCAGGCGCACCAGGTGCCAGAGCAGACCCCCCTTTTACAGGGGATCCAGCCCGAGCACCACCACTGATGACTCCCACCATCGGGCCGCCCTCCGCGCCATGCTCCATATCAGACACCTCGGACCCACTGCCTCCATTACCACAAACAGAGGCAGCGCTCTGCGTGCCATGGCCTATGTTCTCCCCGCTCCCTCGCTGTGGACCCGCAACAGAGTCCAAGCCGGGGTGGGTGGCGGGTGCCGCACAACGGGACAGGGGGGCCCCAGAGAGGGGGACATACACGAACTTATGTGCAATAGATGTTTTCTTTTTTTTTTTTGCTTTTCTCTTCGTCCCCCTCCCGGGTGCCTCATCCTCGCAGATCTCATCCCCGAACGTAAGCTGACCAAAACGTACCGGGGACTCGATCTGCTGGATCTGCTGCATGATAAGGCAGCCCCCCTCAATGCTGCTACTCCCATCCTCCTCATCCTCCCCCTCGCTCCCGCTGCTCTCTGAAGGGCTAGAATCAGACGGGAGAGCCATCTGCTCAGGGGCTATCCCGCTATGCGATGCCTGGAGATCACTTACCAGGCCACCAGGCGGTGGGTAGGGTGCGACCTCCTCCACGCATACCTCTTCTTCCTCCTCCTCCACCGCCTGGCCGGGGACCTGCGACCCCTCCAGAGCCCCACCGGTCATGGCTCTGAACCGGTCATCATTCCGCAGCTTCTCCAAGAAGGGTCCAGTGCCTGCCAGTATGGTGCTCCTGCGGTCCTGCAGCTCTTGGATGGCTTGCTTGATTTTCCGGACCGCGGCAGATAGCTCAGGCTTCTTGGTGCCAGAGGCCCTTTCGGACCTCTCCTGAGCTACCCTCAACTCCCCCCAGAGGGAACTTGGCATTTTTGCGGTGTCCTCATACTCACAGAGGTGCGCATGGACACGGGAGGCATAGGTGACGGTTGCCTCCCTCGCCACCTTGGTACCCCAATCAGGGGGCACCGCTGCAGCACCTCTGCTGGCACTCGACCCACCTCCGGAGGGAGGAGCCGCCGCGGTCGTAGCCTCGGGGTCCTCCGGGTCCTCATGGCGGACCCCTTGCTGCCTCGGCCTGATGTTGTAGCCTTAGCCGGCTTGGTGTTCCTCCCACCCCCCGCCAGCTTGGACCGGGAGGTGGGAGCCGGGGGCCCAGCCCCGGAGGCCAGTCCCACTCTGAGCCTTGTTTCCTGGGAAGGGGGCAGACAAAAAGTCCCAGATGGAAAAAAAAAAAAAAAACCTCCATTCCCAGGAGCTCTCTCCACAGCAGCACACAGTCCAGGAAGCACACTGCACTCAGCTCGCTGCAGGCTCCACCTCCACCACTTCCTGCAGGGAACTGCAACAGGCTGAACTGGAGCTCTTTTATTATAAAAGTACAAAAACACATATACAAAACACAAAAACCAAAACACAGATACAATTATACAACAAACAAACAACTAACAACCAACAAAACCCCAGCAAGACATAACCTAAAATCTGAAATTATATATATAGAGTCCAACAAAGAAATATATGATGACACAAAGTTCAAGTCCTCCAGCAGACTCTCTAGGAGACTCCCCAGCAAGGGAAGACCCTACCATACCTCCAGGGTGCGCCCTAAAACGCACCCGACCCCCAGCATACACAACATCCATACCTGCACATTCATACCTAACCCCCTAACAAAAAAGGAAAACTAAATAACTGGCCCATCGCCAAAAATAAAGAAATAGGCCACCTGGCCGAAAATTTAATGCACAACAACCCTATTTTTTTTTTTTATATATTTTTTATATATATATATATATTTTTTTTTTCTCCCCACCACCATTTTTGAAAACACCCAAGGTCCCACGAAAGTTTGTGGCCTTATCACAGCAAGCCACGAAAGTTTGTGGCCATCAAAATCACAAATAACGGGTCCTTTTTCCCGCATCCCGTAGGACGTCCATTTTCCCAAAACCCCTCCCCCCTCCCCCCCTGAAACCCCCCACCCAACCTACACTAAACCCCCCACCCATACAATACACAAAACTATACACGTATATACATTACACAACATAACCAAAGCAAACACAACATAACAATAGCACAATATAAACAACTGACCATAAACATGAACCAAAAGTCAGACCCAAGTTCAGTGCTTGCAAGCCCTATATTCGGGTTTCCAATGCCGTAAAACAAAAAACTATAATGTGAGGGGAGCAGCCCACCACCAGGAAACTGGAGACTACCGAGGCTCTCACCCTAATCTAACACACAAACAGCCTGTCCCTCCCTATTAAAGAAAAAGAAAAACCTGTCCCTACCGCCCTACCAATCTTTCCCTACCTGTCCCTCTCTGACCCTCACTACCAACCTAATGCTAACTACCTATCCCTAAAGACTGTCCCTGTCTGTCCCTCCCTGACCCTACACATCCATCTGACCCTACAAATAAATATAAAATATAGAAAGGGACTAAACTAACCCTATCACAGACACACATACCCTAACTCTCCCTAGGGCACATTAAATGAGAACCCCCTCCATAGAAGGGAAGCCCTCCCTGCACCCAGCCTCTCATACTCCAGTGAGCGCACTTTTGCCAGGTCACCCAGGATGTTCCTAATCACCTCTTCCCGGGGGAGGACTTTCTGCTGGGTGGACACTAAACACCGTGCGTTCCACGTGTAAAACCTAGTCACTAAGCTAACTAAGAAAACAGTGCCCCGATCTCGGCCACCAAGGGATCTGAATGCCCCATAGGCCCACTCCGCATAGGAAAGGCCTGCCAGCCTGGGCCAGCCAATGGAAGCACCCACCCTCTTGTAGACCTCTGTATTAAAAGGACACCGAAGCAGGAAGTGCTCCATGCTTTCAAGCATGTCGCCACACTCCTCGTGGGGACTATCCCGGTCATCAGAGTTCCTGTACTTCAGGTTGTCCCTCACATACAGTCTCCCATGGAAGCAGCGCCAAGCCAAGTCCCAAAACTTCAAGGGGATCCGCTTAGAGTTTAATAACCCGAGCCCCAGCTCCAGATCCCGGCTTGGGCAATCCTTGAGGGCCAGGGGCTTCTGGAAGTGGGTAAACAGAACCCTATTGTCAAGTAACCTCCTTGACAAGGTCCTGATCTCCCACACTCCCAGACCCCACCGGCGGATCACCTTCACAACCAGGGTAGCATAAGCCGGAAGATGCCCATGAGGCGTGCGAAGGTCCTTCACCCGCCCTCCTGTCTCCCATTGCTGGAAGAAAGGCCGAAACCACCCCCTACAGGAGAATACCCACGGAGGAGCCCTCTCTAACCAGAGGTTGGCGATGTTTGCCTTAAGAAAGGTGTTTACTAGAAACACCAATGGGTTGACCATACCCAACCCTCCTAGTCTCCTCGTGCGATACGTGACCTCCCTCTTTATTAGGTTCAGCCTATTCCCCCATAATAGTTGGAAGAACAGGCTGTAGACCCGTGTCCAAAGAGGTTCTGGCAAGATGCAGACGCTGCCCAGGTATATTAATAAAGGGAGCAAATACCCCTTGGCCAGGTTAACCCTTTCCCTCAGGGTCAAGGACCAACCCTTCCACTGATCCACCTTCTGGGCGGCAATCTTAAGTCTGCCCTCCCAGTTTTGCTGGGGATAGTCCCCCGGGCCGAAACTGATGCCTAAAATTTTTGCTGTGGCCTGAGGCCCTGGAAGGGTGTCCGGCAGATCAAAACTAGGATCTCCCCCTCCCATCCAGAGACTCTCACACTTATCCCGGTTGATCATGGACCCAGATGCCACAGAGTAGCGCTCAACCTCAGACATGACCCAGTCTGCCTCCTCTCTCGAGGATACAAAAAGGGAAACGTCGTCGGCGTACGCCACTACCCTCAAGGTGGTCTCTGGCTCTGCCGGGTCCATCCCGACTCCCACCAACGGTCCGCGTTCCACTCTCCTTAAAAAGGGGTCGATCGCGAACACGTATAACAGTGGGCTCAGAGGACAGCCCTGGCGGACACCAGACTTCACCTCAAAAGGGGGTCCGACCCAACCGTTCACAAGCGGAAAAGTCTCTGCCCCATTGTATAATACTCTCAACCAATCAACAAACCTCCCGGGCAGACCGTACCTCAGAAGGACGGACCAGAGGTACTCATGGTTAACCCGGTCAAAGGCCTTCGCCTGGTCTAAGGACAGCAAGTACCCCTTCCAGTGACCTGCCCTGCCCTGCTCCACTGCCTCCCGGACACCGAGCACAGCACTAAAAGTACTGCGGCCTGGAACAGAGCAGTGCTGGGCCCCTGAAAGGAGCCGGGGTGCAAACTTCACCAACCGATTGAAAATCACCTTTGCCAGAACCTTTCGGTCCGTATTGAGAAGCGCTATGGGACGCCAATTCTCAATACGGGACGAGTCTTTACCCTTTGACAGGATAATCAGGGCGGACTTCCTCATTGAACCGGGAAGAATGTCCGAGGAGAGACATTCATTAAAAACCTCAGTCATGAGGGGGACCAAAGAGTCCCTAAAAGTCCTGTAAAACTCGGATGTTAAGCCATCCGGACCGGGCGATTTTTTGGGCCGGAGCCCATCAATGGCCCGTCTCACTTCCTCTTCCCTGATTGCTTCTGCCAAACCATGAAGAGAGGGGTCATCCCCTGGTTCAGGGATGGTTTCAGCCAGGAAAGCCGACATCTCATCCCGATCTGGATCCCTCCTTCCCAAGAGATGCGAGTAGAAGGATCTGACCACCTCCAGGATCCCTGATTTGGATCTGTTCAGGGAAACCATACTGTCGATCAGTCCTGTTACCATCTTGCAACTCACTGACATCCTGCAGTTCCTGTAGGAGTCGGGCGAGCGGTACCTCCTGAAATACCTCTCAAAAACTAAGGATGTGTGCCTATCATACTGGCACCCCTTGAGCAAGGCCTTCACCCTGGAGATTTCCTCACGGTCCCCTCCAGTCGAGACGAGCTGCTCGAGTTTCCTCCTCAGCTCCCGATACAGGCGGTACCTGTTCAGGCCTCTGAGGCTCGAAAGCTGACGGAAGAACCCCGCAACCCTTGTTTTGAAGATCTCCCACCACTCAGACTTACTGCTACAGAGACCCAAGAGAGGTACCTGGCTCTGAAGAAATTCCTCAAAGGATTGTCTCACATCCGCTTCTTCCAACAGGGACGAATTCAGCTTCCATAGGCCTCTCCCTATCCGGGGAGTCTCTGCAACATTCAAAGAAAAGGAAATGAAACAGTGATCGGAGAATTCCACCTCAACAGCGGACACTGCAGAAGAGACGGCTTCCTCCTTTAAAAAAAACCTATCTATCCTAGACCTACAACTACCCCTATGAAAGGTGAAACCCCCGTGACCTGGGGTGTGCCGGATGTGGACATCCACCAGGCAAGCTTCGCTTGCTATGCTGTTAAGGGTATTACTATCAAAAGCCAGCCTTCGGTCTCCGGGGCCTCCCCTATCACGGGATCTGGTTATAGTTTTAAAGTCCCCACCGAAGACCACCTGCCGGCTGGTAAAAAGATAGGGCTTGATCTTCAGGAAGAGACATTTACGGTCCCACTCTGACTGTGGACCATAGATGTTAATGAGCCGGAGCTCCTGTCCCCCCATGAAGACGTCAAGGACCAAGCACCTCCCCATTTCTACCTCGATCACCCGTCTGCATTCCACCGAAGCGGCCTTAAAAAGGACCGCTACCCCGCTATACGGCTCGGCCGCAAGAGACCAGTATGAGGGCCCGCACCTCCACTCCCTCCTTGCTTTGTAAATGGCCCCCATGTCCGTTAGTCTGGTCTCCTGCAAAAATAAAATGTCAGCCTCAACTCGGTTGAAAAAATCAAAGGCCATAAATCTGGCCGCATCTGACTTTATACTGGCGACATTAATCGACGCCAGAGTCAACGGGGTAGGTTCCGCCATCATGGGTGATTGAGTTAGACGGCCTTCTTTTTAACCGCACCCCTCAATTTACCTTTTTCACCCTCAGAGGAGGAGCCAGACTCTCCCCTCCTCTTTAGTGACACCGAGGTGTCCATAGCACCCGTCACCACCTTCCCAGTCTTACCGGGTTCCTCACCCCTGGACCCCAGGGCAGTCCCCCCCCCCCAGAGGAAAGTGAGCCCTCCGGAGGACGGACCCCGCCACTCCCTGAAGGCACCTCAGATGTTACCGCCGGTCCCTCACCCCCGACCTCCGACACAGCAGAGTCATCGAGGGCATGGAACCGGTTGGAGAGGGGGATCAGAGGGGAGCCGGTGAGCCCTTCCGTAGGCACCTTAGTGGCCAGGGGGGGGGCCTTAGATGTTTTTGCCCCTTTTCGGTTCCTCCTCCGACTCTTACTGGTCTTATTGTCACCTTTTGTTTTAGGCTGATCCACCAACTCCTCGTCCAGACTTTCATACTGGGAGGAGTCATCAGAAGCAGCCACCTCCTCCCTCTCCATCCTCCTGATCTCCTCGCTCACCGCCTCCTCCCCCAGGGCCTCAGGGGCACCGGCTGCCGCTTCCGAGGAGGGTACAGACATCACCCCAGTCGCCTGGGGCTTATCCAGCCCCCTACCCCCACGGCGCCTCACCTGATGCCACTGGTGGGCAGATGTACT
Source organism: Phyllobates terribilis (assembly GCF_046119375.1). Taxonomy (NCBI): domain Eukaryota; kingdom Metazoa; phylum Chordata; class Amphibia; order Anura; family Dendrobatidae; genus Phyllobates; species Phyllobates terribilis. The sequence goes on from NW_027362772.1 coordinate 120,430,385, forward strand.
GGCCACGCCTTCCTTCACCGGCCCCTCAGCTCCTCTCCCGCCCCCACCTCCGGCTCCAGCAGAGGATGCACCGCTGGGGACCCCCCCATGGCTCTCCCCCGCCTGACCAGAGATGGTGTTAGAAAAGGAGCGGGGGCAGCGGCTGTACGGGTGACCTAGGTCACCACACAGGTGACACCTAATGTCACCACAGGCCGCGGCAAGATGACCTACCCCGCCACACAAGGCACATTTCTGTACCTTGCAGCCCGCGCTGAAGTGGCGGGGATCACCGCACCTGTGGCAGACCTTTGGTTGCCCCTGGTAGAAGATCAGGATCCTGTCCCTCCCCAGGAATGCTGAGGAGGGGATGTGGGTGACAGTACCGCCTGAGACCTTCAACCTCATCATGAAGGTCCAGCCCCCTGACCAGATGCCAAACTCGTCCCTGTTCTTTTTTGGGACGTCCGTGACCTCCCCATAGCGGGAAAGCCACGTCATAATATCGACCCCAGAGAGCGACTCGTTATTAGTTAGAACGGTCACTCTCTTTACTCAATTTTGGCGAGACACCGCCTGCACGGCAAAGTCTCGCCAGCCGGGCTCCCCCTTCACCAGTTCAAAATTCGACCAAAAAAGCTCTAGGCCCTCCGGCCGAACAAAACTGATGTCGAAGATGGGGGTACCAAAAGGATGGATCAGGGCAAAGATGTCAGTCGCCCTGAAGTTCATCTTCAGGAGGAGCTCCACGACCCTTGCTCTTGGCGGGCACGCTTCACTGCCCCTCCACCGAAGACGAACTACATTCCTCCTGGCCACCCCCTGCCCGGCTGTCGGGAGGGACCACGCTGTCTCTCCCTCCTTTTTATCTTGGAAGGCGGCCAGGCCATGTCTATCTAGCCAAAAGGCCAGGTCCACCTCTCTTCCCTCTACCTCGATCGTCCATTCTCCCTTCTTGAGGGCCTCCAGGAAACGGCGTCGCAAGTCACCGTCCCTGAGGTCCAGAGGTGAGGAAGCCCCCCGAGAAGACCCCGAGGCCCCGGCTACTACCCCCGCAAAACTCCGGGGACCAGCAGCCGGGGGGGCAGATGGACCAGCCCCACCCCCACTCCCCCCACTAGCAACAGACACACCAGCACTCGCTTCCTCCACCACAGACACATCCATACCGACAGTCACCCCACTTGCCCCACTCCCACTCACATGCACACTGGGGTCACAGTTGTTTTTTTTCTCCACACACTTTCTGCCAGCAGGTTTTCCAACAGCATTACTACTGCTGCCACCTGCTGGCAGCACCTTCCCTGCCGGGGGGTTTTGGGAGCCTGGTGCTGCAGCTATTTTTGCCGGCGCCCCTGCCTCAGATAAGCCCGTGGGCACAGAGGACACTGGCAGGCAGGCACCACCTCCATTTTTAGCCACAGCTGTGGCACTACTGCTCCCAGCAGCTGCTGGCGCTAAGCCCCGCCCCTTTTCGGGTGAACCCACGCCCACTTGTGCGGGATTTACCCGCGAGGACACGCCCCCTGCACCAGGCAGCACAGTGGGGGCCCCAGAGGCCACTCCCACTGGTGCCGTGTGTGACAGGGAGGCCACGCCCCCCGCACCAGGCAGCACAGTGGGGGCCCCAGAGGCCACTCCCACCGGTGCCGTGGATGACAGGGAGGCCACGCCCCCCACACCAGTCAGCACGGTGGGGGCCCCGGAGGCCACTCCCACTGGTGCCGTGGGTGACAGGGAGGCCACGCCCCCCGCACCAGGCAGCACAGTGGGGGCCCCAGAGGCCACTCCCACCGGTGCCGTGGATGACAGGGAGGCCACGCCCCCCACACCAGGCAGCACGGCGGGGGCCCCAGAGGCCACTCCCACCGGTGCCTTTGGTGACAGGGAGGCCACGCCCCCCGCACCAGGCAGCACGGTGGGGGCCCCAGAGGCCACTCCCACTGGCGCCGTGGACGGCTGGGAGGCCACACCCCCCGAAGCCAGCCGCGCAGGGACCCCCAAAGCTGACCCGGAGCCGGGTCTAATCACAGGGGCCCCTGGACCAGCGGCACCAGCTCTCAGGGGCATAGCACCCCCTACCGTCACACCCTTTGCCACAAAAAGCCTGGCCACCCCAGCTCCGGCGGCCGGCCCCAGGCTAGGCCACTCCCCCTCGGCACCCAGCGGCGGTGGAGCCCCCCGCGCTGACCCATTACTGGGCCCCTGTGCAGGGGGCCCCGACCTCGCCACGGATTTTGCCAGGGGAGCAAGCCCCACCTTTCCTTTATGAGCCGGCTCTGCCGGAGCGGCAGGCCCCGTGCCCTTCACCTTACCAGGTCTCTGGGTCCCTGAAAGTGATCCAGATTTAGTGGATCCGCGCGTGAGGGACCCAGAAACCCCAGCACACGCCGCCGGAGATGCGGCCCCGGCTGTCGGTGCGCCGCCAGCAGAGCAGGAGGCAGCGGCAGATGTACAAGACGCCCCCTGCACGCCAGCAGGCGTACCAGGTGCCAGGCCAGACCTCCCTTTTACAGGGGATCCAGCCTGAGCACCACCATAGATCACACCCACCGTCGGGCCGCCCTCCGTGCCATGCTCCATATCAGACACCTCCGCCCCACTGCCTCCATTACCACAAATAGAGACAGCGCTCCGCATGCCATGGCCTATATTCTCCCCGCTCCCTCGCTGTGGACCCACAACAGAGTCCAAGCCGGGGTGGGTAGCGGGTGCCACACAACGGGACAGGGGGGCCCCAGAGAGGGGGACATACACAAATTTGTGCGCAACAGTTGTTTTTCTCTTTTTTTTTGCTTTTCTCTTCATCCCCCTCACGGGTGCCTCATCCTCGCAGATCTCATCCCCGAACGTAAGCTGACCAAAACGTACCAGGGACTCGATCTGCTGGATCTGCTGCATGATAAGGCAGCCCCCCTCACTGCTACTGCTCCCATCCTCCTCATCCTCCCCCCTCGCTCCCGCTGCCCTCTGAAGGGATAGAATCCGACGGGAGAGCCATCTGCTCAGGGGCTATCCCGCTATGCGATGCCTGGAGATCACTTACCAGGCCACCAGGCGGTGGGTAGGGTGCAGCCTCCTCCACGCATACCTCTTCCTCCTCCACCACCGCCTGGCTGGGGCCCTGCGACCCCTCCAGAGCCCCACCGGTCATGGCTCTGAACCGGCTATCATTCTGCAACTTTTCCTTAAAGGGTCCGCTGCCCGCCATGATGGTGCTCCTGCGGTCCTCCAGGTCTTGTATGGCCCGCTTGATCTTCCGGACCGCGGCGCATAGCTCAGGCTTCTTACTGCCAGAGGCCCTCTCGGACCTCTCCTGAGCCACCCTCAACTCCCCCCAGAGGGAACTTAGCTTTTTTGTAGCGTCCTCATATTCACAGAGGTGCGCATGTATACGGGAGGCATAGGTGACGGTTGCCTCCCTCGCCGCCTTGGTACCCCAATCAGGGGGCACCGCTGCAGCACCTCCGCTGGTACTCGACCTACCTCCGGAGGGAGAAGCCGCCGCGGTCGCATCCTCGGGGGTCCTCCGGGTCCTCATGCTGGAACCCCTGCTGTCCTGGCCAGATCTTGTCGCCTTAGCCCGCTTGGTGTTCCTCCCACCCCCCGCCAGCTTGGACCGGGAGGTGGGAGCCGGGGGCCCAGCCCCGGAGGCCAGTCCCACTATGAGCCTTTTTTCCTGGGAAGGGGGCAGACAAAAAGTCCCAGATGGAAACGATTACCTCCCTTCCCAGGAGCTCTCTCCACAGCAGCACACAGTCCAGGAAGCACACGGCACACAGCTCACTGCTAGTGTTGAGCCACCCCCGTAGTGTTCGAGTTCGGTTCGGTTCGTCGAACACCCGTGTGTTCGCCGAACTGTTCGTCGAACTGTTCGTCGAACACCTTCGAACACCGTTAAAACCATTGGCAGGCAAACAAAAACACATAGAAACACATAGAAAACACCTTCAAAGGTGTCCAAAAGCTGACAAACTGCTCAGAAGACACAACTAACACATGGAAAAGTAACAAGTACATATAGTCATGCGAAAAGAAAAGAGGTGGAGGAGTAAAAGGAGGGGGAGACACAGATATAGGAATGTCATGCCCTTCTAAAATCCAAAAAGTGAGAAGCCGAGACGGCCAGTCCGCTCCTGCCCGTGCCACCTCCGTGTCGCCGGGTTTGTGCCAGAGCCGCGGTGAACCCTGACGGCCAGCCCCCCTCTCCCAATACTGGTGCCTGTCCGCTGGTGGGTCGAGAGAGCCCCCCTGTGGTGGAGGCAGCTCTAAGCTTTTTAATTTAAATTGTCCCTCAAATTTGAATGAATACACTTTAAATCCATTTACAAGGATCTATTGGAGGGCAAGTCTCATGCCAGCAGCCGCGTAATTCCAGCTCCAGTAGCGTCCACTAAAGCTGCTGCAGTTAAAAAGCTTTTATAAGGATCGAGCTCGGCTGTCCACCGCAAGGCATCCTAGTGCCAGTCCCAGCCCCTATGCCTTGGGGTGCCTCCTGATGCTCTTCACTAAGTATCCCGTGGTCCCGAAGCATTTCCTTTGAAAAAATTAAGTGTCCAAACTACAGGTGGTGTAGCTTGCTTAACAGCCGGGATAATCCGCTGACTAGCAGACACTGCTACTAGGCACAAAGTATTTCCTGGGCTAGATGCAGTTAAAAATTTGTAAGTAGATACTCTCGTTGGATGCTGAGAAAGCATTCCATAGAGTCTCCTGGCACGCCATATATGATTCTCTTAAAAAGCTTGGGGTAGGGGTCTAGGGGACCCTTTTATAGCCAAAATCACGGCCCTGTATCACAATACGTCACCTAGGCTGAAGATAAATGGAACTGTAGCACCGAGGGCTCGGTTGCTACAGACGTATTGCACCTCACCCAGAGGTGTGATATCTCACTCTCAGATAAGGATGGAGTGTGGATCAGGACCCGACACCTGCATGCATTACACCACATTGCCGTGGGGCAGGGCGACCAATATGCCCCTGAGATGGGCACGACAGTCCCTGTCCCTGGCTGGAGTGGGGGGAGGGAACACTGAGGAAGGGGAACCCTGCAGTGCAGGAGCAGGGAGGAAGCAGTTCCTGGGTGCATTGAGAAGGGAGTATAAAAGGTGGGCACCATCTTAGTTCAGTGCAGAGAAGTCTGAGCAGAAGTGGCAGGGAGCAGGGGCTCTGCATGAGCTCTGCTCCGGAGGCGGGCCTAGTAACAGAGGCCCAGGCCTGCAAGAGGGAGAAGGAAGGAAGAGGAGCGGAGAAGGCTCCAGGAACGAGGAATGAAGGGATCCCAGGGGTGCGGACGGGCGAGTCGCCACCGCACGCCCGAATCCACCTGCGTGGAGGAGTCAGGCCAAAGGGGGAGACCGGTCCCCGAACTAGTGGAGGCAGGAAACGACCCTCAGCTAGAAACCGGAGGCTCTGACATTTTATGTGGCGCAGCCCCTTGCTCCACCCGCTAGGAAGGCACCACATAGGGTCAGGGAAACTGGCGCCAAGTTTACCAAGAGGAGGCCCGAGGCAGCCGGACAGAAGTGTTGGTAAGAAAGGCCAGACAAAGGACACACAAAGGGGGTCCTGTGAAGCGCTCCAAAGTTATCTGGGAGTTGTCTGAGCCCCTCACCTGGTGAGCACAGTACGACGTGGGCAGCCGTTACCTGCAGACGTGGTCTGGATAATAAGAACTGTGAGTAAAGGCCCTGAACTGCATCACTGACTCCGTGTCGTTACTGCTGCTGCCCTGCACCATCACCCCCATCCTCCGCATACACTGCCCTGAGGCTATACTCCTCCCGTGGGGAGTTATGCTACGCTCTGCTGCACCCACAACACCAGCCTTAGCGGTCTGCCCTGTAGCGGCGGTTCACTCTGACCGCAATCCACGGGTGGCGTAGTCGGACATTTAAACATCAAAACCACATAAATAGTTCCGCCACTGGTTTGACCGCCCTGAGCCATGGAACCGGATCGCCGCCACGAAGACTACAACCACCAGCATCCACCAAAAAGGGTCCGGCTCCGGGTGTCCCAAGGCCCAGGGGGTGTGTCAGAACATTTTCATCACCTTTCACAATCACCAATGGGACAAGGCAGGGATGTCCTCTGTCCCCTCTCTTATACATCCTAGTGACGGAGCACCTGCTCTCATCAATTCGCCATAACCCCAATATTAGGTGGATTGAGGTGGGAGGCACCGAGTACAAGTGCTCTCTATTTGCTGATGATGTCCTAGTATATATCACACAATCACATATATCCATCCCTGCTGTTATGGCTGAAATAGATCACTTTGTTACATGGTAAAATTTTAAAATCAATGCAGTGAAGTCTGAGGCCCTCGATGTCTCCCTCCCTAAATCCATATAGGATTCCATCCAGTCCAACTTTCCCTTTGCCTGGCCCTCACAGGGTATCAAATACTTAGGAATTCCTATTCATAGAGACCTCTCCCATCTATGTTATCTTAATTTTGGGCCCTTTATTGAACAATTCCATACAGACCACGGTTGGCAAGTTAGAACTGTAAGATTCACTACGTGCACCACTGGTATTTTGTGGAAAAGCACATGTAAGATTCTGCAACAGTCTCTGCTGATACTCCTGCATGCGTGCATCCCTTTCTATGGCAGGAATAATTTCTGCAAATTTACTTTTGTACCGGGGATCTAACAGTGTGGCAACCCAGTAGTCAGGATTATTTCTAATTCTCACAATTCGAGGGTCATGTTGCAGGTAGTGCAGCAAGAAGGCACTCATGTTTGTTGCGCATCCAGGAGCACCAAGTCCCTGTTGTGTTGGTGGCGAGGTAACAATCATGCTTCCTTCCTCTGTCCTCTCCCCCCAACCTCGCACAACAGAAATGTGATCAAGGTCTCCCTCATCTGATGAGTCTTCCATCAGTTCATCCTCCACTTCTTCCTGGGCTCCTGCACCTTCCTCACTAGTTTGGCTGCTACCATGCACCCTGGTAAAATCATCTCCCCCACCCTCACATGCCTGCCGCCCTGGTGCTGCCGACCGTCTGGACCTTGCAGATGTTAGCCCTTCCGCATACAACTCCTCCTCCTCTACTTCCTCCACCTCCTCTTGTGCCACCACCTGACTCCGAATTCTGTTTAACATGTGCTCCAGCATGTAAATCACCGGAATAGTCATGCTGATAATGGCATCGTCAGCACTAAACATCTTCGTCGCCATTTCAAAACTGTGCAGAAGGGTGCATAGGTCCCTGATCTGAGACCACTCCTCCAGCGTGATTTGCCCCACCTCTGAATCTCGTTGGCCCAGGCTATACGTCAGAACGTATTGCACCAGGGCTTGTCGGTGCTGCCACAGTCGCTGCAACATGTGCAGAGTTGAATTCCACCGGGTAGGCACATCGCATTTTAGCCGGTGAAGTGGCAGGCCCAACGACTTCTGTAGAGATGTAAGTCGCTGAGCTGCGGGATGCGAACGGCGGAAGTGAGCACACAGCGACCGTGCCCTCTGCAGAAGGCCATCTAGTCTGGGATAGTGGGCTAAAAATTGCTGGACAACCAGGTTCAACACGTGAGCCATACAAGGCACGTGTGTGACATTGCCCCGGCGAAGGGCCGCACCCAGGTTTGCAGCATTGTCGCACACGGCCTTCCCTGGTTTCAGGTCCAGTGGAGACAACCATTCATGAAATTGGTTCTCCAGAGCTGACCACAACTCCTCAGCTGTGTGACTCATATTTCCCAGACATTTCAATGTAAAAACCGCCTGATGACGTTGAGCCCTACTGCCAGCATAGTAAGGAGGTGTGCAGGATCCCTTCTGCGCAGTTAGAAAGCTTGTGGCATGACCAGACAGGCTTTGGGTGCAGGTGGAAGACCGAGAGGAGGTTGAGGAGGCAGAAGCAGTGGAGGAAAAATGACATAAAGAGGATTGACGCACAACTCGTGGGGACGGCAAGACTTGGACAGCAGCCCCTTGTCCTGCTGTCACCATAGTTACCCAGTGCCCAGTCAGCGACATGTAACGCCCCTGTCCATGCCTACTCGTCCAAGTGTCTGTGGTGAAATGCACCCTGTCACACACAGAGTTTCTCAAAGAAGCGGTGATGTTGTGTGCGACATGCTGGTGGAGCGCAGGCACACCTTTCTTTGAGAAGTAGTGCCGTCTGGGCATCTGGTACTGGGGCACTGCGACGGACATAAGGTCTCGAAAATCCTCTGTGTCCACCAGGCGGAAAGGCAGCATTTCTGTAGCCAAGAGCTTGCAGATGGTGAAATTCAACCTCTTAGCTTTCTCATGGCTAGGAGGAAATGGTCTTTTACTTGTCCACATCTGAGGGACCGAGGGCTGGCTATTGTGCTTAGACGGGGTTGATAAGGTTGTCCCCGGCAAACTGCCGGTCTGTGAGGAAGATGCAGGCGGACATGTTAGGTTGCCTTGATCCAAAGGTGGTGCTATCGATGTCGGACAGCGCTCAAGACCAGCTGGTGTTACCACCTCCAAAGAAAATGATGACCTGCCAATCACGCTGGCTGTTGCGGGTAAAAAGGTGGCAGGTCTGCGCCCCAAAACAGGTGTGACTGCTGTCCCCCCAGTCACAGAGGATGAAGAGGCCGCGGATGCACAAGATATGGCAGACGGTGGTTGGCCCGGCCGGCTAGACCGCATTGTAGCACACTGAGCTTCCCACTGCAACTTATGCTTCATGTCCATGTGCCGGTTCATGCATGAAGTACTCAAACTATGTATTTTTTGGCCTCTACTTAGCTTTTGCTGACAAATGTTACAGATAACACGAGTTGGGTCATCTTTATCGATCTGAAAAAATGCCCAGGCTATGCAAGGCTTAGCACCCATGCGACCTGAAGAGCCACCACGACTTGTGGTGAGAGGCAGAGTTGTGTTTGAGGATGCAGTTGTTGACGTGCTTCCAGTACTACGTCTCTGTCCAGGAAGGCGCAACCTGACCTCGTCGTCACTAGCATCTTCCTCCACCTCCTCTGCTGACCTCATCTCTTGGCTGACTGTGGGTTGACAGTAAGTGGGATCTCCGACCTCATCATCATCACCCTGTGCGTTATCACACCCGTCGTCCTCAGAGCCAACCTGTTCCTGCCCTGACAAAAAACTAAAGTTGTCGCTCCAATCAGGTATTTGAGTCTTATCATCGTCTTCCTCATTGTCTCCACCAACAGGAGTTACAGTTTGGGAATGAGGGTCTACATTATGGTCAGAACCTTCTGCGTCTGGTCCTGGATCCGACTCATAAAGATTCTGGGCATCAGTGCAGATCATTTCCTCGTCTGGATTCACAGAAGCGCTGGAGTCGACCTCTGATTCCCAGGCTATAGTATGAGTAAACAGCTCTGCAGACTCAACCATCTGTTCTACCTCATACTCAGACGGGCAGCTGGAGATTGGGAGCTGTGAGGAAGCAAGTGCGATTTGGGTGACACCTTTGAGGACTGGAGTATTTGTGATGTTGAAGTTGATGTGGAGGAGAGCCCACTTAAAGGAGCACTTGATATCCGTTGAAGCACCTGCTGTTTTTGTGCCTCATCTGGAATTTGTAGCGATTGGCGTGGCCGTAAGAAAGGGATCTTATCACATTGTCCGCTAAAAGAAGTAGACATTTTAGTTTGGCTGGAAGATGGTCTTTCTTCTGCACCTACCCCACGGACACAACCTTTTTTCCCCTTCCCAACACGCCTATTCCCCTTTCCACCAGCAGCAGGCCTTTTTCCACTCATTTTGGTGGTTAACTAATTCACAACTCTGGAGTTGTTTGCACAAAAAAACAATGGATGGTAACCGAGCAGAGCTGAGTGGCCAAACTGTGGTATTAGGCCAAAACTATTGGCTGGGTTAGATGCAGAAAAAAATTATTTTTAATTTGCAACCTGATGGAGGTCAGTATAGATGGACTAATAGACCAAGTCCCACACACCGCTAGAAGCCCAAATATTTTTTCAGAGCTAGATGCAGAAAATTTTTTTATTCAATTTGCAACCTGATGGAGGTCAGTATAGATGGACTAATAGACCAAGTCCCACACACTGCTAGAAGCCCAAATATTTTTTCAGAGCTAGATGCAGAAAAAAATTATTTTTAATTTGCAACCTGATGGAGGTCAGTATAGATGGACTAATAGACCAAGTCCCACACACCGCTAGAAGCCCAAATATTTTTTCAGAGCTAGATGCAGAAAAAAATTATATTCAATTTGCAACCTGCTGGAGGTCAGTATAGAAGGACTAATAGAACAAGTCCCACACACTGCTAGAAGCCCAAATATTTTTTCAGAGCTAAATGAAGAAAAAAATTATTTTTAATTTGCAACCTGATGGAGGTCAGTATAGATAGACTAATAGACCAAGTCCCATACACTGCTAGAAGCCCAAATATTTTTTCAGAGCTAGATGCAGAAAAAAATTATTTTTAATTTGCAACCTGATGGAGGTCAGTATAGATGGACTAATAGACCAAGTCCCACACACTGCTAGAAGCCCAAATATTTTTTCAGAGCTAGATGCAGAAAAAAATTATTTTTAATTTGCAACCTGATGGAGGTCAGTATAGATGGACTAATAGACCAAGTCCCACACACCGCTAGAAGCCCAAATATTTTTTCAGAGCTAGATGCAGAAAATTTTTTTATTCAATTTGCAACCTGATGGAGGTCAGTATAGATGGACTAATAGACCAAGTCCCACACACTGCTAGAAGCCCAAATATTTTTTCAGAGCTAGATGCAGAAAAAAATTATTTTTAATTTGCAACCTGATGGAGGTCAGTATAGATGGACTAATAGACCAAGTCCCACACACCGCTAGAAGCCCAAATATTTTTTCAGAGCTAGATGCAGAAAAAAATTATATTCAATTTGCAACCTGCTGGAGGTCAGTATAGAAGGACTAATAGAACAAGTCCCACACACTGCTAGAAGCCCAAATATTTTTTCAGAGCTAAATGAAGAAAAAAATTATTTTTAATTTGCAACCTGATGGAGGTCAGTATAGATAGACTAATAGACCAAGTCCCACACACTGCTAGAAGCCCAAATATTTTTTCAGAGCTAGATGCAGAAAAAAATTATTTTTAATTTGCAACCTGATGGAGGTCAGTATAGATGGACTAATAGACCAAGTCCCACACACTGCTAGAAGCCCAAATATTTTTTCAGAGCTAGATGCAGAAAAAAATTATTTTTAATTTGCAACCTGATGGAGGTCAGTATAGATGGACTAATAGACCAAGTCCCACACACCGCTAGAAGCCCAAATATTTTTTCAGAGCTAGATGCAGAAAAAAATTATATTCAATTTGCAACCTGATGGAGGTCAGTATAGATGGACTAATAGACCAAGTCCCACACACTGCTAGAAGCCCAAATATTTTTTCAGAGCTAGATGCAGAAAAAAATTATTTTTAATTTGCAACCTGATGGAGGTCAGTATAGATGGACTAATAGACCAAGTCCCACACACTGCTAGAAGCCCAAATATTTTTTCAGAGCTAGATGCAGAAAAAAATTATTTTTAATTTGCAACCTGATGGAGGTCAGTATAGATGGACTAATAGAACAAGTCCCACACGCTGCTAGAAGCCCAAATATTTTTTCAGAGATAAATGAAGAAAAAAATTATTTTTAATTTGCAACCTGATGGAGGTCAGTATAGATGGACTAATAGACCAAGTCCCACACACTGCTAGAAGCCCAAATATTTTTTCAGAGCTAGATGCAGAAAAAAATTATTTTTAATTTGCAACCTGATGGAGGTCAGTATAGATGGACTAATAGACCAAGTCCCACACACCGCTAGAAGCCCAAATATTTTTTCAGAGCTAGATGCAGAAAAAAATTATATTCAATTTGCAACCTGCTGGAGGTCAGTATAGAAGGACTAATAGAACAAGTCCCACACACTGCTAGAAGCCCAAATATTTTTTCAGAGCTAAATGAAGAAAAAAATTATTTTTAATTTGCAACCTGATGGAGGTCAGTATAGATGGACTAATAGACCAAGTCCCACACACTGCTAGAAGCCCAAATATTTTTTCAGAGCTAGATGCAGAAAAAAATTATATTCAGTTTGCAACCTGATGGAGGTCAGTATAGATGGACTAATAGAATGATGCTATGCCCAAAAGATTTTACTTCACTAGGTGCAGTAAAAAAATTGGTATTCTATACACAGGTGGTATATCTTGCAACACAGATAGGCTACTCCACTGACTAACACACTCTGCAATAGGCCAAAAAGGATTAGCTTTTCTAGATTCAGCCAAATGCTGTGAAAAAAACTTGCACAGCACTGGCACAGACCTGCCTGGCAAAAACTGATAGGAACTGATGTAACCTAGTCCTGAAAAGGACTCCAATTACAATTAGTCTTTACTCCCACAATCTATCTATTTAAGAGCACAGACCTGCCTGATAAAAGTCGTAGGAAATGCTGTAACCTAGTCCTTAAAAGGACTGCAATCACAACTATTCCCTACTCCCAAGCTATCTGTATATTTGTGCGAAAATTGGCTTGAAATTAACAAGGTATAGCGCACACAGCAACAGCGGTGCCGTCTAACACGCAGCTGCAGCAGTGAGAAAATGGTGGCGACGGGGAAAATGGCTTGGTCTTATAGGGCAAGGACATGTGACATACACTGGCAATCACACATGCCCTTGCTTGTGTGAAAAAAAGCACTTCGCTCCGTGTGTGCGCTGCTGATAGGCTGACAGATTGCACCTCCCCACTGCAAATGCGGGAAAGAGAAAAAAAAATGGAGATCTTCATTGTTCCTGCAGAGATCCATCCCCTGCCCCTCCCCCCGCCCCGCTGTACACTCAAACTGCGTATTAACATTAATTTTCATCATTACTGAGAAAAAATCCAGTTATGATTTTGGTGCACGAACAGTTATCGAACATAACCTCGAACAGCCGAATTTTTCTCAAATTGTTCGTGTTCGCCGACCGGCTCGAACACCGCCCAAAACAGCTCGAATTTGAGATTGGCGAACAGTTCGAGTAGAACAACGCTCATCTCTACTCACTGCAGGCTCCACCTCCACCACTTCCTGAAAGAAGCTGCAACAGGCTGAACTGGAATGGAGCCTCTTGCTATATGCACTGCAGTCTGCCACATATACTGACTGACTGCCTAGCACTGATATTTATGCAGCTGGATTAGTCCTCAGAAGGACTGTTAGTTGAGATGGATATGTGAATAATATGTGGTGGTATACCTCCACTAATTAATAGACAAGCAAATCTCTCCCTAGGTCAGCAGCACCTCTCCCTACACTGCCTGATTCCGGAGTAGACTGTGACGAGCATGGCGGCGCAAGGTCTGATATAGACCTGATGACGCTGTGCGGCCAGCCAATCACTGTAATGCGGCATTACAGAGTGTGGCAGACGATCCTTGCATGTTGATTGGCGCTCTAAAGAGTGACAAACATGCAGGGAGGGGACCCGAGCTCCCTCCGAGCAAACCCGGATTTACTCGACGAGCAGTGAAATGCTCGAGCGAGCACCAAGCAGTAGAGAGAATGCTCGCTCATCACTAATCACCACTCTTCGAAAGCCATCTTAATGGTGAGTAACTCCTGGTCTCCAATGGAGTAGTTATGCTATGGAGCGGAGAAGGCCTTGGGGAAGAAATCGCAGGACACTTGGCGACCCAAGGAAGACTTTTGAGTGAGTATAGCCCCAGCCCCTAACAAGGATGCATCCATCTCTAGGAATAACTGTTTGTTCAAATCTGGACGATGCAGAATGGGAGCGGTGGAGAAGGACCGTTTCAGGGAGCGGAAGGCCTCTTTAGCCTTAGAGGAACAGTTCTTTGGATTGGCTCCTTTTCGGGTCATGGCAGAGATGGGAGCGGTAAGGGTGGAGAGGTAAGAAATGAATTGTCGATAATAGTTAGCAAAGCCAAGGAATCTCTTAATTGCTTTGACTCCAACGGGCAGCGACCATTTAAAGATGGAAGAGACTTTCTCAGGATCCATCCTGGGTCCGGTATCTGAGATAATGTAACCCAAGAAGGGAAGGGCGGACAGTTAAAAAACGCATTTCTCATACTTAGCGTAGAGTCGATTCTCCCTAAGACGCTGAAGAACTTGCCGAACTGCTCGTCTGTGAGAGGCCACATCCAGGGAAAATAACAAAATATTGTCCAAATACACAACAACGCAGGAATAAATAAGGTTTCGGAATATGTCATTGACGAACTCTTGAAAAACTGCCGGTGCGTTACTGAGGCCGAAGGGCATCACTCGGTATTCATAATGCCCTTCCCTGGTGTTGAAGGCCGCCTTCCGTTCGTCTCCCCGGCAAATGCGGATTAGATTGTAGGCATCTCTTAAATCTAATTTGGTGAAGATCCTGGCACCCCTTAATTGATCAAACAACTCAGGGATTAGTGGGATAGGGTATTTATTCTTCATCGTGATCTAGTTGAGACCACGATAGTCTATACAGTGTAAGAGCAATCAGTCTTTCTTCTTGATGAAAAAAAACCTGGTCCCGGCAGGAGAGGTGGACTTCTGAATGAACTCCTTGGCCAAATTCTCGTGAATGTATTCCGACATAGCTTGAGTCGCAGCTGGGGACAGAGGGTAAATTCAGCCACTAGGGGGTGTAGATCCGGGAATCAAGTCGATAGGGCAATCATACGGCCTGTGAGGCTGCAAAGTCTCTTCTTACTTTTAGCTGAATATATCGGCAAAGGACCAATAGGCGGACGGTAAACCGGGCAGCGACGATGGAGACGTATGGGGGCCAGACAATTCTCATGACAGGAATGTAACCAGCGGAGCACCTCTCCAGTCCTCCAGTCCAGCACAGCTTTGTGCTGTCGTATCCATCGTAGGCCTAAGAGAAAGGCGTGAGACATGTGGGAAAGAACATAGAAGACTATCATCTCAATATGAAGCATCCCAATATGGACCGCAAGCGGCTCAGTAGCCAGATGAACCGTCTCTCGAAGAGTTTTCCCATCAACAGATGTTATTGCCAGAGGGTTTTGGAGCAGACGAACTGGGATTAGCAAGCAATCCACTATAGTCTGGAGGATAAAATTTCTTGCTGCCCCGGAATCCAAATACGCTGTCTCAATAAACTTGGATTCACCGGTTGTCACAGCCACAGTAAGGGTCAGGGGTAGAGAGGTGTCTTTTACGTCTAGGGAGGCCTCTCCTCCCGACCCTAGATGCTGGAGTTTTCCGGCTTCACCGGACAGGCATGAATGAAATGACCTATGTTTCCACAGTACAGGCACTGGCCTTTAGCGTGGCAATCCCTCTGTCACTTTTTAGCGAGGGCAAAGCAGTCAACCAGCATAGGTTCAGAAGAAGCCTCAGCAGGAGACGGCAGAGGAACAAGCGGCCTTTGGAAGGATGGAGCCAGGCGACGCGATCTTCTCACTTGCCACCTCCCGGGAACACTCCTGGAAACGAAGGTCTAGACGGATGGAGAGAGAGAGAGAGAGGGTTCTTGATGATAGTTGGTAGATCTAGACAGGCTAGCTCATCCTAATATTTCCAGAAAGTCCCTCCCAGAATGTCGCCACCAGCACTTCATTATTCCAGCCGAGTTCAGATGCCAGAGTGTGAAAGCATATCGCATATTGTCCCACTGATGAGCTGGACTGACGTAAACGGAGAAGAGAGGAAGCCGAAGAAGTAGTTCACCCAGGTTCATCAAATACTTTACGAAAAGCCTCCAAGAATTCCGGCAAATTGGAGATGATTAGATCTTCTCTCTCCCTTAATGGATTTAACCATGCCAGGGCTTCGCCTCCAAGGTGCGACATCAGGAATGCCACCTTTGTTCGGTCAGACAGGAAGAAGTGGGGAAGAAGTTCAAAATGTAACTGGCACTGATTACTGAACCCCCGGCACAGCTTCAGATTGCTGTCAAAGCGAGGTGGGGCGAGTCGAGGTCCTGAACCTTGGACAAAGCGAACAGACGGAGAAGGTCCTGAAGACGACATGGCTGCTTGCACATAGAAGGACTCGGGTGAGATGTTTAAAGCCTCCAGCTTGGTAGTCAGGGACTGTAACTGCATCGTCAACTTCTCCTGCATGCCTTTCTGTTGACAGAGCTCTTGGCACATGGTCTGATCAGATGGGAGCCAGGACCCAGCAGATTCCATGACCTGAGCAAACTGTCACAGACATGGTTTGTGAAACCACTGTGCCATGGACCGCGGAGAGCCTGGAGAGGCGTGACTAAGCGAGCACAAGATTGTTCATTAGAGCATCTGATGGTGAGGTTAGACTTGGCTCCCGATGAATGCCAGGTGCCACTCCAGGACAGACCAACAGACGCGCAGCAGCTAGACCCAGTAGGACAAACTGGATGATGCAGCAGGCTGGGTTTGCACCAGAGTGCAGTGGGCTGGGTTTGCACCAGAGTGCAGCGGGCTGGGTTTGCACCAGAGTGCAGCAGGCTGGGTTTGCACCAGAGTGCAGCAGGCTGGGTTTGCATTAGAGTGCAGCGGGCAGAGTTTGTGACGCGCCCCCCTTGGCCGTCTGGTACTCGTTAGCTGGGCCGGTCGATGCTGGGGGATGTCACAGTGGCGGTGACCCGGTCCGTGACCCAGGGCAGTCAATAAAAGGGGAAAAGTGAAAAGGGGAATAAAGTTTTATATATATAATATTTGTGATGCCACCTATGGTTTGCGGCTATATGGAGCCGCCGCTGAGGTGCAGATCCTCTGGAGCTGATGATGACGCAGCAGAGTTGGTTCAGCTCTCCACAGGCAGAGCTTAGCTCCAGGGCAGGAAATGTTGATGTTAAAGATGTTGCTGTGCAGAGTAGTGCAGGGGATGGCACAGATAATGACCAGTCCACAACTTAATTGTGGTTTCCTTTATCTTTTTATGCGGTGGTTAGGCTGACCGGGGCACGGGTACTAGCTGGTAGTAGAGGTCCGAGCAGCCTGGAAGCAAGTTGGGAAACCACCTCACCAGGTGAAGTTGTAGGCCTTCCCTTTGCGCTAATCTCTTTGGCCCTGCTGCTTATAGCTGTGCTGCAGCCCTCATCCCTGAGTAAAACGTCGTTGTGCTCACCCATATGGCAGGCAGCTCGGGCCTTCCTGGAGTGTCACTCCCACGTGGCGGTGCTGGGCCCTACCATGCTGCTGAGCCTCCGGGCGTCTGATGGGGCCTGGAGACCTGCAGTCTCCTGCCCTCTGGTTTCTGCTGCAGAGCCTTCAGCACCACACAACCTCGGACTCCGGTGTCCGGTTCTTCTACGCTCCTCTCTGGGGTGAGCTGCCATGCAGCTCCACTCCCCAGGTCTTTCCTCTTCGCTGTCCTGTATTCAACTCCTCTCACTAACTCTAACTAACCCCGCCACCATATTTCAGTTGATAAGGGGAGGAGCTCCCCTTGCTGGTCTGGAGCCAGGAAAGTGTTGCATGCTAGTATACCTGACTAGGGGACCCCTGCTTGCTTCCATGCATGGCATCACCTCTTGTGAGGGAGGCAATGCCACTGTGGCAACTGGACCCCTGGGGTGCCACATTTGCACTAGAGTGCAACAGGCAGAGTTTGCAGTAGAGTGCAGCAGGCAGAGTTTGCACCAGAGTGCAGCTGGCAGAGTTTACACCAGAGTGCAGCAAGCTGGGTTTGCAGCGAGGACTGGTACACAACCTTAACAACATAGACTGCAGAACAGAAAGGTTGCTCAGGCACCTCCTCAGTGGGGAGGAAGTAATATATATGTAATGTCCCACAGCCATTCGCTGGGGATGTAATAGCAAGTGCACACGCTGGCCCTTTAAGAGGGTGGGAGCACATGCGCGTGCCCTAATGACATGGCTGGAAGCCTTGCTGGAGGCAGGCTGAGCATGGGGGAGGGAAGCACTGGCAGCAGCGCAGGTGAGTGAAGTGACACGCTGGAGACCCTGCTTGTCAGAGCAGGGATCCGGCATGGTGCTAACAGTCATACAGCTTGATGTGGTCTATGAACATTTCTGTGATCTCTAAAACTGAAAAAAAGCTTTAAAAAATTTTGTAGAGTTCCATTTTTCAGCCATACAGTGTTCAGTGGTCTAAGTACATTTCTGTGATCTATAAAACTGAAAAAGGTGAAACATTTTTCTGAATGGAATTTGATTGTCATCCATTCACTTGTGCATTCTTTCTGTTACATTAAACTCCCAAAAACCACTTTGATTGCTGCAGGTGACCAATTTTTTTCTTTTAGCAAAAATAAACTTGATTTCAAGAGACCTAGCAATTACAAAATGTGTAAGGCGTGCGTTAATGGACGGGGAAGTGGAAGTGCTGATAATGATGCAAGCAGATGTGGGCAGGTGCCACTACTCCTGTTTCTGGAGCACAAGAAACACGCCCATCCATGACACATAGGTTCCTGTCCTATTTTACAGGGAGACACGGTACACCACTTCTGAAGCCAGAGCAGTATGAATAGGTGTTCGGCTGAATAGCAGATAATGATTCCAGCAGACTTGGCCACACAACCCAGTCTTCCACACGGTCCAGTCTCACCAATCTAAAATCTGGATTACTTAATCCTCACCCTACTCCTCCTTCCTCCCATCATGTTAAGTCAATGGCACGACAGTGTAGGTGGCAGGTGCCTGGGTTCCAGAAACGGCCACTTTACTAGAACTACTAAAGACCAAAACCAGGCTGCAGCCTTCAGAGCTTGGGTTTTTGCAGACTATATACAGGAAACCCAGGAACAAGCAAGTAGTGAGCGGACTATGGGGCCTAGGCTGGTCAGAGGAGAGAAGTAGGCAAGCCAGGACCAGGCAGGGCTGGATAAATGCTAGCAGGCCACTAGCTGCAAGGTATCGACAGATGGAATTGTGTCACCCTACCTGGATGCCACAAGTGTAATTAAAGCTGTGTCTGAGAGCAAGGGGGAGGTTCTCTGGTTAGGGGAACATTAGCATGCAATGCCTCCTGTCTCAGGCCAGTAGGGGGAGCAGGTTGCCCCTATAAAAGCTGGTACTGGGGACAGGGTTAGGGAGAACTGGATTGCCTGTCTCAGCTTTGAGACGTGTCCCAGAGTGGAGCAGGGACAGACAGTTGCACTGCACCTAAGAGGAAGTGTGGCAGTAGGAGAGAGCCACCAGCCAGAGACAAGAGGCGAAGAGAGCCTGTCTTGGCAGAGAAAAGACTTAACTTTACCAGACTTTGGTGTCTGAGGCTAGAAGGATTCTACATCCCCCAGCAGAGAACCAGCCCGCAAGGGACTGTACATTCCTTGGCCTAAGAAGCCTGGAGGCCCTGCCACAACCGAAGGGACCAGTAAAGCCGTACAAGGCTGGGAGCAGAAAGGAACCCACGTCGCAGGCCATACAGGCGAGAAAGCACGGAAAGCTCGGAAACGTGGGCTGTTACCCTATCAGGAGGAGATAGCCAGAAGGAGCGCAGAAAGCACGGTAGGCCTACACCCTCACCCTGACCAGGGCCAATTTCCCCGTTGCTCTCAGACATCCAGGTCCCCTCCTAGCTGGGACTGTTTATGGGTCAATTTACCTGTTCTAGTAAAGACCCTGGACTGCAACCTGTTGTCTGTGTGCTCCTTGCTTCTCCAGCACTATCAGCACTGGGACCCTCACTACCATCACTCCCACCATCCACTATACTGCCCTGGGGCCGCACTCTTCCCGTGGGGAGTCACACTACCATAGCTGCACATCTCATCAGCCCCAGCGGTCTGCATGCAGCGGCGGTTCCTAATAACCGCAAATCCACGGGTGGCGTAGTCGGACATAATCAATATAACGGACTACCACTGGCCTGACCACCCTGAGCCACGGAACCGGGTTGCCACTACTACTCCCATCGTTTCCCTAATTGCCCGGATCCGAGTGCCCCACGGCCCAGGGGGCGAGTCAGCTTTGGCGTAGTCGGCAGGATTTCGTGCCCGCAACCACCGGGTGCTGCGTGCCTGAAAAAGACTTTTGTAACTTACCTGTGGCGAAGTTTCCCGCCGTCTGGAGTCATTTCCCGCCATCCGGAGCCGATTCCCGCCATCAGACGCCATCTTGGACCGTTTCCCGCCGTCTTCCCGCCATCGGACTCCATCTTCAGGACGCCGCGCGGGAAGAAGAGGGGCGTGGACGTCAAAACCGCGCGAGATCCGAAGCTCCGCCCCACGCACCGACGCTGCGCAAGGTCCTGGAAGGGAGAGAGAGCGACGCTGACGTCATCAGAGTGCGACGCCAGGTCCTCCTCCAGAGCAGCAGCGGAGCCGCGGCCTACAGAAGAGGATCATCGGAAGGTAGGCCACCCTTCACTAGGGGGGGAGGAAGATGTCGGACACAGAGGCGCCCACTACCACCAACGCAGCTGCAGCAGCGGTGATGCCCTTTTCCTTGCCCTACATCCCTGGAGCGGCCTGGCTGCCCAAATACTCAGGGGAGCCCCATGCCCTAACTGACTTCAAGGAAAGACTGTATAGTTTGTTCCAAGTTTACCCCCTGACAGAGGAACAGAAGGTCAGCATATTGACAGGGCAGTTAACTGGCGCAGCCCAAAGGGAGGTAAAATCATGGCCCATTGAGGAGAAAGGGACTGTGAAGGGTATTCTGGCCCGGCTGCGGGGTAGCTTTGATACACGTACCTCTGCTGAAATTAAAATGAGGTTCTATGGATGTAAGCAGCGGGCACAGGACAGCATCAGAGACTATGCCCTAAATCTGCAGGAAGCCTTGAGGGCTATTCAACAAACTGACCCTGGCAGTGTGCAGGAAACCGATAAGCTGCTAACAGAACAATTCATAGAGGGTCTGCTGTCCAGCGCCCACAGGGCCCAGCTGCGCCTCATGTTCTTCCAGAACCCCGACCTGACCTTTGCCCAATTTAAGGACAGGGCCATAAGGGTGCTCCGTGAATCTGCAACCAATGGCGCTATAAACCCCCGGCGCCCTGCTATCACCTACCACCAGGAGGCGGCGCCCTCCTCTATGGACTCCGTGGAGGCTGATGCACAGGCCCTGAACCAAGCCCCGTCGAAAGGCCTGCACCACCAAGTCCAGGAGCTGACCAGGAGCGTCGCGGCGTTGACCAGGACCGTCCAGGCGTTGCAAGTGGACCCGTCAAGACCCATCAAGCTGGCTTCAAGTCCGGAGGATGTCCCGTGGCGTCGACAGAGGAGGATCCCGTCATTCCGAGGGAGGCCCACAGACCGCTACGTAGAGGATGGACAGCCCATTTGCCGTCGATGCAACCAGCCTGGACACATTTCCAGGTACTGTAATTTAAACGGGTCCAACCTGGGGCAGAGGGCCGACCCCCAGGCATAAGATCACCAGGCCCTTATAATTGGCGTGATAAGTACGTTGGGGGGCGCCCGGTTTTACCCATGGTGCTGGACGGTATCCCCATGAGCGCCTTGCTGGATACTGGGTCGCAAGTAACCACAATCCCTTATGTACTTTTTAAGCAGTATTGGACTGATGCTGATATCACACGGTATCCAGACAGTAACTTGAGCATCATCGCCAGTAATGGCTTACCCGTGCCGCAGATGGGGTTCAAGGAGATGACCATTAAAATTGGTAAAGTTGAACTGCCGGCACAGGGAGTGATTATTGTGGACATTGACCGTCATGAAAGTCACCCTAAAATAACTGTGGGTACTAACATAATTGAAAATTGTCTTTCAGAGGTAATTGTAATTCTACAACAGGTGGCTGTGAATGCTAGTTCCAGCCAACAGAGAGTCCTCTACAAGGAGATAAAAGCCCTGATGAGACGGCAGCAGGTAGAACTGTCTGGTGGTGAGATCGGTAGCGTAAGACTCAGTGATCCATTCCCCATTTCCATGCCTCCCAAAAGTGAAATGATGATCTGGTGTCGGACTGCAATCGGGTTGAGAGGTAGAGACTACCAAGCCATGGTAGAACCCGTGTACTCAGACAGCAGGCCCACCATTTTGACAGCCCGGGGGGTGGTTGATGTCCGTCATGGGAGGGTGCCCGTCCGCATCCTCAACATTGGGGAGAGGGAAGTACACTTACCCAGGTACGCTACACTCGCCAAACTGTTTGTTGTCGAACACCAAGCTATCAGGGCCGTGGAACCCTTGCCTCCATCTCCTCAGGCGGAGGGTAATGGCTCCCAGAAACAAAAGGAGGACTGGTGCCAGAAACTCCACGTGGGTGCTGACTCCACTCCCCTGCACCAAAAACAAGGAGTCTACCGGGTGGTACAGGAGTACGAGAGAGTCTTTAGTAAGCACCCGCTAGACTTCGGCAGAGTAAAAGGGATAGAACACCACATCCCCACAGGGAGCCACCCACCAATAAAAGAGAGGCACAGACCTGTACCCCCTGCACATTTTCAGAACGCCAAGGGTATGCTAAGGGAGATGAAAGAAGCTGGGGTCATTAGAGACAGCTGTAGCCCCTGGGCAGCCCCCTTGGTTCTGGTCAAAAAGAAAGACGGCACCATGAGAATGTGCGTGGACTATAGACAAATCAACCGTATCACCCACAAAGACGCATATCCGCTGCCTAGAATAGAAGAGTCTTTAGCCGCACTAAAATCTGCTAACTTCTTTTCTACTTTGGACCTTACTAGCGGGTACTGGCAGGTTCCTGTGGCAGAGGCTGACAAGGAGAAGACCGCCTTCACCACCCCGATGGGACTGAGCGAATTCAACTGTATGCCTTTCGGGCTCTGCAACGCACCAGGGACCTTCCAGCGGCTGATGGAATGCTGTCTAGGGCACCGAAACTTCGAGACGGTCCTCCTTTACCTGGACGACGTGATCGTCTATTCGAAGACCTACGAGGACCATCTCAAGCACCTGGCCGAGGTGTTCGAAGCCCTGGCAGCCTACGGCCTGAAGGTGAAACCATCGAAGTGTCACCTGCTGAAACCAAAGGTCCAGTACCTAGGGCACGTGGTAAGCGCGGAAGGAGTGGCCCCCGACCCTGACAAGGTCATGGCAATCAAGAGCTGGCCAAGCCCCTCGAACATCAAAGAGGTGAGACAGTTTCTCGGGTTGGTAGGCTACTACCGAAGGTTCATCCCCGGGTTCACTAAGATGGCAGCTCCTATGCAGGACCTCCTGATCGGACAGTCTAAGTCCAGAAGTCAAAAGCCACCCTTCAAGTGGGATAAAACGGAAGAGGAGTCCTTCCGCCAGCTAAAGATGGTCCTCACAGGGGATGAGATCCTGGCCTACCCTGATTATGGCCAGCCTTTCATTCTCCACACAGATGCCAGTAATGTGGGGCTGGGAGCCGTACTGTCCCAAAACCAACAGGGCAGAGAACGGGTGATCGCATACGCCAGTCGGAAGCTGAGGCCCACCGAGAGGAACCCGGAGAATTACAGCTCCTTCAAGCTAGAATTCTTGGCGGTGGTGTGGGCCGTGACGGAACGCTTCAAGCATTACCAGGCCTCCGCAAAGTTCACCGTGTACACGGACAACAACCCGTTGACACACCTGGACAATGCAAGACTGGGTGCCCTGGAACAGCGGTGGATGGCCCGTCTCTCCAACTATGACTTCGTGATCAAGTACCGGGCAGGCAAAACCAACGCCAACGCGGACGCCCTATCAAGAATGCCTCACTTACCTGAAGGTGACGAAGACCCAGAAGAGCTGGAGGAGGTAGAACTCCCTGCGTTTCACCGGTATGGAGCCGCTCAACACTCTCACCGCGTGAAGGAGGAGGATCTAACAACGGTGATGATGAATCCCCTCCCTCACCACAGCTGGGCCTAGACCCAAGATAGTGACCCTGCAGTCCGCCTGGTGAAAGATCTGCTGACCCGGGAAGACGCCCGCCTAGATCCAGATGCCCCAGAGGAAGCCAAGCAGCTATGGAAGGAGAAGAGCAAGCTGTTCCTCTACGAAGGCAAGTTGTGCAGAAGGATTGTTAACCACCGGACGCACGAGCTGACCTGGCAAGTCGTGGTCCCAAGGCGAGATGCAGCCATGGTCCTGGGAGCTTACCATGACAGAGCGGGACACTTCGGTTGGAAGAAACTGGAGTTCCTACTAAGAGGAAGGTTCTTTTGGGTCGGCATGAGAGGAGCTGTGGAAAAATGGTGCAGAGACTGTGGCCCTTGTCACCTGAGGAGGAAGGACCGCACCAGCCAGAAGACACCCTTGTGGCCCATCGTCGCCACGCAGCCTCTTGAGCTGGTAGCTCTGGACCATGTCAAATTGGCTCCCAGCCGGTCAGGATACATCTATGCCCTGACAATCGTGGACCACTATTCCCGTTTTCTAGTGGTGGTCCCGGTAAAGGACTTGACAGTCCAAACAGCGGCCAGAGCCTTCCAGCAGTACTTCTGCCGTCCACACGGGTATCCGGAACAGGTCCTGACAGACCAGGGTCCAGCGTTTGAAGCTGAAATCTTCCAGGAATTCTGCAACCTCTATGGCTGTAAGAAGATTCGGACAACGCCTTACCACCCCCAAACCAATGGGATGTGTGAGAAGATGAACAATATAGTCATTGATCTCCTGAAGACGTTGCCCCTGGAGGAACGCAGCCTGTGGCCAGAAAAATTGCCGGACCTGGTAGACATGTACAACAACATCCCAGTGAACGCTACAAACTGCACCCCGGCTTACCTGATGCGAGCTAGACCAGGTAAGCTGCCCGTAGACCTGGAGATGGGAGTCCTAATACCTGAGGACACCTCCCCGGATGCGGACTGGGATACGGAAAGGCAACTGCAGTACAAGAAGGTACAGGAGAGTGTGGAGAAGAGCCTGGCCCAGGTGAGAGAGAAGCAAGAAAGACTCTTCAATCAACACGCCCCTGCTGGTCCCCTAGAACCTGGTGAGCAAGTCCTGAAGCGAAAAAGAAGGCTACATAAGTTGGATGACCAGTGGGAAAGGGAACCCTACACCGTACTGCAGTCTGACCACGACAACCCAAAGGTGTGCGTAATCACCAAGGACGGAGGAGAAACCACTAGTGTCGTCTACAGAGACCACCTCAAAAGGTGCCCCGAGCAACTCCGTAGTGCAGAAGAGGATCAGAGTGACCTTGAACCCGCAGAGGACAAGGAAGAAATGATCAGCACCGTTTTCGGAGAGTTCCCTCAGTCCTGGACTCGCATAAATGATGCCATAGTGGTACCTGTCCTGCATTTCCTGCAACCGACAAAGCAACAACCAACACCAGAGCCAGAAGGTGAAGAGGAGCAAGCGGTTCCAGAGGCAGAAGAGCCTGTTCCAGCAGCCCAGGAGAGTCAACCCTCTGCTGACAGTGAGCCTGCCATGCCTGCGGCAAGCCAAAGGACCCGCAGACAGCTGCCTGCCTTACCTGTACACCCAGCTGGTAGCTGTACCCCTAACGCTAGTGGGGAAAGCCAGGTTGGTCCACCACCAGACAGTGGGTTAAGGAGGTCAACCAGGAGCACAAAAGGGCAGATACCCGCTCGCTGGAGAATATAGAGTGTACTAAATTGTAAATAACCTTGTTGCCAAATGTTGAATTGTTTGCCAAAGTTACCTGCATGTTTATTGATAGTGTGTTTCAGTCTCTTGCAGCAACCGTAAGGATTCACAGGTTATGGACTTTTTATAACCGGGACCTTGTATGGACTGCATTCTGAGCCTAACCCAGGAATGAACTAAGACTGTGAAGGACTTGGGGTAGGACAGACCCCCACCTGGTTAAGGCTCCCGTTGCTTTGGTGATATGGACACCCTGTCACAGACCACACTGTGACCTTAAGAACTCAATTTGTGCGTCGTCTGTCTATTAATGTTTTATTGTTATGCATATTGTCTTTGTTTATTGTTTAGTCCCGGAGTACTAAATTTCACTAGGGGGGAATGTGTCACCCTACCTGGATGCCACAAGTGTAATTAAAGCTGTGTCTGAGAGCAAGGGGGAGGTTCTCTGGTTAGGGGAACATTAGCATGCAATGCCTCCTGTCTCAGGCCAGTAGGGGGAGCAGGCTGCCCCTATAAAAGCTGGTACTGGGGACAGGGTTAGGGAGAACTGGATTGCCTGTCTCAGCTTTGAGACATGTCCCAGAGTGGAGCAGGGACAGACAGTTGCACTGCACCTAAGAGGAAGTGTGGCAGTAGGAGAGAGCCACCAGCCAGAGACAAGAGGCGAAGAGAGCCTGTCTTGGCAGAGAAAAGACTTAACTTTACCAGACTTTGGTGTCTGAGGCTAGAAGGATTCTACATCCCCCAGCAGAGAACCAGCCCGCAAGGGACTGTACATTCCTTGGCCTAAGAAGCCTGGAGGCCCTGCCACAACCGAAGGGACCAGTAAAGCCGTACAAGGCTGGGAGCAGAAAGGAACCCACGTCGCAGGCCATACAGGCGAGAAAGCACGGAAAGCTCGGAAACGTGGGCTGTTACCCTATCAGGAGGAGATAGCCAGAAGGAGCGCAGAAAGCACGGTAGGCCTACACCCTCACCCTGACCAGGGCCAATTTCCCCGTTGCTCTCAGACATCCAGGTCCCCTCCTAGCTGGGACTGTTTATGGGTCAATTTACCTGTTCTAGTAAAGACCCTGGACTGCAACCTGTTGTCTGTGTGCTCCTTGCTTCTCCAGCACTATCAGCACTGGGACCCTCACTACCATCACTCCCACCATCCACTATACTGCCCTGGGGTCGCACTCTTCCCGTGGGGAGTCACACTACCATAGCTGCACATCTCATCAGCCCCAGCGGTCTGCATGCAGCGGCGGTTCCTAATAACCGCAAATCCACGGGTGGCGTAGTCGGACATAATCAATATAACGGACTACCACTGGCCTGACCACCCTGAGCCACGGAACCGGGTTGCCACTACTACTCCCATCGTTTCCCTAATTGCCCGGATCCGAGTGCCCCACGGCCCAGGGGGCGAGTCAGAATCCTGGGGTAAAATCGTTACATATGACCGACAGTAGAGAAGTGGGTCTATCAAACAGTTTGGGACCCGTCATCACATCTCGTTCAACAAGCGGGTAGTAGAGACAAAACACTTGCCTTAAAGGCTGCAAGAGCTTATGGCTGGTACCAGGGTCACGTTCCACAAAATGGAGGGTCAACGTAGCTGGTATGCAGCGTGTGTGAAGCCAGTAGGAAGGGGGCAGGATGAACCGCAGTTACCTTGGTGTTCACTGGAGCCTCTAGTGGTGAGGTCAACTGATTGATGAGCTGGTGAGCTGACACTGATTAGGGCTCTGTTCACACTCAGTAGGTACAGTGCAGGATCACTGACTTGGAGACTCAAATGGGGAACATTCAGGTACTGGCCGCACCGGGACCAGGAGACAGCGGGAGTAGGACTGCTCACACCAAGACCAGGGGACAGGAACTTTAGGGAGAGGACTGGAAATACCAGGACCAGGGCATAATGTTCAGGCACTATCAACTCCAGGACAAAGAGATGATGGCGCAGGCAATGGCTGCTCATGGACCAGGGGACAAAGGTCAAGGCAATGGCCACTTCAGGGCCAGGGGACGAGGATTCAGGCACTGGACACTTCGGGATCAGGGGACGAAGGTTGAAGAATGGCCTCTCAAGGACCAGGGGATGAGGGTTCAGACACTGGCCGCTCCAGGGCCAGGGAACAAGGGTTCAGGCACTGACCGATACGGGACCAATGGACTTCGGGAACAGGCCTGCCACACCAGGACAAGGGGACAATGTTCAGAGCACTGATCACACCAGGGCCTGAGATTCGTGATCAGGACCTGGCCAAAAACCGGGACCAGGGATTTGAGTACAGGACAATTGTCAGAGACTACATATTAATGAAGCTGTTGCTTTGGCGACTCCCTAAGGGAGAGGGAGTCTTTTATACAGGATGACTCTCAGTAATAGGCTGAGAGACACCCAGCAGGTGAACTCATTATACTAAATGCTTCCCAGCTATTCGCTGGGGGCATTTTACTATGTTCACATGCTGCCCCTTTAAGAATGGGGAAGCTGTCCTGTGTGCACACTAGGCATGCTGCCAGGAAGTGTGGCGTAAGAAAGCAGGAGACATGCCAGCAGAAGGGGACCTCACCTTGGGACTGAAGCAATGATGCCAGCATCCCTGCATGCAGGGTGAAGGGAAACCATGCAAGGGCACCAGCAATTGTGTTACAGTATCCTTCTTGAGAAATGAACAGGCCTGGGAGAGACTCCTCAAGGCAGATTGAGAAGGGAGTACCACCCCTGTGAGATTGTATTATCCTTGGGGTTCCCCGGCTCCTATGCGGGAACAGGTGATGGTGCAGGTGTCACAGGGAGCTGTCAACCATTTCTACATGTCAGGGGCTCCGGCACTGCCCGAACCCGGGTTATTTACAGCCCAGGTACCTGGGAATTGGGCTCCAGGAAGCAGGTGGAGGCAGTCCCCCCAGTCCCCCGTGGAAGGAATAGAAGAAGCAGACACTAGTGATGAGTGAGCGTGCTCATCACTGCTTGTGACTCACTCGAGCATCAGGGTGCTCATGATGCTCATCACTTGCGTGCAAGCTCGAATCCCCGCTCCGCATGTTTGGCGTTGGTTAGACAGCCAATAAACATGCAGGGATTGCTTTCCTGTCACTGTAATGCCATATCCATGTTGGTAGTGGCATTACTGTGATTGGCTGGCCGCATAGCATCATCGGATCTATATAAGACCTGGGACACTATGCTCTGCTCGGCACAGTGTACCAACGGAAACAAGCAGGGCAGGGAGAGTTGCTTGCTGAAATAGGGACAGAGTTTTACCTGCGTATAATCAGGGATTATAGACCAGTCAAATTTTTTTTTAACTGCAACAACAGGCTTTGTTAGGGCTAATTATTATCAATATTAATACTGCTGTTAGCAGCACTTAAGGAGAGATTGAGCCAAAGGGATAGTGAAGGACAGGATAGGGTAAATTGCACTTCCATTCTGCTGCAACTTATCCCAAAAGCCCTTCTCAGAGATTATAATATTCTTTTGTCTCTTAATTCTGCAAATTGGTCTAAGCAAGGAAATTTTAAACTCCATTTATACTGCACCAGTTGTGCATCAAAAGCATACTGCCAGACTTGGTTGGTTGCAATAGCATCACTATATAGTTCAAGCAGTGAAACAAGTCCATCTGAGGTGTGCAAAATTTCCTGTGATACTAATACTGCAAAGTTTTCTCAGCAGGGAAATATTATACACCTTTTATACTGTGCTAGTTGTGCATAAAAAGTATACAGCCAGACTTGGTTGGTTGCAATAGCATCACTATATAGCGCAAGCAGTGAAACAAGTCAATCTGAGATTTGCAAAATTTCCTGTGATACTAATCCTGCAAAGTTTTCTCGGCAGGGAAATATTATACTCCATTTACACTGTGCCACTTGTGCGTCAAAAGCATACAGCCAGACTTGGTTGGTTGCAATAGCATCAATATATAGGGCAAGCTGTGAAACTAGTCCATCTGAGGTGTGCAAAATTTCCTGTGATACAAATCCTGCAAAGTTTTCTCATGTGAAAAATTTTATATACCATATACAGTACAGACCAAAAGTTTGGACACACCTTCTCATTTAAAGATTTTTCTGTATTTTCATGACTTTGAAAATTGTACACTCACTCTGAAGGCATCAAAACTATGAATTAGCACATGTGGAATTATATACTTAACAAAAAAGTGTGAAACAACTGAAAATATGTCTTATATTCTAGGTTCTTCAAAGTACCCACCTTTTGCTTTGATGACTTCTTTGCACACTCTTGATGAGCTTCAAAAGGTAGTCACCGGAAATGGTCTTCCAACAATCTTGAAGGAGTTCCCAGAGATGCTTAGCACTTGTTGGCCCTTTTGCCTTCACTCTGCGGTCCAGTTCACCCCAAACCATCTCGATTGTGTTCAGGTCTGGTGACTGTGGAGGCCAGGTCATCTGGCGTAGCACCCCATCACTCTCCTGCTTGGTCAAATATCCCTTACGCAGCTTGGAGGTGTGTTTGGGGTCATTGTCCTGTTGAAAAATAGATGATGGTCCAACTAAACACAAACCAGATGGAATAGCATGCCGCTGCAACATGCTGTGGTAGCCATGCTGGTTCAGTATGCCTTCAATTTTGAATAAATCCCCAACATTGTCACCAGCAAAGCACCCCCACACCATCACACCTCCTCCTCCATGCTTCACGGTGGGAAACAGGCAAGTAGAGTCCATCCGTTCACCTTTTCTGCGTCGCACAAAGGCACGGTGGTTGGAACCAAAGATCTCAAATTTGGACTCATCAGACCAAAGCACAGATTTCCACTGGTCTAATGTCCATTCCTTGTGTTCTTTAGCCCAAACAAGTCTCTTCTGCTTGTTGCCTGTCCTTAGCAGTGGTTTCCCAGCAGCTATTTTACCATGAAGGCCTGCTGCACAAAGTCTCCTCTTAACAGTTGTTAAAGAGATGTGTCTGCTGCTAAAACTCTGTGTGGCATTGACCTGGTCTCTAATCTGAGCTGCTGTTAACCTGTGATTTCTGAGGCTGGTGACTCAGATAAACTTATCCTCAGAAGCAGAGGTGACTCTTGGTCTTCCTTTCTCGGGGCGGTCCTCATGTGAGCCAGTTTCTTTGTAGCGCTTGATGGTTTTTGCAACTGCACTTGGGGACACTTTCAAAGTTTTCCCAATTTTTAGCACTGACTGACCTTCATTTCTTAAAGTAATGATGGCCACTCATTTTTCTTTACTTAGCTGCTTTTTTCTTGCCATAATACAAATTCTAACAGTCTATTCAGTAGGACTATCAGCTGTATATCCACCAGACTTCTGCACAACACAACTGATGGTCCCAACCCCATTTATAAGGCAAGAAATCCCACTTATTAAACCTGACAGGGCACACCTGTGAAGTGAAAACCATTTCTGGTGACTACCTCTTGAAGCTCATCAAGAGAATGCCAAGAGTGTGCAAAGCAGTCATCAAAGCAAAAGGTGGCTACTTTGAAGAACCTAGAATATAAGACATATTTTCAGTTGTTTCACACATTTTTGTTAAGTATATAATTCCACATGTGTTAATTCATAGTTTTGATGCCTTCAGTGTGAATGTACAATTTTCATAGTCATGAAAATACAGACAAATCTTTAAACGAGAAGGTGTGTCCAAACTTTTGGTCTGTACTGTACATAGTGCCAGTTGTGCATCAAAAGCATACAGTGAGACTTAGTTGGTTAGAAATAGCATCACTATATTGCTACTGCAGTGTAACAATTCCATCTGAGGTAGGCAAATTTTCCTGTGATGCTAATCTTGCAAATTTTTTTCAGCAGGGAAATATTATACACCATTTATACTTTGCCAGTTGTGCGTCAAAAGCATTCTGCCAGACTTAGATGGTTGCATCAGCTTCACGAAATAGTGCAAGCAGTGAAACAAGTCCTTCTGAGGTGTGCAAAGCTTTTTACAGCAGGGAAATATATGCCATTTATACTGTGTCAGTTGTGCATCAAAAGCAAACAGCCACACTGTGTTGCAATAGCATCACTATATTGGTTGGTTAGCAATAGCATCGCAACATTGCTACTGCAGTGTAACAAGTCTGAGTTGTGCAAAATTTCCTGCGATACTAATCCTGCCAAGTTTTCTCAGCAGGGAAATATTATACTCCATATACACTGTGCCAGTTGTGGGTCAAAAGCACACAGCGAGACTTGGTTGGTTAGCAATAACAACACTATATTGGTACTGCAGTGTAACAAGTCCATTTGAGGATTGTAAACTTTCCTGTGATTCTAATCCTGCAAATTTTTTTCAGCAGGGAATTATTATACACCATTTATACTGCGGAAGATGTGCATCAACAGCACACGGCCAGACTTCATTGGTTGCTATAGCATCGCTATATTGCTTCTGCAGTGTAACAAGTCCATCTGAGGTGGGCAAAATTTCCTGCGACACTAATCTTGCAAAGTTTTCTCAAAAGGGATATATCATACGTAATTTAAAATGGACAAAGCACGTGGTAAGGAACGGGGAAGTGGGATTGATGCTGACGGTGAATGCAGAGGCCGAGGCCATGAGCAAGGTGAAACTGTGCCTGCTGTGGGAGTACAATAAAAACACACATTATGTCGACCTAGATTCCTGTCCCACTTCGTAGGGGGGCGCGGAATACCACTCTTGAAGTCAGACTAGTGTAAAAAGGTTGTCGGTCGGATGGCAGATAATGCTTTCAGTCGGTTTGCCAGCACCACTCTGTCTTCCACACAGTCCAGTCTCAGTAGTCGTGAGTCTGGACCACATAATCCTCACCATGATCCCCCTTCCTCCCACCATGGTAAGTGCCTGGAGACAAGTGATCCCACACTTGGACACTCCAAGAACTGTTCACATTTTCATTTATAGATTCTGGCCTCTCGACCTGGCCGTTTCAAGCGAGATATGAGGAGATCGCAGGTAGGGAAGCCCAAATATTTGAGCAGCCATGGTCATAAGAAGGCGACAGTAGGAAACTGCAATTACTTTCACAAGAGGTGGATGATGAGACACAATTGTCAACAAGTCATGTTGTTAAGTCAGCAAGTCAGGAGGAGGACCAGGATGCTGAAGTGGAAGACGAGAAGGTGGGCGATGAAGTCATTTACCCAACCTGGGAAGGTGACATGCAGAGTGAGGACAGCAGCGCTGAGGGAGAGGGATCCGCAGCACCACAACAGTCAGAAAGGTGGCCAGAGACACAAGGCAGGCAACTGTTCCCCAGAGCACCAACATGGGGGAAGTTGCCAGGCCAAGGGTTAATCTTTCTTAAGTCTGGTGCTTTTTTAAAGACAGCCCAGTTAACCCAAAAAAGGCCATTTGCAACATCTGGAATTTTCAGGGTACAATGCCGAAATGACTATCCCTTCTGTAAAATCGGGGTAGAGCTCTCATGGTCACCACCACCAGGGAAGCTCCGAGACAAAGCATCGGCTTTGACATTTTTGACCCCTGG
Source organism: Phyllobates terribilis (assembly GCF_046119375.1). Lineage (NCBI taxonomy): Eukaryota > Metazoa > Chordata > Amphibia > Anura > Dendrobatidae > Phyllobates > Phyllobates terribilis. Next base: position 120,463,211 of record NW_027362772.1, read on the forward strand.
ACGGAAAGTGACAACAAAATTGAACCTATTAAAAATCAGAGACCATGTGGCTTGCCTATGGTTGAGACATTTAGCTGATTGAAGATATGACAGGTTCTTATGGTCAGTGATAACAGTAATGGGATGGACAGCCTCCTCCATTCAATGTTGCATTTTTCAAACGCCAATTTAATCAGCAAAAGCTCCCTATTACCCACGTCATAATTTCTCTCAGCCGAAGATAATTTCTTAGAAAAGAAAGCGCATGGACGCCATTTACCAGGGGACACACCCTGAGATAACACAGTCCCAACCCCCACCTCCGATGCATCGACTTCCACAATAAAGGATTAGGAAACATCGGATTGACTGAGTATAGGTGCAGTAGCAAAACAGCTCTTTAAGGAGGAAAAAGCCTGTAAGGCGGCATCCGACCATTTGGAAAAATCATACCCCTTCCTTGTCATGTCAGTGAGGGGTTTCACAATTACCGAATAATTTTGAATACATTTCCGGTAAAAATTAATAAAGCCCAGAAAACTCTGTAGAGCCTATAGGTTTTTGGGAAGGTTCAAATCAAGAACAACATGGATCTTCTCCGAATCCATCTGAAAACCCAAAGATTACAACAGGTACCCAAAAAACTGCACCTCCTGGATGGCCAAAACACATTTTTCTAGTTTGGCATATGGTTTGTTATCCTTTAATATCTGAAACACTTATTTAACATGCCCCCGATGTGTCTCAAAGTCAGGTGAGTAAACCAAAATATCATCCAGATAGACCACTAGAAACGTGGCCAAAAAATGATGGAAAATATCACTAATGAAATGCTGGAACACCGCAGGTGCATTGGTCATACCCAAAGGCATGACCAGACTATCGAAATGACGCTCAAGAGTATTAAACACCGTTTTTCATTGACCCCCTTCTCTGATTCTAACCAGGTTGTAGGCCCCCCTTAAATCCAACTTGGAGAACACTTTAGCTCCTACAACTTGGCTGAACAGATCTGGAATCAGAGGAAGAGGGTCTGGATTTCGGATGGTAATTTGATTTAATTCCTGGAAATCTAAACAGGGACGTAGACTGCTATCTTTTTTCTTCGCGAAGAAGAACCCTGCTGCAACAGGCGAAGATGAGGGTCTGATATGTCCCTTCTCCAGACTTTCCGCAATGAAATCCTTCATGGCTTGTCTCTCAGGGCCAGAAAGATTATACAGTATATAATATGTTTTGTAGTTTAGCTCCGGGGGTCCGGTTAATAGGACAGTCATTTGCACGATGAGGAGGCCAATCCTGACACCCCCACTCAGAAAATACATCCTCATGACCAGACAAAAATGCAGGTAAGGCTTCTGTAGAGACTGTAGAAAGGGAAATATCTAAACAGTTCTCATGGCAGTAATCTCCCCACTCAATGATCTCCCTGGCTTGGCAATCCACCAACGGATTATGATTCACCAACAAGGGTAAACTTAATACAATTGGGGTGGGAAGACCATCCAGGACATAGAAAGGAATTATCTCACAATGAACCGACCCCACCCTCAGTCTCACATTATGTACAATCTGATTCAGAGCTTTCTGTGCAAGTGGCGCTGAGTCGATGGCGAAGATGGGAATATGCTTAGCTATAGTACAGCAAGCCAGACCATGAGTTCCCACAAACTTACCATCAACCATGCTGACTCCAGCTCCACTGTCAACAAAAAGAAATTTTCTCTGTTTTGCTCTCTAGCACCACCTCTGCTGTCAGAACAAACTGGGAACTGAAGGGTGACGATAAATGCACCCCTTGCTTATCCAACTCCAGACTACCAAGGGTTAAGAGAGTTTAATTTTGCTTGGGCATCAAAGGACAGGCCCCAATAAAATGTCCCTTTTTTCCACAAAAAAATACACGCCTTTTTTTTTTTTTTGCGAATCTCTGGGGAAATGTACGATGCAGAGGCTCCTCCTAACTGCATGGGATCCTTTATCTCCTGCAGTACTGGTTCCCTGCCAGACTGCTCCCCTTACAGAGGTACACAACCCAGACAAGAAGGCCCTGGACGGGAGAAGGTGGTCTCACCCGTCTATCCCGAAGGCCTCTATCAAGATGTATGGCCAACGATTTGGCAGCCTCCAAGGATTGAAGGATTTCATATACTGCCAAAGCATCTTTCAACCTTTCAGTAAGCCCCTCACAAAATTGACTTCTAAGGGCTGAGTCATTACATTTGGAATCCGTTGCCCATCTACAGAATTCTGAACTGTACGTCTCCACTGACTGATTTCCCTGCTGAAGGCGACGTAGCTTTGACTCAGCCAAGGTGACTGGGTCAGGGTCATCATAGATGAATTCCAGAGCCCCGAAAAAACCCTCCACAGACTGGAGACAAACCAAATCCTGCGGCAAAGAGAAAGCCCAGGATTGAGGATCTCCTTGTAGCAGTGAGATCACAATTCCTACTTATTGTTCCTTATCTCCGGAGGAGTAAGGATGAAGTTTACAATACAGTTTGCAAGCTTCCTTGAACACAAAAAACTTGTCCCTACCTCCTGAAAACCTGTCTGGGAAGGCAACCTTGGGTTCAAACTGGACCAGCCCACCTGCAGGGACCTCAACATTAGGCATCTGGCTGTTGTTTCTGCTGCTGAACCTCATAGCGGAGGTCAGTCACCTACAGAGATGGACAGCACAGCTGCTCTGACAGCTATGCAACGGGTCCATATCCAGAGGAAAATGAAAAAAAAAAACATGCCCAAAAAAAAATCAACACACAAATAAAACCACGTGTCAGTTTTTTTTCTAAATATGCACAGCCGGTGATAATGTCACGCACAGTGTGGGAAAACTAAGTGCAACATGAAGGGAAGAGTGGGAAGCCCAATCACGAGTGAAAGGGGCAGTGGAGACCCCTAGGCAGACCTAATAACACCCTGCCTACCCTACCATCCCAGTATTAGTTCCACGCCTATTGCCGAGCAGGAAACCTAAGCCCTGTATATCCCTAGAGCTTGGCATTAGATAGGGAGGGGGAGAGAGGGAGCACTGGTCAGTCTCCACTACAAACTAAAGACAACAAGGTTGACAAACAAAGGGGATAACTTAGCTTGAGCAGACACCAGAGGAGAGACGCCAACAGTCTTCCAAGGGCACCAGAGAAGAAGCTGCTAGTACTCCAAGCCAGAGCCAAGAAACATAGAGATATTACCGGCGAGTCCCTGAAGTAGACTGAGAATTTTTAAACACCCAGACCAGGGTGAGTCAATCAGGGCAGAAGGGAGGTAGCTGCTGGGTCCTAAAAGCAGATGGATTAAGAATACCTCTGCAATTCCAGATGCAAACAGATCCCGAGCAACTGTCCGTTACATCTGACACACCCGTGACACCACATCCACGTTCTTGTCCCAGTGCTGCTTTCAGTTGTACCTACCCCAGTCCTTGGAACACAAGCGCAAATACAAAGCCACCAACCCACAGGCCGTGATAATAAATGGGCACATTTTGAAACTGCTTGCCCTGGAAATGTTGCCGTTTAGGCTTGTGGAGACGGAAGCTTTCCACAACCTCATGGCGGCTGTCGTCCCTTGGTACTCGGTTTCCATCTGGCACTATTTATCCTGCTGTGCCGTCCCCGACTTATACAAGCACCTGTCCCACAACATCATCTGTGCTCTGACCAACGCAGTTACTGGGAAGTTTCACGTAACCACGGACAAGTGGACAAGGGCTACATTTCCCTGACGGCACACTGGGTGAACATTATGGAATTCGGGACCCAGTTGGACCCTGGGATGGAACCCATGCTACTGATGCCAAGGATTGAGGGCCCTGGTTCAATCAGGCTTTCCCCCACCTTCTACACCAGTTCCTGCACCACCTCCTCCTCAACCTCAATCTCTGAAACATCATGATCAGTTGCAAGTTGGAAGCACTGCAGCACTGCCTCAGCCAAGCGGCAAGAGGCTCTGTTGAAGCTAATCTGCTTACGTGACAAACCACACACCGCCGCAGAGTTATCAAAAGGTCTAACAGACCAGACTGATCTGTGGCTCTCGCCCTTAAATTTACAACCAGGCATGGTCGTGTGTAACAATGGCCATAACCTTGTCGCGGCTCTGAAGCTTAGCAACCTTGCACACGTGCCATGCGTGGCCCACGTGCTCAACTTAGTGGTACAGTGGTTTCTCAAAACCTGCCCAAATCTGCCTGATCTACTTGTGAAGGTACACTGTGTGTGTGTCCGTCTCCGCTAGTAAGCTACAGCTGCTGCCACTCTGGCGGTGCTGCATCAGCATTTGCAACTTCCAGGTCACCGACTGGTGTGCGATATCACCAAGCTTTGAAACTCAACATTACATATGTTGGCAAGGCTTTTTGAGCAGCAGAGGGCAGAAGTTGAAGACCAGCTACAACATGCCCATCGGTATTCTGGTCAGCCTTTGCACAAGAGCTGATCAGTGGGTATGGATGTCTGACATCTGTGTGGTTCTCCAAGACTTTGAGGACTCAACCAAGATGGTGAGCGGCAATGATGTCATAATCAGAGTAACCATCTTGCTTCTCTGTCTACTGAAACACTCGCTGCTGACAATTAGAGATGAGCAAACTTTTAAAGGTTCAATTCTTTTCAGATCGGCAAACTTGCCGATGTTTGCCGAATAATTTGTCAAACAGTTCATCGAGCATATCCGAATCCCTTTGGATTCAATGGAAGGCAGAACCAAACGCATGCACAACACCTTCAAATGGGCCCAAAAGCTGTCAAAACAGGAGAGATTTCAGTCCAGGGGTACCCTGAGGCAACGAGCTTGCGGGACTGGGGAGAGAGAGCAGCCATTTCCTTTATTTGATAGGTCTGTTGGGGGAGTTGAGTGAGATGGGGGGAAGATGATGAATTCTGCTTTTCCCATGTTACATATTTGAAATCTAGCAGAGAGGAAGGATGAAAAAGCGGACAAAAATTGTGGGATTCTGGTTAGTAGGGAGGAGATATCTGGTCCAGAGAGGTAGATCTGTGTGTCATCAGTATAGAGGTGATACTGGAAGCCATGAGACTATGAGTTTTCCCAGGTCAAGGTTGTAAATGGAGAAGAGCAGGGACCCTAGGACTGAAACTTGCGGTACACAGACAGATAGAAGGCGAGGTGAGGAGGTGGTGTGTGAGTGGGAGACGCTTAATATCCAGTCTGTTAGGTATGACAAAATCCAAGCTAGGGCCAAGACTGTGAAGCCAAGGGATGAGAGAATCTGTAGTAATAGGGAATTGTCCACTGTGTCAAAAGCAGAGGACAGATCCAGGGGGAGGAGGACACAGTAGTGTCACTTGGATTTGGTGGTTAGTAGGTCGTTGGTGACTTTAGTCAGGGCAGTTTCAGTGGAATGATCCAATCAGAATCCAGATTGTAAATGGTCAAAGAGGGAGCAAGAGGAGAGCTGGGAATACAGTTCAAGATGGACGTGTTGTTCCAGTAGTTTTGAGACATAGGGGACAAGTGATATGGGACGATAGCTAGACACAGAGGATGGGTCAAGGGAGGGTTTTTTGAGGATGGGTGTGGATGAGGATGGGTGTTTAAAGCATGGGGAAAGACACCAGTTGTTAGTGATAGGTTGAAGAGATGGGTTAGGGTTGGAGTAAAGAGTGTGGTGAGGTTTGGGATGAGGTGGGATGGGATCGGGTCAAGTGCACAGGTGGTTAGATGTGATATTGAGAGTAGAGGATCAAGTTGATCTTCGGTGATGGCGGAGAAGTAGTGATGAGTGAGCACTAAAATGCTCGGGCACTCGTTGCTCGGGTCGAGCAAATGGGAATACTCGGGTACTCAACCTGAGCAACGAGCACAATGCAAGTCTATGGGAAACTCGAGCATTTTTCAGGCGGCTGCCCCCGGCGGTCTGCAGAGGGCCTAAAATTTGCCTAAATCGATGGGAACAGTGCTCAAATGACATGGGAGCAGCATAGGGAAGACCCCTGGAAGCATTTCTAACTTCCAGGTCACTGCTGTCAACAACGTTGTCAGAGTATTACACCACTTACAAAAAGGAAAACGAAACCAAAATGGATTTTCCTGGGAAATATGTTAAGGAACATCCTTTCCAGGGTAATGACGTTTATATAAGGCAAAATAAATAACCAAAACCAAAAATACTCCTCCACAACTTGGGCTATGTTCACACATAGCATTTTTGATGCGTTTTTGCACTTTTGCATTGCTTTCAACAAAGAAAAATGCATTCACTGGAAATGTAATTTTAACATTTTACAACCTTATCTGGCCATGTGGTGTGTGACACACCATCAGACATATAGTGCTGAAAAGACATGGGAACAGCATGGGGAAGACCTCTGAAAGCATTTCTGACTCCCAGGTCACTGCCTAAAAGTGTGCCCATCTTAATTGATCCTTTGCGCATGCGAAAATGCCTCCCGCCATGCACCTGTCATTGCAGACATGCAACAAGCACCGTCCACGTCTTTGTCCCAGTGCAGCGTTCAGTTGTCCCTACCCCATTCCTTGGAATGCAAGCGCAAGTATGCAGCCAGTCACCCACCCACCTACAGGCTGCAATAATATACTGCCAAATTTTTGACAGCTGCTTGCACTTGTGGAGACGGAAGCTGTCTACAATCTTATGGCGGCGGCGATGACAGGGTATCTATACTCTACTTGGTCTCCAGCCGCTACTATTTTTCCCAGCATCATCTCTGCCTTCCACAAGCACGGGTCCCACAACATTATCTGTGCCCTCCCCAGTGCACTCACTAGGAAGGACCGGCTAACCACAAACATGTGGATAGGTGAATGTAGTCAAGGACGGTATGGAGCCAGTCCACAGCTTTTTTTTGCTGAGTTGTATTTCATCACAGTCATATTCTTTAGCTTGGTGAAAGGACTTGGGAAACCATATCTACCCAGCTGTCATTTCTCCCAGGAAGTCCTCTAAATCTGCTTTCGCTTGAAATGTGGCCTTTAAGGCTTGTGGAGGTGGAAGCTGTCCACAATCTTATGGCGGCGGGTGTCCATACTCGGTCCCCAACCGCCACTATTTCTCCCGGTATCATCTCCGTCTTCCACAAACACGGGTCCCACAACATTACCTGTGCCCTCCCCAGTGCACTTACTGGGAAGGACCGCCAAGCCACAAACACTTGGACAGGTGAATGTGGCCAGGGACGGTACAGAGCCAGTCCACAGCTTTTTTTGTTGAGAGTTGTATTTAGCTCGGTGAAAGGACTGGCATAGAGGGAAACCATATCTACCCTGGATGTCATTTCTTCCAGGAAGTCCTCTAATGCAGCTTGTTGCAGAAGCAATGGCGGCCCGTCCAACATCAACTCGTACTTGCCGGTGGTGCTTTGAAGCACAAACATCTTTCTTTGTGCATTTAATTTCATGAATACAGAGTTGGACAATGGCCTGATCTGCAATGCGTTTTAGAAATAACATGCATAAACATGTCTGATCCACATTAAAAAAGCAGCCATAGAGTGTCCGGGAACCTTCCCCCACACTTTTCTTAGCCAGGGCTCCATCTCAGCAGGGTTAGATGGGCCCACCAGAGAACCGGAGACTCCTCCGGTGGGCCTTGGCTTCTCCTTCAGGAGAGTTCATAGTGCAAAGGTGAGGCCATTAGGATGATAGAGGCCACAATCTGCTTAGTTTTCTGTTACTTGGAATGCAAGCTCAAGTATGCAGACAGCTACCGACCCACAGGCTGCAATACTAAACTGCCAGATTTCTGGGCAGCTGCTTGCACTTGAAATATGGCCTTTTAGGCTCATAGAGGCGGAAGCTTTTCACAACCTCATGACGACAGTGGCCGGGTGTCCATACCGTGTGTCCCCAGCCACCACTATTTGTCCCGGTGTCGTCTCCGCCTTCCACAAGCACAGTTCCCACAACATTACCCGTGCCCTCCCCAGTGCTCTTACTGGGAAGGACCGCATAACCACAAACACATGGATAGGTGAATGTGGCCAGGGATGGAATGGAGCCATTCCAAAGCATTTTTTTTGCTGAGTTGTATTTAGCTCGGTGAAAGGACTGGCATAGAGGGAAACCGTATCTACTCTGGGTGTAATTTCTCCCAGGAAGTCCTCTAATACTGCTTATTGCTGAAGCAATGGCAGCCCGTCCAACATCAACTCGCACTTGTCGGTGGTGCTTTGACACACAAACATCTTTCTTTGCGCATTTAATTTCATGACTACAGAGTGGGGCAATGGCCTGATCTGCATTGTGGTTTGAGAAATAACATGCATAAGCACGTCCGATCCACATTAAAAAAGCAGTCATAGTGTCTGGGAACCTTCCCCCACAATTTTCTTAGCCAGGACTGCTTCTCGGCAGGGATGGACAGACCCACCAGAAAACCGGTGGGCCCTGGCTTCTCTTTCAAGAGAGTTCATAGTGCCGAGGTGAGGCCATGATGATGATAGAGACTAGAGATTAGCGCTGTTCGACTCGAACTGTTCGCCAATCTCAAATTCGAGCTGTTTTGGGCGGTGTTCGAGCCATTCGGCGAACACGAACGATTTGAAAAAAATTCGGCTGTTCGAGGTTATGTTCGATAACTGTTCGTGCACCAAAATCATAACTGGATTTTTTCTCAGTAATGATGAAAATTAATGTTAATACGCAGTTTGAGTGTACAGCGGGGCGGGGGGAGGGGCAGGGGATGGATCTCTGCAGGAATAATGAAGATCTCCATTTTTTTTTCTCTTTCCCGCATTTACAGTGGGGAGCTGCAATCTGTCAGCCTATCAGCAGCGCACACATGTAGCGAACTCCTTTTTTTCACACAAGCAAGGGCATGTGTCATTGGCAGTGTATGTCACATGTCCTTGCCCTATAAGACCAGCCATTTTCCCCGTCGCCACCATTTTCTCACTGCTGCAGCTGCGTGTTAGACGGCACCGCTGTTGCTGTGTGCGCTATACCTTGTTAATTTCAAGCCAATTTTCGCACAAATCTTCAGATAGCTTGGGAGTAGGGAAGAGTTGTGATTGCAGTCCTTTTAAGGACTAGGTTACAGCATTTCCTATGACTTTTATCAGGCAGGTCTGTGCTCTTAAATAGATAGGTTGGGAGTAAAGACTAATTGTAATTGCAGTCCTTTTCAGGACTAAGTTACATCAGTTCCTATCAGTTTTTGCCAGGCAGGTCTGTGCCAGTGCTGTGCAAGTTTTTTTCACAGCATTTGGCTAAATCTAGCAAAGCAAATCCTTTTTGACCTATTGCAGAGTGTGTTAGTCAGTGGAGTAGCCTATCTGTGTTGCAAGCTACACCACCTGTGTATAGAATACCAATTTTTTTACTGCACCTAGTGAAGTAAAACCTTTTGGGTATAGCATCATTCTATTAGTCCATCTATACTAACCTCCACCGGGTTGCAAATTGAATATAATTTTTTTCTGCATCTAGCTCTGAAAAAATATTTGGGCTTCTAGCAGTGTGTGGGACTTGGTCTATTAGTCCATCTATACTGACCTCCATCAGGTTGCAAATTGAAAATAATTTTTTTCTGCATCTAGCTCTGAAAAAATATTTGGGCTTCTAGCAGTGTGTGGGACTTGGTCTATTAGTCCATCTATACTGACCTCCATCAGGTTGCAAATTGAAAATAATTTTTTTCTGCATCTAGCTCTGAAAAAATATTTGGGCTTCTAGCAGTGTGTGGGACTTGGTCCATTAGTCCATCTATACTGACCTCCATCAGGTTGCAATTTGAATATAATTTTTTTCTGCATCTAGCTCTGAAAAAATATTTAGGCTTCTAGCAGTGTGTGGGACTTGGTCTATTAGTCCATCTATACTAACCTCCACCAGGTTGCAAATTAATAAAATTTTTTAACGGCATCTAGCTCTGAAAAAATATTTAGGCTTCTAGCAGTGTGTGGGACTTGTTCTATTAGTCCATCTATACTGACCTCCATCAGGTTGCAAATTCAATATAATTTTTTTCTGCATCTAGCTCTGAAAAAATATTTCAGCTTCTAGCAGTGTGTGGGACTTGTTCTATTAGTCCATCTATTCTAACCTGCACCAGGTTGCAAATTCAATATAATATTTTTCTGCATCGAGCTCTGAAAAAATATTTCAGCTTCTAGCAGTGTGTGGGACTTGTTCTATTAGTCCATCTATACTAACCTCCACCAGGTTGCAAATTCAATCAAATTTTTTATCTGCATTTAGCTCTGAAAAAATATTTAGGCTTCTAGCAGTGTATGGGGCTTGGTCTATTAGTCCATCTATACTAACCTCCACCAGGTTGCAAATTAAAAATAATTTTTATCTGCATCTAGCTCTGAAAAAATATTTCAGCTTCTTGCAGTGTGTGGGACTTGGTCTATTAGTCCATCTATACTAACCTCCACCAGGTTGCAAATTCAATATAATATTTTTCTGCATCTAGCTCTGAAAAAATATTTAGGCTTCTAGCAGTGTGTGGGACTTGTTCTATTAGTCCATCTATACTAACCTCCACCAGGTTGCAAATTCAATATATTTTTCTGCATCGAGCTCTGAAAAAATATTTCAGCTTCTAGCAGTGTGTGGGACTTGTTCTATTAGTCCATCTATACTAACCTCCACCAGGCTGCAAATTCAATATAATATTTTTCTGCATCTAGCTCTGAAAAAATATTTACTCTTCTAGCAGTGTGTGGTACTCATTGTATTAGGCCATCTATACCAAGCTCCACCAGCTTTGAAATTAATAATAATTTTTAGCTGCATCTAGTCCTGAAAATAATTTTTCTTCCCAATAGTGGTAGCAATAGAAATATGGGGCGCGCGCCTGGCTAACAAAAATATACGCTTCTTAACAAAAAACACCAGCCTAGCGCACAGCATTAATAAGATGGCATCATCGTCTCTCCCAGTGATAGGCCTACTACGCCGGCTAGCATTCCTGTGCCTAAAACACAATGTATGGGTCCGCGCTAGCCACTATACTGAGGGGACTAATGCTGCTGCTAACGCTTTATAACAATTCAATTGGCAGATTTTTGCAGAGCTCTTCCACAACGCCCACCCATCGGGCAACAATTGCCCACCCTCCCTATGGGATCTAGTGGCGAATAGTTGATGCCATTAATCAGAGCGTCAGTTGCCCCGTCGACGTGGCAAGCATACGGTAAGGCATGGGAAGAGTGGACACGACTAGTAGCAGGCAGACGGGTTGACCAATGTGAACAAGCCAGATCACAAGTCACCATAGAATTTCTCCACCAGCTAATGATGAGGGGCATATCATAGGCATCAGCGCAGCGGTGTCTGACCGGAGTAGCATTTCACTTCCAACTACTGAATTGGGGAGATGTGACAAAGATTCATCATCAGACAATCCATAAAAGGGTGGAAAAGGGGTCAGCCAAGTCAGGAGTGTAGACGTCCCGTCCGGTGTCACTAAAGCTGATTTCTCACATCAAATCCCTAACACCATTAACATGACACTCACAATTTGAAGCAACACTACTGTCTACTGCATTTGTGTTCGCCTTCTTTGGGGCGCTATGCATAAGCGAATTAGTCCCTCAATCCAAAATTACCACCAGTGGAGGCTTATTACACCAGGACGTAGTCATAGCCAATAATGCAATATGTCTACACATACGCCAATAGAAAACGGTTCCAGCGGGCAGGGGCACTTGGGTACATCTACAACCCACAAATGGTACACTGAGTCGGGTAACAATAGTAAAAACATATATAACCATCAGATCACAAAGTAATTTCTTCTTATCACACATTGATGGAACGCCATTATCAAGATTCCAGTTCCAAGCTATATTTAATAAATGCTTAACATCGGCAGGGAACCACCCCAAAGATTACGGGACACACTCATTCTGCATAGGCGCGGCCACAGAAGCAGCAAGAGCAGGACTGTCAGAAACGGAAGTTTAGAGGCTAGGGAGATGGCGATCCACGTGTTTGGCGAGATACATAAGACCGGACTTGTTATCCTAACGTGGTTTGTTTCTTTTACAGGTGACGCTAAGCCAACAGTGTGGGTGATAGGCCACTCGTATATATATTGGGCAGAAAAAAGGGCGAAAGTCCACCCAGGCGGGAGGAAATTAGAGTTTAATAACACATATTTCAACTGGAGAGGTATTAGAGGCCTGCTATGGCCACAGGTACTAATGGAGGTAATCAAGGTAGGGAGAGAGGCAAGAGGTCCGGTCATCTTAGTTATACAGGCCGGGGGAAACAACCTAGGTCATCACAAGAGCGCATAACTAATGGCAATAATGAAACTAGACACTGAGCGCTTCAGAGAATTTTTCACAAAACTAGCTATAGTATGGTCAGAGATTGTGCCGATAGCGGTATGGCAAGTTGCGCGAGACATCACGGCCATCGAACGGACAAGGCGGGTAATAAATATTCGGATGGCAAAATTTAGAAGAGACAGAGGAGGTGTAGTGATACGACACCGACAACTGGAAGGAGATAAAGCAGGCCTCATGCGGCCCGACGGTGTTCACTTAATGGATATTTAACTGGACATATTCCTGTCAGGACTCCAGGACTGAGTGGAACAAGCGTTAAGAGTGATGGGTGGGGGTCAGAGTCCTGCATACGAGTACTGAGGATCCTCCGAGGCCTGGAAATAGAAAGGACATGTTGGAGAGTTACACTTGTTGGCCAACTTGCCGGAGTGGAGACCCAGGGCATGCTGCAACAAGCTGAATTATTTTAGAAATAAAATGCCTTTCTAATGGAATGAGTATAAAGAGTTAATAAAGCAGTGACCGATCCTCACCCATCCAGTTGTAAGAGTTACATTATTGTATAGTCAAGGAAAGGGGGGCGGTAGGGGGGCTGAGCGTCTGGGTTTGGTTGGGGGTCCCCACAGTCTGCCTAGGCTAGATGCATTTAAAAATTCTTATTAGATACACAGGCGGTGCAGCTTGCTTCGCAGCTGGGCTACTATGCCCAAAGTATTGCCTAGGCTGGAATTGACGATGCCAACATCACGTAAGACACAGCAAGGGGACTCCAAAAAGAGTCTCCATTTTTTCCCAAAATTGTGGCACAGACACCACTTAACGCTAGAACGCATACCTGGGGCCTCGCAGGCCTGCCCTGTTAATTGTTTTCTATTTTCTGCAAGATTACTTTAGTTAGAATTTTGAAACTCTAGGTATTCTTCATGTATATAGTTGTTTGTCATTTGAGTTTGAGTTATTCCATGTTATTTGCACACGGGCCTAAAAGGCCCCAGGTATGTGAAAGTGTAGTTTTTATGGTCATGCATTCTAGGGTTAAGTGGCATCAATTGCCCCACAGTTGCTTAAAACGGTTGGTGAGGTGATTTTACCAAATCCTCAAGCTTTTAGTCTCCCAAGAATGACACAGAGGTAGAAAAGTCCTTGCGAATCCATGATTTGTTCATCTTTATGAACGTGACTCTGTCTACATTCTCAGTGGACAGCCGCGTGCGCTTATCTGTCAGCACACCACCAGCAGCGCTGAACACACGTTCAGAGAGAACGCTGGCTGCAGGGCATGACAAGATCTCCAAGGCGTGAGTGGCGAGCTCCGGCCATTTTTCCAGATTGGAATCCCAAAATGAGCAAGGGTCCAGTGACACAGTCATGGCTTCGATGTTCACTTGGAGATACTCCTGTACCATCCTCTCTAGGCATTGACTATGTGTCAGACTTCTTGTCTCCTGTGGCCTTGCAAAGGATGGTCTAAAAAAGTGGTGAAATGATTCCACAAAATTGCTGTTACCAGCAGATACTGTGATACTGTTACGGTTTGAGTGATGAAGACTCGACAGTCCCACAGTTGGCAAGTTAGAACTGTGAGATTCACTACGTGCACCACTGGTGTTTTGGGGAAAAGTACATGTAAGATTCTGCAACAGCGTCTGCAGATACTCCTGCATGCGTGAATCCCTTTCTATGGCAGGAATTATTTCGGCAAATTTACTTTTGTACCGGGGATCTAAGAGTGTGGCAACCCAGTAGTCGGGATTACTTTGAATTCTGACAATCCGAGGATCATGTTGCAGGTAGTGCAGCAAGAAGGCACTCATGTGTCTTGCGCATCCAGGAGGACCAAGTCCTTGTTGTGTTGGTAGCGAGGTAAGAATCATGCTTCCTTCCTCTGCCCTCTCCCCCCAACCTTGCACAACAGAAATGTGATCAAGGTCTCCCTCATCTGATGAGTCTTCCATGCCCATCGCCAGTTCGTCCTCCACTTCTTCCTCGGCTCCTGCACCTTCCTCAACAGTTTGGCTGCTACCATGCGCCCTGGTTAATCCCTCTCCCCCACCCTCCCATGCCTGCCGCCTTTGTGCTGCCAACCGTCTGGACCTTGGAGATGTTAGCCATTCAGCATTCGACTCCTCCTCTACTTCCTCCACCTCCTCTTGTCCCACCACCTGACTCTGAATTCTGTTTAATGTGTGCTCCAGCATGTAAATCACCGGAATAGTCATGCTGATAATGGCATCTTCGTCAGCACTAAACATCTTCGTCGCCATTTCAAAACTGTGCAGAAGGGTGTGTGGCGCCCCTGAGGGTTCAGTCGCCACAGAGTTACTGCATCTCACCCAGAGGTGTGGTATCTCACCCTCAGGTAAGGAAGGCGTATGGCTCGGGACCCTAACACCTGCATCCAGCACATACCCGCAGTGGGGGTAGGGCGAGATTGCTCCTAAGGGAGAGCACAGTCCCAGGTCCCTAGCTGGTGGGAGGGTCCTATGTAGTGGGTGCTTAGGGGAGCAGCTTAGGGGAGCACATGACAGGGAGAGTATAAATACGAAGCCATCTTAGAAAGAGCAAGCCAGTCGGAGGAGGAAAAGTGACAGGAGCAGAGGCTCGGCATGAGCTCTGCTCCGGAGGCGGGCCTAGCCTGGGAGGCCCAGGACTGAAGGAGAGAAGAGAGGAGTGGGAGCAGGAAGGCTCAGGAACAAAAGGGACCCTAGGGCTACGGGCCGTGCAGAAGGCCACCCGTACTCCCGCTGCTACCAGGAGGTAGAGGGGTCTGGCCTGATAAGGGGAACCGGTCCCTCAACAAGCGGAGAAACAGCAAGGCTCAACTAGAAACTGGAGGCTGCAGCATTTCATGTACTGCAGGCCAAAGTCCACACCAGTCTCACTAAGAAGGTAGCCACAGAGGACCCAGGGGACGGAACACACGTCGCCCGCCAAGGCCCGAGGATACCGGATAGAAGTGTCACTGGGTGTGAGGTGCAGGGAGAAGGCCAGAGAAAGGACACACAGAAGGGGGTCCTGCTAAGTACTCCGGAGCTATCTGGTTGTGGACTGAGCCCCTCACTGAGTACGCACAGCACGACGGGGGAGATTGCTCTGGTACTGCAACAACTGTGAGTAAAGATCTTGGGACTGCATCACACGGACTCTGTGTTCATTACTGACTCCCTGCACTACAACCACCATCATCCACCCACACTGCCCTGAAGCTACACTCTTCCTGTGGTGAGTAATAATACCATTGCTGCAAAACCACCAGCTTCAGAGGACTGTTCCGCAGAGGCGGCTCCTTTGGCCGCACTCCACAGGTGACGTAGTCGGACATTATAAAATCCATATATACAAATTACCCTTGAATTGACCGCCCTGGGTCATGGACCGGGTCACCGCCACAGTGACTACAACCCCCAGTGTCTACCGGCCCGGCTCAGGGTACCCTACGGCCCAAGGGGCACGTCAACTTCATAGGTCCCTGATCTGAGACCACGCCTGCAGCGTGATTTGCCCCACCTCTGGATCTCGTTGGCCCAGGCTATACGTCAGAACGTATTGCACCAGGGCTTGTCGGTGCAGCCACAGTCGCTGCAACATGCGCAGAATTGAATTCCACCGTGTCGGCACATCGCATTTCAGCCGGTGAACTGGCAGGCCCAATGACTTCAGTAGAGATGTAAGTCGTTGAGCTGCGGGATGCGAACGGCGGAAGTGAGCACACAGCGACCGTGCCCTCTGCAGAAGGCCATCTTGTCCGGGATAGTGGGCTAAAAATTGCTGGACAACCAGGTTCAACACGTGAGCCATACAAGGCACGTGTGTAACATTGCTCCGGTGAAGGGCCGCACCCAGGTTTGCAGCATTGTTGCACACGGCCTTCCCTGTTTGCAGGTCCAGTGGAGACAACCATTCATGAAACTGGGTCTCCAGAGCTGACCACAACTCCTCAGCTGTGTGACTCACATTTCCCAGACATTTCAAAGTAAACACTGATGCTGTTGAGCCCTGCTGCCAGAATAGTAAGGCGGTGTGCAGGATTCCTTCTGCGCAGTGAGAAAGCAGGTGGCATTACCAGACAGGCTTTGGGTGCAGGTGGAGGACCGAGAGGAGGTTGAGGAGGCAGAAGCAGTGGAGGAACTTCGAGATAAAGAGGATTGACGCACAACTCGTGGGGAAGGTAAGATTTGGACAGCAGCCCCTTGTCCTACAGTCACCATACTTACCCAGTGCCCAGTCAGCGACATGTAACGCCCCTGTCCATGCCTACTCGTCCAAGTGTCTGTGGTGAAATGCACCCTGTCACACACACAGTTTCTCAAAGAAGCAGTGATGTTGTGTGCGACATGCTGGTGGAGCGCAGGCACACCTTTCTTTGAGAAGTAGTGCCGACTGGGCATCTGGTACTGGGGCAATGCGACAGACATAAGGTCTCGAAAATCCACTGTGTCCTCCAGGCGGAAATGCAGCATTTCTGTATCCAACAGCTTGCAGATGGTGAAATTCAACCTCTTAGCTTTCTCATGGCTAGGAGAAAATGGTCTTTTACTTTTCCACATCTGAGGGACCGAGGGCTGGCTGTTGTGCTTAGACGGGGTTGAGTAGGGTGTCCCCAGCAAACTGCTGGTCTGTGAGGAAGATGCAGGTGGACATGTTAGGTTGCCTTGATCCAAAGGTGGTGCTCTCGATGTCGGAGAGCGCTCAACACCAGCTGGTGTAACCACCTCCAAAGAAAATGATGACCTGCCAATCACGCTGGCTGTTGCGGGTAAAGAGGTGGCAGGTCTGCGTCCAAAAACATGTGTGACTGCTGTTCCCCAGTCACAGAGGATGAAGAGGCCGCGGATGCACAAGATGGGGCAGACGGTGGTTGGCCCAGCCCGCTAGGCCGCATTGTAACACAGTGAGCTTCCCACTGCAACTTATGCTTCATATCCATGTGACGGTACATGCATGAAGTACTCAAACTATGGATTTTTTGGCCTCTACTTAGCTTTTGGTGACAAATATTACAGATAACACGAGTTGGGTCATCCTTATCAATCTGAATAAATGCCCAGGCTATGCAAGGCTTAGAGCCCATGCGACCTGAAGAGCCACTACGACTTGTGGTCAGAGGCAGAGTTGTGGTTGAGGATGCAGTTGTTGACGTGCTTCCAGTACTCCGTCTCTGTCCAGGAAGGCGCAACGTAACCTCATCGTCAATAGCATCTGGGACGCCCCGCTGCGCTTGGTTTCACAGATCCTAGAAGAGTGCATTGATGGAATCCTCCACAAGAGGCCCCCATAAACATTCACACATCTCCACCTTCCACCTCAGACCAGCAGAGGGAGCCCGTTAGGGATATAAATAGGGAAGATGGAGCTAGGCAGTTCAGTTCCTCTGAAGAGTTCCTGCAGTAGAGAAGCCTAAGAGAGGTCAGTCTGCAGTGGAGCTCAGTCTAGTCTAGAGAACTCAGTTAATAGTTCAGCAGTGGAGCACGAGGCTTCTGCTAGCTAGATTCAGGGAGCCCAGATAGAGCTTAAGGTGTGCCGGCGCCATAAGATCGGTGAAGCGCGGCAAGCTGCCGTTAGTGCGTATAGCCTAGTGAGGGCCCGAGTAGGCCGAAGGCGAGTGGCGAGTTAATACATAAGGGGCAGAGGAGCTTAACCAGCTCACCCCAATGCATTTACCGGACACCGGATCCGAGCTTACTGGGATCTCTATGACCCAGTAAGGCATAACCAGAATCCCTGAAGAACTACAAGTCCCAGCATCGCTAAGGTGCTGATACGTAGCAGAGCCAGGAGACGCTTAGGCCCCGCATACTGGGAGCGTGAACTCCAAGAGAAGGCCCTACCGCAAGGTCAGCCAGCGCAGGACAGAGACAAAGGTAGGCCTACGCAGAGGCAAGAAACAGAAGGCCCTACACCCGCTCATTGGGGAGGATCACTGTAACGGGTCTGGGAGAGGGAACCTCTGAGCTACTATACAAAGGGGCAGTCCTTGTAAGGAAGCGGGTGGCTCCCAGGGAAGGAGGGCAGGTAGTCACGGCAAGTGACAGGGACAGTCTCTGGATAGAAGGGCAGGAGGTCACGGCAAGTGACGGGAACAGTCTCTTGACAGGCAGGTGGTCACGGCAAGTGACAGCAGGGTAGGAGTCTCTTAGACAGGCAGGTGGTCACGGCAAGTGACAGCAGGGTAAGAGTCTCTCGGCTACCTGGCAGGTGGTCACGGCAAGTGACGGCAGAGCCTCCAGGTAGGCTAACTGGCGGGTAGCAGGTGAGCGCTCCCAGGTGAGCGGGTAAGAGTCTCTCGGCTGGCTGGCAGGTGGTCATGGCAAGTGACGGCAGAGCCTCCAGGTAGGCTAGCTGGTGGGTAGCAGATGAGCGCTCTCTTTTGAGGGGATAAGAGTCTCTCGGCTGGCTGGCAGGTGGTCTCAGACAGGTATCAGGCAGGTATCAGGTAGGTATCAGGCAGGTATCAGGCAGGTGCTTCCTGATCTGCAGGCGGACTGGTCCATAGACAGACTGGCGGATGCTGGTAAACAGACTGTCGGACCGCAGGGAATGCAAGCAGGTAGACAGAGCTGGAAAACAGACTGGCAACGGGACCTGAGGGCTGAAGCAGAGGTGAAAGGCTTTGCAACAACTTTGCTCGGGCACCTCCATTTTGAAGGAGGTGCCTTATATATGGGAGCTCCACCGGCAATTGGCCGGGGACTCCATAGGACTGCGTGCGCGGCCCCTTTAAGAGAGAGGGAGCGCACGCCCTAAGCACAGTGCTCGGGAAGCGGCGAGTGCTGCCAGCAGCGCGGGAAGAGGACGCCGAGGACGGAGCAGGGAGGTGAGAGGAACGGCGTCTCTGCCTAGCAGGAGGCAGGGACGCTGACGCTACAATCCTGATATGCACCCTTCACCCTATAGTGCTCCGGGATGTGCCTGAATTTCCACCTGTAAAAGGTACTGAAGTGACTACCGTGTCCGCTCCCATTCTTGCTCTGACCCATCTGGTTCTCGCCTGTCCAGCATTCCCCCTGCATACGCTGCCCTGAGACCTAGCTCCACCTGTGGGGAGCTATACCACCGAGCTGCCTTATCACCGGCCTCAGTGGACTGCTGCAGCGCTGGTGCTTCTCACCAGATACCACAGGTGGCGTCACGAACTCTTATAAAATTAACAATTATCCACCCTTTTAAAGAGTGACCCCAGGGAACGGGCCAGGGAGCCGACCACCGCGACATCCCCAAGGCCAGGCAAAGGCCCGGGTACCGAGTCATCCCCATCCCCTGGGCTAGTCACATCCTCCTCCACCTCCTCTGCTGACCTCATCAACTGGCTGACTGTGGGTTGACAGTAAGTGGGATCTCCAACCTCGTCATCATCACCCTGTGTGTTCTCACACCCGTCGTCCTCAGAGCCAACCTCTTCCTGCCCTGACCGAAAAGTCAAGTTGTCGCTCCAATCAGGTATTTGAGTCTCATCATTGCCTTCCTCATTGTCTCCACCAACAGAAGTTACAGTTTGGGAACGAGGGTCTACATTATGCTCAGAACCTTCTTCATCTGGTCCTGGATCCGACTTATAAAGATTCTGGGCATCAGTGCAGATCATTTCCTCATCTGGATTAACAGAAGCTCTGGGGCAGACCTCCGTTTCCCAGGCTATAGTATGAGTAAACAGCTGTGCAGACTCAACCATCTGTGATACCCCATATTCAGACGGGCAGCTGGAGACTTGGGAGCTGTGAGGAAGCAAGTGCGATTGGGGTGACACCTCTGACGACTGGAGTATTTGTGATGTTGAAATTGAGGTGGTGGAGAGCCCACTTGAAGGAGCACTTGATATCCGTTGAAGCACCTGCTGTTTTTGTGCCTCATGTGGAATTTGTAGCGATGGGCGTGTCCGTAAGAAAGGGATCGTATCACATTGTCCACGAAAAGAAGTAGACATCTTAGTTTGGCTGGAAGATGGTATTTCTTCTGCAGATGTTACCCCCCCCCCAACGCGGGGGGGCTCGACCCACCAGCGGACAGGCACCAGTATTGGGAGAGGGGGGCTGGCCGTCAGGGTCCACCGTGGCTCTGGCACAAACCCGGTGATACGGAGGTGGCACGGGCAGGAACGGACAGGCCGTGTCGGCTTCTCACTTTTTGGATTTTAGAAGGGCATGACATGCCTATTTCTGTGTCTCCCCCTCCTTTTACTCCTCCACCTCTTTTCTTTTCGCATGACTAATGTACTTGTCACTTTTCCATGTGTTAGTTATGTCTTCTGAGCAGTTTGTCAGCTTTTGGACACCTTTGAAGGTGTTTTCTATGTGTTTCTATGTGTTTTTGTTTGCCTGCCATTGGTTTTAACGGTGTTCGAAGGTGTTCGACGAACAGTTCGGCGAACACACGGGTGTTCGACGAACCGAACCGAACTCGAACACTACCGGGGTGGCTTAACACTAATAGAGACCACCATCTGCTTAGTTTTATGTTACTTGTATTGCAAGCCCAAGTAAGTAGCTAGCCACCCACCCACCCACAGGCTGCAATACTAAACTGCCAGATTTCTGGGCAGCTGCTTGCACTTGAAATGTGGCCTTTTAGGCTCATGGAGGCGGAAGCTTTTCACAACCTCATGCCGATGGCGGCCGGATGTCCATACTCGGTCCCCAGCAGCCACTATTTCTCCCTGTATCATCTCGGCCTTCCACATGCACAGGTCCCACAACATTACCTGTGCCCTCCCCAGTGCACTCACTGGGAAGGACCGGCTAACCACAAACACGTCGACAGGTGAATGTGGCCAGGGACCATGGCCGGCTCCAGGTTTTTGTGGGCCCCGAGCGAAAGAGTCTCAGTGAGCCCCTTTAGCATATACCACGATTCATGATGCACAGATACGGCAGTGAAATATAGGTATACAACACAGGGCCCAGCCTGTCACCTCATACTTCACATATGCAAACATGCACGCACACACAGTCCGCAGATATGCACACACACACAGTACGCATACATGCATGTACACACGCAATACGCACGCACACACAAAGTACGCACGCACACACACAATACTCAGACACGCACACACACACAATACGCAGACACGCACACACACAATACGCAGACGCGCACACACAATACGCAGACACGCACACACAATACGCAGACACGCACACACACGCACACAATACGCAGACACGCACACAATACGCAGACACGCACTCACAGTGCACCGACATGCGCATGCACACAGTACGCAGGCAATGCCACACATACACACATGAACATGGTACACAGATATACAGTACAGACCAAAAGTTTGCACACACCTTCTCATTTAAAGATTTTTCTGTATTTTCATGTCAATTCATAGTTTTGATGCCTTCAGTGTGAATGTACAATTTTCATAGTCATGAAAATACAGGAAAACCTTTAAATGAGAAGGTGTGTCCAAACTTTTGGTCTGTACTGTACACACACACAGACACGCAGATACATACACATACTGTACATACTTGAACATATTCTTAAAAACACAGACATAAATATATATACACTTGTTGGTGGTGCTTTGACACACACACATCTTTCTTTGCGCATTTAATTTCATGACTGCAGAGTTGGGCAATGGCCTGATCTGCAATGCGGTTTGAGAAATAACATGCATAAGTACGTCCGATCCGCATTAAAAAAGCAGCCATAGAGTGTCCGGGAACCTTCCCCCACAATTTTCATAGCCAGGACTGCTTCTCGAAAGGGTTGGACGGTCCCACCAGAGAAATCTCTGGTGTGCCTTGGCTTCTACCTCAGGAGAGTTCATGATAGCGCTAACTTTGCAGAAACAAACCTCTGGTGGGCACAATGTTTTTCAATCTGAAACAGCTTCTCAATGGAAGTTGTATTTCACCACAGCCATATTATTTAGCTCGGTGAAAGGACTGGCATAGTGGGAAACCGTATCTACTCCGGCTGTCATTTCTCCGTCACCAGGTACCGCCCATTGTCATACATGACCATGCCTGGCTGTATGTTCAGCGGTGAGAGCCACAGATCAGGCTGCTGTGTTACAGCTTTGAACAACTCTACAGCGCTGGGTGGTTTGTCACCTAAGCATTAAGCATGTTATCTTCAGCACAGCCTGTTGCCACTTGGCCAAGCAGTGCTGCAGTGCTGTCAGCTTGTGACTGATGTGGTCATTTCGGAGACGGAGGAGGTGCAGGAGCTGAACAATGTGATTACATTGAGGTTAAATTGGTGACGCTGTGTTTTATACTAAAGAAAGATCCTATTGTTTTGTTTTTTTTACAATATTTTTTAAGACAAATGCATTCACTGGGAAATGTCATTTTAACATTTTACAACCTTATCTGGAAATGTTGTCTGTGACACATCAGCAGACACATCCTGTTTTATTTATGATGGAGGGACTCTGAAAGTCATAAAGCCTATTTTTATAGGGCCATCAGACATCCAATACTATTCTTAAAGGCCAGCAGTCGGCCGTAGCTATTGTGAGAGAGCCATCAGCCGGCTATGCTTTGTTGTTCCCATTTTTAAGAAGTGGGTCTCCTATATTGTTATTGCATATCCAGTGACTGCAGGGGTTGCCAAAAATTTGGACGCAAACCAATACCCCTTTGAAGAGACATAGAGGAGGTTCCCATTATAAAGGAGCAGGTCTCTTATAGTGGTAATGCCCATGTTGTGACTACAAAGGCTGCTAAAATTTGGGAAAAACCCGACAAAGAATTTAAGAAACACATAGAGCAGGGTCACAGTAACGACAAATTCCCTGCTCAGCAAAACGGTGTTTAAATTTGGCGCCAATATCGCTGATTGGTCGCCGCCGGCGGTCGCGACCAATCAGCAGAGCGGGGTTTTTAATTTGGCGCCAATGTCGCTGATTGGTCGTGGCCGGCGGTCTCGACCAATCAGCAGAGCGGTGTTTAAATTTGGCGCTAATAATGCAGATTGGTAGCAGGCCGGCGGTCACGACCGTTCAGCAGGGGGGTGTTTAAATTTGGCGGCAATATCGCTGATTGGTCGCGGCCGGCAACTGCGACCAATCAGCAGAGGGGTGTTTAAATTTGGCGCCAATCAGCAAAGCGGTGTTTAAATTTCGCACCAATAATGCTGATTGGTTGAGGCCGGCGACTGCGACCAATCAGAAAAGCAGTGTTTAAATTTGGCGCACATAATGCTTATTGGTCGCGGCCGGCGACCGCGACCAATCAGGTAAGTGGTGTTTAAATTTGGCGCCAATCTCGCTGATTGGTCGCGGTCGGCCGTGACCAATTAGCAGAGCGTTGTTTAAATTTGGCACCAATCTCACTGATTGGTCGCAGCTGGCAGCGTCTGCGACCAATCAGCACAGCAGTGTTTAAATTTTGCACCAAGATCACTGATTGGTCGCGGCCTCTGTTTAAATTTTGCTGTAAAATCGCTGATTGGTCGCGGGCAGCATCAGCGACCAATCAGCACAGCGGTGTTTAAATTTTGCGCTAAGATCACTGATTGGTCGCGGCCTCCGGCCACGACCAATCAGCGAATCGTATTGTGAGGACAGGGGAGCGGAATCGTATTGGTGAGGACTGGGTAGCGTCGCTGCCTGTGCGGCTACTTCCGCTGCGAGAAGCCGGGAGATGAACGGCTGCTCGCAGCAGAAGTATCCCGACCGGCAGCGCAGCTCCCCAGTCCTCCCTTGACACCCTAGCCGCATGGAGGTCAGCGGCGCCGCCGCCGGTCTGGATACTTCTGCTGCTAGTGGCCGGGAGATGAGCGTCTCGCGCCGCCTCATCTCCCGGCTGCATCGCCGCTGACCTCCGCCCGGCAGATGAGCCGCTAACGGCCGCCATCTTTTTCTCAAATCCCTGATCTGATTGGCCGCGGCCGGACCAATGAGCGATGGGGGATTTCCTGGACAGACAGACAGACAGATAGAAAGACAGACAGACGGGATACGACGATTATATATATAGATGCAGTGAGTCCAGCGGCTGCCCAGTTTTAGGAAAAAGCACACTAAGAATTTAAAGACATATAGAGCAGGGCCACAGTAACAAGTATGACATGTTCCCATTAGAAAGTAGAGGGTCTGCTATACAGTTATAGGGTATGCAGTGAGTCCAGTGGCTGACCATTTTTAGGAAAATCCCCACTAAGAATTTAAAGACACATAGACCAGGGCCACAGTAACGACAACTTCCCATTAGAATGGAGAGAGTCTGCTATACAGTTATAGGGTATGCAGTGAGTGCAACGGATAACCAATTTTAGGAAAAACCCCACTTAAAATTTAAAGACACATAGAGCAGGGCCACAGTAACGACAAATTCCCATTAGAATGGAGAGAGTCTGCTATACAGTTATAGGGTATGCAGTGAGTGCAACGGCTAACCAATATTATGAAAAATCCACTAAGAATTTAAAGACACATAGAGCAGTGCCACAGGAAAGACAAATTCTCATTAGAAAGGAGAAGGTCTCCCATAGTGTTGGCCTGTGCTGTGAGTGCAAGGTCTGCCAAAAATTGGGGGGCTCTACAATGCCCCTGGGGAAAGACTTAGAAGGACTCATAAAAAAATGTTCCCATTAGAAAGGAGCAAGTCTCCCATACTTGGTAAGCCCATGCACTAAGTGTATGGGTTGACAAACATTTACCCCTGGGGGGTATACATGTACATACTGAATTTTTTTTTTTTAGCAGGCATCATAAACACCTTTTAATAAAATTATGTGGGTGTTGCATCACAGACCACGGTCACCCTGGTGATTTGGTGGTGGAGGATGAGGAGAAGGAGGAGGACAAGAGCAAATAGCCAAAGTCAGGAAGCGTATATGACTCGCCCC
The DNA here is from genome assembly GCF_046119375.1 of Phyllobates terribilis. Classification (NCBI taxonomy): domain Eukaryota; kingdom Metazoa; phylum Chordata; class Amphibia; order Anura; family Dendrobatidae; genus Phyllobates; species Phyllobates terribilis. Next base: position 120,488,236 of record NW_027362772.1, read on the forward strand.
CTGGGCTGTGGGGCACTCGGAACCGGGGAATATGGAGACGATGGGGGTAGTAGTGGCGACCCGGTCCCGTGGCTCAGGGTGGTCAGACCAGTGGCAGTCTTTTAGATGTTTTAGATAATGTCCGACTACGCCACCCATGGATTGCGGTCATTAGGAACAACCGCTGCAGGGCAGACGCTGGGGCCGATGATGTATGCAGCTGGGATGGTGTGACTTCCCACGGGAAGAGTGCGGCCCCAGGACAGTGTAGTGAATGGTGGGAGTGATGGTGGTGAGAGTCCCAGTACCAGTAATGCCGGAGGAGCGAAAAAGCACACAGACAACGTACTGCAGTCCAGGGTCTTTACTCACGGTTAATATCCAAGTCACTTCTGCAGGGAATGACTGCCCGAGCCGTGCTGCTTCCACCAGGTGAGGGGCTCGGTCAACTCCCAGGCAGCTCAGGAGTATGGCTCAAGACCCCCTTTTGTCCTTTCTCTGGCCTGCCTCACCAGTGACCCACTTTTGTCCAGCTGCCGCGGACTTGTGCGGTTAAACGTGGGCCCCGTCCTCCGCTGTCCTATATGGTGCCTTCCTAGCAGGTTTGATGAGGTGTCGCACCAATAAATGATCACGACGTCCGGTCTTTGGCTGAGGGTAGTTTCTCCTCCACCAACTTGGGATCCGGCACCCTTAATCTGCCTGACCCTTCACCCTGGATTCTCGTGGGTTCTTAGGGTCCCTTCCACCTTCTTGTTCCTGAGCCCTTCTGTTTCTCTCTCTTCTCCTTCTTTCCTGTTCTGTCTTCTCCTCCTTCCTTTGGCCTCTTCTCCAGGCACTCTTCTCCTCCTCCTCTCAGGCTCTGGCCTTTTCTCTAGGCCTGCCTCTGAGCAGAGCTCCTACAGAGCCTCTGCTCCCTGTCTTCTCTGACTGGACTTCCCCCAGAACTGAGATGGTGCCCATCTTTTATACCTCCCTCTAGCCATGAGCCCAGGTGACCAGCAACCAATGGGCTCCTACCTACGCTCAGGAACCAACCCCTATCTGCCCCTACAGCACTGGGTGTTCCACCCCCCTCCTCACTCCAGACAGGGACATAGTCGGTCGTGCCTGCACTTCTGTCTAGTGGGAGCACCATTGAGCTGTCCCTCGGAAATCGGGTGTGTGTGCTGTATGCAGCTAACTGAGCCCTGGTCCATACTCCATCCTTACTTGGGAGTGGAATACCACACCTCTGGCTGAGGTGCAATACCCCTGTAGCGGCCGAACCCTCGGGGCGCTACGTATACCCATGTGTGGGTGTGAAGAGTTGCATGGGAATACACCTCCCAAAAAAGACACTGAATTTGAGTTTATGTTACGCTGCTATCATATGATGGTGTTGAGAAGTTTGGCCCAATCCAGCCATTGTTCATTTTTATAAGAGTCAGCCTGTCAGCATTTTCAGTTGACAGGCGGATGCGATATCAGTTATAATTCCACCAGGGGTACTAAAAACCTGCTCTGATAAAACACTAGCGGCAGGGCAGCCCAGGACCTCCAAGGCATAGAGAGCCAGTTCATTCCACGTATCCAGCTTGGATACTCTATGATTAAAAGGCACAGAGGAATCACGGAGGACTTGGTACGGTCGGCAAGGTATTCTCTCAGCATCTTCCCAAACTTTACACTCCTTGTAAAAGTACCCAGCACTTCAGGGCCTGTGCGATGGGAGGGTCTGAGAAAACTGTCCCAGTACTTTGACAGTGTTCCCCTGCCTCTGTTGGATTGCATTTGTGTCTCTCTCACCTGTACTCCTGGTCCAATGAACTGTGAACTCTGCCGCCAGCATTTTCAGATGAGAATATTTTTAATAGTACCGCAACAAGGGTCTTTTGGTACTGCCCCATTTTTGTAAACCTGTCCACCTCAGGAATAAGAGATGTAAAGTTCTCCTTGTAGTGTGGGTCTAGAAGTGTCACCAACCAGTAATGACTGTCACCCAAAATTTTAAGAACACGAGGATCATGGGAATGGCAGCATAACATAAACTCAGCCATGCGTGCCAGACTGCTAACAGGCAAGACTTCCGTGTCCTCACCAAGAGGATGACTGACCATGCTCTCCTCCTCCTCCTCTCTGTCCTCTGGCCATCCACATTGAACAGAAGGTATGACAATTGTGCAGGTAGTACCATCTATAGAGCATGAAACTGGCTCCTGTTATTCCTCCTCTTCCTCATTGTCACTCAATCCATGTTGGGATGAGAAGAGGCTGGGCTGTGTGTAATCACCCTATATGTTTCCTTGCTCCATCTCATCGTGCTCCGCCTGCAATGCATACTCTTTGATTGTGAGCAGAGTGTTTCAGAAGACAGAGAAGGGGGATGGTGATGCTAATTATGGCGTCATCACCGCTCCCCATCTTGGTGGAGTCCTCAAAGTTTTGGAGGATGGTACATATGTCTGACGTCCATGTCGACTCCTGAGGTCTTATGTGTGGAGTCTGAACTGAATACCGACGGCCTTGTTGATGCTGGTACTCAAAAACTGCCCTCTTCTGCTCACAAATCCTTCCCAACATCTGCAGTGTAGAGTTCCAACGCGTGGGGACATCACATACTAGTCAGTGAGCCGGAAGCTGCAAACGCTGCTGAAACACAGCAAGGGCGGCGGAAGCTGTAGGTGTCTTTCTAAAATGGGCACACAGGCGGCGTACTTTATCAAGCAGATTCGGCAGCTCCGGGTAGGATTTGAGAAACTGCTGAGCTACGAGGATAAGCACATGGGCCGGGCATGGTACGTTTGTGAGCTCGCCTCGCCTCAGAGCCGCAACCAGATTCCGGCCATTGTCACACACAACCATGCCTGGCTGTAGGTTCTGTAGTGTAAGCCACAGATCTGCCTGCTCTTTCAGAGCTGTCCACAACTCTTCAGCATTGTGTGGTTTTTCACCTAAGCATATTAGCTTCAGCACAGCCTGTTGCCGCTTGGTCGAGGCAGTGCTGCAGTGCTTCCAGCTTGTGACTGATGTGGTCATTTCAGAGATTGAGGCTGAGGAGGGGGCGGAGGCTGAGGAAGATGAGGTGCAGGAGCTGTAGACTGTGGGAGCAACCCTGATTGACCTAGGGCCCGCAATCCTCGGCGCCGGGAGGACGTGTTCCATCCCAAAGTCCGACTCGGTCAGAGCTTCCACTATGTTAACCCAGTGTGCCGTCAGCGAGATGTACCGTTCCTGCCCACAAGCACTCGTCCATGTGTCCGTGGTTAGGTGGACTTTCCCGGTAACTGCGTAGCTGAGGGCACGGCTACTGTTTTGGGACATGTGCTAGTCTAATGCGGGGATGGCACACTGGGAGAAACAGTGGTGGCTGGGGACCAAGTAGCCTAAAAGGCAACATTTCGAGCCCACGCAGTCGTGAAATGTGGGAATTTAGTACTGTGGCCTGTGGGTCTTTGGCTGCGTGTTTGCGCTTGGGTTCCAAGGACTGGGGTATGGACAACTGAAAGCTGCGCTGGGACAAGGACGTGCTTCCTGATGCTGCTACTTAAGAATGTGCAACGACAGGTGCAGGGCAGGAGTCATCTTTGCATGCACCATGGACAGGGGATTGGCTTGCATGCACAACAGCGGAAGAAGCAATGATGCCACCCGCAGACACGGTTCCTGGACCCTGGGGTTTGGCCAACAAAGTTGGGTGCTTTGCTGCCATGTGCCTGATCATGCTGGTGATGGTCAGGCTGGTCGTTTTGCCACCCCTTCTGATGCTGGCCTGGCAGGTGGTGCAAAGGGCCTTTTTGGGGTTATTGGCAGAGTCTTTATAAAACAACCAGACTCGGGAAGACCTAACAGTTGTACTGGCAACTTCATTCATGTTGGTGTTATGGGGAATGGTTGCCTGCCTTCTCTTTGTGGCCACCACACTGCTTCTTCCTGCCTGTTGGGGCGCTCTGCCTCCCTCCCCCTGTGTGCTGCTGTCCTCGCTCTGTATGTCCTCCTGCCAGGTTGGGACAATTACTATATCATCCACCACCTTGTCTTCCACTTCCGCACACTGGTCCTCCTCCTGACTTTCTGGCAATTGTGTCTCATCACCGTCCACCTCTTGTGACACTTTCCCACCGTCACCTTCTTTTGACCGTGGCTGCTCAAATATTTGGGCATCGCTACACGCGATATCCTCTTCCCCGCTTCAAGTGGATCAGGCGAGAGGCCCGAATCTCTAAATGGGAAAGTAAAGAGCTCTACGGAGTGTCCAAGTGTGGGATCAGTTATCCCTGGTCACTCGGCATGGTGGGAGGAAGGAAGTTTAGGGTGAGGAATATGCGGTCCAGACTCATAGTTACTGAGACTTGACTGTGTGGAAGACAAGGTGGTGGTGATGGTGGCTAAGTAACTGGAAGCATTATCTGCTATCCAACCAATAACCTTTTGACACTGCTCTGTATTCAACAGTGGTGTTCTGTGGTCCCCTATTAATTGGGACAGGAAGGTTGAGCGAGAAGATGTGGGTGTTTGTTGTGGCACATTTTCAGCTTTCCCACGGCTTCGGCCTCTGCATGCACAATCATCACCATCACCTCCAGTTCCCCATCCCTTGCCATGTGCCTTGCCCATTTTAAATGGAGGACAATATCTTCCACGCTCACAACAAATGACTGAATTTGGAGCGAACTTATATGTGATCCGTGTGACGGACAAACTACAGTTTTAAATACCTGACCTGTAGGTAACTATTTTGAACAGCAATCTGGTGTCAATTGCTTCACTGACACACTGAAACAAATTTTTAATGGAGACAATAAATGGCAGTATTTTCTAAAAAACGTGTATGTGAACCGTGTGACGCAGAAAACACAGTTTTAAATACCTGGCCTGTAGGCAACTATTTTGAACAACAATCTGGTGTCAATTGCTTCACTGACACACTGCAACAAATTGTTAATGAAGATCCGAAATGGCAGTATTTTCTGAAAATGTACATGTGATCCGTGTGATGGAAAAAACACAGTTTTAAATACCTGGCCTGTAGGTAACTATTTTGAACAGCAAACCAGTGTCAAAAACTTTGCTGACACATTGAAAAAAAAATTTAATGGAGGCCAGAAATGGCAGTATTTTCTGAAAACGTATATGTGATCCGTGTGACGGACAAAACACGGTTTTAAATAATTGGATTTTTAGCGCTGTAATATTTATAGGACCTGGCTGTATTCTGCAGTGCCAACAAGCAAATGGAACAGAAAAACGGTGTTCTCTGGATCGCTTTTTAAGCAAATAATTGAGGATTAAGATCCCCAAAAAATTATTCCCAGCCCCTGACACCTGGGCCTTTGTTTAGAAATATCTAACAGCAGCAGAAGGCAGAACAGGAATGTAGCCTCTTGTGCTATGTGGCAGTCTGTCTGTTATATACCCAGGCAGTCTGTTATATTCCCTGCCTGCCTATATATACTGCCTGCCTGCTGTTAAATAGTTAATTTTGGATATTCATTTTTCTTAAATCTGAGTTCTATGCATCAGCCATCGTGTCTAGTTGACATGCGCTATTTGTGTGTGTATTTTTAGTTCACTACCATATGTAGAAAAGGTGTGCCATACGACTGGCTATAAAAGCCAATGGTACAGAAAGGGGGGGCTCTCTTGCTCTTCCCACCCCACAAGACACAGAAGAAGGATCTTCATGCTGAGAAGCAGCTGACATGTAGGCCTGGACACGTGTTGGACACAGACATGATTTACCAGCCAGGATCCAAGGAAAGAAGGACACTCATAATTGAATCTCTTTGTAACTACTTCATCTATTTTATATTCTGTTTCAATTATTTTTTAATGGACAATCCAAGAATAAATAGATACATTTTTTATAAGGAAATCTTGATATTGATACTTTGCGAAGTCCTCAGTAGAGAAAAATAATACAGAAAGAAGTATTATTTAACACCTGCCTATATACACTGCCTAAAGTAAATGTAACCAAAAAAGAGCCAAAAATGGAGAAGTGAAACCAATATCCACAAAATATCGTGAAGGACACTGCTCACACTAATACAAAGACAAAGGAATACTATTAAGAATGAAACATATAATAATATTTTATTAAATAACAGACAATATTCCAGAATAAATAAATATAGAGAATATATATGATTATAGATGACTAAGGTGAAAGATACGATCGGGGGTGAGCAAAAGCAAACCCCAACAAAGAGAAAGGAGGACTCATACCCTTCTGCAGACAGCTATCCGTCTAATGTGTCCAAGTGCAAGTCTTGGGGCTCATGCCCAGATCTCAGACTACACAAGGACACAGAACAGTACAATGACTCGGTTAAAACAAATAAAGAGTGTGACCAATCTTGTCAATAGAACCGGATAAATACAAAAATTCACATAGACGTCCACATAGTTTATGGTCACACATTACCTTGAGTCATATTAAGGTATAGAGGTATACGGTCTGCAGAACGGGAAACAAACAGCGCGCCTCGACGCGCGTTTCACCTGAATGGCTTCGTCAGGAGGCGTAGCCAGACAGGGCAGGTGAGTATATTTATATAAAATAATAAGCAGAGGCGTCCAATGGGTGCGCCTCCAGTCACGGCGTCCCATACGCTCCGGCGTGCAGACGATACCCCCGCCACCCGGCAGAACAGGAAAAGGAAACACGTCACTTCCCCGTTGTCCAGGCGACCAAGGGCACGCCCACAACGCTCGGATCACAACACGCGAGCGGGGACCAGCAGAGGCCGGACGCGCACCTGAAACAGAGGGGGAGTGTGACATGCAACCAAATATCAGTCATCGGTAAGTAGGTGGGTGGCCAGTCCACAAACTCCAAGAGAATGATTTTGATCCATATCAATTACAATATAGACTAGTATACCATATAGAGGACAGTATTGCAGATACTATACAGTTAAAACAGATACTGTTCTCATATACATAGTCATCCCTCTTAAAAGAAGATCTTTTTGCAAAGTGTATATACAACACATAATGATTAATCAAAATAATAACAAATACAAAAGATTTCCATAAGATGAATATATCCAACTGATCCCAATTATGTCTAAATGACTAAGATCAGTCTCTGTATACAATGAGCGTCATCCCAAATAGTATAGTATACAATTTTTACCAAACACCAAAAATTATTATTAAATTTTAATATAATTTAAATAACAATTGTATAGGTCCTTTTCTTTCATCAATGATTCATACATCCAGGATGTTCGTAAATTTCCAGGATAGTAAGTGGACTGGCATGTTCAATAATCTCCCCAATATGGACACCACATATGAAAAAATATAAATGAATATCTGGAAAACAAATGTACTAATTAACAGCAGTTAAAAACATCACACAATTAAAAGAAGAAGATAGATAATACCACCCGCCAATGTCTTAGGTCAAGAAGGATTTGAAGCTAACGTGCTCATTAAGCCCATAGGGGGCTATTGTATTCAGGAGCACAATCCAACGAGTTTCTTTTTGCAAAAGCTTTTGTTTTACATCACCACCCCTGATCCCCAAATAGACATGATCGATCCCACAGATAGTTGTACCTTTTGGATCACCTTTATGAACTTCCCGATAGTATCTTGGGATGGTTTTAAGTGCTTGGGGATCGAGGCATGTATTAGAATTTTTTATATCGCGGATGTGCTCCTGAATACGAACTTTAAGTGGTCTTGTCGTCATTCCTATGTAAATAAGTTTACAAGGGCATGTTAGATAGTACACAACTGGCTCAGTTTCACAAGAGATGTGATGCACTATTTTATATTGCTTATTGTTACCAGAGTCACAAAATTCTGTGACCCTGGGAACATATTTACAAATTGAACATCTACCACAAGAATGACTTCCCCATGATGGACCCTTACTCTTAAAGATAAATTTATTTCCTGGAGGGATATAGTGGCTCCTAGATAGAAGATCTCCCAAAGTCCTACTTTTGCGCCATGTAATGGATGGGTGTGCTGTTAGATTGTAGCGCAGATCTTTGTCCGTAAGGAGAATAGGCCAATGTCTAGATAAAATTAATTTAATAGCTGACCAGTTTGTATTAAAGGTGGAAATAAAGCGAGGGATTGTATTCCGCTGTATATATTTCCTTCTATGATCTCGTCGTCGTGGTTTATTCAATAGTAGTTGCCTATCAGATTGCAAGGCTCTAACAAAACCCCTTTCTATATCTTGATTCCTATTTCCTCTCTCTGAGAAACGTGAGGAAAGCTCCTGTGCCTGATCCAGGAACCTTCCCTCAGAGGAGCAGATCCTGCGGGCCCGCAGGAACTGCCCCACTGGTATGGAGTTCTTTAAATTTGGAGGATGGGATGAGCTATAGTGCAAGAGAGAGTTCATCGAGGTCTCCTTGCGAAAGATGTCAGTTTCAAGGCTGCCATCTAGATTCTTAAAGATAAGCAAGTCCAAAAAATCAATGTGACTCTGACTGTACTTCCAGGTCAATCTAATATTCAAGTCGTTGACATTAAGACGGGCCAGGAAACCCTCCAATTGCGACATGGAGCCCTGCCAGATAAAAAGAACGTCATCAATATAGCGCGACCAGAGAATTACTGCTTCAATACCCAAAGTGTTCATGACAACATTCCTCTCCCACAGCCCCAGGAATAAGTTAGCGTACGAGGGCGCACAACATGCCCTCATCGCAGTACCCTGGAGCTGAAGGAAGGGGCGGTCCTTGAACACAAAGTAGTTATGCGTCAAAATAAAATTGAGCAGTTTCAATATGAATTCTATATTCTCAGGTTCTAAGTTGGTCATATTAAGAAAGAATTCTACTGCACGGATTCCCTGGTCATGCCGTATCGACGTGTACAGGGACTCCACGTCGCAAGTGACCAACCACATATCATTATCTAAAAATACCCCATCCAACCTCCTGAGGACATCAGTAGTGTCCTTCACAAAGGAAGGAAGGGTCTCCACACACTGCTGTAAAAAGAAATCCACAAATTTGCATATTGGTTCACAAAGACCCCCGATGCCAGAGACAATTGGTCTGCCTGGAGGGCACAGGGGGTCCTTGTGAACCTTAGGCAGAAGATAAAATGTAGGGTTTATAGGAAACTCCGGTAATAATGCCTCACCCATTTTAGGCGTAATGACATGGTCTTCCATGCCATCATCGATGAGATTTTTTAGTTCCTGCTTAAAGGAACTCAAAGGGATACTGTCCAATTTTCTATATTTCTGAGTACAGTGGAGTTGTTTAAATGCCTCAGCCTCGTACATCTCCACCGGCCATACCACTACATTCCCACCCTTATCCGCTCGTTTAATTACTACATTTTTCATCTGTTGCAATTCACGTATAGCACGCCTTGATGAAAAAGACAGATTATCTTGTTGAATCCGTGAATCGAGTTTACTCAGGTCCTCTCGGACGAGTTTCACAAATATATCAATCTGTGGGCATGCAGACAAGGGCGGGAAGGCACGGGATCGGCGGTGGAGATGCACGGGGCTGTTGATGGCCAATGACGACAATTGTTCCTCTTCTAGCGACTCTAAATCCCTCAGAGCCTGTGCTTCTGAAAGGGATAGGTCCATGGCCACTGTTGAATTAAAATGTTTTTTATACAGTAAGGTTCTCGCAAATAATTCCAAGTCTTTAACCACTGTAAAGTAGTCAAATCTTTCTACAGGGGAAAAGGAAAGTCCCTTTGACAGTACATCAATTTGGGCTATTGATAAAGGTTTATTAGAAAGATTTATTACCTCTAAGGTTTCTTTCCTCTTTTCTCCCTGAAATTGTAGGGGCGACCTCTCAGATGCACGGGGGGTGTTCTTGTATAAATGTGCGGTTGCACAGGAATGTCTTCCAAGTTGGAAAGAGGACGTTTGCCTAAAAAACGCCCAGTTCCACTGCCACATTCTTCCTCTGAATTAGTGGAGATAGATGAAATTGAATGTATGCGGGGTCTTGCTTTACCTCTATGTTTCCACCGATAGATATTATTCGACTGATAGTCAGCAAGGTCACGCATATATTTCTTAGACTTAATTTTTTGGATTTCACTCTCCCATTTATTGAGATCTTCCTCCAGAATTATATCAAAAGCCTTACATTCTTCAGAGGTTAAGGAGTTATGTAATTTCTCTCGAATACTATCAATCTCTTTTTCTAGCGGTTCAAGGGCCTTTTTATCAAGACCTATAAGTAGCTCCAGAAGAGTTCGGGAACATTTAGTAAGTGTGTCTTCCCATTTATTAATGAAGACAGGGTCATCAATGTCCAATGTTGGAAATAATTGAATACGGAGACCTCTTGGCAAAATTTCTTTATGGAGATAGTTCTCCAAGGCCGCTTTATTCCACCACAATTTTACCCGTTTCTTCAGGAGCTCCTGTATTTTAAGCTTCAAATCCTTAATATCAAGAGTCTCACTTTCACTGACCGTCCTCTCACCAAAGACCTCCCCGAGTTGATTAACCCAGGATTTGTCACGTTTTCTATAGTCCATGTAACCTGTTAAGGTCTCTGAAAATACAATAAATCAAAACCATATAAACCTATAAAAGAAGCTAACCAACCAAAGTAAATGTAACCAAAAAAGAGCCAAAAATGGAGAAGTGAAACCAATATCCACAAAATATCGTGAAGGACACTGCTCACACTAATACAAAGACAAAGGAATACTATTAAGAATGAAACATATAATAATATTTTATTAAATAACAGACAATATTCCAGAATAAATAAATATAGAGAATATATATGATTATAGATGACTAAGGTGAAAGATACGATCGGGGGTGAGCAAAAGCAAACCCCAACAAAGAGAAAGGAGGACTCATACCCTCCTGCAGACAGCTATCCGTCTAATGTGTCCAAGTGCAAGTCTTGGGGCTCATGCCCAGATCTCAGACTACACAAGGACACAGAACAGTACAATGACTAGGTTAAAACAAATAAAGAGTGTGACCAATCTGGTCAATAGAACCAGATAAATACAAAAATCACATAGACGTCCACATAGTATATGGTCACACATTACCTTGAGTCATATTAAGGTATAGAGGTATACGGTCTGCAGAACGGGAAACAAACAGCGCGCCTCGACGCGCGTTTCACCTGAATGGCTTCATCAGGAGGCGTAGCCAGACAGGGCAGGTGAGTATATTTATATAAAATAATAAGCAGAGGCGTCCAATGGGTGCGCCTCCAGTCACGGCGTCCCATACGCTCCGGCGTGCAGACGATACCCCCGCCACCCGGCAGAACAGGAAAAGGAAACACGTCACTTCCCCGTTGTCCGGGCGACCAAGGGCACGCCCACAACGCTCGGATCACAACACGCGAGCGGGGACCAGCAGAGGCCGGACGCGCACCTGAAACAGAGGGGGAGTGTGACATGCAACCAAATATCAGTCATCGGTAAGTAGGTGGGTGGCCAGTCCACAAACTCCCAGAGAATGATTTTGATCCATATCAATTACAATATAGACTAGTATACCATATAGAGGACAGTATTGCATATACTATACAGTTAAAACAGATACTGTTCTCATATACATAGTCATCCCTCTTAAAAGAAGATCTTTTTGCAAAGTGTATATACAACACATAATGATTAATCAAAATAATAACAAATACAAAAGATTTCCATAAGATGAATATATCCAACTGATCCCAATTATGTCTAAATGACTAAGATCAGTCTCTGTATACAATGAGCGTCATCCCAAATAGTATAGTATACAATTTTTACCAAACACCAAAAATTATTATTAAATTTCAATATAATTTAAATAACAATTGTATAGGTCCTTTTCTTTCATCAATGATTCATACATCCAGGATGTTCGTAAATTTCCAGGATAGTAAGTGGACTGGCATGTTCAATAATCTCCCCAATATGGACACCACAAATGAAAAAATATAAATGAATATCTGGAAAACAAATGTACTAATTAACAGCAGTTAAAAACATCACACAATTAAAAGAAGAAGATAGATAATACCACCCACCAATGTCTTAGGTCAAGAAGGATTTGAAGCTAACGTGCTCATTAAGCCCATAGGGGGCTATTGTATTCAGGAGCACAATCCAACGAGTTTCTTTTTGCAAAAGCTTTTGTTTTACATCACCACCCCTGATCCCCAAATAGACATGATCGATCCCACAGATAGTTGTACCTTTTGGGTCACCTTTATGAACTTCCCGATAGTGTCTTGGGATGGTTTTAAGTGCTTGGGGATCGAGGCATGTATTAGAATTTTTTATATCGCGGATGTGCTCCTGAATACGAACTTTAAGTGGTCTTGTCGTCATTCCTATGTAAATAAGTTTACAAGGGCATGTTAGATAGTACACAACTGCCTCAGTTTCACAAGAGATGTGATGCACTATTTTATATTGCTTATTGTTACCAGAGTCACAAAATTCTGTGACCCTGGGAACATATTTACAAATTGAACATCTACCACAAGAATGACTTCCCCATGATGGACCCTTACTCTTAAAGATAAATTTATTTCCTGGAGGGATATAGTGGCTCCTAGATAGAAGATCTCCCAAAGTCCTACTTTTGCGCCATGTAATGGATGGGTGTGCTGTTAGATTGTAGCGCAGATCTTTGTCCGTAAGGAGAATAGGCCAATGTCTAGATAAAATTAATTTAATAGCTGACCAGTTTGTATTAAAGGTGGAAATAAAGCGAGGGATTGTATTCCGCTGTATATATTTCCTTCTATGATCTCGTCGTCGTGGTTTATTCAATAGTAGTTGCCTATCAGATTGCAAGGCTCTAACAAAACCCCTTTCTATATCTTGATTCCTATATCCTCTCTCTGAGAAACGTGATGATAGCTCCTGTGCCTGATCCAGGAACCTTCCCTCAGAGGAGCAGATCCTGCGGGCCCGCAGGAACTGCCCCACTGGTATGGAGTTCTTTAAATTTGGAGGATGGGATGAGCTATAATGCAAGAGAGAGTTCGTCGAGGTCTCCTTGCGAAAGATGTCAGTTTCAAGGCTGCCATCTAGATTCTTAAAGATAAGCAAGTCCAAAAAATCAATGTGACTCTGACTGTACTTCCAGGTCAATCTAATATTCAAGTCGTTGACATTAAGATGGGCCAGGAAACCCTCCAATTGCGACATGGAGCCCTGCCAGATAAAAAGAACATCATCATTATAGCGCGACCAGAGAATTACTGCTTCAATACCCAAAGTGTTCATGACAACATTCCTCTCCCACAGCCCCAGGAATATACACTGCCTGCCTGATATCTCTGTAGATGGATTAGTCTTCAGAAGGACTGTTTGTTGAGATGGATATGTGTCTCTAATATAGTCTGTACACATACACTAACTTTAAACAAGCGAATCTCTCCCTAGCTCAGCAGCAGCTCTTCCTACACTGTCTGATTCCGGAGTGACTGTGACGGGCATGGCGGCGCCATGTCCAATATAGACCTGATGACGCTGTGGAGCCAGCCAATCACTGTAATGCCACAACCAACATGGCTACGGCATTACTGTGAGTGGCAGGCAATCCCTGCATGTTCATTGGCTCTCTAAAGAGCGCCAAACATGCAGGGAGGAGACCGGAGCCCCCGGAAATACTCGGCGAGCGCCGAGCATGTTGAGCAGTGAGATGCTCGGGCGAGCACTGAGCAGAAGCGAACATGCTCGCTCATCACTACGGAGAAGCTAATTTTGAAGAAAGAGGGCTGAGTAGTTATAAGGAGGGGCTGTGGGGGTTGTAAGCAAAAGCTTTCTCTGATGTTATCAATGTTCTGCTTGAAAAATTAGGCAAAATCTTCAGCTGAGATGAGAGGAGAGAAAGGAGGTGCTGGGGGACAGAGGAGAGAATTGAAAGTATTGAATTGCTGTTTAGGTCATACATCCATGCCCACTCATCGGTTGTTATGTGCGGAGGCTGGCTAGACTACTTATAGGCATGTTGTAGGTAATATTCAACTGCAACCCACTGCTGCTCACAAAACCTTGCCAACATGTTTAATGTGCATGGTCACATTGCACACTGCTGCTGCAGCACTGCCAGATCGGCGGCAGCTGATTTGCAGAAATGGGCGCACACACGGAAAACTTTCACAAGTAGCTCAAATCTGGGTAGGTTTTCAGAAATCACTGAAGTACTAAGTTGAGCAAGTGAGCCATGCATGGTATATGTGTGAGCTTGCCAAGCTTCAAAACCGCCACCAGTTTATGGCCATTATCACACACAACCATGTCTGGTTGAAGGTTCAGATCCGTCTGGTCTGTTATATTTTTCAAATACTCTGTGGCAGTGTGCTGTTTAACACCTAAACAAATTACTTTCAGCATAGCCTGTTTCCACTTCTCCGATGCAGTGCTTCCAGCTTGTTACTGATATGGAAGACGTGCTCTGAGATAACAATTCAGAGATAAAGGATGATGAGGAGGGGGTGCAGGAACTGCTGTAGAAGGTGGCGGAAACACTGATGGAACTAGGGACTGCAATCCTTGGTGTTGGTAGCAGGTGTGCCATCGACTCGGTCACAGCCTCCGCAAAGTTCATCCAGTGTGCCGTCAGGGAAATGTAGCACCCCTGGTACTAACTGATCTTGCTAATAAAGTAGCAAGAGGTCTAGGTGAAGGTCCCATCTAATACCTTAAACCAAAGAGCACAAAAAATGCCACCAGCAGGAAATATTAGCAGTATGGACATCTTCCCCAAGCTTGTGATTGAAGAGGTTGTAGCGTCGGCGTCCCTGCCTCCTGCTAGGCAGGGACGCTGTTCCCCTCACCTCTCCGCTCTGTGCCCGGCGTCTTACTCCCGCTCTGCTGGCAGCGCGCGCTGCTTCCCGGCCACGGTGCTTAGGGCGCGCGTGCGCGCGCTCCCCCTCTCTTAAAGGGGCCGCGCGCGCCGTCCTAAGGAGTCCCCGGCCAATGGCCGGAGGACTTCACCATATATAAGGCACCTCCTCCAAAATGGAGGTGCCCGAGCAATGTTGTTGCAAAGCCTTCACTCTGCTTCAGCCCTCAGGTCCCGTTTCCAGTTACCTGCCAGTCACCTGCCAGATTCCTGCCTGTTACCTGCCAGTTACCTGCCAGATTCCTGCCTGTTACCTGCCAGTCACCTGCCAGATTCCTGCCTGTTACGTGCCAGTCACCTGCCAGATTCCTGCTTGATACCTGCCAGATATCCGTTTACCTGCTTGCAAGCCTGCGGTCCGACGGTCTGCCTTCCGACACCTGTCAGTCTGTCTATGGACCAGCCTGCCCGCTCACCTGGGAGCGCTCGTCTGCTACCTGCCTGCTAGCCTACCTGGAGGCTCCGCCGTTACTTGCCGTGACCACCTGCCTGTCCAGAGACTCTTGTCTGCTCACCTGGGAGCGCTCATCTGCTACCTGCCTGCTAGCCTACCTGGAGGCTCCGCCGTCACGTGCCGTGACCACCTGCCTGTCCAGAGACTCTCGCCTGCTCACCTAGGAGCGCTCACCTGCTACCTGCCTGCTAGCCTACCTGGAGGCTCTGCCGTCACTAGCCGTGACCACCTGCCTGTCCAGAGACTGTCCCTGTCACTTGCCGTGAGTACCCGTCCTTCTACCCAGAGACTGTCCCTGTCACTTGCCGTGACTACCTGCCCTACTACCCAGAGACTGTCCCTGTCACTTGCCGTGACTACTTGCCCTTCTACCCAGAGACTGTCCCTGTCACTTGCCGTGATTACCTGCCCGTCTTCCCTGGGAGCCACCCGCTTCCTTACAAGGACCGCCCCCTTGTATAGTTGCTCAGAGGTTCCGCCTCCCAGACCCGTTACAGAGGTTAGTAAAATCAACCCCAGATCTGAGTCCTAATCTGTCATCTGATGGAAGAAGAGCATTACAAAGTTTAAATGCAAACACCTCCATAATTATCAAACTATATGACAAGGGGGTGGGGACACAGTGCTTTTGGATAATGATAAATTTATTGACATGTGTCTGGCCATCATATCCAATACTACCATCTACTAAATACTCGTAAAGACCCCACCCTGAAATATATCAAAGGGCTATCTCAAATTCTACATTAAGGGTAATCTGTCACCCCCGGGGAAATATTAGACCTCTACTTTGGGCATACAGGTTATAGAAATGTAAATCTATACATACCTGTATGGCCCATAGTAGAGGTCTGATTGCAGAGAACTCTGTTTTTATAAACTCTGTTTTGCACAGGCTTGGCGTCCCCCAGACGCCAAGAAATCCCCGCCTATCTGTTTATTATTCCCGAAAATCCCCGCCTATATGCTTAGTTACCATATTCCCACTCTCCCCTGCACGTCACAGGGCCCTGATTCTTTGGTATCCAGGGGGAACCGTTACTCAGGGTGACCATAGACCATATGCTGCAGCTTCTCTCAGGCACACAGTGGTATTGACCCTCAGGCACAGACACGTAGGTTGTTTCACTTGCTGACCAAATACACTTGAAAAGAGTCCTCATAAATGGTAGAACAGTAGCATTTGATAAGGAGCCGCACAGCCAGTGCAAGTTAAGTCTTATGAGCAGCAGGCTCCCGTGACAAACAGTACAGTTTCCTTAGCAGCACAGCAGTTCACAGTATTCCCAATAGTACAGGACAGCACAGTTCTATTGAAAAGGCACATTAATGTACATAGCATTCTTTACAGCACAGTGAGATGGAGGAGGGGTGAGGGTTTGCTGAGGAAGATGATCCCTGTGACACCATTTCTTCCAGTCCTTATCTTTCTGCCTAACAATACTCTGCACTGTTAATTCAGGAACTCTAACTGACCTGTGCTTAGCTTCACTAATCCTTTTCACTTGCAGGGGCACTTCTGTGAGATACAGAACACACACACCACCTTTCTCTTTGGCTACAGCCAGAAAGTAAACAACTTCCCCACAATCCCCCTGGGGCTCTGCTAAAACACTCCCCTTCTCCTGTGACTGTATTAAACCCTCTAGTTGCTGGACGTTTCTGGAGAACAACACTTCGTGTCTCATGTGCTTGTGTTATTTCTAATAAGTTGCTGAATTCTTTTAAAGCAACAGCACTACTTCAAAATGTCACACAATTATTAAGAACATTTATAACTAGTGTTGAGTAGTGTTGAGCGACCCCCGTAGTGTTCGGGTTCGGTTCGGTCCGTGGAATACCGGCATGTTTGTCGAACGGTTCATCGGACACCGTCAAACACCGTCGATCACCGTTAAAACCAATGGCAGGGATTGTCTGCCACTCACTGTTATGCCACAGCCATGGTGGTTGTGGCATTACAGTGGTTGCCCAAATCGATGGGAACAGTGCTCACAGTGAAACATGAAAAGCCGGCAATTCAGCAGCGGCATACACTGGTACCCAACAATTTAGAACAGAAAGAATAGAGCATCACACATAGATTAGATAGATAGAAACATGTCAGTCACATATATAATAAGTATAGTGACAATGTTGGTTACTGTACTTGTCATTTAGAGTTAAAGGATTTATTAAAAAAAAATAATAGTGTTTTCATGCACCCGTCTCTTTAAAAAAGCCGGCCGGCAATTCAGCATCGGTACCCGACAATTTAGAACAGAAAGAATAGAGCATCACACATAGATTAGATAGATAGAAACATGTCAGTCACATATATAATAAGTACAGTGATAGTGTTGATTACTGTACTTGTCATTTAGTGCTAAAATAAAGGATTTATTAAAAAAAAAAATTGGCGTGGGGTTCCCCATAATTTTAGTCTCTAGCGGAGGTTAAGCAGATGGCTGGGGCAGATGTTTGAAGCCTGGGAAGGGGGTAATACACACAGAGCTTCCCAGGCTACTAATATCAGCCCCCAGCTGATTACCTAGCCTTTACTAGCTATTAAAATGGGGGACCCAAAAAAAATGACGTGCCTTCCCCCCTGTTTTAAAAGCTAGCAAAGGCTAGGCAGACAGCTGGGGGCTGATATTAATTGCCCAGGAAGGGTGTCATGAATATTGGCCCCCTCCCAGGCTAGAAACACCAGCCGTCAGCTGCACCAAAAATGGCGCATCCATCTAACAGATATAACAGCTCTTCCCTCATATTTGAGAGAAACCACTGCTCTGCTGACTCTGGAAGGGATCACTGTTGAACCAGGAACCATCCTGGTGTCAATAGTAGAAGAGACTAAAGATGAGCAAATGTTTTGATTTTGGGGTTCGTTGATCAAACCCGAACATCAAAAAAAAATGTTTGTGTTTGGGTACCCAATCACAAACCTAACCTGAAAGGGGCCCCAAACATATCTGGTTTCCCACACAGTTATCTGCGTGACAGCACAGGAAACAGGGGCTGCGACCGGCAGTAAGATCACTACTGCCGGTCACAGCACTGAGGGATCATGCTGTCCGTTGTCAGCATGATCCCGCCAGTTGTGACAGTGACCCATGGTAAAAAGCTTACCTCAGGTCACAGGTGCCGGCTGATGGGACTACTAGCCCCATCATCCAGCGCCTGCAGTTATAATACACAAGCAGCGCAAGAGCCGGAGTAATCTCCCATCAGCGGCGCTTGCGCAGTGAAAGTGAAAGTAAAAAAAAAGTTGAAATAAATAATTATTTAAATAAAAATAATAAACAGATTGTACTCACCTACTCCTTGTCCCCGATGTTATCTTCCCGTGCAGAAAATAAAAAATAAAAACACCATATACTCACCTTACACCTAATCCCCGAAGCCCATATCACCTGTAATAAAGGTAAAATAATAAACCACCATAATCCTCACTTGTCTGCCGCAGTCCATATAATATCGAGTGTCCCATGTCAAAGTCACTGATAGCACAGCCACATACAGAGATGTGACTGTGCCAGTATCTGGCTGACACCTTTCAGCCTGGGGGGCAACCACAAAGCAGTGGTCCTCGAGTTGCGGTGGCCCACCATTGACCTGCTTATCTCTGGCCGCTGCATTAACCTTCGTCCGGCTGAGTAGGTACAATTGTAACTATTCCGCTTTAAAATTGCAATAACTTTTTTTCGAAAAGCCGTAGAGGGCTGAAATTTTGTGACATCTCTGCAGTTTTGGTCCAGAATATATTGGCCAAATTTCAATAAAATATCTCCACCCCCTTCCGAGATAAGGGGTCGAGATATTTTTGCATCCATAACAAGCTGCATAGGTACAAATGTACCCTCATATATTTTGAATGAAGATAATGCAAGGAAAAAAGAATAATATTTTTTTTAATGATAATGCTATTTTATTATTATAAACAAGTAAAAAAACTGTTCATTTACATTATAAAAGAAAATGTAAGAAACTTTTTTTACTGATTTTCTTCGCAAGTAATTCATGTTGTCTTTGCTACCCAGTGTTCATCGCAAATGGGTTTCACACAAACCACACAAGACTTTCTAGTCTTACGTTGTTTTCGCCTCAGGTCTCGGCAGACATAGCAACTACCAACAACAGGGGAGGGTCCACGACTACCATGAGGTATTTGAGGGCCAGCTGCTGCTTGCGATGCTACCAGAATGCATCGTCCAAGCACCATTTCTACTGCACCTCGAAGAAAATGGTTTCTCATCATCATTCGGTTTGTACTACGATCTTCAATTGCAGGCATACACAGCTGATTTGCGAGATCTTTCAGGAACTTTCTTCGTTGATACTTTGTCCTAAAGCTTGGATTGTGTTCTCTGTAGATGATGTAGGATGCTAACCCAGTGACGTCAATCATATTGTAGAAAAATGCCAGAGGCCAACGTAATGTTCGTCGTTTCACAGTGTACTCTCCCAACATTTATCCATAACATCAACTCCGCCTTTTGTTTTGTTGTAGTATTTTATTATCTCTGGCTTGGCTGCTAGTGTCTCTTCAACTTCTCCCATCATGTGCATAGATGATAGAAGCACGACTGATTTGTTCTTCTTTGGTACATATGAACAGACTGTTGCATCATGATTGTAGGCAAAATTTGTCGAGTTTACAGGCTTTTCTTTGGCAGGCTGCATGTTGCTAGGTAGGAACCTTTTGTTTTTTCTCACTGTACCAACTAGTGTCATGTTCCAGGAGTTCAATACCTTAGCTAGTTCCATGGTTGTAAAGAAGTTATCCGTGGTGACATTTCTTCCAGAGCCTTTATACGAGCTCACTAGGTCCAATACTGTTCGTTCACCAATGTTTACTTGTCGAGGACCATCAGTTGGTTTCCCAGTGTAGAGCTGACCTTGTAATGGGTAGGCATTTGACGAGTCACAAGCCCAGAAAATCTTTATGCCATATTTAGCTGGTTTTGAAGGTATATGCTGGGTAAATTTAGTTTGGCCTCTAAATGGAAATAATTGCTCGTCGATGGTGATACAATTATATGGCTTGTAGGCTCTCTCCTGATTTCTGTTCAGCATTGTCCAGATGTCCCGTATAGGTGCAGCTTTATCTGTTTGCACACGTTCTGCACGTGTATTTTCGTTGTCAAATCTGATATATCTGAGTATCATCTTGAAGCGGTCACGAGACATGGCTGCACGTATAAGAGGCAGATCAGCAACATTCTACATTTCCTCCAGATTCTCTTTGTTGTCTCTGTGCACACCAGCAGCAATCAGTATGCCCAAAAATGCATGGAGTTCAGTTTCAGTAAATTGCTTGAATGTTTTTTGTGGTGGCCGTTCAGAAGAATCAGGAAAACGTTGTACCGGTTCGTTGTTGTAATCATCACAAACTCTCTTGGCCTTTCGATTCGTTTCTCGTAATATGATGTCACACATCTCGGGAGTCATGATTGACTTGAATAGCTCTTTTGCTGTATACAGGTTGCTGATTGCTGCAGGGCGACCTCTTTGTCGTAGGACATTACGAGATTTTGTTTGTGCATTTGGCAGTGGATCACTACACCATTGAGTTTTATCCTTAGCAGTCCAAATGTCGCCTGAACTTTGAGGCACAGACTCATCCTCGACATTTTCGTCTGAGTCGTATTCTTTTTCCTGCTCTATGACCATTTCTTGTTCAATGTCTGAATCTTCTTCAGTAACATCCACTTGTGGTACATAGTTTTCATCATCAGATGCAACATATGGTTCTTCCTCATGCTCAGAATCAGATTCTTCTAGCATTCGCATTATTTTGTCAGACGTAAATCTGTAAATATGAAAAAATTTAAAATAAATAATTTTCCGAAATACTACACAATACTACATTATTGGCTTTTCACAAAATGATACTAACCTGCAAGCACGTTTTCTTGGATTATGGCAGAAACTAGATCCAGTATCACTATCACTCATGATGACTTGGTAGATGAATTTTGGCTTCGTAATTTAGTTCAGTAACACGTGGCAAGTAGAATGAAACTCGATTCTAAAGTGCAGATAAAAAAGTTAATTATTTCTAGTGATAATTATTTATAAATGTCATTTATATATTATGTAAACCGTATACGGTTTCAGAATTTTCATTCCATCTTCTACTGTTTTTTCGACCAATAGGAACATTGTAACAGAGCCACCATCTTTATTTTGTGCTGAATATAAGTAAAACATCGTAAAACAATATGTAGATACTAATTATTATCCATTTTTCATATAGAAATCATACCTATAGTGATAAGTTTCATACAAAATATATGTAAGCCAAGTCCAGGCTCAAAGACAATTTCTGACTGTTCTGTCCCCACATAAGGCGAATGAAGGTATAACTGGCTGTTAGATGCTGTGAGACTTTCCTACCTTCGTATCCAAGAAATTGAAGACTTCACAAGCCTAGAAATGTGTGTGCTCACAGCAATGAGATGAACAGCAAAATGGCTACTGAGAGGAGGGAGACAGGAAGAGAAGTAGAAGCCACTCCCAGTTTGAATCAACTTAATTGACAGCAACATAAGTGAGCAGTAACAACACTGGCCAATATATATCAGCATAACATTTGTAGCTGAATGAACTTTAGTTTCTGAAACCAAGTAAAGGAGAAAGTCTTCCCACAGTGGAGGTATATATGAAGATATAATTGTACCTCTGCAACCTGTTAACGTTGTAAAATTATGCAACCTGACGAAGGTTAAAGTAGCAGAGGTAACAGGCTAGTACATAGATATGGGAACAGAATGGAGCTTGTCGCATAGATACGGGAGCAGAACCGGACTTTACTGCATACATAGATACTGCAACAGAAGCAAGCTGATTACATAGACATAGGAACTGAACTAACTGACTACAACGACACGAGAACAGAACCAAGATTACTACATAGATATTGGAAAGGAAAGGAGGAGCTTACTACAGAGATATGGGAGCAGGACAAAGCTTACTACAGAGATAAGGGAGCAGAACTGAGCTTACTACAGAGGTAAGGGAGCAGAACTGAGCTTACTACAGGGATAAGGAGCAGAACCGAGTTTACTACAGAGATAAGGGAGCAGAACCGAGTTTACTACAGAGATAAGTGAGCAGAACCGAGCTTACTATAGCGATAAAGGAGCAGAACCGAGCTTACTATAGAGATAAGAGAGCAGAACCGAGCTTACTACATAAATACGTGAACAGAACCAATCTTACTACATAGATATGGGAACAGAAACGTGCTTACTAAGTCTACAATAAGGATACAGCAACAGAACCAAGCCTCCTATACAGATATGGGAACAGAACCAAGCTTACTGCATACATATGGTAACAGAATCCAGATTACTCCCTAGATACGGTAACAGAGCCAAGCTTACTGCATAGATATGGTACCAGACCCACGCTTACTGCTTAGATATGGTAACTAGTGATGAGCGAGTATGTTCTGTTAACCCTCTTGCGGAGTATGCTCAGGCCGAGCTCCGAGTATTTACAGCTGCTCGGTGATAAGTTTGAATCGCTCCCGTGTGCATGATTTGCGACTGTTTGACAGTTTTAATACATGTGAGGAATATCTATTTCTTACACATTCCTCACATGTAATAAAACTGTCAAACAGTTGCAAATCATGCACACGGGAGTGATTCAAACATATCACCGAGCAGCTGTAAATACTCGGAGCTCGGCCCGAGTATACTCAGAGAAAGGGTTAACAGAACATACTCGCTCATCACTAATGGTAACATAACTGAGCTTACTATTTAAATCTGGGAACATAATCAAGATTACTGCATAGATATGGGAGCAAAACCAAGCTTACTACATAGATACAGTACCATAACCCAGCTTACTACATATACAAAATTTTCCTAGTGAAGCCCTTTTGAACACCATCTTTAAAAAAAAACAAAACTTTTGAATCTTTATTTTCATCCTTAAAAATATTTTTAGATTCTGTGTTAGGATATGGCTGCTTACATACTCTCTGCGCTCGTCACATCACTGCTCCATATGCAGTTTACATAGAGACAATCCTATGCCAACCTCTTTCTTTTCTCATAAACCCAAATGAAACAATGAGAGAAGCAGAAGAGAAAGTGTTGTCTCTGTAAAAATTGCATATGGAGCGGTGATGTGACGAGCACAAAGAGAGTAAAAACAGACGAATCCTAATAGTACATTACACAATATTAAGAGTCAGTGAAGTTCTACAAAATGTTCTAGACACCTCTTTAAAGTTAACTTATCACCTTGAGAAACGCTGTTTACCTGCAGATGTAGGGTTCATCTGCAGGTAAATAAAGTTTAAAGCCTGGTTAGTCGGCCTCCTGGAAAAGTGTTAGCTACAGGGAGAATTTGTATTCTCCCTGTCGCCACTAACTTCCAGTCATAGTGGCAGTTTAGGAGTTCCAGCGCTGACTACAAAGTAAGTGTGCTGTAATAACTTCCCAGCACTTTGATTTTGACAGCTTCCTAGGAGCTCCAGCCTTCAATGGGGCTTCATAGGATGACTAACATGGCAGCAACCCACAACTGTGTCACAGGGGGCTGATGGGAGCTCATGAGTACATGCACTAAACCATCACACTAATTGTAGCTGTCAGCCCCATAGGTTAGCCCCATAGGTTATAATGGGTACATGTGGTATCCGTGAAAAAAACGGATACAACACGTACCAGAAACACGGACATGTGAAGGAGGCCTTATATTGACATAGTTATGCCACGTTGCAAGAAGGGGTAATTTCACTTGTCTTTTCCTAAACATGGAAAGACAAATGGAATTCGCTAACACATATGTGAACAAGCTCTTATAGACAGATTAGACAGGAAGATTAAGAGTAGCCAGGCATCGGGCAGTTTAGAAGGTGTGCCCCCCACAGGTACCCTATCTATCACGTGACATGACACATGATCCCCTTTGATAAATCATACGATAGGTCATGTTAGTAACACACTGGTTCTCTGGTGCACATCTGCCACTCAAATTTTTTCCTTATGTACATGTACATACATAACATAGCGCTATACACAATAGAGCAGGGGTGGGAGATTAATTTTCCAGAGGAGGCACATGACACACCGTTACTGTTGTGGAGGCTGAACAAATAGACTGAAATTTATTCTGCTCAATATTAATATATGAATTATTTTTTATATTAATTTTATGGCTTAATATTGAGAAGAATTAAGTATGCAGACATCCCCCTATACACAGTATGAACCTCCACATAGCCCCCTCAATCAACAACCAAAGCGATCAACCTATGGGGCCCTTATACATGTAAACCATAACAAAAACACCCTTAAAAAAATCTCTTTATTTAGTTAGTTTAAGAACCCATATATCTCATAGTCATATTTCTATGGACATGGACGAAATATATATATATATATTAAAAAAAAAAGGCAGGCAGCACTACAATTGTGAGAAAAAGATGAGGACCATCAGGTGTGGCTAATAAAGTCCTCATCTTTTTCTCGTAATTGGAGAGCTGCCTGCCTTTAATTTTTTTAATATATTTGTGTCACGATTGGAATATTGTCTGGGAGGCCTTGCACCCATCATTTCTATATTCTGGTGCTGCTCCACTTTCTTTTCAACTAATATATATACTGTATGTATGTGTGTGTGTGTATATAGATAGACAGACAGATAGATAGATAGATAGATAGATAGAGCCTATATAGTAACATAGTTTTTAAGGTTGAAGGAAGACTAAGTTGATCTAGTTCAACCCATAGCCTAACATGTTAATCCACAGGAAGTAAAAAAAAACCATGTGGCACACACTAAGCTCCACATTGGGGAAAAAAATTCCTTCCAGACTCCATACGGCAATCAGACTAGTTCCCTGGATCAACGCCCTATCAAGGAATCTAGTATATATAACCTGTAATATTATACTTTTCAAGAAAGGCATCCATGCCCTTCTTAAATTTTTGTAGTGAATCACTCATTACAACATCCATAGGCGGATTATAATGAGGGCAATATGGGCTACCACCTGGGGCCCTGAGGCTCCAGGGGGCCCATGAATTGCTCCCACTATAATGCACATTTTTTTCGGTCACTGCCGCGCTGGCCGAAGGTTTAGATGATCACCGCTGCGGGCCCGCAGCTGTAGGCGCTTTTAATCATACTGTGTCGCCCCGCCCTGCCAGTGCCACATGACGCTCCCATCTGGCCGCCGTGGCTGTATATTCACTAGCATGCAGTTTAAATGCTGCTGGTACCGCCCTGCCTGACGTCATGTGGCAGGGCGGTCCCAACATCATTTAAATTTCCCGCCGGCGCTAGTGCATATACAAGGCTGCGTGATGCAGCCAGCGTGTCTGTGAGTGCCTGCTTTGAACTTTGGGACCGCCCTGCCACATGACCTCAAGCAGGGAAGTACCAGAGTCCAAAGCAGCCACTCACAGACACGTTGCATCACGCAGCCGTACCCATCCGGCAAGCTGCAGATCCACCTGGGCGGGCAGTTTGAATGATACTGGGACCGCCCTGCCACATGACGTCAGGCAGGGCCCAGCATACACAGGGGCGCAGTATACAGGCAGACAGTGGCGGGGGGCCCCCGGACCACTCCCCCAGCAGCGGCGCACGGGCGCTACTTCTTCTTCGGCTGGGCCAGCACTGCAGCAGTTAACTTCCCTGTGCTGGCCCGGCTGAGTGACAGCTAGGAGACACGGCCCTGTGCGCAGCCGTGTCTCCTAGCTGTGACGTCACGCAGTGCGCGCCCGGCCTGCACTGCTGCAGCCTGCATCGGAGAGGAGCAGGAGAACTGGAGCCGAGCCGGGGGATGGTGAGTGTGTGAGAGTGTATGAAAGTGAGTGAGAGAGAGAGTGTGTGTGTGTGTGATTGAGTGAGTGTGTGTGTGTGTGTGTGTGCAGGCAGACAATTGTGTGATGCCTGTTTATATGTATTTTTGTGTTTCAAATGTGTTTATGCGTGTATGTATATGTCAGTATATGTTTGTGTGTGTGCGTGACTGCGTTCAGCCTCCTGCTGAGTATAGATGGCGCCGTGCGGCCTCCTGCTAACTCAGGGGGGGTGCCGTGCGGCCTTCCGCAGTGTATAGATGGCGCCGTGCGGCCTCCCGCTGTGTATAGATGGCGCCATGCGGCCTCCCGCTGTGTATGGATGGCGCCGTGCGGCCTCCCGCTGTGTACAGATGGCGCCGTGCAGCCTCCCGCTGTGTATAGATGGCGCCGTGCGGCCTCCCGCTGTGTACAGATGGCGCCGTGCAGCCTCCCGCTGTGTATAGATGGCGCCTTGCGGCCTCCTGCTGTGTATAGATAGCTATGTGCGGCCTCCCGCTGTGTATAGATGGCGCCGTGCAGCCTCCCGCTGTGTATAGATGGCGCCGTGCAGCCTCCCGCTGTGTATAGATGGCGCCGTGTGGCCTCCCGCTGTGTATAGATGGCGCCGTGCGGCCTCCCGCTGTATGGTGCCGTGTGGCCTCCTGCTGTGTATAGATGGCACCGTACGGCCTCCTGCTGTGTATAGATGGCGCCGTGCGGCCTCCAGATGTGTAAAGATGGCGCCGTGCGGCCTCCCGCTGTGTATAGTTGGCGCCGTGCGGCCTCCTGCTGTGTATAGATAGCTACGTGCGGCCTTCTGCTGCGTATAGATGGCGCCGTGCGGCCTCCCGCTGCATATAGATGGCGCTGTGCGGCCTCCTGCTGCGTATAGATGGCGCCGTGCGGCCTCCTGCTGTGTATAGATGGCGCCGTGCGGCCTCCTGCTGTGCATAGATGGAGCCGTGCGGCCTCCTGCTGTGTATAGATGGCGCCGTGCGGCCTCCTGCTGTGTATAGATGGCTACGTGTGCTCCGCAAAATAATTGGTAATGCTGCGGATTTTTCCGCAATAATAATTCGCAGCGGAAATTTCCGCAGCATGTGCATAGCACATGCAGATTATCATTGGGCAACATGGCAGACCTTCCACCAAGCGTTTTTTAAATGTTTCCGCTGCGGAAACGCTTAAAAAAGGCATAGTGGGCACACAGCCTAAAAAAATTATTACAATTAATATTGTGCCAAATTAATTTCACGTGAACTATCACATGATCTATCACAGGGGATCATGTGACATGCGATACATCAGGTGTGTGTGTGTGTGTGGGGGGGCGCGCCTTCTAAACTGCCCGGGGCCCTTGCTACTCTTAATCCACCCCTGACATCATACGGCAAAGAGTTCCAAAGTCTCACTGCTCTTACAGTAAAGAATCCTCGTCTGTGATTATGATTAAACCTTCTTTCCTCCAGACGTAGAAGATGCCCCCTTGTACCCGTCTCAGGCCTCAGAGTAAAAAGATCAGTAGAAAGGTCTTTGTACTGTCCCCTTAAATACTTGTACTAAGTAATAAGATCACCCCTAAGCCTTTGTTTTTCCAAACTAAATAACCCCAAGTATAAAAACCTGTCTTGGTATTGCAGACCCCCCAGTCCTCTAATAACCTTGGTCACTCATATCTGCACCCGCTCTAGTTCAGCTATGTCTTTCTTATACACCGGAGACCAGAACTGTACACAGTATTCTAAGTGTGGTCACACTAGTGACTTGTGTAGAGGAAAAATTATGTTCTCCTCAAGATCATCTAAGCCTCTTTTAATGCATCCCATTATTTTATTTGCCTTTGCAGCAGCTGCCTGACACTGGCCACTAAATGTGAGCTTGTCGTCCACCAATACACCCAGGTCTTTTCAGTGACAGTTTTGCCCAGTGACTTACAATTAAGCATATAATTATACATTTTATTTCCTCTGCCCAAGTGCATTACCTTACTTTTATCCCCATTAAAGCTCATTTGCCATTTATCAGCCCAAGCTTCTAGTTTACATAGATGCTCCTGTAATATAAAAGTGTCCTCCTCTGTATTGATTACCCTGCAGAGTTTAGTGTCATCTGCAAATATTGAAATACTACTTTGTATGCCCCCTACAAGGTCATTAATAAATATGTTAAAAAGAAGCGGGCCCAATACTGACCCCTGTGGTACCCCACTGTTAACTGTGACCCAGTCTGATTGTTTTCCATTAATAACCACCCTTTGTTTCCTATCACTGAGCCAGTTCTAAACCCACTTACATGTATTTTCCACTATCCCCATTGTTCTCATTTTATATATCAACTTTTTGTGTGGAACTGTATTAAAAGCTTTTGAAAAGTCCATATACACAACATCCACTACTTTTCCTTGGTCCAGTCCAGAACTTACCTCCTCATAAAAGCTGATCAGATTAGTCTGACAGGAACGGTCCCTCGTAAACCCATGTTGATATTGGGTCATGAGGTTATTTTTCTTTAGATACTCTAGTATAGCATCTTAGGAAACCCTCCAGGATTTTACCCACAGTACAGGTTAAGCTTACTGGCCGATAATTTCCCAGTTCGGTTTTTGTCCCCTTTTTGAAAATTGGCACCACATTTGCTATACACCAGTCCTGTGGTACAGACCCTGTTATTATGGAATCTTTAAAGATAAAAAATAATGGTCTATCTATGACGTTACTTAATTCCTTC
Organism: Phyllobates terribilis; assembly: GCF_046119375.1. Taxonomy (NCBI): domain Eukaryota; kingdom Metazoa; phylum Chordata; class Amphibia; order Anura; family Dendrobatidae; genus Phyllobates; species Phyllobates terribilis. The sequence goes on from NW_027362772.1 coordinate 120,517,010, forward strand.
AGTACTTGTGGGTGTATCTCATCCGTGCCCGGGGATTTGTCAACTTTAGTGATTTTTAGACGCTGCTGTGCTTCCTGCTGGGTTAAGCAAGTGACATTTAATGGAGAATTTTTGTCATCACTCATCATGTTTTCTGTCATGCAATTTTCTTGTGTAAATACTGTTGAAAAAAAATCATTTAGCATATTGGCTTTTTCCTCATCCTCATCTACCATTTCACCCAGACTATTTTTAAAGGGGTCAACACTATCATTTTTTAGTTTTTTACTATTTATGTAGTTAAAGAATATTTTGTGATTATTTTTACTTTCTCTGGCAATGAGTCTCTCTGTCTCAATCTTTGCTGCCTTGATTTGTTTTTTACAGAATTTATTTAATCTTCTGTATGTATTTAATGCCTCATCACTACCTACTTGCTTTAGTTCTCTAAATGCTTTATTTTTGTCACTTATTGCGCCCCTTACCGCTCTATTTAACCATAGTGGTTTCCTCCTATTTCTAGCATGTTTATTCCCATAGGGTATATATTGTGCACAGGTCCTATTCAGGATGCTAGTAAATGTTTCCCATTTGCTTTGTGTAGTTTTATGTCTCAGGATATTGTCCCAGTTTATTGCACTAAGATCATCTCTCAACCATAGGAAATTTGCCTTCCTGAAGTTTAGTGTCCTTGTAACCCCTATACTACACATCTTATTAAAGGATACATGAAAACGTATTATTTTGTGATCACTATTACCCAAGTGCCCCCCAACTCGTATATTTGATATGCGGTATGGCCTGTTGGTTAATATTAGGTCTAGCAGTGCCCCCCCTTCTTGTTGGGTCCTGAACCAGTTGTGAAAGGTAATTGTCTCTCATAGTTGTCAAAAACCTATTACCTTTGCTTGAACTCCCGGTTTCTGTTCCCCAATATATTTCAGGGTAGTTGAAGTCCCCCATAATAATGACTTCTCCTTGAGTCGCTGCTTCATCTATTTGCTTTATGTGGATATTCTCCGCTGCTTCAATTATTTTTGGAGACTTATAACAAACCACTATCAGTAATTTATTATTTTTTCCCCCTCTTCTTATCTCCACCCACAGGGACTCTACATTTTCATTAGATTCACATATATTCTCACGCAAGATGGGTTTTAAGGATGATTTTACCTATAAACACCCCCCCCCTCACTTGTTTGTACGGTCATTTCTGAACAGACTATAGCCCTGTAAATTAAGTGCCCAGTCATGGCTCTCGTCCAGCCATGTCTCAGATATTCCGACCATGTCATAATTATTATCCAACAATATTAATTCTAATTCCTCCATTTTGTTGGTGAGGCTTCTGGCATTAGTGTGCATGCATTTTATGTATCTCTCTGTACCTTTATTCCTTATTTCTACATTGACTGTTCTAACCCCACGCCCATTTTCTCTAATTGTGCCCAGCTCACTATCTGCACTATCTTCCCCACCTATAAAATGAATACCCTCCCCCCAATCCCTAGTTTAAACACTCCTCCAACCTTCTAGCCATTTTTTTCCCCAGCACAGCTGCACTCTCCCCATTGAGGTGCAGCCCGTCCATAGCATAGAACCTGTAGCCAACTCAGAAGTCGGCCCAGTTCTCCAGGAACCCAAACCCTTCCTTCCTACACCAATTCCTGAGAAACTTATTTATCTCCTAATCTCCCATTGCCTCTCTGGCATGGCACGTGGTACAGGCAGTATTTCAGAGAATACCACCTTGGAGGTCCTTGATTTAAGCTTGCAGCCTAATTCCCTGAAATCATCTTTAAGGACCTTCCACCTACCTCTTACTTTGTCATTTGTTCCAATGTGCACCATGGCCGCTGGGTTCTCACCAGCCCCTCCCAGTAATCTGTCAACCCGATCAGTGATGTGCTGGACTCGAGTGCCAGGTAAGCAGCACACTGTTCAATGATCCCTGTCTTTGTGACAGATTGCCTTATCTGTTCCCCTAATAATTGAGTCCCTCACTACCAGCACCTGCCTGGCATGCCCTGCTCTCCTGTTTCCCCCCCTTACTGGAGCTGACACTCCTCCGGCTTTCAGAGGGCATGCCTTGCTGCAGCAGTGCTACCCCTGTACCGACACACCCATCATCTGCCAACTTTGCAAACTTATTGGGGTGTGCCAGATCAGGACTAGCCTCCCAGGCACTCTTCCCTCTACCCCCCCTTCTATCTGTCACCCAGCTTGCTGCCTCACTGTCCTGCACCTCCCTACTACCACCCTCCCCCACTTCTACCCCAGTATATATATATATGGCCTGAACAGTTGTGTACTTACTTTAATGGCATCTTCTTCCCATGCATTTCTACCTCTTTTGGTCATTCAGGTGTTCATCGGGGAATTCCTTCAATCAGGGGAAGAAAGGTAGATGATAAGCCGTGCTGCAATGAGGATAACAGCTCACAGGCCAAAGCAATATGCCCCCACATAGCCTTTACAAACAGTATGAGCCCACACACAGCCCCCTGCATACAGAATGAGTTCACACACAGCCTCCTACATACAGTTTGATCCCACAAAAAGCTCCCTACATAGTGTACAATATGAGCCCGCACATAGCTCCCTATATACAGTATGAGCCCGCACTAGCTCTCTATATACAGTATGATCCTCCATATAGCCTCCTATATACAGAATGAGCCCCACATAGCCTCCTATATACACAGTATGAGCCCCACATAGCTCCCTGCCTACAGTATGAACACCCACATAGCCTCTTACATAAAGTATGAGCCCCCACATAGCCTCCTATATACAGTATGAGCCCTTCCATAGCTGCCTATATACATTATGAGCCAGAACATAGCCTCCCATATATGGTATGAGCCCTCACATAACTCCCAGTCCCTATATACAGTATCATCCCCCCACATGGCAACCTATATAGTATGAGATCTGCTCACTGTTGTAGAACTACTATTCCCAGCATGCCCTGCACACTGTTGTGAAACTACTATACCCAGCATGCCCTGCTCACTGTTGTAGAACTACTATTCCCAGCATGCCATGCACACTGTTATAGAACTACTATACCCAGCATGCCCTGCTCACTGTTGTAAAACTACTATTCTCAGCATGACCTGAAAGCTACAAGCTGCTGACAATCTGTCTCCGGGCATGCTGGGCATTGTAGTTCTGAGCTTTGTGTTCAGTGCCGCAGCATTTGCCCGTCATCTCGCCACACATTGGCGGGCGCTGTGCAGAGTCCCCCAGCGGGCAATGTGCAGGGTACCCATGGTCCTGCAGCCACCGGTTATGTACCTGTCAGTTCCGCCTTCCTCTCCACAGTGTCCTCATAGTTGAAGCGATCCGTCACCCACAGCTTTAGGGTGTTCTTCAGCAGCACTTCCTCTTGTCTCAGCAACATCTTGTCGGTACTGGTGTGTGTCAGTGCGCTGGGCCGGCCCGGCCGCATCACAGTGGACACCGAGTTTGCGGTGCATGGCCATTTATTAGACTGAAATCATGGAGCAGGTGGCCGGCCCTGAACAGCTTCTGGGTTGAACTGCCTGGGGAGCATTTGCCACCCTGCCCCCACAGCCCAGCTCGTCCCTGGACTGTGCTATCGGGCAGCCGGTGATACACTGGCAGGAGCATGATCGCTCCCGGCAGTGTATAGCACAGAGCTGCTCAATTAGGGCACCCATGCTGCATGAGAATTGTCCCACGCAACACTGATGCTATAAGTGAGGTCCCAGAACTCTCAGCTGGTCTTCAGCTGTTTGAAATCCAGTGACCTCACTCCTGCAGCACAGCACTATACACTGACAGAAGTGATTACACTCCTGTCAGTGTATACAGTGGTCTCTTCTACAGTAGTCACACAATTGATTGCTGATGTGGCTGCTGTAGAAGTGACCTGGATCGCCATGGGACACTAGAATTACGTCATGACGACGGACATGTGAGTGATATGGTTATTTCTTATTTTTGGTTTCTTACAGAAGACAAGGGCTTCGGGGACTGGGCGTTAGGTGAGTATATGGTGTTTTTTATTTTTAAATAAATAATTAAAACAGTGTGGAATTTTATTTAAATAAAATTCTTTATTCTTGCAGTGTCTTTATTGAAAAAATGTCTAAAACCTTACTACGGGGTTAGTAATGGGGGCCTCTTATAGACTTGCCTTGCTTGCTGGGCTTCATGTCAGCCGCCAATACAAGGCTGACATGAACCCCAATATTATTATCCCACTTTCCACTGTTACACGGCAGTGGGAAGAGCGAAAGCTAAGAACCAGAATTGGCATATCTTATGGATGTGCCATTTCTGGGGTGGCTGAGGACTGATATTATTAGCCTTGGAAGAGGCTGGGATCCATGGCCCCTTCCCTGGCTCTTAATATCAGCTCACAGCTGTCTGTTTAGCCTTTGCTGGATAGATTTTATAAAGGGACCCTACGTCAATTTTTTCTGGGGTCCCCCTGTAATCTAGCCAGTAAAGGCTAAGCAAACAGGTGTGAGCCATTATTAATAGCCAGGGAACATATTTGGCTAATGGCCACTTTTGCAGCTAGTAATATCTAGGGATGAGCGAGAACGGGGAACGAAGGACCCGGGCGGGAAAGCCAGCAATGAAAAGACTTCACCGCCGGCTTTCCCGTTCGGTGCTGCGCTCCCTGCTCCCTGATGTACGCTCCCCGCTCCCCCGCCACCTCCCATCCCGATCCTAAGTTAGGACCGGGCAGGGAGCGAATCACCAGGGAGTGGGGAGCATACATCGGGGAGCGCAGCACCGAACAGGAAAGCCGGCGGTGAAGTCATTTCACTGCCGGCTTCCCTGCCCGGGTCCTTCGCTCCCCGCTCACTGGTCCTGCACTCCATGCTCCCTGGTGCTGCGCTCCCCACCCGGTCCTAACTTAGGATCGGGATGGGAGGCGGCGGGGGAGCGGAGGATCGGGATGCAAGGAGGCGGGGGAGCGGGGAGCATACATAAGGGACCGGGGAGCGCAGCACCGAATGGGAAAGCCGGCAGTGAAGTCTTTTCACTGCCGGCTTTCCCGCCAGTTATTTCAAATGAACAGCTGAAGTATCAGCTAATGCTGATCAGCTGTTCATTTGAAGTAGCCGTGGTGCCCTCAGAGGGTTCATGTGAGTTCATGCTTTACTGCATTAACTCACATCAACTTTCCCATGGCCACACAGCTCAGCTACATCTCTGGTAGAGAATCTCTACCAGAGATGTAGCTGAGCTAAAGAAGAAGTCTCCATTGGACTACGTAGGACGGAAGATAATTTTTTTTAATAAAGATGGAGTCTCTAAGTGTTTTTTCATTTTATTTCTAATAAAAAAAATGTTTCTATGTGTTGTGTTTTTTTTAAATACTTTACTAGAAATTCATGGCGGTCATGTCTAATATTGGCGTAACTCCATGAATTTTGGGCTTAGGGCCAGCGGACAATACAAAGCTGGCCTTAACCCCTTTATTACCCAGTGAGCCACTGCACCAGGGCCCTGGATGAGCTGGATACAGCGCCAGAAGATGGCTCTTCTATGAACACGCCATTTTCTGGGGTGGCTGCGGAATGCAATTCGCAGCGGGGGGGGGGGCAAAAAGCTTGGGCCACCCTGCGCTGCGGATTCCAGCCCCCAGCTGCCTAGTTCTACCTGGCTGGACATAAAAATAGGGTGAAGCCTCACATCAAATTTTTTTTAATTATTTCATGAAATTCACAATTAAAAAAAAGGGCTTCCCAATATTTTTGTTTTCAGCCATGTACATTTAAGCAGCTGGGGGTCCGGGGTAGCACGTACCTGCCTGCTGTACCTGGCTGGCGTGCAAAAATATGGCGAAGCCCACGTCAAGTTTCTGTGAAAATTTTAAAAAAATAGGACTCACTTGTATCTTCATCACATCGAATAGAGAAGTCAATAAATAACATCAGGGAAACTTTTTTTAACAACAAAATATCTTTCTTCACTGTCTCAGTGGACAGTGCAGAAAAATATGCATAAATAAAAAAAAGGCAGCGTATGTGCACAGCCATAATGTGTAAATGTTTCAAAAATGTATGGTGTAAATGTATATAACATGGGGGCACCTGGTCAGGGGCTGCCCGAGTGTACAAACGCTGTTTGAAGTACTGTTATTTATTGCCGGCGGACCATGACTCGTATGCCATGTACGCACTGAGCTATCATAAGTGACATAGGAGCGAGTGATGATCTTCTGTCAGCTCAGAGTGTAAATGGTGTAAGAATAGCTAACTACCCTAGGGGCTGTGTGATGGTTAATGCAGGAAGAAGCCACCATCATCATCAGTAGTAGGGCTTCACAATTATAAAAGTTGGACTACTGTACTGTTTTTCCACTGTCACTGCACAATGTGCAGGCATAGGCATGTTGCTTCAAAAAATTAGCCCAAGGGGCTATCTGATAGTTGATGAAGGAAGCAGGCCTCATGGGCCAGACAATCATGAACCTAGGACTTCTAGCACAGTATTTCCACTGCCCAATGTGCAGGCATAGGCATGGTGCCTCAAAAAATTTGCCCAAGGGGTTATATCATGGTTGATGAAGTAAGGAGGTCCCATCACAAGTGCCTCCAATGGGAAATATAAATTAATGGAACAGTGTTTCTAGGGTTCTGACCATGAGGAACATGTGGCAGGAGCAGGAGTAGGGTACTCGTGTAAGATTAAGGAAATTGTTTTTGTATGGAAAGGGATGGACGTGAACACCTGTAGCATAAAAGAACATTTTGCGTGACTTTAGCTTTGGATCATGTCTTCTGGAGGGCTTAAGACAGTGGTGAAATCCAGTCCTTGTTGAATTTTATCAGAGTCAGCCTGTCTGCATTCTCTGTAGTCAGCCATGTCCGTGTATCTGTGATGATTGCCCCAGCGGCACTGAAACACGCTCTGACATCACACTAGCAGCAGGGCAAGCCAGCACCTCCAAGGCATATAAGGAGAGGTCAGGCCAACTATGAAGCTTGGTTGCCAAGTAATTAAATGGAACAGAAGCGTCAGTAAGGAAGCAGGTATGGTCACTTACATACTCATTGACAATGTTGTTCAATTTCTCTCTCCTTGACATGATTACTGGACCACCAAGCCCTTGCAGATGAGAAGGTTTATTGAAGATGGCCCAGTTTGTGGACATCTTCCCCTCACCTCTTTTGGACATGCTGGGCATGTCTCTCCCCATGAATGACTGCTGCTGCAAAGAGCTGGTACCTCTGCTAATAGCTTTGTCTGAGGGTGATCTTGTCATCAAATTGTCTACAACAGCCCTCTTGAAGTATTCAATTGTAAAGCCCCTTGGTGACTGCAACAGTAGCGAAGGAAATTTGTCCTTGTACCATGGGTCCAGAAAGGTGGCAAACCAGTATAGGTTGCTGTTCAAAATGTTGATCACGCAAGGGAGAGACAGTTAGACATGAATTGTGCCATGTGTGCCAAGCTGCAAAGACTCAAATGTTTTGAGTCCCCAGAAGGAGGAACAATACCCATCGTGGCCTCACACTGACTCTCCTCCTCCTCCTCTCCAGCCCACCCATGCTGGACAGACATAAAGCTGGGGTTGGGAGTACCCTCGGTAGCATGAGGGTTCCCCTCGGTACCACAGAAAAAGAAGTCATCTCCCTCCTTGTCTTCCTCATCCTCTTCATCCCCCAATGTTGGCTGATGACATTGGCTGGGCTGGCTAGGATCAACGAGTGTGAAATCTTGCTCCATCCCCAGCTGCTGAGCACTCAAAGATTCCATTTTTAGATTCTGCAGCGATTCTTTCAGCAGACATAGCATAGGGATCATTACACTGATAATAGACTGATCACCGCTCACAAGCGTGGTGCAGTATTCAAAGTTATCAAGCACCTCACAAATATCAGCGATCCACACCCACTCGACAGTTGTTATGTGTCTTGGCTGAGTCTCAGTCTGAAGGGCATGTTTAAGCTGGCATTTTGCAAGTGCCCTCTGCTGCTCACTAATCCTTGCTAACATATGATATGTTGAGTTCCAGCGTGTGGGCAGGTCACAAATGAATCTGTGGTTGGGCAAATTAAATTGCATTTGAAGCGCTGCAAGACTGGCAACAGCTGTTGATGAATGTCTGAAATTGGTGCAAATCCGGCACACCTTGTCAAGTAGGTACGTCAAGTCCGGGTAGGTTTTGTGAAATTTCTGCACCACTAGGTTCAGCACGTGAGCCATGCATGGCACGTGTACCAGCTTCCCGAGCTTTAAAGCCGCCACGAGGTTACACCTATTATCGCTGACGACCAAACCAGGTTGGAATTGCAGTGGGGAGAGCCAATGATCGGTCTGTTGCTTTATAACTTTCCAGAGCTCTGCTGCAGTGTGCGGTGTTTGACCTAAACAGATCAGCTTGAGAAGAGCATGTTGTCGCCTTGCTGATGCGCTGCTGCAAAGCTCCCAACTGTGACGTGATATTGAGGGTAGTTGAGCATTGGATGAGGAGGAAGAGTGTGGACTGGACGTATATGATGAGGCGGACACCCTGAATGATGTTGGGCCCGCTATTCGTGGCGTGGGCAGTATATGTGTTGGTCCACTTTGAGAAGTTGTCCCACTCTCCACCAGGTTGAGCCAGTGTGCCGTGACAGAGATGTATCGTCCCTGACCACAGCTACTTGTCCAGGTGTCTGTTGTTAGGTGGACCTTCCTGGTTACGGCATTGGTGAGAGCACGCTTTAGATTGCTTAAGACGTGCTGGTGTAATGCGGGGATGGCACACTGTGAAAAATAGTGCCGGCTGGGGCAGCCACAGCCAACAGATCGCGGAAAGACTGTGTCCCCACAAGCCTAAACGGCAATGACGCGCCCCCTGGGCCGTGTGTGGGGGAAAACACGGAGCCGGGTCTCTGTGTAATGTCAGGGGTTGTAGTCTCCGTGGCGGCGACCTGGTCCCGTGACTCAGGGTGGTCAAACCAGTGGCAGATCTGTTTACTTGATTTTTAATGTTGAAATGTCCGACTACGCCACCCGTGGATTGCGGTCACTGAGAACCGCCACTGCGGGACAGACCGCTGAGGCTGATGTTGTGTGCGCAGCAGAGGGTAGTATATCTCCCTCAGGGCAGCGTGTGTAGATGGTGAGGGTTGTGGTGCATGGGCACAGCAGAAATGACTCAGAGTCTGTGCAGTGCAGTTCAGGGTCTTTACTGTTGGTAATGAAGAAGGCCCTGCCGGGAGTACTGGCTAACATTAGAGGCCTGGTCAGTCTGTGAGCGAACAAGAGTCCCCCTGGCCAGGTGGAGGTGTATGCCTTCCCGTCAGACTGCACTCTTCCTGGCTACCCTGCTGTAGTCGTGTAGTAGCCCACATCCCTGAGTGTACCGTGTGGTGCTCACCCGTATGGCTGGTGACTTGAGGCCTTTTGTACCTTCCGCTCCTCAAAGTCGGTGCCGGTCCCTTGCGTGTGACTGAGCCTCCGGGCTTTCTATGGCCAGAGGACCTGAAATCCCCTGCCAGGTGGTTTCTGCTGCTGGATGTGGATATCCTCACAGCCTTGGACTCCAGTGTCCGGTTCTCTGCGTCTTCGGCCACGATGAGCTCTTATAGCTCCAGTCCCTGGCCTTCAGCTTCTGTCTCCTACAGAGCTCCTTGCTGCTCCTGTGTCCCTTCCTCTGGACTAGAACTCGACTCGACTCTACTCTACTCTACTCTGCTAACCCCGCTCCAGATCCAGTTTATAAAGGGCAGGTTCCTCCCCTCCCTGGAATGGGGCGATAGCAATAGTGCTCCTGACCAGGAAAACACATGCTCGCTCTCAGACATGGTATTTCTACCACTGTGGCAACCAGACCCCCTGGGGTGCCACAGCAACATCTCCATGACTAGCAACTTGGAAATGTGCGCGTTAAGTATTTGTGCTTGTGGGTGTGAAGCTTGGTATTTCCGCTTCATTTCAAGATCTGGGGCACGGACAACTGGACGGTTGGCTGTGACAAACAAGTGGATGGACTTGTGTCCTGTCTCTCTACAACCGCAGCTTGTGAGCAGTAAGTATGAGCAGCACCTGCTTCCTGGCCAGCAGATTGGGAAGGATGGATCACAGGTAACATGGCAGTGTTTTTACCTGAAGACACAGATTTTGTACCCTGTTGTTCTGCCCACCGAGTAGGGTGCTTAGCTGCCATCTGCTTCCGCATACTTGTGGTGCTCTGGTTGCCTTTGCCCTGGCCTCTGCTTAGCTTCATATAGCAGATGCTACAGATTACAACATTTGGTTCAGAAGGAGTATCCGAAAAAAATTTCCAGACAGCGGCTGAACGCACTGCGCTCTTGCCTTGATTTGGGGCACAGAGGGATTGCTCTTGGCAAGAGTTGACACACTTAGCACTCTGCTCAAACCAGTAGCCCTTGGTGCCTTTGTAGGTGCTACATATCCACTTTCTTCCTCTGTGCTGCTGTGCTGGCTATGCATGTCAACATTCCATGTCAGATCAGTGGTCTCATCATCAACCACCTCGTCGTCTATTTCATCCTGATTCCGGGTTGATATAGTCGGCTGGCCAGATGACAACTGTGTCTGATCATCATCAGCCTCCACCTCCTCAGGCAGTATATGATGTGGCTGAAAGTGGCTTTCTTCGGGCCGTGGTTTTTCAAATATTTGGCCATGAACCGAGAATACATCCTCACTTTCCTCATCAATGTTGCACTCTGAGAGGCCAGAGTCAACCAAAGGATCATATGTGCCAAACAAATCCTCAGAGTGGCCATGCTTGGGGTCAAATGTTTTCTGTGACTGCTGACGGGGTGAGGAAATAGGAAGAGGTTGAGGATTGGATGACCCAGAGTTCTTTCTATCGACAGGAGACTGTGTGTTCAAGGAAGGGAAGATTGGGTGCTGCTAGAACAATTCGTTGAGGTCTTATCAGCCATTCAAGACATTTTCTGGTCTTGCTCTTCCGGCTTCAAGACACGTTTACGTTCTATACCGGGAAATTTAGACAGGAACATAGATGCATCAATCTTCCTCTGTCTCCCAGACTCAGTGCCTTGTTGGGCACGACTGACAAGCCCACGCCCACGTCCCTTCGCAACAGTATTTTTTGGATTTTGTGGTGTTTGTGACATGGTTGCAGATGTTTTGATGCAGATATTGACAAACAAGTAGCAGTTAGTGTTTTGTGGAAGGATAACACTAAAGGCTACTAATGCTTGGTGTTTTACAAACAGCAACGCAACTGAACACAAAAATTGGCCAGAGGTTACAGGCGGAATTACACAAAACCAGTCATCAGCCTGGACAGAGGTGCTGGCTGGTGTCAGACCTGAGGTACCGTGCATGCTATTTGTTAGAACAGCAACGCAATGTCGCACAAAAATTTGACAGAGATTATGCAAAACCAGTAACCACCCTGGACAGAGGTGCTGGCTGTGTGTCAGACCTGAGGTACCGTGCGTGCTATTTGCTAGAACAGCAACGCAATTGAGACGCTCTAGCCCTCCCTGGGAAATGGGGTTACTCGGAGCCGGGTCGGTGTAGGGGTAGCGGGGGAGGCAGTCATGGCCTGGACCCATTCCGTGCCCAGGGCCGTCACATAAAAATATTGGTCTTTCAAGTAAGAGTGGTATTTCGACTACGCCACCTGCGGTTTCCGGTGAAGGAAACCAGCACTGCTACAATCCACTGAGGCTGGTGTTATGGGCAGCTAAGATGGGACGGCTCCCCGCAGGCGGAGCTGGCCTCAGGGCAGTGTGAGGAGGAATGGTGGGTGCAGTGCCGCACAGGAAATAATGAGCTGAGACGGTGTATGAAGTCATCCGGGTCTTTACTTACTTGGGATGAACTTTCAGCAGCAAAGCTTCTCTCTGCTACTCACGGTGTATTGCGGCCACCGGGAAGGGGGTTCAGCACTTTCCAGGTAGATCAGGAGCACCTGTCGAGACCCCTCTGGTTTGTGTTCCTCTCCATGGTAGGTTCTCCCACTAAGTCTTCTCCTGACTGTGTGTGGTACGAACGTGTTGTAAGGCTGGGTCCCACTGGATAAACGCAGTGTAAGAGATACAGGTGGCATAAACCACTCCGTCCGTATCCCTGTAGGATCCACTAAGCCTCCGGGCTTTTCTGACTGAGACGTGAAGTAACAAAGTCAGATATCGGGGGCCGGTCACCCCTCTTGCAGCAGGAATCCCTCTGACTAGGCCAGAATAAAGAATACAGGTGGCGACTCCGCTCCATCCGTATCCCCCAGGGATCCTTTTGCCTGTGGAGCCTATCTCCTCTGCTCCCCTCCAAGGCCTTCTTAGGTCAGGACCTTGACCGGGTAGAGACAGTGGTTAACTCTGACCCGCTCCTCATCTCAAGGCCAGAGTACGAGGACCGTCTATCTTCAGTAAGCTGCAGACTTTTACTGGACTCTGGCAGAAGACCAGGGCAGCACCCTGGTGCATTTAGGGCCCCTGCAGGACAGAAGTGGTGTAGTGTTGAGTGGTGAAGTGGTGTCCTGAGAGATGCTCCATCCTTACCTGGAAGAAGAGATACCACACCTCGAACTGAGGTGCAGTACCCCTGTTGTGACTGTACCCTCAGGGGCGCCACACAATGGCCCACAAAAAATTGTCAGAGATTACGCAAAACCAGTCACCACCCTGGACAGAGGTACTGGCCGCGTGTCAGACCTGAGGTACCGTGCGTGCTATTTCTTTTAAAAACAGCACTGCAATGGCCCAAAAACTTGTGCCTGGAGGGGTAAAAGTGACCCTAAAATTATCTGGGAACACAAACTTGTCCCTAAGCTTATACTTTCAGCTCTGAGAAGAGCTGAGTCAGCTCTGAGAAGAGCTGAGTCATCTCTGCTATTGCGGTACTATGTGGAACTGTAACGCTACCTCCTGCCTGTCTCCCTGCACTACAGTCCCTTACTACAACAATACTCCTCCTGGTAGCTCTGAGAAGAGCTTTTGGGTTAAATATAGTTTTTTTTCTGTTTTTCATGACTCTTACTCTCCCTAGCAGTTGCTCACACTCTCCCTACACTAGCTGTGTTCTTCATGCAATGTGCACAAAATGGTGGGGGCAAGGCTTATATAGAGAATATGAGTCATGTAGCAGGTAAATACTCAAACTCTTCAGGCTATCAACCTGTCTAGCTATACTTTGTCTGCATGTGAAATTTCTTTATTGGAAAGGGGACTTACCTTTTCACCCACACAAGGACTTGACAAATTTTCACTTACTAAAAACTTGTATCTATTCTGCAGAAAATTGAGCCTTCAGGAAATCCACAGAAAACCTGATATCACCCTGAACTTACCGGAGGACGAGCGCCAGACCTTCAGAGATCTACTGGACCTACTTAATGAAAATGAATCAACTACAGGTAGGCGGATGTTTCTGTGTCATCCCAGGTCTGGATGCCACACATATTAAAGGCTGTGTCTGAGAGCTGGAGGGAGGTTCCCTGGTCAGGGACCATTAGCATGCAGCACCTCCTGTCCCAGGCCAGTAAGGGGAGCAGGCTGCCCCTATAAAAGCTGGTACTGAGGGCAGGGTTAGGGAGAACAGGACCCACTTCTGAAGCATCCAGAAGGGTTCCCAGAGGAAAGGGACAAGTCAGAAGCAGCTGAGGAGTCCGGGAGGCAGAGGAGGAACAGCAAGCCAGGGACAGAGGCGACGAGAGCCGGTCCTGGCTGAGAGAGAACTACACAACCGGACACTGGGGTCCGAGGCTGTCAGGGTTGCAAGCCCGGCAGCAGATAACCGACCTGCGCGGGATTTCAGGTCCCTTGGCCTGAGAAGCCTGGAGGCTCCGCCACACAGAGGGACCGGTACAGCAAGGAGAAGCAACAGGTACCTAAGGCCCGAGTCGCAAGCCATACAGGCATAGTGCACGGCCAGCTCAGGGACATGGGCTATCACACCACGAAAAGGGGGATAGTCAGCAAGGGCAGAGAGTGAACGGTAGGCCTACCCACTCACCCTGACCAGTGGGGCTCGCCTGAATGCTCTCAGACACCCAGGCCCATTCCTATCCTGTACTCCTGTTGGGTCATTAGTACTAACTACAATAAAGACCCTGGACTGTTTGAAGCACACTCTGAACCCTTATTATTGCGGCCTGCACCATCACCCCCAGCATCCTATTACACTGCCCTGAGGCTACACTCTTCCCGTGGGGAGTTATCCTATCCCTGTGCTGCATACCAACATCAGCCTCAGCGGTCTGCCTTTGTAGTGGCGGTCGTCCCTGATCGCAATCCACGGGTGGCGTAGTCGGACATTCAAAACCCTACAAATAGACTGCCATAGCATTTGGTCTGACCACCCTGAGCCATGGGATCGGGTTGCCACTACTACCCCCAACATTGCACCGAAGCCCGGTTTCGGGTGCCCCACGGCCCAGGGGGCGAGTCATTTCCACAAAAGGCTAAATCTGCGGTTAGTCCATCTTTTGCCTTAGTACCTGCTGTAAAAATCTTTTTTAACCTTGTTAGGAGGGATATTATGAAAATGTCAGCACGTACATCTTTTCCCTCTAACATTACACCAACTGAGAGGAAGGCATTGCTTGGACTTAAAAGTAACAATAGTTTTCTCATCAAGGAGGCAGACAAGGGTAGCAACGTCGTCATCTGGCCTGTACACCTCTGTTACACTCGCGCCCGAACTGATTGGCGTGAGCGTGATTAGTGATCCCACTGTACCATGAACCGAGGAGTGCCTGGAGGGGCGTAACTAAGTATCAACCCGATCCGACAAAGGTCGCGGCTAAGTCAACTCCGTGGACCAAGGAGGAACCGAGCAGAGGGACCAGGTGCGACTCCAGGTCAGACCCCAGTCATAGTTGTTGACCCACACCGGGGAATGCAGGAACAGGCAGGTTAGACTGGCATACAGGCAGGTGGGTATTGGCAAGTACGGCTGGTGTGCAGACAGGTGGGTACTGGCAAGCACGGCTGGAGTGCAGACAGGGAAATACTGGCAAGCACGGCAGGAGTGCAGACAGGGAGGTACTAGCAGGTTGGAGCGCAGGCTGGATAGGGTCCAGTACAGACTGGGAGACAGGTACAGAGCCACAGATGCGATAGATAAGCAGAGTAAAGTGAAACCGCTGGAGCGGAGGACAAGGCAGAGCAGAGAGGAACTGCTGGTGCGGTGAGTAAGCAGAGCAGAGCGAAAACCGCAGGTGCGGTGGGCAAGGCAGAGCAGAGCCGAACCGCCGGAGTGGTGGACAAGGCAGAGCAGAGCGGAACCGCCGGAGTGGTGGACAAGGCAGAGCAGAGCGGATCCACAGGTTTGGTGGACAAGGCAGAGCAGGGCGATACCGCAGGTGCCATGGACAAGGCAGAGCAGAGCGGAACCGCCGGAGCGGTGGGCAAGGCAGAGCAAAGAGAAGCTGCCGGAGCAGTGGGCAAGGCAGAGCAGAGAGAAGCCGCCAGAGCGGTGGGCAATGCAGAGCAGAGAGAAGCCGCCGGAGCGGTGGGCAAGTCAGAGTTGAGAGAAGCCGCTGGAGCGGTGAGTAAGGCAGAGCAGAGGGAAGCCGTTGGAGCGGTGGGCAAGTCAGAGCAGAGAGAAACCGCTAGCACGGTGAGCAAGCAGAGCCGAACAGGGCTGAAGGTGCAGGCAGAGAGGACAGGGTTTTGTTCACATGGAACAGACTGGAAAATACAGGAAGATGGCTAGAACACAGGAGGAAGATACAGAGGAAGGGAAAAGGGACAATCAGAACCAGATACACACAAGGTACTTCCTATGAAGTAATGAGTGGACACAAAACTCACAAATAGAAGTACAGAGACGAGTTGGAGTTAGGTGCAGGTTCTGATACTGCAGGAAAAGGGAAGGTACGGACATAGAGACAAACAGGTAGCAGGCTAGGATACAGTTCAGACAGGAACTGCTACTGCAATGAGATACAAGAACAAGCCTGGGTATGCAGCCCCCAGAGTGGCGGAAATAGACTAGAAGTCAAAGGTAACAGGCCTGGGTATACAGCCCCCAGTGTGGCGGAAACAGACTAGAAGTCAGAGATAACAGGTCTAGGTATGCAGCCCCCAGAGTGGCGGAAACAGACTAGAAACACGACAGGACCTGGCAAATCAGTAGCAAAGACTAACTAAGTGAAGGTGTTGCTCAGGCACCTCCTGGGTGGAGGGGGGTTTAAATATCCAGTGACTCACAGCAATAGGCTGGAGATGCATTAGGGGTGTGACGCGCCCCTGGGCCTGCTGTGTCGCGCAGCGTCTCGCGCACGGGGGCTTACCCGGAACCGGATCAGATGAGGGTTGTAGTCTCCGAGTGGCGGGGACCCGGTCCGTGCCCAGGGAGTCAACTCAGTGTGTGGCAGTCTTGATAGATGTTATTTGAGTGTCGACTACGCCACCCGTTGATTTGCAGCTATGGAGCTGCCGCTGCAGGGCAGACCGCTGAGGCCGGTGTAGAATTGTGCAGCGTGATAGTATAACCCCCAACGGGAGGGGTATGGCCTCAGGGCAGCCGATGTGGAAGATGAGGGTAGCAGGAACCACTCAGAGACGGTGCGGTGTAATTCAGGGTCTTTACTGGTAACAACGATAGACCCTCCC
Source organism: Phyllobates terribilis (assembly GCF_046119375.1). Lineage (NCBI taxonomy): Eukaryota > Metazoa > Chordata > Amphibia > Anura > Dendrobatidae > Phyllobates > Phyllobates terribilis. The sequence continues at coordinate 120,533,533 of NW_027362772.1, forward strand.
GGAGTACTTGCTAGCGAACGGGGCCTGGTCAGTCCTTGAGCAGATGGGATCTCCCCTGGCCAGGCGGAGTTGTAGGCCTCCCAAACTGACTGTACTCTTCTGGCTACCTTGCTAGAAGCGGATATAAGTAGCCCACGTCCCTGAGTGTACCGTGTGGTGCTCACCCGTATGGCCGGTGACTCGGGGCCTTCTAATGGCTTCCACTCCACGATGGCGGCGCTGGTCCCACGCGTGTGACCGTGCCTTCGGGTTTCTGGGCCTGAGGACCTGAAATCCCCTGCCGGTCGGCTTCTGCTGCTGGGTAAGAGTTAGTCCCCACAGCCTCGGACGCCGGGTCCGGTAAGAAAGCTTCTCAGTCAGGGCGAGCTCTGCAGCTGCCAGCCCCTGACTTGTAGTATTATTGCTCCCACTGAGCTTCTGCTGTTTCTTCCTGTGACTGTTTCTTGTCTCTACTCTCCTTGACTCCTAACCCTGCTTCAGCCCCGGGTTTATATAGGGGAAGTTCTTCCCCTCCCAAGACTGGGCAGGAGGTGTGGCATGCACAGGATCCCTGACCAAAGGACCTCCCACCTGCTCTCAGACATAACATCTCTATCACTGTGGCAACCAGACCCCTGGGGTGTCACAGGTGCGCCCACAGCAGCTATAAGAATGAGGAAGTAACCGGGCCACCGCCCTAAGCAGTCAGTCAAGAGACATGCACACAGCATGAACTGGAGCTAATTTTGTAGGCTGGACTGACAGGTAAGATTGCGGTCTTGCATAGTGGGAGGTGGTGCACTATGCAAGCACGCCGCCAGGGATGTTACAATCTCTATCTGGAGGAGGCATCGAGACAACTCAGCAACCCCCCGGTTCTACCAGAGATTGCCCTCGGATCCAACACAGGTATATCTCAAACGATTGCGGGGGCTACTAAATGAAGCCTGTGACCTCGGGGTCATCTCCCCAAATGAAAAGAAATTTATTGAGGTAAAACATCCTGTAACACCTACCTTTTACCTTTTGCCCAAGGTGCATAAGGATATCGAGTGGCCACCAGGAAGGCCCATCGTTTCTAGCATAGGGAGCCTCTGTGAACATGCTGGTTCTTATGTGGATTTCTTCTTACAGCCTTTGGTCATTTCCTTACCCTCGTATATCAGGGACTCGTCCCACTTTATCAAAATATGCAGTGACATCACCCTTCCAGACAAATCATTAATTGTTACTTGCAATATAGAATCATTATTCTCCAATATTGCTCATAAGGACGGTGTTACAGCTCTCACCTTCTTTCTTGATCGAATGGACGATCAAAATCACATGCATAACTCTTTTATTATTGATTTGCTAAATTTCATACTCTGTCATAACTATTTTTTGTTTGATAGACAATACTACCGTCAAATATCAGGTGTGGCAATGGGCGCACGGTGTGCGCCAGCATATGCAAATATCTTCTTAGGATGGAAGGAAGGAAACGGTGGTGTCTCAGATGACGGCCTTTCAACAATGGGTATCCCACTGGCACAGGTACATAGACGATTTCTTTTTTGTTTGGTCGGGCACAGAGGAAGATTGCTCACAATTCATCTATGACTTGAACCATAACACCCATAAAATCTTCTTAACCCACTCTATTTCATCTAGTATAACCACATTTTTAGACCTAAGGATTACCATCTCGGATTAGAGACTGATTATTGATCTTTTTCGCAAACCCACCTCTATCAACAGCTTGCTCCGATATAACAGCTTCCACCCATCACATACTAGGAAAGGAATTCCTGTCGGTCAGTTCCTGCGTATCCAACGGAATTGTACCCAAGACGATGACTCTTATAAACAGGCAAGGGAGCTAACGGAGAGGCTCAAGCAAAGGGGATACCCCAAAAAGATCATAGCGAGGGCTTTCCAGAGGGTCATGATTCAAAACCAGGAATCCCTATTGACACCACGTCATCGACCATCGGACACTGCCCCCAGGTTCATTACCAGTCACAGTACGGGTTGGAATCAGGTGAGGAATATTTTAAATCAACATTGGTCTGTACTCACCTTTGACACACAAACTTCTTCTATTGTTAGTCCTAAACCCCTGATGGCTGCCAGGAGGGCCCCCAATCTTCGTGATTTGCTCACGTCCAGCCATTTTGTTAGACCTACTGTCAGGCTGAACCGTGGTTTCTCCTTGAGGGGTTCCTTTCCTTGTGGTGATTGCAATGTCGGCCCCTACATGCGTCCCACAAGAAATTATTTTTGTAATCCTTTGTACAATCAGCATCATCCACTTAGATCGTACATTAATTGCAAGACTAAAAATGTCGTCTATGCAATTATTTGCTCCTGCCCTAAAGTATATGTGGGCTAAACATCCCAAGAACTGAGGAGGCAGGCTCAGAAACATCTATCTACTATATATTTAGCATCTTCGGATTTTAGGAAAGAAAAAACACTTACCCCTATAGACTCACACTTCTTGACCGAACATGGTGGCAAACCTCATAATGTTTCTATCTTTGGCTTACAGAAAATCCACAACAACAACAGAGGTGGTAGTAACCACAATTTATTATTACGCATGGAATCCAGGTGGATATTTACACTACGCTCGGTTGCTCCATTGGGACTCAACGAAGAACTCCTCTACACTGGCTTTCCGGGTTAACCTGGATCAGGACTATGGATCTGCCTCCTCATTCATCTTTGTTGTCCTCTTGCTCTTTTCTTTGGATTTCTCTTTGGATGGGACTACCTTATTCTATAAAGAACGGGAATCAAACTCCTGGACAATTGTTGCAACATCACAGTAGTGCCTTATCTGACAGGCATGAATTATCTTTGGGGTCCTTAATCAATTTGCACTGCATATATGCACTGGGTAATGGACTCTATTAATAAAGACACTTCCAGAAGATCATATCATGTCGCTAGAGCTTCTGATATCCTGATCTGTTGCTACATAGAATGGACAGGGAGTCAATCTCATTGCATCAAAAAATATATATTCCCTCTATCTTACTTATTTATCATTTGGTTTATTTTACATTGCTCATGCGGTACCTCTTTAGTACCCTTTTCTCTTGTGGACAAACCGCCCCAACCAATTATGAACCGTGATATATGGCCCTGAATAAATCTTAGCATCTGTCTATATATGTATACATTACTAAACATATTTGTCCTATTATGTTTTATTGGTGGGTCTTTGTCCTCAGGGATTTAAACATGCACATGTACATAATAACGTCGCTGTGCATGATGCATATTACATTCTCTGATGTGCGAGTCAATGTGCACCTGGACGCACACGTCTTTCTCTTCATATTCAAAATTCCCCTTTCCCCTGCCCCCTTCAATATATGGATCCTCAATGATGACTATTTGGGTTAAATATCCCTTATCTTATTGGGCTATATATTAGTTATCTCTGATCGTTCTTTCTACCCCTTCCTTTTCCTCCTTTACTCATTATGCATACTTTCACATCTGTTGGTTTGCATTTAAGCTTTAACATCCTGCAGGAGAATCCATGCTTGCATTGACATATGCATTCAGTGTCTTGTTCACCGACGCTCCATATTGTGTGTGGGCGTTTTTGCCCACACTTGTTTTTCCATTGGTCTGTGCAGGCGCTGACAGCGCTTTGTCTTATGGGTAGGTGTCATGTGATACCTCTCATGTGACTTGTTCTTTCACTTACTTCCTCTCCCTGCTCTGGGGATAGTGCGCCCCACACACCAGATTGTGGAACCGGGTAATCACATTGTGTATATATATGCGCATTGACCCTCAAGCATCAGGACCTGCCCTGATGAAGCCGTATTGACGGCGATACGCGTGGGCTTTGCTCACTCCTATGGTCCCGCTCCCATTTTCCCCACTATATCCACATGCATTCCTCCTCATCCCACCACATGGGGGTCTATATGAGTAACATTGACTTTGACAGGTTGGAGTGGCTACACTAGTCTGCATTTCAGGTTCTTTGCTCTCACACTGGATTTGTATAGTTATATATGTGTTATAAGAGCCATTATATAGGTGCTATACTGAGGTTAAATATTTTCTCCAGGGACGCCTGGTTTTGAGTTCTATATCTTTATTATACTATATATCTACATGTTTCTGCCTATATGATCCTCTATACCTGCCATTTTGTTCAACCAAACTGCAGTATTTGATGCATGGTGGTTATTTGTAACATGTTCTTATGGGAGAGTGTACCTAGCAATTGATCTATGTCATTATCTGTACTTTCAGGTTATTGATTACTGGTGGACATGGTCTTTCTATATGGTTTCTGTTTTTAATTGGTTTTAGATGATTGTGTCAGTGCACATTAATACATTTTGGAATTTTTTGATTTAACACTATTGACTCATATGTGTGCATTTCCATATTACATTGTCTCTTTCTTCTTTTTTTTTTTTTTTGCTTCAGATTATCTTGTCAATGTAGGTATTTTGCACCTGGTCATTTTTTGCCCTATGATTGGCACTGGTGCACCCCCATTTATATACAGTGCCTACAAGTAGTATTCAACCCCCTGCAGATTTAGCTGGTTGACACATGCGGAATTAACTTGGCATTGTGACATTTGTACTGAAGATCAGCCTGGAAGTGGGAAATGCACTGCAGCAAATTTTGTTTTCCCTTTTTTTTTTTTTTTAAACGTTAAAAGTTAATTCAGAGTGTCATTTATTATTCAACCCCTCAAACCACAAGAATTCTGTTTGGTCCCCCTAAAGTATTAAGAAGTAGTTCAGGCACCAAGAATAATGAGCTTCACATGTGTGGATTAAAGATCTCTTTTGCCAGCCCTTTCTGACTATTTAAGACCCTCCCCAAACTTGTGAACAGCACTCAGACATGGTCAACATGGGAAAGACAAAGGAGCATTCCAAGGCCATCAGAGACAAGATCCTGGAGGGTCACAAGGCTGGCAAGGGGTACAAAACCCTTTCCAAGGAGTTGGGCCTACCTGTCTCCACTGTTGGGAGCTTCATCCGTATGTGGAAGGCTTATGGAACTACTGTTAGCCTTCCACGGCCAGGACAGCCTTTGAAAGTGTCCTCCCGTGCCGAGGCCAGGCTTGTCCGAAGAGTCAAGGCTAACCCAAGGACAACAAGGAAGGAGCTCCGGGAAGATCTCATGGCAGTGGGCACATTGGTTTCAGTCAATACCATAAGTAACGTACTCCACCGCAATGGTCTCCGTTCCAGACGAGCCCGTAAGGTACCTTTACTTTCAAAGCGTCATGTCAGGGCTCGTCTACAGTTTGCTCATAATCACTTGGAGGACTCTGAGACAGACTGGTTCAAGGTTCTATGGTCTGATGAGACCAAGATCGAGATCTTTGGTGCCAACCACACACGTGACGTTTGGAGACTGGATGGCACTGCATACGACCCCAAGAATACCATCCCTACAGTCAAGCATGGTGGTGGCAGCATCATGCTGTGGGGCTGTTTCTCTGCCAAGGGGCCTGGCCATCTGGTCCGCATCCATGGGAAGATGGATAGCACGGCCTACCTGGAGATTTTGGCCAAGAACCTCCGCTCCTCCATCAAGGATCTTAAGATGGATCGTAATTTCATCTTCCAACAAGACAACGACCCAAAGCACACAGCCAAGAAAACCAAGGCCTGGTTCAAGAGGGAAAAAGTCAAAATGTTGGAGTGGCCTAGTCAGTCTCCTGACCTTAACCCAATTGAAAACTTGTGGAAGGAGCTCAAGAATAAAGTCCACATGAGACACCCAAAGAACCTAGATAACTTGGAGAAGATCTGCATGGAGGAGTGGGCCAAGATAACTCCACAGACCTGTGCCGGCCTGATCAGGTCTTATAAAAGACGATTATTAGCTGTAATTGCAAACAAGGGTTATTCCACAAAATATTAAACATAGGGGTTGTATAATAATTGACCCACACTTTTATGTTTAAAATTTAATAAAATTCAACTGAGCAACATAACTTTTTGGTTTGTAAGATTTATGCTTCTGTTCATAAAACCTACTCTCGTTTGCAGTTTGAAGGCTCTAACTTATTTGCATCTTATCAAACCAGCTAAATCTGCAGAGGGTTGAATACTACTTGTAGGCACTGTATATCTATCATGTATGACGCTGGGTGGCCAGCCAATCATAGCAATGCCACAACCAAGAAGGCTGAGGCATTACTTTGATTGGCTAATGCTGGGCGGGAGGTTCAAATATTGCGAGGCGAGTATACTCGCTCATGACAGCGGCTATCCCATGGGCAGTGGAGCTGGGGCACACAGCGCTGTGTACGGCGCTGTGCTCCCTGCTCTTCCTGGCGGTGTATGTACAGCTCTGGCTGCTGCTGCAGGCAGAAGCTGGTGGTAAACAGACCGCAGCAGCCAGAGCTGTACATACACCGCCAGGAAGAGCAGGGAGCACAGCGCCGTACACAGCGCTGTGTGCCCCAGCTCCACTGCCCATGGGACAGCCGCTGTCATGAGCGAGTCACCTCTGACAGAGCAAGGTGATCTGCTCTACCACTTTTTTCTTGCTGGTTATTTCAAATGAACAGCTGAGGTATCAGCTGATGCTGATCAGCTGTTCATTTTAAGTAGCCGCGGTGCCCTCAGAGGGTTCATGTGAGTTCATGCTTGACAGCATGAAATCACATGAACTTTCCCACGGCTGCACAGCTCAGCTACATCTCTGGTAGAGAATCCTCTACCAGAGATGTAGCTGAGCTAAAGAAGAAGACTACATTGGACTACGTCGGACGGAAGATTATTTTTTTAATAAAGATGGAGATTCTAAGTGTTGTTTTTTTTTTTAGCTGGCTCTAACCCCTTTATTACCCAGTGAGCTACCACACCAGGGCCCTGGATGAGTTGGGTACAGCGCCAGAAGATGTCGCTTTTATGAACGCGCCATTTTCTGAAGTGGCTGTGGACTGTAATTCTCAGCGAGGGGGCCCAGAAAGCTTGGGCCGCCTTGCGCTGCTGATTCCAGCCCCCAACTGCCTAGTTGATAGTTGAAATTAAATAATAAAAAAAAAAGGGGTTCCCTATATTGTTGTGTCCGGCCAGGTACAAATAGGCAGCTGGGGGTTGGGGGCAGCCAGTTCCTGGATGCTGTACCTGGCTGGCATACAAAAATATGGAAAAGCCCACGTCAAAATTTTTGGGAAAAATTAATTAAAAAATAAAAAAAAAGAATAATTTAGGGCAGGAACGGGCTGCCCCAACCCCCAGATGCCTATTTGTACCTGGCTGGAAACAAAAATACAGGGAAGCCCTTTTTTTTAATTATTTCATGAATTTCATGAAATAATTTAAAAAAATTTGATGTGGGGCTTCGCCCTATTTTTGTGTCCAGCCAGTTACAGCTAAGCAGCTGGGGGCTGGAATTCACAGCGCAGGGAGGCCCAAGCTTTCTGGCCCCCTCGCTGCGAATTGCAGTCTGCAGCCACCCCAGAAAATGGCGCGTTCATAGAAGCGCCATCTTCTGGCGCTGTACCCAACTCATCCAGGGCCCTGGTGCAGTGGCTCACTGGCTAATAAAGGGGTTTGGGCCAGCTTTGTATTATCAGCTGGCCCTAAGCCCGAAATTCATGGGGTCACGCCAATATTAGACAAGATCGCCATGAATTTCTAAGTGAAATATTAAAAAAAAAAACACAACACAGAGAAATAATTTTTTTATTAGAAATAAAACCCCCCCAAAAAAAGAGACTCCATCTTTATTAAAAAAATGATCTTCCGTCCGACGTAGTCCAATGGAGTCTTCTTCTTTAGCTCAGCTACATTTCTGGTAGAGATTCTCTACCAGAGATGAAGCTGAGCTGTGCAGTCGTGGGAAAGTTGATGTGAGTTCATGCAGTCAAGCATGAACTCACATGAACCCTGTGAGGGCACCGCGGCTACTTCAAATGAGCAGCTGATCAGCATTAGCTGATACCTCAGCTGTTCATTTGAAATTACCGGCGGGAAAGCCGGTAGTGAAAAGACTTCACCGCCGGCTTTCCCGTTCGGTGCTGCGCTCCCAGTTCCCTGATGTACGCTCCCCGCTCCCCCACCGACTCCCATCCCGATCCTAAGTTAGGACCGGGCGGTGAGCGAAGCACCAGGGAGCGGGAAGCGCAGTTCCTCCGTCCTAATTTTTGGCAGCTTTTGCTTGGAAGGCATAGGCAATGACTATGTGAGACCCACTCCCCAATAATGGGAATAATGTTTTTAATTTGCTGTACTGCATGGCTCTTGTAAGGGGCATGAAAACCATCTTGTTAAACCACTCTGAACTCCACAGCTCTTCCAAGGGGCATTAAAACCGTCATGTTAAGCTACTGCGACCTCCACCACTCTGCCAAGGGGCATTAAAACCGTCTTGTTAAGCTACTGTGACCTCCACCACTCTTCCAAAGGGCATTAAAACCGTCTTGTTAAGCTTCTGCGACCTCCACAACTCTTCCAAGGGGCATTAAAACCGTCTTGTTAAGCTACTGTGACCTCCACCACTCTTCCAAGGGGCATTAAAACCGTCTTGTTAAGCTACTGCGACCTCCACCTCTCTTCCAAGGGACATTAAAACCGTCTTGTTAAGCTACTGTGACCCCCACCACTCTTCCAAGGGGCATTAAAACTGTCTTGTTAAGCTACTGTGACCTCCATGTCTCTTCCATTGGGCATTAAAACCGTCTTGTTAAGCTACTGCAACCTCCACCACTCTTCCCAGGGGCATTAACACCATCTTGTTAAGCTACTGTGACCTCCACCACTCTTCCAAGGGGCATTGATATTGTCTTTTTATTCCACTGCGACCTCTGCCACTCTTCCAAGGGGCATTAAAACTATCTTGATAAGCTACTGTGACCTCCACGTCTCTTCCAAGGGGCATTAAAACCGTCTTGTTAAACCACTCTGAATTCCACAGCTCTTCCAAGGGGCATTAAAACCATCTTGTTAAGCTGCTGTGACCTCCACCACTCTTCCAAGGAGCATTGATATTGTCTTTTTATTCAACTGCAACCTCCACCACTCTTCCAAGTGGCATTAAAACTGTCTTGTTACAGCTACTGTGACCTCCACGTCTCTTCCAAGGGGCATTAAAACCATCTTGTTAAACCACTCTGAACTCCACTGCTCTTCCAAGGGGCATTAAAACCATCTTGTTAAGCTACTGTGACCTCCACCACTCTTCCAAGGGGCATTAAAACCGTCTTGTTAAACCACTCTGAACTCCACAGCTCTTCCAAGGGGCATTAAAACCGTCTTGTTAAGCTACTGTGACCTCCACCACTCTTCCAAGGGGCATTAAAACCGTCTTGTTAGGCTACTGCAACCTCCAACACTCTTCAAAGGGGCATTTAAACCGTCTTGTTAAACCACTCTGAACTCCACAGCTCTTCCAAAGGGCATTAAAACCGTCTTGTTATGCTACTGTGACCTCCACCACTCTACCAAGGGGCATTAAAACCATCTTGTTAAGCTACTGTAACCTCCACCACTCTTCCAAGGGGCATTGATATTGTGTTTTTATTCCACTGCGACCTCCACCACTCTTCCAAGGGGCATTAAAACCGTCTTATTAAGCTACTGTGACCTTCACCACTTTTCCAAGGGGCATTAAAACCATCTTGTTAAGCTACTGCGACCTCCACCACTCTTCCATGGGGCATTAAAACCGTCTTGTTAAGCTACTGTGACCTCCACCACTCTTCCAAGAGGCATTGATATTGTCAATTTATTCCACTGCTACCTCCACCACTCTTCCAAGGGGCATTAAAACTGTCTTGTTAAGCTACTGTGACCTCCACCACTCTTCCAAGGGGCATTGATATTGTCTTTTTATTCCACTGCAACCTCCACCACTCTTCCATGGGGCATTGAAACTGTCTTGTTAAGCTACTGTGACCTCCATGTCTCTTCCATTGGGCATTAAAACTGTCTTGCTAAGCTACTGCAACCTCCACCACTCTTCCCAGGGGCATTAAAACCGTCTTGTTAAGCTACTGTGACCTCCACCACTCTTTCAAGGGGCATTGATATTGTCTTTTTATTCCACTGCGACCTCTACCACTCTTCCAAGGGGCATTAAAACTATCTTGATAAGCTACTGTGACCTCCACGTCTCTTCCAAGAGGCATTAAAACAGTCTTGTTAAACCACTCTGAACTCCACAGCTCTTCCAAGGGGCATTAAAACCATCTTGTTAAGCTGCTGTGACCTCCACCACTCTTCCAAGGAGCATTGATATTGTCTTTTTATTCAACTGCAACCTCCACCACTCTTCTAAGGGGCATTAAAACTGTCTTGTTACAGCTACTGTGACCTCCACGTCTCTTCCAAGGGGCATTAAAACCATCTTGTTAAACCACTCTGAACTCCACTGCTCTTCCAAGGGGCATTAAAACCGTCTTGTTAAGCTACTGTGACCTCCACCACTCTTCCAAGGGGCATTAAAACCGTCTTGTTAAACCACTCTGAACTCCACAGCTCTTCCAAGGGGCATTAAAACCGTCTTGTTAAGCTACTGTGACCTCCACCATAGTTACATAGTTAGTAAAGCCGAATAAAGACTTGCGTCCATCAAGTTCGACCTGTTAGTTCTGTAATTGCTAAAGTTGATCCAGAGGAGGGCAAAAACCCCAAATGATTTAGCCAATCTTCACCTGAGGAAAAATTCCCTCCCGACTCTGAAACCAGCAGTCAGAATAAATCCCTGTATCAACCTACTATTTTATTTTATTTTTAAGTATATGCAGAAATCTGCCTGGTATCTAGAAAAGCATCCAGTCCCCGCTTGAACTGGTGTAGTGAATCCGACATTACCGTCTCCTCACTCAGTGAATTCCATATTCTCACTGCTCTTACCGTAAAGAACCCCTTCCTATGCTGGTGCTGAAACCTTTTCTCTTCCAGTCTTAGTGAATGCCCTCTTGTTACCGTAATATCCCTCGTTTTGAACAAATCCTGGGCAAGGTCTCTATACTGTCCCCTAACATATTTGTACACATTTATTATGTCCCCCCTTAACCTTCTCTTTTCCAGGCTGAATAGTCCTAGTTTTGCCAACCTCTCTGGGTATTGCAGTCCCTCCATTCCCCTTATTAATTTTGTTGCCCTCCTTTGTACCTTTTCAAGCTCATTTATATCCTTTCTATATATTGGGGCCCATAACTGAGCACAGTATTCCAAGTGTGGTCTGACCAGTGCTTTGTACAGTGGAAGAACAATGTTCTCCTCCTTTGCAGCTATACCTCTTCTGATACATCCCATTACCCTGTTTGCCCTTACAGCAGCGGCCTGACTTTGGGCACTCCAATTTAGTTTGCTATCAATCAAGATGCCCAAGTCCTTCTCCATCTCTGAATTCCCCAATGATTTCCCATTCAGTGAGTACTGGTGACTTCCATTTTTCCTTCCCATATGTATGACCTTACATTTCTCCTCGTTAAACCTCATTTGCCATTTAATGCTCCACCTACCCAGCTTATCCATATCCCTCTGTAGGTCTGCACTGTCCTCTTTTGTATTAATTGTTTTACATAACTTTGTGTCATCTGCAAATATTGATATTTTACTATTTATCCCGTTGACTATGTCGTTAATAAAGATATTAAATAACATTGGGCCTAGTACAGACCCCTGTGGTACCCCACTAGTGACGCTTACCCAATCTGAGTATATTCCATTTATAACCACCCTCTGCCTTCTATCCTTTAGCCAGTTAGCTACCCACTTGCAGACATTTTCCCCCAGCCCCATCATTCTCATTTTGTATACCAACCTATTATGTGGCACGCTATCGAACGCTTTTGAGAAGTCGAGATACACAACATCCACTGGTTCCCCCTGATCTACTCGAGAGCTAACCTCCTCGTAGAAGTCAATCAGGTTTGTTTGGCAGGAGCGATTCCTCATGAATCCATGTTGGTTCGGGGTTAATAGATTATTAGCATCAAGATGCTCCATGATTGCCTCATTAATAAAGCCTTCAAAAATTTTGCCCACAACGGACGTCAGACTCACCGGCCGATAGTTTCTGGCGTCACTTTTCGCTCCCTTTTTGAATATTGGCACTACATTCGCCTGTCGCCAATCAAGTGGTACAGACCCAGTCTCAACAGAGTCCTTAAATATAAGATATAACGGTCTGTCTATCACATTACTTAGTTCCCTTAGTACCCCTGGGTGTATGCCATCAGGTCCTGGTGATTTGTTTATTTTAATGTTACTGAGGCGTTTCTGTACCCCAGCTTGGGTTAGATTTGTCATACTTAGTGGAGGATTAAGCTTGTCACTTCTCATTTCGCCTGTTAGTTCTTTTTCCTTTGTGAAAGTTGACGAAAAAAATTTATTTAATAGATTAGCTTTATCCTCATCTTTCTCTATGATTTTGCCTTCATCACTTTTTATTGGTCCAATATTATTCGATTTAATCCTTTTACTATTTATATACGTAAGGAACAGTTTGGGATTTGATCTACTTTCCCTAGCAATACGTCTCTCTGTTTCCTCCTTTGCTATTTTTATTTGTTTTTTGCAGGTTCTCATTTTTTCCTTGTAACACATTAGTGCCTCCTTGCTGTTTTCCTGTTTTAATCTCTTGAATGCCTCTTTTTTGCTATTTAACGCCCCTTTTACGTTCTTATTCAACCATATTGGTTTCCTCTTATTTCGGGCCCTTTTATTCCCATACGGTATATACCTCTCGCACTGAGTATTCAGAATTCTTTTGAAGGTTTCCCATTTACTATTCGTATTTCCTTGATTAAGAACTTTGTCCCAGTCTATAAGTTGAAGGTTTTCTTTCAGCTGATCAAACTTCGCCCTCCTAAAGTTTAATGTTTTAGTTGTTCCCTTATTGATAACCCTACTGAAGGGCATTTTGAAATTGATAATATTATGGTCGCTATTACCTAGGTGCCCCCCTATCTGTACCTCAGTTATTCTATCAGGCCTATTAGTCAATATTAAGTCCAACACTGCCTTCCCTCTCGTTGGTTCCTGCACTAGTTGGGAGAGATAATTATCCTTGATATTTGTCAAGAACCTTTTTCCTTTCTGTGATCTACAGGTTTCTGTTTCCCAGTCAATATCCGGGTAGTTGAAGTCCCCCATTACAGTCACCTCATTATGTTTTGCTACTTTGTCTATTTGTCCTAATAGCAGTTTCTCATTCTCCTCTGTTATATTTGGTGGCTTATAGCAGACCCCCAGTAATATTTTATTATTATTTTTTGCCCCCTCTATCTCTACACACATGGACTCGACCCCCTCTTCTCCCTCTCCTATATCTTCCCTTAGTCTGGGCTTTAGACGTGACTTTACATATAAGCAGATGTAACGGGTCCGGGAGGCGGAACCTCTGAGCTACTATACAAGGGGGCGGCCCTTGTAAGGGAGCGGGTGGCAGTCTCTGGGTGAACGGACAGGGAGTTACGGCAAGTGATCAGGGCAGTCTCTGGGTAAGGGGTAGGTACGACCTGTGATGGCAGAGCCTCCGGGTAGGCTAGCAGGCAGATGGTAGATGTGTGCTCCCAGGTGAGCAAGCGAGAGTCTCTGGAATAGCAGGTGGTCACGGCACGTGAAGGCGGAACCTCCGGGCTGGCAGGCAGGTAGGTAACGGAGAAGCGCTCCCAGGTGAGCGGGCAAGAGTCTCTGGAATAGCTGGTGGTCACCGCACGTGACAACGGGACCTCCGGGCTGGCAAGCAGGCAGGTAACGGAGATGCGCTCCCAGGTGAACGGGCAAGAGTCTCTGAGATAGCTGGTGGTCACAGCACGTGACAACGGAGCCTCCGGGCTGGCAAGCAGGCAGATAACGGAGAAGCGCTCCCAGGTGAGCGGGCAAGCTGGTCCATAGACAGACTGACCGGAGTAGTAAGGCAGACCGTCGGACCTCAGGCAAGCAGGCAGGTAGCTGATATGCGCTCCCAGGTGAGCGGGCAGGCTGGTCCTTTAGACAGACTGACAGGAGTAGTAAGGCAGACCGTCGGACCTCAGACTGGCAGACAGGTAACAAGTATTCAGGCAGGAATCAGGCAGGTAACTGGCAGGAAACTGGCAGGAAACTGGCAGGAAACTGGCAACGGGACCTGAGGGCTGAAGCACAGGTGAGACACAGGTGCAAACAACATTGCTCGGGCACCTCCATTTTGGAGGAGGTGCCTTATATATGATGAAGTCCTCCGGCCATTGGCCGGGGACTCTTTAGGGCGGCGCGCGTGGCCCCTTTAAGAGGAGGGGAGCGCGCGCGCGCCCTAAGCACAGGGGCCGGGAAGGAGCGCGCGCTGAGAGCAGAGCAGGAGGAGGACGCCGGGACGGAGCGCGCACTGACAGCAGAGCGGGGGGAGGATGCCGGGCACGGAGCAGAGCGGTGAGGGGAGCAGCGTCCCTGCCTAGGAGAGGACAGGGACGCCGGCACTACAGTACCCCCCCCTTTAGGCCCCCCCTTTTTTAGGCCAGACAGAAATTTAGCTAGGATGAGAGGGGCATGGATGTTCTCCCGGGGCTCCCACGTTCTCTCCTCAGGACCAAACCCCTTCCAATCTACCAGGAAAAAGGTCTTTCCTCTTACCCTTTTGGTGGCAAGAATGTTCTCTACCTCAAACTCGTCCTCAGCAGAAACCGGAGCAGGAGGCGTACCTGTAGACTTGGAAAAAGAGTAAAGCACCACAGGTTTGAGGAGAGACACATGGAAGGAGCTAGGGATCCGTAAGTTGGCCGGGAGTTTCAATTTATAGGCCACCGGGTTGATCTGACTGATGACCTCCAGTGGGCCGATGAACCGAGGCCCTAACTTATAGGAAGGGATCTTGAGCCGGACATATTTGGACGAGAGCCAGACTTTATCCCCAGGGCGGAATTGAGGAGGGTCCAGACGTTTTTTGTCAGCGTGTCTTTTCATACGCTCGGATGACAGAAGGAGTGTGGACCGGGTACTCTCCCATATGGAGGAAAATTTGTTAACAAGAGATTCCGCAGCCGGATTGTCCGCCGAGGTGGAGATGGGAAACGGGATCCGAGGATGCTGACCGTAGACTACAAAAAACGGGGATTTGGAGGAAGACTCGCTCTCGTGATTGTTGTACGAGAATTCGGCCCATGGCAGGAGATCCACCCAGTCAGAATGGTGGGCATTAACGAAGTGCCGAAGGTAACTGGTCAGGTTCTGATTGATCCGCTCCACTTGACCATTAGACTGTGGGTGGTAAGCGGAGGAGAAGTCCAGGGTGACGTCCAGCAATTTACAAGTGGCTCTCCAGAAACGGGAAGTGAACTGTACCCCACGATCCGACACGATGTGACGGGGCAGGCCATGAAGACGGAAGATGTGGCGGATAAAGTCTTTAGCCAGCTCGGGTGCAGACGGAAGACCTGGCAGAGGAATGAAGTGAGCCATCTTGGAGAAGCGGTCAGCGACCACCCAAATGACCGTACAACCGGCAGAGACGGGCAGATCAGTAATGAAGTCCATCGCTATATGCTGCCAGGGGGCAGCAGGTACTGGCAGAGGTAGGAGGCGGCCGGCCGGCAGGTGTCTCGGAACTTTGTTGCGGGCGCAGGACACACAGGCAGAAACAAAGTCTATTACATCCTTGTGCAGGTTAGGCCACCAGTAGTGCCGGGTAATAAGCTGGAGGGTCTTTTTCTGACCGGCGTGGCCAGCTAGTTTAGACGAATGACCCCAGTGTAGGATCTTCTCCCGATCAGGTACTGGTACGAACGTCTTACCAGGAGGAAGACGATTTAGACTCACGGGAGCCACCTGCATTACTCTGGCGGGATCGATGATATGTTTCGGATCCTCCTCGAGATCAGACACCAGAAAGGATCGAGACAAGGCGTCCGCCTTGACGTTTTTGTCAGCCGGGCGAAAATGAAGGACAAAATCAAAACGAGCAAAAAACAAGGACCACCGGGCTTGGCGCGGGTTAAGTCTCTGGGCATGCTGGAGGTAAGCCAAGTTCTTGTGGTCAGTGTAAATTATTACCGGGTGAAAAGCCCCCTCGAGCAGGTAATGCCACTCCTCCAATGCCAGTTTGATGGCCAATAACTCTCGGTCTCCTATGGAATAGTTGCGCTCAGAGGAGGAGAAGAGTTTAGAGAAGAAGCCACAAGTTACCATCCTCCCGGAAGATGATTTTTGAGTAAGTACCGCTCCGGCTCCAGAGGAGGAGGCGTCAACTTCCAGGAAGAACTGCTTGTTGCCATCTGGGCGATGCAGCACCGGGGCGGAAGAGAAGGCCTGTTTAAGGGAAAGAAAGGCCTCCTCTGCTTCGGGTGGCCACTCTTTGGGATTAGTACCTTTACGGGTGAGCGCAGAAATTGGGGCCGTCCGGGAAGAGAAGTGTGGTATGAAGAGGCGGTAGTAGTTGGCGAAGCCCAGGAATCGCTGAATGGCCTTCAACCCCTCCGGTCGGGGCCATTTCTCGATGGCAGACAGTTTCTCAGGATCCATTTGTAGGCCGGTCTGAGAGATAATGTAGCCCAGAAACGGAAGCGAGGTCTGCTCAAAGAGGCACTTCTCAAATTTAGCGTAGAGATGGTTCTGCCTTAGCCTGAGCAGGACCTGACGAACGTCCCTCCGGTGAGTCTGGAGATCCGGAGAGAAGACCAAGATGTCGTCCAGGTACACCACTACGCAGGAGTAGAGAAGGTCCCGGAAGATGTCATTGACCAACTCTTGAAAGACGGCAGGAGCGTTACAGAGACCAAAGGGCATTACCAGGTATTCATAGTGGCCGTCCCGGGTGTTGAATGCCGTCTTCCATTCATCCCCCTGACGAATACGAACCAGGTTGTACGCCCCACGAAGGTCCAGTTTGGTGAAGATCCTAGCCCCCCTCAGACGATCAAATAATTCTGGAAAGAGCGGAAGGGGGTACTTATTCTTCACCGTGATCAGGTTTAGGCCTCTATAGTCTATACAGGGACGGAGAGAGCCGTCCTTCTTTTTGACGAAAAAGAAGCCTGCTCCCGCCGGGGAGGTAGATTTCCGGATGAATCCTCTGGCCAGATTCTCCTCAATATATTCGGACATTGACCGGGTCTCAGCAGCGGATAAAGGATAGATACGCCCACGGGGAGGAGTAGTACCGGGTAGCAGATCGATGGGACAGTCGTATGGTCTATGTGGTGGTAATGTCTCTGCCTCCTTTTTATTAAAGACATCTGCATAAGACCAATAAGGAATTGGAAGTCCAGGTAGATTAGCTGGGGTAGGAGAGGGACGGACGGGATGGACGGGAACCAGGCAGGTTTTATGACAGTCTTGTCCCCAGCGAAGGACCTCTCCGGTTTGCCAGTCTAGCACGGGTGCATGTCTCTGGAGCCAGGGCAGACCTAGCAAGAGGGCGTGAGAGAGTCCAGGCAGAACATGAAAGGAGATACTTTCAGAATGCAGCATTCCCACCTGCAGGGTAATGGATTCGGTGACGAGTTGAATGGGGCGAGGTAAGAGGCCCCCATCCACGGCAGCGACAGACAAGGGTACAGCCAGAGGTTTGGTGGGGATGCGGTATTTCTCAACCAGGGACTGTGAAATAAGGTTCCCGGCTGCTCCAGAGTCAAGTTGGGCTAGTTCGAAATAACGGTTCTCCCCGTAGATGATCGAAACTGACAACAGCAGGGATGGAGAGGATTTATTCTTGTCTAGGTGGACCTCTCTGAGCGAACCTAGACACAGGCGTTTCCCGACCTCTCCGGGCAGGCACGGATCCGGTGCTCCTTACTGCCACAGTAGAAGCAGCTCCCCTCGGCACGGCGTGAGTCCTGACGGGTTTTGACCATCTTGGTCTGGTCGACCTGCATAGGCTCAGGAGAGTGTACCTGGGGAGAGATGGAGGGAATGACGGGTTTCTGGAAAGTAGGAGCTAAACGTGGAATCCTTCTCTCACGGGTGACCTCTTTGGCACGCTCCTGGAACCGTAGGTCAATCCGGGTGGCAAGGGTTATTAGATCATCGAGAGAGGTAGGAATGTCCCGACCAGCAAGTTCATCTTTAATACGACCGGACAGACCCTCCCAAAAGACGGATACCAGAGCGTCGTTATCCCAGGCCAGCTCCGAGGCAAGGGTGCGGAACCGTATGGCATATTGACCCACGGTGAGACCCTCCTGACGGAGGCGTAGCAGAGAGGATGCGGATGAGGTCTTCCGTCCGGGTTCGTCGAAGACTTTCCGGAAAGCCGAGAGAAAAGCAGGCAAGTTGGACACCAGGGGGTCTCCTCTCTCCCATAGAGGATTTAGCCAGGCCAGGGCCTCCCCGGTGAGATGGGACATGATAAAGGCAATTTTGGCCCGGTCGGAATTAAACTGATGGGACAAAAGTTCAAAGTGCAGGGTGCACTGATTTATGAAGCCCCGAGCCTGGACGGAGTCGCCTCCGAAGCGAGGAGGTGCAGACAGCCGGGGACCGGGATAGGTTACCATGGTATTAGTGGGTAGCGGAGCTGCCGGGTTGCGAGTCATGGTACTGGCAGTGGCTGCAGGTGGTGCAGTCAGAGTGTCCAGGCGAGTATTGACGTTCCGCAGGTGACCCAGGATGGACTCCTGTTGAGACCTTTGATGGGACAGTTCATGACACAGGTCCGTGAGCGAGGGAGCTTGGGTGCCACCGGGTTCCATGGCCCGAGCAAACTGTAACGGGTCCGGGAGGCGGAACCTCTGAGCTACTATACAAGGGGGCGGCCCTTGTAAGGGAGCGGGTGGCAGTCTCTGGGTGAACGGACAGGGAGTTACGGCAAGTGATCAGGGCAGTCTCTGGGTAAGGGGTAGGTACGACCTGTGATGGCAGAGCCTCCGGGTAGGCTAGTAGGCAGATGGTAGATGTGTGCTCCCAGGTGAGCAAGCGAGAGTCTCTGGAATAGCAGGTGGTCACGGCACGTGACGGCGGAACCTCCGGGCTGGCAGGCAG
Source organism: Phyllobates terribilis (assembly GCF_046119375.1). Lineage (NCBI taxonomy): Eukaryota > Metazoa > Chordata > Amphibia > Anura > Dendrobatidae > Phyllobates > Phyllobates terribilis. Next base: position 120,552,414 of record NW_027362772.1, read on the forward strand.
GTAGGTAACGGAGAAGCGCTCCCAGGTGAGCGGGCAAGAGTCTCTGGAATAGCTGGTGGTCACCGCACGTGACAACGGGACCTCCGGGCTGGCAAGCAGGCAGGTAACGGAGATGCGCTCCCAGGTGAGCGGGCAAGAGTCTCTGAGATAGCTGGTGGTCACAGCACGTGACAACGGAGCCTCCGGGCTGGCAAGCAGGCAGATAACGGAGAAGCGCTCCCAGGTGAGCGGGCAAGCTGGTCCATAGACAGACTGACCGGAGTAGTAAGGCAGACCGTCGGACCTCAGGCAAGCAGGCAGGTAGCTGATATGCGCTCCCAGGTGAGCGGGCAGGCTGGTCCTTTAGACAGACTGACAGGAGTAGTAAGGCAGACCGTCGGACCTCAGACTGGCAGACAGGTAACAAGTATTCAGGCAGGAATCAGGCAGGTAACTGGCAGGAAACTGGCAGGAAACTGGCAGGAAACTGGTAACGGGACCTGAGGGCTGAAGCACAGGTGAGACACAGGTGCAAAACACATTGCTCGGGCACCTCCATTTTGGAGGAGGTGCCTTATATATGATGAAGTCCTCCGGCCATTGGCCGGGGACTCTTTAGGGCGGCGCGCGCGGCCCCTTTAAGAGGAGGGGAGCGCGCGCGCGCGCGCCCTAAGCACAGGGGCCGGGAAGGAGCGCGCGCTGAGAGCAGAGCAGGAGGAGGACGCCGGGACGGAGCGCGCGCTGACAGCAGAGCGGGGGGAGGATGCCGGGCACGGAGCAGAGCGGTGAGGGGAGCAGCGTCCCTGCCTAGCAGAGGACAGGGACGCCGGCACTACAGCAGACTCCTCCGCCTTTCCCCTGTTTCCGGTCCCTTCTAAATAAACTATAATCTGTTAAATTTACCGCCCAGTCGTAGCTATCGTCTAGCCAAGTCTCTGTTATACCTACGATGTCATACCTCTCCTCCGATATAAGCGCCCGCAGCTCATCCGCCTTATTGGTCAGGCTTCTTGCATTGGTCAGCATGCAAGATAAAACTTTGGGGTTATTTAGCATCCTATTCTTCTCTAACGATCTAACTGTACTATCCCCACCCCCCTCTCCACCCTCATTATATTCACTTCTCCCCTTCCCCCTTGCTTGCCTCACATCCCACCTATTTCCTTGGTTTCCCCCCCCCCGTCTCTAGTTTAAAAACTCCTCCAAACTATTAGCCATCTTCTTCCCCAGCACCGCTGCACCCTCCCCATTGAGGTGCAGCCCGTCCCTACGGTAGAGCCTGTAGCCGACAGCGAAGTCGACCCAGTTCTCCATGAACCCAAACCCTTCTGCCTTGCACCACTCTTCCAAGGGGCATTAAAACCATCTTGTTAAGCTACTGCAACCTCCAACACTCTTCAAAGGGGCATTAAAACCGTCTTGTTAAACCACTCTGAACTCCACAGCTCTTCCAAGGGGCATTAAAACCGTCTTGTTATGCTACTGTGACCTCCACCACTCTACCAAGGGGCATTAAAACCATCTTGTTAAGCTACTGTAACCTCCACCACTCTTCCAAGGGGCATTGATATTGTCTTTTTATTCCACTGCGACCTCCACCACTCTTCCAAGGGGCATTAAAACCGTCTTATTAAGCTACTGTGACCTCCACCACTTTTCCAAGAGGCATTGATATTGTCTTTTTATTCCACTGCTACCTCCACCACTCTTGCAAGGTGCATTAAAACTGTCTTGTTAAGCTACTGTGACCTCCACGTCTCTTCCATTGGGCATTAAAACCATCTTGATAAACCACTCTGAACTCCACAGCTCTTCCAAGGGGTATTAAAACCATCTTGTTAAGCTACTGTGACCTCCACCACTCTTCCAAGGGGCATTGATATTGTCTTTTTATTCCACTGTGACCTCCACCATTTTTCCAAGAGGCATTAAAACCGTCTTGTTAAGCTGCTGTAACCTCCACCACTTTTCCAAGGGGCATTAAAACCATCTTGTTAAGCTACTGTGACCTCCACCACTCTTCCAAGGGGCATTGATATTGTCTTTTTATTACACTGCGTCCTCCACCACTCTTCCAAGGAGCATTAAAACTGTCTTGCTAAGCTACTGTGACCTCTACGTCTCTTCCAAGGGGCATTAAAACCGTCTTTTTAAGCTACTGTGACCTCCACCACTCTTCCAAGGGGCACTTAAACCGTCTTGTTAAGCTACTGTGACCTCCACCACTCTTCCAAGGGGCATTGATATTGTCCTTTTATTCCACTGCGACCTCCACCACTCTTCCAAGGGGCATTAAAACTGTCTTGTTAAGCTAGTGTGACCTCCACGTCTCTTCCAAGGGGCATTAAAACCATCTTGTTAAACCACTCTGTACTCCACAGCTCTTCCAAGGTGCATTGAAATGTTGTTTTTAATTACCTCTAACCTCCATGACTCTTCCAATGGGCATTGCATTTCCTCCTAATTTTAGTCAGCTTTTGCTTTTCAATGCATAGGTCAATACTAATGGAGACCCACTCCCCAGTAGAAGGTTTTTAGTACGCTGTAATCCACGTCTGTTTCAAGGGGCATTGCAGTTCCTCATAATTTTTGGAAAGCCTTCCATTCACTGCTTAGGCCAACAGTGTACAGGAGACCCAGTTGCTATAAATAGAAAAAACGGTTTAGTTAAGGCCCTCTAACCTCCATGTCACTTCCAAGGGACAATGGAGTGCCTCGAAAAAATTTTTAGGCATTGCACTCACTGTATGCTCTATAACTGTGTAGCCGATCCGCTCCTTTTGGTACAGAAACATATCCTACAAGACATGTGTGGTTGACTGGCCTGATATTGATGTGAATGGTCCCTGTTCCTCCTGCTCTTTCTCCTTTGCCACCACCTCATCCATCATTCATCACCTGAAGCTTTGTTTTAACATGAGTCATAGAACTGGGATAGTAGCAGGAAAACATCCAGCAATCCTCGGAGGAGGTAGGATATGCGCCAAAACGCTGACCACATCAGGCCTAGCTGCTACTACATACATGCGAGGATTACATTCCAAGGATCAGAAAGCTAAGGAGATTGATGGCCTCATGATCATGAATAATTTACTCGCTGTGTAGGAGGCCGACCACTGCTGCTGTCTGCCTTCTGAACATTGTGTTGAAGCCTGATTGACCCAGGACCCACAATCCTCTATGTCTGGAGGACGTGTTGCATCCCAGTGTCCAACTGTGTCCCGGCTTCCATAATGTTAACCCAGTGTGAAGGTGTCAGTGAGATGGACCATCCCTGGCCACATTCACTTGTCCACGTGTTTGTGGTTAGGCTGTCCTTCAAATAGGGGCAGCTGGGGACAATTTATGGACACCCGGCCACCCCCTGGTGGCTGGTGACCAAGCGTGGACACCCGGCCACCAGGCGGCTGGGGACTGAGTATGGATACCAGGCCGCCGATGCAGCCATGACGTGGTGGCCAGATTCCATATTAACATGCCTAAAAGGCCTAATTTCAAGTGCAAGCAAGCTAGCAGTATGGTATTGCAATCTGGGGGTGGGTGGGTGGCAGGCTGCACACTTACGCTTGCATTCCAAGAAAACAAAGCAGATGCTAACTTCTATCATCATCATCATGCTCCTCACCTTGGCACTCTCAACTCCCCTGATGGAGAAGCCAGGGCCCACTGGAGGAGTCCGGTTGCCAGATTCTGCCTCCACATGCTTAAAAGGCCCAATTTCAAGTGCAAGCAAGCAGTATGGTATTGCAGCCTGGGGGTGGGTGGGTGGCAGGCTGCATACTTGCGCTTGCATTGCAAGGAATGGGGGAGGTACAATTGAACACTGCCCTGGGACAAGGACTTGCACGGGGATAGTTGCAAGTCTGCATCTTCTGATGCGGCAAGGATCACTTCTGATGGGCACACTTTTAGACAGTGACCTGGGTGTCAGAGATGCTTCCAGGGGTCTTCCCCATGCTGTTCCCATGTCTTTTCAGCACTGTATGCATGTGTTCCACAGCACATGGCCAGATAAGGTTGTAAAATGTTAAAATGACATTTCCCGATGAATACATTTGTCACGGTTGAAAGCAATACAAAAGTGCAAAAATGCATAAAAAATGCTACTTGCGAACATAGCCCAAGGTGTGGAGGAGTATTTTTGTTTTTGGTTATTTATTTTACTTTATACACAAGTCTTTACCCTGGAAAAGATGTTCCTCAACATATTTCACAGGAAAACAGTTTCAGTTTCATTTTTGAACGTGTTATTGTGAGTCCGTAAAAGTGGCTTAATACCTCTGACCACGTTGTTGACAGCAGTGACCTGGGGGTCAGAAATGCTTCCTGGGGCGATGCCCACGCTGTCCCCATGTCATTTGAACACTGTTACTATCGTTTTGGGGACTTTTTAGGCTTTCTACAGACTGCCGGGGGTGCCGCCGCAAAAATGCTCGGGTCTCCCATAGACTAACTTTGGGCTCGTTGCTCGGGTGTAGTACCCGAGCATTTTAGTGCTCGATCAACACTACTCAGCATACACGAGTACACCCCCGCATTCTTAGTACGTAATATATACAGCGTTCAGCGTGAGTACACCTCTCTGTATTCTCAGTACATTATATGTACAGCACTCAGTGTAAGTGAGTACACCCCCATATTATCAGTACAATATATATACAGTGCTCAGCGTAAGTGAGTACACCCCTCCTCCTTCTTCCTCCTCCTCTGTTACCATGCCAAGTTGTGTCACGCAGGTGTCCAACAGAACCAGCTGTATACCCGCTGCAGTTAGGCTGAGTGACAGCCCGTCAGCTGTAAGTGAAGTGGACATTCCTGCTGTGTTTGTTTCTCTCAGCACACCACACATTTCTCAATCCACCGTAACATTCCCGCCTGCACCTCACTTACTGTTTATCGGTTTGTCCTTTTCACCGTCCTCAAGCCAGCCTTCAATACCGCTGTTGTGGTCACATATCCTACACATGACAAAGCTAAGAGGTTGATCTCCACCATCTCCAATCTGTTGGCCACTGAAATGGTGGTCTTAGGCCCTTTTTTTTAAAATGTAAACACCTCCGATTGAGTCTGCATTTCGTGGGTTGGCTGTAGTGGGACAGGTATGGGTCTGCGTTAAACTGCTTGTAGTCTGATGACATTGATGCTACTTCGGTGGTGTTAGGCCCTCATTTAGGGCAATGTGAACACTCCTGGTTGGCTGTACTGGAAGAGGTGTGGGTCTCATTTACACTATTTCTACAGTAGTGAAATTGATGCCACTTTGCTGGCGTCTGCCACTAATTATTTTAAATGTGGGGAATCCTGATTGAGTCTCCATCTATTGGGTTGGCTGTAGTGGAACCTTCCTGTTTTGCAGTCTAAGTTGTGTAAGGTTGCGTACCAGTCCTTGCTGCACTCTGATACAGACTCTGCCTGCTGCACTCTGATGCAGACTCTGCCTGCTGCACTCTGATGCAGACTCTGCCTGCTGCACTCTGATGCAGACTCTGCCTGCTGCACTCCTGAAACAGACTCTGCCTGCTGCACTCCTGATGCAGACTCTGCCTGCTGCACTCCTGATGCAGACTCTGCCTGCTGCACTCCTGATGCAGACTCTGCCTGCTGCACTCCTGATGCAGACTCTGCCTGCTGCACTCCTGATGCATATGACGCACCCCCTGGGCCGCGCGTGTGTGGGGATACCCGGAACCGGACCCGTTGCGGATGCTGGGGGTTGTAGTCCTCGTGTTGCGGGGACCCGGTCCCGTTGGTCAGGGTGGTCAAGCCAAATGGCAGGCAGTCTATGTGTGTGGTTTTTATGATATTAAATGTCCGACTACGTCAACCGTGGATTGCGGTCAGGATGAACCGCTGCTGCAGGGCAGACCACTGAGGCTGGTGTTATGAGTGCAGCAGAGTGTAGTACAACTCCCCACGGGAGGAGTGTATCCTCAGGGCAGTGTATGCGGAGGATGGGGGTGATGGTGTAGGAGAAGCAGTGACGACACAGAGTCAGGGATGCAATCCAGCGTCTTTACTCACAGTTCTTATTATCCAGACCACTTCTGCAGGTAATGGCTGCCCACGTCGTACTGTGCTCACCAGGTGAGGGGCTTGGCCTACTCCCAGATAACTTTGGAGCGCTTCACAGGGCCCCCTTTGTGTGTCCTTTCTCTGGCCTGTCATACCCCGCTTGTGACCTCGCTTCTGCCCGGCAGCCTCGGCCTTCTCTTGGTGAGCTTGGCGCCAGTTTCCCTGACTCTATGTGGTGCCTTCCTAGCGGGTGTAACGAGGGGCTGCGCCACGTGAAATGTCACAGCCTCCGGTTTCTAGCTGAGGGTAGTTCCCCGCCTCCACTAGTTTCGGGGACCGGTCTCCCCCTTTGGCCTGACCCTTCTACGCAGGTAGATTCGGGTGTGAGGTGGCGACTCACCGGTCCTCACCCCTGGGGTCCCTTGAATCCTTGTTCCTGGAGCCTCCTCCGCTCCTCTTCCTTCCTTCTGCTTCCTTCAGGCTCCGGCCTCTCTCTTAGGCCTGCCTGCTGAGCAGAGCTCATGCAGAGCCTCTGCTCCCACCTCCTGCTCCTTCTTCTGTCTGACTGAACTAACTAACTCTGATCTAAGATGGTGCCCACCTTTTATACCTCCCTCTAGGTGCACCCAGGAACTGCTTCCTCCCTGCTCCTGCACTACAGGGTTCCCCCTTCCTCGGTGTTCCCTCCCCCCACTCCAGCCAGGGACAGGGACTGTCGCGCTCTGCTTGGAGCATATCGGTCGCCCTGCCCCCCGGAAATGTGGTGTAATGCATGCAGGTGTCGGGGTCCTGATCCACACTCCATCCTTACCTGAGAGTGAGATATCGCACATCTGGTTGAGATGCAATACCTCTGTAGCAACCGAGCCCTCGGGGTGCTACATTCCCCCCTGGTAAATCACAGCAGGTCCGCGGGCTGGAACAGAGCAAAAGACAATGCAAATTAGGACATGCAAAGAAATTTTTTTTTCTTTTTAAACTGTCAACTGCACATCACTTCCCTTTATGGGAAATATTTTCTCTTTTCACCAATATATAAAACATCATCAGCAGCATATCAACGGCAAAGTCTCTTTTCAACAGGTCACAGTTCTTTCCGCGACCAGGTGTCCATTCTTAAGGTGCAAAGTTTGGCAAAACTTTTGAACATGAGGGACCCATTCGTAAACCCTCAACTAAGGCCCTGGGGTGGCTACAGGGCGTAGCTGATCCAGCTGCTGGACCTCGTCTTCGGCCACCTCTAACGGGTTTTGTTCTGAGGTCAGTTGTTGTAGTTCCTTATAAAACCAGTAGGGGGCACTTTAAGAAGTGCAATTATTTAAAAGTTGACCGCTCCCAGTCCTCGGCCGGATAGTTCACAAAAGTTGGCTGCTCCCAGTCCTCAGCCGGATAGTTTTTACAGACCCTTTTCGGGTAACTTTCAGCAAAAAAAAACAGGCAACAGTCAGGCAACAGTCCCCGTCCGGGGTGAACTTTTTCTCCTGTACCCTAACGGTCAACTATATACAGTGCACTCACATTTTCCTTTAGTAGCGGCGTCCTCCTTGTGCACGGTCTTCCTCCTCATCATACTCTTCAGACCCGTCCGGGGTCCTCAGGGTAGTAGTGCTCATGGTATTGTTCTTCTTCCACCCTCTGGACATTGAGGGTATACCACCCTCGCAATCCTCGATGCCGGGTGTAGGACACCAAGTACCCCAGATACAGATCCCGCCCCCGGTGACCCTCAGGCAAATGGCTTTCCAAGTCCCTCCTATTAACAAAGAGGTCTGTGTCTGTGATAGGGTCCCGGATAAACCCCCACCCTTTCTCTTGGTGGAACTTTACTACGGTCCCAGTAGTTTTTGGACCGCGTACAGATTGGGGGTTTCGGCGAGTTCGTTTCTTCTCCTCCGCACTCCCGGCCTGCAGCTGCTCCCTCTTCTGGCGCCGCGCCCGCTCCTCCTTTTCAAGCTGCTCACAGAACTCCTGCCTGCGAGCTGCGGCCGCCCGCGTCTCCTGCGCAAACCTCATCAGATCCTCCCCAGTCTGGTCCCACTCGATCTGGTCCTCTTCCTTCGGGAGCTGGGGGATGGCGACTGGCTGTGGTACGGGCAGGAGCGGAGCAAGCGGGGTCTCGGCCTCTGCGGACAGGCTCTCTCGCTGACTAGGATGAACCCATCCCTCTGGAACATGGACCGGCTCTCCATCGGGTCCGGTGAGCTGGCTGTACAGGTCGGTCCCTTGGGGTGGTGGCTTCGGGACCTGGGAGGCACGTGGTTCTGAGGCGCCTGGTGAGGTCAGGCCTTGCGACCGGGCATGGAGCGGGCGGTTTCCGACCACACCCGGGGTCAGGGGGCACGGCCTGGGACTTGATCCGGAGACGGGGCTCACAGCTTTGGGCCTGTGTGCCGGCGGCGGGAGAGGGGGAGGCGCAGCGACGCCCGGAACGTCTGGCTCCGCGACAGGGTCCAGAGGCAGGTTGGTGGCATCAGGGCTGGTGGCAGGGGTGTCCCCCTTACCTGCTTCCAGGGCTGCGCTGCTCTCAGCTTCCGGCCTCCGCTCCTCGTCCTCAGGGGCTGGCTCGCTGGCCAGTGCTGGCGGCATCCTGAGCTGCTGGGCCGCGACCCGCCGGGCCATCTCCTCTCTCCACTCTGTTACAGCTTCTCACTGCGCTTGGACCATCCTCCGGTCCAAATCCTCCAACGCCGTTCGGAGGAACTCCGGGTCTTCTCCAGGGAGCTGCGCCATCAGCTCCCTGAGGCTGTACGGGGCCGCGATGGCCTGCAGCAAGCCACCCGTCAGGGTGTTGGAGTCGGTGCTGCTCGCCATCTCCGGGTGTGGTCTGCCGAGACTGATCCAAACCACGCCCTGCCCCCTGGTCTTCTTCTCTTTCCGCCCCTGTTGGAGGTGGTCCTGGGGCAATCTGCTGACAATCACTCTTAGGGGCAGCCCCCCCACGTTGGTGGACATCTTTGCAGCCGCACTCATGGCTGTTGGGGGTGGGCTCAGTCTTTGGCACCATTCTGGAACCTCACCCACGATGGGAGGTGGCTTCTTCTTGTCTTTTGGAGCGCACATTATGGCGTCCATTCTGCTGGGGCGGGCGCCATATTTAATACAGTGAAACAGTCTCTTTTCAGGCACCCAGTACCCGTTGGCGGCGGGCACGAAATCCTGCCGACTACGCCAAAAGTTGACGCGCCCCCTGGGCCGCGCGTGTGTGGGGATACCCGGAACCGGACCCGTTGCGGATGCTGGGGGTTGTAGTTCTCATGTGGCGGGGACCCGGTCCCGTTGCTCAGGGTGGTCAAACCAAATGGCAGGTAGTCTATTTGAGTGGTTTTCATGATATTAAATGTCCGACTACGCCACCTGTGGATTGCGGTCAGGATGAACCGCCGCTGCAGGGCAGACCGCTGGGGCTGGTGTTATGAGTGCAGCAGAGTGTAGTACAACTCCCCACGGAAGGAGTGTAGCCTCAGGGCAGCGTATGCGGGGGATGGGGGTGATGGTGTAGGAGTAGCAGTGACGACACAGAGTCAGGGATGCAGTCCAGCGTCTTTACTCACAGTTCTTATTATCCAGACCACTTCTGCAGGTAATGGCTGCCCACGTCGTACTGTGCTCACCAGGTGAGGGGCTCGGCCTACTCCCAGATAACTTTGGAGCGCTTCACAGGGCCCCCTTTGTGTGTCCTTTCTCTGGCCTGTCATACCCTGCCAGTGACCTCGCTTCTGTCCGGCAGCCTCGGGCCTTTTCTTGGTGAGCTTGGCGCCAGTTTCCCTGACCCTATGTGGTGCCTTCCTAGCGGGTGTAGTGAGGGGCTGCGCCACGTGAAATGTCACAGCCTCCGGTTTCTAGCTGAGGGTAGTTCCCCGCCTCCACTAGTTTCGGGGACCGGTCTCCCCCTTTGGCCTGACCCTTCTACGCAGGTAGATTCGGGCGTGAGGTGGCGACTCACCGGTCCTCACCCCTGGGGTCCCTTCGTTCCTTGTTCCTGGAGCTTCCTTCCCTCCTATTCCTTCCTTCTCCTTCCTTCTGCTTCCTTCAAGCTCCGGCCTCTCTCTTAGGCCTGCCTGCGGAGCAGAGCCCATGCAGAGCCTCTGCTCCCACCTCCTGCTCCTTCTTCTGTCTGACTGAACTAACTAACTCTGATCTAAGATGTGCCCACCTTTTATACCTCCCTCTAGGTGCACCCAGGAACTGCTTCCTCCCTGCTCCTGCACTACAGGGTTCCCCCTTCCTCGGTGTTCCCTCCCCCCATTCCAGCCAGGGACAGGCACTGTCACGCTCTGCTTGGAGCATATCGGTCGCCCTGCCCCCCGGAAATGTGGTGTAATGCATCCAGGTGTCGGGGTCCTGATTCACACTCCATCCTTACCTGAGAGTGAGATATCGCACATCTGGTTGAGATGCAATACCTCTGTAGCAACCGAGCCCTCGGGGTGCTACACATACTCTGCCTGCTGCACTCCTGATGCAGACTCTGCCTACTGCACTCCTGATGCAGACTCTGCCTGCTGCACTCTGATGCAGACTCTGCCCGCTGCACTCCTGATGCAGACTCTGCCCGCTGCACTCCTGATGCAGACTCTGCCTGCTGCAATCCTGATGCAGACTCTGCCTGATTAACTCCAGATGCAGACTCTGCCTGCTGCACTCCTGATGCAGACTCTGCCTGCTGCACTCCTGATGCAGACTCTGCCTGCTGCACTCCTGATGCAGACCCTGCTTGCTGCACTCCTGATGCAGACTCTGCCTGCTGCACTCTGATGTAGACTCTGCCTGCTGCACTCCTGATGCAGACTCTGCCTGCTGCACTCTGATGCAGACTCTGCCTGCTGCATTCCTGATGCAGACTCTGCCTGCTGCACTCTGATGCAGACTCTGCCTGCTGCATTCCTGATGCAGACTCTGCCTGCTGCACTCTGATGCAGACTCTGCCTGCTGCATTCCTGATGCAGACTCTGCCTGCTGCACTCCTGATGCAGACTCTGCCTGCTGCACTCCTGATGCAGACCCTGCTTGCTGCACTCCTGATGCAGACTCTGCCTGCTGCACTCTGATGTAGACTCTGCCTGCTGCACTCCTGATGCAGACTCTGCCTGCTGCACTCTGATGCAGACTCTGCCTGCTGCATTCCTGATGCAGACTCTGCCTGCTGCACTCCTGATGCAGATTCTGCCTGCTGCACTCTGATGCAGACTCTGCCTGCTGCACTCCTGATGCAGACTCTGCTTGCTGCACTCTGATACAGACTCTGCCTGTTGCACTCCTGATACAGACTCTGACTGCTGCACGCCTGATGCAGACTCTGCTTGCTGCACTCTGATACAGACTCTGCCTGCTGCACTCTTGATACAGACTCTGCCTGCTGCACTCTGATACAGACTCTGTTTTCTGCACTCTGATACAGGCTCTGCCTGTTGCACTGCTGATGCAGATTCTGCCTGCTGCACTCCTGATGCAGACTCTGCCTGCTGCACTCCTGATGCACTCTGCTTGCTGCACTCTGATACAGACTCTGCCTGTTGCACTCCTGATACAGACTCTGCCTGCTGCACTCCTGATGCAGACCCTGCCTGCTGCACGCGTGATGCAGACTCTGCCTGCTGCACTCCTGATACAGACTCTGCCTGCTGCAATCCTGATGCAGACTCTGCTTGCTGCACTCTGATACAGACTCTGCCTGCTGCACTCTTGATACAGACTTTGCCTGCTGCACTCCTGATGCAGACTCTGTTTTCTGAACTCTGATACAGACTCTGCCTGCTGCACTCCTGATACAGACTCCGCCTGCTGAACTCTGATACAGACTCTGCCTGCTGCACTCTGATACAGACTCTGCCAAAAGCACCATCTAGTCTGTTCTACTGGGTCCAGCTGCTGCGCGTCCGTTGGTCTGTCCTGGAGTGGCACCTGGCGTTCATCGGGAGCCAAGTCCAACCTCACCATTAGAGGCTCTAGTGAACAGTCCGGTGCTTGCTTAGTCACGCCCCTTCAGGCTCTCCGGCGTCCGTGGCACAGTGGTTCCACAAACCATGTCCGTGACAGTGCGCCCTCGCAGGCAGGGTCCTCTCTCCTGTTTTACCAGTCGGTGACCCCTTTTGACATGTAAAGTGCAACTGAATAAATGTCACTGTCACAGTAATAATAATTATAGTACTTGTACTCTGAGTCAATTGATGGCACTTCCCTGGTCTCTACACCAAATTTCATATGTTTTGGCAGCTTTTGGTCTCATTTCTAGGTGTTGTATTTGCATTTTTTTGGTCCTCCTATTGACTCCTGTGGAATTCGGAAATGTTCGACGAACTTTTGGCGAATAAATTCGGCGAATATCAATTTTTTTCGGCGAACTTCTCCAAACCGCACATTCAAATGTTTGCTCATGCCTAATCACTGACTTTGACGTGGGACAAGAAACCAATGGAGGACTGGTGTCAGCAACTGCATTTGGGTACTGACTCCACTCCCTCACATCAAAAACAGGGAGTCTACCGGGTGGTTCAAGAGTACGAGAGAGTGTTTAGTAAACACCCGCTAGACTTCGGGCGAGTAAAGGGGGTAGAACATCACATCCCCACGGGAGACCATCCTCCCATAAAGGAGAGATACCGACCCGTACCCCCTGCACACTATCAACACGCCAAGGGGATGCTAAAAGACATGAAGGAGGCTGGGGTAATTAGGGACAGCTGTAGCCCCTGGGCAGCTCCACTAGTCTTAGTGAAAAAGAAAGACAACACCATGAGGATGTGTGTAGACTACAGGAAGGTCAACCGTATCACACACAAAGATGCGTACCCGTTACCAAGGATAGAAGAGTCCTTAGCTGCCTTAAAATCTGCTAACTTCTTCTCTACTTTGGATCTCACTAGCGGGTACTGGCAGGTTCCTGTAGCAGAGGCGGACCGGGAGAAGACCACATTCACCACCCCGATAGGACTCAGCGAATTTAACTGTATGCCATTCGGGCTCTGCAACGCACCAGGAACCTTCCAACGGTTGATGGAATGCTGTCTGGGACACCGGAACTTCGAGACGGTCCTATTATACCTGGACGACGTCATCGTCTATTCCAAGACCTATGAGGACCATCTGGAACACCTGGCAGAAGTGTTTGAAGCCCTGGCGAACTATGGCCTAAAGGTAAAACCCTCAAAGTGTCATCTACTGAAGCCAAAGGTACAGTACCTGGGACACGTAGTGAGTGCTGACGGAGTAGCCCCCGACCCTGACAAGATCACCGTGATTAAGGACTGGCCAAGACCATCCAGCATAAAGGAAGTGCGGCAGTTCCTCAGGTTGGTAGGCTACTACCGAAGATTCATTCCCGGTTTTACCAAGAAGGCAGCTCCTATGCAGGACCTCCTGATAGGCCAGTCCAGGAAGGCCAAAAACCAGAAGCCACCCTTCAAATGGGAAAAGCTGGAAGAGGAGTCCTTCCGCCAGCTGAAGATGCCCCTCACGGGGGATGAAATCCTGGCGTACCCTGATTACAGCCAGCCCTTTATCCTCTACACAAGCAACGTCGGGCTAGGAGCCGTACTGTCCCAGATCCAGCAGGGGAGAGAACGGGTAATTGCTTACGCCAGCTGAAAACTGCGACCCACGGAAAGAAACCCTGAGAATTACAGCTTGTTCAAGCTCGAGTTCCTGGCAGTGGTGTGGGCAGTAACCGAACGTTTCAAGCATTACCTTGCCTCTTCCTGGTTCACCGTGTACACGGACAACAACCCGTTGACACACCTGGACACTGCAAGACTGGGTGCCCTGGAGCAGAGATGGATGGCCCGCATGTCCAATTTTGAGTTCACAATCAAATACCGGGCAGGACGCTCCAATACCAACGCGGACGCCCTGTCCAGGATGCCAAACGTACCGGACGAAGGGGAGGATCCAGAAGAATTGGAAGAGATCGAACTCCCTGAGTTTCACCGTCATGGGATTACCCAGTATTCCCACCGTGTGAGGGGCCAGCGAACCGCTACGTTCAACCCCTTACGCCACTACAACTGGGAGGAGACGCAAGACAGTGACCCTGCAGTCCGTCTGGTGAAGGAGATGCTGACCCAGGCTGACGCCCGCCTGGACCCAGACGCTCCGGAAGAGACCAAGCAACTGTGGACGGAAAAGAGCAGACTGTTTCTCAACAAGGAGAAGTTATGCCGCAGAATGGTCAATTCCCGGACACATGAGCTGATCTGGCAGGTTGTGGTACCGAGACTGGACGCAACTATGGTGCTGGAGGCCTACCACAATGGGGCAGGGCACTTCGGATGGAAGAAGCTGGAGTTCCTGCTGCATGAACGGTTCTACTGGATAGGCATGAGAGGAGCCATTGAGAGGTGGTGTAGAGACTGTGGCCCATGCAATCTAAGAAGAAGGGACCGTGCCAGCCAAAGGACTCCCCTGCAGCCCATCATCACCAGGCAGCCGCTGGAACTGGTCGCTCTGGACCATGTTAAACTGGCTCCAAGCAGAAGCGGGTATGTCTCCGCCCTAACCATCGTGGATCACTACTCCCGGTTCCTGGTGGTGGTCCCTGTCAAAGACCTGACGGCTCAGACAGCAGCCAGAGCCTTCCAGCTGCACTTCTGCCGCCCGCACGGGTACCCGGACCAAGTGCTGACGGACCATGGACCAGCCTTCGAAGCGGAGGTCTTCCAGGAGTTCTGCAACCTGTATGGCTGCAAGAAGATAAGAACAACGCCCTATCACCCCCAAACCAATGGACTCTGCGAGAAGATGAACCAGGTGGTGATAGATCTGCTAAAAACATTGCCCCTGGAAGAACGCAGTCTGTGGCCTGAGAAACTGCCCGATCTGGTGGACCTGTACAACCACATCCCGGTAGGTTCCACCAACTGTACCCCGGCTTACCTAATGCGAGCAAGACCTGGTAAGCTGCCTGTTGACCTGGATATGGGAGTCCTGATACCCGAGGACACCTCGCCAGAGACAGACTGGGATACAGAACGGCAGCAACAGTACCGGAAAGTACAGGAGAGCGTCGAGCGAAGTCTCTGTCAATCAAGAGAAAGGCAGGAGAGGACTTATAACCAACATGCTCCCGCTGTTCCCCTGGTACCTGGAGAGCAGGTCTTGAAAAGAAAAAGGCGGCTCCATAAGTTGGACGACCAGTGGGAAAAGGACCCGTACACCGTACTGCCCTCAAGCCACAATAATCCAAAGGTGTACGTCATCAGCAAGGATGGAGGAGAGACCACAGCCACTGTCTCCAGAGACCACCTGAAAAAGTGCCCCGAGAAGTTGCAAAGCACGAATGAAGATCAGGAAGACCCTCAACCCGTAGAGGAAAAGGAGGAAATGATCACCACCGTACTCGGAGACTTTCCCCGGTCCTGGACACAAGTAAACAACGCTATCGTGGTGCCCGTCCTCACCTTTCTCCAGCCAGCCCCTCAAGTGCCTACAGAAGACCAGGTAGAGCTGGAAGAGCAACCGGCCCAGGAGGCAGAAGAATCCACACCAGCAGCACAGGAGAATCAACCCTCTGCTAGTAGTGAGCCTGCCGTGCCCCTAGTGAGCCAAAGAGTGCGCAGACAGCTGCCCAGCTTACCCATAACACCTCCTACACCCTGTAGTGCAGGACCAGTTAGTGAGCTCCATAGGTCCACTAGAGTCACTAGAGGTCAGATGCCCGCTCGCTGGAGAATCTAATTTAATGCACTGTGAATTTACCTGTTTCTTGAAAATGTTTATGGTTTATGTTTGTTGCCTGTTGTTAATTATGTTTCTCAGTTACCTTGCAGATTTATTTGGACTAAAAGGTTATGGACACTGGATAACCGGAACAATCTTGTAGATAGTTGCACCATTTGTTCCTCTTGCGAAGACGGCCACGGAAGAGAAAACCTGTCTGGCGTGGCCTACTTGCGGCCCAAAGTAGCTAGCTCCAGCCTTGCAGCCATGCCCAGGGCCAACGTAAGGGGTTTGCTTTGGACAGGTCCCCTACTTCGCTTAAAACTTCACCTTGGGTGATATGGACACCCGGTTGCAGACACGCCGTGACCTTTAAAGAACTAAAGCTTCTTGTAAATATGTTATTGTATTATTGTTATACCCTGCATTTATGTTTCTTTAAAAAAAAAATGTGTTTAGTCCCGGAGTACTAAAATTTACTAGGGGGGAATGTGACACCCCAGGGGTCTGGTTGCCACAGTAATAGAGATATTATGTCTGAGAGCAAGTGGGAGGTTTCTCTGGTCAGGAGCCCTAAGCATGCAACACGGCCCACCCTGACCTGGGAGGGGAGGAATCTGCCCTTATAAACTGGGTCTGGGGCGGGATTAAGTCAGTCAGAGCCTGGAGTGAAGTTCCAGACACAGGGAAAGTGACAACAGGAGCTCTGTAGGAGCAGGAGCGAGTGCCAGAGGCTGGAAGCTAGAAGCTCGCCTTGGCTGAAGACACTAACCCGGACTCGGAGTCCGAGGCTGTGGGGACATCCAGGTCCAGCAGCAGAATCCAACCGGCAGGGGATTCCATGTCCTCTGGCCTTAGAAACCCGAAGGCACGGTCACAAGCAAGGGACCAGCACCGCCATCGTGAAGCGAAGGCTAACGGAAGGCCCCAAGTCACCGGCCATACGGGTGAGCACCACACGGTATACTCAGGGACGTGGGCTACTTCTACCCGCATCGAGCAAGGTAGCCAGAAACGAGTGCAGATAGTCGGGGAGGCCTACAACTCCACCTGGCCAGGGGAGATCCTGCTTGCTCACAGACTGACCAGGCCCCTACTGCTAACCAGTACTCCCGGGAGGGTCTGCTTTATACCATCAGTAAAGACCCTGAACTGCACCACACGTCTCTGTGATTCCTTGCCGCACCAGCACCATTACTACTTGGACGCTCACACCATCACTCCCATCATCCACATTAGCTGCCTTGAGGCAATACTTCTCCCGTGGGGAGTTATCCCATACTCGGCTGCGCAAACAACATCAGCCTCAGCGGTCTGCAGCGCAGCGGCGGTCCCCACTGACCGCAATCCACGGGTGGCGTAGTCGGACAATTACAATACCAATAGACTGCCACTGGTTTGACCGCCCTGGGCACGGACCGGGTCGCCGCCACATTGAGACTACAACCCCCAGCGATCCGGCTCCGGGTATCCCCCTGCACAGCACAGGCCCAGGGGGCGCGTCATATGTAAGCCAAAATCCTTCTGGGAAAGCACCCTTTAGACAGAAGAGACCAAGACAGAGTTTTTTGGTAAAGCACATCATTCTACTGTTTACCAAAAACTTAATGAGGCCAACAAATAAAAGAATGCAGTACCTAGAGTTAAATATGGTGGACGTTCAAAGATGTTTTGGGGTTGTTTTGATGCCCCTGGCACTGGGGGCCTTGACTGTGTCCCAACCATCATGAAATCTAAAGATTACCAAAGGATTTTGGGTCGCAATGTAGTGCCCAGTGTCAGAAAGCTGGGTTTGGGTCCTAGGTCATGGGTCCAGCAGGACAATGACCCCAAACTTACTTCAAGAAGTACCCAGAAATGGATGAACCACAGTTATAAAGATGATACATTTTAAGACTGTGTAGTCTAAGTTACACTGTGTAAAAATCAGTCAGTATTATCCATGTGTGTAAGCACAGTATAGCACCTCTTGTCTGTGTATGCTACAGATGCACTATATACTGTATGTGTTAGGAAACATCTGCAGTAAATTGCAATACACCTGGATGGGAATTTTCAAGACGTCATCCACATGTAGCAGAAATTTTTATGTACATGTTGCCGAAATGCTATGTATTTTCACCATAGTTTTCTACCCTTAAATATGAAGGGGGGTAAATCTGATGAGAATCTGCAGCAAAATTCACATGTTGGGAGACTTCATGTGTTAACTTATACTTATAAAGATTTCAGTCCTGACACATATAAAACTTTCCAGTTACACAGATCAGCAATGGGTGGCTTTTTCAGTTGTTGTGAGACTACAGCACCCAATATGCCGATGCAGCCACAGGCTCCCAGGTAGCTACCAAGGCATGCTGGACATTGTAGCTTCACAATAGCTGGAGCGTCACATGTTGATGAGCCCTCTACTACTCCTAAAATGCATTTATTATAGGAATCAAAGGGGTTTTCTGATATTTAAACTCCCATATATTATTATCAAATTCTCTTCACTTTGATATGGTCATTTCTCTGTAATTGCGATGGTAGCGGGACCATATAAAACAGCTTTGATCCACTTCAATCATTGTCTGTTTTTTCTCATGGGGCAAGAGATGCTTTTTCACCCTACAGCAAATAATGATAAGTACAATAGATAAATAGAAGAACACAAACAGAGATCACTTTATCTTAGCAAGAAAATGTGTAAGCCACTGCTAAGTACGAAGCAAAATACAACCGTAACACCCTGTTCCCTGATGTGTATCCCTGTGTGTTTACTTCTGCAGTTTGATTGTTCTATTTCGTACTATCCATTTTACATTTTTATTACATGCACGGATTTAATTTTTTAATTGAATGCATTTTTTACACTAATTGCATTGTTGCGACATAAACTAATCATTGTCTGTATGTGAGATTGACACCAGTGATTTCTTCTGAATGTGACAATAGGACCGTTTGGTTCATAGATTAATAATTCTCTGGAGGATACTGAGGGTGACAAAGAAAAGAACACATTTTAAAGAGCAGGAAAAAAAAATAACCTGTGCTTATGCATCGAACTACATAAGAAGTGGAACAGAAATCTAGAACTGGAAAAGAAGATGTGGATTGAAGAAATGAGGGCAGGCTAGGAAATCTTAAGGGAAGGAATCAACACATATTATATAAGGGAGACAGCACGAGAGAGAGAAATAAATAAATATATTCAAAAGGGAAAAAAAAAAGAAAGAAAAGGGGGAGGGTGAGAGTAACTGGAAGGTACAGAGCCGAGGAGAGAGAGGAAAAACGAACGGAATGAAAAAGGAGGAGCAAAAGAAAATCAAACAAGAAGGTTTATTTTAAGAGCCAAGGAATTCTACCAGGCAGAGTGATAGTGAGAGGTGATAGTTTTGGATAAGCACCAGGCAGCTGAATAGTTTGCCTTTTTTTCTTGGCAGATTCAATAAACTGTAGCTAACATAAGGAAGGGAGTGAACCAGTAAGGGTTATCTCATTCTTGGAAACTAGAAGCTTTTTTTTATCCCTCTCAACCTGTGTATGTGTTGATGGGGATCTAGCTATCTTCCAGCGTTCAGGAGATGAAGGGATAACCAGCAGCAGAATGCCGGAATTCATTTGGAGATCTGTGTTAATCCTTCAGGCAAGCACTGCCATATACACCGCAGGTAAGTAATAGCATGCTGGGCACTGGCCACTACGGTGATCTCAATTATTAATGCATGCATTCTATTAACAGTCACCGGTAAGTAAAGGTTTAATAATCTCCCTGGAAAAGGTTGGAAAATGTCATTTTTGTTTAGTTTTCACTTTATTGGTTGATGTATCGCTTTCTCCTGTCTTACAGAAGTGCAGTAATTCTGGAGTCTAACTTTCATATTCATAAGAAATACACCGGCATGTTATAATGCATAACGTTGAAGCGTTTGAGACTGCAGATGTCTCTCATTGTCAATAAAAAATCACACAGACACCTAAATAAAGTATACAGCAACTGCCATAGCTGAGATTTTTTTCTATTGACCGAGAAATCATTTTTGGGCTGTAATCTTTGAAGTAGTGACCTATGTTATACTGACGCACAATACTCTCCAATCTACTTGTGACAATAGGTGTAATCCAGTCTCCTGCTCTTTAATGGAGCATGCTTATAGAAAATACTTCAAGGGGGAATAGCGTAATCAATGAAAGTTATGTGAAAAGTGCATTCTACTTTTTTTTTTGCTGTCTGTCACCTGTTCGGTCAATTTACAAGATCTTTTGTAAAGCCATTGCAATTCCGATAAGATAAGCTTCTTGAAGCAAATTTAGAATATAATTCGACTCGGTATCCATTATAGAAATACTGTACGTGGCTGCAAATTGACATTCTACATGTGAGCGTCGAAAGGAAGAAATACTGTAAGGTGATACACAGCTTTATGATGAGTGGATGATATGAGTACACCAAATTAATGCTGAATGCTGCAGTATTTCCTGTTGCCAGTAACCAGGTCTAATGCAAATACATAAGTAAGCTCAATGTATGAGAAGGGTTAAATGCAGAAATGTGATGTGAGATTATCAGAATGGGTAAGCAATTCAATTCTACCCTGCGTATATAATTACATATCTAGGGGCAGAGGGTCTCGAGAACTTTTTATATACTGTCTACAGAATATGAATGACAGGAGTATGTAATTCATTTGCATAATCTAAATTTAATCAGAAGAATAAGCCTAACATAGTCCATGGATTTGAAATTACCTGTATGAATTACAATTGACTTTTGCACTAGTTATTTTTGTAAAGTGTTACTATTATGGCATTCTACAATGTAGCATGGCATTGTACCATCTGTCATTCACTAGCACTCCACCTAATGACTGCCATCCTTCAATGAGAGAGTATGGGAAGGCTGGAGAACTGAAAAGTATTAGGAGTGCAGTCCTATTTTTGACACTGAAGGTTAACTAATAAAATATGTATAAGTAATATTATATACAGTTGAACGTCTTAAGGCAAATCTGTAGGAAGAAGTCAATGGTATGAATTAACACTTCAATTCCTTAGCAGATTGAGGGCCAACCTTTTGCCTTAATTGCATGTTCTAAATCTACAGTACACGTACAGTATCCTCTCATTAAAAGCCTGAAGCCTTTTAATGGAATGAGTTCTGAATACTCAAAGTAATATACACTCCCAGGAGTTTGTAATGCTTTGAACGCCTGTACACAAGTAGCTTAGTGAATATTCATATGGAATTCAATCAATAATTCACATCAGATTTGCCTACGTTTGGTGAACAAAACTTATTGAGCCAGGAAATAGAAACATTGCACTCTTGGCTGCCATAATATTGTTCTGAAACAAGGTAATATCATGCGTCCCCCCAATAGGATCAGCATCTATCTTGAGATTTTAGGTCCCGTCGTGCACTGCGCTCAGTTGAGCACTGGTAGGATTTCCCATACAAATAAATAAAGGTTCGGACAACTTCACTTACAGTGGCTTTATTCCTGCCCCCTTTCTTGAGATAAATGCAGGTTACATTGGTAGAACTCACTTTTCATATAAATGTATGAGATTGGAATACCTTTTTAATGATTTACTAATAATCTTTATATAACTCCGACAGTACTTGTCGCTATGTAAATCATTGTTTTCATGAAGGTTCTTGAAGTCAACGTGCCATTTTCTTTGGTACATCAGCAGTATGTATTCTAGAACTGCACTTCTTGTATATTATAATAAAAAGTTGCTGATATAGTCACCTATTGTCTATTGATCACTTGGTTACTAGGATCATTTAGCTGCAGATCCACTTTTGGGTTGAATCTCTGTAAATCTCTCAAATTCCAACAATTTTCAATTTAATTTGCAAGGAAATAAATGCCTGATGCCACTTAACACACTGCTGAAGACTTCAGTAACCAGACAGTGGCTTTACTCATAATGCCTTGCAGTTATCACATCAAATGATCTAGTGCAGCCAATCAGGGTAGACGATCACAAAAACTATAAAACTATAACTATTTTATAACTATAAAATATGAGGGCAGAACCATTTTAGGATTTTAGGCCTATGGACTGGAGTTCAAAGTGCACAGATCATTACACATAGGGATAGAAAAATGCTTTAGGTCCCCTTCACACATCCGTATTAAACCTGTACCGGAAAAAACAGTATCGGTGTCATCAGTATTTTGGATCAGTGTGTCATCTGTGTTTTTCCATTATGAATAAAGAAAGAAGGAAAATGCAAAGTTTCTTGTATACTTTGCAATGTTAAACATGTACAGCACACAGATGACACACGGATTATACACTGATGCCATCCGTGTGCTTTCACAAACCCATAGACTTGTTTGACCCTTGTCATCCGTTCTGCCAAAAAAAATGGATATGTCATGGACATGGTCCATGTAAAAACACGTGCATGTGCACAGCAGTATAAGCTATGATGGGTACGTGTGGCATCTGTGAAAAAAAAGGATGCCACACGTACTGCAAATAAGGACATGTGAAAGGGGTCTAAATCTGACTGATATGTTCTGCTGCAGTGCTGAAACACATTGAAAATATGATTGTTAGTCTCAGTCTGTGAATAATAATTAAATGATTCAAATGACAGTGAGATGCTGTACCTGAGCGTTAGTGTGACTGTGTATTATTATTATTATTATTATTATTATTATTATTTATTGTTATTGTGAGATTGGCAAGCCATCATTTATTTTTTAAAAACAAAAGAAAAATGTCCACAATTCAGGAATTTCAACACAACTGTCTACCTCACAAAGTGTGCGTGTTGTACTTTTTTTTTTTTTAAACACTTCCACTCACATCTGTATCTGAACATCCCACTGCAACTCCTGCCCTGGTCACTAGGAGGTGCCGTTCTAACACTATGGTTACTGCTGCATAATTTCCCCTTTGCCATTCTGTTTCTTTTTGCTGCAGCGAGCTGGTAGATAATTAGCTCCCTGCTGGGAGCCATTGGCGGAGCTGCCTTCGATATAAACCACAGCAGACTGACATTAGCTGCCACTTATTTAGTTAGTGTGCATAGATAATACTTGGTTCTCTGACCTGGCTCTGACTTGAACTCTTGTTATCTGTTTTGTTTTTCCTGTGTACTGATAGCGGCTTGAATTCTAAGGACTGCTTGTCTCTTAATTTTGTCCTTGATGTTACTTCTTGGCTTTGACCCTGGTTGATGACCATTCCTGCCTCCGGATGGCAACCCTTCCATGGTATCTATCCACTGGATCCCGATGTAAGACCAGATCTGTTTATAGGGATTAAAGGGAATCTACTAGAAACCAACATTTCTGGAAGGTTACTTGCATGTGACTTTGAGGTGCTTCATCTGAAGACCACGCATCCAACTGCACCCAGCGACATAAAGCTTATCTATGGCGTGCGGTACAACTTATAAAGGAGAGGAGGTGTTAGAACATCGCCTTCTAAAAGAATGTGTTCATTGTAAAGAATTCTAGACACAAACTTCATGGGCCATAAGCAAATATGTCCTGACATGAGAGTCTACATGCAACATATGAGATATCAATGCCAAAATCCTTTACCTATAATTTTTATTAATATCGGCAGAGAACACAGTTTGGATGAAAACAAATATGAAATATGACAAGAGATTTTTAATCAAACTTTTTTTTTGTATTTATGGGCAGATCATTATGTAGTGATGTTATACTGACAGGTATTTTGTGTCATAAAAGTATTAAATGTCCATGAACACCTATATTCAGACACAGGTCTATAATAACAATACAATAATGTGTGTTTCATTTATTAACCTTAATGTATCAATACAAAAGCAAATAATATATATGTTTTGATCTATAATTGTATATTTTAGGTTAGAAACCTGTTTATATTTGCCTGTTGATTACTATATAGCAATTAACACTGAAAGGCCAATTTAATAGAGACAAACATCAGTAGACCATTGGATCTCCTTTGACCTTCAAAACTGTAGCAATTTGACAGGGTATACAGTGGGTACAGAAAGTAATCAGACCCCTTTAAATTTTTCACGTTTTGTTTCATTGCAGTCATTTTGTAAATTCTAAAAAGTTAATTTTTTTTCTCAATAAAGTACACTCTGCACCCCATCTTGAAAAAAACAGAAATTTTTGCAAATTTATTAAAAAAGAAAAACTGAAATGTCACATGGTCACAAGTATTCAGACCCTTTGCTCAGACACTCATATTTAAGTAATATGCTGTCCATTTCCTTGTGATCCTCCTTGAGATGGTTCTACTCCTTCATTGGAGTCCAGCTGTGTTTAATTAAACTGATAGGACTTGATTTGGAAAGGCACAAACCTGTCTACATAAGACCTCACAGCTCACAGTGCATGTCAGACCAAATGAGAATCATGAACTCAGAGGAACTGCCTAAGGAGCTCAGAGACAGAATTGTGGCAAGGTACAGATCTGACCAAGGTTAAAAAATTAATTTCTGCATTATCTAAGGTTCCTAAGAGCACAGTGGCCTCCATAATCCTTAAATAGAAGAAGTTTGGGACCACCAGAAGTCTTCCTAGACCTGGCCGTCCAGCCAAACTGAGCAATCGTGGGAGAAGATCCTTGGTGAGAGAGGTAAAGAAGAACCCCAAGATCACCGTGGCTGAGCTCCAGAGATGCAGTAGGGAGATGGGAGAAAGTTCCACAAAGACATCACTGCAGCCCTCCACCAGTTGGGTCTTTATGGCAGAGTGGCCGAATGGAAGCCTCTCCTCAGTGCAAGACATGTGAAAGCCCACATAGAGTTTGGTCAAAAACACATGAAGGACTCCCAGACTATGAGAAATAAGATTTTCTGGTCTGATGAAATGAAGATAAAACTTTTTGGTGATAATTCTAAGCGGTATGTGTGGAGAAAACCAGGCACTGCTCATCACCTGCCCAATACAATCCCAACAGTGAAACACGGTTGTGGCAGTATCATGCAATGGGGGTGTTTTTCAGCTGCAGGGACAGGACGACTGGTTGCAATTGAAGGAAACATGAATGCGGCCAAGTACAGAGATATCCTGGATGAAAACCTCTTCCAGAGTGCTCTGGACCTCAGACTTGGCCGAAGGTTCACCTTCCAACAAGACAATGACCCCAAGCACACAGCTAAAATAACAAAGGAGTGGCTTCAGAACAACTCTGTGACCATTCTTGACTGGCCCAGCCAGAGCCTTGACCTATACCCAATTGAGCATCTCTGGAGAGACCTGAAAATGGCTGTTCACCAACGTTCACCATCCAACCTGATGGAACTGGAGAGGATCTGCAAGGAAGAATGGCAGAGGATCCCCAAATCCAAAACTTGTTGCTTCATTCCCAAGAAAACTCATGACTGTACTAGCTCAAAAGGGTGCTTCTACTCAATATTGAACAAAGGGTCTGAATTCTTATGACTATGTGATATTTCAGTTTTTCTTTTTTAATACATTTGCAAAGATTTCTACATTTCTGTTTTTTTTCAGTCAAGATGGGGTGCAGAGTGTACTTTAATGAGAATAAAATGCACGTTTTAGTATTTACCAAATGGCTGCAATGAAACGAAGAGTGAAACATTTAAAGGGGTCTGAATACTTTCCGTATCCACTGTAGATTCTGCTGGGTGTTGAAAGTGTTCAGGAGGAAAATTGGAAGCTGCTGACAAAGATGCTTTTCACCTGCCATTGCCACAAATTAGATAAAGGTACCGAAATGCTTTGAACATCTCATTCTACCTTGTTCCAGAGTGGCTCTGTAGGATTAATATCTGGGAACTGTTAAGTCAGGGAAGCAAGGAAAACTCACTGAAATGTTCCTCGGAGAGATCTCTGACTATATGGTCCTTGAGGCATGATACATTATACAACTGAAAGTGTCCTTCGGCTTTAAGGGAAACAGCTGCTGTGGAGGGTTGAACTTGGCTAGCCGCAATGGAGAGAAAGTCCTAGTATCCA
The DNA here is from genome assembly GCF_046119375.1 of Phyllobates terribilis. NCBI lineage: Eukaryota > Metazoa > Chordata > Amphibia > Anura > Dendrobatidae > Phyllobates > Phyllobates terribilis. The sequence goes on from NW_027362772.1 coordinate 120,577,994, forward strand.
AATGACAGTATCAGATTATCTAGGGTGTGCCAATGAAGCATTTCTAACATCATTACTTCATTTCCACCACACAACTGTGTTTAATCGAAGAGTTCTACAATTTATACTACTTGCACAAATACCTGACCCTTCTATTACCTTGGTGCAACAGAATTCTCATTTCATCTGCCCAGGCAATGTTTTTCCACTCTTCAGTGGTCCAATTTTTCAGCTTTTTTTCATCACTAGAATCTTGTCACTCTATTTTCTTTAGACAGCTATGGCACTTATCCAGTTCAAGACATCGCCATTTTACTTGGTTCTTTTCAAGGCATTTTTTCTGATTTAATCGGAAATGCGCTTTTAACTTCTCTAAAACCTTTTTCTCATTTGGATAGTCAAATAATTTTTGCCTCTTTTTTCCTGATACATGGGGATCGACAATTTTATTTATTTTTTTACTAATATCGGTGGAAAATATAAAGAAAATAAATAAAGTAGTATGTACATATAGTACACATATATATTTATATTGTGGATATAAAAATAGCTACTCTCCCCTGTTACAATGCCAGATTTTTGTTATTTAAAAAAATCAGACCAAGGAGAATCATTCAGAACTTTTTAAGTTCACCCATAATCTGTACTATTCAACTGCAAAACAAACTGAAATCTTTTCAGGCATTTCAACCATATTTAGTCTGTTTGGGTAAGAGTCTATCAGCATAGCACATCTAGAATTGGCAATCTTTTCCCACTTTTCCTTGCAGTTGTTCCAAATCTCTCAGATTGCAAGTGCATTTCTTGTGTACAGGGCAACTCCAGGTCACCACAGGCTTCCAAAGGAATTCAGGTCAGGGTTCTTGCTGGGCCATTTCAAAACTTTGATCTTTTTCTGGTGAAGCCATTCTTTTGTTAATTTAAATGTATGCTATGGACGTTGGCATGCTGATGGGTGAAATTTTTCTTACTCTTTAACTTTTTAACAAAGATCTGAAGGATTTGATGCAAAATTGACTTATATTTGGAACTGTTCATAATTTCCTCCACCTTGACTACAGCTTCAGTCAAGATTCTTTAAACAGACCCAAAGCATAATGCTGCCTCCACCATCTTCACTGTGGGTATGGTTTCTTTTGTTGATGCGCAGTGTTGGCTTTGTGCCAAACATACCTTTTGGAATCATGGCCAAAAAGTTCAAAATTGATCATCAGATGATAACATGTTTTTCAACATATTTTTGATTTGATATAGGATTTTGCTAAACACAGACATCTTGGATGTCTTCTTTTTAAGAAAAGGCTTCCATCTTCAGATAAGAAAAATATGGGAGATTGTATTTAAATGAAGCTCACAACCAGTATTTGGCAGAAATTCTTGCAGCTCCTTTAATGTTGCTGTAGGCCTCTTGTCATGTATAGTGGATGTCACAATGAGGGAAAAATGTCCAAGTAAAATACTCTTATTTATGTAACATAGAATCTGCTTGAAAAGAGTTAGTTGCTCAAAATACACCTATGTGCTACAGGCACTATTGATTAAGGGGTTGGTCCAGAAAAAAAATCCACCAATATCCATGTGGCTTCAAGTACTAGACACCGTAACCAACCACAAAGAGGCCGTTACTCGTATACTGGTGTTAATAAATGAAGTGCTGGTGGATTATTTTATTTTTCTGGATGAATTATTGTTTGGAAGGAAGACTGTACTATTTCACTTCAAATCCAGCAGAATCTAAAGGTGCCATTGTTGCCTAAAGTTGTATATTTCTGTAGGATGGTCTTGTTCACAGTTCATTTATGGGCTACTCATTTTTGCCCAGCATGGATTTGCTATGCTTTTCATTACTAATCTAGTACATATAGAATATCATATATAGCTTTTTGATTACTATTTGATAATATTGGCTTCCGGCTACTTCATTATATGACATACAGGTTCAAATCTATCTACATAACTTTTTTTAAAAGTTTTTTTATAATACTTTATTTTATCTAATGAGATGTTGGAATGTATATATTTTATAATGTATATATTGTATGTTGAATGTAAAATAAATATATGCATTTATATTTAAACTTCTGAGCTTTTCAGGTTATTCCGTGTTGATATAGGTTGTACTTTTAAAATAGTTGCTTTTACTATAACTTGTCTGTATAGTATAATGCGGTTTTCCACAACACATTTATGGCCATAAATAATTTTGGTCTGCTGGCACCCTGATGATCAGCTGATTAAAGGGGTGCTTCACTATTTAGATATTGATGACCTATCCTTAAAGGGGTTGTTCATTTTCAGGAAACTTTGTCCCAAACTAAGTGAAATACATAAAACAAACTCAGATGGTACTCACCCTCCCTATCTGGTAACAGTGTTTTGACTATAGTGATGATGCCACATAAATATCATATGTAACTGCTCTAGCCAGTCACTGAGCTCAATGCTAATGTTCTGAGGTTGATGGTACGTGATGCTGAGATCAGTGCAGGACCTGCTGAACTCATTGACTGGCTAGAGCAGTGATGTGCGCCGTTGACATGACATAACCACTCTAGCAAGTAAGTCAATGAGCTCAGTGGCTTGTTCACTGATCCTCGCATCACATGCCATTTACCTTAGTGCATAATCACTTAGATAAATGACTGCCTGCAGCAGTGCTGCTTTCTGTTTCTGTGACATCACCGCTACAGTCAAAACACCAGGAAAGGAGCAGCAGCATACTTGCTGAGTTTGCTATTTTATGTATTTTACACAGTTTGTGACTCACGTTCCTGAAAGTGTACAGCCCTTTTAATATAGGTCATCAATATCATATCAGAGGGGGCCTGACACATTGGTCACCTCATTAGTCAGCTATTCTCAGCTCCAGCAGCTCCATCAACTGATTAGTAGCCGCTGCCAGGTAATGCAGATTAGCTCCTATTTATTTGACCACTGCCATTTAAATAAAAGCTGATCTACAGTACCTGGCAGTGACCATTAAACGGTTGATGGAGCTATTCTGTTCAACTCCCCAACTGTTTGCATTCCACCTGTCTCCAAAGCTGAGAACAGCTAATTGATGTGGCTTGCTAGGTGTTCAGGACACGGGGGCGAAACATCTGAATGGGTCCCTAACCAGATAATCATGTTTACAAATATAGTGACTCACCCTAGTCGGGAGCAAAGGACAGCACTTCCCAAACTCCAGTCTACACGGACCCCCAAAAATATCATGTTTTCAGGATTTCTGATGCATCAATTTCTGCTGCCTTAATAATAATTCTTTTATCTGTGCAATGCTAAAGAAATCCTGATAACTTGATCTGATGGTGGCCATGATGACTGGAGTTTGAGAAACACTGCTATCAGGGAACCTCAGTAGATGACCATGCTGTTACTAAAAAATTGCTATACAAAGACCAAGACTAATATTCCTATATTCCTGCCATAGGATGACCATAAAGTGGTTAATACCATCCTGCAAAACATATAATATATTACAAAACAGCTATAGATATGAACTTACAGGTGACATTCTTTCTGATGGAGTTAATTTTTCCCATCTTTTCCATCAAGCCCAGACCGACACAACAACTTCTTCTTGCCATGACTCATCTGTAGAGTTTACAACAAAGACACATTTGACTGCTCACAGTTCCTGCAATATCGCCATCTATTCCCAGCCTGCACAAACTAATCATCCTACTGTCACCACAATATTGAGCCTCTGCTGCTGTTTTATTTGTCCCTGTTAGTGGCTCTGTTGTGTGGCACAAAATCATGCCCAAAATCATGCCCACTACTGTGCCCCTTACAAAGTAAAATTCTACCTTTATGGATGGTCACAATACCCTGAGTGACCCTATAATAATAATGCTTCTTAAGTGCCCACTAAACATATAATAATGATCCATGAGTTTCTACATGTATAGAGATATTGTCTCCCCATGTATAGCTCCCCTCACAGTTCTCCTTTACACAGTATGATGGATCCATCATGTACTCTACTGTACATAGTATGATGTCTCCACAGCTCCCCTATACATGGTATGATGCCCCCACAGCTCTTCTATGAAAAGCATAATTCCCCCACAACTCTCCAGAAGGGGGCTGAAAGCAAGTGTAACTAGAAGGAAGCCCCACATGACCGGGATGGGCCAGGAGGGTGTAATTTTAATCCCAATATCGGGATTGGTTATAAGCCTGGAGGGGCGGGCATTGGGAGAGGGGGGGGAGATATAATAAGGAAAAGTGCGGGAAAATGGTCAGTCCAGGAAGGAAGTCAGCGGGGAAAGTTGCTGAACTTAAAAAAAAACAAAACTGCCACTTTCCCATTGTTGGGTACACTTACCAGGACTATGGAGACCGTTGATTCCCTGATCACCAAGCTGAGGGAGGCTGCCAGATCCAGGCATGGAGGGTGGCTCGAGTCCCAGCTGTCGGGGTTGCTGGGGAACGCCGGGGCGGAAGAACCTCCGTCGGGATCTGGAAGAAGCGGCAGGAGGACGCGGCCCCCCCGAGAGGCTCTCCCCGGAGATGGCTAGCACGGGCAGCAGGCGCAGGCTGTGGAGCCCCTCAGGGGACCCTGCATCCGGTGAGCGGGCCGGCAGAACCCCCCGTCAGCGCGCCTGCCGCGGCAGGAATCCACCCAGCCGGACTGCGGGCTCCTCCAGCATCGGGTCGCGGTCCGCGACCGAAGTGCCCCACTCGGCTGTAGTGCGGCCTGCTACGGTGGTGCACCGCAATACTAGAGCCCGGGCTGCGCCGAAAGCAAGGCCCGCACTGCAGCCGCGTCACCTTCCGGTGGGCGGGGCCTTACCGGAAGTGCGTCAAACGTCACTTCCCGAACCGAAGTCATGTGACAGGGGCACTCAGGAAGCGAGAGGAGGGCGCCTGGACACGCCCCCCGCTGCAGGAGCCAGCGTTGATGCACGGCGCTGCTTGCCCACCAGGAATCGGAGCCCCAGAGCGGATGAGCGGACTAGAGGGACCACCAGCACGGCAGGCACACCTGGCGTTGTACCAGTCGGGGTGCCTGCCAGGGACATCAGCAGAAGGAGACAGCAGCCCAGGTGCATGGGCAGGCAGCAGCAATTCGGGGACCTGCTGCCTGGCTCGAGTCAGCAAATTCATGCCAGTGGAGCGGCGGGCAGCAGCACAGGGCTGCTTGGCAGTCACCCAAGGACCACCACAGATTGGGCTAGGGAGTCCGGGTCTGGAATTCGAGGAGTGACGCGGATGGCGGGGAGGACTGGAGCCGGGACCGGCGGGAGACGATTGGCGGGGACATCGGCACGTGCTCAGGTCCCCCCTGGTGACGAGGAGGCCAGGGGCGTGGGCCTTGAGCAGCAGCAGGAGTCTGGCGAATAGGAGTGTGGCGAGGATGAAAGCGAATCCAGGATTCATCAGGACTTGGGACGTTAGACTGGGGGGGACACAGCACCTGCGCAGCTTGGTGAGTATGCGTCCATGTATTGTTTGTCGCCCGCTGGGTCATTAGTGGATGGGGGAGGTGATAGGCAGTTGGCTGGGCCCAGCGGGGAAAATACTAGGGGAGGTCATGGGTCAGATGTAGTGGGTCTTAGGGACATTTTGTTTAGCATGTCGCAAATTTTGGCTAGAATAGACGGTGGTGGAGTTAATCAAGGAGGTTTGTTACCTGCGGCGGCGTGGGTACCTAGTCAACCGGTGTTGTCGCAGGTGGGGAGCGAGTCGGCCAGGTCGGCGGTGAATGCAGCCGGGACACCTTCTGGGGCATCGGTTTGCGTACAGAAAGAGAAGGACAAAGCGCATACCATAAAGCTGGATGATAGGGCAAAAGGGGAGGTATATGTGTGCTTTGAGGGGCCGTTGGGGGCACACTTAAAAAAAGAGGTAATGGAAAAAATTTGGCGGGATGACTATGTTGAAATTTTTTCCCTTCTTCCGCTGGAAAAGTTTAATCTGGATAATGGTAAAAAGGACGATAGTAAAAAAGAGGAAGAAGAGAAGCGTAGGTGGAGGTTGATTCCTCAGACGTTTGTTAATTGGTTACAGGCTTTTGCAATATTGGCTAGCGTTATTGGGGAAAGAGCTCCGGATAATTGCTCAGGTTTATTTTGCTACCTTGATTCTATTGGGGAGGCTCATCGTACTTATGGGGGTCAGGCGTGGTTACAATATGATGAGCAATTTAGGCAGAGGAAAGCTGTCCGCCCGGAGATCAGATGGGATCAAAAGGACATTGGGTTGTGGTTGAAGGTTATGGCCCCGGTGAGGTATGGGCAGCCCTTTCACGGGAGCAACAGTAGTGGGAATCAGTCAGCAGGACACGGGGGAAGTAGTCAAGGGGCACACAGCACAAAACAGGAAGCGGGAACTTGCTGGCAATTTAATGACGGCCAATGCAAGTTCGGGACCTCCTGTAAATTTAAACATGTGTGCTCCCATTGTAATGGAAGTTCGCACAGAGCATCAAAATGCTTTAAGAAGAGTAAGGGAAAGCCGACAGTGGGTACCGGTCAAAGGGGTGACTCCGGTGAGGGTTCACGCGATGGCCCCTTTCTAAGTAGGTATCCGGATCAGTTGAAGGCTAAGGTCATTGCGGATGGTTTTTTGGAAGGGTTTAGAATCCCTCCTCCTGATCATGAGGTCCCCTTTTCAGTTAAAAAATTGACGTCGGCTTCCCTTCATCCGGAAGTGGTTAGTGTGAAGTTGGCTAAGAAGGTGGAATTGGGCCGGATGGCTGGACCGTTTCAGGAATTGCCTAGTAGCAAGGTGATTATCTCGCCGTTGGGGGTTGTGCCCAAGAAAGAGCTGAATAAGTTTCGTTTAATTCAGCATTTGTCGTACCCGAAGGGGCTTTCGGTTAATGATGGTATTGCGCAGGAGTTGCATATACATCATTCGATGCGGCAGTGCATTGGGTACGGAGATACGGGCCAGGCTCGTTGCTAGCTAAGACTGATATCGAGTCAGCCTTTAGGTTGTTGCCAGTTCACCCGGATAGCATCCTGTTGTTAGGTTGTTTTTGGGAAGGGGAGTACTATGTGGATAGGTGTTTGCCAATGGGCTGTGTAATTTCGTGCTCTTTGTTTGAAACGTTTAGCTCCTTTTTGGAATGGGTAGTGAAGGACCTGGCTTCTGTTAAGTCGTTCATTCATTATTTGGATGACTTCTTGTTTATATGCCCCCCGCAATTGTTGTTGTGTAGGAATTTGTTAGGTACTATTGTAATGACCGGAGGTCCGAGAGAGATCCAGTGAGTCACAAACTGAGACAGAGACAGAAATAAACAACACTTTCTTTACTAAAACAGGGATTAGACTAAAATTCAGTATTGGATGAATCAGTCTCAGGTTTTGCCTGGGACACTGTCCCTACTAAATACACACAGTCAGCAAGAGCTGAAATCAATTTGCCAATCTCAAGGTTTCCAGCTTGTGTGAGTTATTCTAAAGATCTGGAACAATTTTACCTAAACACAGCAACAGTCTAGTGAGGGCGGTATATGGGGACCCCTGAGATGGCACACTGAGTACAATCCTATCACTATGAACAATAATAATGCATGAAACTATATCAATTGCTCTTATTATTAGGATATCCGGATATCTTAAAGTTATGGTACCGTTAAACTCGGATGCAGTCTATCACAGGCCTGTGAATCACGGTGGCTGCAGCTAGTCCCGGAAAACTTTGGCGCCAAAACAAAAACAAAGTTCACAAAACAGCAAAAATTCCTTGTCTTGTCGGCCGATGCCGAACCCACACGCCGGGGACTTTAGTCCTGTAGCCTCAGATTAAGGTCTGGGAAGATCTCTTCACAAAGTCTTGTCAATATCCTCTCAGTGGAAATAGCACCAGAAATCTTATTTCCTCCCGAAGTCTCTCACTCTTATACAGTACACCATCCACGTGCTCAGTCACAGAAATGGATTACTCAGTCTCTTCATCACTCGACACGTGACTCCCTCAGCACAAAGTCTATAATCCACTCAGCATGGACTTCCACAAAACTCCACAGAGCCACACAGCTTCCCCAGCTCAGCACTTGTCCTTAAACAGAGAAAGGGGTCAACAAACTCCACATAGAAGAGTGTAAAGACAGCGTCTTATTACAGCTCCTTCTCTCAGACTTCCTGTCTAGACTCCCACATCAGACGCTCTAAGAATACACAGAGTTTCTAGCCCTGCTCCTCCTCTGAGCCCAGCCAGGCAAAAGTCACAGGGTCCTAGTGCTCTCCTGCTGTTATCACATTTCACATTCTCACACTATGGTGTGGGTAGTGGAGCATTTTGGCGTGCCGTTAGCAGAAGAAAAAACGGAAGGACCTGGCACCATTTTAAGTTTGTTGGGCATTGTAATTGATACCGAAAGAATGGAGTGTCGGTTACCTGATGATAAATTGAGTTTGCTTAAGCAGGTGGTCGATAGGATCAGGAAGTTGTGCAAGGTGACCCTGAGGGAGCTACAGTCGCTGTTAGGGCGTTTGAATATTGCTTGCAGGATTATGCCAATGGGCAGAATATTTTGTCGCAGGTTGTCAGGAGCGACAGCAGGAGTGCGCGCGCCGCATAATTTTATCCGCTTAAATAAGGACCACAAGGAGGATCTAAAAGTTTGGAAACTGTTTTTGGAAAGTTATAACGGCAGGTCATTAATCCAGCAGGAGTTCTTGAACAGTTTTGATTGTGAGATATTTACGGATGCGGCAGGAGGTGTCGGTTACGGGGCCTACTGGAAAGGGCGGTGGAGCGTTGGCGAGTGTCCGAAGGTGTGGAAAGAGAGGGGTCTTACGAGGAACTTGGCATTTTTGGAATTGTTTCCTATTGTTGTTGCAGTTACTATTTGGGGAGAGTGTTTCGCCAACAGGAGAATTCGGTTTCACTGCGATAACATGGGAGTGGTGTCTGTCATCAACAGTTTGTCGGCCTCGTCTCCGCCTGTGATTAGGCTGCTGAGGGAACTAGTACTTTGTTGTCTTAAGCTGAACGCTTGGATTACAGCAGTCCATGTTCCAGGTGTACAAAATTCCATAGCAGATGCCTTGTCTCGTTTTCAGTGGGATCGTTTTCGGACGCTAGCTCCAGAGGCAGAGGACGTGGGACAGGAATGCCCTTCGCGTTTGTGGCAGCTGGTTATGGAAGAGCGGGACGATTAATACGGGAGTCCATCACAAGGCAGACCTGGGCATCATACGAGGCATCGTGGCGAGTATGGCAAAGTTGGATTATGCAGTGGGGTGTGATGGAGAGTGATAGAGATAGAGAGATGGCGGTGTTGTTTCTCGTGGGAAGGGCAGCGGAGAGCGGATGGTCGGTTACAAAAGTTGGCAAGTTTGTTGCAGGTTTAGCGTTTGGTTTTAAATTGCAGGGGATAAAGGATGTTACGAAGTCCTTTTTAGTGAAGCAAGTTCTCAAGGGCTTTAGGAGAGGAGGTAAAGTCTTGGATAAACGGAGGCCGGTAACCTTTAGTATTTTGGAACGTTTGGGTTTTGTATTGGATGAGATTTGTTGTTCGTTTTTTGAAGCCACATTGTTTAGATTGGCTTTTTCATTGGCGTTTTTTGGTGCGCTAAGAGTAGGTGAATTGGTGGCGCCAAGCAGGAATAAGGTTGGGGGTTTGTTTGCTGAGGATATGAGTGGTCGAGATGGGGGTATTGAATTTTGGATTAGGTGGGGAAAGACGGATCAATTGGGCAGAGGTAAACGAGTAATATTGGGTTAGGTTAATGGATCTTTTCGTTGTCCTAAGAGATGTTTATTGGCTTATTGGCAGGTTTGGCCTGGGCGGAAGGGCCCATTATTGTGTCATGAAAATGGAGACTTTTTGTCACGTTTTCAATTCATAGCGGTGTTAAAAAGGGGATTGCTGAGCTGGGTCTTAGCCCTGAGGTATATGGGTCACATTCATTCAGAATTGGTGTGGCACCAGAAGCGGATGGCTTGGGGTTAGGCAAGGATGTGATAAAACGTATTGGGAGGTGGAGTTCTGATCATTACCTGTCTTATGTAAGGCATTAGGTATGCGGTCTTAGGTAACTTGCCTTTTGAGATTCGTATACCTTTTGGTTGTCTTGTTGCTGGTGGCGTCCCATTGTTAGTTTTGATGCTAGGACACTCTTTCGTCCATTGGGGGGCGCTGAGGGCGGTCGAGAGGCCGGACGGTAGGCAATTGGGTTTTAGCAGGGAGCAAGCGGTGGTTCGATGGTTGGGTTTTCGAGGGATGGTTTGGAGAAGAGTGCTGCCAGAATTCCTTAAAGCAGCTCGTTTGGATCGGGCGCTGGATATTTTTGTGGTGCATATGGGGGGGAATGATTTGGAGGGCTCGGCCGGTTAGGGAATTGATGAGGGACATTCGAATTGATCTGTTAAGGTATGGACATCTTTTCCTGAGGTGTTGACAGTGTGGTCTGACATTGTGCCCAGAAAAAAATGGAGGGAGGCCAGATCATTGAAGGGAATTAATAGGGCATGTATAAAGTTGAACAGAGCTATATTAGCTTTTGTTACCAGGAACGGGGGAGTAAGCGTGCGGCATCTTGATCTGGAAGCGGGAGTTGGAGATTTTTGGGAAAAGGACGGCATACATTTGAATGATATTGGCATTGATTTATGGGCATTGGCCACACAGGAGGGGATCGAAAGGGCTTTTGCGGTGTTGGGGCGCTCACGAGCCTGAGGTGGTCAGGGCTGTTCGTTGGTGGCGGGGGGTGGGGTTCTTGGAGTTGGCACAGAAGTGTCGGTGGAAAGAATATTGGATAATCACAGGCAGTGCCTTGATTAACCAGGGTGATCTGGCATTTGGTTTTGGGCTCTGGACGGGGTTTTACCCTGGGAGCTTTTGGTGCCCTTGAGCTGGTGATGGACGGCTGAGGGTAATATGGTGGTTCGAGTTCGGTTTAATTTATGCCAGATCTAATTTTAACTCCAAGAACCCTCCCTGCTTATTTATTTTATAACACTGTTAATATGTTAATGTTGTTTGTTAATAAAATGGCCGCTGTGGCCAAATTTATCCAAAGAAATACAGGTGCAGTGTTTTTATTTGGTGGGGGAAAGGTGAGTGCTGGAAGATGGGGGGCATGTTGAACCATGGAACCCGGGTTGGCAGTACACGGTCATGTACACAGTATGATGTCTCTACAGCTTTCCTATATAATGGCTCCACAGCTTCCTTTCACACAGCATGATGCCCTCACAGCTCCCTATACACAGGGATGGCCCACAAACCTTCATATACATAGTATAATGCTCCAACACTGTATGATGGCCCCAACTGGAGTCAACTACAAGTAAAATGCCCACAAAGCATCCTATACACAGTTTAAAGCCCCAACAGTAGTCCTAACACAGTATTATGCCCACAAAGGCTCCCTACTTACAGAGTAATGCTCCCAAAGCACCTTATACACAGAACAAAGCCCCCCACAGCTTCTGATACACAGTATGATGCCCCCAAACTGGAATATAGCTCCACAATGCCTTTGCAAGTAATATTAAAATAAAGAAAATCATTTGCTACCCTGGATGGCATCACGGCAGGGCATACAACACATCCCACCCTGATGATGTCATCACGTCACTCTGCCCCTGCTTCGGACGCATCCAGTGCATCACCCTGCTTTACTCTGATGTTCTGAAGGTCACTTTAGATCGGTGAGTGATAGAACTCTACTGCAGAGCCTAACTATATCTGCGTGCCTTTAGTTTTTATCCAGACAGGGTAAGAAGACAGCTTCTGTATATGAGGGCATATGGATTTTATTAAGTTAAAAGCCACGTACTGTAAATGACATTCATATAACTCCATGTTTAGAAGAAACAATTATTGAACGTATATGTTCATATATACACGTCTTTCATAAAAACATGTCAGATGACTTGTACAGTCGCACCAAGTTGTCAAATGTAGAGTTGCCTGCAATAAATTATTATTAATGTATAAGATATTAAAGTCTTGCTTTTGAATGTAGGAAGCTGGCTGCTGGTTCATTAATCCAATTTGTGGTCTGAAATGGAGGAATGTCCTGAACTATTTTCTGGGGGTCCTTGGCAGCTCTGCAAACGGAGCAGTTTTCTGTATCTTGTCTTCCTCCACAGACTTTACCTGACAAACCACTTATCATTTTGCAACCCTGTGATGGACTTTTTTCACAGTCTCTCTAATATCTTTTTTATATTTATGAGATGCATGACTATGGGGCGAGTCAGACCATGGATACTCTGTGGCCTTGTGAATTGTGAGGTACCATTACTTAATACACTGTTTTCCTGAAATCACCAGCTATATTAGCATGTCATAACATATTTCACTAAAGATATGTAATATCTAAACCATTTTTTAATGTATCAGTCTGTGATTGCTTCAACGATACAACAGGTAAGAGATCACTATGGTAAAGGTATATTATTATTATTTATTATTATTATAGCGCCATTTATTCCTTGGCGCTTTACATGTGAAGTATTCATTTGTATAATACCTAGTTTATCTAATTTAATGATAGAGGCCTAGCATGTGATGCCTCCCATTTTATAGACCTGTCTGTATAAGGCTGGTTTCATACAATCTTTTTTTTCTCATATGTAAAAAACAGCCCCTGTTTTTTTCAGTGTTCTGGATCCATTTTTGGTCCATGTTAGTTTTTCAATCCTTGTTGCATTAGTTTTCTCGAGAGAAAAAAATTGTAGCTTTTCCTTCCCATTAAGTAGTAAAATACAGACAGCACACAAATAACACCCGAGTGCTATCTGTTTTTTTTTGCCATTGACTTGCATTAGTGAGTTTGAGCCATAACAAGGATCAATGTAGAACATGTCTCCAATTTTTCTTTTCAGACAGTTGGTCCACAAAAAAACAGAAATGCAAAAAGTCCCATTCATTGCAACAGGTCCGTGAAATAAATAAATAATTTGTTAAACAGGCCTAAATTGTATTTATTTAAGAAGTGGGTATGGTTTAGCAAGAGGTAAGGCTAGACCTGCCTATAGGTGGCCCTGCAACAGCTCTGCTGCTATATTTACCATGCAGTTATTAGGTGGTAACTTCACTACAGATGTTACTGATCCGTAAGTGTTGTGTATATACTGACTCCTCCCTGTGCCAGTCATTACACTTGTTGCCCTTTCCCTACAGAATACAATATAAACTCATTGCTATCACTCACAAAGTGCTCCACAGTTTTGTACCGCCCTATATTTCCTCCCTCATCTGTATTACCCTACCCATGCTCTCCATTCTGCAACTGAATACTTTTCTGGAATGCACTACCGCAGACAATCCAATTAATACCTTGGCCCCACATTTTTAAGTGTAATTTAAAAACACATCCCTTTAGACAGACCTATCACTTTCACTAATCAAACTCTTTCCTTTTCCCCGTTCCTAAATCTTACTCAGAATCTGGTTCCTCTTATTTATTTGTATCCACATCCTCCATGTACCCATTAGCACTTGGCGACTGTGCTTAGACAGATCGTGGCTGATGACTGGCTCATGTAGCTTTGTATTATAACCCCTGCTTATTATAATGATGGCTGGATTGTACATGACAAGCACGTTCTACATATTGTGTCCCCCTATTTCCTTATAGATTGTATCTTGTGAGCAGAGCCCTCACTCCTCCTGATACTGTTGGACTGTGTGTTACTCTGTAATGTCTTTACTGTTTGCACATGACCTGTTACGGTCAATGTGGTTTCCTACCTGATGGCTTCCCTATTCCCAACATACCCCGGGATCCCATGATCCCGTCCCTGAAATAAAGACGCTACAACCTGTTATTCGTTGGATAAATTTGGCCACAGCGGCCTTTATTAACAAACATCAAATAACAAACAAAATAACATATATATATATATATATATATATATATATATATATATATATATATATATATATATATATATAAATATAAATATGGAGGGAGGGTTCTTGGAGCTAATATATCTGGCTTTAAATTAACTATAAAAATCAACCGCCATGTTACCCTCAGCCGTTCAGCACCAGCTCGAGGACACCAAAACTTCCATATTCCGTGAAAGACCAACCAACTAAATGCTCCCGAGGTAAAACCCCATCCAGAGCCCAGAACCGACTGCCAGATCACCCGCCACTCAATTTAAATGACCTGGAATTTTCCCAATTCCTTCCACCGACAATTCGGTACCAACTCTAAGAACCCCACCCCCCGCCAACCACGAACAGCCCTGAAACCTTAGGCTCGTGAGTGCCCCAAAGCCACCAACGCCCTTTCAATTCCCTCCTGTATTGCAAGGGCCCAAAGATCGATACCGATATCATTGAGATGAACACCGTCCTTCAATCAAAAATTACCAACCCCCGATTCCAACTCAAAGTGCCTAACACTTATGCCACCATTCCTTGACACAAAACTGGATACGGCCCTATTTAATTTCACTCTCGCTCTATTTATACCTTTTTCCGATCTGACTGCCCGCCATTTCTTCCTGGGCACTATATCCAACCAAACCATCAGAACCCCTGGGAACGAAGTCCTCAATCTCAAAAAATCAAAATGGATATCCCGAATTAACTCTCTCACGGGCCTTGCCCCCAAATTGTTCCCTCCCAAATGCACAACCAGAATATCCGGTGTTCTGTCCAATCTTGCCGCTTTATGAAATTCCGACAAAAACCGGCTCCATACCATTCCCCTAAAACCTAGCCACCTTATAACCACTTGTACCCTCGGAAAGCCCAATTGTCTACCGTCACACCTCATGTCAGCACGCAGCGCCCCCCAATGCATATACGAATGTCCGAAAATCCAAGCTAACAAAGGAACGCCACCTAAAAGAATAATAAACAAGCATATTCAACAACTATTCAACAACTCACAAATGAACAAAGTCGTGGGGTATTTAACGGCGAACGTACGTCAAATAACGGTCCGAACTCCATCTTCCAATCCGCTTTATCACCCCAGCCCCCAAACCGTGCCTATCAGCCTCAGACGCTGCGTCAATCCTAAAGGAATGCGAACCATAAACACCTGGGCTAATGCCCAACTCCTGCACCCCCTTTTTTAGGACCGCTATAAGCTGGAAACGGGAAAGAAATGACCCGTCGCAATGACGTAACAGTGGGCTGGATCTACCTAACCACACTTGCCAATAAACCTCCAATCACCTTCTTGGACACATCAAAGCCCCGTCCACTCTACCTAAAACGACGCGCTTACCTCTACCCAACTGATCAGTTTTTGAGCATCTAATCCAAAAATCGATACCCCAGCCCCAGCAACTCATGTCTTCGGCTAATAAACCTCCCTCCCTATTTCTGCTGGGGGCGACCAACTCGCCTACTCTCATCGCCCCGAAAAAAGCTAAAGAAAAAGCTAACTTAAACAGAGCCGCCTCAAAAGTAGAACAACAAATCCTTTCCCAAACCAGACCTAACCTTTCCAACATACTAAACGTGACTGGCCTACGCTTATCTAAGTTCTTGCTACCTACTTGCTTTTGAAAACCTCTAAGCGCCTGCTTGACCAAAAAGGATTTAGAAACATTAGTCAAACCCTGCAACTTGAAACCGAATGCAAGCCCAGCAACAAATTTACTAATTCTAGATGCCGACCACCCTAAGTCTGCAGCCTTACCAACCAAAAACAAGACCGCCAACGTCCTATCTTTGTCACTCTCTATTGCCCCCCAGTGCGACACCCAGCTTTGCCATACTCTCCACGATGCCTCGTAAGCAGACCAACTTGAACTCGCCACTGACTCCTGGATCAATCTTCCATCTCGTCCGTAATCAGCTGCCACAACTGCAAAGGGCATTCCACTCCTGCGACTTCTGCCTCTGGTGCCAGTGCACGGAAACGCTCCCACTGGAAACGAGACAAAGCATCCGCTATAGAATTTTGGACACCCGGCACATGTACCACCGAATTCCATGGATTCAACTCCAAACACCAGAGTACCAGTTCCCTGACCAGCTTAATAACCGGAGGAGACGAGGCCGACAAGCTGTTAATCACCGCCACCACACCCATATTATCACAGTGGAACCTAACTCTCCAATTCAAAAAGAAATCACCCCAAATCGAGACTGCAACTAAAATTGGGAATAATTCCAACAGAGCGAGATTCTTTGTAAGACCCCTCTCTTTCCATGAATCAGGCCTTTTACCAGGGCTGGCTCCAGGTTTTTCTGGGCCCCGGACGAAAGAGTCTCAGTGGGCCCTTTTAACACATACATGATTCATGATGCACAGATACGGCGGAGAAATATATATATATATATATATATATATATTTATTTATTACACATGGCCCAGCCTGCCCCCTCATCCTTCACATACGCAGACATATGCGCGCGCACACACGGTACGCAGACATATGCGCGCGCACACACGGTACGCAGACACACGCACGCACACACGGTACGCACACGCGTGCGCACACACGGTACGCAGACATATGCGTGCGCACACACGGTACGCAGACATATGCGTGCGCACACACGGTACGCAGACATATGCGTGCGCACAAACGGTACGCAGACATATGCGTGCGCACACACGGTACGCTGACATATGTACACATACAGACATACACATAGATGAAACAGACAAATATATATACACAGTCATATACACTGACATTCACATACATGCACTCACACAGATCCATTACTAATATTTTTAATATGGGGATTGGGGAAGCCTCACTCACCTGTCCCCAGTCCAGTGTCCTGTCCAACAGCTCCTCGGGTATGGGGCAGTGAAGGGCCCCTGGCGTGTCACAGACTTCATGGCCCTGGAACATCAGAGGGGCCCACTTGCGGTCGGGTCCGGGCCCCTCCCGCCCATCTGTGCAGGACCTCCGCTCCGACGGTGTTTGATTGCCGGCACTTCCCCCAGACATGGCTGCGCGCTGTGCGACTGTGTCTGCTAGTAATGACGCGGCAGGAGCGACACACAAGCACAATTAAAGGTGCAGTGCCGTCGACCCTGCCGTGTCATTACTAGCAGACACAGCCGGACAGCGCGCGGCCGTGTCTAGGGGAGTGCCGGCAATCAAGCAGCGCCTGCGTCCCTGAACAGGTGCCGAGGAAGCGGCCAGGGCCCCGACAGTGAGTGGGCGGGTGGGTGTGTGGGCCCGGCCCCGACAGTGAGTGGGCGGGTGGGTGTGTGGGCCCGGCCCCGACATTGAGTGGGTGGGTGGGTGTGTGGGCTCGGCCCCGACAGTGAGTGGGCGGGTGGGTGTGTGGGCCCGGCCCCGACAGTGAGTGGGCGGGTGGGTGTGTGAGCCGGGCCCCGACAGTGAGTGGGCGGGTGGGTGTGTGAGCCGGGCCCCGACAGTGAGTGGGCGGGCGGGTGTGTGGGCCCGGCCCCGACAGTGAGTGGGCGGGTGGGTGTGTGGGCCCGGCCCCGACAGTGAGTGGGCGGGTGGGTGTGTGGGCCTGGGCCCCGACAGTGAGTGGGCGGCTGGGCCCCTCTGATTTTCCAGGGCCCCGGCACTTGCCCGGGTATGCCGGGTGCTGACGCCGGCCCTGCCTTTTACCCACGCTCCACTTTCCCTTACAGAAAGCTCCATAGCCAGCACCGCCTGCCACGTCCGTGTAAATCTTGCAATCAAAGCTGTTCAAAAACTCCTGCTGAATCAACGACCTGCCGTTGTAATTGTTCAAAAAACGCTTCCACACCAACAAATCCTCTCTGTGCTCTCTATTCAAACGAATAAAGTGATGCGATGCCCGCACTCCCGCAGTTGCCCTTGACAACCTACGACAAAATATTCTGCCCATAGGCATGATCCTACAAGCAAAGTTCAATCTCCCTAGCAGCGACTGGAGCTCCTTCAATGTCACCTTACACAATTTACCAATTCGCTCGACCTCCTGCCTGAGTAACAACAATTTAACCTTGGGCAATCGACACTCCATGCGTTCCGTATCAATCAATATTCCCAAAAAACTCAATACAGTGCAAGGACTTTTGGTTTTCTCTTTAGCTAAAGGGACCCAAAACATTCCGCAACCCACACCATGACTGATAACAAATTACCACAGACAAACGAATCTGGGGGACCTATGAACAAAAAATCATCCAGGTAGTGGATAACGGACTGCACACCTGCAACATCCCTGACCACCCATTCCAGAAAAGTACTGAAAGTTTCAAACAATGAACATGAAATAGAACAACCCACAGGCAAACACCTATCCAGGTAATAACCTTTGTTCCAAAAACAACCCAAAAGCGGAATGCTAGCCGGGTGAACCGGAAGTAGCCTAAAAGCTGATTCAATGTCAGTTTTCGCTAACAATGACCCAGGCCCGTACCGACGAACCCATGACACAGCCGCATCAAATGATGTATATTCAACCGAACATAATTCCGGCGCTATACCGTCATTAACCGAACAACCTTTCGGGTACGACAAATGCTGGATCAGGCGAAATTTGTTCGGCTCCTTCTTAGGCACTGCCCCAAAGGAGAAATGATCACACCTTCAAACGGTAGACTATCAAAAGGCCCCGCCATATGACCTAACTCCTCTTCCTTTGCCAACTTAACACCGACAACCTCTGGATGCAACAAAGCAGACCTCAAATTCTTAACAGAAAAAGGAACCGTATGGTCAGGAAGCGGGATCCTGAAACCTTCCAAAAAAACATCATTAATTATCCTGGCCTTCGATTGATCAGGATATCTACTTAGAAAGGGGGCCATCCCTAGCAGATTCACTGGAGTCACCCCCTTGACCGGTACCCACAGCAATCCTTCCTTTTCCTTTTTTGAAGCATTTTGCTGCCCCATGGGAGCTCCTGTTGCAATGGGAACAAACGTGCTTGAACGTTCCGATATTTGCACTGGCCAGCACGTTCCCGACTTCTCTTTTCCTCCCTGTGCTCCCTGACTACCTCCGCCCAGTCCCGACGATTGACTCCCGCTTCCTCCACTCCCGTGAAAGGACTGCCCGTATCTAGCAGGGGCCATCACTTTTAACCAAAGGCCAATATCTTTCTGGTCCCACTTAATCTCAGGCCGCACCGCCTTCCTCTGCCTGAATTGCTTGTCATACCTCAGCCATGTCTGACCCCCGTTTGTACGATGTGCTTCCCAAATCGTATCTAAGTAACAGAATAAACCAGACCAATTTTCAGGAAAATTTTCCCCAATGACACAGGCCAATATAGCAAATGCTTGAAGCCAATTTGCAAAAGTCTGAGGGATCAAGCGCCACCTGTGCTTCTCCTCTTCCTTTTTGCTATCATCCTTCCACCCATTGTCTAAATTAAACTTCTCCAGGGGAAGGAGGGAGCAAATTTAGACATATTCATCACGCCAAATTTTCTCCTTCACCTCTTTTTTTAAATGTACCCCCAGTGGCCCCTCGAAACACACATACACCTCACCCTTTGCCCTATCATCCAGCTTCACCGTATCGCCCTTGTCCTTTTCCGTCTGAACCGATACTGAAACGCCTGTAGATGCTACCTCTGTGCCCGCCGCAGACCCTACCATAACGCAACTGGGTTGCAGCAACACCTCCTGGCCTGGCAACGAGGCTCCTATGGGGGATGACCTTGACCCACCTGCTGCCCCGCTCTCCATTCCCTAATCCCCGATACCTCTGCACCCCTGGGACCACCTAAACTCCTCCCCCCTGGCCCTACAGACTGACCGCTACCTCCCCCTAGCAAAACAGCCCCTGCGGGCAACAAACAAGACATAGAATCATACTCACGTAGCTGCGCAGGTGCTGTGTCCCCTCCAGCCAGAATTCCTGAGTCCTGACGATCACATCTTCCGTCACGGTCACCGCTGGAATCGGATCCTTCTGTGCCCGTTCGCCGCTTAAGGCCCTCGCCCCTGGCCTCCACGTCACCAGGGGGGACATGAACGGTCATGGATGCTGCCGACTGTCTTCTCCTCAACGACCGACTCCCGCCAGACAATCTTGCACTCCTGGATGCTGCTCTGGGCCTCCTCTGGCTACCAGACCCAGATGCATTGGCCTTGTCCGTGCTGCCAGAATGGACGCTGCCAGGCAGCGCTGTGTCGCTGCCCGCTGCTCCTTCCCTTCCGCATCGTCCATATGAGCCAGGCAGCAGTGGATCCCTGGACTGCTGCCTGCCCGCAGATGCTTGCCTCCCTGGTGTCTTAGCGGTCCTCCCAGCAGGCACCATGACAGGGGCATCGCCAGTGGCGCCTGCCGTTTCCTGCGCTGCTCCCCTGATCATCCTGGGCCCTCTCCCATCATTATGGCCCCCACCACTGGTAGCAGCTGGCCTGTGCGGACCAGCTGCAGTGCGCTCAGCCGGGGCCCGGACCTCCAGCTCCAGCGACGCCGTTCCCGCAGGCCGCACATCCGGTGCGGCCCTCACTTCTGGCGCGGCCCTGACTTCCGGTGCGGGCCACGCTCCACTCCGTGGAGCGCCAACATGCCAGCTGGATGGATTCTTGCCGGGGTGAGCGCGGCGGGCAGGGACCATACCATCTTGCTCTCCTCCCGTAGGGTCCACGGAGGGGCTCCGGAGCCTGCGCCTGTTGCGCGTGGATACCACCGGTGACAGTCTCTCCGGGGGCCGGGTCCTCCTGCTCCTTCTCACAGTTCTGGACGGCGCCTCCATATTTTCGGCTGTTCCCAGCAAAGCAGACAACTGGGCCTCCAGCCATCCCCTTCTCCATGACCGGGCAACGTCTCTGAGCTGGCCCACCAGGGATTCGACGGACGCCATCTCTGGTAAATCACTCTGCTGCTCCTCAGGGAATGGCGGTTTTCCCGCACTTTTCCCTATATATATACCTCTCCCACTACCCGCCCCCAACTTCCCATTATCCAATCCCCCAGACCCCTTTATTCAAAAAGGGGGGGGGGTGAAACCTCAAGGTCAATCCCGTCATGGGTGACTTCCCACTAGCTGTGCTGTCTCCAGCCCCCTTCTTTTCCATGCTTAATTGTAAAGTGCTGCAGAATATGTTGGCGTTAGATAATAATAATACAAAAATTTTTTGTTATTATTATATTTCAACAGTGCTGTTTTAGGCAAAAACACAGAGATCTTTCAGAGTAAGAATAAGTTCCCAGAATGAGTATTTGGTGAATTTTTGATGCTGCATACAGTTCCAGTAAAGTCCATGTGATTTTTATAAATCTCCTGCCCATTGTGCTTTTCTTTATGAAGTGTAAGATAACTTGCGGTACAGTTTCGAAATCCACATGTCTATTTCTGTTGCAGAAAGTATGAGATTAAGTGGCTGTGGACTTTAATGAAATGAGGAAAACCCGCATATAAGAGAACGCTTATGCATTTTATGTTCATTTCCGCATCTAAGGCACAGTAAAAACGCATGTAATTTGCATACTTTATTTATAAAGTTTTATCAAAGCCAAGTAACAGGAAGTGTCCAAAACAAAGCAGTTTTATTTATCACATGACATTCCAAAAGGAGACACAAACTGCAAGAGAAAAATGCGATAACAATGTACTGAACAATGCACGAAAAACACAAGGAATCTAAGTTATCGTATTGGTGCAAAAATGGCTCTAGAAAATCTGCAACCTCAAAATTGTACCAAATACTTATTGTGAGAACTTTGCCTAACCATCGAAAATAGTCCATGCTGGAATCCCACAACCCAGAAGTTCGTACTGGACTTTTGCTAGGCCGTCGCATCATTTAGGTTGATATTAGGGACCGACTTTTGCATATTTTAATCCCTTATATTTAGGAAAATAACCTGCATGCAGCTATCCACTGATTTCTTAAATAAAAAGAGCAGCTGTATACACGTTATAGTATATAGGTCCACCAGGACCTGCAACGTCTGCTTCTGTCACAACGCGCCACAGCATTCATTCAACGGGTGGTGATGGTGATGGAAGAGACGTCAGAAAGTGAAGTTATGGATGGCACAGAGTCTGTCCAGCCACTAAGCTTAGGGTGGTTGGGACCTGTAGTACAGACCAGTCTGGCAGTATAGGTGTGCTCGCTGTCCAGCTGGAGTAATCATCTCCCTGCTTCAGCCTATTGAAAAGCACCACACCCAGCGAGCTTTAGTATTGTGTGGTGCTTCCCAATAGGCTGAAGCAGGGAGCGGTTTACTCCAGCTGGACAGTACACACACCCATACTGCCAGACTGGACTGTACTACAGGTCCCAAGCACCCTAAGCTTAGTGGCTGGACAGAGCCGACACCGCCCAGAACTTCACTTTCCGATGTTTGCCCCATTACCAGCGCCGCCCATTGAATGAATATTACGGCACCTAGTGACAGAGGCAGACATCACAGGAGCAGGTCCTGGTGACAAGTACTAGTCATGAGTAAGTATTCCTGTGTAAATTATATGTACAATATCTTATTGGATATGCCTCAATAACGGAAATCGAGGCATATCCAGAAGTCTTAGAGAAGTCTTGTAAACACTAGTGAAATTTCACCTTAACCCGCAAGTTTAAAGAACGTTTTTTTTTTACATATTGGAAGAACAGTTGTTAAATTTTTTGATAAATTAAATATAGAGTGCATAATGTAAAGCAAACTGCAAATCTGTTGGAAATTAATCAGATTTTTTTTCAAAATGTGTGATGTTCTCATATTGGCTCATTTATTTTTATTAGATACTAATTCTTTATCTGATAGCATGCAGTAATTTTATGTTATAGTAATAATTGATTCCAACATGTAAGTATTCTAAATCCAAGAAAATGGCAGTCCTTCAGCCCTTGACTCTTAAGTGCTCATTCAGACATGTGTAAGGGGAGATACATGCTTTAAATGTGAAAGGGGTATTCATGCCAACACTGAGTGAACCAACCTGTGTTGCTTGATGTTTCCCCTCTATGTAAGTCTGCCTTGTTTCGTTTGATATGCAAATGCATTTAGTGGAGCACCAAAAAAAGCTGTTTGCAGTCTCAGTTGAACATTTAGGCCATGGCCGCACTCTCAGTATTCGGTCAGTATTTTTTTTCAGGAGTGGGAGCCAAAACCAGGAGTGGGTGATAAATGCCGAATTGGTGCTCTTGTTTCTATTATACCTTTTCTCTTATTGTTCCTCACCTGGTTTTGGCTCCCACTCCTGAGAAAAAATACTGACCGAATACTGACCAAATACTGATAGTGGGGCTGTGGCCTTAGGCCTCAAATTGAGGGGGCAGTTGTGTGTGAGGATGATAGTTGAAAACAGGGAATATCGAGTTGTGGACACCTGCCTAGGGTGAACCTGATGAGAGAGCTTGTTACAGTTGGTACACAGATTCATGGCACTGATATACCCTACTGTCAAGAATAGGAAATGTGATTAAAGGTTGTGTTCATCAGTGGTCTCACTGCCAAATCTTGTAAACAAAGGTATTATGGTTGTCGTGCCTAGGGAAGATAAGTGAAAACTGTCAATTAAAATAAAAATTGTTGTATTATTTTGACCTCTGTCTGAAATTGTTCTCATATGCAAAAAATCTGATCAAATTGTATCAATGTTTTAGAACATACTTTCCTCAGTATTTGGTTCGTATTTTACCATAGAATTCTATAATTTTTTTTGTGCACAAGACGTATTTTGAAAACCGGACAGTAAAATGATGGAAGCCGGGTGGTGTCCAGTTTTTTCATGGGCATGTAGAGCTGCATTGGTGAATTTGATCCGTAACTCAGATTAATATTGAACAAGTCTCCATCTGTTGGTGTGAACCACCAGGTCCACAAAAAAGTACATGTAAGCAGCCCCATAAACCATAATGGGTATGAGTTCTATCTGTGAAAAATATGGATATGACTCTTATATGAAATATTGACGTCTGAATGAGCCCTAAGTTGGGAGTTTCATCATTATACAGCAGCTGTATGTTACTTTATTTTGCATTCAGCATTGAGCGCAGCATGTAAATTGAGGAAATTCAATCATATGAAATAAAATGTTTCTGTGCCTATTTTTTTATAACCTGTCACTATCAATATTGAGATGGATATGGATATGAAGGAGAAATTAAATAGGTGCTATGGAAAGACATCCAAGATGGTCAGGTATTTCAAGCTACAACCCATCCTGATGAGCAGCCATGTGAAAAAGTATAGCTTATCTGCTCATTCATCCTGACAAGTTTCCAACAGGACATAGGCCAGGAGAAATAAAAAGTTGCTCCGCTGAGTGAACCTCCCTGCTCTGCTGTTTACAGCTTGTAGCAGAGCATGAAGACGAAGCAGGATTATTTCTTGCTAGTTTATGTCCCATTGTAAACCAATCAGGCTAAGTGAGCAGGTATGCCATGATTGTTCTTAATGCTGCTCAACCTAACACTCGAGACACATGTCTCAATCAACGTTTCTTCAGGCAGCAACTTATCCTAATGCAAGACTAAAACTGATTGCAGCCTGAAACAGGTGACTGCAACAATTCTGGATTATTTCTCGGAGAACCCCTTCAAGGAGAAATTATTTTATTTCATATTTATGTATTTGAAACAAAACTGCAGGGTCCTTACATGTTATTGTAGCACCCTGAGGATTCGGCTGCTACAGGGGTATTGCACCTCAACCCAGAGGTGTGATATTCCACTCCCGGGTAAGGATGGAGTGTGGAACTGAGCTCGGTAGGCTGCATGCACTACATACATCCCATTTCCGAGGAACAGACCAACGGTACTCCCACTTAGAAATGTGCAGGTACGACCGAGTCTGTTCCTGGCTGGAGTGGGAGGGGGGTGGTACATCCCATGTAGTGTAGGGGCAGATAGGGGGAGCAGTCTGGGTAGTGATAGGAGCTCATTGGGTGCTGGTCACCTGAGCTCACACATAGAGGGATATATAAGGTGGGCACCAACTAGAATCAGGGTCAGATGCAGAGAACAAGTCAGTTGGAGACAGCAAGACAGCTGCAGAGGAGCAGACAGCAAGCAGAGAGGAAGTCAGCCTGCAGCAAGGGAGAAGAGAGACCCTGAGTGAGAGAGGAGCAGAGAAGGAGTACCCAGAGGGGAGAACAGAGAGGACCCAAGAACCCAAATTAGAGCACCGGGTGAGGAGTCAGCAAAAGGGTACCGGAACCCAAACTGGTGGGGGTAAAAACAATCCCCAGCCAGAGACCGGAGGCCGTGGGCAGCATCTGCCACGGCCACCCACCACATTCACCCCGAAGGCACACCACATGAAGGGTCAGGGAACCCAAGGCCAAGGGTGTCCCAACAGAAGGCCCGAGGGAGCTGGACCTAGGTGGATCACTGGTGGGGACGGCTGAAGAAAGGACAGAGGGAGAGCTCAGGGCCACGCTCCGGACTTGTTTGGGGGTTGGCTGGATCCAGGACCTGGTGGACGCAGCACGGCTCGGGTGGTCACTAGCAGCTGGAGTGACCAGTACAACATCTGCAGTAAGTAAACACCCTTAACTGCACTACCCGACTCTGTCTTCATTGCCGTCTGCACTGCACCACCACAACCCCCATCCTCTGCACCTGTCCCCCCTGAGGCTATACCCCTCCCGTTGGGGGTTATCTCATCAAGCTGCGCACCCACTATCAGCCTCAGCGGACCCTGCTGCAGCGGCGGCCACAGTGACCGCATCACAACGGGTGGCGTAGTCGACACAAAAGAACTCTTAATAACATCTGTAGGACTGCCACATAACACTGAGCTTGACGCCCTGGGCACGGGCCGGGTCACAGCCGCTCGGAGACTACAACCCCCCATCTGATCCGGTGCCGGGTATTCCCCTCAAAAAAAAGGAATATGTCCCAGGGGGCGCGTCATTATCTTCCTACGATTACTGTTTTTAATAGACATTAAAGGGAATGTGCTAACTATGTAAGCCAAAGATGGATGCAGGTATGTTCAGGCGGGCTGCACTAGGGAAAAGAAGCGCCTTGGGATTCCAAAACGGTTTTTATTAATACCAACGCGTTTCTGTGACATTCTCAGGGAATAAAAACCAAGTGGCAACTATAGTATAAAAGCCAGAAGCACTGAAAGATCAGAAATTGAAAGATGACTGGTTAGGCAATCACATGATAGCTTTGTTTCTGGGTGGAATAATCTACTTTTGCTGGTCTTAACTAAAATATGTTATAGGGATAAGGAGAGCTGCTATCTTTGTCTGGAGCCAATAAGGAACATTTGTTCACTGACTAGACCAGGTATGACTGAAGGCACGTTTTTAGATGGCCAGAGCAAAACCAGGACACTCTGTCTTGGTGACAGGTCATCCAAACATTTGGATTGTCTTGACAAACTGTAAGGAGCTAACAATATGCTTAATCAATCAAAGGCCACGTTCACATGTTCAGTATTTGGTCAGTATTTTAAATCAGTATTTGTAAGCCAAAACCAGGAGTGGGTGATAAATACAGAAGTGGTGACGTGTTTCTATTACACTTTTCCTCTGTTCCACTCCTGATTTTGGCTTACAAATACTGATGTAAAATACTGAGCAGATACTGAACATGTGAACGCGGCTTAATTCCTTTTATATTCATAGGTAGAAATAAATATAGAAATGAATTAATAAATCATATTACTTTTAGATTAATGTAGAATACCATTCCGGTAAGAATTATTAAGCTAGAAGAGATGAGAACAATGACATGAGATAAAGAGTCAGTTTTCTCCAGTGGAAAAAACGTGTCTATGAACAATGAGGGTAAAGTATATAAAGTTGCATCAGCCAGAATAAGTAGCAAAACAAAAAATAGCGAGTAATGTGAAGGATTTAGCTCACTGGCTCGACAGACTGAAACAGCCAGCAAATGATCAGAGCTAGGTCTTGTCCTGGCTTTTATTGGCAGCACTATGCTGTGTAGGCACCAAATATACAGGTTATAAGCTGCAAACAAAAGAAAAACAAATCCTGCTCATCAGGGGACTGACCATATAGCACAACTTCCCAGTCTGTCTTACATACAAGACAGTAGTAACATAACTTTTAGGGTATGTTTAAACTGAGTATTTTTACAGAGTTTTTTTGACTAGATACTCTCCAATCAAGACTTGTGATTCTTGGACTCCTTGTTGTTTTTCAAGAGTTTTTGCTCCAAAAACTCAGGAAAAAAACTCAGTTCGTCACCAACTATGTGGAACATGTATGCCATCTCTGACTTTTCCAAACGCTTACAATTTAATAAGTCGCAAGAAATAAGTTTAAGGAGTTACCGACTAATTGGGTGACCCCTTCTTAAAGGGATTTCCCATGACTATTTTATTTTTTGCTATGGGCTTAGGAACTAACAATCATGTAGCTGCTAACTACCTTTCTGTTCTATTCAGAGCTGGCTCAGAATTCTTCCAGCTCTTCCTCTTCTGGGCTGCTCTGTAAGTGGGGCATGATTGACAACCTCATGCTGATTGACAACCGACTCCCCGCAGTTAGGCAGTGGAGAGCCATCTGTCAATCGGCATGACATTAGCAGTCGTGTCCTGTCAACACAGCAGAACGGAAGAAAAGCAGCTGCTCTGTCAACATGACATCAGTGGAAGCCACAGAATCACTGGCAGGAGTGTCTATGATTACATTGTGCCGGCTGAGATCAGGGCTTCACAGAACAAACAGGTAGTAAGTAACTAGCTGCCTGTTAGTTCTTAGGTCCATAGTAAAAATATAAAAAAATCCTGGTAAACCCGTTTAAATGGTTATACTCACCTCCCAAACTGGCTCTGGCATGACTTTGTTATGCCACGTGTATGCTGCAGCCCATCAACTACATTAAAAGTGCTTTCTAGATGCATAAGTCAGAAAGCCTAAAATACTGATATAATAACCTTCCCAATATTTCTGTTTACAGGTATACGCTTTCCCCACACTCCTTCTGTCCCATACTTACTTGTGTCCCCCTTTTTACTGCTCCAATCAGTGATCTATTCATTATACATTGTATAATTAATACATTGTACCTTCAGTGATTGGCGTTACATCAATTTACCTTGAGTCAAAATACACATCATTCCATTCTATTAGATAGTACATAAAAGTAGAAGTAGGGGACAGCGTTAAAATTATTCACATAGTGTAGTTACCCATAGCAATTAGTACTCGTTAGTTAATTGCTTATTTTTAATAAATCACACAATTTGATCGTTTATACACCTAGAGACAACTATAACAGCTGTATTCTGATGTCTGACATATAAGGCTTCTGCCATCCAGAGACAAAATAAATGTAGCTGAAATTTGCTTTATTCTCATAGGGTGCTTGTTGTAGTTCTGAATAATTATTGCTCCCGTGGTAATTTTTATTCTGCAATGTGCAGTGTTAGGACTCCGTTTTACTGTGACAGTCAATTAGTTTAAGGTAGAAGATTTCTCTCAGCCCAGGGTAAACCAACCTTAAGGCATTAAGCAACACAAACTATATCATGATATTTATTAGCACCATAACAAGAACTTCACTTGCTCCTGGAAAAAAAAAAATTTGTTTAAATTATTATTATTATTACTGTTTTATTTTGAATTCTATTGTTTTTAATAATATCCTCCTGTATACATAAAGCACCAGCCTTTTACACAGCGAGATACAATAATTAGAGCCTTGTGGTCAAAGTACAAATTCTTATGGAATATACTAGTGGATATTCCTGTCCACTGTAGTTGGGTCATCCTTTTGTGACTTGCGCTCCACTTTAATAGAAACCTGTCAGTCAGTTCATGCTGCCCAGACCACAGGCAGCAGGAATCAGAGCTTGGCTACAATATTGCAGCCAGGTATTTTAGATATTTTTTTTTCTCAAATGTTCTAGCTTTTCAAAAAAACATAGTTTCAAGATGATCCCCGAAGAACACACATGAAAGAGACCGTTCAATCACCTGGAGAGGTGCAGGGAGAAGCCGGTCCGGGTGGCACCAGACTAGACTTGTCCCTGTCTATGGTCCCCAGCAGGATCTTAAATTGTGTGCAGCCAGGTTCTGATTCATGCTGCCCATGGCATGAATTGTCCCGTAGCATACATTCAAGATATGTCAACCACAGGAATCACAAAGATCTTATTTACGCAGAAAAACTATTTGATTGCTTGAAACGGTCAATAAAAAAAATCCTTTATCTGAAATATGTACTGTAGTTTTCTAACACAAGTAAAATGTATGAGATCAATGCCACTGGGGTGCATGTCTCATAGCAGCAATGGGGCATGCTTAATAATACAGCCACGCCATGAGAGTGGTGATTCTCTGTCTCCTGGACAGCAGGAGCAGTATTACACAAGAGATAACAAAGCCTTACTGTATATATTTTCTTTGCTATTTATTTTAGAAGGAAATAACATATAACCACCAATGATTATCTTATGTATGAAACATATTTTTAACTCATTGGCTCTTACAAAATGCATAACATGTAAATTGTACAAAATATAGGTCCAAAGGTTAAAGCATTGGAGAAAAAGAATGACCCTTATCAAAAAATGTTAGGTAGGTGCAAATGTAGTTTCTAAAAACTGCTAAAAGATATATGAAGTTTCACGTGACCAAATTTTAGCACAAGTGCAGTGCCCCTGCCCAATTACAATTATGAAACATATTTAAGTAACCATAAGGAATGAAACTAGACCACATAAACCACAAATAGAAAAAAAGAATGATTAATTTGGTTACTATTTGCAGAGGAAATAAATGCATATTCATGTGGACAACAATTTTTAATTATTTTACTTCCCAGGCCTATTATTAAACTATCTTGCTTGTCTTGTGTTCTTGCAGCATATTTAAAAAAGATAGAAGCTGGACAATTGAAATTTCATTTTTTTGGGTTATGGTTAGAAATAATCAATTCAATTTGCTGTGAATCGACTTTGAGACAAATTTCGTAAGTCTTGAATTAAAACAATTTGCAATTCGATTAACGCAAATTACAAAGAAAAAGAACCTTCAGTAATATGTTTTGTTTGTTCTCTCAGTCAGCCAGTGAATTGACATGAAGTCAGGCATATCTGCCACATAATGCCTTCCAACTATCTCATCACATGGTCAAGAGCAACCAATCAGGAGGGACTATCACAGTCACTATAATACACTGTGTTCCAAATTATTATGCAAATAATATTTTCTCAGATTTTCCCAAATTACCTATATGAATTGCAGTCATTGTAATTTTCCAGTCAAATAACTATGAGTACAATTGAAAGGTTTTTGTACAAACTGCCTATGATAACAGTATATTTTTTAAAAAATAAAAAACTCAAACTGCACTCAAAATGCATGTTCCAAATTATTATGCACAGCAGAGTTTTCAACCTTTTCATTTTAATAAAGAACAAAAAAATGGTCATTTTTGAAATTATAAGCATTAGCAGGTTATTACAAACTGAACTCAAACAGTTTTCAGCTCAAAACTTTATTCTAGGTGATGTTACATTTGCACATCGGACCACTTGTTCGAAAGGAGCTTCTGAACTCTCTCGTCCATTGAATTTGTCAGGTTTTGGATGGTTTCTGCTTCAATTGTTTTGCATGAGGACAGAATACCCTCCCAGAGCTGTTGCTTAGATGTGAACTGCCTCCCGCCATCATAGACACTCCTTTTGATGATGCTCCAGAGGTTCTCAATGGGGTTGAGGTCAGGGGAGCATGGGTGCCACACCATAAGTTTGTCCCCTTTTATGCCCATAGCAGCCAGAGATGCAGGTGTGTTATGTGCAGCATGAGACGGGGCATTATCAACAGGTCACAAGCAAAATCTGTATTTGGTTTTATTTGCAGATGTTGTTTTAGAGATAGAAAACAGTCTAACATTCCAGAAATTGAAATGCATCAGTCTACCTCACAAAGTGTGGATTTTGAAAAAAGTTTTATCTTCTTTTCACACTTGTAATTGTCCAATATTACAATATTCTTGCTTTTGGAATATGAACCAACCTAGGTTTTGCGGTCACATACTTTTTGGTAAAGGCCTAGTGGTATGTATTAGTGATGAGTGAGCATGCTCGCTACTGCTCGGTGCTCACCCGAGCATCAAACTGCTCGAGATTCTCGGCGCTCGCCGAGTATATCCGTGGTTTCTCAGTGGGAGCTCGGGTCCCATCCCTGCATGTTTGGGGCTCTTTACAGAGCCAATGAACATGCAGGGATTGCCTGCCACTCACTGCAATGCTGCGGCCATGTTAGTTGTGGCATTACAGTGATTGGCTGGCCACACAGCATCATCAGGTCGATATCAGACCTGGCGCAGCCGTGCTCGTCACAGTCACTCCAAAATCAGACAGTGTAGGGAGAGGTGCTGCTGAGCTAGGAAGAGATTTGTTTGTTTATTAGGTAGTGTAGGTAGAACAGAAGTATATTACACATATCCATCTCAACAAACAGTCCTTCTGAGGACTAATCCATCTGCAGAGATATAAGGCGGGCAGTGTATATAGGAAGGCAGGCAGTGTATATAGCAGACTGTCTGCTCCTGCTGCTGTTAGATATTTCTAGACATAGGCCCAGGTCTCAGGGGCCAGGAAAAATTATTTTTTTTGGATCTTAATCCTAATTATTTGCTTGTTTGTGGGCATTACATTGATTAGCTGGCCGCACAGCGTCACCTCGAGTATTTAAAACCGGGCGCCGCCATCTTGGACACAGACTGCTGGGATCAGACAGTGTAGGGACAGCGCTGCTGATTTATGGAGAGATATATACTGCAAAATAGTTAGCGTAGGGTCGGTAAAGGCTGCCAGTTCAAACAAACAGTCCTTCTCAGGACTAATATCCATCCCAGATATCAGGCAGGCAGGCTGTATAGGAGACGCAGTGGTTATACCAGCAAACGCTGCATTACAGTCCTGTGTGCTCCTGTTGCTGAAATTGCTGGACTTAGCTCCAGGTCTCGGGGGCCAGAAAAAATCCTTTTTTTACATCTAAATCCTCTTTTTTTTGCCTCCTTAACACTGTACAAATACCCATCTTATTAACCTTTTGGGTTCCCCCCCCACCCCCCAAAAAAAGCAAAAAAAAAGTGTGTCTGTGACAGTTCAGACACAAATATATATTTTTAAAAGAGTCTGGTGTAGGCCAGAGAAATAGAAGTGTGGTTTTGCAGTTCCACGGTTCAAACCTCTGTATTATCCACTTTTGGGACATTTTTACCTAAAAAATAACAGTTTGAGTGTGTCGCTCACTGTTCATTGGCAAATAGATCTATTTAAAAAAGTCTGGTACACACCAGTAAATTATAACTGTGGTTTTGCCATTCCACGGTAAAAAATCTCTATTATCCTGCTTTTGGCATTTTTGCCGTAAAGAAAAACAGTATAGTGTCTCCTGATTGTTCAGACACAAATATATCTGTTGAAAATAGTCTGGTGTAGGCCAGAGAAATAGAAGTGTGGTTTTGCAGTTCCACGGTTCAAACCTCTGTATTATCCACTTTTGGGCCATTTTTAACTAAAAAAAATAGTTTAAGTGTGTCGCTCACTGTTCAGCCGCAAATATATCTATTTAAAATTGTCTGGTATACCCCAGTAAACAATAACTGTGGTTTTGCCATTCCAAAGTAAAAAATCTTTATTATTCAGCTTTTGGTATTTTTTCCGTAAAGAAAAACAATAATAGTGTAACATACCTGGCGGCGTTCTTGCATAGTGGTCCATCTCCCACTGTGCAAGAGCGCGCACTTGATCTCCAGTCCAGAATGTCTCTCTGTCTTCCCTCCATGCTGTCTGTTTGCCTCTGTGTCAGCTGCTTAAGGGCGGCGCCCGATCACTTCCTGCTTTTTGTACCTGCTGCAGGCACACCCCTTGTGCGTCCTCAGCCTATTGCTGTCTGTCACCTGGTATTTAAAACCTCTGCTCCAATTAACCCATGCCTGAGCATCTTGCCCTGTCAGTTGGCTTTTGTCTCTGACATGCCAGGTCCTGTCTATGTTACCTGTCTTGCAGTATCTGTTCCCATGTCTGTACTGTGTCCTATCTGTGTATCTTAACCTGCAGTCTGTACTCGTTCCTTGCCTGTTCGTCCCGCCTCTCTGGGAGCCGTACTCCCAGACCCGCTCCTGTATCCCGCTGCAGTGTCGGTCTCCTCCGTACACTCAGTTCCAGTCTGAACTCTCTCCTATCTTTTACCTGTTTTTTCTCTATGTCCGTTCCTTTCCTTTTTCTGCAGAGTCTGAACTC
The DNA here is from genome assembly GCF_046119375.1 of Phyllobates terribilis. NCBI lineage: Eukaryota > Metazoa > Chordata > Amphibia > Anura > Dendrobatidae > Phyllobates > Phyllobates terribilis. Next base: position 120,610,982 of record NW_027362772.1, read on the forward strand.
ATACCTAACTCCTGCACGTTGTCACTGTACTTCCGTTTGTGAGTTTGTGGTCCACTCGCTACTTCTCTGCAAGTACCCTGTGGGTATCTGCTTCTGTCTTTCCCTTCTAGTCTGTTCCGTGTGAACAGAGTCCTGTTCCCTCTGCATCTGCGGTTTTCGCTTTGCTCAGCTCTGTCCGCCGCGTCTGCGGTTTTCGCTTTGCTCAGCTCTGTCCGCCGCGTCTGCGGTTTTCGCTTTGCTCAGCTCTGTCCGCCGCGTCTGCGGTTTTCGCTTTGCTCAGCTCTGTCCGCCGCGTCTGCGGTTTTCGTTTTGCTCAGCTCTGTCCGCCGCATCTGCGGTTTTCGCTTTGCTCAGCTCTGTCCGCCGCGTCTGCGGTTTTCGCTTTGCTCAGCTCTGTCCGCCGCGTCTGCGGTTTTCGCTTTGCTCAGCTCTGTCCGCCGCGTCTGCGGTTTTCGCTTTGCTCAGCTTTGTCCGCCGCGTCTGCGGTTTTCGCTTTGCTCAGCTCTGTCCGCCGCGTCTGCGGTTTTCGCTTTGCTCAGCTCTGTCCGCCGCGTCTGCGGTTTTCGCTTTGCTCAGCTCTGTCCGCCGCGTCTGCGGTTTTCGCTTTGCTCAGCTCTGTCCGCCGCGTCTGCGGTTTTCGCTTTGCTCAGCTCTGTCCGCCGCGTCTGCGGTTTTCGCTTTGCTCGGCCCTGTCCACCGCGTCTGCGGTTTCTAATTTGTCTCCCAGTCTGTACTGGACCCTACCCAGCCTGCGCTCTAGTCTGCCTGTTCCTGTATTCTCCGGTGTGGGTCAACAGCCGTGTCCGGAGTCTGACCTGGAGTAGACCCTGGTTCCTCTGCTCGGTTCCTCCCTGGTGCACTGGCGTCGTATGCCGTCGTGCGACCTTGGTCGGATCGGGCAGATACTTAGTTATGCCCCTCCAGGCACTCTCCGGTTCATGGCACAGTGGAATCACTACATAAACATGCACACGCCAGTCAGTTCGGGCGTGTGCATTACAAATAGTTTCTCCCTGATTGTTCAGATTGTTTAAAAGAGTCGGGTGTAGGCCAGAGAAATAGAACTGTGGTTTTCCTCTTCCACGGTTCTAATCTACTTTTTATTACCCTTTTTCCACTGATAGTGCGAGTGTAAGTTATTTTACTTCCTTTAAAATGGGCAAGGCGCGTGTCAAGGGACGTGGATCTGGACGTTCTTGTGATGGTGCGTGCAGAGGATGGGGCTGTGGCCAAGGTGAAAATGTGCCACAACCAACAGCAACATATTCTCGCTCCCACTTCTTGACCGATTTACTAGGGAAGCACAGAACAACACCAGTATTGCGAACTGATCAGTGTGAACAGGTTATTAATTGGATAACAGATAATACTTTCAGTTACCTCGGCATCACCGCCTCCTGTCTGTCTTTCACACAGTCAAATCTTAGTAGCCGTGAGTCTCGACCGCATACTCCTCCTCACCCTGATGCTCCTTCCTCCCACCATGCCGAGTGTAGTCAGACAGCAACTGATCCCACACTTGGACACTCTGAAGAGCTCTTCACTGGTCCAATTCCAGATTTGTGCCCCTCGCCTGCTCTGCTTGAAGTGGTGGAAGAGGAGATCCCATGTAGCGATGCCCAAATATTTGAACAGCCATGGCCACAGGAAGTTGACGCTGGCAATTTGTCACAAGAGGTGGATGACACAATTGCCAGGAAGTGAGGAGGAGGATCGTGGTGCGCAAGTGGAAGAGGAGGAGGTAGTGGATGATCTAGTAACTGACCCAACGTGGCAGGAGGACATGCAGAGCGAGGCCAGCAGCACACAGGGTTAGGGAAGCAGACTACCCCAACAAGCAGGAAGAAGCAGTGTGGTGGCCGCACACAGATGGCAAGCAACAGTTCCCAGTAACACCAACACGAGGGACATTGCCAGTACAACCTGTAGGTCGTCCAGAGTCTGGAATTTTTTTAAAGACTCTGCTGATAACCCAAAAAAGGACATTTGTACCACCTGCCATGCCAGCATCAGCAGGGGTGACAAAACTACCAGCCTGACCACCACCAGCATGATCAGGCACATGTCAGCAAAGCACCCGACTTTGTGGGGTGAACCCCAGGGTCCATGATGAGTGTCAGCGGGTGTCACCACTGCTTCTTCCGCTGTTGTGCGTGCAATAGACCCCCCTGTTGTGTGTGCAAGGCAATCCCCTGTCCATACTGCATGCAAAGATGCCCCTTCCTCTCAGTCTTCACTTGTTATGGCAGTTTCTCACGAAACAGCTTCAATGTCCACGTCTACGTCCCACCGCAGCGTTCAATTGTCCATATCCCAGACCTTTGAACGAAAGCGGAAATTCGAAGCCAGCGGCCCAGAGGCCACAGTCCTAAATTCGCAGATTTCACGACTGCTTGCGTTGGTAATGCTGCCTTTTAGGCTGGTGGAGACGGAATCCTTCCGCAACCTTATGGTGGTGGCCGCCCCTCAGTACTCGGTCCCCTGCCGACACTATTTTGCCCGGTGTGCCATCCCCGCACTACACAAGCACGTGTCCCAAAACATCTGACGTGCCCTCAACAATGCAGTTACTAGGAGAGTCCACCTGACAACGGACACGTGGACAAGTGCTTGTGGCCAGGGATGGTACATCTTCGTGACGGCACACTGGGTAAACATAGTGGAAGCCGGGACCCAGTCGGACCTTGGGACGGAACACATCCTCCCCACACCGAGGATTGCGGGCCCTATGTCAGTCAGAGTTGCCCCCACAGTGTACAGCTCCTGCGCATCATCCTCCTCATGTTCAGCCTCCATCTCAGATATCATCACATCAGTTACAATCTGGAAGCACTGCAGTACTGCCTCCGCCAAGCGGCAACAGGCTGTGCTGAAACTCATAAGCTTAGGTGAGAAATCTCACACTGCTTGTGAGTTGTGGACAACTGTGAAAGAGCAGGCAGATCTGTGGCTGACACCGCTGAACCTACATCCAGGCATGGTCGTGTGTGACAATGGCCGTAACCTGGTGGCGGCTCTGAGGCGAGGCGAGATCACACACATGCCATGCCTGGCTCATGCCCTTAACCTCGTGCTTCAGCCGTTTCTTAAATCGTACCCCGAGTTGCCAGATCTGCTCGTCAAAGTACGCCGCCTGTCAGCTCATTTTCGCAAGATGGCTACAGCTTCCGCCGCCCTTGCTGTGTTGCAGCAGCGTTTGCAGCTTCCGTCACACCGACTGGAGTGTGATGTCCCCACATGTTGGAACTCTACCCTCCACATGTTGCAAAGGATTTGTGAGCAGAAGAGAGCAATTGTGGAGTACCAGCTGCAACAAGGCCGTCGATATTCAGGTAAGACTCCACACAAGACCTCAGGAGTAGACCTGGATGTCTGACATATGTACCATCTTGACAAACTTTGAGGAGTCCACCAAGATGGTGAGTGGAGATGACGCAATCATTAGCGTCAGCATTCCACTTGTCTGTTTTTTGCAATGCTCTCTGAAGAGAATTAAAGAGGAGGCATTGTAGCCAGAGTATGATGAGATGGATCAAGAAGCCGTAGCGGTCGATTACACACAGCCCAGCCTCATCTCATCCCAACTTGCCTTGTGGGACAATGAGGGAGAGGAGGGGGAGGAGGAGGAAGAACAGGAGCTTGTATCATGCGCTGTAGAGGGTAGTACCTTTACAACTGTCATACCGTCGGTTCAGCGTGGGTGGCCTGAGGACAGGGGGGAGGAGGAGGAGGAGGAGAGCATGGTCAGTCATCATCTTGGTGAGGACACGGAAGTCTTACCCGTTACCAGTCTGGCACGCATGGCTGACTTTATGTTACGCTGCCTTAACCGTGACCCTCGCATTGTCAAAATGTTGGGTGACAGTCATTACTGGTTGGTGACACTTTTAGACCCCCGCTACAAGGAGAACTTTCACTCTCTTATTCCTGAGGTGGAGAGGTCTACAAAAATGGGGCAGTACCAGAAGGCCCTTGCTGCAGAACTGTTAAAAAAGTTCCCAACTGAACACGCTAGCGGCAGAGGTAACAGTTCGTTGCCCAACCAAGGCGTACATGCGAGAGAGATGCAACTCCAATCCAGCAGAGGCAGGGGAACATTGTCAACGATTTGGGACAGTTTTCTCAGACCCTCCCTTCGGACAGACCCTGAGGCGCTGGGTACTCTCACAAGGAGTGGAAAGTTTCAAAAGATGGTGAGGGAGTACCTTGCCGACTGTACCAGCGTCCTCTGTGATTCCTCTGTCCCTTTTAATTATTGGGTATCCAAGCTGGACACTTGAAATGAACTCGCTCTGTATGCCTTGGAGGTCCTGGCCTGCCCTGCCGCTAGCTTGTTATCGGAGCGTGTTTTTAGTGCCGCTGGGGGAATTATAACTGATAAGCGCACTCGCCTGTCAACTGACAATGCTGACAAGCTGACCCTTATGAAAATGAACAAGGGCTGGATTGGGCCAGACTTCTCATCACTACCAAATGACAGCAGAGTAACATAAAGTCAATTCCACTGTGTTAGTTCGGGAGGTGTATTCACATGCACCGCTTCACACCCACACATGGGTATATGCTTCCTCATTTCGGCTGTTTTATGTTCTTCTCCTTATCCTCAGCCTCCACCACCACTATACCACCAGGGTGACTGTGGTCCATGTTGCCATTATTGAAAGCTCCTCCGTCCTTATTTTTGTCAGCTTTTGCTTGGAAGGTATAAGCAAAGACTGAGGGAGACCCACTCACCAATAATGGGAATAATATTTTTAAGATGCTGTACTGTATGGCTCTTGTAAGGGGCATTAAAACCGTCTTGTTAAGCTAGTGCGACCTCCACCACTTTTCCAAGGGGCATTCAAACCGTCTTGTTAAGCTACTGTGACCTCCACCACTTTTCCAAGGGGCATTAAAACCGTCTTGTTAAGCTACTGCGACCTCCAAGGCTCTACCGAGGGGCATTAAAAACGTCTTGTTAAGCTACTGTGACCTCCACCACTTTTCCAAGGGGCATTCAAACTGTCTTGTTAAGCTACTGTGACCTTCACCACTTTTCCAAGGGGCATTAAAACCGTCTTGTTAAGCTACTGCGACCTCCACGTCTTTTCCAACGGGCATTGCATTTCCTCCTAATTTTAGTCAGCTTTTGCTTTTCAATGCAAACTAAGTAAGACCCACTCCCTAATATTGGGTAGAAGGTTTTTAGTACGCTGTAATCCACGTCTGTTTCAAGGGGCATTGCAGTTCCTCATAATTTTTGAAAAGCCATTCATTCATTGCTTAGGCCAACAGTGCACAGGAGACCCAGTTGCTATAAATGGAAAAAATGGTTTAGTTAAGGCCCTCTGACCTCCATGTCACTTCCAAGGGGCATTAGAGTGCCTCTAAATTTTTGGTAGGCATTGCTCTCACTGTATGCCCTATAACTGTTTAGCCGAACAGCTCCTTTTGGTACAGAAACATATCCTACAAGACATATCTGGTTGACTGGCCTGATATTGATGTGAATGGTCCCTATTCCTCCTGCTCTTTCTCCTTTGCCACCACCTCATCCATCATTCATCACCTGAAGCTTTGTTTTAACTGGAGTCATAGAACTGGGATAGTGGCAGGAAAACATCCAGCAATCCTCGGAGGAGGTAGGATATGTTCCAAAATGCTGACCACCTCAGGCCTAGGCGCTACTACATACATGCGCTTGCATTCCAAGAAAACAAAGCAGATGCTAACTTCCATCATCATCATCATCATCATGCTCCTCACCTTGGCACTCTCAACTCCCCTGATGGAGAAGCCAGGGCCCACCGGAGGAGTCTGGTTCTCTGGTGGGCTCGTCCAATGCTGCCCTAAAGCAGGACAGGCTAAGAAAAGTGTGTGGGAAGGTAACAGGAGAAATAGGGGTGGCTGGGGACCGTTTATGGACACCCGGCCGCCGGGCGGTTGGGGACTGAGTATGGATACCAGGCCGCCGAAGCAGCCATGAGGTAGTGGCCAGGTTTGGTCTCTTCCAAACTAAAAGGCCCCATTTCAAGTGCAAGCTAGCAGTATGGCATTGCAGCCTGGGGGTGGGTGGGTGTCAGGCTGCACACTTACGCTTGGATTAAAAGAAAACAAAGCAGATGCTAACTTCTATCATCATCATCATGCTCCTCCCCTTGGCACTCTCAACTCCTCTGATGGAGAAGCAAGGGCCCACCGGAGGAGTCTGGTTCTCTGGTGGGCTCGTCCAATGCTGCCCTAATGCAGGCTAGGCTAATAAAAGTGTGTGGGAAGGTGACAGGAGAAATAGGTGTGGCTGGGGACCCTTTATGGATACCTGGCTGCCCCTAGGTGGCTGGGGACCGTGTGTGGACACCCGGCAGCGGGGCGGCTGGGGACCATATATGGACACCCGGCCACCCCCTGGCGGTTGGGGACCGAGCGTGGACACCCGGCCGCTGGGAGGCTGGGGACTGAGTATGGATACCTCGCTGCCGAAGCAGCCATGAGGTAGTTGCCAGCTTCGGCCTCCTCCAAACTAAAAGGCCCCATTTCAAGTGCAAGCTAGCAGTCTGGTATTGCAGCCTGCAGGTGCGTGGGTGGTTGGCTGCATATTTGCGCTTGCATTGCAAGGAATGGGGGAGGTACAATTGAACACTGCCCTGGGACAAGGACTTGCATGGGGATAGCTGCAAGTCTGCATCTACTGATGCGGAAAGGATCACTTCTGATGGGCCCACTTTTAGGCAGTGACCTGGGAGTCAGAGATGCTTCCAGGGGTCTTCCCCATGCTGTTCCCATGTCTTTTCAGCACTGTATGCATGTGTCACACAGCACATGGCCAGATAAGGTTGTAAAATGTTAAAATGACATTTCCTGGTGAATGCTTTTGTCACGGTTGAAAACAATACAAAAGTGAAAAAACGCATGAAAAATCCTACTTGTGAACATAGCCCAAGGTGTGGAGGAGTATTTTTGTTTTTGGTTACTTATTTTACCTTATACACAAGTCTTTACCCTGGAAAGGAAATTCCTTAACATATTTCACAGGAAAACCGTTTCACTTTCGTTTTTGAACGTTTTATTGTGAGCCAGTAAAAGTGGCTTAATACCTCTGACCACGTTGTTGACAGCAGTGACCTGGGGGTCAGAAATGCTTCCAGGGGCGATACCCATGCTGCCCCCATGACGTTTAAGCACCGTCACTATCGTTTTGGGCACTTTTTAGGCTTTCTACAGACTGCCGGGGGTGCCGGGCAAAAATGCTCGGGTCTCCCATAGACTAACATTGGGCTCGTTGCTCGGGTAAAGCACCCGAGTATCACGGTGAGCTTGGCCCGAGCTTCGAGCACCCGAGCATTTTAGTGCTCGCTCAACACTAGTGTTTATGATGCCCGTAAAAAAATTTGTTATACAGTACGTTCATTTATACCCCCCCCAAGGGTAAATGTTTGTCAGTCAATACACTATGTGCATGGGCATTACAAGTATAGGAGACCAGCTCCTATCTAATGGGAACATTTTTTATGAGGCCCTCCTCCTCCATGTCTCTTCCAAGGGGTATTGGAGTGCCTCCCAATTTTTGGCAGCCCTTGCATTCACTGCATAGGCCAACACTATGGGAGACCCACTTCCTAATTATGGGAACATTGTTTTTAGGGGGCTCTCCGACCTCTACGTATCTTGCAAGGGGCATTGCAGTTCCTCACTGCATAGGCAAACAGTATATGAGACCCTCTCTTTTCTAATGTGAATTTGTCATTACTGTGGCCCTGCTCTATGTGTCTTTAAATTGTTAGTGGGGTTTTTCCCAAATTTTGGCAGCCCTTGCAGTCACAGCATGGGAATTACCACTATAGGAGACCCGCTCCGTTATAATTGGGACATTTTTTTTACTGAGACCCTTCTCTATATCTCTTCAAAGGGGTATTGGGTTGCGTCCGAATTTTTGGCAGCCCTTGCAGTCACTGCATACGCAATAACAGAATGGGAGACCCACTCGTTAATAATGGGAACAACAAAGCATAGCCGGCTGATGGCTCTCTAACAATAGCGAGGGCCGACTGCTAGCCCTATAAAAATAGGCTTTGTAACTTTCAGAGTCTCTCCATCATGAATGAAACAGAATTTGTTTGATGTTGTGTCACACACCACATGGCCAGATAAGGTTGTAAAATGTTAAAATGACATTTCCCGGTGAATACATTTGTCATAAAAAATAACGTAAAAACAAAACAAAACAGTAGAACCTTTCTTATCTTTAATATAAAAACAGGCGCCAATGTAACCTCAATGTAATCACATTGTTCAGCTTCTGCACCTCCTCCTCCATCTCCGAAATGACCACATCTGTCACAAGCTGAAAGCACTGCAGCACTGCCTTGGCAAAGCGGCAACAGGCTGTGCTGAAGATAACATACTTAATGCTTAGGTGACAAACCGCCCAGCGCTGCAGAATTGTTGAAAGCTGTTAATCTGTGGCTCTCACTGCTGAACATACAGCCAGGCATTATCATGTGTGACAATGGGTGAAACCTGGTGACGGAGAAATGACAGCCGGAGTACATACGGTTTCCTTCGATGCCAGTCCTTTCACCAAGCTAAAGAATAAATATGGCTGTGGTGAAATAAAACTCCCACTGAGAAGCAGTTTCAAACTGAAAAACATTGGGCCCACCAGAGGATTTGATTCTGAGGGCTCATCTTTCTCCGACGCTCAAGAGCCTCTTAGCTGCTGCAAAGTTTGTGCTATCATGAATTCTCCTGATGGATAAGCCCGGGCCCACCCGAGGACTCTCTGGTGGGACTGTCCAACCCTGCCGAGAAGCAGTCCTGGCTAAGAAAAGCGTGTGGGAAGGTTCCCGGACACTCTATTGCTCCTTTTTTACAGAGGTGGAAACCCACGCAAACACGGGGAGAACATACAAAATCCTTGCAAATGTTGTCCTTGCTGGGATTTGAACCCAGGATCCCAGCGCTTCAAGGCTTCAGTGCTAATCACTGAGCTAGTGTGCTGCTGTTCACCCTGTGATATCTAACAGGCTGGAGAAACTTGCACCTACGGCTACTCTATCTTCAGCTCCTTTGTGAGAAACTAATATATTTGGGCAACCACTCTGTCTACCAAAGAGAATTCCTGAGAAATAAATTAGGGATGGCTTCGCTACTGGTTCTCGGGGCCTGGCTAATACCATGGCGTCGTACCATAGTTCACTGCAAATATTACAGGCTGGTAGGAGGTAAGCGGATTCCCACAGAAAAGTACCATCAGTAATGTTAAGGGACCCTTGCTTGTGGAAGGCGGAGACGATATAGGGAGAAATAGTGGCGACAGGGGACAAAGTATGGACACCCGGCCGCCGTCGGCATGAGGTTGTGTACAGCTTCCACCTCCACGAGCCTAAAAGGCCACATTTCAAGTGCAAGCAGCTTTAGAAGACATCCTGGGAGAAATGATAGCTCGAGTACATATGGTTTCCCAAAAGTCAGTCCTTTCACCTAGCTAAAAAATATGGCTGTGGTGAATTACAACTCACCGACAAGCTGTGGATTGGCTCCGTACAGTCCCTGGCCACAATCACTTGACCTCATGTTTGTGGTTAGGTGGTCCTTCCCAGTGAGTGAACTGGGGAGGGCACGGGTAATGATGAGGGACCCGTTCTTGTGGAAGGCGGAGACAACACCGGGACAAATAGTGGAGGCTGGAGACTGAGTATGGACACCCACTGCAGTCTGCATGAGGTTGTGAAAAGTTTCCGCCTCCACGAGCCTAAAAGGCCACATTTCAAGTGCAAGTAGCTTTAGAGGACAACCTGGGAGAAATGACAACTGGAGTAGATACGGTTTCCCAAAAGTCAGTCCTTTCACTGAGCTAAAAAATATGGCTGTGGTGAAATACAACTCACCGACAAGCTGTGGATTGGCTCCGTACCGTCCCTGGCCACATTCACTTAGCCATGTGCTTGTGGTTAGGTGGTTCTTCCCAGTAATTAAACTGGGGACGGCACAGGTAATGATGTAGGACCCGTGCTTGTGGAAGGCGGAGACGAGACCGGAACAAATAGTGCCGGCTGGGGACTAAGTATGGATACCTGGTCGCCGCCGCCATAAGGTTGTGGACAGCTTCCGCCTCCATGAGCCTAAAAGGCCACATTTCAAGTACAAACAGCTGTCAAAAATTTGGCAGTATAGTATTGCAGCCTGTGGGTGGGTGCGTGGGTGGCTGGCTGCATACTTGCGCTTGCATTCCAAGGAATGGGGTAGGGACAACTGAACGCTGCACTGGGACAAGGGCGTGGACAGTGATTGTTGCAAGTCTGCAACGACAGGTGCATGATGGGAGGCATCTTCGCATGCGCCAAGGATCCCTTATGATGGGCACACTTTTAGGCAGTGACCTGGGAGTCAGAGATGCTTCCAGGGGTCTTCCCCATGCTGTTCCCATGTCTTTTCATCTTTTCAGCACTGTATGCATGTGTCTGATGATGTGTCACACACCACATGACCAGTCAAGGTTGTAAAATGTTAAAATGACATTTCCCAGTGAATGCATTTGTCTTGGTTGAAAGCAATGCAAAAGTGCAAAAACGCATCAAAAACACTATGTGTGAACATAGCCCTAGGTGTGGAGGAGCATTTTTGTTTATTTATTTTGCCTTATATACAAGTCATTACCCTCGAAAGTTCCTTAACATTTTTCCCAGGAAAATCCATTTTGGTTTTGTTTTTGTATGTTTTATTGTGAGCCTGTAAAATTGGCATAATACCTCTGACAACGTTATTGACAGCAGTGACCTGGGAGTCATAAATGCTTCCAGGAGTCTTCCCCATGCTGTTACCATGTCATTTGAGCACTGTTCCCATCGATTTGGGCAATTTTGGACCCTCTGAAGACAGCGGGAGGGAGCAGCCTGAAAAATGCTCGAGTTCCCATAGACTTATATTGGGCTTGTTGCTCGGGTCGAGCACCCGAGCATTTCAAATTTGCTCGACCCGAGCATCGAGCACCAGAGCATTTTAGTGATCATCCATCACTAGTATTTATTTAACACCCCACGACAATACTGCAGTCTGTTGACACATGTTCCTTTCCAGGTGTAAATATAAGAGAATTTACCTAGGAACATAGATTTTTTTTAATAACAGAATTTTTTATTTCAAAGGGGAGATAAATAAAAAAAATACAAAAAATAATGTTTTGCATAGCTTTTTTACTAGTTCAATTTAACAACAACCATATGTGCCACAACAATACTGCTCGCTGGTGCGGCATGGTTTTTTTCTTCACTTGCACCTACTGTACCTAGTAATCTAACTCTTTAGGGTCACAAATTTTTTGTCAAAAATATATTGTAAAACTGCAAAAAAGGTTATTGTTTTGCATAACTGTGTTACTAACAACATTGAACAATGGTACAGGCCACAACGATGCTGCCTGTTGGTGCATATTCCATTTCTTGCTTGCTCGAATCTAGCAATGTAGTTTTTAGGGTTACAAAATTCTTGCCAAGAGTGGGTAGCAGAATCAAAACAAAATATATTTAAGAAATAAAAAAAAAAGGTTAGTGTTTAGCAAAACTGCTTAAGACATCCAATTTTGCAACTATACACCCCATAGATATGTTGTTGGCTGTTGCTGCATTTAAAATCTGAATACCGACTTCCTGGCATTTGTTCTTACTTTTGAAAAGAGGGAAGCAATTTGCTTAACCCAAAATCTATAAAGAAATAAAGTCACAATAAACTGAGGACTTCAACTGTGCAGGTCAGTTTTCGCACATGTATTGGAGACTCATACATGGCATATCAATATTATGGGCAGGCTGTTGTTGCATTGGCTTTATTGACCGTTAGGCATTCCTTACCAATTAATTCTGGTTGATTCGGTGTTTTTCCAAGGTTGGATAAGTGTGGCTACATTTTTACTATACATTATAAATGTGTCTAGAATGTCCAGTAAATGAAAAAGTGGCCAGTCTAAGAAAAACAGTCTAAGAGAAAAAACTCTCAATATTGCTACAAAAAATGTGAGCACTGCTAGTACCAGCAGCACCACTTGTACTGCTGTCACTAGTCATACTGGTTGCAGTAGTAGCAAATCCAGGTCACACTTTGCCTCTTTCTCCTTTCATCAGGACTGATTTTAGACAATGTGGTGCTTTGGAAAAAATTAAATGTGGAGCCGCAAATGGTATAACATCACCACACAGAAATATTTATGGTGCATTTACACTGCTGATTTCAGGCCATTAAAGGGGCCGTCCACTACTATTGAAAATAGCCCAATATATTTTTATGATGAATACAAGCTTCTTTGTAAATACCTTTCTCTGCTGTTTCTGCCTATGAGCGGCGCTATCACTGGCCGCTCACAGGCATCACGTGACCCCCGGCTGCACCCGGCTCTGACATCCGCTGATGTCACGTCATGGTTCCGGATGCAGCCGGGGGCCTCTCTCTTCTGTGTTCCACGGTGGATGCTGGGTTGTGGGTGGGGTTACCCCACACGTCATACCCAGCATCCACTACGTGCTCACCCCATTCATTGGGAAAGCGCATAGTGGATGCAGGGTGTGATGCGGGGAGTAAGCCCACCCACAACCCAGCAGCCACCGCGGGGACCCCAGAGCTGAGTCACGCCTCACTTGACGTGACATCAGCGGGGGGTCGCATGCTGCCTGTGAGCGGCCAGTGATAGCGCCACTCACAGGCAGAAACAGCAATGGAAGGTATTTACAAAGAAGCTTCTATTCATCATAAAAATACATTGGACTATTTTCAATAGTAGTGGACAACCCCTTTAAAATACCGCTAATCAACTATATTCAAGTTGGTTGTAGATCATTTAGATGACTGTTCAAATTGGTGAATGCACAATGATGGAGACAGAACAATCACTATCTTGTATCATCTTGTCAGCAGAACATCACCTGTTTACTCGGGTGATTTGCTTATGATAACGGTAATTACTAATGCCGGCAAAAATTATCCAGTCACTTTGATAATATATGCAGTAAATTTTATCTGCAGTCCTATGTAACACCTCAGAAAATAAATGAATAACTGTCTGAGTACAGATAATGTAGTGGATGTCACCTGCAGACCTATGTAGCACAGTGATAACTCTCTAAGTACAGATAATGAATGGTGTATGGGCTCAATGGTGTTTGTGAGCCTGTACATCATTGTCTAGGTCCTGAGACCCTCAATGATCTTTCAATGTCTTCCAGGCATCTCAGGTCCTGTGACATATTAGAAAAAAAAAGTTTAGGTACTTTTTAACCCCTTCACAACAAAAGACATGACAGTGCATCATAATCAGGAAGGGGTTCCCGCAAATTGTCGTACAGTTATATTATGGCAATCATGCAGACACATAAGCTGTGTTGGCATGATCGCTGCAAGGAGCTCGGTTTAAGGGGTAGCCAAGTTTCGGCTGTCACTCCCAGAGCACAGGATAAATGTGAGCTGATTGAAAATGTTATTTTCACTCTTCAACTTCCACTGCTTGTTTGGTTCTGGAAATCACCAGGGAGTCAAAATCGTCACTGCACTCGTAGATGAATTCTTAGATGGGTGTAAATTCCAAAAAAGGCTTCACTTAAAGGCATTTTTGCTGTTCTAGCACTCAGGGGCTCTGAAAATTGAGTTGGCAAACTATTCTAGAAAATTCTTCGTCACAAATGTCAAATAGTATGCCTTCCTTCTGAGCCCTGTTGTGTGGCCAAACAGTACTGTACAGTCACATGTGGGGTATTGCCACATTCAGGAGAAATTGTGTAACAAATTATGAGGCATTTATTTACCTATTTCCCCTTATGAAAATGAAAAACCTGGGTTTAAAACAACGTTTTAGTAGTAAAAAATGTAATTATTACTTCGTAACCACCCATGGTATACAATTATTATCACGATTCTGTTGTCAGATTATCCAGGGCTAGGGGCTCCTTCACTAACACTAGGGGAACCGTAGCTATCCCTGCTCCCCAGAATACTTATGATGGTGAAGATTCTGGGGCCACGTACCTTGCTGAACTCCTGAATCAGCTCTATATCAGTTCCCCCTCCCCATCCCAGGGAAATAGGGAGGAACAGTGTATGTATATACACAAAACAGACAAACAAGGAAGGATGTACAAGGATAAATGAAAATACCAATCACATAAAAATTCATTCACAGACAACAGAGAGGAACACTGGGAGAAAACGAAGGGGAAACTAAGTAGGAGAGGATGAGGATTTGTACACAGCCAAAACACATAGCAACAGTCAAAGATAAACAATCCAAATGCCTTTACCAACAACTGACTCCTCCACTCCTTTCTAGGCAATACAAGACTTAACATTGGCAATCCAGATTGCCGGAGGCGAGTACATATTGGAGTGGGGAGTGGCCAATACTAAACAACACAGATCATCCAAGCAGGAACCTTTCAGAGAATTCAAGCTGAAAAGATTAACCCTTGCACTTCTAACTGAAACCTGCACCATTTAATATGAAGCAGAAGTGCATCTGATCTGTGCAGGAGTATGTGAAATCAGATGCTGCAGTCTTCTGGCCCCTCTCTGTAGCAGTAAACTTGTGACAATTATGTGACACCCCTGTGGTGTCAATATGCTCACTCCATCACTAGATGTATTCACTGATGGATGCAGTTTGTTAAATGGGGTCATGTATTGAGGTTTCTGCTCTTCTGGCATCTCATGGGCTCTGCTAATATGAACCGGCACCCGCAAATCATTAAATCAAAATATGCACTCTAATATGGCACTCATTCCCATCTGAGCTTTGCTTTGTGTGAAGTAGTTTCTGCCCACATATGAGGTAAGGGTGAACAAATGGTGGAAAAATTGCGTGACAAACTATGTGGTCCATTTTTTCCTAAGACTCCTTTTGAAAATTAAAAACATGGGGCTAAAACAACATTTTGGTGGAAAAAAAATAAAGTAATGTTTCATTTCCACAGACCAATGTTAGATTATTCTGTGAAAAAGGTGTAGGTTTTAAATGTTCAATACACCCCTAGATTAATTTCTGAGGAGGTATAGTTTCCAAAATGGGGTCACTTGTAGTGGGTTTCTGTTGTTTTGTCACCTCAGTGGCTCTTCAAATGCAACATGGCGTCAGCAGTCTATTCCTGCCAAATCTGCGCTTGAAAAGTCAAATAGTGCTCCTTTCCTTCTGAGCCGTAAATTGTGCCCAAGCAATAATTTTCACCTATATTGGGCATTGGTGCATTCAGGAGAAATTGCACAACAAATTGGGTAGTCCACCTATCTATCCCATGATGTTTGATATGTCTTATTTCCCTACCATGGTTATGACATGGACAGATATTTTAGCTACTATGATCATAGAAGGAAACACAACAGTAGTATGTAAGGGCCAAGATACAAGATACATGAAAACAATGAAAACATTGAATCTAAACTGTATGGTTACTCAGTAAGATGTACTTACAAAAAATGAATGTTCTTAGCACATAAATTTACCAATTCATGTATGCCAATCAACCGCGGCAAGGTGACCTCCCTCTGATGGGTCATATTCTACCCTACATGCCACTTTCAGGCTATAAGCCTACAACTAAATGGACAAACATGTCTTTCCTGGGCTAAAGCGCCTACAATTTAAATGGGTATATAGAACTAGTTACACATCACCTGCTGGTTAATGGGAGGAGTGCAGAGTCAGACAGGAGGCAGATTCAAACTCCTATAGTAAAATATAGTGGCATATAGGGTAGCATAGGACCCATCAGAAGGAGGTCACCTTGCCGCGTTTAATGGGCACACATGAATTGGCTAATTTATGTGCTAAGAACCTTCATTTTTTGTACGTACATCTTATTGAGTAACAATACAGTTTAAATTCAATGTTTCCATTATTTATAGGTATTTTGGCCCTTAGAGAATTCTGCTGTGTTTTCTTTTTGTATATTATGCAGTTACTGCAGCTGACACCTGTTCACGCTTGGGATGTTCTGGTCAGGGCTTTTACTATATAGATAGATAGATATGTGATCAGAAACAGCTGTGACGGGTCTTGCAGGGGGCCCTTCTGTGAATATAGACCCCTGGGCAATTGCCCAGTTTGTCAACCCCCACCACCTCAAATGCCGGCTCTGCCACTGGCAAGTATATTAGTGGGAAGCAAGAGGACGGTTTAAAAGAATATACAGTATTTCACTTTTCTATCCTCAGTTACACCAAGATGATTTTACCTCTAACAATGATACCTTTAGCTCGAGTCACTGTTCTGATCAGTCCACCGCCTCTGCTGTCATAACACTTAATTTAGTACACAGCAGAAATTCAGTTCTGTCAATGACACCTATATCTATTTTTCCCTTTAGTCCTCTACACCACAGAACACTGGGGGCCAAAGAAAATACTTCAACAGAATAACTTTATTTTCATTTGATTTATTGGAAAAGATGAAAATTCCGCCTTTGTTCTTGGATTACTAGAGGAGATGGAGGACACAATTAAAATCCCTAGCTGTGCTGCTGTCTGAGCCATGGTAGTATGGGCACTGGCAGTGGTATTAGCACTAGAGATGAGCGTTGTTCTACTCGAACTGTTCGCCAATCTCAAATTCGAGCTGTTTTGGGCGGTGTTCGAGCCGTTCGGCGAACACGAACAATTTGAGAAAAATTCGGCTGTACGAGGTTATGTTCGATAACTGTTCGTGCACCAAAATCATAACTGGATTTTTTCTCAGTAATGATGAAAATTAATGTTAATACGCAGTTTGAGTGTACAGCGGGGTGGGGGGAGGGGCAGGGGATGGATCTCTGCAGGAACAATGAAGATCTCCATTTTTTTTTCTCTTTCCCGCATTTGCAGTGGGGAGGTGCAATCTGTCAGCCTATCAGCAGCGCACACACGGAGCGAAGTGCTTTTTTTCACACAAGCAAGGGCATGTGTCATTGGCAGTGTATGTCACATGTCCTTGCCCTATAAGACCAAGCCATTTTCCCCGTCGCCACCATTTTCTCACTGCTGCAGCTGCGTGTTAGACGGCACCGCTGTTGCTGTGTGCGCTATACCTTGTTAATTTCAAGCCAATTTTCGCACAAATATACAGATAGCTTGGGATTAGGGAATAGTTGTGATTGCAGTCCTTTTAAGGACTAGGTTACAGCATTTCCTACGACTTTTATCAGGGAGGTCTGTGCTCTTAAATAGATAGGTTGTGGGAGTAAAGACTAATTGTAATTGGAGTCCTTTTCAGGACTAGGTTACATGAGTTCCTATCAGTTTTTGCCAGGCAGGTCTGTGCCAGTGCTGTGCAAGTTTTTTTCACAGCATTTGGCTGAATCTAGCAAAGCTAATCCTTTTTGGCCTATTGCAGAGTGTGTTAGTCAGTGGAGTAGCCTATCTGAGTTGCAAGATATAACACCTGTGTATAGAATACCAATTTTTTTACTGCACCTAGTGAAGTAAAATCTTTTGGGCATAGCATCATTCTATTAGTCCATCTATACTGACCTCCATCAGGTTGCAAACTGAATATAATTGTTTTCTGCATCTAGCTCTGAAAAAATAGTTGGGCTTCTAGCGGTGTGTGGGACTTGGTCTATTAGTCCATCTATACTGACCTCCATCAGGTTGCAAATTAAAAATAATTTTTTTCTGCATCTAGCTCTGAAAAAATATTTGGGCTTCTAGCAGTGTGTGGGACTTGGTCTATTAGTCCATCTATACTGACCTCCATCAGGTTGCAAATTAAAAATAATTTTTTTCTTCATTTAGCTCTGAAAAAATATTTGGGCTTCTAGCAGTGTGTGGGACTTGTTCTATTAGTCCTTCTATACTGACCTCCAGCAGGTTGCAAATTGAATATAATTTTTTTCTGCATCTAGCTCTGAAAAAATAGTTGGGCTTCTAGCGGTGTGTGGGACTTGGTCTATTAGTCCATCTATACTGACCTCCATCAGGTTGCAAATTAAAAATAATTTTTTTCTGCATCTAGCTCTGAAAAAATATTTGGGCTTCTAGCAGTGTGTGGGACTTGGTCTATTAGTCCATCTATACTGACCTCCATCAGGTTGCAAATTAAAAATAATTTTTTTCTTCATTTAGCTCTGAAAAAATATTTGGGCTTCTAGCAGTGTGTGGGACTTGTTCTATTAGTCCTTCTATACTGACCTCCAGCAGGTTGCAAATTGAATATAATTTTTTTCTGCATCTAGCTCTGAAAAAATAGTTGGGCTTCTAGCGGTGTGTGGGACTTGGTCTATTAGTCCATCTATACTGACCTCCATCAGGTTGCAAATTAAAAATAATTTTTTTCTGCATCTAGCTCTGAAAAAATATTTGGGCTTCTAGCAGTGTGTGGGACTTGGTCTATTAGTCCATCTATACTGACCTCCATCAGGTTGCAAATTAAAAATAATTTTTTTCTGCATCTAGCTCTGAAAAAATATTTGGGCTTCTAGCAGTGTGTGGGACTTGGTCTATTAGTCCATCTATACTGACCTCCATCAGGTTGCAAATTAAAAATAATTTTTTTCTGCATCTAGCTCTGAAAAAATATTTGGGCTTCTAGCAGTGTGTGGGACTTGTTCTATTAGTCCTTCTATACTGACCTCCAGCAGGTTGCAAATTGAATATAATTTTTTTCTGCATCTAGCTCTGAAAAAATAGTTGGGCTTCTAGCGGTGTGTGGGACTTGGTCTATTAGTCCATCTATACTGACCTCCATCAGGTTGCAAATTCAAAATAATTTTTTTCTGCATCTAACCCAGCCAATAGTTTTGGCCTAATACCACAGTTTGGCCACTCAGCTCTGCTCGGTTACCATCCATTGTTTTTTTGTGCAAACAACTCCAGAGTTGTGAATTAGTTAACCACCAAAATGAGTGGGAAAAGGCCTGCTGCTGGTGGAAAGGGGAATAGGCGTGTTGGGAAGGGGAAAAAAGGTTGTGTCCGTGGGGTAGGTGTTAAAGCAACAGTAACATCTGCAGAAGAAAGACCATCTTCGAGCCAAACTAAAATGTCTCCTTCTTTTAGCGGACAATGTGATAAGATCCCTTTCTTACGGCCACGCCAATCGCTACAAATTCCAGATGAGGCACAAAAACAGCAGGTGCTTCAACGGATATCAAGTGCTCCTTTAAGTGGGCTCTCCTCCACATCAACTTCAACATCACAAATACTCCAGTCCTCAAAGGTGTCACCCAAATCGCACTTGCTTCCTCACAGCTCCCAAATCTCCAGCTGCCCGTCTGAGTATGAGGTAGAACAGATGGTTGAATCTGCAGAGCTGTTTACTCATACTATAGCCTGGGAATCAGAGGTCGACTCCAGCGCTTCTGTGAATCCAGACGAGGAAATGATCTGCACTGATGCCCAGAATCTTTATGAGTCGGATCCAGGACCAGACGCAGAAGGTTCTGACCATAATGTAGACCCTCATTCCCAAACTGTAACTCCTGTTGGTGGAGACAATGAGGAAGACGATGATAAGACTCAAATACCTGATTGGAGCGACAACTTTAGTTTTTTGTCAGGGCAGGAACAGGTTGGCTCTGAGGACGACGGGTGTGATAACGCACAGGGTGATGATGATGAGGTCGGAGATCCCACTTACTGTCAACCCACAGTCAGCCAAGAGATGAGGTCAGCAGAGGAGGTGGAGGAAGATGCTAGTGACGACGAGGTCAGGTTGTGCCTTCCTGGACAGAGACGTAGTACTGGAAGCACGTCAACAACTGCATCCTCAAACACAACTCTGCCTCTCACCACAAGTCGTGGTGGCTCTTCAGGTCGCATGGGTGCTAAGCCTTGCATAGCCTGGGCATTTTTTCAGATCGATAAAGATGACCCAACTCGTGTTATCTGTAACATTTGTCAGCAAAAGCTAAGTAGAGGCCAAAAAATACATAGTTTGAGTACTTCATGCATGAACCGGCACATGGACATGAAGCATAAGTTGCAGTGGGAAGCTCAGTGTGCTACAATGCGGCCTAGCCGGCCGGGCCAATCACCGTCTGCCATATCTTGTGCATCCGCGGCCTCTTCATCCTCTGTGACTGGGGGGACAGCAGTCACACCTGTTTTGGGGCGCAGACCTGCCACCTCTTTACCCGCAACAGCCAGCGTGATTGGCAGGTTATCATTTTTATTGGAGGTGGTAACACCAGCTGGTGTTGAGCGCTGTCCGACATCGATAGCACCACCTTTGGATCAAGGCAACCTAACATGTCCGCCTGCATCTTCCTCACAGACCGGCAGTTTGCCGGGGACACCCTTATCAACCCCGTCTAAGCACAATAGCCAGCCCTCGGTCCCTCAGATGTGGACAAGTAAAAGACCATTTCCTCCTAGCCATGAGAAAGCTAAGAGGTTGAATTTCACCATCTGCAAGCTCTTGGCTACAGAAATGCTGCCTTTCCGCCTGGTGGACACAGAGGATTTTCGAGACCTTATGTCCGTCGCAGTGCCCCAGTACCAGATGCCCAGTCGGCACTACTTCTCAAAGAAAGGTGTGCCTGCGCTCCACCAGCATGTCGCACACAACATCACCGCTTCTTTGAGAAACTCTGTGTGTGACAGGGTGCATTTCACCACAGACACTTGGACGAGTAGGCATGGACAGGGGCGTTACATGTCGCTGACTGGGCACTGGGTAACTATGGTGACAGCAGGACAAGGGGCTGCTGTCCAAGTCTTGCCGTCCCCACGAGTTGTGCGTCAATCCTCTTTATGTCAAAGTTCCTCCACTGCTTCTGCCTCCTCAACCTCCTCTCGGTCTTCCACCTGCACCCAAAGCCTGTCTGGTCATGCCACAAGCTTTCTAACTGCGCAGAAGGGATCCTGCACACCTCCTTACTATGCTGGCAGTAGGGCTCAAAGTCATCAGGCGGTTTTTACATTGAAATGTCTGGGAAATGTGAGTCACACAGCTGAGGAGTTGTGGTCAGCTCTGGAGAACCAATTTCATGAATGGTTGTCTCCACTGGACCTGAAACCAGGGAAGGCCGTGTGCGACAATGCTGCAAACCTGGGTGCGGCCCTTCGCCGGGGCAATGTCACACACGTGCCTTGTATGGCTCACGTGTTGAACCTGGTTGTCCAGCAATTTTTAGCCCACTATCCCAGACTAGATGGCCTTCTGCAGAGGGCACGGTCACTGTGTGCTCACTTCCGCCGTTCGCATCCCGCAGCTCAGCGACTTACATCTCTACAGAAGTCGTTGGGCCTGCCACTTCACCGGCTAAAATGCGATGTGCCTACCCGGTGGAATTCAACTCTGCACATGTTGCAGCGACTGTGGCAGCACCGACAAGCCCTGGTGCAATACGTTCTGACGTATAGCCTGGGCCAACGAGATTCAGAGGTGGGGCAAATCACGCTGGAGGAGTGGTCTCAGATCAGGGTCCTATGCACCCTTCTGCACAGTTTTGAAATGGCGACGAAGATGTTTAGTGCTGACGATGCCATTATCAGCATGACTATTCCGGTGATTTACATGCTGGAGCACATGTTAAACAGAATTCGGAGTCAGGTGGTGGCACAAGAGGAGGTGGAGGAAGTAGAGGAGGAGGAGTTGTATGCGGAAGGGCTAACATCTGCAAGGTCCAGACGGTCGGCAGCACCAAGGCGGCAGGCATGTGAGGGTGGGGGAGATGGTTTTACCAGGGCGCATGGTAGCAGCCAAACTAGTGAGGAAGGTGCAGGAGCCCAGGAAGAAGTGGAGGACGAACTGATGGAAGACTCATCAGATGAGGGAGACCTTGATCACATTTCTGTTGTGCGAGGTTGGGGGGAGAGGACAGAGGAAGGAAGCATGATTGTTACCTCGCCACCAACACAACAGGGACTTGGTGCTCCTGGATGCGCAACACACATGAGTGCCTTCTTGCTGCACTACCTGCAACATGACCCTCGAATTGTGAGAATTAGAAATAATCCTGACTACTGGGTTGCCACACTGTTAGATCCCCAGTACAAAAGTAAATTTGCAGAAATTATTCCTGCCATAGAAAGGGATGCACGCATGCAGGAGTATCAGCAGAGACTGTTGCAGAATCTTACATGTGCTTTTCCACAAAATACCAGTGGTGCACGTAGTGAATCTCACAGTTCCAACTTGCCAACCGTGGGACCGTCAAGTGTTCAGCACTCAAACCGTAACAGAACCACAGTATCTGCTGGTAACATCAATTTTGCGGAATCATTTCACCACTTTTTTAGCCCATCCTTTGCAAGGCCACAGGAGACAAGAAGTCTGACACATAGTCAACGCCTAGAGACGATGGTACAGGAGTATCTCCAAGTAAACATTGAAGCCACGACTGTGTCACTGGACCCTTGCTCTTTTTGGGCTTCCAATCTGGATAAATGGCCGGAGCTAGCCACTTACGCCTTGGAGATCTTGTCATGCCCCGCAGCCAGCGTTCTGTCTGAACGTGTGTTCAGAGCTGCTGGTGGTGTGCTGACAGATAAGCGCACGCGGCTCTCCACTGATAATGTAGACAGACTCACGTTCATAAAGATGAACAAATCATGGATCCGAAACGACTTTTCTACCCCTGTGTCATCCTGGGGAGAGTAAAAGCTTGATGATTGGTTAAAATCACCCTACCAACCGTTTTAAGCTTTCAAATTACTAATCATGTTTATCTGTATCTTGACTGGAAAATAATTTGGGCTTTGTAGCAGTGTGCAGCACTGATCCTATTAGGCCATCTATACTAAAGCTTCACCAGATTTAAAATTAAAAATAATTTTTAGCTGCATCTAGCCCGGAAAATAATTTTGGGGCTCCGAGATGCGCAAGGCACATAAGTGCCTTCTTGCTGCACTACCTGCAGCATGACCCTCATATTGTCAGAATTCGAAGTAATCATGACTACTGGGTTGCCACACTCTTAGATCCCCCAAACTTTTCGATCAACCTTTTCATTTTAATAAAGACCAAAAAAATGGTCATTTTTGAAATTATAAGCATTAGCAGGTTGTTAGAAACTGAAATCAAACAGTTTTCAACTCAAAACTTTATTCTAGGTGATGTTACATTTTCACATAGGATCCCTTGTTCGAAAGGAGCTTCTGAACTCTCTCGTCCATTGAATTTGTCAGGTTTTGGATGGTTTCTGCTTCAATTGTTTTGCATGAGGACAGAATACCCTCCCAGAGCTGTTGCTTAGATGTGAACTGCCTCCTGCCATCATAGACACTCCTTTTAATGATGCTCCAAAGGTTCTGAATGGGGTAGAGGTCAGGGGAGCATGGGGGTCACACCATAAGTTTGTCCCCTTTTATGCCCATATCAGCCAGAGATGCAGATGTTTTATGTTCAGCATGAGATGGTGCATTATTATGCAGAAAAATGATCTTGCTGTGAAATACATGGTTCTTCTTCTTGAACCATGGCAGGAAGTGCTGTTTGAGAAAATCCACATACATTATGGAGTTCATCTTTAGCGCCTTCAGGGATCCTAAAGGGGCCGACAATCTCTCTCCCCATGATTCCAGCCCAAAACATTACTCCACCTCCTCCTTGTTGGCGCTGTAGCCGTGTTTGCGTGGGGTGTCCATCAACCAGCCATCCTCCACTCCATCCATCTGGACCATCGAGCGCTGCACGGCACTCATCCGTGAACAAAACAGTTTTGAAATCAGTCTTCATGTAATGTTTGGCCCACTGGAGCCGTTTCTGCTTGTGTGAAGTGGATAGAGGAGGTCGACAGGATGGCGCATGCACAGCTGCAAACCTCTGAAGGACCCTGCATCTTGTTGTTCGGGGGACGTTGGAGGCACAAGCAGCTTCAAAAACTTGTCTGCTGCTATGACAAGGCTTTTTTGCCGCTGCTCTTTCAACCTGACGTAATTGCCTGTAGGAAAGAGTCCTCAATTTGCCCTTATCAGCACGCACACGTGTGTACTGTGAATCAGCTACATACTTCTTGATTGCCAAGACACTTCATCCTGATCATCGCACAATGTTGATTGTAGTCATGCCTTGACCTAAACACTCCACAATTTGTTGCTTCTCAGCAGCCGACATATCCTTTTTCTTTCCCATTTTGGCAGAAAATGTAGGCTGCTTAATAATGTGAGAGAGCCTTCTTAAGTAGTCTTGC
Organism: Phyllobates terribilis; assembly: GCF_046119375.1. Classification (NCBI taxonomy): domain Eukaryota; kingdom Metazoa; phylum Chordata; class Amphibia; order Anura; family Dendrobatidae; genus Phyllobates; species Phyllobates terribilis. The sequence continues at coordinate 120,635,041 of NW_027362772.1, forward strand.
CTTTCATTGGACACACCTGCCAAACTAATTAGCACAGGTGTCTGCAATTGCTTACAGTGATATAAAGAGCCCTGACACACATCACCATCAATGAGTTTAACTGACAAACAAACAAATTCTTCCCTTATCACTCCTAAACACTTTTTGTATAATAATTTGGAACGCAGTGTACATGTGCTTTTCCACAAAACACCAGTGGTTCACGTAGTGAATCTTACAGTTCTAACTTGCCAACCGTGGTCTGTATGGAGTTGTTCAATAAAGGGCCCAAAATTAAGATAACATAGATGGGAGAGGTCTCTATGAATAGGAATTCCTAAGTATTTGATACCCTGTGAGGGCCAGGCAAAGGGAAAGTTGGACTGGATGGAATCCTATATGGATTTGGGGAGGGAGACATCGAGGGCCTCAGACTTCGCTGCATTGATTTTAAAATTTTACCATGTAACAAAGTGATCTATTTCAGCCATAACAGCATGGATGGATATATGTGATTGAGTGATATATACTAGGACATCATCAGCAAATAGAGAGCACTTGTACTCGGTGCCTCCCACCTCAATCCACCTAATATTGGGGTTATGGCGAATTGATGAGAGCAGGTGCTCCGTCACTAGGATGTATAAGAGAGGGGACAGAGGACATCACTGCCTTGTCCCATTGGTGATTGTGAAAGGTGATGAAAATGTTCTGACGCACCCCCTGGGCCTTGGGACACCCGGAGCCGGACCCTTTTTGGTGGATGCTGGTGGTTGTAGTCTTCGTGGCGGCGACCCAGTTCCGTGGCTCAGGGCGGTCAAACCAGTGGCGGAACTATTTATGTGGTTTTCATGTTTAAATGTCCGACTACGCAACCCGTGGATTGCGGTCAGAGTGAACCGCCGCTACAGGGCAGACCACTGAGGCTGGTGTTGTGGGTGCAGCAGAGCGTAGCATAACTCCCCACGGGAGGAGTATAGCCTCAGGGCAGTGTATGCGGAGGATGGGGGTGATGGTGCAGGGCAGCAGCAGTAACGACACGGAGTCAGTGATGCAGTTCAGGGCCTTTACTCACAGTTCTTATTATCCAGACCACGTCTGCAGGTAACGGCTGCCCACGTCGTACTGTGCTCACCAGGTGAGGGGCTCAGACAACTCCCAGATAACTTTGTAGCACTTCACAGGACCCCCTTTGTGTGTCCTTTGTCTGGCCTTTCTTACCAACACCTCTGTCCCGCTGCCTCGGGCCTCCTCTTGGTAAACTTGGCGCCAGTTTCCCTGACCCTATGTGGTGCCTTCCTAGCGGGTGTAGCGAGGGGCTGCGCCACATAAAATGTCAGAGCCTCCGGTTTCTAGCTGAGGGTCGTTTCCTGCCTCCACTAGTTCGGGGACCGGTCTCCCCCTTTGGCCTGACCCCTCCACGCAGGTGGATTCGGGCGTGCGGTGGCGACTCGCCCGTCCGCACCCCTGGGATCTCTTCATTCCTCGTTCCTGGAGCCTTCTCCGCTCCTCTTCCTTCCTTCTCCCTCTTCCAGGCCTGGGCCTCTGTTACTAGGCCCGCCTCCGGAGCAGAGCTCATGCAGAGCCCCTGCTCCCTGCCACTTCTGCTCAGACTTCTCTGCACTGAACTAAGATGGTGCCCACCTTTTATACTCCCTTCTCAATGCACCCAGGAACTGCTTCCTCCCTGCTCCTGCACTACAGGGTTCCCCTTCCTCAGTGTTCCCTCCCCCCACTCCAGCCAGGGACAGGGACTGTCGTGCCCATCTCAGGGGCATATTGGTCGCCCTGCCCCACGGCAATGTGGTGTAATGCATGCAGGTGTCGGGTCCTGATCCACACTCCATCCTTACCTGAGAGTGAGATATCACACCTCTGGGTGAGGTGCAATACGTCTGTAGCAACCGAGCCCTCAGGGTGCTACAGTTCCATTTATCTTCAGCCTAGGTGACGTATTGCGATACAGGGCCGTGATTTTGGCTATAAAAGGGTCCCCTAGACCCCTACCCCAAGCTTTTTAAGAGAATCATATATGGCGTGCCAGGAGACTCTATGGAATGCTTTCTCAGCATCCAACGAGAGTATCTAATTACAAATTTTTAACTGCATCTAGCCCAGGAAATACTTTGTGCCTAGTAGCAGTGTCTGCTCTTGAGCGGATTATCCCGGCTGTTAAGCAAGCTGCACCACCTGTAGTTTAGACACTTAATTTTTTCAAAGGAAATGCTTCGGGACCATGGGATACTTAGTGAAGAGCATCAGGAGGCACCCCAAGGCATAGGGGCTGGGACTGGCAGTAGGATGCCTTGCGGTGGACAGCTGAGCTCGATCCTTATAAAAGCTTTTTAACTGCAGCAGCTTTAGTGGACGCTACTGGAGCTGGAATTACCGCGGCTGCTGGCATGAGACTTGCCCTCCAATAGATCCTTGTAAATGGATTTAAAGTGTATTCATTCAAATTAGAGAGACAATTTAAATTAAAAAGCTTAGAGCTGCCTCCACCACAGGGGGGCTCGCTCGACCCACCAGCGGACAGGCACCAGTATTGGGAGAGGGGGGCTGGCCGTCAGGGTTCACCGCGGCTCTGGCACAAACCCGGCGACACGGAGGTGGCACGGGCAGGAGCGGACTGGCCGTGTCGGCTTCTCACTTTTTGGATTTTAGAAGGGCATGACATGCCTATATCTGTGTCTCCCCCTCCTTTTACTCCTCCACCTCTTTTATTTTCGCATGACTATATGTACTTGTCACTTTTCCATGTGTTAGTTATGTCTTCTGAGCAGTTTGTCAGCTTTTGGACACCTTTTGAAGGTGTTTTCTATGTGTTTCTATGTGTTTTTGTTTGCCTGCCATTGGTTTTAACGGTGTTCGAAGGTGTTCGACGAACAGTTCGACGAACAGTTCGGCGAACACACGGGTGTTCGACGAACCGAACCAAACTCGAACACTACGGGGGTGGCTCAACACTAATTAGCACTATAAGTCAGGGCAAAACTTGATGTGGGTATCAGGGAGCTTAGTGGGGAATGGGCAAGGAGCTCATGTCATTTTCCACACGGAGACAATAATGATGATTCTGTCATGGACAAAACCTGGGAACCAAATAAAGTTGTGAATGAGGTGATATCAACTGAAGGGGGAAGGTCATGGCCTTGGTGATACACAGTAGATGTGACATGTGGAAAAAGGTCCTCCTTAGGGGCAAAATCTGCTTCTTCTGTGATCGGCTCTGCAACAGGAGATGTTGCACACGCTGTTAGTTGAAGAGGCTTTACATAGCAGGAAAGCTCTGGTTGTATTGGTGGTTGGCTCTACTGTGCGTCATCTTTTGTGTTTGTGTTCTTTTGCACATTGCCACCAGATTATTATTTGGCACTCTGGAGGCTATGCAAATGTAAAATAATTAGTGTATATCCTGGATGTATAGACTATGAACTATGGCTCCCCATCACCTGCTTATTCGGAGAAAAGCAAGATGACCAGCAATGAGATCATGCACAAGTAATCCTCCCTACCTTTCTCCTCACACTCAAGTTTCTGTCAGCCAGTCCCCATTGTCAAGTACTACTTGATCATCATCATCATCATCCTCCACTACTGCTTGTTGTACTCCGAGTACTCTTCCTCTTTCATCATTGCACGTCAGATATCCACCCCTGATTGCTTATTGAGCAAACATGCATATGTTCCAAATCATCCTCTTGTGTGCCAACTAAACTTTCACCAGTTCATCCCAAATCCTCACCTGATCAAGTTGATGGTGGTGAAGTGGGTACAATTTCATGTCGTGAAGTTGTCTGCCTTTTGAAAAATTATAATGTGCACTCAGTCTTGCTGAAAGATACCCAGCTGCCATTTTTATTTGCACAGAGGTACCCGCTCTCTGCTCTCATATGCAAAGGAATGTAGGCCGCTCTCTTGACAAGCATCAGCCAATTTTGAGAGTTGGTTACTAGTTGAGATCAACCATAGTCAGCTATTATGGACATACATCTTCTACTTAAGCCTATCAAAAAGGCTGCAATATTTGTCAGTTAAGGAAACTGTGGCATTGACTATGTCATTACCGCTCATATTTATCCTGGAAAAAAACACACGCATGCAACAGAGGATGAATGAAGAACAGCCACTTATACATGTTCATTTCCACCCTGTGGCTCTTGGGGACCCTCAAGGTCAATATTCCATGCAGCAGGATGTAAAGTAGAAGGAGGCTAAGGAAGAAGAAAAAAAAGAGGAAGCAAGCGATTATGGAGGTGGTCATTAAGTTTGCCCCAGCAGGCGACGAAACTGACATAGTGAAAATGACCATGACAATGCAGGCAATCATGACCAACAATCATAGCAAGGTGTGGAAATTGAACAAAGGAGGTCATTGGTCGCCCTGGGAAGCCTGTCAAGCTGTATGCTGGAATGATTGAGGAATGATAGGCTTATTGTTTCCAAAAAAGCAAAATGATAACTATTGGATAGACATGCTTTTAGACTATCGCTATAAAATCAAAATGAGGGAAGTTTTTCTTTCTGAAAGGGAGTTCAAAATAGCTTTTTACCTTGAAAAATTGTGTTTTCTGCTTTGCAAAGCTGCTGACTACACAGCTGCTCAGGAGGCCTTTCTCATGCTCACCACAATGCCATGCTCCCCACCTTTGATAACAGTAGAACAAGTATCAAAGGCTGAAGCAACTACAGTATACTAAATGATGGATCAGATGTTTTAGCTGTAACTGGGCTAACAAAGAAGCACCAACTGAACAGTAAGATTCAATCATACCCAGACTTTATCCTCTCTCCTTCAGATGCCCTGATCAAATGGACTGGAGACTCAGAGGATTTGATCAATGGCAAGAAGTGACTATGTTTGCAGTGTGTGTACTGTCATGTCCAGCCTCCAGTTTACTGTCAGAGATGGCATTCCATGCTTTGCTACACCCATGCGGGCCAGGTTATCCTCCTCAACTATGGAAAACCTTATATTTGTCAAAATGAATAATGCATGAATCAGTGTTGACTTTCTTTCATGTACAGCTGATGTCAATGTTTATATCAGCCGTACCATCCCCCTGTCTGTTGTCGTTTACACTGTTCTGCTGTCACCAATGTCGATGGCCTATGCCTGACCAGATATTTATTTCCTGTCCATCATGACATTTATATTTTACCAGTGTTACCAGGTCTGAATTTGCTGGCCCCACACTGTCTGACATTTTTTTGCCTGCTCCATTCTATTTTTTTACCGAGTCTGTTATATCACTGCCATTACATAGTCACACCAGCCACACATCTCGTGGCTGCCCACTGTGTTTTATACTTTCTATGCTGTAATTTTGCATCTGGGGCCGTCTGTATGCTGCCAGACATTTCCTTACCTGCCATATCCTACTATATATTGTTTTATTGATGCCACTCCCACTAGACACCGACACACATCTCCTGTGCTTGTTGAAAGTGTCATATACAGGGCATGTAAACATGAAATACTTTTCAAAATAGGGATAAACCATTGCTTCTTCCCTTTAAAAACAGCTAACCTGTTCCTGTTCACTAGATAAAGGTATAATTTTTGGATGGCTTGATAAATATGCATTGTAATTGTTTAATCATTTTGAGATTAGCAGATGCCCAAAATGAATATATATTTTTCACATAGTAGAGAAGTCATTGCTTGTATTGCCTGTGAAAAAAATGTTCTTTTTCATTTACCAAAGAACAAAAAAATATATGCTCTTATGTATAGGGATAAAATTTCCACCACCACCACTTATTGAAAAGCCACAACTACTTTTGTTTGCACCTCCTATGTATTAAAAATAGCAAGACAGGTATCTGTAACCAAAATTGATAATGGACCATTTTTACCATGTAATGGGCTCTAAAAGTCTTTCATTGCAGTATGTTAATAAACAAGCAATGGTCTACTACGGCTTGCCATATACTTAACAAAAAAGTATGAAACAACTGAAAATATGTCTTATATTGTAGGTTCTTCAAAGTAGCCGCCTTTTGCTTTGATGACTGCTTTGCACACTCTTGGCATTCTCTTGTTGAGCTTCAAGAGGTAGTCACCGGAAATGGTATTCCAACAATCTTGAAGGAGTTCCCAGAGATGCTTAGCACTTGTTGGCCTTTTTGCCTTCACTCTGCGGTCCAGCTTACCCCAAACCATCTCGATTGGGTTCAGGTCTGGTAACTGTGGAGGCCAGGTCATCTGGCGTAGCACCCCATCACTCTCGTTCTTGGTCAAATAGCCCTTACACAGCCTGGAGGTGTGTTTTGGGTCATTGTCCTGTTGAAAATTAAATGATGGTCCAACTAAACGCAAACCGGATGGAATAGCATGCCGCTGCAAGATGCTGTGGTAGCCATGCGGATTCAGTATGCCTTCCATTTTGAATAAATCCACAACAGTGTCACCAGCAAAGCACCCCCACACCATCACACCTCCTCCTCCATGCTTCATGGTGGGAACCAAGCATGTAGAGTCCATCCGTTCTCCTTTTCTGAGTCGCACAAAGACACGGTGGTTGGAACCAAAGATCTCAAATTTGGTCTCATCAGACCAAAGCACAGCTTTCCATTGTTCGAATGTCCATTCCTTGTGTTCTTTAGCCCAAACAAGTCTCTTCTGCGTGTTGCCTGTCCTTAGCAGTGGTTTCCTAGCAGCTATTTTACCATGAAGGCCTGCTGCACAATGTCTCCTCTTAACAGTTGTTGTAGAGATGTGTCTGCTGCTAGAACTCTGTGTGGCATTGACCTGGTCTCTAATCTGAGCTGCTGTTAACCTGCGATTTCTGAGGCTGGTGACTCGGATAAACTTATCCTCAGAAGCAGAGGTGACTCTTGGTCTTCCTTTCCCGGGGCGGTCCTCATGTGAGCCAGTTTCTTTGTAGCGCTTGATGGGCGGCACGGTGGCGCAGTGGTTAGCACTGTAGCCTTGCAGCACTGGGGTCCTGGGTTCCCACCAAGGACAACATCTGCAAGGAGTTTGTATGTTCTCCCCGTGTTTGCGTGGGTTTCCTCTGGGTCCTCCGGTTTCCTCCCACATTCCAAAGACATACTGATAGGGAATCTAGATTGTGAGCCCCAATGGGGACAGCGACGATAATGTATGTAAAGCGCTGCGGAATATGTTAGCGCTATATAAAAATAAAGATTATTATTATTATTGTAGCGCTTGATGGTTTTTGCAACTGCACTTGGGGACACGTTCAAAGTTTTCCCAATTTTTCGGACTGACTGACCTTCATTTTTTAAAATAATGATGGCCACTCGTTTTTCTTTACTTAGCTGTTTTTTTCTTGCCATTATACAAATTCTAACAGTCTATTCAGTAGGACTATCAGCTGTGTATCCAACAGACTTCTGCACAACACAACTGATGGTCCCAACCAAATTTATAAGGCAATAAATCCCACTTATTAAACCACACAGGGCACACCTGTGAAGTGAAAACCATTTCCAGTGACTACCTCTTGAAGCTCATCAAGAGAATGCCAAGAGTGTGCAAAGCAGTCATCAAAGCAAAAGGTGTCTACTTTGAAGAACCTAGAATATAAGACATATTTTCAGTTCTTACATACTTTTTTGTTAAGTATATATTTCCACATGTGTTATGTCATAGTTTTGATGCCTTCAGTGTGATAGTACAATTTTCATAGTCATGAAAATACAGAAAAATCTGAGAAGGTGTGTCCAAACTTTTGGTCTGTACTGTATATTACAGTGATTGCAAGCTTGCTACTCTCTAAAAGTGTATTGACATAAATAGTGAATTTAAAAAGCACTATATATATAAAATTCCTAATTAAATTAGCGCTTGGTTCACCAGCAAAGACGTTCTTGATCATATCAACCCATGTTTTCCCTGGAAGGCAAGATTACTAGAAAGGACAGTTTGTATTTTGGACATATGATGAGGTCAAATTCATTAGAATAGGAGATGTTACTCAGAATGGTCAGTGGTAAAATCAAACAGGGGAGGCAAAAGGCCCGCTGGCTGGATATCATCGAGAATGATATGGGAATGAACATCAAGAAATTGAAAAAAGCTGTGGAAAATTGAATTATGATAAGAAACAGCCTACAGAGTATCCAAGATTCAGACATGAATGAATGGAATCAGAACATATATGTATACATATACACACACACAGACAGACACACATATGTTTAAATAATGAATGGAGATGATCAAATATTCCAAGATTCGAAATTAGTAAAGCATGTAAATTTTACATTGAAATTTGATTTGCATTAAAGTAATTCAATGCAAATTAAATGCTTCTTATTATTCTCTGGGGTCCTGGAACATAATAAACACAATAATTCAAAATATAAAAAAATGATAATACTCCCCTCACCGCTCATCTACCCTGCCACCACCGCAGCCCGACATCCGGTGTTCTGTGCCTCTTCTTTTCTTCTTCGCTTTGGCCTGCTTCACTTTACGCATCAGCAAAATGGCAGCCATACCGGAGCGCATTGCAAAACATTCTGCATTGTGGGGAATGTGATTTATTCTTTTTAACTTTGAGGATAATTCAATTGCACTTGAATAAATTTGCTCATCTCTAATAATGAGTAAAGGTTAATATGGTTATGGTCAACATGGAAAATTCTTAAGGTTTTCACATGTACATCATTAAAAAATAAATGTATCTTTTTTTGTGCAGTCAATGGACATAACAAGTCTCATCACTCCCAGTGTTTCCATGTGTTACTGCTTTAGCCTTCAACATGTAGCTGTATTAGAGGTTACTGAAGCAAAAAGGGGATAACAAGTTGACAATCCATATCCATGTCACCTATTCACACTTGGCAGGGCCCTCCAGCAGTGCAGAGGGTTAAGAGTGTTAACAATTGTCTATGCTACTGGGCTGCACATTGTTCTGTTCTTCTGACAACTGCTTCCTGAGCCTAAATAAAGCAAGACATATATGACTTGCTTAACAAATATAATGATTAAAGAGAGCGGCTGCCAGTTCAGATTCTCTAGATCTAACACTTGCCAACGTCACATGTCACAATGTAGCAGCTGCCGAGAGGATCTTATATTAAATAAGCAGAGTAGAGAAATATAATAGCCATGCTGATATTTTTCTCATGGATAGATAAAAATGTCAGCAAATATAATGAAGTAGAATATTAAATATGAATTCTATCTCGTCAGCTTTTATTGACTTTAGCAGGTTTAGCTGACTTTGAGTCAGTTTTGCTGATTTTGAATTAGTATATATGTATTTTGTCCCATCAGTACTTTTACAGAGATGTAGAATTAATACCGCATTTCATTTATCTCTAAAGCTGCGTAATGATTTCTCAAAACACAATTTACTATAAGGAGAATACAAATTTTACAAAAAAATAAATATTTGTTCAGTTTTCTATTTATTACTCACCATTATGCCATACAACAAAGGTTTTAAATATATTATTTACATCTTGAAGGTTTCAGCGTTATAAAAAAATGCTCAAAAAACATTAATCTTTATAATATTAACCCCTTCTCAAAGCTGACAATTTCTGTTTTTTGTTTTTTTTCTTTCTATCCACATAGACATATGAGGGCTTGTTTCTTTGCGGGAAGAGTTGTACTTTTGAAAGACACCTTTCATATTACCGCATAGTGTACTGGAAAATTAGAAAAAAATTCCAAGCAGAGGGAAATTGTGAAAAAAACACAATTCTGACAGTTTTTTGGGCATCTTAGCAAGCACTGTATCCACTCCTCCAACTTCATGATGAGCTGGACAGAGCATGCTCATGGATGACAAATCAGTACTGGTCTGACTTAAGCAAATGATTCTGCCAGAAGGGATGCTGCTAGCAAAAGATGGCACATCAATGCAAGGATAAAGAAACTTTGCAGGTGGCAATACATGGCACATGGGTAAAACTAGACTGGACACATGCAAAACCACAATTATAGAGATGAGCTGATCAGGCAAAATTTGAATTCTGCTCTTTGCACAGACTTTCCTAGGAAAAATGATTTGCAGAGAATTTAAAGTCCCTTATTATGCGCTAGAGTCTCTACAGAACCCAGAAAACATAAAGATTAAAATCTTTATACTCTCCTCATCTCTCACTTCTCTGGACCCTCGCTCTTAGCAGTTATTTGTCTGGTCCTCATGAGTCACAACATGTTTTCATTGCTATGAGTTCTGAAATTTCAAGACCTCTTCACGCTACTTCGGGTATTCTGGACGGCACCAGTGTGCAGTCCGTGTGCCGTCCATGATTAACAATGCAATGGATAGGAGAAGCTTTGCACAGGATTTCATTTTTCATTTTTTTAAAATCACTGATGAAAAACTGAAACCCCGACCAAACACTAAGGAAACTCTAATCCAAAACACTGATGAAACGCATACCATTTTTTTGCGTTCATGAAGAAACATGAACATCTGAAGAGGCCTAACCATCTATACAACTCCAGGGGCCTGGAATACCCTCGGTAACAGTAGGGGCAGCACAAGGCTGAAAGAGCTTAGAGACCAAAAAAATGTCTACTTCAGAAAAAGATTTGCAAAATTTCAAAATATAAATGTTATTGGCTTTTATTTATTTTCCTTCATGGAGAAGAATAGCCTTTAAAACACATTTTCAGAGGCTGATGTGCATGCAAAGCCTTGGAGTGTTAACCTATTGTCCTTGGGACAGCCATAAATGAGCCAACAACTCTTCTATGTCAAACCATTTTGTGCAATAACAAAATATTATTTCTTTTGTCCTTATAGTTACAAAGACAGCTACTTCCCCACAGTATATTTTATTAGAAGTGACCGAATCAATTCAATGCAAATCAAATTCCCTTTGAATTTTACAAAAATTCAAAATTGCAAGAAACACAGATTTTGATTATGATTTAAATTTGCACAAATCAAACAATAACACTTGGCTTAATTCTTATAAAGGTTGAGAAGTGGTAAAAAAAAAAAAATGCTCACTTTGCCTTTCCTCATAGTTCATCTAGTTCAACCCATAGCCTAATCTGTCCTGGTGCAAGTCATGACATAAATGAGACCCAATCAGTGTCAGAGGCACTGAAGAGTAAAGATGACGACATTTGTCGAGCCAGAGGGAGGGAGCATGTGAGCCACCAGAGGACCAGGCAGGGAACTGTGACACCAAGATAGGTGAAGAGGAGTATAATTTTTTTTGTTTTGTTTTTGACCCCTCCATTTATTATGCTCTGGGACCTAGAGGGAATCAAAATTCCCAGCTGAATTCTTGTTAATCTGATGAACTTAAATATTGCTAGATTTGTTTATCATTAGATATTATCGTTTTAGAGTTTTTAGATTTTAAAATTTGGCCTGATTTTTACCTCTCAAAAATAAGATCAACAAGATTATATTAGAACTAGAGATGAGCAAATAAAGTTATACAATTTAAATGTGTGTGTATTTTGGGGGAATTTCACTTATCCCACTGAATTTGAACAATCTGCAATTTGCTTTCAGTGAATTGCCTAAATGCTACCTCAATTTTGAATATTGCAGAATATTGCCTCAGCCAGGGAAGGTATTACATTACATCACATGATATTGCACAGCCAATCAGAAGGGACTACCATAACCTGTATAAATACAAAAGCAGGAAAGGCAGTAGCTATTTTGTTAAGAATCGGAAAAGTGAGTTGATGTCACAGTTCTTAAGTTAGACAGAGAAAGTCCTAAAATAATTAAGAGTTTGTATAGGCTGCACAGCAGCGAAGATTAGTGTGAGGAAAAGAGAATAGTGTCATGCACATTTTTCCGGGCAATTGAAGGGTTTGGTGTACTAACATTGACCTATAAAGCCATCCATAAATCAGTCTGCTCCATATATCTCCGAACTTATCTCCCAATATCTTCCCACACGTAGTCTTTGGGCCTTCCAATACCTCTTCCTCTCCTTTACACTTATATGTTCCTTACTGAATCGCCTCCAAAACTTCTCATGAGTGTTCCCAGGAGAATTCTGTGCCCCAACATGTCTGATTATCTGCCACAATCAGAACTTTCAGACAGAACTTGAAAACCCATCTCTTCAAGAAAGCTTACAGTGTGCAACGACCATGCTGGTCATCTCACCACAATCAGAGCTGCTGCAACCACCCAACCTACTGTCTCATTCTCCATCATCCTGTAGAATGTAAATCGCAAGGGCAGGGTTTTCTTCCCTCTGTTTCAGTCTGTCATTGTTAGTCTGTTCATTGTAATTTATATTTGTATTTTGTATGTAACCCCTTCTCATGTACAGCACCACTGAATCAATAGTGCTCTAAAAATAAATAATACTTTTGATTCACCGCAAATCAAATTTCTTGGGAAAAACTGTCATCTTTGATTTTTAATAGCTTCACAAACATCTCTAATTATAGAAAAAGATATTTTGCAAAAAAAAATAATTGCTTTAAATGATCAGGATTTTCTTAATCAGTGTTACTTATTAACTCAGGTAATGACTACTACAGTAAGTAGTGGAATAGGAATGGTCTTTACTCCTCTTTGGTCAGACCTCATCTGGAATACTGTGTACAGTTTTGGGCACCACATTTTAAAAAAGACATAGGCAAACTGGAGCAAGTTCAGAGAAGAGCGACCAGAATGGTGACTGGTCTGCAAACCATGTCCTATGAGGAACGGTTGCAGGATTTGGGAATGTTTAGCTTGCAAAAAAGAAGACTGAGAGGAGACTTAATAGCTGTCTACAAATATGTCAAGGGCTGTCATATTGTAGAAGGATCATCTTTATTCTCATTTGCACAAGGAAAGACTAGAAGCAATGGGATGAAACTAAATGGGAGGAGACACAGATTAGATATTAGAAAAAACTTTTTGACAGTTAGGGTGATTAATGAGTGGAACAGGCTGCCATGAGAGGTGGTGAGTTCCCCTTCAATGGACGTCTTCAAACAGAGGCTGGACAGACGTCTGTCTGAGATGATTTAGTGAATCCTGCTTTGAGCAGGGGGTTGGACCAGTTGATCCAGGAGGTCCCTTCCAACTCTACCATTCCATGATTCTATGGCCAAACATGATCTGGAAAGTGATAAATTCAATTATTATAGGAACAGATAGGGTAATCTGACATAAAACTGAATACCAGTGTGTTGGTTTCCATTTAGTCAGGTTTGCAATGTTGTCGATCGAGCTGACAGATAATTTTGGGATTTATGAAGACCTAGCAGTCATGGCTAAAAATATCACAAATAAAAAAAGTTAGAGAGGCTTTGGTGGTAAGCATGGAATAAGGTCTTGAAATGTGGCATAGCCCATATTTTTAATTGTACCACATGCCATTTGATATTCGTGAAACAAACAAGTGACTCAATAACTGTTAGGTTGCTTTCACATTGTGTTCAGGCACCCATTTTGTGGCCCCTTCAGAACTTACGTCTGAACCCTCCACGGGGCCATAGACTATAATGGTGCAGGCAGAGCGCACGATTGCTCTGCCGTTCCCCTTTTTCGAGAGTGTAGGCCTAAGGGGGCAGACACACAGATGTAGTAGACTGTGGTTGAGTGTCAACCTCCAGTAGGCATAGATGACCGAAAATGATGCACGACAGAGTGAACATGCGCTCTACCGGCACTATTATAGTCTATGGCCCCGGGGCGCATACGTCTTAATCCCATTTTGCAGGGGATTCCGATGTAAGCCTTGATGAGGCCACATACCGCGTGCCTGAATACAATGTGAAAGCACTTTTATAGGAAGGAGTGTTCTGGGCTCTTAGAAAATTATGTCAGCTTCTTTGTTTGCTGTCAATACTATGGTCTGTTGGAAGATAAAATGGCAAGAAGCTTGGAGGTTTGTTTAAACTAGGGACTGTGTTGTCATTTATAGTACTGACCTCTCTTCTGCCCAATTTGACATGGCGAATTAAGAAATGCTGCTATATACTGAGTTGCAAAGATGCCAAGGCAACCACTCAACACCTGACATGTATTTAGCTTGTGACTGATAAATGGTATTTCAGTTGGGCAGAAAAAAGTCAATGCACAAACCATTTAAAAAATAAAAAGACCAAGACTTAGGAATAAGAATTGACATTGTTAGAAGAGACATATGAAATGCGAAGACACCTAAGGGCAGGCTTGAACTGCCCACCTGTGGACCAGGGAATCACCCAGTGTGACCCTGACCCAAGGCATAATGATCAAGGCCAAAGAGGATGCGACTGTGAGCGAGTCCGGAGCAGAGAGGGGACCCACCGGTGCCAGGGATATATTCATCTGGATGTACATCCTTGGGAATTGGGATATTATTACTATATTTGGGCCAAAATGTAGAACAAAATTAATATATTAGGGTCACAAAGGGGTAAATTATTAATATATGGGGACCAGAATCGAGGGCATTTTTACTATATTGGGGTCAGAATAGGGACATTATTAATATGTGTGCCAGAGTGTAGGACACTATTACAGTATTTGGACCAGAATGGTAAATATTATTATTGAATGGGGGGATATTATTACTATATTGGGGTCAAAGTGGATGATTTTATCACAAATCAAGGCCAGATTGGGGACAATATTACTATGCTGGGGCCAGAATGGGGGGGACATTATTTTATGGAGGTCACAATGGGGGATGTTAATATTATATTGGGGCCAAACTTGGGGACATTAGTACTATATTGGGTCCAAAAATAATTAAATTTAGGCCCTCTCTAGTTATCCGTGTTTGCAATATGTGTGACATCCATTTTTTTCACAAATGCAACACGTACTCTTTATAACCAATGCTGTAGTTTACATGTCAATTTTTACACTGACCATGTGTCCATGTGAACCAGATGAATACATGTCCATTTTTGTCTGGCTGCACGGATGGCAAGGGTCGATACAAGTCTATGGGTCCATGAAAAACACGTACAGCGCATGATGGCAAAACTTTCAAACTCCTTATCTATGAACTGTTCCAATATTTTTACGGCCTCTCCCATACTGATAGTTCTGCTTTTCGTCACTTGTCTTATCTATTGCATTATTCCTGTGTCCTGTTGTGTATAAATAACTCAACAGATTTTGATACAGGACTTTGAGTATGGGAGAGGGATAAACAAATGTGGCTGTAAATATTGGAGCAGTTCATAGATAGAGAGTGTGAAATGTTTATTGTCCTGTGATTGAGGTCTGGTCCATGGCTGTAATGACCCCACAGGTCCTGAGGAGCACATTCCTTAGTTGATGTAGAATGACATAAATCCATGCAACACATTCATTTCTGCATTGAGTGTGTCAAAGGTTGCAATAAGTTTATATTCCCAGATGCTTCTGTCTCTCTGAGATTTGAATTTATTTTTTAATACCAATAATTTCATGTCCATGATGTTGTGATAAGGGAAACAAAAATGTTTTGCCACAGGTAGATCTATTCTTTCTTCTTTTATTGTGTGGCGATGAGAATTCATCCTTGTTCTAAGTATTTGCCCTGTCTCCCCAACATACGGACCCCCAGCTGCACATTTGGCACATATAATTAAGTACACCAAATTAGATGTGATGCAGCTGGAAGTACCTAGGATCCTGTATTGCTGATATGAGTTGGGAATTTTTATCTTGTCTGTGGTCATTATAAATGGACAGGTTTTACATTTTTTTGGGTTGCAGGGAAAGGTTCCTGTAGCTGGTGGAGATATCAGGGAGCTTCTGACAATGAAGCTTCTTAAATTTGGAGGCTGCCTGAAACACAGAAGTGGGGGGTCTGGAAATATGGATTCTAATTGAGCATCTTTTTGTAGTAAAGCTTGTAGTTTCCGTGCAGCTCTCCTTAGCGCCTCCAGATTTGGATTGTAGGTGAGAACTACAGGCACCCGATTGCTTTCTTGTTTAGTTTTGTAATGTAGGAGATGATTCCTCGGTATTCTGGTGGCTCATGTAATCAGGTTCTCAATTGTTCTTGGATGGTAGCCCTGATTTAAAAAGGTCTTTCTGAGGCCACCAAGGTGTTTGTCTCTATCCATAGGGTTGGAACATATCCGATTGTATCTCATGGCTTGGCTGTAGACAATAGAATTTTTAATGTGTTTTGGATGGAAACTGTCCCATTTAAGGTATGTTGGATGATCAATTGGCTTCCGGTACAGGGATGTCTCTATTTCATTGTTCTGTAGCTTAATGATGGTGTCCAAAAAGTTAATTTCAGTATAGGAGTAGTTAAGTGTTAGGTTGATGGTCAGATGAAATTGATTAAAGTGTTCATGGAACGTCTTTAGCTGTTGTTCATACTCTGTCCAGATGATTAAAATATTATCAATGTAATGATAGTAGGCCAGAGGCCTGATGGGGCATGAGGACAAAAAGTCACTTTCAAGCTTGGCCATGAAAAGATTTGCGTACTGTGGAGCCATTTTACTTCCCATCTCTGTACCAGCCTCCTGTAGCTATATGTTGTTACAAAATTCATCCTTTGAATTTGATAAGTTTCACCACAGAAACAGCATGATTTTCCTGTATTTTCCATGAAGATTTTGCAGGCATTTAATCCATCCTGGTGTGGGATACTAGTAGTGTTGAGCCACCCTCGTAGTGTTCGGGTTCGGTTCGTCGAACACCTTAGAACACTGTCGAACATAATCGAACACCGTTAAAACCAATGGCAGGCAAATAAAAACACATAGAAAACACCTTCAAAGGTGTCCAAAAGCTGACAAACTGCTCAGAAGACACTCTCTTTAAAAAAGCCGGCCGGCAATTCAGCATCGTTACCCGACAATTTAGAACAGAAAGAATAGAGCATCACACATAGATTAGATAGATAGAAACATGTCAGTCACATATATAAGAAGTACTATGACAGTGTTGGTTACTGTATTTGTCATTTAGTGCTAAAGGATTTATTAAAAAAAATAATTGTGTTTTCATGCACCGTCTCTTTAAAAAGCCGGCCGGCAATTCAGCATTGGTACCCAACAATTTGGAACAGAAAGAATAGAGCATCACACATAGATTAGATAGATAGAAACATGTCAGTCACATATATAATAAGTACAGTGATAGTGTTGATTACTTTACTTGTCATTTAGTGTTAAAATAAAGGATTTATAAAAAAAAATTGGGGTGGGGTTCCCCGTAATTTTAGTCTCTAGCGGAGGTTAAGCAGGTGGCTGGGGCAGATGTTTGAAGCCTGGGAAGGGGGTAATACCAACGGAGCTTCCCAGGCTACTAATATAAGCACCTAGCTGAACACCTAGCCTTTACTAGCTATTAAAATGGGGTACCCCCCAAAAAAATGACGTGGGGTCCCCCCTATTTTAATAGCTAGCAAAGGCTAGGCAGACAGCTGGGGGCAGATATTAATAGGCCAGGAAGGGTGCCAGGAATATTGGCCCCCTCCCAGGCTAGAAACACCAGCCGTCAGCCGCCCCAGAAATGGCGCATCCATAGGATGCGCCAATCAGACTTGGTCCTATCTTGGATCTCCTCATACCTAACAGATAGGACATTCAGCCTCTCCCACTCACAAACCACCTCCTCATCTCGCAGAAAAAGAAAGGGAAAAATCAGCTCACCCACCTAGAAGATCAACAGCACGGAGACAGGAGTGCTACCAGACGAACAATGAGGAACCAGGAAGATCCAGCTGAACAAATCTTTTAAAATCCATATTTTATTGGGTCATGCAAAAAATATTAAAAGTCCACCTTGGAGAGGAACAGCAAACGCGTTTCGAACTATAAGTTCTTAATCATTGCAATGATTAAGAACTTATAGTTCGAAACGCGTTTGCTGTTCCTCTCCAAGGTGGACTTTTAATATTTTTTGCATGACCCAATAAAATATGGATTTTAGAAGATTTGTTCAGCTGGATCTTCCTGGTACCTCCTCATCTCGCTCCCTATCTGTCGGTGTCCCCCAAGGTTCAGTCCTATGGCCCCTGCTCTTGTCCATTTACACCTTTGGCCTGGGACAACTCATAGAGTCTCCAGGCTTTCAGTATCACCTCTATGCTGATGACACACAGATCTACCTCTCTGGACCCGATATCTATTCCCTACTAAAAAAGAATCCCACAATGTCTGTCTGCTATTTCATCCTTCTTCTCTGCTAGATTTCTAAAACTTAAAATGGATAAACCAGAATCCATCATCTTTCCACCATCTCACTCAACCCCCCCCATCTGACCTATCTATCAACGTCAATGGCAGTCCATTCTCCCCAGTCCTGCAAGCTGGCTGCCTTGGGGTAACCCTGAACTCTAATCTCTCCTTCAAACCACATATTCAAGCCCTTTCTACTTCCTGCCGATTCCAACTCAAAAATATCTCCCGGATCCGCACATTCCTCAACCACGAATCTGCAAAAACACTAGTGCATGCCCTCATCATCTCTCACCTCGACTACTGCAACCTCCTGCTCTGTGACCTCCCTTCTAACACTCTGGCACCCCTCCAATTTATCCTAAACGCGACAGCCCAACTAATCCACCTGTCCCCCCGCTATTCCCCGGCATCTCCTCTTTGTCAATCCCTCCACTGGCTCCCCATCACCCAGAGACTCCAGTTCAAAACCCTAACCTTGGCATACAAAGCCATCCACAACCTGTTTCCTTCATACATTTGTCACCTTGTCTCCCGAGCTACCTCCGATGCTCACAAGATCTCCTTCTCTACTCCCCTCCTCTCTTATCTCCTCTTCCCACAATCACATACAAGATTTCTCCCATGCACCCCCTACTCTGGAACTTTCTACCCTAACATTTGAGGCTCTCGCCTTCTGTGGAAACCTTCAAAAGGAACCTGAAGGCCCACCTCTTCCGAAAAGCATATAACTTGCAGTAACCACCGCTCCACCATACTACTGCACGACCAGCTCTGCCCTCTCTTACTGTATCCTCACCCATCCCTTGTAGACTGTGAGCCCTCATGGGCAGGGTCCTCTCTCCTCCTATACCAGTTGCCGTCACATTTTTGTTCAATATTATTATAATTGTTATTGCTATGTATGCTCCTTTTTCACATGTAAAGCACCATGGAATAAATGTCGCTATAATAGTAGCAACAATAATAATAATACAGCATTCAAGTATAGCGTTTCTCAAGAGGAGAAACTTTTGGCGTACCTCTGTATGATAGAAATCTATCAATACTGCACAGTCTGAACATTTCACAAATATATGGTGAAAACATACGGTACGATTTATGAAAATCATTGGAGCATAATTTGCTGTTCTCTGCACTAGAGAATTTGTGCCAAATTCATCTACAATTCCACATACCTCAATTATGAATTCAGCATATGTTAAAATCAGCATGTATCAATTTACTTAAAGTTAGGTCTAGGATACCTTTCAATGCATTGTGCACCAGCCATCTAGACAAGATATTGCTAAGCTAAATACACACATGATATTTACTGTATGAACTATACTGTATATACTGTACATAATCCATACACTTACACATGCAAACACGTACAATGTACATGCATCCACGTGCTATGCAGACATGATACATTCCAATCCTTTTTGCTGGTTGTCTGGATTTTAGGCAGCTTCACTCTACTCTCATTGTCCAAGACATCAATTTAAGGGATTTTGAGCTTTTGCAGGACAGAGAAGAGGCAAGATCCACCTCAAGGCAACATTTATGCACATAATCAGCTACTGCACCGAAGATAAAACTTGTAATGAGTTGTTTTTACTATCATCTGAACTAGAGTGTCAGGTTTATTGATGGCTTTGTAGTAAGCCATTCACATAGCAGGATAAAAAACACTCACAGAAGAGAATAATATTATATTACCCCTGGTCTACATCTGCAACTGAACCTCGGTCATAGAATTTGTTCTTCTTTGAATGACTTTCCATGTATTAAAGGATGATTCAAGTTTCCTGGAACAAGAGCTGCACTTTTGGAGTGGTTCTCTGTCAGACATATCTCACATATAACAGCGTTCCAAAATCAGACATTTCTGCCTTCCATTTCATTGCAGTATGTCAGTCAAGCTATTCACACTAGGTCTCTGTGAAGAATAGTATTAGTAAACTACAGGCCAGCTATTTAAAACCATGGTTCTCTGTCAGACATATCACATATAACTGTGTTGGAAAATCAGCCATTTTTAGTGAACGTGGAACATATTGTCCTCCATTTAAAATGGGCAAGGTGCGTGGCAAGGGAAGGGGAAGTGGACATGATGGTGATGGTGCATGCAGAGGTCGAGGCCGTGGGCAAGCTGAAATTGTGCCACAACAAACACCCACATCTTGTCGCTTGACCTATCTGTCCCAATTGCTCGGGGACCGCAGCGCACCACTATTGAACCCAGTCAAGTGTCAAAAGGTTTTTTGGTTGGATAGCAGATAATGCTTCCAGTCACTTTGCCACCACCACTACCACCCTCTCTTCCACACGGTCAAGTTTCAGTAGCCATATGTCTGGACCGCATATTCCTCACTCTGATCCTCCTTCCTCCCACCATGCCGAGAGCCCGGAGACAACTGATCCCACACTTGGACACTCAGAAGAGCTGTTCACTTTTCCATTTGTAGATTCGGGCCTCTCGCCTGGCCAGCTTCAAATGAGTCAAGAGAAAAATGCGTGTAGCGATGCCCAAATATTCGAGCAGCCATGGTCACATGAAGGCAATGGTGGGAAAGTACAATTACTGTTGAAAGAGGTGGATGATGATGATCATGAGACACAATTGCCGGAAAGTCAGGAGGAGGACCAGGGAGCGGAAGTGGAAGAGGAGGTGGTGGATGATATAGTAACTGACCTAACCTGACAGGGGGACATGCAGAGCAAGGACAGCAGCACACAGGGGTAGGGAGGCATAGCATCACAACAGGCAGGAAGAAGCAGTGTGGTGGCCGCAGACACAAGGCGGGAAAGAGTTTTGCGGAACACCATCACGACGGAAGTTACCAGTACAACTGTTAGGTCTTCCTGAGTCTGGTGTTTTCTTAAAGACTGCAGATAACCTCAAAAAGGCCATTTTCATCACCTACCAGGCCAGCATCAAAAGGGGTAGCAAAACTAGCAGCCTGACCACCACCAACATGATCAGGCACATGGCAGCAAAGCACCCTACTAAGTGGACCGAACCCCAGAGTCCAGAAACAGTGTCTGTAGGTCTGTAGGTGACACCACTGTTTCTTCCACTGTTGTGCGTGCACGCCAATCCCCTTTCCATGGCACATGCGAAGATGCCTTCCGCCCTGCACGTGTCATTGCACACACTCAACTAGCACCATCAGCAAGCACGTCCATGTCCTTGTTTTAGCGCAGCATTCAGTTGTCCCTACCCCAGTCCTTGGAACTCAAGCACAAATAAGCAGCCAACACCCACAGGTCACATTACTAAATTCACACATTTTGCGACTGATTGCACTCGAAATGTTGCCTTTTAGGCTCGGGGAGAAGGAAGCTTTCTGCAACCTGATGGCGGTGGCTGTCCCTCAGTGCTCGGTCCCTAGCAGCCACTATTTTTCCCCGTGTGCCATCCCCGCATTACACGAGCACGTGTCCCACAACATTAGCCATGCCCTCAAAAATGCAGTTACTGGGAAAGTCCACCTAATCACAGACACATGGACAAGTGGTTGTGGGCAGGGATGGTACATCTTGCTGACATCACACTGGGTTAATATAGTGGTAGCCGGGACCCAGTCGTACCTTGGGACGGAACACGTCCTTCTGACTCTGAGGATTGCAGGCCCTGGGTCAACCAAGATTGCCCCCACATTCTACAGCTGCTGCACCTCCTTCTCTTTCTCTTCAGTCTTCATCTCCAAAATGACCACATCAATCACAAGCTGGAAACACTGCAGCACTGCCTCGACCAAGCGGCAACAGGCTGTACTGAAGCTAATATGTTTAGGTGCCACCGCACACTGCTGAAGAGTTGTGGACAGCTCTAGAAGAGCAGGCAGATCTGTGGCTGACCCTATAGCCAGGCATGGTCGAGTGTGACAATCACCGAAATCTGGTGGTGACTCTGAAGCGAGACGAGCTCACACACGTACCATGCCTGGCCCATGTGCTTAACCTTGTGGTTCAGCGGTTTCTCAAAACTTAACCAGATCTGTCGCATCTGCTTGTCAAAGTACACCACGTGTGTGCCCATTTTAGAAAGTCAGCTACAGCTTCTGCTGCCCTTGCCGTGCTTCAGCAGCGTTTGTAACTCACCGACTGGTGTGCGATGTCCCCATGCATTGGAACTCTACATTGCAGATGTTGGGAAGGATTTGTGAGCAGAAGAGGGCAGTTGTTGACTACCAGCATCAACACGGACGTCGGTATTCAGGTTAGACTCCACACATAAGACCTCAGGAGTGGACATGGAAAATGCTTCCAGGGGTCTTCCCCATGCCGTTCCCATGTCATTTTAGCACTGTTCCCATTGATCTGGGCAATTTTTAGGCCTCTGCAGACCGCCGGTTGGAACTGCCAGAAAAATGCTCGAGTTTCCCATAGACTTACACTGGGTTTGTTGCTCGGGTCGAACACCCGAGCATCCCAATTTGCTTGACCCAAGCATCGAGCACCCGAGCATTTTAGTGCTTGTACATCACTATTCATTATGCATTCCACAAATATAAAGTGAAGCTTTATCATAGAAAGAATAGGCCACATATCAGCAAAATCCAAAAACTCTGCCATTTTCTCTTGGCCAAAGCTCATTTAAATTAAACAGATATAAAATCGAAAACTGTTCTGCCATCAGATGAATAAAAGTTTGAAATTCTTTATGGAAACCAGGGATGATATTTCCTGTGCACAAGGTACAATATTGAATAATGATAATCTACTGGTCCTCAGATGGCACTACATTAAAAAAACAGGCATGATTCTGTCATGCTAATCACTGTATGGGCACAGGAATACTTCCAGAAATCATTGTCTATGAACAAAGTAGTGTAATTCAAAAATGCAAGTTACAGGGGTATTCCTATCTCCAAGATCCTATCCCAATAAGTAGTAGGTATAATAATACTAATATTAGCAAATGCCTCCAATTAGAAATGTAGTATAAGTTTTCTGATTCGCTTTTGCTCTTTCCTCATGTGCAGACATTGCAGTATCTTAGGTGTCCATGGTTATGACCACTAGCAACTAGCTAAAGAACAGTCACTATATC
Source organism: Phyllobates terribilis (assembly GCF_046119375.1). Classification (NCBI taxonomy): domain Eukaryota; kingdom Metazoa; phylum Chordata; class Amphibia; order Anura; family Dendrobatidae; genus Phyllobates; species Phyllobates terribilis. The sequence continues at coordinate 120,658,101 of NW_027362772.1, forward strand.
AGTGATCGTAACCATGGATACTTAAGGACCTGCAATGCCTGCAAATGAGGAAAGAGACATAGCGAATTAGAAAAACTATACTACATTTCTATTTGGAGAATGTGACGACACATCATTTAATCTTAATTATTTCGATGTAAATTCAGTAGGCCAGGGAGATACGCTATTATCTTTATGTTGACTTTTAACAATGGATGTTTGCTAAATATGTTGATTAACCATGGTGTGGGCCCTGCAACTTGTTGACTTGAATTGTTTGGGTGTTCATAGTTTATCCTGCAATGTTGGCAAGTCAACATTGGGGGATGAGCTGTGGATACTCAAGCAGTACTAGTTAATATCATTATACCTTATTCTTGACCTGTGGATGTGTGTTGTGTAGTATTTAAGGGGCATATGACTTCAGGGACAGAAAGATTATACAGTCTGGACATTGGTAGTTTAGCTCCGGGGGTCAGGTTAATAAGACATTCATATGCACGATGAGGAGGTAAATCCTGACACCCCCTTTCAGAAAAAAAGTCCTCAAAACCAGACAGAAAAGCAGGTAATATTTCCTTAGAAACTGTAGCAAGGGAAATATCTAAACAATTCTCATGGCAGTAATCTCTCGATTCAATAATCTCCCCGGTTTGCCAATCTACCAAAGGATTAGGTTTCACCAGCCAGGGAAGACCCAAAACAATTGGGGTGGGAAGACTGTCCAGGACATAGCAAGTGATTATTTCACAGTGAACCGACCCCACCCTCAGTTTAACATTATATACAATCTGAGTAAATGCTTTCTGTGCAAGTGGCGCCGATTCGATGGCAAAGATGGAAATAGGCAACAATCATGCAGACTCCGGCTCCACTGTCAATAAACACAAAAATTTTCTTGGTTTTGCTCTCTAGTACCACCTCTGCTGTCACGACAAACCGGGAACTTCAGGTAGGCAACAAATGCACCCCTTGCTTATCCAACTCCAGTTAATTGAGTCTCCTTTCGTTTAGGAATTGAAGGACAGGTCCCAATAAAATTTCCCTTTTTCCCTAAAAAAAAAACATACACCTTTTTTTTCTTGTGAATCACTGGGGAAATGTATGATGTAAAGGCACCCCATAACTGCATGGGTTCCTCCACCTCACCCTGTACTGGTTCACCGCCAGACCGTTCCCCCTGCAGAGGTACATAACCCCGACAAGAAGGCCCCGGATAAGGTGGTCTCACCCGTCTATCCCGAAGGCGACAATCAAGACTTATGGCCAATGACATGACTGCCTCCAAGAATTTAGGGGTTTTGTATACTGTCAAGTCATCTTTAAACCTTTCAGGAAGACCCTCACAAAATTGGCTTCTAAGGGTTTCCATATAGAATCCGTTGCCCATCTACGGAATTCAGAACTGTACGTCTTCACTGACCGATTCCCCTACTGAAGGCGACGTAGCCTAGACTCAGCCAAGGCTACTCTGTCATGGTAATCATAGATGAGGGTCAGAGCCCGAAAAAAAACCTCTACAGACTGGAGACAAACTGAATCTTGCGGTAAAGAAGACGTTGAGGACTGAAGATCTCCCCGCAGTAGAGAGAACACAATTCCTACTCGTTGCTCCTCACTTCCGGAAAAGTAAAAACGAAGTTTAAAATACAGTTTGCAGGCCTCCTTGAATACAAACAACTTGTCACTACCTCCTGAAAACCTGTCCGAGAGGGCAACCTTGGGTCCAGGCTGGACAGGCATACCTGCAGAGACCCCCTCGTTAGCGATCTGTAGCTGCTGATGCTGTTGCTGAACCTCATAGAGGAGGTCATTCACCTCCAGAGACAGACTGCGCAGCCGCTCTATGAGCTCTGCAAATGAATCCATACCAAGGAAAAAAAAAACATGCCTAAGGAAAAAAAAAATACACAAACCCAAGTGTCAGGTTTTTTTTTGTTTTTCTTTTTTCCTAAATGTGCACTGCCAGTGATAGTCTTTCACACACCTTGTGTGACATTAAGTGCAACACAAAGGGAAGGGGGAAAGGGAGCCCAGACTGTAGGGAAATGGGGGGGGGAGTAGAGATCTCCTAGGCTGATCTGATATCAACCTGTCTCCTCTAACATCCCTTTATTGGTCCCTCACTTATCGCCACACACGAACCTAAACCCTGTATTTCCCTAGCGCTTGGCCCTGGATAGGGAAGGGGCGGATGAACAATAGTCGATCCCCACTATTGACAAAAGACAACAAAGGAGACAAACACGTGGGAAAGTAGCTTAGCTTTAGCCGACTTCAGAGAGATAACTCCAAGCGCTTTCTTAGCACCACTGAATAAGTTAGCAGTATGAGAGATCCAAGCATTCACAAGGAAACATGTGAGTATTACCGGCCCCTTACTGCTGCAAAGTGAAACTTTTTAAACACCCAGGCCAGAGTGTCAATTAGCAGGAAGGAGGTAGCCGCTGGGTCGTAGAGTGAAACAGCTAAGAAGGTGTCTGTAATGCCAAACAAAGAGATCTTCTGCAACCAACTGCTGGATGACTGTGTGTCACATCTGACACACCCGTGACACTCAGGTCTCCTGGCCACATACCTCCGTGGACTGTCACCTTCCTCAGCTTGTCGTTACGTCTTCTCTGTGGGTGATCACCAAAAGCAGGGTGCTAATGGTGGGGGTAGTTGGCCCTGGAACCCCCGGAGTCACAGTGGCTTTAATCCCAGTGATCTATCAGAAAGGTGAGACTCTGTAATTTTGCACCATCTTGGGTATTTTGCTGGGACTGTTCTATATGTTATTGTCTGTTTGGTGGTTCAATAAAGTATTGCCACACTGATTTACCCTCACCCTGTGTTGTCTGAGCAGTATTATGCACAAGGGAGATCCCTATGTCTCCACCAAGGTAATTGCTAATATTATTTTTATTACACCTACTACACATTGGGATAAGATCTTGGAAATAGAAATGCCCCTTTAAAGCTCTATTATGCAAAGAAGAAGCCATATTTCAACACAATCCAAAAACAATGCAGTCTTCTTCAACTCAAAACTCATTTAAAATGGACAGAGGGAAAATGTAAAATCTGTTCTGCTGTCAGATTGATCAAAATATGAAATTCTTTATAGAAACCATGGACATTGTGTCCTGTGGACTCAAGAGAAGAAGGACCATCCACCTCATTATCAGTGCACAGTTTAAACCCTTTATCCCCGAGGGCGGTTTGCACGTTAATTACCAGGTCAATTTTTACAATTCTGACCACTGTCACTTTAAGCGGTAATAACTCTGGAATGCTTCAACGGGTCCCACTGATTTGGAGATTTTTTTTGTGACATATTGTACTTCATGATAATGGTAAAATTTCTTTGATATAACTTGTGATTATTTGTGAAAAAATCCGAAATTTGGAGAAAATTTAGAAAATTTCACAATTTTGAATTTCTGCCTTTATGACAGAAAGTACCAAAAAATGACACCATTTTAAAAACTTCACCCCTCAAGGTGCTCAAAACCACATTCAAGAAGTTTATTAACCCTTCAGGTGCTTCACAGAAATTTTTGGAATATGGAAGAAAAAAATTAACATTTAACTTCACAAAAAGTTATTTTAGACCCCAATTTTTTTTATTTTCGCAAGGGCAACAGGAAAAAATGGACCCCAAAATTTGTGCAATTCCTACTGAGCATGCTGATACTCCATATGTGGGGGAAAACCACTGTTTTGGCGCTTGGAAGTGTTCTGAAGGGAAGGAGTACCATTTGACTTTTTGAATGTAAAATTTGCTTGAATAATTAGTGGACGCCATGTTGCATTTGAGGAGCCCCTGATGTGCCTAAACAGTGGAAACCCCCTACAAGTCACAACATTTTGGAAACTAGACCCCTCAGGGAACATATCTAGATGTGTGGTGAGCACCTTGAACCCCCATGTGCTTCACAGAAGTTTATAACAATGAGCCGTGAAAATAAAAAAATCTAACCTTTTCCACAAAAATTATCTTTTAGCCCCAATTTTTTTATTTTTACAAGGTTAAGAGGAGAAAATGGATACCAAAAATTGTTGTACAATTTCTCCTGAGTACGCCGATAGCCCATTTGTGGGGAAAATACACTGTTTGGGCACACGGCAGGGTTCAGAAGGGAAGGAGCACTGTGTGACTTTTTGAACGCAAAAATTGTCTGGAATCGAGAGCGGATGCCATGTTGTGTTTGGAGAGCCCATGATGCGCCTAAACAGTGTAAACCCCCCACAAGTGACCTCATTTTGGAAACTAGACCCCTCAAGGATTGTATTAAAGGTTACAGTGAACATTTTGAACCCAGAAGTATGACACTGAATTTGATAACATTAGGTCATCATATTGAATAAATTGTCATTAGTCTTGAGCGCAAGTGCTCGCTACTTGAGTTTTCATTGGGCACTCGGGTATGCATCATGTATCGTGGGTGCTCGAGTGACAAGCTGCATGTTTCACGGTTGTTAGACACCCAAAAGGATATGCAGGGATCGCTCGTTCATGGTAGGAAATCCCGCAAGGTTTTTTTGGCTGCGAAGCATATGGGGGGGGAGACTCGAGCATGTCATTTGAGCACACGTGATACTCGGTGCATACCCGAGCACCCGATGCAAACTCAAGTAGCGAGCACCTGAGCTCAACACTAGTTGTCATATTGTCATAATTTTTTTTCTTTATTTTTGAAAATATACCAATGCCAGCACAACCCTAACCCCAACCCTAACACAATCCTAAGCCTAACAGAACCCTGGCACAGCCCTAACCCTAGCACAACCCTAACCCTAGCACAACCCTAACCCTAGCACAACCCTAAACCAAGCACAACCCTAACCCCAGCACAGCCCTAATCCTAGCACAACCCTAACCCTAGTACAACCCTAGCACAACCCTGACCCTAGCACAACACTAACTATATAACAATCCTAACCCTAGCACAACCCTAACCTTAACCCGAGCACAACCCTAGCACAACCCTGACCCTAGCACAACACTAACTATATAACAACCCTAACCCTAGCACAACCCTAACCTTAACCCGAGCACAACCCTAACCCTAGCACAACCCTAACCCTAGCACAACCCTAACCCTAACCTTAGCACAATCCTAACCCTAGCGTTTATTTTTTATGCTGTTCCTCGTGTGATATAAGTGATTAGACGACTTCATTCTTCGGGACGGTGCGATTTCAGCGATGAAAGATTCATATCAGTTTTTTATGCTTGGCAGCTGTCACACACTAAAGCAGTGGTTCTCAACTCCAGTCCTCAAGACCCACCAACAGATAATGTTTTCAGGATTTCCTTAGTATTGCACAGGTGATGGAATTATCACCTGTGCAATACTAAGGAAATCCTGAAAACATGATCTGTTGGTGGGTCTTGAGGACTGGAGTTGAGAACTACTGCACTAAAGGACGCTTTTTTTTTTACAAAGACTAGTTTTTTAAATCATTTTTCAGCCGACAGATTCATGTAAGGGCTTGTTTTTTGAGGTACAAGTTGACGTTTTTAATGCTACCATTTTTGGGCAAGTGAGGTTTTTTGATCGCTTTTAGTGTTGAGCGAGCACTAAAATGCTCGGGTGCTCGAAGCTCGGGCCGAGCTCGCCGTGATACTCGGGTGCTCGACCCGAGCAACGAGCCCAATGTTAGTCTATGGGAGACTCGAGCATTTTTGCGGTGGCACCCCCGGCAGTCTTTTAAAAGCCTAACAAGTGCCCAAAACGATAGTGACAGTGCTCAAATGACATGGGGACAGCATGGGGATCGCCCCAGGAAGCATTTCTGACCCCCAGGTCACTGCTGTCAACAACGTGGTCAGAGGTATTAAGCCACTTTTACAGGCTCACAATAAAACGTTCAAAAACGAAAGTGAAAGTGCTTTCCTGTGAAATATGTTAAGGAACATCCTTTCCAGGGTAAAGACTTGTGTATAAGTTAAAATAAATGACCAAAAACAAAAATACTCCTCCACACCTTCGGCTATGTTCACAAGTAGCACTTTTTATGCGTTTTTGCACTTTTGTATTGCTTTTAACTATGACAAATGCATTCACCGTGAAATGTCATTTTAACATTTTACAACCTTATCTGGCCATGTGCTGTGTGACACATGCATAAAGTGCTGAAAAGACAAGGGAACAGCATGGGGAAGACCCCTGGAAGCATCTCTGACTCCCAGGTCACTGTCTAAAAGTGTGCCCATCGTAAGTGATCCTTACCGCATCAGAAGATGCAGACTTGCAACTATCCCCATGCAAGTTCTAGTCCCAGGGCAGTGTTCAATTGTACCTCCCCCATTCCTTGCAATACAAGCTCAAGTATGCAGCCTGCCACCCACCCACCCCCAGGCTGCAATACCATACTGCTTGCTTGCTTGAACTTGAAATTGGGCCTTTTAGGCATGTGGAGGCGGAATCTGGCCACCACGTCATGGCTGTGTTGGCGGCCTGGAATCCATACTCAGTCCCCAGCTGCCCGGCGGCCGGGTGTCCATACTCGGTCCCCAGCCGCCCCGCGGCCGGGTGTCCACACACGGTCCCCAGCCGCCTGGGGGCAGCCGGGTGTCCATAAACGGTCCCAGCCGCCTCTATTTCTCCTTGGAACATCCCCCCACACACTTTTCTTAGCCCGGCCTGCTTTAGGCATCATTGGACGAGCCCACCAGAGAACCAGACTCCTCCGGTGGGCCCTGACTTCTCCATCGGTGGAGTTGAGAGTGCCAAGGTGAGGAGCATGATGATGATGACAGAAGTTAGCATCTGCTATGTTTTCTTTTCATGCAAGTGTAAGTGTGCAGCCTGCCACCCAACCACCCCCAGACTGCAATTCCATACTGCTAGCTTGCACTTGAAATGGGGCCTTTTAGTTTGGAGGAGGCCGAAGCTGGCCACTACCTCATGGCTGCTTCGGCAGCGAGGTATCCATACTCAGTCCCCAGCCGCCCATATTTGTCCTGGTGTGCCTTATACATAAGATTAAGCGCGTATACCAAAACATTACCTGTGCCCTCCCCAGTGCATTTAGTGGGAAGGAGAGCCTATTCCGCTTTAGTGTATGCATGCTAAACCCCTGTTCATGGTACATGCGAAGATACCTCCCACCTTGCACCTGTCATTGCAGACTTGCAACTATCCCCATTCAAGTCTTTGTCCCAGGGCAGTGTTCAATTGTACCTCTCCCATTCCTTGCAATTCAAGCGCAAGTATGCAGCCTGCCACCCACCCACCCCCAGGCTGCAATACCATACTGCTTGCTTGCACTTTAAATTGGGCCTTTTAGGCATGTGGAGGCGGAATCTGGCCACCACGCCATGGCTGTGTCGGCGGCCTGGTATCCATACTCAGTCCCCAGCCGCCTGGTGGCCGGGTGTCCCCGCTTGCTCCCCAGCCTCCAGGGGGTGGCCGGGTGCCCATACTCGGTCCCCAGCCACCCCTATTTGTCTCGGTAACCTTTCCCACACTTTTCTTAGCCTGGCCTGCTTTAGGGCAGCATTGGCCGAGCCCACCGGACTATCAGACTCCTCCGGTGGGCCCTGGCTTCTCCATCAGGGGAGTTGAGAGTGCCAAGGTGAGGAGCATGATCAGGATGATAGAAGTTAGCATCTGCTTTGTTTTGTTGTAATGCAAGTGCATGTATGTAGTAGTGGCTAGGCCTGAGGTGGTCAGCGTTTTGGCGCATATCCTACCTCCTCCGAGGATTGCTGGATGTTTTCCTGCTACTATCCAAGTTCTATGACTCCCGTTAAAACAAAGCTTCAGGTGATAAATGATGGATGAGGTAGTGGCAAAGGAGAAATAGCAGGAGGAACAGGGACCATTCACATCAATATCAGGCCAGTCAACCAGATATGTCTTGTAGGATATGTTTCTGTAACAAAAGGAGCGGTTCGGCTACACAGTTATAGGGCATACAGTGAGTGCAATGCTTACCAAAAATTTCGAGCCTCTCCAATGCCCCTTGGAAATGACATGGAGGTCAGAGGGCGTTAACTAAACCTTTTTTTCCATTTATAGCAACTGGGTCTCCCGTGCACTTTTGGCCTAAGCAGTGAATGGAAGGCTTTCCAAAAATTATGAGGAACTGCAATGCACCTTACAAGAGCCATGTGTGGCACCCCAGGGGTCTGGTCACCACAGTAATAGAGATATTAAGTCGGAGAGCAAGTGGGAGGTTTCCTGGTCAGGATCCCTTAAACATGCAACATCCTCCTGCCCCATTCCTAGGAGAGGAGAATTCTGCCCTTATAAATTGGATCTGGGGCGGGGTTGAGTGAGTCAGAGAACAGAGAACAGTCAGAGTCAGAGTGAGAGCAAGGGAAAGTAACAGCAAGGAGCTCTGTAGGATCTAGGAGCTAAAGACCAGGGGCTGGAAGCTGAGCAGAGCTCGCCCTGGCAGAAGACAATAGGAACCGGACACAGGAGTCCGAAGCTGTGAGGACTTATGTATCCAGCAGCAGAAACCAGCCGGCAGGGGATTTCAGGTCCTCTGGCCATAGAAGCCCAGAGGCTCAGTCACAAGCAAGGGACCAGCACCGCCGTCGTGGAGCGGAGGCTAACAGAAGGCCCCAAGTCACCAGCCATACGGGTGAGCACTACACGGTACACTCAGGGACGTGGGCTACTTCTACCCGCTTACTGCAAGGTAGCCAGGAAGAGTGCAGACAGACGAGGAGGCCTACAACTCCACCTGGCCAGGGGAACTCCTGCTTGCTCACAGACTGACCAGGCCTCTTATGCTAGCCAGTACTCCCGGGAGGGTCTACCTTATAATCATCAGTAAAGACCCTGAACTGCACTGCAAAGACTATGAGTCATTCCTGCTGCGCTCGTGCACCATCACCCCCATCATCCACACTCACTGCCCTGAGGCTATACTCCTCCCGAGGGGAGTTATCCCATTCTATGCTGCGCACGCAACACCAGCCTCAGCGGTCTGCCTCGCAGCGGTGGTACTCCCTGACCGCAAACCATGGGTGGCGCAGTCGGACAATTAACCTCAAAACCTAAGAAAGACTGCCACTGGTTTGACGAGTCTGAGCCACGGGACCGGGTCACCGCCACGGAGACTACAGACCCCAGAGACCTGGCACCGGGTATCCCACACACGTGTACATATGGCCCAGGGGGCGCGTCACATGCAGTACAGCATATTACAATCATAAGTCCCATTATTGGGGAGTGGGTGTCCCATGGTATTTGCTTATGCTTTCCCAGCAAAAGCTTCCAAAAATTAGGACGGAGCAACTTGCAATGCCCCTTACAATAGCCATGCAGTACAGCATATTACAAACATAAGTCCCATTATTGGGGAGTGGGTGTCCCATAGTATTTGCTCATGCTTTCCCAGCAAAAGCTGCCAAAAATTAGGATGGAGCAACTTGCAAGGCCCCTTACAAGAGCCATGCAGTACAGCATATTACAAACATAAGTCCCATTATTGGGGAGTGGGTGACCCATAGTATTTGCTTATGCTTTCCCAGCAAAAGCTGCCAAAAATTAGGACGGAGCAACTTGCAATGCCCCTTACAAGAGCCATGCAGTACAGCATATTACAAACATAAGTCCCATTATTGGGGAGTGGGAGTCCCATAGTATTTGCTTATGCTTTCCCAGCAAAAGCTGCCAAAAATTAGGACGGAGCAACTTGCAATGCCCCTTACAAGAGCCATGCAGTACAGCATATTACAAACATAAGTCCCATTATTGGGGAGTGGGTGACCCATAGTATTTGCTTATGCTTTCCCAGCAAAAGCTGCCAAAAATTAGGACGGAGCAACTTGCAATGCCCCTTACAAGAGCCATGCAGTACAGCATATTACAAACATAAGTCCCATTATTGGGGCATGGGAGTCCCATAGTATTTGCTTATGTTTTCCCAGCAAAAGCTGCCAAAAATTAGGACGGAGCAACTTGCAATGCCCCTTACAACAGCCATGCAGTACAGCATATTACAAACATAAGTCCCATTATTGGGGAGTGGGTGACCCATAGTATTTGCTTATGCTTTCCCAGCAAAAGCTGCCAAAAATTAGGACGGAGCAACTTGCAATGCCCCTTACAAGAGCCATGCAGTACAGCATATTACAAACATAAGTCCCATTATTGGGGCATGGGAGTCCCATAGTATTTGCTTATGTTTTCCCAGCAAAAGCTGCCAAAAATTAGGACGGAGCAACTTGCAATGCCCCTTACAACAGCCATGCAGTACAGCATATTACAAACATAAGTCCCATTATTGGGGAGTTGGTGTCCCATGGTATTTGCTTATGCTTTCCCAGCAAAAGCTGCCAAAAATTAGGATGGAGCAACTTGCAATGCCCCTTACAAGAGCCATGCAGTACAGCATAGTACAAACATAAGTCCCATTATTGGGGAGTGGGTGTCCCATAGTATTTGCTTATGCTTTCCCAGCAAAAGCTGCCAAAAATAAGGACGGAGGAACTTGCAATGCTGGCACCCTGGTGGTATAGTGGTGGTGGAGGTTGAGGATAAGGAGAAGAAGATTAAACAGCCGAAACGAGGAAGCGTATACCCATGTGTGGGTGTGAAGCGGTGTATGTGAATACACCTCCCGAAATAACACAGTGGATTTGACTTTATGTTACTCTGCTGTCATTTGGTGGTGATGAGAAGTCTGGCCCAATCCAGCCCTTGTTCATTTTGATAAGGGTCAGCTTGTCAGCATTGTCAGTTGACAGGCGAGTGCGCTTATCAGTTATAATTCCCCCAGCAGCACTTAAAACACGCTCCGATAACACGCTAGCGGCAGGGCAGGCCAGGACCTCCTAGGCGTACAGAGCGAGTTCATTCCAAGTGTCCAGCTTGGATACCCAATAATTAAAAGGCACAGAGGAATCACGGAGGATGCTGGTACGATCGGCAAGGTACTCCCTCACCATCTTTTGAAACTTTCCACTCCTTGTGAGAGTACCCCGCGCCTCAGGGCCTGTAAGCTGGGCGGGTGTCAGAAAACTGTCCCAGAACGTTGACAGTGTTCCCCTGCCTCAGCTGGATTGGAGTTGCATCTCTATCGCCTGTACGCCTTGGTTGGGCAACGAACTGTGACCTCTGCCGCTAGCGTGTTCAGATGGGAATTTTTTTAAGAGTTCTGCAGCAAGGGCCTTCAGGTATTGCCCCATTTTGTAGACCTCTCCACCTCAGAAATAAGAGAGTGAAAGTTCTCCTTGTAGCGGGGGTATACAAGTGTCACCAACCAGTAATGACTGTCACCCAACATTTTGACAACGCGAGGGTCACGGTTAAGGCAGCTTAACATAAAGTCAGCCATGCGTGCCAGACTGGTAACGGGCAAGATTTCCGTGTCCTCACCAAGATGACGACTGACCATGCTCTCCTCCTCCTCCTCCTTTTCCTCCTCCCCCCTGTCCTCAGGCCACCCACGCTGAACCGACGGCATGACACTTGTACAGGTACTACTGTCTACAACGCATGATAGCAGCTCCAGTTCTTCCTCCTCCTCCTCCTCCTCTCCCTCATTGTCCCCCAATGCACGTTGGGATGAGATGAGGCTGGGCTGTGTGTAATCACCCGCTACGGCTTCTTGATCCATCTCATCATACACTGGCTGCAATGCCTCCTCTTTAATTCTCTGCAGAGAGCGTTGCAAAAGACAGACAAGTGGGATGCTGACACTAATGATGGCGTCATCGCCACTCACCATCTTGGTGGCCTCCTCAAAGTTTGTAAGGATGGTACATATGTCAGACCTCCAGGTCCACTCCTGAGGTCTTATGTGTGGAGTCTGACCTGAATATCGACAGCCTTGTTGCAGCTGGTACTCCACAACTGCTCTCTTCTGCTCACAAATCCTTTGCAACATGTGGAGGGTAGAGTTCCAACGTGTGGGGACATCACACACCAGTCGGTGTGCCGGAAGCTGCAAACGCTGCTGCAACACAGCCAGGGTGGCGGAAGCTGTAGCCGACTTGCGAAAATGAGCTGACAAGCGGCGTATTTTCACGAGCAGATCTGGCAACTCGGGTACGATTTAAGAAACCGCTGAACTACGAGGTTAAGCACATGAGCCAGGCATGGTACGTGTGTGATCTCACCTCGCCTCAGAGCCGCCACCAGGTTATGGCCATTGTCACACACGACCATGCCGGGATGTAGGTTCAGCGGTCTCAGCCACAGATCTGCCTGCTCTTTCACAGCTGTCCACAACTCACAAGCAGTGTGAGGTTTATCACCTAAGCTTATGAGTTTCAGCACAGCCTGTTGCCGCTTGGCGGAGGCAGTACTGCAATGCTTCCAGCTTGTAACTGATGTGGTGATATCTGAGATGGAGGCTGAACATGAGGAGGAGGAGGAGGATGCGCAGGAGCTGTACACTGTGGGGGGGCAACTCTGACTGACATAGGGCCCGCAATCCACGGTGTGGGGAGGATGTGTTCCGTCCCAAGGTCCGACTGGGTCCCGGCTTCCACTATGTTTACCCAGTGTGCCGTCAGAGAGATGTATCGTCCCTGGCCACAAGCACTTGTCCACGTGTCCGTTGTCAGGTGGACTCTCCCAGTAACTGCGTTGTTGAGGGCACGGCAGATGCTTTGGGACATGTGCTTGTGTAGTGCGGGGATGGCACACCGGGCAAAATAGTGTCGGCTGGGGACCGAGTACCGAGGGACGGCCACCGCCATAAGATTGCGGAAGGATTCCGTCTCCACCAGCCTAAAAGGCAGCATTTCCAATGCAAGCAGTCGTGAACTGTGCGAATTTAGGACTGTGGCCTGTGGGGCGTTAGCTGCGAATTTCCGCTTTCGTTCAAAGGTCTGGGATATGGACAATTGAACGCTGCGGTGGGACGTGGACGTGGACGTTGATGCTGTTTCTTGAGAAACTGCCATAACAAGTGAAGACTGAGAGGAGGGAGCATCTTTACATGCAGTATGGACAGGGGATTGCCTTGCACACACAACAGGGGGTTCTATTGCACGCACAACAGTGGAAGAAGCAGTGGTGACACCCGCTGACAGTGGTCGTGGACCCTGGGTTTCGCCCCACAAAGTCGGGTGCTTTGCTGCCATGTGCCTGATCATGCTGGTGGTGGTCAGGCTGGTAGTTTTGTCACCCCTGCTGATGCTGGCATGGTAGGTGGAACATATGGCCTTTTTGGGGTTATCAGCAGTGTCTTTAAAAAAATTCCAGACTCTGGAAGACCTACCGCATGTACTGGCAACGTCCCTCGTGTTGGTGTTACGGGGAACGGTTGCCTGCCTTCTGACTGCGGCCACCACACTGCTTTTTCCTGCCTGTTGGGGTACTCTGCCTCCCTCCCCCTGTGTGCTGCTGGCCTCACTCTGCATGTCCTCCTTCCACGTTGGGTCAGTTACTAGATCATCCACCACCTCCTCCTCTTCCACTTGCGCACCACGATCCTCCTCCTCACTTCCTGGCAATTGTGTCTCGTCATCGTCCACCTCTTGTGACAGATTGCCAACGCTGACTTCCTGTGGCCGTGGCTGTTCAAATATTTGGGCATCGCAACATGGGATCTCCTCTTCCACCTCCTCAAGCGTATCAGGCGAGGGGCCCAAATATGGAAATGGACCAGTGAACAGATCTTCAGAGTGTCCAAGTGTGGGATCACTTGCTGTCTGACAACACTCGGCGTGGTGGGAGGAAGGAGCATCAGGGTGAGGAGGAGTATGTGGTCGAGACTCACGGCTACTAAGAGTTGACCGTGTGGAAGACAGACCGGAGGTGGTGGTGCCCAGGTAACTGGAAGTATTATCTGCTATCCAATTAATAACCTGTTCACACTGATCAGTTCTCAATACTGGTGTTGTTCTGTGCTTCCCTAGTAATTCGGTCAAGAAGTGGGAGCGAGAAGATGTGGCTGTTGGTTGTGGCACATTTTTACCTTGGCCACGGCCCCGTCCTCTGCACGAACCATCACCAGAACGTCCACTTCCACGTCCCTTGCCACTCGCCTTGCCCATTGTAAATGAAGTAAAATAGCTTACACTTGCACTATCAATGGAAAAAGGGTAATAAAGAGTAGATTAGAACTGTGGAAGAGGAAAACCACAGTTATTGTTTACTGGGGTATACCACACTTTTTTAAATAGAGATATTTGCAGCTGAACAGTGAGCGACACACTCAAACTGCTTTTTTTTTAGATACCAAAGGCCCTAAACTGGATAGTACAGCGATTTGACCCATGGAACTGCGAAACCACAATGGGATGTCGGGCCTACACAAGACTATTTTCAACAGATATATTTTTGTGTCACAACAGTCAGGAGACTCTACTGTTTTTCTTTACGGAAAAAACTACCAAAACCTGAATAATAGAGATTTTTTACCGTGGGATGGCAAAACCACAGTTATTGTTTACTGGGGTATACCACACTTTTTTAAATAGAGATATTTGCGGCTGAACAGTGAGCGACACACTCAAACTGTTTTTCTTTTTAGATACAAATGGCCCAAAATGGATAATACAGAGGTTTGAGCCGTGGAAGTGCAAAACAACACTTCTGTTTCTCTAGCCTACACCAGACTATTTTCAACAGTTATATTTGTGTCTGAAAAATCAGAGACACGCTTTTTTTTTTTTGAGGGGGGGGGACACCAAAAGGTTAATAAGACGGGTATTTGTACAGTGTGAAGGAGGAAAAAAAAAGGAGGATTTAGATGAAAAAAAAAGGATTTTTCCTGGCCCCCGACACCTGGTGCTAAGTCCAGCAATTTCAGCACCAGGAGCACACAGGACTGTAATGCAGCATTTGCTGGTATAACCACTGTGTCTCCTATACAGCCGGCCTGCCTGGTATCTGGGATGGATATTAGTCCTGAAAAGGACTGTTTGTTTGTTCTGGCAGCCTTTACAGACCCTACACTAACTATTTCGCAGTTTATATCTCTCCCTAAATCAGCAGCGCTGTCCCTACACTGTCTAATCCGGAGCGACTGTGTCCAAGATGGCGGCGCCCGGTTTTAAATACTCGAGGTGACACTGTGCAGCCAGCCAATCACTGTAATGCCCACAACCAACATGGCTGCAGCATTACAGTGACTGGCTGGCAATCCCTGCATGTTCATTGGCTCTGTAAAGAGCGCCAAACATGCAGGGCGGAGACCCGAGCTCCCGCCCGAGTAACCCGGAAATGCTCGGTGCTCACCGAACATCCCGAGTAGCGTGATGCTCGGGTGAGTACCGAGTAGTGTCGAGCATGTTCGCTCAACACTAATCGCTTTCTATTCCGATTTTTTGATTACTTTCTATTCCAATTTTCAAGTATAATATTATGATAGAATAGCAACAGGCAGAGCACTGAGGGTAGCAATGAAATAGAAAATGTATGTACAGGGTGGAGAGTATGACTAAGTCTTTTTGTTCCTAGACTTCTTTACTAAAGATAAGTGTAAAGATCCAGATGAAAATCAAGTCAAATTTTATGAAATTCTCAAAACACTGAATTTGAACAATTTGATATTCGATTGACTCAAATTGTGAAAAAATTCCCACTATCTTTTCACACAGCACAAAAGATTGTGTTGTACAACTGCAACAGAGAAGATGAGTGCAGAAGTCTGAAAAAAATACAGAGATTCAATTGAACCAAGTAATGCTGCCGCCATTTGAGTGTGATTTCAAATAGTGAGAAAACACCAGAGCTCACAGCTCAACAATAGAGATAGAAAGATAAATACCTAAAACTTTCGACAAATACTTAAAAAAATAATGTGCTGTATAACTATAACAGCACTGAAGAAGAGAGTAGCCGTCTGGGAGTAATACCGACATTCAACTGACCGGAAAAGGGATAGATAGGAGAGGTGAAAGCAGCAATAGTAACAGACTCAGTGTGATTGATCTTTGATATGATGTAGCTAGTATATGCCCAGTTGAATTTGATTTACAATAATTTTTTTTCACTCTTAATGCACTAGAAAGTGCAGAAAGTCAGCACTATATATTTTACAGAAAAAAATCTTAAGTCATCTTACTGCCAACACCTACTGTAATTAGAAACAAGGGAGGAGATTAGAGAAGAGCTGTATGTCATTACAAACACTTCTGCTATGAAATTCCCCCAAAGAAGAATCAGCGCCTCCAGAGAAGAATTTCTGCTAATGCCCCCTTGTTGAGGAGGGAATAAGCATATAAACTTTAAAAGATAATATCTCCACAAATTAGATAATAAATTAAAACATTATTGCAATGTTTGGTTCAGCAGCCAATATTCCATGATGTGGCCAGATTAACATGTTAAAAATGTTGAAAGGTCCTCTTTAACTGGGCATGCCTGTTTTTGCACATCTGCCATGCCACACGTATGTAACTTTCTATCTATATGTCTAGCTGCCTATCATTTTTTATTACTGTATGTCTGTGAAGAAATGCCAACAGAGAGACCCCACAGAATCCCACCACTGCCACCAATGTGAAGAAATGGCAACAGAGAGACCCCGCAGAATCCCACCGCTGCCACCACTTGTGATGGATCCACACCCCGCCACCCGCCTAACATCACAATTATATCAGAAGGAGCACGTGATACTGATCTGCCCTTTGCACCAATGTGATATTCTGCACCCCCTCGTGGATGCGTAAGGTCAGATTGGTACAGTTCTACACAGACACCCCCTGTCCACACGGGTACAGGAAGGCACCAAGGAGTGAGAAGAGGTGGCCCGCTCAGTCAATGATGTGGAACCACACTCGCTCACACCCCTGACAGGTTGCGAGGCTCCTTCACTAGTTCCAGTGAAGCAGAGCCTGGTCGGCCTTGGAGAGCTGCCACCAGTTTCAATTAGATATAACGGGACTTATATTGAGCTAGAAACCAGCCAGATAGCATGTTCGTTGGGCCGAAAAACGGATGTGAGGGTTCGTGGATCAAGATAAAAGAGCAGCCCAAGGTTAAATTATATATTTCATTGCCTTAGGGGTACACTAGATATTACACTATATACATAAGGATTATACTTACACAATGGTCAGAGTTTCAAACACAATAGTAGGGGTACAAAATATATAAAGCAGTTATTACGAGTCAGTTACCAGTCAGATGGACGACCTGGCTTTCGGAGAAAGGGCTGCCACATGGGAGGCTTGTGGGCCCTCTCTTGGTTGACAGACTCACACACGACCTGATGTCACGGCCTCCCCAGGGTAAAAGACACTGGGCTCTAGCTGCAGGAACCTTTAAGCTCTCTGGGTCACTCACACTACTGCCCCTGGTTGAGCCCAAGTCTCCACCCCGGGTCTAAACTCCCAAAAACTACAATGGGCTATACCTCCTTAATGGATGGTCATAGATGGCCGGTTCTGGTGTCATTGGACCCAGCCGGGCCCCTGCTATGCGTGGATACCAAGCTCACTTTCTCTACATGCTGGACTGTGCTGAAAGCTAGGGTGACATTCCCCGTTCTTTTAGGTTTTCAAAAATCTAGTTGGTTTATCACTGGGATGTATCGTATTCCCATAACTTGGTGTTGAATTATAGTATCTTACACAAAAGGCCTCATGGCTTGAAATCCACAAGGGGCCATCCTGTGCAGCTCACAGCTGCTGTGAGGTATGTCACTCCCTGCCTCTCGGCCCCCTCCCTTGCAAGAGTGTCGAGTTACACTGTGCATGAAGATGTCTATAAAACCCGTCAAACAGGTCACAATGATTGACATGAGATTATCTTGAATATTCGTCACAATGTCCCTTTAGGGAAGGGTTGAAAAGGTTGTCAAAAGTTAATTATAGTGCTGTAAAAAATGTATGGTAAAATAAAAGTGGCAATTGCAGTGGACGGGTTGTGTAAAGAAAAGAAAAAAATATTTACCACAGCTAAGAATATTGGTACCATTGGCACCTTCCATCTGGGCAGTAGTACTACTATCCAGGCCCATATTGGCCTGGTCCTAATTATCTGAGTCATTGCAGAATCACAGAATAGTCCGTCTGAATACTGACCAAATACTGATAGTGGGGCTGTGGCTAAAAATGTAATACTAATGATGATGCAATCTTCTCCTAAAGTTGTATCAAAATGCTGTCCTAAATAACCACCACTGTATCTTGAAAATTAAAGCGAATTAAAAAATGTGAGCATCACTTGTGTTTTCAACAGCACGATATTACTGAGTAGAATATGAAGAAGACAAGAATGCAATGATTTGGAAATCTCTTATTGCCGCATTTTATTCACAAGAGAACATAGAACAGAGAACAGAAATTGAAAGTTAGACATTTATTAATTTCATTTGAAAAAAATAATTAATTTAGAAATTGATGGCAGAAACGCATCTTATAAAGTTGGAAGGATAGCAAAAGGTAAGCAGTATTAATGAAAAAAACTGGATGGTCAATTTCCAACTAAGCCACGTGACTGTATAAAAAGAACATGTTAGAGAGGCTAAGCCTCTGAGAAGCAAAGACGTTCATAGGTTCACCAATAGAGAGGAGCGTTGTTCTACTCGAACTGTTCGCCAATCTCAAATTCGAGCTGTTTTGGGCGGTGTTCGAGCCGGTCGGCGAACACGAACAATTTGAGAAAAATTCGGCTGTTCGAGGTTATGTTCGATAACTGTTCGTGCACCAAAATCATAACTGGATTTTTTCTCAGTAATGATGAAAATTAATGTTAATATGCAGTTTGAGTGTACAGCGGGGCGGGGGGAGGGGCAGGGGATGGATCTCTGCAGGAACAATGAAGATCTCCATTTTTTTTTCTCTTTCCCGCATTTGCAGTGGGGAGGTGCAATCTGTCAGCCTATCAGCAGCGCACACACGGAGCGAAGTGCTTTTTTTCACACAAGCAAGGGCATGTGTGATTGGCAGTGTATGTCACATGTCCTTGCCCTATAAGACCAAGCCATTTTCCCCGTCGCCACCATTTTCTCACTGCTGCAGCTGCGTGTTAGACGGCACCGCTGTTGCTGTGTGCGCTATACCTTGTTAATTTCAAGCCAATTTTCGCACAAATATACAGATAGCTTGGGAGTAGGGAATAGTTGTGATTGCAGTCCTTTTAAGGACTAGGTTACAGCATTTCCTACGACTTTTATCAGGCAGGTCTGTGCTCTTAAATAGATAGATTGTGGGAGTAAAGACTAATTGTAATTGGAGTCCTTTTCAGGACTAGGTTACATCAGTTCCTATCAGTTTTTGCCAGGCAGGTCTGTGCCAGTGCTGTGCAAGTTTTTTTCACAGCATTTGGCTGAATCTAGCAAAGCTAATCCTTTTTGGCCTATTGCAGAGTGTGTTAGTCAGTGGAGTAGCCTATCTGTGTTGCAAGATATACCACCTGTGTATAGAATACCAATTTTTTTACTGCACCTAGTGAAGTAAAATCTTTTGGGCATAGCATCATTCTATTAGTCCATCTATACTGACCTCCATCAGGTTGCAAACTGAATATAATTTTTTTCTGCATCTAGCTCTGAAAAAATATTTGGGCTTCTAGCAGTGTGTGGGACTTGGTCTATTAGTCCATCTATACTGACATCCATCAGGTTGCAAATTAAAAATAATTTTTTTCTTCATTTAGCTCTGAAAAAATATTTGGGCTTCTAGCAGTGTGTGGGACTTGGTCTATTAGTCCATCTATACTGACCTCCATCAGGTTGCAAATTAAAAATAATTTTTTTCTTCATTTATCTCTGAAAAAATATTTGGGCTTCTAGCAGCGTGTGGGACTTGTTCTATTAGTCCATCTATACTGACCTCCATCAGGTTGCAAATTAAAAATAATTTTTTTCTGCATCTAGCTCTGAAAAAATATTTGGGCTTCTAGCAGTGTGTGGGACTTGGTCTATTAGTCCATCTATACTGACCTCCATCAGGTTGCAAATTAAAAATAATTTTTTTCTGCATCTAGCTCTGAAAAAATATTTGGGCTTCTAGCAGTGTGTGGGACTTGGTCTATTAGTCCATCTATACTGACCTCCATCAGGTTGCAAATTAAAAATATTTTTTTTCTGCATCTAGCTCTGAAAAATATTTGGGCTTCTAGCAGTGTGTGGGACTTGGTCTATTAGTCCATCTATACTGACCTCCATCAGGTTGCAAATTGAATAAAAAAATTTTCTGCATCTAGCTCTGAAAAAATATTTGGGCTTCTAGCGGTGTGTGGGACTTGGTCTATTAGTCCATCTATACTGACCTCCATCAGGTTGCAAATTAAAAATAATTTTTTTCTGCATCTAACCCAGCCAATAGTTTTGGCCTAATACCACAGTTTGGCCACTCAGCTCTGCTCGGTTACCATCCATTGTTTTTTTGTGCAAACAACTCCAGAGTTGTGAATTAGTTAACCACCAAAATGAGTGGAAAAAGGCCTGCTGCTGGTGGAAAGGGGAATAGGCGTGTTGGGAAGGGGAAAAAAGGTTGTGTCCGTGGGGTAGGTGCAGATGAAAGACCATCTTCCAGCCAAACTAAAATGTCTACTTCTTTTAGCGGACAATGTGATAAGATCCCTTTCTTACGGCCACGCCAATCGCTACAAATTCCAGATGAGGCACAAAAACAGCAGGTGCTTCAACGGATATCAAGTGCTCCTTTAAGTGGGCTCTCCTCCACATCAACTTCAACATCACAAATACTCCAGTCCTCAAAGGTGTCACCCAAATCGCACTTGCTTCCTCACAGCTCCCAAATCTCCAGCTGCCCGTCTGAGTATGAGGTAGAACAGATGGTTGAGTCTGCAGAGCTGTTTACTCATACTATAGCCTGGGAATCAGAGGTCGACTCCAGCGCTTCTGTGAATCCAGACGAGGAAATGATCTGCACTGATGCCCAGAATCTTTATGAGTCGGATCCAGGACCAGACGCAGAAGGTTCTGACCATAATGTAGACCCTCATTCCCAAACTGTAACTCCTGTTGGTGGAGACAATGAGGAAGACGATGATAAGACTCAAATACCTGATTGGAGCGACAACTTTAGTTTTTTGTCAGGGCAGGAACAGGTTGGCTCTGAGGACGACGGGTGTGATAACGCACAGGGTGATGATGATGAGGTCGGAGATCCCACTTACTGTCAACCCACAGTCAGCCAAGAGATGAGGTCAGCAGAGGAGGTGGAGGAAGATGCTAGTGACGACGAGGTCAGGTTGCGCCTTCCTGGACAGAGACGTAGTACTGGAAGCACGTCAACAACTGCATCCTCAAACACAACTCTGCCTCTCACCACAAGTCGTGGTGGCTCTTCAGGTCGCATGGGTGCTAAGCCTTGCATAGCCTGGGCATTTTTTCAGATCGATAAAGATGACCCAACTCGTGTTATCTGTAACATTTGTCAGCAAAAGCTAAGTAGAGGCCAAAAAATACATAGTTTGAGTACTTCATGCATGAACCGGCACATGGACATGAAGCATAAGTTGCAGTGGGAAGCTCAGTGTGCTACAATGCGGTCTAGCCGGCCGGGCCAACCACTGTCTGCCATATCTTGTGCATCCGCGGCCTCTTCATCCTCTGTGACTGGGGGGACAGCAGTCACACCTGTTTTGGGGCGCAGACCTGCCACCTCTTTACCCGCAACAGCCAGCGTGATTGGCAGGTCATCATTTTCTTTGGAGGTGGTAACACCAGCTGGTCTTGAGCGCTGTCCGACATCGATAGCACCACCTTTGGATCAAGGCAACCTAACATGTCCGCCTGCATCTTCCTCACAGACCGGCAGTTTGCCGGGGACACCCTTATCAACCCCGTCTAAGCACAATAGCCAGCCCTCGGTCCCTCAGATGTGGACAAGTAAAAGACCATTTCCTCCTAGCCATGAGAAAGCTAAGAGGTTGAATTTCACCATCTGCAAGCTCTTGGCTACAGAAATGCTGCCTTTCCGCCTGGTGGACACAGAGGATTTTCGAGACCTTATGTCCGTCGCAGTGCCCCAGTACCAGATGCCCAGTCGGCACTACTTCTCAAAGAAAGGTGTGCCTGCGCTCCACCAGCATGTCGCACACAACATCACCGCTTCTTTGAGAAACTCTGTGTGTGACAGGGTGCATTTCACCACAGACACTTGGACGAGTAGGCATGGACAGGGGCGTTACATGTCGCTGACTGGGCACTGGGTAACTATGGTGACAGCAGGACAAGGGGCTGCTGTCCAAGTCTTGCCGTCCCCACGAGTTGTGCGTCAATCCTCTTTATGTCATTTTTCCTCCACTGCTTCTGCCTCCTCAACCTCCTCTCGGTCTTCCACCTGCACCCAAAGCCTGTCTGGTCATGCCACAAGCTTTCTAACTGCGCAGAAGGGATCCTGCACACCTCCTTACTATGCTGGCAGTAGGGCTCAACGTCATCAGGCGGTTTTTACATTGAAATGTCTGGGAAATGTGAGTCACACAGCTGAGGAGTTGTGGTCAGCTCTGGAGAACCAATTTCATGAATGGTTGTCTCCACTGGACCTGAAACCAGGGAAGGCCGTGTGCGACAATGCTGCAAACCTGGGTGCGGCCCTTCGCCGGGGCAATGTCACACACGTGCCTTGTATGGCTCACGTGTTGAACCTGGTTGTCCAGCAATTTTTAGCCCACTATCCCAGACTAGATGGCCTTCTGCAGAGGGCACGGTCGCTGTGTGCTCACTTCCGCCGTTCGCATCCCGCAGCTCAGCGACTTACATCTCTACAGAAGTCGTTGGGCCTGCCACTTCACCGGCTAAAATGCGATGTGCCTACCCGGTGGAATTCAACTCTGCACATGTTGCAGCGACTGTGGCAGCACCGACAAGCCCTGGTGCAATACGTTCTGATGTATAGCCTGGGCCAACGAGATTCAGAGGTGGGGCAAATCACGCTGGAGGAGTGGTCTCAGATCAGGGACCTATGCACCCTTCTGCACAGTTTTGAAATGGCGACGAAGATGTTTAGTGCTGACGATGCCATTATCAGCATGACTATTCCGGTGATTTACATGCTGGAGCACATGTTAAACAGAATTCGGAGTCAGGTGGTGGCACAAGAGGAGGTGGAGGAAGTAGAGGAGGAGGAGTTGTATGCGGAAGGGCTAACATCTGCAAGGTCCAGACGGTCGGCAGCACCAAGGCGGCAGGCATGTGAGGGTGGGGGAGATGATTTTACCAGGGCGCATGGTAGCAGCCAAACTAGTGAGGAAGGTGCAGGAGCCCAGGAAGAAGTGGAGGACGAACTGATGGAAGACTCATCAGATGAGGGAGACCTTGATCACATTTCTGTTGTGCGAGGTTGGGGGGAGAGGACAGAGGAAGGAAGCATGATTGCTACCTCGCCACCAACACAACAGGGACTTGGTGCTCCTGGATGCGCAACACACATGAGTGCCTTCTTGCTGCACTACCTGCAACATGACCCTCGAATTGTGAGAATTAGAAATAATCCTGACTACTGGGTTGCCACACTGTTAGATCCCCGGTACAAAAGTAAATTTGCAGAAATTATTCCTGCCATAGAAAGGGATGCACGCATGCAGGAGTATCAGCAGAGACTGTTGCAGAATCTTACATGTGCTTTTCCACAAAATACCAGTGGTGCACGTAGTGAATCTCACAGTTCCAACTTGCCAACCGTGGGACCGTCAAGTGTTCAGCACTCAAACCGTAACAGAACCACAGTATCTGCTGGTAACATCAATTTTGCGGAATCATTTCACCACTTTTTTAGCCCATCCTTTGCAAGGCCACAGGAGACAAGAAGTCTGACACATAGTCAACGCCTAGAGACGATGGTACAGGAGTATCTCCAAGTAAACATTGAAGCCACGACTGTGTCACTGGACCCTTGCTCTTTTTGGGCTTCCAATCTGGATAAATGGCCGGAGCTAGCCACTTACGCCTTGGAGATCTTGTCATGCCCCGCAGCCAGCGTTCTGTCTGAACGTGTGTTCAGCGCTGCTGGTGGTGTGCTGACAGATAAGCGCACGCGGCTCTCCACTGATAATGTAGACAGACTCACGTTCATAAAGATGAACAAATCATGGATCCGAAACGACTTTTCTACCCCTGTGTCATCCTGGGGAGAGTAAAAGCTTGATGATTGGTTAAAATCACCCTACCAACCGTTTTAAGCTTTCAAATTACTAATCATGTTTATCTGTATCTTGACTGGAAAATAATTTGGGCTTTGTAGCAGTGTGCAGCACTGATCCTATTAGGCCATCTATAATAAGCTTCACCAGATTTAAAATTAAAAATAATTTTTAGCTGCATCTAGCCCGGAAAATAATTTTGGGGCTCCGAGATGCGCAAGACACATAAGTGCCTTCTTGCTGCACTACCTGCAGCATGACCCTCATATTGTCAGAATTCGAAGTAATCATGACTACTGGGTTGCCACACTCTTAGATCCCCCAAACTTTTTGATCAACCTTTTCATTTTAATAAAGACCAAAAAAATGGTCATTTTTGAAATTATAAGCATTAGCAGGTTGTTAGAAACTGAAATCAAACAGTTTTCAACTCAAAACTTTATTCTAGGTGATGTTACATTTTCACATAGGACCCCTTGTTCGAAAGGAGCTTCTGAACTCTCTCGTCCATTGAATTTGTCAGGTTTTGGATGGTTTCTGCTTCAATTGTTTTGCATGAGGACAGAATACCCTCCCAGAGCTGTTGCTTAGATGTGAACTGCCTCCCGCCATCATAGACACTCCTTTTAATGATGCTCCAAAGGTTCTGAATGGGGTAGAGGTCAGGGGAGCATGGGGGTCACACCATAAGTTTGTCCCCTTTTATGCCCATATCAGCCAGAGATGCAGATGTTTTATGTGCAGCATGAGATGGTGCATTATCATGCAGAAAAATGATCTTGCTGTGAAATACACGGTTCTTCTTCTTGAACCATGGCAGGAAGTGCTGTTTGAGAAAATCCACATACATTATGGAGTTCATCTTTAGCGCCTTCAGGGATCCTAAAGGGGCCGACAATCTCTCTCCCCATGATTCCAGCCCAAAACATTACTCCACCTCCTCCTTGTTGGCGCTGTAGCCGTGTTTGCGTGGGGTGTCCATCAACCAGCCATCCTCCACTCCATTCATCTGGACCATCGAGCGCTGCACGGCACTCATCCGTGAACAAAACAGTTTTGAAATCAGTCTTCATGTAATGTTTGGCCCACTGGAGCTGTTTCTGCTTGTGTGAAGTGGATAGAGGAGGTCGACAGGATGGCATATGCACAGCTGCAAACCTCTGAAGGACCCTGCATCTTGTTGTTCGGGGGACGTTGGAGGCACAAGCAGCTTCAAAAACTTGTCTGCTGCTATGACAAGGCTTTTTTGCCGCTGCTGTTTCAACCTGACGTAATTGCCTGTAGGAAAGAGTCCTCAATTTGCCCTTATCAGCACGCACACGTGTGTACTGTGAATCAGCTACATACTTCTTGATTGCCAAGACACTTCATCCTGATCATCGCACAATGTTGATTGTAGTCATGCCTTGACCTAAACACTCCACAATTTGTTGCTTCTCAGCAGCCGACACATCCTTTTTCTTTCCCATTTTGGCAGAAAATGTAGGCTGCTTAATAATGTGAGAGAGCCTTCTTAAGTAGTCTTGCCTTTCATTGGACACACCTGCCAAACTAATTAGCACACGTGTCTGCAATTGCTTACAGTGATATAAAGAGCCCTGACACACATCACCATCAATGAGTTTAACTGACAAACAAACAAATTCTTCCCTTATCACTCCTAAACACTTTTTGCATAATAATTTGGAACGCGGTGTACATGTGCTTTTCCACAAAACACCAGTGGTTCACGTAGTGAATCTTACAGTTCTAACTTGCCAACCGTGGTCTGTATGGAATTGTTCAATAAAGGGCCCAAAATTAAGATAACATAGATGGGAGAGGTCTCTATGAATAGGAATTCCTAAGCATTTGATACCCTGTGAGGGCCAGGCAAAGGGAAAGTTGGACTGGATGGAATCCTATATGGATTTAGGGAGGGAGACATCAAGGGCCTCAGACTTCGCTGCATTGATTTTAAAATTTTACCATTTAACAAAGTGATCTATTTCAGCCATAACAGCAGGGATGGATATATGTGATTGTGTGATATATACTAGGACATCATCAGCAAATAGAGAGCACTTGTACTCGGTGCCTCCCACCTCAATCCACCTAATATTGGGGTTATGGCGAATTGATGAGAGCAGGTGCTCCGTCACTAGGATGTATAAGAGAGGGGACAGAGGACATCCCTGCCTTGTCCCATTGGTGATTGTGAAAGGTGATGAAAATGTTCTGACGCACCCCCTGGGCCTTGGGACACCCGGAGCCGGACCCTTTTTGGTGGATGCTGGTGGTTGTAGTCTTCGTGGCGGCGATCCGGTTCCGTGGCTCAGGGCGGTCAAACCAGTGGCGGAACTATTTATGTGGTTTTGATGTTTAAATGTCCGACTACGCCACCCGTGGATTGCGGTCAGAATGAACCGCCGCTACAGGGCAGACCGCTAAGGCTGGTGTTGTGGGTGCAGCAGAGCGTAGCATAACTCCCCACGGGAGGAGTATAGCCTCAGGGCAGTGTATGCGGAGGATGGGGGTGATGGTACAGGGCAGCAGCAGTAACGACACGGAGTCAGTGATGCAGTTCAGGGCCTTTACTCACAGTTCTTATTATCCAGACCACGTCTGCAGGTAACGGCTGCCCACGTCGTACTGTGCTCACCAGGTGAGGGGCTCAGACAACTCCCAGATAACTTTGGAGCGCTTCACAGGACCCCCTTTGTGTGTCCTTTGTCTGGCCTTTCTTACCAACACTTCTGTCCGGCTGCCTCGGGCCTCCTCTTGGTAAACTTGGCGCCAGTTTCCCTGACCCTATGTGGTGCCTTCCTAGCGGGTGGAGCAAGGGGCTGCGCCACATAAAATGTCAGAGCCTCCGGTTTCTAGCTGAGGGTCGTTTCCTGCCTCCACTAGTTCGGGGACCGGTCTCCCCCTTTGGCCTGACCCCTCCACGCAGGTGGATTCGGGCGTGCGGTGGCGACTCGCCCGTCCGCACCCCTGGGATCCCTTCATTCCTCGTTCCTGGAGCCTTCTCCGCTCCTCTTCCTTCCTTCTCCCTCTTGCAGGCCTGGGCCTCTGTTACTAGGCCCGCCTCCAGAGCAGAGCTCATGCAGAGCCCCTGCTCCCTGCCACTTCTGCTCAGACTTCTCTGCACTGAACTAAGATGGTGCCCACCTTTTATACTCCCTTCTCAATGCACCCAGGAACTGCTTCCTCCCTGCTCCTGCACTGCAGGGTTCCCCTTCCTCAGTGTTCCCTCCCCCCACTCCAGCCAGGGACAGGGACTGTCGTGCCCATCTCAGGGGCATATTGGTCGCCCTGCCCCACGGCAATGTGGTGTAATGCATGCAGGTGTCGGGTCCTGATCCACACTCCATCCTTATCTGAGAGTGAGATATCACACCTCTGGGTGAGGTGCAATACGTCTGTAGCAACCGAGCCCTCGGTGCTACAGTTCCATTTATCTTCAGCCTAGGTGACGTATTGTGATACAGGGCCGTGATTTTGGCTATAAAAGGGTCCCCTAGACCCCTACCCCAAGCTTTTTAAGAGAATCATATATGGCGTGCCAGGAGACTCTATGGAATGCTTTCTCAGCATCCAACGAGAGTATCTACTTACAAATTTTTAACTGCATCTAGCCCAGGAAATACTTTGTGCCTAGTAGCAGTGTCTGCTAGTCAGCGGATTATCCCGGCTGTTAAGCAAGCTACACCACCTGTAGTTTGGACACTTAATTTTTTCAAAGGAAATGCTTCGGGACCACGGGATACTTAGTGAAGAGCATCAGGAGGCACCCCAAGGCATAGGGGCTGGGACTGGCACTAGGATGCCTTGCGGTGGACAGCCGAGCTCGATCCTTATAAAAGCTTTTTAACTGCAGCAGCTTTAGTGGACGCTACTGGAGCTGGAATTACGCGGCTGCTGGCATGAGACTTGCCCTCCAATAGATCCTTGTAAATGGATTTAAAGTGTATTCATTCAAATTAGAGGGACAATTTAAATTAAAAAGCTTAGAGCTGCCTCCACCACAGGGGGGCTCTCTCGACCCACCAGCGGACAGGCACCAGTATTGGGAGAGGGGGGCTGGCCGTCAGGGTTCACCGCGGCTCTGGCACAAACCCGGCGACACGGAGGTGGCACGGGCAGGAGCGGACTGGCCGTCTCGGCTTCTCACTTTTTGGATTTTAGAAGGGCATGACATGCCTATATCTGTGTCTCCCCCTCCTTTTACTCCTCCACCTCTTTTCTTTTCGCATGACTATATGTACTTGTCACTTTTCCATGTGTTAGTTGTGTCTTCTGAGCAGTTTGTCAGCTTTTGGACACCTTTGAAGGTGTTTTCTATGTGTTTCTATGTGTTTTTGTTTGCCTGCCATTGGTTTTAACGGTGTTCGAAGGTGTTCGACGAACAGTTCGGCGAACACACGGGTGTTCGACGAACCGAACCGAACTCGAACACTACGGGGGTGGCTCAACACTATTCACCAATCCGTGAACAACTGTGTCTTAACATTGTGAAACAACTTAAAAAATATTCCTTAACATAAAACTGGAAAAAGTTTCAATATCCTACCATCTACAGTATGTAATATCTTCAAAAGTTACAGACATTTGGGGGAAATCCATGTGCACAAGGGACAATATTGGATGCTCATAATCTACAGGTCATCAGATGGCACTGCATTAAAAACAGGCATGATTCAGTCATTGAAATCACTGTATGGGCTCAGGAATACTTCCAGAAATCATTGTCCATAAATACAGTTAGTAGTGTAATTCACAAATCCAAGTTAAAGCTCTATTATGCAAAGAAGAAGCCATATTTCAACACAATTAAAAAATAGTCCTGTCTTCTCCAAGCCAAAACTCATTTAAAATGGTCTGAGAAAAAATATAAATCTGTTCTGCAGTCAGATTGATCACAATGTGAAATTCTTTATGGAAAATATGTAGCATTCAACACCATGGATCACCAGCTCCTGCTCACTATGCTCTGCTCTTTTTGCCTCAAGGACACTATTCTCTCCTGGTTCTCCTTCTACCTCTCTGACCACTCCTTCTCTATGTCTTTTGCTGGCTCCTCCTCCACTCTCCCTTCCCCTTACTGTGTGGGTTCCTCAAGGATCAGTTCTAGACCCCCTTCTTTACTCCTTATACACTGCTCCTATTGGACAAACAATCAGCAGATTCGGTTTTCAGTACCATCTCTATGCTGATGTCACCCAATTATACGCCTCTTCTCTTGACATCATCCCTGCATTATTACAAATTACCAGTGATGGTCTTTTTGCTGTCTCTAACATTATGTCCTCCCTCTATCTAAAACTGAATCTGTCAAAAACTGAACTACTCGCATTTCCTCCCTCCACTAACCTACCTATGTCCGATATTGCCATCTCCGTTTGTGGTTCTACCATTACTCCCCAGCAACATGCCTGCTGTCTTGAGGTCATATTTGATTCAGATCTTTCCTTCACTCCTCACATCAAATCACTCGCTCGTTCATGTCATCTACACCTCAAAAACATCTCTAGAATCAGAACTTTTCTTACCTTTGTCTCGGCAAAAACTCTTACTGTAGCTCGGATTCATTCTCGCCTGGACTATTGCAACTCTTTATTGATCGGTCTCCCTCTTACTAAACTTTCCCCTCTCCAATCCATCCTGAACGCAGCAGCCAGGATCATATTCCTCACCAACCATTACACCGATGCCTCTTCCCTGTGCCAGTCACTGCACTGGTTGCCCATCCAATACAGAGTTCAATATAAACTTATCACTCTCACCCACAAAGCTCTCTAGAGTTCAGCACCCCCCTACATCTCTTCCCTTGTCTCAATCTACCACCCTACCCAAGCCCTCTGTTCTATCAATGACTTAAAACTAAAATCATCCTTAATCTGAACTTCCCACTCCCATCTCCAAGATTTCTCGCTTGCTGCTCCAATTCTTTGGAATGCACTACCCAGGACAATTCGATTAATGCCCAATAACCAGTTTTAAGCGTTCCCTAAAAAAACTTTTCTTTAGACTGGCCTATCGCCTCAACATACTTATCTAACTGTCCTAGTTTGGCCCATATTAACATTTTCTTCAAATGTTCATACCATCCATGCATTTAATAGCCTCTGACTGTACTGTACACATACTGTCTGGCAACCAGTTCATGTGGTGTTATGTACATACCCTATTTAGTATATTATGGCTGTATTATACTACATATATATATGTTACCTTTTGTGTTCCCCCCCCTATTTCCTTATAGGTTGTAAGCTTGCGTCCAGGGCACTCACTCCTTTTGATATGAGTTATGCTTATTCTGTAACTTCTGTATTGTCTGTATAAGTCCCCCATAAAATTGTAAAGTGCTGCGGATTATGTTGGCGCTATAAAAATAAAAATTATTGTTATTATTATGGTCATTGTGTCTTGTGGACTCAAGAGGAGAGGAACCATACAGTTTGTTATCGACGAACAGTACAAAACCTGCATCTCTGATGGTATAGGGTTGCATTAGTACCTATAGCTTAGGAAGCTTACACATCTTGAAAGGCACTATCAATGCTGAGCATTATATAAAGATTTTAGAACAAAATAAGCTCACATCCAGATGTCTATTTCAGGAAAGGCCTTGCATATTTCAGCAAGATAATGCAAAACCACATACTGCATCCATCACAGCAGCATGGCTTCACAGAAGAAGAGTTTGGGTGATGAACTGGCTGCCTGCAGTCCAGACCATTCACTAACAGAAGACATTTGACGCATTTTGAAAAGAAAAATCTGACAAAGCAGACCCAGGAATGTTGAGCAGCTAGACTCCAACACCAGGTGAGAATGGGACAACATTCCTTTCTCAAAACCCCATCAATTTGTCTTACTTCCAATTTGATACAGGGAATATATATATATATATATATATATATATATATATATATATATATATATATATATATATATATATATATAATATGTATATAATATGTATATATTTGTACATTGTTAGCCAGTAGATAGAAAACTATTTAGATTTGAGAGTCATCAGTGGTTGATGCCTTTTAAAGGGAATGTGTCACCCCCCCTGGGTGATATCAGACCTCTACTATGGGCATACAGGTGATAGAAAAGTAAATCTATACTTACCTGTATGGCGCATAGCAGAGGTCTGATTGCAAAAAAATCTGATTTTATAAAGTCTGTTTTCAAGAGATTTGGAATGTGGTGGAACCCAAGCAAACCCCTCCTATCTGCTTAAAATTCCCCTAAATCGCCACCTCTGTGCTAAATTAGCATATTCCCACCTCTCCTGCACGCCACAAGGCCCTGTGACAGGCCCTGTGATGTGCCCTGCTCTGCCTCACCTACCGCTCCCATGGAGTGTGCTTTGTTCACTTCCGGACCCATTTGGCTGCGTACTGCGCCACAGCCTTGTATTGCGCAAGCGACGGATAGTCACTGAGACTTCCGCTCCGCTGGCAGTATGCAGCCAAATGGGGCCAGAGGGAAACAAAGCACGCTCCATGAGAGGGGATGCAGAGCAGGGCACGTCACAGGGTCTGTCACAGGGCCCTGTGACGTGCAGCGGAGGGGAATATGGTAAATTCCCTTTAATGGCTAACTAAAAAGATGGTAACAGGTTGCAAGCTTTCGAGACTACTCAGGCCTCTTCATCAGGCTAGTATAACCCAAAATATGAGGAGTCACATATTTATACACAATAAGGCACAGAAATAATGCAATAGATGAGACAGGTGATGAAAAGCAGAGCTATTACAATAGATAGATCAATATTTCTGTCTGTAAATATTTTAGCAGTTCATAGATAGGGACTGTGAAAGTTTTATTGTCTAGTGCAGTGTTGTGATGACCCCACAATTCTGATGGCCACATTCCTTAGTTGATGTAGAATGACATAAATCTATGAGACTCATTCATTCCTGCTCTGAAGGTGTCAAAGGTCACTATCAGTTTATATTCCGAGACTCTTCTTTTTCTCTCAGATTTGAAGTTACCTTTTAATACCTGTAATTTCATGTCTTTGATGCTTTGATCAGGGGAACAAAAATGCTTGGCTACAGGTAGATCTATTCTTTTTTCTTTTATTGTGTGGCAATGAGAATTCATCCTTGTTCTAAGTTTTTGCCCTGTCCCCCCTACATACAGACACCCAGCTGAACATTTGGTACAGATAATTAAGTACACCACATTAGATGTGACACAGCTGAAAGTACCTGGGATCTTGCATTCCTGATGTGAGTTGGGAATCTTTATGTCTAACTATAAGTTTTGTATATGCAAACAGAATAATCTCTGGACAATTAAACCTGACATCTAACTAGAATAAACATCAGGCAATTGAAAAGTACATCACAGGTAACAGAACAAAGACACTTGTCTAGGAAGTAAAACCTTTAGAAAGCACTGCTATTAAGTTATATAGACACAATATTTATTCTGCAATGCAGCACAATAAATGAGACATTTATGAGTACTATCATCGAGCAGTGCTATTCTATTTAGACTTTCTTTTTTTTAAAAAAAGGCAAATGTTTTCATTTTATTTTAAAAATACTTGAATATATAACCAACAGTGATAGGTAACAATCACTCTAGCAAATAATTTTACAAGACTAAAATATTAAAAGTGGTAAAATGAAAAACACTGAACACAAGGAATACTTTACTATTGTATTAACTTTAATTCACTATTATCTATCCAATTTGATAAACTGATGTCTGGTAGTCATATATAGTATTAACTACTCCCCCATGTAATTAAAGATGTCCCATCAAAATGTTTATTTTATTATTCATCCATATTAGTCATGTAATGATATGTAAGTATATAAAAATACTTAGATCTAAGGAATAACTTTTCTCCTTGTGGAGAGTGAAATGCCAGGCATTTCAATGTAAGGAGACTTATAGGCCATGCGATTTGGGAAATTAAATATGCACAATGCCTCTTCAGAGAGGAAAAGGACTTGAACTCTAGTGCCACATATTGGAAGTAGCAATCCTAAAAGTCAATATTTAACCTTTAATGAGCCTTGCCATATGACTTGGGATAAAAGCCAAATCTGAATCTCATTTTTTGAAGATGGACAACACCCCGATCACTGTCTGCAAATTAAGATTTTGGTTTGGCTTTTATTCTAATTCATATGGCAAGGCTCATTATAGGGTCAATATTGATTTTTAGGATTGCCATTTCCAATAGGTGGCACTAGTCCTCTTCCTCTCAGACAGTGAAACTTACAAATAGAAATACTAATTGCCATTTCCCCCGTTTTCTGGTGTCACTACAATCCTCTTCTGGGCCACGTTGACCAGCAAAAAGATTATCCTTCTCACATGGGGTTTTATGTGTTAACCAGAAGTTGTTTTCTCAAGACTTTGGACTCTTGCTCTAAGGCTCCAAAGGCATATATTGAAGTAGCTCCATCCAACACAATGGTACCTTGGTGAACTAACAAATCAAAAAAGCAGTCACATGGGACCAGAATGGCCCTGGAAATCAGAGAAGATGATGATCTGTAAGTATTTTGATGCACTTGCCTATCATTACATGGGTAATTAAGATGGTTTACAAAATAAAAATTTCCATGAGAAATCTTTAAATTGAACACAAATCTTACATTTAGTCAAAATTTAGTTTGATGAAATTACATTTTATTTTTCAACATTATGCAGAGATTGTCAAACTCACATTCATTACCATTAGAACTTACTCTGAATACCATATCTCACACACCATGGCTAATTTCATTAATTTCATAGTACAGAATTGGACAAAGATGACTAACGTTTTTTATTCTGTGGTAGGAAAGGGAAATCTAAAGCAGCTTGTTTACAAACATGGTATGTGCCGCATAGACGCATGATCCAGTATTATAATATATCCCCTAGAGTGAAATCCATACCTGTCCCCACTGCTGCACCTATTACTGCTGTCAAATGCCACTTTATTCTGGCAGTGTCTTCTTTAATGCTGGGCTTGTGTTTTGTCCAGATAACTTTAATTTACAGTACTATTAGAATGACTGTTGTTCTGGCAACAACATTAAACCCCTCACTGCCCAATGTCTTTGCCAATTACTGTATATATTACTACTTTGGTGCACTTTTATAGGGAGTGACTTCAAGTTCTGACCAAAAGTTGCTGACACTTCTCTTGTGTATTCCTTGGATGTATTTTTGGATTGGCCCATGACCTGCCTGACCTCTTTATCTGATTTTTATTGCTGCTAATCTCATGGACTTTGATGGGATTTCCACATATTATATTTTTGGCTTATAATTTTATAGTAGCTCATTCCACTGCCCAGTATATACCCCACATGTGAAGGCCTGATCCCTGTATAACAGTGAAAAGGTGAATGCAAGGCTGTATCTGGAACAGTCTAAGTCAAAGCTAAGTCAAGATCCTTGACACCTGGTATGTTTTGCAATGATGGAAAATGCACCAGAATACTCAGACTAGACCCCAGGAGAAAACAAAAAATTTAATTTCAGGAACACAGTGCTGTAATGCTCCTGCGTCAACCATGGAATCACCATATCAAACCATGTTAAAGTCAATGGGACAATGACCTTCAAATAAAATCCATTGGTTTAACATCTAAAATTACTCACTTTTATTCTAGTTTGTTTTTTGAAGATTAAGGTTGAATGTAGAGATGTAAACGTAGTGGAAGAATACACTGAAAGTGTTTCCAATTGAAAGTCTTTTCAGGCAAAATCAAGGTGAAAAGGACATCCTATGGACATGTCCCAACAGCCTTTTATGTTGCTAGTAGTGATGAGCGAGCACTAAAATGCTCAGGTACTCGTTGCTCGGGTCGAACACATTGGAATACTCGGGTGCTCGACCCGAGCAACGAGCCCAATGTAAGTCTATGGAAAACTCGAGCATTTTTCAGGCGGCTCCCCCCGGCGGTCTGCAGATGGCCTAAAAATTGCCCAAATTGATGGGAACAGTGCTCAAATGACATGGGAACAGCATGGGGAAGACCCCTGGAAGCATCTCTGGCTCCCAGGTCACTGCTGTGAACAATGTTGTCAGAGTATTACGCCACTTTTACGGAATCACAATAAAACATACAAAAACAAAACCAAAATGGATTTTCATGGGAAAAGTTATATGAATATCCTTTCCAGGGTAATGACTTGTATATAAGACAAAATAAATAACCAAAAACAAAAATTATCCTCCACAACTTTGGCTATGTTCACATGTAGCATTTTTGATGCGTTTTTGTACTTGTGCATTGCTTTCAACTGTGAAAAATACTTTCACCAGTAAATGTCATTTTAACATTTTACTACCTTATCTGGTCATGTGGTGTGTGAGACATGAGCAGACACAGCCATAGGCTGTGTGCCCACGATGCATTTTTTAAGCGTTTCCGCAGCGGCAAAAACACTGCAGAAATGTTTAAAAAATGCATGGTAGAAGGCCTGCCATGTTCCCCAATGATAATCCTCATGTGCTGTGCACATGCTGCGGAAATTTCCGCTGCGGATTATCATTGCAGAAAAAAACGCAGCACTATCAATTATTTTGCAGAAGTGCTGCGTTTTCGCCGCCATTGACTTGCATTAGATCACATGGATTACGCATCACTGTATATGTAGATGCGCATTCCATGCGCTCTAATGTGCGGATGGTACCCAGGTCTAGAGGAGAGGAGACTCTCCTCCGGACCTGGGTACCATAGGAAACAGTAAAAAAAAAAAAAAAGAATAAAATAAAAAATAAATATATACTTACCTTCTGGCGGCCCCCGATGCGCTCTTCCTCTCATGCCGGCAGTTTGCGATGGACTGAAGGACCTGCGCTGACGTCATAGTCATGTGACGGGTCACACGACGCTGACGTCTGCAGGGCCTTCAGTGTACCGTTGCCGGCAAGGGAGAACGGAGGGAAGCAGGACACCGGGGGCCATCAGAGGGTAAATATATATTTATTTTTTTATTTTTTACCATTCTTTTGGTCACAGTATATAAATCCATGCCGTTTGCATGGATTTATATAGTGTGACCAAGTTGACAAGCACTTTCCAAGTGATGCTAAAGTCGCTTGGAAAGCGCTTGTCAACCCGCATGCGGAAATGCAAGTGAAGAACGCTTCACATCCGCATGTCCATGGCAGGAAAACGCATGTACTATCCGCATGCGTTTTTTCTGCCAGGGAGATGCAGAAACGCTCAGGAAAAAATCCTGAGCATTTTTGCATTGTGGGCACATAGCCATACAGTGCTGAAAGGACATCGGAACAGCATGAGGAAGATCCTTGGAAGCCTCTCTGACTCCCAGGTCACTGCCTAATAGTGTGGTCATTAGACATGATCCTATATATTGTGGTTACAATACAGACATTTTTGGCAACGTGACAAATATTAAACTCCATTCAAAATGGGCAAGGTGTGTGGCAAGGGATGGGGAAGTGGACGTTATGGTGATGGTGCACGCAGTGGCCGAGGCCGTGGGAAAGATGAAACTGTGCCTGCTGAGGGAGCACAACAAACACCCATATCATGTCGGACTACCTTTCTGTCGCAATTTCTAGGGAGCCGCGGAATTCACTATTGAAGCCGGAGCAGTGTAAAATGGTTGTTGGTTGGATAGCAGATAATGCTTCCAGTCAATTTGTCATCACCACTCTGTCTTCCACACAGTCCAGTCTTAGTAGCCGTGAGTCTGGACCACATTATTATTATTATTACTTTAGCGCCATTTATTCAATGGTGCTTTACATGTGAAAAAAGGCTATACATTGCAAAAACAATTACAATTTTGAGCAAAAATATGATAGCCACTGGTACAGGAGAGGACCCTGCCTGCGAGGGCTTACAATCTACAAGGGATGGGTGATGATTCAGTAAGTAAGGGTAGAGCTGGTCGTGCAGTGGTGTGGTGCAGCGAGGGTTACTGCAGGTTGTATGCATGTCGGAAGAGGTGGGTCTTCAGGTTCTTTATGAAGGTTTCAACAGTAGGCGAGAGTCTGATATGTTGGGGTAAAGAGTTCCAGAGACGGGGGGATGCATGGGAGAAATCTTGTATATGATTGTGGGGAGAGGAGATAAGCGGGGAGTATAGAAGGAGATCTTGGTAGGATCAGAGGTTGCGTGCAGGTAAGTACCCGAAGACTAGGTCACAGATGTATGGAAGAGACAGGTTGTGGATGTCTTTGCATGCCTAGGTTAGGGTTCTGAACTGGAGTCTATGGGCAATGGGAAGCCAGTGAAGGGATTGACAGAGGGGAGGGGCCAAGGAATAGCGGGGGGACAGGTGGATTAGTCAGGCAACAGAGTTTAGGATAGGTTAAAGGAGTGCGAGAGTGCTAGAAGGGAGGCCACAGAGCAGGAGGTTGCAGTAGTCGAGGGAGGAGATTATGATGGCGTGCACTAGTGTTTTTGGAGATTTGTGGTTGAGGAATGTGCGGATCAATGAGATTTTTTTTATTTGGAGGCACTATATTCCTCACCCTGATCCTACTTCCTCCCACCATTCCGAGTGCCCTGAGACAATTGATCCCACACTTGGACACTACGAAGAGATGATTTGTTCATCTTTCCATTTATAGATTCTGGCCTCTCACTCAGTTCGCTACAACTGGGATAGCAGGAAATCGCATGTAGCAATGCCCAACTATTTCAGCAGCCATAGTCACGCGAAGGTGACGGTGGGAAAGTGCAATTACTGTCGCAAAAGGTGGATGATGATGAGACACAATGGACAGAAAGTCAGGAGGAGGACCAGGGTGCGGAAGTTGAAGACGAGGCGGCAGATGATGAAGTCACTGGCTCAACCTGGCAAGGGGACATGTAGAGCGAGGACAGCAGCACACAGAGGGAGCAAGGCATAGCACCACAACAGGCAGGAACAAGCAGTGTGGTGACCACAGACACAAGGCAGCCAACTGCTCCCTGGAACACCAACACGACGGAAGTTGTCAGTACAATTGTTAGATCTTCTCGAGTCTGGTTCTTTTTTAAAGACTGTTCAGATAACCCAAAAAAGGCCATTTGCAGCATCTTCCTGGCCAGCATCAGCAAGAGCACTAAAACTACCACATGGAATGCAAGCACAAATATGCAGCCAGCCACCCACAGGCCACAATCCTAAACTACCATATTTCTCGTATGCTTGCAGTAGAAATGTATCCTTTTAGGCTCCTGGAGGTTGAAGCTTTCTGCTATCTCATGGCGGCAGCTAGCCCTCAGTCCCCAGCTGCCACTCTTTCTGCCAGTGTGGCATTACCACCTTACATAAGCACGTGTCCCAGAACATTTGCCGTGCCCTCACCAATGCAGTTATTGAGAAGGGCCACCTAACCACAAACACGTGGACAAGTGCTTGTGGCCAGGGCCGGTACATCTAACTGACAGCATACTGGGTAAATATAGTGAAAGTCGGGACCCAATCGGACCCTGGGACTGAACACGTCCTCCCGACGCAGATAATTGCGGGTCCTGGGTCATTCAGGGTAGCCCTCACATTCTGCATCTCCTGCACCTCATCCTCCTCTTCAGCCTCCATCTTCATCACTTGATTCATTTTTTTAGGAGATATTCCAGATTATATAATTAAACTTCATGGGTGCAAATAACAATAAGCAGGACTTTATGCTTAGGTGACAAACCGCACATCGTTTCAAAGCTGTAACAGAGAAGGTAGATCTGTGGCTCTCACAGCTGAACATAGAGCTAAGCATGGTCATGTGTGACAATGGCTGGAACCTGGTGGCGGCTCTGAAGCGAGGCAAGCTCGCAGTTGTACCATGCCGGGCCCATGTGCTCAACTTAGTGGTTCAGCGGTTTCTCAAAACCTACCCAGATCTGCCAGAGCAGCTTGTGAAAGTATGCTGCGTTTGTGCCCATTTCAGAAAGTCGGCTACAGATTCCGCCACCCTGGCAGGGCTTCAGCATTGTTTGCAGTTTTCAGCTCACCGACTGGTGTGCGATGTGACCATGCTTTGGAAATCAACGTTGCAGATGTTTGGAATGATTTTGAGCACCAGAGGGCAGTTGTTGAGGACTAGCTTCAATACGTCCGTCGGCATTCAGGTCAGCTTCCGCACATAAGAGCTTATGAGTGGCATGGATGTCGGTCATCTGTGCCATCCCCCAAAACTTTGAGGACTCCACAAGATGGTGAGCATCACCATCCCACTTCTCTGTCTACTGAAACGCTCGCTGCTCACAAATAAAGAGGAGGCATTGCAGGCGGAGCAAAGAACTATACAGGGTGATGCTACTCAGCCTAACCTCATCTCATCTCAGTGCAGATTGGGTGATAATGAGAAGGAGGAGGAAGAGAACATGGACAGTTGTCATCTTGGTGAGAACAGGAAAGTCTTGGCTGTTGGCAGTCTGGCACACATGGCCGACTTTATGTTCCGCTGCCTTTAGCAAGACCCTCGTGTTGTACACATTTTGGGCAATTCAAAAAAATTGGCGTGGAATGAGAGAAGTCTTAGAGACGAAGGTGTGAGATTCTGATTAAGGAGGATGTTAGTCTTAAATCAGTTGCAGAATTGAGGGCATGGGAGGGGTGATACACAGAAATGAGGGATGAAATACAGGGCGGTGCAGAACTGTGGACAGCTTAGTGGTAGTGATTGTGTAACCTAACGAATGCAATGACTGGCACAGGGTAGAGGCATCGGTGAAGCAGCTTAATAGAAATATGACCCTGGCTGCTGCATTCAGAATGAATTGGAGAGGAGACAGTTTGTTTAGAGGGATACTGATTAGAAGAGAGTTGCAGCAGTGATTAAGAGCGACAGTAATTAAGAGCGACAGTAAGAGTTTTTGCAGTATCAAAGATGAGAAAAGGTCAAATTCTGGAGATGTTTTTAAGGTGCAGGTGACATGAGCGACTGAGTGTTTTTCCACGTTGAATAAAGGAAAGTTGTGTGTCAAATATGACTCCAAGACAGCAGGCGTGCAGAGTGGGAGTTATGGTGGCACCACCTAAAGGAAATTGCAAAGTCAGGTATAGGTAGGTTAATAAAAGTCAGGTAAAGGTAGGTTAGTAAGAGTCAGATATAGGTAAGTTAGTAAAAGGTATAGGTAGGTTAGTAGAGGGAGGAAACCGAAGGAGTTCATTTTTGAAGATATTCAGTTGAGGCCCTTGTTGAAGAATTATATATAAAAATGATAAAAAATTATATATATAAAAAAATTCCTATGTGACAATACTGGCTGCAGAGTTCACAGACAGTTCAATGGACAAGCAAGGAGTACAGGCGACAGTTTTCTCAGGCCCTCCCAGCGCCCAGGCCCTGATACACAGGGTACTCTGACAAGGAGGGAAAAGTTTTGGAAGATGCTGAAGGACTACCTTGGTGACCGTACCAGCATCCTCCATGATTCCTCTCTATGCCTTACAACTGTTGGGTATCCAAACTGGACTCGTGGCATCAACTGTCTCTGCGCCTTGGAGGTCATGACCGCTAGAGTTTTGTCAGAGATGTTTTTTAGTGCCGCCGGGGGCATTATTACTGATATAACCAATAGGCGCATCTGCCTGTCAACTGACAATGCTGACAGGCTGACTCTTATACAAAATGAACAAGAGCTGTATTGGGCCAGATTTCTCAACACCACCGATGATACAATCGGAACATAGACTCATAGTTACATAGTTACATAGTTACATAGTTTATAAGGCCGAAAAAAGACAAGCGTCCATCCAGTTCAGCCTATTTCTTGTGCACTGCAGCTATTCCGCAGCATTGATCCAGGGGAAGGTAACAAAAAACCATGCGGTATAGGCCAATTTACATCATTGAGGAAAAATTCACTTCCCGACACCAATCTGGCAGTCAGATTAAATCCCAGGATTAATTAACTAAGCATAAGATGTAATTTTATTGTTCTCAAGAAAGGCGTCCAGGCCTCTCTTGAACTCTTTAAGTGAGTTGGACATCACCACTTCCTCTCCCAGAGAGTTCCAGAGTCTCACGGCTCTGACCATAAAGAATCCCCTTCTATGCTGGTGCAGGAACCTCCTTTCCTCCAGACGCATAGTGTGCCCCCTCGTCTTTGTCACCATCCTTGGTATAAACAGGTCATGGGAGAGATCTCTGTACTGCCCCCTGATATATTTATACATGTTTGAGGTCTCCTCTAAGCCTTCTCTTTTCCAATGTAAATAGGCCTAATTTTGACAACCTCTCTGGGTATTCTAGTCCCTCCATTCCCTTTATTACCTTAGTCGCTCTCCTTTGTACCGTCTCTAGCTCCAATATGTCTTTCCTGAGCACCGGAGCCCAGAACTGTGCACAATATTCTAAGTGCGGCCTTACCAGCGCTTTATACAGAGGAAGAACAATGTTCTCATCATATGCCCCTATTCCTCTTCTGATGCATGCCATGACTCTATTTGCCTTTGCAGCTGCTGTCTGACACTGGGCACTCCAATTTAATTTGCTATTAACCAAGACGCCCAGGTCCTTCTCCATGTCAGATTTCCCCAACGGTTTCCCATTTAATATGTATGGGTGACTGCTGTTTTTCTTTCCCATGTGCATGACCTTACATTTATCGGCATTGAACCTCATTTGCCATTTTTTGGCCCAACTCCCCAATTTATCTAAATCCTCCTGTAGCTGTGCCCTATCCTCATCTGTATTAACTACTTTACAAAGTTTAGTATCATCTGCAAATATTGCTATTTTACTATGCAACCCTTCCACTAGAACATTAATAAATATATTAAATAATATAGGGCCCAAGACTGACCCTTGAGGCACCCCACTAGTAACCCTGACACACCCTGAGCTTACTCCATTGATAACCACCCTCTGCTTTCTATCACTCAGCCAGCTATTTACCTACTTGCACACATTATCCCCCAGACCAAGCATTCTCATTTTATATACCAACCTTTTGTGTGGCACAGTATCAAACGCTTTGGAGAAGTCAAGGTATACAACATCCACTGACTCTCCCCGGTCCAGCTGTGAGCTCACCTCCTCGTAGAAGGCGATCAGGTTTGTTTGGCAGGAGCGATCCCTCATGAATCCATGTTGATATGGAGTTAGACAGTTATTATCATTAAGATATTCTACAATAGCATCTCTAAGAAATCCTTCAAACAATTTACCCACAACAGACGTTAAGCTGACTGGTCTATAGTTCCCAGGGTCACTTTTAGACCCCTTTTTGAATATTGGTACCACATTTGCTTGGCGCCAGTCTAGTGGGACAGTCCCTGTCCATAAAGAGTGCTTGAATATAAGATACAGCGGCCTGTCTATCACATTACTTAATTCTTTTAGTACCCGGGGGTGTATGTCATCTGGGCCTGGTGACTTGTCTATTTTGATATTTTTTAGGCGTTTCTGAACTTCCTCCTGGGTTAGGTGGGTGATATTTAGCGGAGGGTTTACTTTATCACTCTGCATTTCCTCCGATAAATTGTTTTCTTTTGTGAAAACAGTGGAGAAGAAGCTATTGAGTAGGTTTGCTTTACCCTCAACGCCCTCTATGATTTTACCCAGGTTATTTTTCAATGGGCCAACTCCATCAGTTTTAATCCTTTTACTGTTTATATAGTTAAAGAACAGTTTGGGATTCGTTTTACTTTCCCTGGCAAATCCAATCCAAATCCAGTGGTTTCTTTTGGGGGGATCTATTCCTATGCAAGTCTTCACACCCAGATATGAGTATATGCTTCAGGAATTGTTCTATTTTATATGGCCCTCCTCCTTCTCCTCATCCTCCTCCACCATATTACCAGGGTGACTATCATGCCATGCCCACATAATTTTGTTTAAGGGTGTTTCTGATTAGAAACAAGCGAATATTTTAATATTTGTTTCGGATTACGATCGTCGTTTTTGCAATAATGACCGATGTATTTGTCGAGTATTCACTGAAAATTGCCGAACACCATTGGATTCAATGGGGGCCAAAACCAAATGCAAACACAACACCTTCAAATGGGACCAAAAGCTGCCAAAACACATCAATTTAGGGGCAGACACCAGGAAAGTGCCATCAATTGACCCAGAGTACAAGTAGTATAATTATTATTATTTTTTTATTATAGTGCTATTTATTCCATGGTGCTTAACATTCAAAAAGAAGTAACTGACTGGAACAAGAGGAGAGAGGACCCTGCCCATGAGGGTGCGCAAACAGTCTATAAGGGATGGGTGAGGATACAGTAGGTCAGGGTAGAGCTGGTTGTGCAGTAGTATGGTGGAGCGAGGGTTACTGTAGGTTGTGTACTTGTCAGAGGAGGTGGGTCTTCAGCTTCCTGTTGAAGGTTTCAACAGTAGACAAAAGTTCCAGTGTAGGGGAGGATGCACAGGAGAAATCTTGTATGCGTTTGTGGGAAGAGGAGATAAGAGGAGACTAGAGAAGGAGATCTTGTGATGATCGAAGGTTGCGTGCAGGTATGTACCGGGAGACTAGGTCACAGATATATGGAGCAGACAGTTTGTGGATGGCTTTGTATGCCATGGTTAGGGTTTTGAACTGGAGTCTCTGAGCAATCGGGAGCCAGTGAAGAGATTGAGGACAGGTGGATTAGTCAAGCAGCAGAGTTTAGGATAGATTGGAGGGGTGCCAGAGTGTTGGAAGGGAGGCCACAGAGCAGGAGGTTGCAGTAGTCAAAGCGGGAGATGATGAGGACGTGCGCTAGTGTTTTTACAGATTCTTGGTTGAGGAATGTGTAGATCCGGGAGATATTTTTGAGTTGGAGTCGGCAGGAAGTGGAAATAGCTTGGATATGTAGTTTGAAGGAGAGATTAGAGTCCATGGTTACCCGAAGAGCTGTTCACTTTTCCATATATAGATTTGGGCCTCTCGCCTGGCCCTCTTCAAGGAGGGCAACAGAAGATTACATGTAGCGATGTCCAAATATTTGAGCAGCCATGGTCACCTGAAGGTGACGGTGAGAAAGGCAATTACTGTCTCAAGACTTGGATGATGATGAGACACAATGGACAAAGTCAGGAAGAGGACCAGGGTGTGTAAGTGTAAGTGAGGTGGTGGACTATGAAGACGATTGGCCAAATGCCAGGATCCAGAAACATTGCCTGCTGGTGACACCACTGTCTCTTCCCATGTTGTACTTGCATGCCAACCTCCGTCCATGTATGCAGGCAAAACTGCCTCCCACCCTGCACCTGTCGTTGCACACTTGAAACCATCACCATCAGCAACCACATTCAATTCCTTGTCCCAGTGCAGCATTCAGTTGTCCCTACCCAAGTCCTTTATACACAAGCACAAATAAGCAGCCAACCACCCACAGGCCACACTACTAAACTGCCACATTTCTCAACTGCTTGCACTAGAAATTTAGCCTTTTAGGCTCGTGGAGGAGGAAGCTTTCCGCAACCTCATGGCAGTGGCTGGCCCTCGGTACTCAGTCCTCAGCAGCCAACATTTCTCGCGGTGTCGTCCCCGCCTTATACAAGCATGGGTCCCAGAACATTACCCATACCCTCACCAGCGCCGTTAGTGGGAAGGACCGCCTAACCACAGACACAAGGACAAGTGACTGTGGCCATGGACGGTACATCTCACTGACGCATCACTGGGTTAATATTGTGGAAGCCGGGACCCATTTAGACCCTGGGATGGAACACGTCTTCCTGACACATAGGATTGCGGGCCCTGGGACAATCAAGCTTCAACACAATGTGCACAAGGTAGACAGCAGCAGTAGTCGGTCTCCTAGTCAACGAGCAAATTATTCATGATGATAGAGGCCACCATCTCCTTAGCTTTCTGGTACTTTTTTGTGGGAATGAGCTTGTCTTCAACCAGCCAGGAATATTTCCAGTGAATTATGGCAAGTTTCTCCAGCATGTTAGATATCAGAGTGAGAACAGAGATAGCAGCACAGTGGCTCAGTGGTTAGCACTGAAGTCTTGCAGCGCTGAGGTCCTGGATTCAAATCCCACCAAGGACAACATCTGCAAGGATTTAGTATGTTCTCCCCATGTTTGCATGGGATTCCCCCTCAGTAAAAAAGCAGCC
This sequence comes from Phyllobates terribilis, assembly GCF_046119375.1. NCBI lineage: Eukaryota > Metazoa > Chordata > Amphibia > Anura > Dendrobatidae > Phyllobates > Phyllobates terribilis. Next base: position 120,703,039 of record NW_027362772.1, read on the forward strand.
ATAGAGTGTACGGGAACCTTCCCACAGACTTTTGTTAGCAAGGGCTGCTTTTTGGCAGGGTTGGACAGGCCCACATTGGCGAGTCTGGTTTTTAATTCTTATAAAGTGGATAGCAAATTATTTACTTTTCCAAAAAATGTTAGACAATTTTTTTTTTGCACTGAATTAATTGGCCCATCTCTAATTGTGCCATTTAATTTTGGACAAGATCTGTCATCCATCTTAGGCAGAATTTGACCTTACAGTGTGGTGCACAGACATTGCAACCTAGTAAGAGGCTGTTGGACTGTCTATACTGTATATGTACTGATAGTCATTATTTCAGTATTATTACCCCCCAATACTTTATGTGTGACAAACATTAACCTTGTCAATAATTAATTGGTACAAGAATTGTGCTCCTTTGCAAGAAAATAATACAATTCTTAATTTCTTATAGCAATTTGATCAGAACACAATTAGGTTCAGAAACTGAAAACATATCTTATTGCAGAGCTCATAAGAGTGTTTCTAAGCTGTCTTTTCTAACCAATATAATGTGAGCGCAGGGCATGATAGACATGAAAGATACATTTTTGGTCTTTGAATATACTGTACACAATTAACACTGGTGTTCTTGAGTTCTGAATGTGTTGAATTCATTAAGAGGTGTGTGCTTCTTTAACCCCTTTACCACCAAAGGCTGTTTGCACGTTAATGACCAGGCCATTTTTTTCAATTTTGACCAGTGTCACTTTATGAGGTAATAACTCTGGAACGCTTCAACGGATCCCCCTAATTCTGAGCTTGTTTTTTCGTGACATATTGTACTTCATGATAGTTGTAAAATTTATTTCATATGACTGCCTTTTTTTGTGACAAAAAAGGAAATTTGTCGAAAATTTTGAAAATTTTGAAATTTTATGCCCTTAAATCAGAGAGATACAGTGGGGAAAAAGTATTTAGTCAGTCACCAATTGTGCAAGTTCTCCCACTTAAAAAGATGAGAGAGGCCTGTAATTGACATCATAGGTAGACCTCAACTATGAGAGACAAAATGAGAAAACAAATCCTGAAAATCACATTGTCTGATTTGGAAATATTTTTTTTTCAAATTTTGGTGGAAAATAAGTATTTGGTCAATTACAAACAAGCAAGATTTTTGGCTCTCACAGACCTGTAACTTCTTCTTTAAGAGTCTCCTCTGTCCTCCACTCATTACCTGTTGTACTGGCACCTGTTTGAACTCATTATCAGTATAAAAGACACCTGTCCGCAACCTCAAACAGTGACACTCCAAACTCCACTATGGTGAAGACCAAAGAGTTGTTGAAGGACACCAGAAACAAGATTGTAGCACTGCACCAGGCTGGGAAGACTGAATCTGCAATAGGCAAGCAGCTTGGTGTGAAGAAATCAACTGTGAGAGCAATAATTAGAAAATGGAAGACATACAAGACCACTGATGATCTCCCTCGATCTGGGGCTCCACACAATATCTCACCCCTTGGGGTCAAAATGATCTCAAGAACGGTGAGAAAAAATCCCAAAACCACACAGGGGGACCTAGTGAATGACCTGCAGGGATCTTTGACCAACGTTACACAGGCTATCATCAGTAACACACTACGCCACAAGGGACTCAGATCCTGCAGTGTCAGACGTGTCCCCCTGCTTAAGCCATTACATGTCCGGGCCCATCTGAAATTTGCTAGAGAGCATTTGGATGATCCAGAAGAGTATTGGGGGAATGTCATATGGTCAGATGACACCAAATTAGAACTGTTTGGTAGAAACACAACTCGTCATGTTTGGAGGAGAAAGAATGCTGAGTTGCATCCAAAGAACACAATACCTACTGTGAAGCATGGGGGTGGCAACATTATGCTTTGGGGCTGTTTCTCTGCCAAGGGACCAGGACCACTGTACATGAAAGAATGAATGGGGCTATGTATGATGAGATTTTGAGTGCAAACCTCCTTCCATCAGCAAGGGCATTGAAGATGAAATGTGACTGGGTCTTTCAGCATGACAAGGATCCCAAGCACACCACCATGGCAATGAAGGAGTTCTTCGTAGAAGCATTTCAAGGTCCTGGAGTGGCCTAGACAGTCTCCAGATCTAAACACTATAGAAAACCTTAGAAGGGAGTTGAAAGTCCATATTGCCCAGCGACAGCCCCAAAACATCACTGCTCTAGAGGAGATCAACATGGAGGAATGGGCCAACATACCAGCAACAATATGTGCCAACCTTGTGAAGACTTACAGAAAACGTTTGACCTGTGTCATTGCCAACAAAGGATATTTAACAAAGTATTGAGATGAACTTTTGTAATTGACCAAATACTTATTTTCCACCAAAATTTGAAAAAAAATCTTTCCAAATCAGACAATATGATTTTCGGGATTTGTTTTCTCATTTTGTCTTTCATAGTTGAGGTCTACCTATGATGTCAATTACAGGCCTCTCTCATCTTTTTAAGTGGGAGAACTTGCACAATTGGTGGCTGACTAAATACTTTTTTTCCCCACTGCATGTCACACAAAACAGTTAATAACTAACATTTCCCACATGTCTACTTTACATCAGCACAATTTTACAACCAAATTTTTTTTGTTAACAAGTTATAAGTGTTAAAAATTGACCATCAATTTCTAATTTTTCCAACAAAATTTACAAAACCATTTTTTAGGGACCAAATCACATTTGATGTGACTTTGAGGGGCCTTTATGACAGAAAATACCCAAATGTGACAGTATTCTAAAAACTGCACACCTCAAAGTGCTCAAAACCACATTCAAGAAGTATATTAACCATTCAGGTGCTTCACAGGAATTAATGGAATGTGGGAGGAAAAAATAAACATTTACCTTTTTTTTCACAAAAATTTTACTTTAGACCCAATTTTACATTCATAAGTGTAACAGGAGAAAATGGACCACACAATTTTTTGTGCAATTTCTCCTGAGCATGCCGATACCCCATATTTGGGGGAAAACCACTGTTTGAATGCATGGCAGGCTTGGAAGGGAAGGAGCGCCATTTGACTTTTGGAATGAAAAATTTGCTTGACTAATTAGTGGACACCATGTCTCATTTTGAGAGCCCCTGATGTGACTAAACAACGGAAAACCCCCACAAATTACCCCATTTTGGAAACTATATCCCTTAAGGAACTTATCTAGATATGTAGTGAGCACTTTGAACGCCCAAGTGTGTCATAAAAGTTTATAACATAGAGCCATGAAAATAAAAAAAATCACCTTTTTTCCACAAAAATTATCTTTTAGCCCCATTTTTTTTATTTTCACCAGAGTAACAGGAGAAATTGCACCCCAAAGGTTGTTGTGCAATTTCTTCTGAGCACGCAGATACCCCATATGTGGTCGTATACTACTTTTGAGACACATTGCAAAGCTCAGAACTGAAGAAGCACCATATTGGTGTTCATATTTTGGTGGGCTGGTTTAACGTTGCCATGTCAGATTGGCTGAGCCTCTAAGGTGCCAGAACAGCAGAACCCACAATAAGAGACCCCATTAGCAGAACCCACAATAAGAGACCACATTTTGCAAACTAAACCCTGTGAGGGGTGCAGTGAGCATGTTGACACCACATATTCCTCACAGAATTTTACACCATTGGACAGTGAAGAAAGAATAATTACTTTTTTACCATGAAAGGTTTGTTTTAGCCCCAGATTTTACACTTTAACACTGGTAAATGGGTAAAAATGGCACCAAAATTTGACATACATTTTTTGCTGAATGTAGAAATACCCCATGTGTGGCTATACAGTATTGCTTAGCCACACGGTGTGACTCGGGAGGGAGCGCTATCTGCCTCCTGGAGCACAGATTTTCCTAGAATAGTATGCAGACTCCATATACACAGCCCCTACGTATTTCAGATGAACCCCTGAGGTATCCATTCACTTTAATGAAGCAGCAGAGTTGGACCTCTTTCAAACGTCAGTGTTTTTTTATGTTTTGCCGCTTTTACACAATAAAAACTATTTTACAGAAAAAATAAGGTTTTTTTGTATTGCTTTATTCTGAGAGCTATAACGTTTATATTTTTTGGCTGATGGAGCTGCATGGTGGCTTGTTTTTTGCTGGACAATATGACGTTTTCAGCGGTACCATTTTTATTTACATTCGTCTTTTTGATCGCGTTTTATTCCATTTTTTGTTCGGCGGTATAATGATGAAGCACTGTTTTTTGCTTCGTTTTTTTTACCTTGTTCACTAAAGGGGTTAACTCGTGGGACAGTTTTATAGGTCAGGTTGTTCCGGACGTGGCAATACCAAATATGTGTACTTTAATTGTTTTTTTTTTTCATAACAATATTTATTTATGAGTACATATATATATAAATACTCGAGTATAAGACGACTTTTTCAGCCCATTTTTTTAGGCTGAAAAAGCATCCCTTGGCTTCTACTCACGTATATACTTTATTGTATATACCTTCTGAAAGTGGATAGTGGTGGGGGGAGTTGCGGCAGTGGCAGAGGAGCGGGGCACATGCAGTAGCCGCTGCTGTAGCTACCACATGTGCCCACTGCTAAAGCAAAATGAATATTCACCCATCTCCATATCCATGGGCATGGAGAAGGGTGAATATGCATTCTCTTTAGTAGAGGGCACGGAGGATCGCTGAGGCACAGCAGGAGCTGCGGTGCTGCTGACACTGTGCACAAGCTATTAAAGAACAGGGGTATTCACTCCTCCCCACTACCATAGTCCCGGCGTGGAGAGGAGTGAATATCCCCGCAGCTTACCTCGGCATCTGAGGGCACATAGCAGTGACATCATGCGCTGCTCAGATGCGGAGGTGAGCTGCTGCTAGCAGAAAAGGGGCAGCACTGGAGTAGAGGGAAGGAAGGTGAGTAGAAGTGTTTATTTTTTTAATGTGTGCAGTGATGGGTGGCCATGCACACCAGGATAAGGGGGCCATGCATATCAGGATTGGAGATGAGAGGGCCATGCATACCAGGATGAGGGTGTGCAATGCATACCAGGATTAAGGATGAGGGGTGCCACACATGCCAATATTGGGGATGAGGGGTGCCATGCATACCAGGATTGGGGATGAGGTGGCCATGCATACCATGATTGGGGATGAGGAGGTCGTGCAACTCAGGATTGGGATGAGGGGTGCCCTGCATACCAAGATAGGGATGAGGGGTACCATGAATACAAGAATTGGGGATATTGGGGATGAGGGAGCCTTGCTTTCCAGGATTGGGGATGATGGAGCCATGCATACCCGGATTGGGAATTGGGAGGAAATACTTACCAGGATGGGGAAATTTACCAGGAGATGATGCATTTCCCACCCTAGGCTTATACTTGAGCCAATAAGTTTTTCCATTTTTTTGTGGTAAAATTAGGTGCCTCGGCTTATATCCGGGTCGGCTTAAATTTTGCATATGTATATCTTGTGTAGGGGTTTTACTCACTCGGGTGCGATGGGAGTAAAACAGGAAGCATGTTCCTTTAAAAGTCCATGTCGTTTATTGCTTCATGAACCAACAAGCAAAATGGAAAAGCAAACAGCCATTAGTTCAGGAAAACAAAGTAAAGTGTCCTTTAAGTAGGTCTCTGCTTAGCCAGTCCTGTGGGCATACAGGCTGGGCAGCGTGCAGTATCCTGGCTCGGTCTGGAGACAACCATACACAGGAGGCCTTCTCCTCCAAATACACAGACCATGTGCCAAACAATGGTCCCCATTTTGTAGGTTACTAATCATACCCAGAGGTAAGGTATGTGGGTATCTGGACCAGCTCATCTCTCCGAGCTACCCATAACCCGGTCCCAGGTGCACCAATCAGTCCGCTTAGTGCTTACATGCACTCAGGGTTACATCACAGAGGACTGTCATCTCTGTGATACATACCTTCCATCGACAATGCGACCATTAGCCACCTTACTGTTGTTTTTTTAAATAAAATATTTTTAAAACTTGTTTTTAATTTTTTTTCACTTTTTTACTTATTCCCATTATGGGACTTTCACTTTCTGCAGTCTGATCGCAGTTATAAAGTATAGCAGTGCAGGATCAAAGCTATACCTTGTAAACTGTCAGACCTGCAGACAAAAGCTAGTTTGATCATGCACTGCACATGATTAAACTAGCTTGCTACTGCCTGGTGACCGGGATGTCGCCATGATGACATCAGGTCACCATGGCAATGATTGGTACCCCGCGATGACGTCGCGGGTCTCCAATCCAAGAGCAGAGGGGCTTCTGTCCCTCTGCTCGCTAAATGCTGAAATTGCACAATTTAGTGGTTAAAGTGCTGGGAGCGGTGCGGGCACCATTCCGGCCACTGAGAGCCGGCTGTCAGCTGTCAGAATCAGCTGGCACACGGCTGCGATCGCACCCGCACAGCCTCTGCGCATGCACGATCTCTGTGCCGTAATGATACACCCACATAATTTTTTTAAAGGTGTTTCTGATTAGAGATGAGCAAATATTTCAATATTCGTTTCGGATTACTATTGCCGTTTTTGCAATATTCGCCAATATAATTGTCGAATATTCGCCGAACATTACCGAACGCCATTGGACTCAATGGGTACCAAAACCAAACACATACACAACACCTTCAAACGGGAACAAAAGCTGCCAAAACACATCAATTTAGGGGCAGTCACCAGGAAAGTGCCATCAATTGACCCAGAGTACAAATAGTATAACTATTATTTTTTATTAATATAGTGCCATTTATTCCATTGCGCTTTGCATGTGAAAATAGGTCACTGACTGGTACATGTCAGAGAGGACCCTGAACATGAGGGTGCACAGACATTCTATAAGGGATAGGTGAGGATACAGTAGGTGAGGGTACAGCTAGTCATGCAACGGTATGGTGGAGCGAGGGTTACTGCAGGTTGTAGGCTTGTCGGAAGATGTGAGTCTTCAGCTTCCTCTTAAAAGTTTCAACAGTAGGCGAGAGTCTGATATGTTGGGGTACAGAGTTCAAGAGTAGAAAAGATGTATGGGAAAAATATTGTATGCGATTGTGGGAAGAGGAGAGAAGACGGGAGTAGAGAAGGAGATCTTGTGAGGATCGGAGGTTGCGTGCAAGTATGTAGTGGGAGACTAGGTCACAGATATATGGAGCAGAGATGTTGTGGATGGCTTTGCATATCATGGTTATGGCTTGAACTAAAGTCTCTGGCCAATGGGGAGCCAGTGAAGGGATCATAGATCGCAATCTTATAGATTGCTGGAGCCAGTCCACAGTAAAAAAGCAGCCATAGAGTGTCCGGAAAACTTCCCACAGACTTTTCTTACCGAGGGCTGGTTCTCAGCAGGGTTGGACGGGCCCACCAGAGAACCAGAGACTCCTGTGGTAGGCCCTGGCTTCTCCTTCACGAGAGTTCATAGTGTCATGGTGAGGTCTTGATGATGATAGAGGCCATCATCTTCTTTGCTTGCTGCTGGTACTTTTCTATGGGAATTAGCTTGGCTCCAACCAGCCTAGAATATTTCCAGTGAACTATAGCATGACGCCATGGTATTATAAGTGCCCCCAGTACCAGTAGCAAAGCCATCCACAGTTTCCTTGTCAGGAATTTTATTTGGTAGACTGAGTAGCTGTCCATATACATTAGATTCTCACAAAGGAGCTGAAGATACTGAGTGCCAGTAAGTGCAAGTTTCTCCAGCATGTTAGATATTAGAGGGAGAACAGAGAGGGCAGCACAGTGGCTCAGTGGTTAGCACTGAAGCCTTGCAGTGCTGGGGTCCTGGGTTCAAATCCCACCAAGGAAAACATCTGCAAGGATTTTGTATGTTTTCCCCATGTTTGCATGGGTTTCCCCTTCAGTAAAAAAGCAGCCATAGAGTGTCCAGGAACCTTCCCACAGATTTTTCTTAGCCACGGCTGCTTCTCGGCAGGGTTGAACCGGTCCACCAGAGAATCCTCTGGTGGGCCCTGGCTTCTCGATCAGGAAAGTTCATGATCGCATAAACATTGCAACTGCTATGGGGCTCTTGAGCAAGGGAGAAAGGTGGGCTCTCAGAATCAAATCCTCTGGTGGGCCCAATGTTTTTCAGTCTGACACTGCTTCTCGGTGAGAGTTGTATTTCACCATTCTTTAGCTCGGTGAAAGGACTGGCATACAGGGTAACTGTATCAACTCCGGCTGCCATTTTTCCACCACCAGATTCCGCCCATTGTCACACATGACCAAGCCTGGATGTATGTTCAGAGCCACAGATCAGGCTGCTGTGTTACAGCTTTCAACAACTCTGCAGCGGTGGGCGGTTTGTCACCTAAGCATTAAGCATAATATCTTCAGCACAGCCAGTTGCCGCTTGGCCAAGGCAGCGCTTCCAGCTAGTGACTGATGTGGTAATTTCAGAGATGGAGGCCAAACAGGAGGAGGAGGAGGTGCAGGAGCTGTACAATGTGATTACATTGAGGTTACATTGGCGAGTCTGGTTTTTATTCTAAAAAGATCCTACTGTGTTTTTATTTTTTATTTTATTTTTTTTTACATTTCTTCAAATGTGTATTGGAGTTCGTCCTAATTTTTGGCAGTCCTTGCAATTGCTTCATATACAATAACAATATAGGAGACACAATCCTTAATAATGAGAAGGACAATTCAAATAGATTCTAGAATATTAACTGTCTTATCTGAACTTCTTTTGAGGGTGAGGTATCGCAGTATGTATAGCGTATTACATCGATCCAGCCAGGTATTATTGCCTTATACTGCGTGCTGCTGGTGCTGCCCATAAAAAAATAAAATCTATTCTATTCCCTATCGATAACACTGTTAGATGCATTTACAATAGGGACAGGTACTGTCAGGTGGTATCATCCCCAGCTACAGACGAGTGTTCATTCTGGTCGCATAAATGTCTTCCGCAGTCCATAACTTTTTTTTTTTATTTCTTTGGCCTTATATAAAAGTCATTACCCTGGAAAGAATGTTTATCAACATTTTTTCCATTTTAGCTTGTTTTTGTATGTTTTTTTTTGTCAGTCCGTAAAAGTGGCATAATACTCTGACAACATTGTTCACAGATATGCAATTTGTTAGCGGCCACCTGTGAATACGTTTGAACCCACAACTGCATTACTTTAAATGGAGTGTAATATTTGACACGCTCACAATAATTGCTGGATTATTATGGCAGTCATATGGGATAACGTCTGATGTAGTGATGAGCGAGTATGTTCGGTTAAACCTTTCGCCGAGTATACTCGGCCGAGCACCGAGTATTTATAGAATGCTTGGGCTTTGAGTTTTCGTCGATCTGTGAACATGATTTGCGACTGTTTGACAGATTTAATACATGTGAGGAATGCCTGTTTTTCCAGCATTCCTCACATGTATTAAATCTGTCAAACAGTTGCAAATCATGTTCACGGAGCGACGAAAACTTAAATCCCGAGCATTCTATAAATACTCGGTGCTCGGCCGAGTATACTTGGCGAAAGGGTTAACCGAACATACTCGCTCATCACTAGTCTGATGTCCACGGTTTCAGGCAGTCGCTGAATAGTATGGTATTTGTCAGCGACCAAGTGTCAGTTGGTTCAATGAAAAATAGGTGTCTGACTTTAAATGGAGTGGAATATTTGGCACGATTCGCAAAATTTCTGTATTATTCCTCTGATTCCACAATACCGTAATATGAATAAAACGAAAAAAATCTGGCTGTATTCTGCAAACAAGCATTTGGAGCTATAAAATGGTGTACACTGACACATTGCTACAATCTATAAATGGAGGACAATATTTTCCACATTCACTACAAACGGCTGGATTTGAACCGCAGTTATATGTGATACATGTGACAGAAAACCACAGTTTTAAATTGCAGGCCTGTAGTTTACTAATACTATTCTTCACAGAGACCTAGTGTGAATAGCTTGACAGATACACTGCAACAAAATGGAAAAGGAGGCCAATATTTTCCACGTTCAGTTCAAATTTCTGGATTTTTATTGCTGTAATATGGAAAAGATCTGTCTGTATTCTGCACTGCTAACAAGCAAATGGAGCAGAAAAATGGTGTACTCTGGATTGCTTTTTAAGCAAACAACCAGGATTAAGAAAAAAAAAAATTTGCCCTGGGCCCTGCTACCTGGGACTATGTCTGCAAATATCTGTAAGAACAGCAGCAGCAGAACTTTCAATGGACCCTCTTGTGCTGTATCGTGCAGCGCAGTCTGCCACATACACTGCCTGCCTACCTAACTCCTGCTATCACCACTGATTACATGCAGCTGGATTAGTCCTCAGAAGGACTGTTCAGATGTGTATATATATATATATATATATATATATATATATATATATATATATATATATATATATATATATATATATATATATATATATATATATATATATATATATATATATATATATATATATATATATATATATATATATATATATATATATAATATGGAAAAAAGTATTTAGTCAGCCACCAATTATGCAAGTTCTCCCACTTAAAAAGATGAGAGAGGCCTGTAATTGACATCATAGGTAGACCTCAACTATGAGAGACAAAATGAGAAAACAAATCCTGAAAATCACTTTGATTTGGAGATACATTTTTTTCAAATTTTGGTGGAAAATAAGTATTTGGCCAATTACAAAAGTTCATCTCAATACTTTGTTAAATATTCTTTGTTGGCAATGACACAGGTCAAACGTTTCCTGTAAGTCTTCACAAGGTTGGCACACACTGTTGCTGGTATGTTGGCCCATTCCTCCATGCAGATCTCCTCTAGAGCAGTGATGTTTTGGGGCTGTCGCTGGGCAACCCAGACTTTCAACTCCCTCCAAAGGTTTTCTATAGTGTTTAGATCTGGAGACTATCAAGGCCACTCCAGGACCTTGAAATGCATCTTACGAAGCCACTCCTTCGTCGCCCTGGTGGTGTGCATCATTGTCATGCTGAAAGACCAAGCCGTGTTTCATCTTCAATACCCTTGCTGATGGAAGGAGGTTTGCACTCAAAATCTCACGATATATGGCCCCATTCAATCTTTCATGTACACGGATCAGTCGTGCTGGTCCCTTGGCAGAGAAACAGCCCCAAAGCATGATGTTGCTAGCCCCATGCTTCACAGTTGGTATGGTGTTCTTTGGATGCAACTCAGCATTCTTTCTCCTCCAAACATGACGAGTTGTGTTTCTACCAAACAGTTCTACTTTGGTTTCATCTGACCATATGACATTCTCCCAATACTCTTCTGGATCATCCGAATGCTCTCTAGCCAACTTCAGAGAGGGCCCGGACATGTAATGGCTTAAGCAGGGGGACATGTCTGGCACTGCAGGATCTGAGTCCCTGGCGGCATAGTGTGTTACTTATGGTAGCCTGTGTAACATTGATCCCAGCTCTCTCAGGTCATTCACTAGGTCCCCCCCGTGTGGTTCTGGGAGTTTTCTCACCGTTCTTGAGATCATTTTGACCCCAAGGGGTGAGATATTGTGTGGAGCCCCAGATCGAGGGAGATCATCAGTGGTATTGTATGTCTTCCATTTTCTAATTATTGCTCCCACAGTTGATTTCTTCACACCAAGCTGCTTGCCTATTGTAGATTGTCTTCACAGCCTGGTGCAGGGCTACAATTTTGTTTCTGGTGTTATTTGACAGCTATTTGGTCTTCACCATAGTGGAGTTTGGAGTGTGATTGTTTGAGGTTGCGGACAGGTGTCTTTTATACTGACAACAAGTCCAAACAGGTGTCTGTACTACAGGTAATGAGTGGAGGACAGAGGATCCTCGTAAAGCATAAGTTACAGGTCTGTGAGAGTCAAAAATCTTGCTTGTTTGTAATTGACCAAATACTTATTTTCCACCAAAATTTGAAAAAAAATCTTTCCAAATCAGACAATGTGATTTTCAGAATTTGTTTTCTCATTTTGTCTCTCATAGTTGAGGTCTACCTATGATGTCAATTACAGGCCTCTCTCATCTTTTTAAGTGGGCGAACTTGCACAATTGGTGGCTGACTAAATACTTTTTTTCCCCCACTGTGTATGTTGTTCAATACCTATACTAACTATAAACAAGCAAATCTTTCCCTGACTCAGCAGCAGCTCTCCCAACAGTACCTGGTCCTGGGGTAGAAAGTGACGAGCATTTTCTTATATTTTATTTATTTTGCTCATTTATATAGCGCCATTAATTTCACCGCACTTTACAGACATTATGGGCACTGGCCCCATTGGGGCTCACAATCTAAATTCCCTATCATTATGTCTTTGGAGTGTGGGAGGAAACCGGAGAACCTGGAAGAGACCCACGCAAACACGGGGAGAACATACAAACTCCATGCCTGATGACGCCAATCACTGTAATGCCCACAACCAACATGGCTACGGCATTACAGTGCATGGCAGGCAATCCCTGCATGTTCATTGGCTCTCTAAAGAGCACCAAACATACAGGGCTAGGACCCAAGTTCCCACCCGAACAACTCGGAAATACTCGCCGAGCTTGCTGAGCACCGTGATGCTTGGGTGAGTACCGAGCAGTGGCGAGCGCGTTCGCTCATCACTAAATGTAACCCAAAACTTTAAGATTCAAAATACAAAATGTATCACATAGCTGCGGTATTTAACTTTTTATTTTTACTTGTTAATCCTGTAAAATTTACATAAAAGTGGAAACTTTCTGAAATATTCAACACAACATTTTATGAAAAATATTGAGTAGTATCACAGAAATGCATTTTAAATAATTTTGCTAATTTTTATACACTGTGTATTTTTATAAGCTTTATATACTTTAGAGTAAAGCTGCACATATTTAAATATATATATATTTTTTATTTCGATCAGTCATTCATGTACTTACTAATGCTCCAGATCATTTCTGTCCATTTTGGGTTCCATATCAAAGACAGCTCCAGGCTCTCATACATTCAGTCTAATCTCCCTCAAGAGTAATGATTATCGTGTAAGCATTATGTTCCTGACAAGGATTAAGGGGAATGTGTTTCCCAAAGTCCAGGATCAGGTAATTAGTTGAATTTGGCACAGTTGTTTTTTTACTTCTGTTGGCCCTATTAATAGTATGATTTTTTTTTTGCATTCTGCTGAAATGCACTGTACTGTTTTTTTGTGTTTTGACTTTGTTTTTTTTATTATTAGAAAAAATGGCCTTCAAACTAGGATGCACTGCCACCAACTTCTATTTTATAAAAAAGATATGCCTATGAGACCAATAGCCACTTAATGCTTCACAGTGTGTACTGGGAGCAGATGTGTGAATCTGGCCTTACTAACATTATCTTGTTACCCCTAATGCCCTGTTCCTCTTTTATGGTGAATAACACAGTGGAAAAAAATTCAAATCGGAAATTATTAGTGGCTGTTTTTTTCAATTAAAGCATTCTTGCTTGATAAAATGATGCAATGAATTTTACCCATTCAAAAGCATTGTATAAAACATGAAGCTATACCCAGAATTAAATCCACTGCAAAATATGCATATACCACATCAAGATTTCACAATGGATTTTGGTGCAGATTCGCAATCCAATTCAGCAGCCAAATGCTTACACTGGCTTCCATGAACATGGAACATGGAAGATGAAGACTGATTTCCGAATACAGACTAAAATTAGGGATTGTTCAGACAAGCGCATAAATCATACACATGATGTCCAATTTTAAATCAGATAGCAAATGGACAGCACACTGGCCCTCGCTAGTCAATAAGGCTGTTAAGATGACCGAATTTTCTTACGCACCAATAGTCCATGTGAAAAAAAATCACTGCATGCACTACTTTAGTGTGATTTACGGACCAGACAAGTACATGTCAATAGCAGGCAACTCCTGCACTTTTCCAATGTTCGGACATGCACACGCAACTATACTCACAGTTAATTACATCCACAATTTTCAGACGTGAATGGCTCAAGTTTTTACACTGTCGTCTGAATTCCAGTCTAAGGGCTTATTCACACATCAGTATATTCCATCAGTATTTGTATGCCAAAACCAGGAGTGAAACTTACAGAGAAAAGCTATAATTGAAAGATTGACACCTGTTCTGTGTTTTGGAGACACTCCTGGTTTTTGTATGAAAAATACTAATGTGTGAATAAAGCTTAAGAGTTGCAGTAAATTATTTTTTTTTGATCAGGCACATGGTTCTGTGAATTTAACATACAATTGTTTCTCACCTTTGAAAACATTTTGCATTTCAACATTGCTCCTATGGAATAATAAATAGTTCAACCATCTTTCCCTCTGCTCATACAGTACATGCACCTATTTCTGAATCAGTTTGTTCTCATTTTAGCCTCAATAACACTGTGAAGGCATATCCCATAAAAAGCAAATCAATATACCTTTATAAACTTCTGTTGTTAACTATGGGCAAACAACTCTCATCTTCTAATAAATAAGTATAATAGGTCATTGAAATGCTTCATACCAGTATAGATAAGCATTATAGGCCGTGCAATGCTCCGGGGGGAAATAAATATGCAAACTGCAAGGCTTGGTAATATTAATTTTTAGGATTGCTACTTTCAATAGGTGGCACTAGAGTTCAAGTCCTTTTCTTCTCTGAAAAGGTAATTTGCATATTTAATTTCCCGGAGAAGCATTGCATGGCCTATAAGTCTCCATACCCTGGCATGTCAGGCTTGTCACTCTCCACAAGGATAAATGTTACCCCTTAGACTTTTTGATTGAGGTGTGACGCCTCTTCTCGGAAGCCCTTTGTCTTTACCTAGGATATGGGGGACTCGGTGTCGGGTCCTATGAAGGAGAGATGGGGTGCAGCCATGGCCCGGACCCGACCCGTGCACAGGGCTGTCACATTAAAAAGGATGGTGTGGGCTTATCCGGGTTGAGTGGCTGATTTACGACTACCCCAACTGTGGCATCTGGTGAAGGCCACCAGTGCCGCTGCAGTCCACTGAGGCATGGTGTCATGGCGGCCAGAGTTATTACTACTCCCCACAGGCGGAGCAAGGCCTCAGGGCAGAGGGATAGGATAGAAGGGGTAGTAGTAGAGGAGAACGGGCGCCGTGCGGTGTAGCACAGAATAAACAGTCCGGAGGCCATAGGGGTGAACTTCCAAGGCTTTACTCACTTTAGAGATGGCAGAAGGAAGGCGACTCCCTGCTCCCCACGGGGTCCTGCGGTCACCAGGGACGGGGGTCCGACAACCTCCGAGCAAGTCCAGCGTTCAATCGGGACCCTACACCAGAGTGTTCCTGAACTACAGACCGAATCCTTTCCTGTCCGTCTGTGTACATATGCCGGGTCTCCCTCTGAGCTCCTCTCAGAACAAGGGTACGGGTGGCAGCTCTGCTCCTTCTGATACTCGGTGGGATCCTCAGGGCCTACCGGGCTTTCCCGACCAGGACATAGAGTAGCAAGGTTGGGTGTCTAGGGCCGGTACCCCTTTTGCAGCCGGACTCCCTCTGAATATATCAGGTTGGCGAGGACAGGTGGCGTACACCGCTCCGTCTGCATCCTCCCTGGGATCCATTTGCTGTGGAGCTACACTCCTAAGCTCCGGGCCTTCTTGGTCCTGGTTCTTGACTGGGTCGAGACATTTCCCGTCTACAACCTACCCCTCGTCCCAAGGCCGGGGTATGAGGGCTGTGTCCCTATCCGATGCAGGTCCACAAAGGATCTGCGCTCCGGGAGGGAGGTCACAGTGCCAGACTTGACTACCACTGTCCGTCAGAGAACGATCAAAGAACCAAACTACTAGAACAAAAGACCAAGAACCAAAAATGGCTTTCTATTAAATGACTTTTACAGTGTCACTAAATTGTGAGTCCTCCACCCTCACCCACTAACTGGTTCCCCTCACTCTTGGTTCCCCAGTCTCCCTGTAACCAGGAAGGCAGCACCTAGTGCCTTCTAGCCCCCTCTGGTGGAGAAATGTGGTGTTGGATGCAAAGGTTGGGTCCCGACCATCACACTGTTCTTACCTCAGAGGAGGAATACTACACTCCATTAGAGAAGTGCAGCATCCCTGTGGCGGTCGAACCCTCAGGGGCACAGATCAAAACTACTCATACAACTCTACAGATCTATAAAAATCATGACTACCACACAGACTTCCATGTGCTGTCCGTGATTACAACTAGAGATGAGCGTTGTTCGACTCGAACTGTTCGCCAATCTCAAATTCGAGCTGTTTTGGGCGGTGTTCGAGCCGTTCGGCGAACACGAACGATTTGAAAAAAATTTGGCTGTTCGAGGTTATGTTCGATAACTGTTCGTGCACCAAAATCATAACTGGATTTTTTCTCAGTAATGATGAAAATTAATGTTAATACGCAGTTTGAGTGTACAGCGGGGTGGGGGGAGGGGCAGGGGATGGATCTCTGCAGGAATAATGAAGATCTACATTTTTTTTTCTCTTTCCTGCATTTACAGTGGGGAGGTGCAATCTGTCAGCCTATCAGCAGCACACACACGGAGCGAAGTGCTTTTTTTCACACAAGCAAGGGCATGTGTCATTGTCAGTGCATGTCACATGTCCTTGCCCTATAAGACCCAGCCATTTTCCCCGTCGCCACCATTTTCTCTCTGCTGCAGCTGCGTGTTAGATGGCACCGCTGTTGCTGTGTGCGTTATACCTTGTTAATTTCAAGCCAATTTTCGCACAAATCTACAGATAGCTTGGGAGTAGGGAATAGTTGTGATTGCAGTCCTTTTAAGGACTAGGTTACAACATTTCCTACGACTTTTATCAGGCAGGTCTGTGCTCTTAAATAGATAGGTTGGGAGTAAAGACTAATTGTAATTGCAGTCCTTTTCAGGACTAAGTTACATCAGTTCCTATCAGTTTTTGCCAGGCAGGTCTGTGCCAGTGCTGTGTAAGTTTTTTTCACAGCATTTGGCTGAATCTAGCAAAGCTAATCCTTTTTGGCCTATTGCAGAGTGTGTTAGTCAGTGGAGTAACCTATCTGTGTTGCAAGCTGCTCCATCTGTGTATAGAATACCAATTTTTTTACTGCACCTAGTGAAGTAAAACCTTTTGGGCATAGCATCATTCTATTAGTCCATCTATACTGACCTCCATCAGGTTGCAAATTGAATAAAAAATTTTTCTGCATCTAGCTCTGAAAAAATATTTGGGCTTCTAGCTGTGTGTGGGACTTGTTCTATTAGTCCATCTATACTGACCTCCATCAGGTTGCAAATTAAAAATTATTTTTATCTGCATCTAGCTCTGAAAAAATATTTTGGCTTCTAGCAGTGTGTGGGACTTGGTCTATTAGTCCATCTATACTGACCTCCATCAGGTTGCAAATTGAATATAATTTTTTTCTGCATCTAAACCAGCCAATGGTTTTGGCCTAATACCACTGTTTGGCCACTCAGCTCTGATCGGTTCCCATCCATTGTTTTTTTGTGCAAACAACTACAGAGTTGTGAATTAGTTAACCACCAAAATTAGTGGAAAAGGCCTGCTGCTGGTGGAAAGGGGAATAGGTGTGTTGGGAAGGGGAAAAAAGGTTGTGTCCGTGGGGTAGGTGTTAAAGCAACAGTAACATCTGCAGAAGAAAGACCATCTTCCAGCCAAACTAAAATGTCTACTTCTTTTAGCGGACAATGTGATAAGATCCCTTTCTTACGGCCACGCCAATAGCTACAAATTCCAGATGAGGCACAAAAACAGCAGGTGCTTCAACGGATATCAAGTGCTCCTTTAAGTGGGCTCTTCTCCACATCAACTTCACATCACAAATACTCCAGTTCTCAGAGGTGTCACCCCAATCGCACTTGCTTCCTCACAGCTCCCAAATCTCCAGCTTCCCTTCTGAGTATGAGGTAGAACAGATGGTTGAGTCTGCAGAGCTTTTTACTCATACTATAGCCTGGGAATCAGAGGTCAGCTCCAGCGCTTCTGTGAATCCAGTTGAGGAAATGATCTGCATTGATGCCCAGAATCTTTATGAGTCGGATCCAGGACCAGACGCAGAAGTTTCTGACCATAATGTAGACCCTCATTCCCAAACTGTAACTCCTGTTGGTGGAGACAATGAGGAAGACGATGATGAGACTCAAATGCCCGATTGGAGTGACAACTTTAGTTTTTTGTTAGGGCAGGAACAGGTTGGCTCTGAGGACGACGGGTGTGATAACACACAGGGTGATGATGATGAGGTTGGAGATCCCACTTACTGTCAACCCACAGTCAGCCAAGAGATGAGGTCAGCAGAGGAGGTGGAGGAGAATGCTAGTGACGACGAGGTCAGGTTGCGCCTTCCTGGACAGAGACTTATTACTGGAAGCACGTCAACAACTGCATCCTCAAACACAACTCTGCCTCTCACCACAAGTCGTGGTGGCTCTTCAGGTCGCATGGGTGCTAAGCTTTGCATAGCCTGGGCATTTTTTCAGATCGATAAAGATGACCCAACTCGTGTTATCTGTAACATTTGTCAGCAAAAGCTATGTAGAGGCCAAAAAATACATAGTTTGAGTACTTCATGCATGAACCGGCACATGGACACGAAGCATAAGTTGCAGTGGGAAGCTCACTGTGCCACAATGCGGCCTAGTCGGCCGGGCCAACCACCGTCTGCCACATCTTGTGCATCCGCGGCCTCTTCATCCTCTGTGACTGGGGGGACAGCAGTCACACCTGTTTTGGGACGCAGACCTGCCACCTCTTTACCCGCAACAGCCAGCGTGATTGGCAGGTCATCATTTTCTTTGGAGGTGGTAACACCAGCTGGTGTTGAGCGCTGTCCAACATCGATAGCACCACTTTTGGATCAAGGCAACCTAACATGTCCGCCTGCATCTTCCTCACTGACCAGCAGTTTGCCGGGGCCACCCTTATCAACCCCGTCTAAGCACAACAGCCAGCCCTCGGTCCCTCAGATGTGGACAAGTAAAAGACCATTTCCTCCTAGCCATGAGAAAGCTAAGAGTTTGAATTTCACCATCTGCTAGCTCTTGGCTACAGAAATGCTGCCTTTCCGCCTGGTGAACACAGAGGATTTTCGAGACCTTATGTCCGTCGCAGTGCCCCAGTACCAGATGCCCAGTCGGCACTACTTCTCAAAGAAAGGTGTGCCTGCGCTCCACCAGCATGTCGCACACAACATCACCGCTTCTTTGAGAAACTCTGTGTGTGACAGGGTGCATTTCAGCACAGACACTTGGACGAGTAGGCATGGACAGGGGCGTTACATGTCGCTGACTGGGCACTGGGTAACTATGGTGACAGCAGGACAAGGGGTTGCTGTCCAAGTCTTGCCGTCCTCATGAGTTGTGCGTCAATCCTCTTTATCTCAAAGTTCCTCCACTGCTTCTGCCTCCTCAACCTCCTCTCGGTCCTCCACCTGCACCCAAGGCCTGTCTGGTCATGCCACAAGCTTTCTAACTGCGCAGAAGGGATCCTGCACACCTCCTTACTATGCTGGCAGTAAAGCTCAACGTCATCAGGCGGTTTTTACTTAGAAATGTCTGGGAAATGTGAGTCACACAGCTGAGAAGTTGTGGTCAGCTCTGGAGAACCAATTTCATGAATGGTTGTCTCCACTGGACCTGAAACCAGGGAAGACCGTGTGTGACAATGCTGCAAACCTGATAGGCAGAAAAAGAACGTGTATTTATGCAGTGATCACCAAAATAATAAGCGAAGGGAGATATATAAATAATAATGAATACCCTGGATATAAAGTACATCAATTAATTTTATTTTTATTGAGATATAATCAGACACAAGTAAAGGACATACCAACAAATTTAAAACACCATTAAAAAATGCTGCAAACCTGGGTGCGGCCCTTCGCCGGGGCAATGTCACACACGTGCCTTGCATGGCTCACGTGTTGAACCTGGTTGTCCAGCAATTTTTAGCCCACTATCCCCGACTAGATGGCCTTCTGCAGAGGGCTGGGTCGCTGTGTGCTCACTTCCGCCGTTTGCATCCCGCAGCTCAGCGACATACAACTCTACAGAAGTCGTTGGGCCTGCCACTTCACCGGCTAAAATGCAATGTGCCTACCTGGTGGAATTCAACTCTGCACATGTTGCAGCGACTGTGGCAGCACCAACAAGCCCTGGTGCAATACGTTCTGACGTATAGCCTGGGCCAACGAGATCCAGAGGTGGGGCAAATCACGCTGGAGGAGTGGTCTCAGATCAGGGACCTATGCACCCTTCTGCACAGTTTTGAAATGGCGACGAAGATGTTTAGTGCTGACGATGCCATTATCAGCATGACTATTCCGGTGATTTACATGCTGGAGCACATGTTAAACAGAATTCGGAGTCAGGTGGTGGCACAAGAGGAGGTGGAGGAAGAAGAGGAGGAGTAGTTGTATACGGAAGGGCTAACATCTGCAAGTTCCAGACGGTCGGCAGCACCAAGGCGGCAGGCATGTGAGGGAGGGGGAGATGGTTTTACCAGGGCGCATGGTAGCAGCCAAACTAGTGAGGAAGGTGCAGGAGCCCAGGAAGAAGTGGAGGACGAACTGATGGAAGACTCATCAGATGAGGGAGACCTTGATCACATTTCTGTTGTGCGAGGTTGGGGGGAGAGGACAGAGGAAGGAAGCATGATTGTTACCTCACCACCAACACAACAGGGACTAGGTGCTCCTGGATGCGCAAGACACATGAGTGCCTTCTTGCTGCACTACCTGCAACATGACCCTCGAATTGTGAGAATTAGAAAAAATCCTGACTACTGGGTTGCCACACTGTTAGATCCCCGGTGCAAAAGTAAATTTGCAGAAATTATTCCTGCCATAGAAAGGGATGCACGCATGCAGCAGAGACTGTTGCAGAATCTTACATGTGCTTTTCCACAAAACACCATTGGTGCACGTAGTGAATCTCACAGTTCCAACTTGCCAACCGTGGGACCGTCGAGTGCTCAGCACTCAAACCGTAACAGAAACACAGTATCTGCTGGTAACATCAATTTTGCGGAATCATTTCACCTCTTTTTTAGCCCATCCTTTGCAAGGCCACAGGAGACAAGAAGTCTGACACATAGTCAACGCCTAGAGACGATGGTACAGGAGTATCTCCAAGTAAACATTGAAGCCATGACTGTGTCACTGGACCCTTGCTCTTTTTGGGCTTCCAATCTGGAAAAATGGCCGGAGCTAGCCACTTACGCCTTGGAGATCTTGTCATGCCCCACAGCCAGCGTTCTGTCTGAAGGTGTGTTCAGCGCTGCTGGTGGTGTGCTGACAGATAAGCGCACGCGGCTCTCCACTGATAATGTAGACAGACTCACGTTCAAAAGATGATCAAATCATGGATCCAAAACGGCTTTTCTACCCCTGTGTCATCCTGGGGAGAGTAAAAGCTTGATAATTGGTTAAAATCACCTCACCAACCATTTTAAGCTTTCAAATTACTAATCATGTTTATCTGTATCTTGGCTGGAAAATAATTTGGGCTTTGTAGCAGTGTGCAGCGCTGATTCTATTAGGCCATCTATACTAAGCTCCACCAGATTTAAAATTACTAATCATGTTTATCTGTATCTTGGCTGGAAAATAATTTGGACTTTGTAGCAGTGTGCAGTACTGATTCTATTAGGCCATCTATACTAAGCTCCACCAGATTTAAAATTAATAATAATTTTTAGCTGCATCTAGCCCGGAAAATAATTTTGGGGCTCTGAGATGAGCAAGACTCATAAGTGCCTTCTTGCTGCACTACCTGCAACATGACTGTCAGATTGTCAGAATTCGAAGTAATCCTGACTACTGGGTTGCCACACTCTTATATCCCTCACACTCTTCGATCAACCTTTTCATTTTAATAAAGACCAAAAAAATGGTCATTTTTGAAATTATAAGCATTAGCAGGTTATTAGAAACTGAAATCAAACAGTTTTCAACTCAAAACTTTATTCTAGGTGATGTTACATTTGCACATAGGACCCCTTGTTCGAAAGGAGCTTCTGAACTCTCTCGTCCATTGAATTTGTCAGGTTTTGGATGGTTTCTGTTTCAATTGTTTTGCATGAGGACAGAATACCCTCCCAGAACTGTTGCTTAGATGTGAACTGCCTCCCGCCATCATAGACACTCCTTTTGATGATGCTCCAGAGGTTCTGAATGGGGTAGAGGTCAGGGGAGCATGGGGGTCACACCATAAGTCTGTCCCCTTTTATGCCCATATCAGCCAGAGATGCAGATGTGTTATGTGCAGCATGAGACGGTGCATTATCATGCATGAAAATGATCTTGCTGTGGAATACACGGTTATTCTTCTTGAACCATGGCATGAAGTGCTGTTTGAGAAACTCCACATACATTATGGAGTTCATCTTTAGCGCCTTCAGGGATCCTAAAGGGGCCAACAATCTCTCTCCCCATGATTCCAGCCAAAAACATTACTCCACCTCCACCTTGTTGGCGCTGTAGCCGTGTTTGCGTGGGGTGTCCATCAACCAGCCATCCTCCACTCCATCCATCTGGACCATCGAGCGTTGCACGGCACTCATCCGTGAACAAAACAGTTTTGAAATCAGTCTTCATGTATTGTTTGGCCCACTGGAGGCGTTTCTGCTTGTGTGCAGTGGATAGAGGAGGTCGACAGGATGGCGTACGCACAGCAGAAAACCTCTGAAGGACCCTGCATCTTGTTGTTCGGGGGACGTTGGAGGCACCAGCAGCTTCAAAAACTTGTATGCTGCTATGGCAAGGCTTTTTTGCCGCTGCTCTTTTAACCTGACGTAATTGCCTGTAGGAAAGAGTCCTCAATTTGCCCTTATTAGCACGCACACGTGTGTACTGTGAATCAGCTACATACTTCTTGAATGCCAAGACACTTCATCCTGATCATCGCACAATGTTGATTGTAGTCATGCCTTGACCTAAACACTCCACAATGTGTTGCTTCTCAGCAGCCAACACATCCTTTTTCTTTCCCATTTTGGCAGAAAATGTAGGCTGCTTAATAATGTGGGACAGCCTTCTTAAGTAGTCTTGAATTTCATTGGACACACCTGCCAAACTAATTAGCACAGGTGTCTGCAATTGCTTACAGTGATATAAAGAGCCCTGACACACATCACCATCCATGAGTTTAACTGACAAACAAACAAATTCTTCCCTTATCACTCCTAAACACTTTTTGCATAATAATTTGGAACACAGTGTACATGTGCTTTTCCACAAAACACCAGTGGTTCACGTAGTGAATCTTACAGTTCTAACTTGCCAACCGTGGTCTGTATGGAGTTGTTCAATAAAGGGCCCAAAATTAAGATAACATAGATGGGAGAGGTCTCTATGAATAGGAATTCCTAAGTATGTGATACCCCGTGAGGGCCAGGCAAAGGGAAAGTTGGACTGGATGGAATCCTGTATGGATTTGGGGAGGGAGACATCGAGTGCCTCTGACTTCGCTGCATTGATTTTAAAATTTGACCATGTAACAAAGTGATCTATTTCAGCCATAACAGCAGGGATGGATATATGTGATTGAGTGATATATACTAGGACATCATCAGCAAATAGAGAGCATTTGTACGCGGTGCCTCCCACTTCAATCCACCTAATATTGGGTTTATGGCGAATTGATGAGAGCAGGTGCTCCGTCACTAGGATGTATAAGAGAGGGGACAGAGGACATCCCTGCCTTGTCCCATTGGTGATTATAAAAGGTGCTGAAAATGTTCTGACGCGCCCCCTGGGCCTTGGGACACCCGGAGCCGGACACTTTTTGGTGGATGCTGGTGGTTGTAGTCTCCGTGGCGGCGAATCCGGCTCAGGGCGGTCAAACCAGTGGCGGAACTATTTATGTGGTTTTGATGTTTAAATGTCCGACTATGCCACCCGTGGATTGCGGTCAGAGTGAACCGCTGCTGCAGGGCAGACCGCTGAGGCTGGTGTTGTGGGTGCAGCAGAGCGTAGCATAACTCCCCACGGGAGGAGAATAGCCTCAGGGCAGTGTATGCGGAGGATGGGGGTGATGGTGCAGTGCAGCAGCAGTAACGACACGGAGTCAGTGATGCAGTCCAGGGCCTTTACTCACAGTTCTTATTATCCAGACCACTTCTGCAGGTAACGGCTGCCCAAGTCGTACTGTGCTCACCAGGTGAGGGGCTCAGACAACTCCCAGATAACTTTGGAGTGCTTCACAGGACCCACTATGTGTGTCCTTTGTCAGGCCTTTCTTACCAACCCTTCTGTCCGGCTGCCTCGGGCCTCCTCTTGGTAAACTTGGCGCCAGTTTCCCTGACCATATTTGGTGCCTTCCTAGCGGGTGTAGCGAGGGCCTGCGCCACATAAAATGTCACAGCCTCCGGTTTCTAGCTGAGGGTCGTTTCCCGCCTCCACTAGTTTCAGGGACCGGTCTCCCCCTTTGGCCTGACCCCTCCACGCAGGTGGATTCGGGCGTGCGGTGGCGACTCGCCCGTCCGCACCCCTGGGATCCCTTCGTTCCTCATTCCTGGAGCCCTCTCCGCTCCTCTTCCTTCCTTCTCCCTCTTCCAGGCCTGAGCCTCTGTTACTAGGCCCGCCTCCGGAGCAGAGCTCATGCAGAGCCCCTGCTCCCTGTCACTTCAGCTCAGACTTCTCTGCACTGAACTAAGATGGTGCCCACCTTTTAAACTCATTTCTCAATGCACCCAGGAACTGCTTCCTCCCTGCTCCAGCACTACAGGGTTCCCCTTCCTCAGTGTTCCCTCCCCCCACTCCAGCCAGGGACAGGGACTGTCGTGCCCATCTCAGGGGCATATTGGTCGCCCTGCCCCACGGCAATGTGGTGTAATGCATGCAGGTGTCGGGTCCTGATCCACACTCCATCCTTACCTGAGAGTGAGATATCACACCTCTGGGTGAGGTGCAATACCTCTGTAGCAACCGAGCCCTCAGGGTGCTACAGTTCCATTTATCTTCAGCCTAGGTGACGTATTGCGATACAGGGCCGTGATTTTGGCTATAAAAGGGTCCCCTAGACCCCTACCCAAAGCATTTTAAGAGAATAATATATGGCGTGCCAGGAGACTCTAAGGAATTCTTTCTCAGCATCCTACGAGAGTATCTAATTACAAATTTTTAACTGCATCTAGCCCAGGTAATACTTTGTGCCTAGTAGCAGTGTCTGCTAGTCAGAGGATTATCCCAGCTGTTAAGCAAACTACACCACCTGTAGTTTGGACACTTAATTTTTTCAAAGGAAATGCTTCGGGACCACGGGATACCCAGTGAAGAGCATCAGGAGGCACCCCAAGGCATAGGGGCTGGGACTGGCGGTAGGATGCCTTGCGGTGGACAGCCAAGCTCGATCCTTATAAAAGCTTTTTAACTAGTGTTGAGCCACCCCCGTAGTGTTCGAGTTCGGTTCGGTTCGTCGAACACCCGTGTGTTCGCCGAACTGTTCGTCGAACTGTTCGTCGAACACCTTCGAACACCGTTAAAACCAATGGCATGCAAACAAAAACACATAGAAACACTGGGAAAACACCTTCAAAGGTGTCCAAAAGCTGACAAACTGCTCAGAAGACACAACTAACACATGGAAAAGTGACAAGTACATATAGTCATGCGAAAAGAAAAGAGGTGGAGGAGTAAAAGGAGGGGGAGACACAGATATAGGCATGTCATGCCCTTCTAAAATCCAAAAAGTGAGAAGCCGACAAGTTCAGTCCGCTCCTGCCCGTGCCACCTCCGTGTCGCCGGGTTTGTGCCAGAGCCGCGGTGAACCCTGACGGCCAGCCCCCCTCTCCCAATACTGGTGCCTGTCCGCTGGTGGGTCGAGCGAGCCCCCCTGTGGTGGAGGCAGCTCTAAGCTTTTTAATTTAAATTGTCTCTCTAATTTGAATAAATACACTTTAAATCCTTTTACAAGGATCTATTGGAGGGCAAGTCTCATGCCAGCAGCCGCGTAATTCCAGCTCCAGTAGCGTCCACTAAAGCTGCTGCAGTTAAAAAGCTTTTATAAGGATCGAGCTCGGCTGTCCACCGCAAGGCATCCTACTGCCAGTCCCAGCCCCTATGCCTTGGGGTGCCTCCTGATGCTCTTCACTGAGTATCCCGTGGTCCCGAAGCATTTCCTTTGAAAAAATGAAGTGTCCAAACTACAGGTGGTGTAACTTGTTTAACAGCCGGGATAATCCGCTGACTAGCAGACCCTGCTACTAGGCACAAAGTATTTCCTGGGCTAGATGCAGTTAAAAATTTGTAATTAGATACTCTCGTTGGATGCTGAGAAAGCATTCCATAGAGTCTCCTGGCACGCCATATATGATTCTCTTAAAAAGCTTGGGGTAGGGGTCTAGGGGACCCTTTTATAGCCAAAATCACGGCCCTGTATCGCAATACGTCACCTAGGCTGAAGATAAATGGAACTGTAGCACCCTGGGGGCTCGGTTGCTACAGAGGTATTGCACCTCACCCAGAGGTGTGATATCTCACTCTCAGGTAAGGATGTAGTGTGGATCAGGACCCGACACCTGCATGCATTACACCACATTGCCGTGGGGCAGGGCGACCAATATGCCCCTGAGATGGGCGCGACAGTCCCTGTCCCTGGCTGGAGTGGGGGGGGGGGGAACACTGAGGAAGGGGAACCCTGTAGTGCAGGAGCAGGGAGGAAGCAGTTCCTGGGTGCATTGAGAAGGGAGTATAAAAGGTGGGCACCATCTTAGTTCAGTGCAGAGAAGTCTGAGCAGAAGTGGCAGGGAGCAGGGGCTCTGCATGAGCTCTGCTCCGGAGGCGGGCCTAGTAACAGAGGCCCAGGCCTGGAAGAGGGAGAAGGAAGGAAGAGGAGCGGAGAAGGCTCCAGGAACGAGGAACGAAGGGATCTCAGGGGTGCGGACGGGTGAGTCGCCACCGCACGCCCGAATCCACCTGCGTGGAGGGGTCAGGCCAAAGGGGGAGACCGGTCCCCGAAACTAGTGGAGGCAGGAAACGACCCTCAGCTAGAAACAGGAGGCTGTGACATTTTATGTGGCGCAGCCACTCGCTACACCCGCTAGGAAGGCACCACATAGGGTCAGGGAAACTGGCGCCAAGTTTACCAAGAGGAGGCCCGAGGCAGCCGGACAGAAGGGTTGGTAAGAAAGGCCAGACAAAGGACACACAAAGGGGGTCCTGTGAAGCACTCCAAAGTTATCTGGGAGTTGTCTGAGCCCCTCACCTGGTGAGCACAGTACGACGTGGGCAGCCGTTACCTGCAGACGTGGTCTGGATAATAAGAACTGTGAGTAAAGGCCCTGGACTGCATCACTGACTCCGTGTCATTACTGCTGCTGCCCTGCACCATCACCCCCATCCTCCGCATACACTGCCCTGAGGCTATACTCCTCCCGTGGGGAGTTATGCTACGCTCTGCTGCACCCACAACACCAGCCTCAGCGGTCTGCCCTGGAGCGGCGGTTCACTCTGACCGCAATCCACGGGTGGCGTAGTCGGACATTTAAACATCAAAACCACATAAATAGTTCCGCCACTGGTTTGACCGCCCTGAGCCACGGAACCGGGTTGCCGCCACGGAGACTACAACCACCAGCATCCACCAAAAAGGGTCCGGCTCCGGGTGTCCCAAGGCCCAGGGGGCGCGTCAGAACATTTTCATCACCTTTCACAATCACCAATGGGACAAGGCAGGGATGTTCTCTGTCCCCTCTCTTATACATCCTAGTGACGGAGCACCTGCTCTCATCAATGCGTCATAACCCCAATATTAGGTGGATTGAGGTGGGAGGCACCGAGTACAAGTGCTCTCTATTTGCTGATGATGTCCTAGTATATATCACTCAATCACATATATCCATCCATGCTGTTATGGCTGAAATAGATCACTTTGTTACATGGTCATATTTTAAAATCAATGCAGCGAAGTCTGAGGTCCTCGATGTCTCCCTCCCCAAATCCATATAGGATTCCATCCAGTCCAACTTTCCCTTTGCCTGGCCGTCACAGGGTATCAAATATTTAGGAATTCCTATTCATAGAGACCTCTCCCATCTATGTTATCTTAATTTTGGGCCCTTTATTGAACAACTCCATACAGACCACGGTTGGCAATTTAGAACTGTAAGATTCACTACGTGAACCACTGGTGTTTTGTGGAAAAGCACATGTACACTGTGTTCCAAATTATTATGCAAAAAGTGTTTAGGAGTGATAAGGGAAGAATTTGTTTGTTTGTCAGTTAAACTCATTGATGGTGATGTGTGTCAGGGCTCTTTATATCACTGTAAGCAATTGCAGACACCTGTGCTAATTAGTTTGGCAGGTGTGTCCAATGAAAGGCAAGACTACTTAAGAAGGCTGTCTCACATTATTAAGCAGCCTACATTTTCTGCCAAAATGGGAAAGAAAAAGGATGTATTGGCTGCTGAGAAGCAACAAATTGTGGAGTGTTTAGGTCAAGGCATGACTAAAATCAACATTGTGCGATGATCAGGATGAAGTGTCTTGGCAATCAAGAAGTATGTAGCTGATTCACAGTACACACGTGTGCGTGCTGATAAGGGCAAATTGAGGACTCTTTCCTACAGGCAAGTACGTCAGGTTGAAAGAGCAGCGGCAAAAAAGCCTTGTCATAGCAGCAGACAAGTTTTTGAAGCTGCTTGTGCCTCCAACGTCCCCCGAACAACAAGATGCAGGGTCCTTCAGAGGTTTGCAGCTGTGCATTCGCCATCCTGTCGACCTCCTCTATCCACTTCACACAAGCAGAAACGGCTCCAGTGGGCCAAACATTACATGAAGACTGATTTCAAAACTGTTTTGCTCACGGATGAGTGCCGTGCAGCGCTCGATGGTCCAGATGGATGGAGTGGAGGATGGCTGGTTGATGGACACCCCACGCAAACACGGCTACAGCGCCAACAAGGAGGCGATGGAGTAATGTTTTGGGCTGGAATCATGGGGAGAGAGATTGTCGGCCCCTTTAGGATCCCTGAAGGCGCTAAAGATGAACTCCATAATGTATGTGGATTTTCTCAAACATCACTTCCTGCCATGGTTCAAGAAGAAGAACCGTGTATTTCACAGCAAGATCATTTTTCTGCATGATAATGCACCATCTCATGCTGCACATAAAACATCTGCATCTCTGGCTGATATGGGCATAAAAGGGGACAAACTTATGGTGTGACCCCCATGCTCCCCTGACCTCTACCCCATTCAGAACCTTTGGAGCATCATTAAAAGGAGTGTCTATGATGGCGGGAGGCAGTTCACATCTAAGCAACAGCTCTGGGAGGGTATTCTGTCCTCATGCAAAACAATTGAAGCAGAAACCATCCAAAACCTGACAAATTCAATGGACGAGAGAGTTCAGAAGCTCCTTTCGAAGAAGGGGTCCTATGTGAAAATGTAACATCACCTAGAATAAAGTTTTGAGTTGAAAACTGTTTGATTTCAGTTTCTAACAACCTGCTAATGCTTATAATTTCAAAAATGACCATTTTTTTGGTCTTTATTAAAATGAAAAGGTTGATCGAAAAGTTTGGGGGATCTAAGAGTGTGGCAACCCAGTAGTCATGATTACTTCGAATTCTGACAATATGAGGGTCATGCTGCAGGTGGTGCAGCAAGAAGGCACTTATGTGTCTTGCGCATCTCGGAGCCCCAAAATTATTTTCCGGGCTAGATGCAGCTAAAAATTATTATTAATTTTAAATCTGGTGAAGCTTTAGTATAGATGGCCTAATAGGATCAGTGCTGCACACTGCTACAAAGCCCAAATTATTTTCCAGTCAAGATACAGATAAACATGATTAGTAATTTTAAATCTGGTGGAGCTTATTATAGATGGCCTAATAGAATCAGTGCTGCACACTGCTACAAAGCCCAAATTATTTTCCAGCCAAGATACAGATAAACATGATTAGTAGTTTGAAAGCTTAACACGGTTGGTAGGGTGATTTTAACCAATCATCAAGCTTTTACTCTCCCCAGGATGACACAGGGGTAGAAAAGTCGTTTCGGATCCATGATTTGTTCACCTTTATGAACGTGAGTCTGTCTACATTATCAGTGGAGAGCCGCGTGCGCTTATCTGTCAGCACACCACCAGCAGCGCTGAACACACGTTCAGACAGAACGCTGGCTGCGGGGCATGACAAGATCTCCAAGGCGTAAGTGGCTAGCTCCGGCCATTTATCCAGATTGGAAGCCCAAAAAGAGCAAGGGTCCAGTGACACAGTCGTGGCTTCAATGTTTACTTGGAGATACTCCTGTACCATCGTCTCTAGGCGTTGACTATGTGTCAGACTTCTTGTCTCCTGTGGCCTTGCAAAGGATGGGCTAAAAAAGTGGTGAAATGATTCCGCAAAATTGATGTTACCAGCAGATACTGTGGTTCTGTTACGGTTTGAGTGCTGAACACTTGACGGTCCCACGGTTGGCAAGTTGGAACTGTGAGATTCACTACGTGCCCCACTGGTATTTTGTGGAAAAGCACATGTAAGATTCTGCAACAGTCTCTGCTGATACTCCTGCATGCGTGCATCCCTTTCTATGGCAGGAATAATTTCTGCAAATTTACTTTTGTACCGGGGATCTAACAGTGTGGCAACCCAGTAGTCAGGATTATTTCTAATTCTCAAAATTCGAGGGTCATGTTGCAGGTAGTGCAGCAAGAAGGCACTCATGTGTGTTGCGCATCCAGGAGCACCAAGTCCCTGTTGTGTTGGTGGCGAGGTAACAATCATGCTTCCTTCCTCTGTCCTCTCCCCCCAACCTCGCACAACAGAAATGTGATCAAGGTCTCCCTCATCTGATGAGTCTTCCATCAGTTCGTCCTCCACTTCTTCCTGGGCTCCTGCACCTTCCTCACTAGTTTGGCTGCTACCATGCGCCCTGGTAAAACCATCTCCCCCACCCTCACGTGCCTGCGCCTTGGTGCTGCCGACCGTCTGGACCTTGCAGATGTTAGCCCTTCCGCATACAACTCCTCCTCCTCTACTTCCTCCACCTCCTCTTGTGCCACCACCTGACTCCGAATTCTGTTTAACATGTGCTCCAGCATGTAAATCACCGGAATAGTCATGCTGATAATGGCATCGTCAGCACTAAACATCTTCGTCGCCATTTCAAAACTGTGCAGAAGGGTGCATAGGTCCCTGATCTGAGACCACTCCTCCAGCGTGATTTGCCCCACCTCTGAATCTCGTTGGCCCAGGCTATACATCAGAACGTATTGCACCAGGGCTTGTCGGTGCTGCCACAGTCGCTGCAACATGTGCAGAGTTGAATTCCACCGGGTAGGCACATCGCATTTTAGCCGGTGAAGTGGCAGGCCCAACGACTTCTGTAGAGATGTAAGTCGCTGAGCTGCGGGATGCGAACAGCGAAAGTGAGCACACAGCGACCGTGCCCTCTGCAGAAGGCCATCTAGTCTGGGATAGTGGGCTAAAAATTGCTGGACAACCAGGTTCAACACGTGAGCCATACAAGGCACGTGTGTGACATTGCCCCGGCGAAGGGCCGCACCCAGGTTTGCAGCATTGTCGCACACGGCCTTCCCTGGTTTCAGGTCCAGTGGAGACAACCATTCATGAAATTGGTTCTCCAGAGCTGACCACAACTCCTCAGCTGTGTGACTCACATTTCCCAGACATTTCAATGTAAAAACCGCCTGATGACGTTGAGCCCTACTGCCAGCATAGTAAGGAGGTGTGCAGGATCCCTTCTGCGCAGTTAGAAAGCTTGTGGCATGACCAGACAGGCTTTGGGTGCAGGTGGAAGACCGAGAGGAGGTTGAGGAGGCAGAAGCAGTGGAGGAACTTTGACATAAAGAGGATTGACGCACAACTCGTGGGGACGGCAAGACTTGGACAGCAGCCCCTTGTCCTGCTGTCACCATAGTTACCCAGTGCCCAGTCAGCGACATGTAACGCCCCTGTCCATGCCTACTCATCCAAGTGTCGGTGGTGAAATGCACCCTGTCACACACAGAGTTTCTCAAAGAAGCGGTGATGTTGTGTGTGACATGCTGGTGGAGCGCAGGCACACCTTTCTTTGAGAAGTAGTGCCGACTGGGCATCTGGTACTGGGGCACTGCGACGGACATAAGGTCTCGAAAATCCTCTGTGTCCACCAGGCGGAAAGGCAGCATTTCTGTAGCCAAGAACTTGCAGATAGTGAAATTCAACCTCTTAGCTTTCTCATGGCTAGGAGGAAATGGTCTTTTACTTGTCCACATCTGAGGGACCGAGGGCTGGCTATTGTGCTTAGATGGGGTTGATAAGGGTGTCCCCGGCAAACTGCCGGTCTGTGAGGTAGATGCAGGTGGACATGTTAGGTTGCCTTGATCCAAAGGTGGTGCTATCGATGTTGGACAGCGCTCAACACCAGCTGGTGTTACCACCTCCAAAGAAAATGATGACCTGCCAATCACGCTGGCTGTTGCGGGTAAAGAGGTGGCAGGTCTGCGCCCCAAAACAGGTGTGACTGCTGTCCCCCCAGTCACAGAGGATGAAGAGGCCGCGGATGCACAAGATATGGCAGACGGTGGTTGGCCCGGCCGGCTAGGCCGCATTGTAGCACACTGAGCTTCCCACTGCAACTTATGCTTCATGTCCATGTGCCGGTTCATGCATGAAGTACTCAAACTATGTATTTTTTGGCCTCTACTTAGCTTTTGCTGACAAATGTTACAGATAACACGAGTTGGGTCATCTTATCGATCTGAAAAAATGCCCAGGCTATGCAAGGCTTAGCACCCATGCGACCTGAAGAGCCACCACGACTTGTGGTGAGAGGCAGAGTTGTGTTTGAGGATGCAGTTGTTGACGTGCTTCCAGTACTACGTCTCTGTCCAGGAAGGTGCAACCTGACCTCGTCGTCACTAGCATCTTCCTCCACCTCCTCTGCTGACCTCATCTCTTGGCTGACTGTGGGTTGACAGTAAGTGGGATCTCCAACCTCATCATCATCACCCTGTGCGTTATCACACCCGTCGTCCTCAGAGCCAACCTGTTCCTGCCCTGACAAAAAACTAAAGTTGTCGCTCCAATCAGGTATTTGAGTCTTATCATCGTCTTCCTCATTGTCTCCACCAACAGGAGTTACAGTTTGGGAATGAGGGTCTACATTATGGTCAGAACGTTCTGCGTCTGGTCCTGGATCTGACTCATAAAGATTCTGGGCATCAGTGCAGATCATTTCCTCGCCTGGATTCACAGAAGCGCTGGAGTCGACCTCTGATTCCCAGGCTATAGTATGAGTAAACAGCTCTGCAGACTCAACCATCTGTTCTACCTCATACTCAGACGGGCAGCTGGAGATTTGGGAGCTGTGAGGAAGCAAGTGCGATTGGGGTGACACCTTTGAGGACTGGAGTATTTGTGATGTTGAAGTTGATGTGGAGGAGAGCCCACTTAAAGGAGCACTTGATATCCGTTGAAGCACCTGCTGTTTTTGTGCCTCATCTGGAATTTGTAGCGATTGGCGTGGCCGTAAGAAAGGGATCTTATCACATTGTCCGCTAAAAGAAGTAGACATTTTAGTTTGGCTGGAAGATGGTCTTTCTTCTGCAGATGTTACTGTTGCTTTAACACCTACCCCACGGACACAACCTTTTTTCCCCTTCCCAACACGCCTATTCCCCTTTCCACCAGCAGCAGGCCTTTTTCCACTCATTTTGGTGGTTAACTAATTAACAACTCTGGAGTTGTTTGCACAAAAAAACAATGGATGGGAACCGAGCAGAGCTGAGTGGCCAAACTGTGGTATTAGGCCAAAACTATTGGCTGGGTTAGATGCAGAAAAAAATTATATTCAATTTGCAACCTGATGGAGGTCAGTATAGATGGACTAATAGAGAAAGTCCCACACACTGCTAGAAGGCCAAATATTTTTTCAGAGCTAGATGCAGATAAAAATAATTTTTAATTTGCAACCTGATGGAGGTCAGTATAGATGGACAAATAGAGAAAGTCCCACACACTGCTAGAAGGCCAAATATTTTTTCAGAGCTAGATGCAGATAAAAATTATTTTTAATTTGCAACCTGATGGAGGTCAGTATAGATGGACTAATAGAGAAAGTCCCACACACTGCTAGAAGGCCAAATATTTTTTCAGAGGTAGATGCAGAAAAAAATATATTCAGTTTGCAACCTGATGGAGGTCTGTATAGATGGATTAATAGAACAAGTCCCACACAAAGCTAGAAGCCCAATATTTTTTCAGAGGTAGATGTAGAAAAAAATATATTCAGTTTGCAACCTGATGGAGGTCAGTATAGATGGACTAATACAACAAGTCCCACACACAGCTAGAAGCCCAATATTTTTTCAGAGGTAGATGCAGAAAAAAATATATTCAGTTTGCAACCTGATGGAGGTCTGTATAGATGGATTAATAGAACAAGTCCCACACACAGCTAGAAGCCCAATATTTTTTCAGAGGTAGATGCAGAAAAAAATATATTCAGTTTGCAACCTGATGGAGGTCTGTATAGATGGACTAATACAACAAGTCCCACACACAGCTAGAAGCCCAATATTTTTCAGAGGTAGATGCAGAAAAAAATATATTCAGTTTGCAACCTGATGGACGTCTGTATAGATGGATTAATAGAACAAGTCCCACACACAGCTAGAAGCCAAAGATTTTTTCAGAGGTAGATGCAGAAAAAAATATATTCAGTTTGCAACCTGATGGAGGTCAGTATAGATGGACTAATACAACAAGTCCCACACACAGCTAGAAGCCCAATATTTTTTCAGAGGTAGATGCAGAAAAAAATATATTCAGTTTGCAACCTGATGGAGGTCTGTATAGATGGATTAATAGAACAAGTCCCACACACAGCTAGAAGCCCAATATTTTTTCAGAGGTAGATGCAGAAAAAAATATATTCAGTTTGCAACCTGATGGAGGTCTGTATAGATGGACTAATACAACAAGTCCCACACACAGCTAGAAGCCCAATATTTTTTCAGAGGTAGATGCAGAAAAAAATATATTCAGTTTGCAACCTGATGGAGATCAGTATAGATGGACTAATACAACAAGTCCCACACACAGCTAGAAGCCCAATATTTTTTCAGAGGTAGATGCAGAAAAAAATATATTCAGTTTGCAACCTGATGGAGGTCTGTATAGATGGATTAATAGAACAAGTCCCACACACAGCTAGAAGCCCAATATTTTTTCAGAGGTAGATGCAGAAAAAAATATATTCAGTTTGCAACCTGATGGAGGTCAGTATAGATGGACTAATACAACAAGTCCCACACACAGCTAGAAGCCCAATATTTTTTCAGAGGTAGATGCAGAAAAAAATATATTCAGTTTGCAACCTGATGGAGGTCTGTATAGATGGATTAATAGAACAAGTCCCACACACAGCTAGAAGCCCAATATTTTTTCAGAGGTAGATGCAGAAAAAAATATATTCAGTTTGCAACCTGATGGAGGTCAGTATAGATGGACTAATACAACAAGTCCCACACACAGCTAGAAGCCCAATATTTTTTCAGAGGTAGATGCAGAAAAAAATATATTCAGTTTGCAACCTGATGGAGATCAGTATAGATGGACTAATACAACAAGTCCCACACACAGCTAGAAGCCCAATATTTTTTCAGAGGTAGATGCAGAAAAAAATATATTCAGTTTGCAACCTGATGGAGGTCTGTATAGATGGATTAATAGAACAAGTCCCACACACAGCTAGAAGCCCAATATTTTTTCAGAGGTAGATGCAGAAAAAAATATATCCAGTTTGCAACCTGATGGAGGTCTGTATAGATGGATTAATAGAACAAGTCCCACACACAGCTAGAAGCCCAATATTTTTTCAGAGGTAGATGCAGAAAAAAATATATTCAGTTTGCAACCTGATGGAGGTCAGTATAGATGGACTAATACAACAAGTCCCACACACAGCTAGAAGCCAAATATTTTTTCAGAGGTAGATGCAGAAAAAAATATATTCAGTTTGCAACCTGATGGAGGTCAGTATAGATGGACTAATACAACAAGTCCCACACACAGCTAGAAGCCCAATATTTTTTCAGAGGTAGATGCAGAAAAAAATATATTCAGTTTGCAACCTGATGGAGGTCTGTATAGATGGATTAATAGAACAAGTCCCACACACAGCTAGAAGCCCAATATTTTTTCAGAGGTAGATGCAGAAAAAAATATATTCAGTTTGCAACCTGATGGAGGTCAGTATAGATGGACTAATACAACAAGTCCCACACACAGCTAGAAGCCCAATATTTTTTCAGAGGTAGATGCAGAAAAAAATATATTCAGTTTGCAACCTGATGGAGGTCTGTATAGATGGATTAATAGAACAAGTCCCACACACAGCTAGAAGCCCAATATTTTTTCAGAGGTAGATGCAGAAAAAAATATATTCAGTTTGCAACCTGATGGAGGTCAGTATAGATGGACTAATAGAACAAGTCCCACACACAGCTAGAAGCCCAATATTTTTTCAGAGCTAGATGCAGAAAAAAATTATATTCAATTTGCAACCTGATGGAGGTCAGTATAGATGGACTAATAGAATGATGGTATGCCCAAAAGATTCTACTTCACTAGGTGCAGTAAAAAAATTGGTATTCTATACACAGGTGGTATATCTTGCAACACAGATAGGCTACTCCACTGACTAACACACTCTGCAATAGGCCAAAAAGGATTAGCTTTGCTTGATTTAGCCAAATGCTGTGAAAAAAACTTGCACAGCACTGGCACAGACCTGCCTGGCAAAAACTGATAGGAACTGATGTAACCTAGTCCTGAAAAGGACTCCAATTACAATTAGTCTTTACTCCCACAATCTATCTATTTAAGAGCACAGACCTGCCTGATAAAAGTCGTAGGAAATGCTGTAACCTAGTCCTTAAAAGGACTGCAATCACAATTATTCCCTACTCCCAAGCTATCTGTAGATTTGTGCGAAAATTGGCTTGAAATTAACAAGGTATAGCACACACAGCAACAGCGGTGCCGTCTAACACGCAGCTGCAGCAGTGAGAAAATGGTGGCGACGGGGAAAATGGCTTGGTCTTATAGGGCAAGGACATGTGACATACACTGCCAATGACACATGCCTTTGCTTGTGTGAAAAAAAGCACTTCGCTCCTTGTGTGCGCTGCTGATAGGCTGACAGACTGCACCTCCCCACTGTAAATGCGGGAAAGAGAAAAAAAAATGGAGATCTTCATTATTTCTGCAGAGATCCATCCCCTGCCCCTCCCCCCACCCCGCTGTACACTCAAACTGCGTATTAACATTAATTTTCATCATTAGTGAGAAAAAATCCAGTTATGATTTTGGTGCACGAACAGTTATCGAACATAACCTCGAACAGCCGAATTTTTCTCAAATTGTTCGTGTTCGCCGAACGGCTCAAACACCGCCCAAAACAGCTCGAATTTGAGATTGGCGAACAGTTCGAGTAGAACAACGCTCATCTCTATTTTTAACTGCAGCAGCTTTAGTGGACGCTACTGGAGCTGGAATTACGCGGCTGCTGGCATGAGACTTGCCCTCCAATAGATCCTTGTAAAAGGATTTAAAGTGTATTTATTCAAATTAGAGAGACAATTTAAATTAAAAAGCTTAGAGCTGCCTCCACCACAGGGGGGCTCGCTCGACCCACCAGCGGACAGGCACCAGTATTGGGAGAGGGGGGCTGGCCATCAGGGTCCACCGCGGCTCTGGCACAAACCCGGCCACACGGAGGTGGCACGGGCAGGAACGGACGGGCCGTGTCGGCTTCTCACTTTTTGGATTTTAGAAGGGCATGACATGCCTATATCTGTGTCTCCCCCTCCTTTTACTCCTCCACCTCTTTTCTTTTCGCATGACTATATGTACTTGTCACTTTTCCATGTGTTAGTTATGTCTTCTGAGCAGTTTGTCAGCTTTTGGACACCTTTGAAGGTGTTTTCTATGTGTTTCTATGTGTTTTTGTTTGGTTTTAACGGTGTTCGAAGGTGTTCGACGAACCGAACCGAACTCGAACACTACGGGGGTGGCTCAACACTAATTACAACTGTAAGGCCACATTCACACGCTCAGTATTTGGTCAGTATTTTACATCAGTATTTGTAAGCTGAAACCAGGAGTGGAACCATCACAGGAAAAGTATAATAGAAAGAAGGTACCATTTCTGTATTTTTCACCCACTCATGGTTTTGGCTTACAAATACTGATGTAAAATACTGACCAAATACTGAACGTGTTAACGTGGCCTCATGGACTATATCTTTGCAATTTTTTTTCCATCAGTGAAAATCACTAAAGAAACACTGAGAGTGAAAACTGAGACACTGACCAAACTCTAATGAAACTTGGATCCAAAACACTTATCCTTCGTGTTTTTACATACATGAAAAACCATGGACGTCTGAATGAGGCCTTAAACTCAGTACAATTTTCCTGTTAACAACTTTTCCCCAGGGAAAATTCTTGAGGAGTTCAGTCTCCTGGGCTACATTTACATATTTTGTTGCTCTGGGCTAATTTCTCTGATTTTTGCTTCTATTATTATAGTTCTCACATATATTTTAGTCCCATAGCATGCCATGTTTAAAAATAAATGAAAATGAAATTATTTAGCACAGATTCAGCAAAAATCAAATGTTAATTGATATTCAAACCATACAATTTTAATGAATCTAGAAAGTTTTCAACTACTGTGCAAACTGAGCAAAATCACTTATCTTGTCTACAAATTCACACACTTGTAAAAATGATTTTCTATATATCTGTGTAGATCTTGCTACATGGATGTAAATAATATTTAGGTCACGTTCACTTGTTCAGTATTTAGTCAGTATTTGACATCAGTATTTGTAAGCCAAACTCAGGGGTGGAACAATCAGAAGTGAAGTAGTATAGAAACGTCACCACTTCTGGATTTTATATCCTCTCCTGGTTTTGGCTTACAAATACTTTATAAAAATACTGACCAAGTACTGATAGTGGGGTTGTAGCCTTCAAGAAGTTGTCCCATCTTAACCAAATATGGCATCTATCTTGGGAACTGGACCTCTGTTAGTGGAGAGGTGGTAGCGCATGTGTGAATTTTATCAGAGTTCTAAAAATTGTTAAGCACACTTGCGAGAGAATGGAGAAAACCAAATATAGGAGGCCATTACTCCATTCCAGGTGGCACACAATAGGACGCAGATTTCTGGATAGGTGCGGATCCAAGTGGTGGGACTCGTATCTTTAGGACATTTATGGCATATTCATTGGATATTCCTTAAATGTCCAAAATGGGAATAATCTTAAAACACCTTAAAATTAAAGATGATCAAATCAATTAGATGCAAGCAGAATTTGAATAGAAATTTATCCCAAAGAAACATAACAAAAAGGCTGTTTACTGCAGTTTATAAATTGCAGACGATTGCTTCAGTCACAGATAGCTGACATGTCCTCAGGCTTTACTGCATGGGCTTCCCTAAAATGCCTTACAGCTACCACATCAACTGGTATAGTGCAACGAATCAGAAAGAACTATCATAGCCTGCATAAAAGTCTAAGCAGAGAATGCAGCAGCCACTTTAGGCCACATATAGATGTCCGATTTTTCATGTGCCTGTATATCTGCACATGCTGAATATTTGCAGCAGATTCTACTGAAGCAAAAACCAGAGTGTTAGCAGGAAAAAATGCAGGAAAATTTGATTTGTTTTTTACTTGAGGTTTTTGTTTTTTCATTTTTACTTGTGGTCTTTTCTATTCTCATTCTTTTGAATGAGTGAAAAACATTTCAAAAAAGCTGAGAAAAATGACATGCTGCAGATTTGAAAAAAATGCTTTGATGGTTGAAATCAACTTGGAAAAAATAAAGGGAATGTTCCAGACATTTCAGAAATCTCATTTGCCTTGCTGGTACTGTGAAATGGTGCATTTTTCTGCTACAGAAATGCAGTGGAAAAAACATACCAAAAATGGCATGTGTGAACAAGCCCTCAGGGTGATTTTAGAGTAGTGAAAGTTTGTCAAAGCTCAAGATCATCAACAGAGACAAAAGAGAAAGTTCAAAAACATTTGAGAAATATTATAGACAATATTAGGGCTCACTCACACCACTGTAATCTCCGTTCGAGTGCAAATTGACAAATCATAGGATCGCACTTGGACCAACGTCATTCTATGGGGCCACGCAGCATGTCCAAGTTTGATCTGATATTTAGATCGCTCTCAGCCATGCAAATCAATGAGCGCATGCAAGTCATCGGACTGCACTTGGATGATATCTGAGTGCAGTCCGATTTCTGCGCATTGACACAATGGAGAAAATGGAGACATTTTGTTCTCCATCTTCTTCTCCTCAGTGTGCTCTGATTTTCTCATCCAAAGGAATCGGATCACATTATAGTGACACTCTGATTAAACTGTGATCAGAGTTAGCTAAAAGTGTCCTTTGCTTAATGGTCCTGATTCTATTGGGTGAGCAAATCTACTGCCAGACAGATCCTAGTCTAAGGCCATGGCCCCACTATCAGTATTTGGTCAGTATTTGGTCAGCATTTTTTCTCAGGAGTGGGAGCCAAAATCAGGAGTGGGTGATAAATGCAGAATTGGTGACTTGTTTCTATTATACCTTTTCTCTGATTGTTCCTCACCTGGTTTTGGCTTCCACTCCTGAGAAAAAATACTGACCGAATACTGACCAAATACTGATAGCGGGACTGTAGCCTAATAGTCTGGGAAAGAGGTGTACATATAAATGGTGGGGCCTCAGTGCAAGAGTGCTAATTTGGTCTCCCCCCATCAGAAAAACAAATAATAAATGTTTGTCATTACGCATATGCTCAGTCACAGAAGAGCATAACACAACTTTAATAGGTAAGGAGAGGGATATATATTGTGGCATGTACACACCAATTATACCCATACTGATACCCCTTAGTCTTATCATATACTACTATAACCCTGTCAAAGTCCCTATCATACACAGTATAATTCCCCTAAAATGCCCCCCATAAAGTATGATACCCCTCCAATGAGTTACATCACACAGTATCCCCCATAGGTGCTGTATTATGACTCCAGAGCAGGGGTGGACAATTAATATTCCGCTATATATACTATAGGCTATGTGGAGCACAGGCTATATATGAGAGGCTATGTGGGGCACATGCTGTATATGATAGGCTATGTGGGGCACATGCTGTATATGAGAGGGTATGTGGGGCATATGCTGTATATGAGAGGCTATGTGGAGCACATGCTGTATATGAGAGGCTATGTGGGGCACATGCTTTATATGAGAGGCTATGTGGGGCACATTCTGTATATGATAGGCTACGTGGGGCACATGCTGTATATGATAGGCTATGTGGGGCACATGCTGTATATGATAGGCTATGTGGAGCACATGCTGTATATGATAGGCTATGTGGGGCACATGCTGTATATGAGAGGCTATGTGGAGCACATGCTGTATATGAGAGGCTATGTGGGGCACATGCTGTATATGTGACGCTATGTGGATCACATGCTGTATATGTGAGGCTATGTGGGGCACATGCTGTATATGATAGGCTATGTGGATCACATGCTATATATGTGAGGCTATGTGGGGCACATGCTGTATATGTGAGGCTATGTGGATCACATGCTATATATGTGAGGCACATGCTGTATATGATAGGCTATAATATACAGCATGTGCCCCAAATAGCCTCTCATATACAGCATGTGCCCCACATAACCTCTCATACAAAGCATGTGCCCCCCACATAGCCTCCAATATACTGCATGAGCCCCCCACATAGACTCAAATGTACAGTGTAAGCCCCCACAAAGCCTCCAATGCGCAGGGTAAGCCCCACATAGCCTCCTATGTACAGCGTAAGCCACCACATAGCCTCCAATGCGCAGGGTAAGCCCCACATAGCCTCCTATGTACAGCGTAAGCCACCACATAGCCTCCTATGTACAGTGTAAGCGCCCACATAGCCTCACTATACACAGCATGAGCCCCACATAGCCTAATATATACAGCATGTGCCCCACAAAGCCTCCGTATATACAGTGTAAGCCCCACAAAGCCTCCTGTATACATGCAGATATCCCATACACATGAAAAAAACAACATATACTCACCTTGCTCTTGTTCCCCTGATGCTCTGTTCCTGCCTTCTGTGCACTGAGTCTCAGCAGCAGCACGATGAAATGACATCATCACATCTGCTGTCTCACACGTTGATTAGTGGAAGATGGAGCCAGCGGCACCATACTCCACCAATGTATTCACCACTGTCTGCATTCTGAGGATGCAGATATCGGTGACAGCAGGCAGCAACGGCAGGTAGAGGAGGGCATGGTGCGCCCATCGGCTGTCAAGAACCTGCAGGCCAGACTGGAACAGCCAGAGGGTCGGATGTAGCCCACGGTTTGCAGTTTGCCCAGGTCCGCCCCAGAGTGATTCCAGCAAAGTATCAAGCCCTACATAGTATGATGTCACTATAGTTTCCCCCCACATTATGATGTCCCCTCAGTGAGCCCCCCATCACAGTATGATGTCCCTAGTCCCCTCACAGCAGTATGATCCCCCCAGTCTCCCCCCAGAATATGATGGACTCCACAGCATCCCCACACATATAATGCAGTATGATGCTCCAACATCCCGCTCCTAAAAAGTATGAAACCGTATGATGATCCCACAGACTCCCTCACACAATAGATTTCTCACACACACCCTGTGCACACAATATGATGTCCTACAGCACCCCTGTTTGCAGTATGATGGTCCAACAGCCCCCTATAAAAAGTATGATTCTCCCTCACACACAGTATAAGGCTGACAAACCCTCCTTTAGACAGTATGATGGCCCCTCAGGCCCTTATAAACAGTATAATGGTCCCACAGCCTTTATACACATTATGATGACCCACAGCCCCATAAATGCAGTATAATGACCCTCTTTCCCACTAATTCACATTATTGTGCCCTCACACTTAATTATTTCAGTATGATGGCCTTAGAGTCCTCCTATACCCTGTATGATATCCCCGGTTACTTAATAACACAGTGTGATCTCCTACACAGCCCCATACAACCACAATATGATGGCCTCAATAGTACTCCCCAAACACAGTATAATACAATATAATGTCCTCACAGCCATCTTTACACACAATATGATGCAGCATGATGTTTACACAACCCACTACTCTAAAAACAGTATAATTTCCCAACATTCCCCCTATACACAGTGTGATTGCCCCACAGTCTCCCTATACACAGAATCATGATCCAAAAGTACCCCTGTACACAGTAGGATGGTCCATAGCTCCCTATAAAAATGTCTAATGACATATTGCCTTGTTTTACTCTATATAATGGCACAACAGTTCCTTTCATGCAGTAGGATGGCCCCATAGCCACCCTATGCTCAGTTGCCCAAATCTACCTGTACATAGTATGATGACCCCCACAGCCCCTGATACACAGTATGATGGCTTCAAAGCACTACTATACACAGTATTAAAGTCCCACAGCCCCACCACACCCAATAAAATGCCCCCAAACCTTACTATACACATTATGATGGTCCCACAGCTCCCGTATAAACAGTTTGATGGCACTATATCCTTGAATACCCAGTATGCTATCCCCAGTCACCTAATAACACAGTGTGATCGTATACACAGCCCCTTAAAATATGATACCCCCAACGGCACTCTGCAAACACAGTATAATGCAATATGATACCCCCACAGCCACCTCTACACACAATATGATGCAGTATGATGTTCACACAACCCATCACACAAAAAACAGTACAATGACCCAACATTCCCCCTATACATAGTATGATTGCCCCACAGAATATACTCAGAATAATGATCCAAAAGCCCCCCAATGCAAATTAAGATGGTCCCACAGCTCCTTGTATAAAGTCTGAGGACATAATGCCTCCTTTTGACTCTGTTTAATGGCTCAACAAGCCCCCTTTATGCAGTAATATATCCCCCTATATTCTGTATGATATCCACAAATGAACCTATACACAGTATGATGACCCCAATACCCCATACACTCAGTATGATGGCCCCCACAGCCCCTGATACACAGAATGATGGCTCCAAAGCACAACTGTATGCAGTATGATAGTCCCACAACCCCGATACACAAAGTATAATGTCCCCACACCTCATTATACATAATATTGTGGCCGCACAGCTCCCCTATAAATGTATGATGACAATATAGCCCCCTATAAACAGTATGATGGCACTACAGCCCCCTGTACACAACATTATGACCCCACAGCTCTGTATATGTAGCATGATGGCCCCACAGCCCTTATACATAGTATAATGTCCCAATAGCCCCTTGTACATAGCAGAATAGTCACATAACTCCTATA
This sequence comes from Phyllobates terribilis, assembly GCF_046119375.1. Classification (NCBI taxonomy): domain Eukaryota; kingdom Metazoa; phylum Chordata; class Amphibia; order Anura; family Dendrobatidae; genus Phyllobates; species Phyllobates terribilis. The sequence continues at coordinate 120,747,317 of NW_027362772.1, forward strand.
AATAGTATGATGGCACCACAGCCTTTTTTATATACAGTATGATGATCAAATAGCCCTCTATACACAGAATAATTGCTCCATAATCCCCCTATATGAGGTCCACACAGCCTTCACAAGTAATGACTGACAAAATAATAAAAAACAATACTCACCTAGCAACATTACCCGAATGTGCTTCTCTGCTCTGTGCCGCAAATTGAGTGAAGCTCCTAATAGCATCTTCGATCCAGTAACATAGTAACATAACATTGTTTTTAAAGTTGAAGGAAGACTATGTCCATCTAGTTCAACCCATAGCATAACATGTTGATCCAGAGGAAGGCAAAAAAAACCATGTGGCAAACACTAAGCTCCACATTGGGGAAAAAAATTCCTTCCCGACTCCATACGACAATCAGACTAGTTCCCTGGATTAACGCCCTATCAAGGAATCTAGTATATATAACCTGTAATATCATACTTTTCAAGAAAGGCATCCATGCCCTTCTTAAATTTTAGTAGTGAATCACTCATACAACATCATGATGCAGAGAGTTCCATAGTCTCACTGCTCTTACAGTAAAGAATCCGCGCCTGTGATTATCATTAAACCTTCTTTCCACCAGACGTAGAAGGTGTCCCCGTCTCAGGCCTCAGAGTAAAAAGATCAGTAGACCGGTCTTTGTACGGTCCCCTCATATACTTGTACATAGTAATAAGATCACCCCTAAGCCTTCGTTTTTCCAAACTAAATAACCCCAAGTGTAATAACCTGTCTTGGTATTGCAGACCCCCCAGTCCTCTAATAACTTTAGTCGCTCTTCTCTGCACCCGCTCTAGTTCAGCTATGTGTTTCTTATACACCGGAGACCAGAACTGTACACAGTTTTCTAAGTGTGGTCGCATTAGTGACTTGTATAGAGGTAAAATTATGTTCTCTTCATGAGCATCTATACCTCTTTTAATGCATCCCATTATTTTATTTGCCTTTGCAGCAGCTGCCTGACACTGGCCACCAAACGTGACCTTGTCATTCACCAATACACCCAGGTCTTTATCAGTGACAGTTTTGCCCAGTGTTTTACAATTAAGCATATAATTATACATTTTATTTCCTCTGCCCAAGTGCATTACCTTACATTTATCCCCATTAAAGCTCATTTGCCATTTATCAGCCCAAGCTTCTAGGTTACATAGATCCTCTTGTAATATAAAATTGTCTTCCTCTGTATTGATTACCCTGCAGAGTTTAGTGTCATCTGCAAATATTGAAATACTACTCTGTATGCCACCTACAAGGTCAGAAGCGGGCCCAATACTGACCCCTGTGGTACCCCACTGATAACTGAGACCCAGTCTGAGTGCATTCGATTAATAACCACCCTTTGTTTCCTATCATTAAGCCAGTTTTTAACCCACTTAGATATATTTTCCCCTATCCCCATTATTCTCATTTTATGTATCAACCTTTTGTTTGGAACCGTATCAAAAGTTGAAAAGTCCATATACACAACATCCACTGCATTTCCTTGGTCCAGTCCGGAACTTACCTCTTCATAAAAGCTGATCAGATTACTTTGACAGGAGAGGTCCCTCGTAAACCCATGTTGATATTGGGTCATGAGGTTATTCTTCTTCAGGTACTCTAGTATAGCATCTCTTAGGAAACCCTCCAGGATTTTACCCACAGTAGAGGTTAAGCTTACTGGCCTATAATTTCCAAGTTCGGTTTTTGTCCCCTTTTTGAATATTGGCACCACATTTGCTATACACCAGTCCTGTGGTACAGACCCTGTTATTATGGAATCTTAAAAGATTAAAAATAATGTTCTATCTATGATGATACTTAATTCCTGCAGTACTCGCGGGTGTATCCCATCTGGGCCCGGGGATTTGTCAACTTTAGTGATTTTTAGACGACGCCATACTTCCTGCTGGGTTAAGCAAGTGACATTTAATGGAGAATTTTTGTTATCACTGATCATGTTTTCTGTCATGTGATTTTCTTGTGTAAATACTGTTAAAAAATCATTTAGCATATTGGCTTTTTCCTCATCCTCATCCACCATTTCACCCAGACTATTTTTAAGGGACCCAACACTATCATTTTTTAGTTTTTTACTATTTATGTAGTTAAAGAATATTTTGGGATTATTTTTACTTTCTCAGGCAATGAGTCTCTCTGTCTTAATCTTTGCTGCCTTGATTTGGTTTTTACATAATTTATTTAATTCTCTGTATTTATTTAATGCTTCATCACTACCTACTTGCTTTGGTTCTCTAAATGCTTTCTTTTGGTCACTTATTGTGCCCCTTACAGCTCTATTTAGCCATAGTGGTTTCCTCCTATTTCTAGCATGTTTATTCCCATAGGGTAAATATTGTGCACAGGTCCTATTCAGGATGCTAATAAATATCTCCCATTTGCTTTGTGTAGTTTTATGTCTCAGGATATCGTCCCAGTTTATTGCACTAAGATCACCTCTCAACCATTGGAAATTTGCCTTCCTGAAGTTTAGTGTCCTTGTAACCCCTCTACTACACATCTTATTAAAGGATACATGAAAACTTATTATTTTGTGATCACTATTACCCAATTGATCGCCAACTCGTATATTTGATATGCGGTCTGGCCTGTTGGTTAATATTAGGTCTAGCAGTGCCCCCCTTCTTGTTGGGTCCTGAACCAGTTGTGAAAGGTAATTGTCTCTCACAGTTGTCAAAAACCAATTACCTTTGCTGTTCCCCAATGTATTTCAGGGTATTTAAAGTCCCCCATAATAATGACTTTTCCTTGAGTCACTGCTTCATCTATTTGCTTTATGAGGATATTCTCCACTGCTTCCATTATTTTTGGAGACTTATAACAAACCCCTATCAGTAATTTATTATTTTTTCCCCCTCCCCTTATCTTCACCCACAGGGATTCTACATTTTCATTAGATTCACATATATTCTCACGCAAGATGGGTTTTAAGGATGATTTTACATATAAACACCCCCCTCACTTGCTTGTACGGTCATTTCTGAACAGACTATAGCCCTGTAAATTAACTGCCCAGTCATGGCTCTCGTCCAGCCATGTCTCAGATATCCCCACCATGTCATAATTATTTTACAACAAAATTAATTCTAATTCCTCCATTTTGTTGGTGAGGCTTCTGACATTAGTGTACATGCATTTTATGTATCTCTCTGTTCCTTTATTCATTCTTACTATATTGACTGTTCTAACACCACCCCCAATTTCTTTATTTGTGCCCAGGTCACTATCTGCACTATCTTCCCCACTTATAAAATGAATACCCCCCCCCAATTTCTAGTTTAAACACTCCTCCAACCTTCTAGCCATTTTCTCCCCAGCACAGCTGAACCCTCCCAATTGAGGTGCAGCCCGTCCCTAGCGTAGAACCTGTAGCCTACTGAAAAGTCAGCCCAGTTCTCCAGGAACCCAAACTCAACCTGCCTACACCAATAACTTAGCAACTTATTTATCTCCCTAATCTCCCGTTGCCTCTCTGGTGTGGCACGTGGTACAGGCAGTATTTCAGAAAATACTATCTTAGAGGACCTTGCTTTAAGCTTGCAGCCTAATTCCCTGAAATCATCTTTAAGAACCATCCACCTACCTCTAACTTTATCTTTTGTGCCAATGTGCACCATGACCGCTGGGTCCTCACCAGCTCCTCCCAGTAATTTGTCAACCCAATCAACGATGTGCTGGACTCGAGTGCCAAGTAGGCAGCAGACTGTTCAATGATCCCTGTCTTTGTGCCAGATTACCCTATCTGTTCCCCTAATAAGTGAGTCCCCCACTACCAGCACCAACCTGGCCTGCCGTGCTCTCCTATTTCCCCCTTACTCTAGCTGATGCTCCTCTGGCTTTCAGAGACATGCCTTGCTATACCAGTGATACCCCTGTACTGACACCCCCCTCAATTGCCAACTTTTCAAACTTATTTGGGTGTGCCAGATCAGGACTAGCCTCCCTGGCACTCTTCCCTCTACCCCCCTTCTAACTCTCACCCAGCTAGCTGCCTCACCGTCCTGCAGCTCCATACTACCATCCTCCCCCAGATCTACTCCAGTGAGCAGCTGCTCAGTGAGCAGCAGACTCCTTTCCATATTGTCTATGGATCTCAGTGTTCCCAGCTGCTCATTTAGATCCAGTACCTGGGGTTCCAAAGGCACAACGTGCACTCATCTCGCACAGGATTATGGAACCACGACTGACTGTTCAAGGATTGCACACATGTGGCACGATGTACACTGGATAGCATTGTCAATAATGGAGCTCATTTCCCAATGGGGATTGCCCTAGACAGAAGTGTTAAGCAAAAAGAAATGTACAGAATTAATAAAATACAGACAGCAATACAGCCCAAATTCCTCCCTTCCAAAGTCACTGAATCACAAGTCACACACTTACTTCTGTTTGCACTTTCACTCACACTCAGCTCATTCACACTCGCTAAGGAAGAATATTTAAATAGTTTTTTTTTCCCTTTAGCAGCAATCAAACCTACAGCTCAATGCACTTCCTAAGGAAGCCCCAGTGACCACCTTAAACCTACTACATTGAGCCTGAAACCACAGGATTAATAGTAGAGAAGGGAGCCATCAGTGTTTTCTTTCTCCCTTAAATTTTGTGGGGCTAAAAATCATTTTTTCATTATTTTCCATAAAAAAAAAATCACTTTTTAACTCTGTATGTCTCTGTACATTGAACTTTGTTGTGGTTTGTGGTCATACATCTGCTGTGAAGGAGAAAATCAGAAAAAGACAGAGTAGAGTTCTAAACTCCTTCTTAGACTATCATAGCAGGCTGACTGGCAGATTCTCAGTCAACTCGTTCTGCAGCCATCAATATTCAGAGCAACACATAAGCTATACTAAATAGTGCAACATTTTTAATGAGACGCAATGGAAAAAATGATTTTAAGCCCCAATGAAATACTTTTAAAGAGGAAAGAAAAATTATCCCCAAAGGTGGCCACCCTCTATTTTTATTTAGCCTTTTTGACTTTTATAATGCATAAATTTTACTTTTGTTTACATTTGGTTTAGTGTCACCATAATCTGAGAGTCATAAACCAACCGTGGGACAAATATATATGTCCTGATGTAGAAGTTAATTTATATATACATCTACATGTAGGAAAGGGCTAAGCAGGATTTTTCTGCCACATTAGCAGCCAGAATATGAGCAGTACAATACAGTAGCGGCAAATGGGATTCAAACAAATTTCCTCAACACAATGTGGAAGAGTTCCATGGAGAGAAATACCTTCCAAAGATGGACAACCCTTAATCATACAGACTACTTTATTTGTTCTGCACAAGAAAAGCATAAAATTTAAAACGTAAAAAAAAATGTAAAATTGTTTTTTTATTATTTCTCCCTCGAGTTAATGAACGTTAGGTATTAAGTTACACTGGATATAAAAAGTCTACACACACCTATTCAAATGACAGGCTTTTGTCTTGTAAACAAATCATACCAAAAAGAATCATTTCAGAACTTTTTCCATCTTTAATGTCACCCATAATCAGTACAAGTCAATTGAAAAACAAACTGAAATATTTTCGGGAAGAAAAAGAACTATAATAATGTGATTGCATAAATATGCACACTCAAACTAATTCTCTGTTGAAGCACCCTTTGCATTTATTTCAGCATTCAGTCTTTTAGCGTAGTACTCTAGCAGTTTTTCACATCTAAAATTAGCAATCTTTGCCCACTCTTCCTTGTAGTAGTGCTCCAAATCTGTAAGATCACAATGGCATCTTCTGGCTACAGCGCCCTCTTCAGGTCACCCATAGATTTTTAAATTGATTCAGATCTGGGCTCTGTCTGGACCATTTCAAAACTTTGATCTTCTTCTGGCAAAGTAATTTTTTTGGTGATTTGAAGGTATGCTTAGGATCGTTGACATGCTACAAGATGAGATTACTCTTCATCTTCTGAAGAATTTGTGCAAAATTGACTGATGTTTGAAACTGTTCATAATTCCCTTTACATTGATTAAAGCCCCAGTTTAACCTGCTGAAAAACAATCCCAAAGAATAATGCTGCCTCCACCATGTTTCACTTTGGTTATGATGCTCTTTTGACAATACGCAGTGTACCACCAAGCATACCTTTTGGAATTATGGCCAAAAAGTTCTACTTTGGTCTCATTAGACCATAACACGTTTTCCCACATGCTTTAGGCAGACTTTATATACAGTACAGACCAAAAGTTTGGACACACCTTCTCATTTAAAGATTTTTCTGTATTTTCATGACTTTGAAAATTGTACATTCACACTGAAGGCATCAACTATGAATTAACACATGTGGAATTATATACTTAACAAAAAAGTGTGAAAACACTGAAAATATGTCTTATATTCTATGTTCTTCAAAGTAGCCACCTTTTGCTTTGATGACTGCTTTGCACACTCTTGGCATTCTCTTGATGAGCTTCAAGAGGTCAGTCACCGGAAATGGTCTTCCAACAATCCTGAAGGAGTTCCCAGAGATGCTTAGCACTTGTTGGCCCTTTTGCCTTCACTCTGCTGTCCAGCTCACCCCAAACCATCTCAATTGGGTTCAGGTCTGGTGACTGTGGAGGCCAGGTCATCTGGCGTAGCACCCCATCACTCTCGTTCTTGGTCAAATAGCCCTTACACAACCTGGAGGTGTGTTTGGGGTCATTGTCCAGTTGAAAAATAAATGATGGTCCAACTAAATGCAAACCGGATGGAATAGCATGCCGCTGCAAGATGCTGTGGTAGCCTTGCTGGTTCAGTATGCCTTCAATTTTGAATAAATCCCCAACAGTGTCACCAGCAAAGCCCCCCCACACCATCACACCTCCTCCTCCATGCTTCACGGTGGGAACCAGGCATGTAGAGTCCATCCATTCACCATTTCTGCATCGCACAAAGACACGATGGTGGAACCAAAGATCTCACATTTGGACTCATCAGACCAAAGCACAGATTTCCACTGGTCTAATGTCCATTCCTTGTGTTCTTTAGCCCAAACAAGTCTCTTCTGCTTGTTGCCTGTCCTTAGCAGTGGTTTCCTAGCAGCTATTTTACCATGAAGGCCTGCTGCACAAAGTCTCCTCTTAACAGTTGTTGTAGAGATGTGTCTGCTGCTAGAACTCTGTGTGGCATTGACCTGGTCTCTAATCTGAGCTGCTGTTAACCTGCGATTTTTGAGGCTGGTGACTCGGATAAACTTATCCTCAGAAGCAGAGGTGACTCTTGGTCTTCCTTTCCTGGGGCGGTCCTCATGTGAGCCAGTTTCTTTGTAGCGCTTGATGGTTTTTGCAACTGCACTTGGGGACACTTTCAAAGTTTTCCCAATTTTTCCGACTGACTGACCTTCATTTCTTAAAGTAATGATGGCCACTCGTTTTTCTTTACTTAGCTGCTTTTTTCTTGCCATAACACAAATTCTAACAGTCTATTCAGTAGGACTATCAGCTGTGCATCCACCAGTCTTCTCCACAACACAACTGATGGTCCCAACCCCATTTATAAGGCAAGAAATCCCTCTTATTAAACCTGCCAGGGCACAACTGTGAAGAGAAAACCATTTCCGGTGACTACCTCTTGAAGCTCATCAAGAGAATGCCAAGAGTGTGCAAAGCAGTCATCAAAGCAAAAGTTGGCTACTTTGAAGAACCTAGAATATAAGACATATTTTCAGTTGTTTCACACTTTTTTGTTAAGTATATAATTCCACATGTGTTAATTAATAGTTTTGATGCCTTCAGTGTGAATGTACAATTTTCATAGTCATGAAATGCAGAAAAATCTTTAAATGAGAAGGTGTGTGCAAACTTTTGGTCTGTACTGTATGTTTTGGCAAAACATAGCTGGGCTTGGATTTTTTTCTTTGAAGGAAAAGGCTTCCATCTTGCCACAATACCCTACAGGCCAGACTTATGAAGAATACAGTAGATTGATGTCATATGTAGTACACAATAGTACATAAACAGTACTTGTCAGAAATCCCTGCAACTCCTTTAATATTGTCTCTTGGCAGCCTCCTGAACCATTTTTTCTTGTCATTTCATCAATTTGTCCTATTCTAAGTAATGTCAGTGTTGTGTCAAATTTAACCCTCTTGTTTATGACTATATTCCCAGAGTTCCATGATATATCTAATGCTTTGGAAAAAAATTTGTTTCAAATCATGTAATAGCATGTTTTTTCATTCCACATAATACTGGAGACTGGGTCACGAATGATATTGACAATGTAGGCATCTATCACTGCGTGACAATATATACTGAATATGTCATGTGAAGTGGAGTCATGCAAATATATTGTGAGAGTTCATAATTGAGGAGGCCTGGAAATTTGTCGCCAAAGAAAAGAAATGCAGGATTCAGTGTGAAAGTGTATCACAAGACACTAGATAGTAGCTGTGCAACTTGATTCCAGGGCATAACTCCCAAATAAGAAAATGAGCACAATGGTATTGTATATACGGCATAATCTTTGTGGTACCAAGTACAGATGAGTGACTGTTTCAATATTCTATTCAGATTAGGATCACTGAATTTGCAATATTCGCCGAATAATTTGTCGAATAAACATTACCAAACACCATAGGATTCAATGGGGAGCAAAAAAATGCATATACAACACCTTCAAATGGACCCAAAAGCTTAAAAAACACATCAAATTAGGGGTAGACACCTGGAAAGTGCCATAAATTGACCCAGAGTACAAGTACTATAATTATTATTATTATAGCGACATTTATTCCATGGCAATTTACATGTCAACAAGGGTCACCGTCGGTGACTCACCGACTGGTACAAGAGGAGAGAGGACCCTGCCCATGAGAGCACACAAACAATCCAACAAAGGATGGGTGAGGATACAGTAGGTCAGGGTACAGCTAGTCGTGCAGCGGTATGCTGGAGTGAGGGTTACCGCAGATTGTACACTTGTCACAAGAAGTGGGTCTTCAGCGTCCTTTTCAAGGTTTCCACGGTATGCGACAGTCTGATGTATTGGGGTACAGCGTTACACAGTAGGTGAGATGCATGGGAAAAATCTGCTGAGAGCCTAAATCACCGTAAGCTTCCAGTAGCTCACAACTGAGCAGATTAATCACTGCAGCGATTAATATGAAGGCGAAAGGCTTCTAATGACTGCAGGAATGGAAGGAATCAGATGCTGCGGTCTTCTGGCTCCTCTCTGTCATGGTCAACCCGTGACACCTTGCAAGCTTCAACACAATGTTCACAAGGTAGAAAGCAGGGGTGGTTGGTCTCCTAGACAATGAGCTAACTCCTTTATGATGATAGAGGCTACCATCTCCTTAGCTTGCTGCTGGTACTTTTCTTTGGGAATAAGCTTGTCTCCCACCAGCCGGGAATATTTCCAGTGAATCATGGCATGACGCCATGGTATTAGCAATGCACCCAGTACCAGAAGTGAAGCCATCCACAATTTCCTTCTCAGGAATTTTATTTGGTAGACTGAGTGGCAGCCCAAACATTATTTTCTCATAAAGAAGTTGAAGACACTAAGTGGCAGTAGATGCAAGTTTCTCAAGCATGTTAGATATCAGAGCCGGGAGAACAGAGAGGGGCATGGTGGTTCAGTGGGCAGCACTGCAGCCTTGCAGTGCTGGAGTCCTGGGATAAAATCTCACCAAGGACAACATCTTTAAGTAGTTTGTATGTTATCCCCGTGTTTGCGGGGGGTTCCCCTATGTTCTCTGGTTTCCTCCTCTGTAAAAAAGCAGCCATACAGGAGTGTTTACAGTTCAAAAAATAAGGGCATGACATCATCATTTCCGTGGCCAACAGATTGGAGATGGTGGAGTTTTCTGAGATTCGTCAAAAACAGTAGGCATGTCCCCTTCCAATACACCTGATGGGCTCTCATTTAGCCTGACTGGAGCGGGTAAAGAACCAGAGGTTCTGCGGTGGGAGACCTGCGTGACAATACTTGGCATAGTAACAGAGAAGGAGTAGGAAGCAGCAGATGTGGTTGATGGGGCGGCTAATGGTTGCTGAGGTCCGCATTTTATCGCAGTGAGATTGCCAGAGTAATGCATGTGGATTGCACATGTGAAGGTTCATGCATATAGTAGTCAAATTATTGCACTTGTTCCCTCTACTGAGTTTTTTCTCGCAAAGTTTGCAGATAACGTGAGTTGACTCATCCTTTGTGATCTCAAAAAAGGCCCAGGCTAGTCAACTCTTGCCATCCATGTGAGCTGCAGACCCGCTGATGGCCACAGCCACAGTTGTGGCTAAAGATGCAGTGCTAGTCACTGTTGCATCACTCCGTGTTCGCTGTAAGATTCAATGTAACCTCCTCTTTTTCCTCCTTCTCAACATCCTCACCTGAGCTACTCAGCTGCGTGCCTCTGGGTTCACACCAAGTGGGATCTACAACCTCATCATCATCCAATGTGTTATGCCATTCCTCGCCCTGACAGTCACACTCCTCCTCTTCTTGCTCTGACAGCACAGTACAGTCTGTTTGACCCTAAGGTATCTGAGTCCCTTCAGGATCACCTCCCCCCACCCAGGCGTTAATGTCTGGGGACGAGGGTCAGGAAGTTGCTTGGACCCAACTTTTTTTTTTACCCTGTATGAAGAACAATATTTGCCCCAAAGAAGTTTAAGCTCAGATGTAATTTGCTTTCTATACAAATTTTGAGTTTATTATGTCTCTGTACCCCTGTGTGGAGAACAATATCTGCACCAAAGAATAAAAGGATGAAATATAGGCTGCTTTATATTCCACGGTAGAAAGAAAACCAATTTCTGTTTTATCATGTGTACCCCTGTTAGAACAATATCTACACCAAAGAGTTAATTTCAATAGAGTATAACTATTATAATGGGGACCAACACCTATTCCACTAATGTCATGCCAGTAGATGGAGACTTAATCAGGAGTGTACACATTTCCCTAAATTAAGGCCTAACACCACCAATGTGGCATCAATTTCACCAGAGTAAAAGTAGTTTAATGGAGACCAAAATCTCTTCCACTACAGCCAACCCCATAGATGGAGGCCTAATCAGGATTCTCCACATTTCAAAAAATTAGTGGCAGACACCACCGAAGTGGTATCAATTTCAGTAGATTAGAAGTAGTATAATGGGGAAGAAACCTCTTCCAGTACAGCCAACTCAGGAGATGGAGACCTAACCAGTAGTGATGAGCGAACGTGCACGCCAATACTCGGTACTCGCCAAGCGTCAACGTGCTCGATAAGCTCGGTAAGTATTTATGGGCTGCTTGGGCGGGAGCTCGGGTCCCCGCCCTGCATGTTTGGTGCTCTTTAGAGAGCCAATGAGCATGCAGGGATTGCTTGCCATGCACTGTAATGCCGTAGCCACATTGGTTGTGTGCATTACAGTGATTAGCTGGCCGCACTGCATCATCAGGTCTATTTAAGACCCAGTGATGCTAGGTTTGTAACATCTACCCCAGAAACAGGCAGAGCAAGGAGAGCTGCTGCTGAGTCAGGGAGAGATTTGCTTGTTTATAGTTAGTATAGGTATTCCACAGAATATCTATATATCCATCTGAACTAACAGTCCTTCTGAGGACTAGTTCAGCTGCATATATTCAGTGGCGTTGGCAGGACTTAGGCAGGCAGGCACGGTATGTGGCAGACTGCAGTGCATATAGCACAAGAGGGTCCATTGCATGTTCTGTCTGTGCTGCTATTGTTACAGATATTTGTAGACATAGCCACAGATATCAGGGGCCAGGGATAATTTTTTTTATCTTAATCCTTGTTATTTGCTTAAAAAGCAAGGTAGGCAGGGTATGTGGCAGACAGTGTATACAGCACAAGAGGCTCCATTGCACGTTCTGACTGCTGCTGTTACAGATATTTGTAGACATAGCCCCAGCTATCAGGGGCCAGGACTAATTTTTTTTTATCTTAATCCTGATTATTTGCTTAAAAAGCAATCGAGAGCACACAATTTTTCTCTTCCATTTGCTTGTTAGCACTGCAGAATACAGCCAGGTCTTTTCCATACTACAGCAATAAAAATCCAGAAATTTGAACTGAACGTGGAAAATATTGGCCTCCATTTCCATTTTGTTGCAGTGTGTCAGTGAAGCACGAGGTCGCTGTGAAGAATAGTATTAGTAAACTACAGGCCAGCTGTTTAAAACCGTGATTCTCAGTCAGACGTATCATATATTGTCATGGGTGTGTAAGAGGTGACAGACAGTCTCCCTGCAGTTGGTTGCAGGAGATCTCTACGTTTGGTATTACAGACATCTTCTTAGAGGCTGGCAGTCTATAGGACCCAGCGGCTATCTCCCTCTGGATAATTAGCTCCCTGGACTGGTTGCATAAATACCTGATGTGTCCGAGAGGGAGGTGCCGGCGATATTCATTACTACTTGTGAGGCTTAGCAAGAGCAGTATTTCATCCTCTCTGGAGCTTGACGCCGTGTGCGCATTTGTCTGGAGTCATCTAAAGCTAAGCAATCCCCTCCTGTTTGTCCTCCCTTGTTTTGTCTATAGAGTTTAGTGGAGATAGAATAGTGCTCATGTCCTTAGCCATACGCCAGGGAAAGTCAGTACGAGGCACACGTGTGTCGATTGGTGAAGAGCCAATATAGGGACGGTAGTTGAGACAGGGTGACACTAGATCAGACTAGGTCTCCACTCCCCATTTTCCCTAATGTCTGAGCTCCCTTTCCCTCTTTCCTCTGTGTTGCAAAAAGTCCTTCACACCCCTTGCATGACACATATAACGCATTCCAAAATCAGCCATTTCTGGCTTCCATTTACATTTTGTTGCAGTGTGTCAGCGAAGCTATTCACACGAGGTCGCTGTGAAGAATAATATTAGTAATCTACAGACCCGTTATTTAAAATTGCGGTTCTCCGTCAGACGTATCACATATAACTGCGGTTCAAATTCAGCCATTTGTAATGAATGTGGAAAATATTGTCCTCCATTTAAAATGGGCAAGGCACGTGGAAAGGAACGGGGAAGTGGACGTGATTGTGATGGTGCATGCAGAGGTAGAGGCGAGGACGTGGGCAAGCTGAAATGTGCCACAACAAACACCCACATCTTGTCGCTCGACCTTCCAGTGCCAATTACTAGGGGACCACAGTACACCACTATTGAACACAAAGCAGTGTCAAAAGGTTGTTGGTTGGATAGCAGATAATACGATAATACTTCCAGTCACTTTGCCACCACCACCTCCGCCACCCTGTCTTCCACACGGTCAAGTCTCAGTAGCCCTGAGTCTGGACCGCATATTCCTCACCGTGATGCTCCTTCCTCCCAAAATGCAGAGTGCCCAGAGACAACTGATAACACACTTGGACACTCAAAAGAGCTGTTCACTTTTCCATTTGTAGATTCGAGCCTCTCGCCAACCAGATTCAAGCGGGTGAAGAGAAGAACGCGTGTAGCGATGCCCAAATATTGGAGCAGCCACGGTCACACGAAGGCAATGGTGGGAAAGTGCAATTACTGTGACCAGAGGTGGATGATGAGACACAATTGCCGGAAAGTCAGGAGGTGGTGGATGATATAGTAACTAACCCAACCTGGCAGGGGGACATGCAGAGCGAGGAGAGCAGCAGACAGGGGGAGGACGGAGTAGCACCACAACAGGCAGGAAGAATCAGTATGGTGGCAGCAGACACAAGGCAGGAAAGCATTTCCCGCAACACCAAGTCGACGGAAGTTGCCAGTACAACTGTTAGGTCTTCCCGAGTCTGGTTGCTTTTTAAAGACTCTGCATATAACCCCAAAAGGGCCATTTGCATCACCTGTCAGGCCAGCATCAGCAGGAGTAGCAAAACTAGCAGCCTGAACCCCACCAGCATGATCAAGCACATGACAGCAAAGCACCCGACTAAGTGGGCCGAACCTCAGGGTCCAGAAACAGTGTCTGCAGATGACACCACTGTTTTCTTCCACTGTTGTTCATGCACGCCAATTCCCTGTCCATGGCGAATGTAAACATGCCTCTCGCACTACACCTGTCGTTGCACACTCTCAACTAGCACCATCAGAAAGCACATCCTCCCGACTCTAAGGATTGCGGGCCCTGGGTCAATCAGGGTTGCCACCACAGTCTACAGCTCCTGCACCTCCTCCTCCTCTTCAGACTCCATCTCCAAAGTGACCACATCAGTCACAAGCTGGAAGCACTGCAGCACTGCCTCGGTCAAGCGGCAAAAGACTGTGCTGAAGCTAATATGCTTAGGTGACAAACCACGCAACTCTGAAGAGTTGTGGACAGCTCTGAAAGAGGAGGCAGATCTGTGGCTTACACCACTGAGCCTACAACCAGGTATGGTCATGTATGACAATGGCCGGAGCCTGGTGGCGGCTCGGAAGCGAGGCGAGTTTACACATGTGCAATGCCTGGCCCATGTGCTTAACCTTGTGGTTCAGCTGTTTCTCAAAACCTACCCAGATATGCCGGATCTGCTTGTCAAAGTACGCCACCTGTGTGCCCAATTTAGAAGGTCAGCTATAGCTTCCACCGCCCTTGCCGTGCTTAAGAAACGTTTGCAGTCTCCAGTTTACCGACTGGTGTGCGATGTCCCCACGCAATGGAACTCTACATTGAAGATGTTAGGAATGATTTGTGAGCAGAAGAGGGCAGTTGTTGACTACCAGCATCAACACGGCCGTCGGTATTCAGGTCAGACTCCACACATAAGACCTCAGGAGTGGATAAGGATGTAAAACATCTGTATTATTATCCAAAACTTTGAGGACTCCACCAAGATGGTGAGCAGCGATGATGCCATAATTAGTGTCACCATCTCGCTTCTCTGTCTTTTGAAACGCTCTCTGCTCACAATTTAAAGAGGATGCATTCCAGGCAGAGCATGATGAGATGGAGCAAGGAACCATACAGGGTGATTCCACACAGCCCAGCCTCATCTCATCCTAATGTGGATTGGGTGACAAAGAAGAAGAGAAGGAGGAGGAGGAAGAACAGGAGCTAGTTTCCTGTGCTATAGATGGTACTACCTTCACAACTGTCATACCATCTGTTCAGTGTGGATGGCCTGAGGACAGGGAGGAGGAGGAGGATGAGAAGGAGAACATGGTCAGTCACCCTATTGGTGAGGACACAGAAGTCTTGTGTTACGCTCACGCCCGGACTGACTGGCGTGAGCGTGGTTAGTGGTCCCACTGGGCCACGAACCGAGGAGTGCCTGGAGGGGTGTGACTAGGGGCCTCGCCAGATCCGACCACGAATACACGGCGGCTTAATCGACTCCGTGGTCTGAGGAGGGACGTGGGAGGTGGCCCAGGTGCTACTCCCGGTCAGACCCCGGTCACAGCTGTTGACCCACACCGGGGAATGCAGGAACGGGCAGGAACGGGCAGGAACAGCTGGTATGCAGACAGGTGGGTACTGGCAGGCACGGCTGGTATGCAGACAGGCGGGTACTGGCAGGCATGGCTGGTATGCAGACAGGCAGGTACTGGCAGGTAGGAGAGCAGGCTGTATAGGGACCAGTACAGACTGAGATACAGGAACAAACCGCATGTGCAGGAGGACAAGCAGGGCAGAGCAAAAAAGAGCAAAACCGCAGGTGCGGAGGACAAGCAAGGCAGAACAAAGCAGAGCGAAACCGCAGGTGCGGAGGACAAGTGAGGCAAAGCGAAACCGCAGGTGCGGAGGACAAGCGAGGCAGAATAGAGCAGAGTGAAACCGCAGGTGCGGAGGACAAGAGAGCCAGAACAGAGCAGAGCGAAACCGCAGGTGCGGAGGACAAGCAGAGCAGAGTGAAACCGCAGGTGCGGAGGACAAGCAGAGCAGAGCGAGACCGCATGTGCGAAGGACAAGCAGAGCAGAGCAAAACCGCTGGTGCTGATGACAAGCAGAGCAGAGCAAAACTGCAGGTGTGGAAGACAAGCAGAGCAGAGCAAAACCGCAGGTGCGTAGGACAAGCAGAGCAGACCGAAACTGCAGGTGCAGAGGACAAGCAGAGCAAAGCGAAACCGCAGGTGCGGAAGACAAGCAGGGCAGAAGAGAGCAGAGCGAAGCTGCAGGTGTGGAGGACAAGCAGGGCAGAACAAAGCAGAGCGAAACCACAGGTCAGAAGGTGCAGGCAGACAGGACAGGGCTCTGTTCACATGGAACAGACTGGGAAACACAGAAAGATAGTTAGAGCACAGGAGGTAGATACGGAGGCAGGGAAACGGGACAAGCAGAACCAGATACACACAAGGTACTTTCAATGAAGTAGCGAGTGGACACAAAACTCACAAACAGAAGTACAGAGACAACGAGTTGGAGTTAGGTGCAGGTACAGACACTGCAGGAAAAGGGAAGGTACGGACATAGAGAAAAACAGGTAACGGGCTAGGACACAGTTCAGACAGGAACTGAACCAGGAACAAGATACAGGAACGAGCCTGGGAACTCAGCCCCCAGGGTGGCGGAAACAGACTAGAAGTCACAGATACAGGTAACGGGCCTGGGTATACAGCCCCCCAGGGTGGCGGAAACAGACAAGAAGTCACAGATACAGGTAACAGGCCTGTGTATACAGCCCCCAGGGTGGCGGAAACAGACAAGATACAGGACAGGACCTGGAAACTCAGTTGCACAGTGAAAGAAAGTGATGCTCAGGCATCTCCTACTGGGTGGATGGGGTTTAAGTATCCAGTGACTCACAGCAATAGGCTGGGGACGCATTAGGAGTGCGCACACTGTAACTTTAAGAATCAGGCGTAACCACGCCGCCCTAGGCAATCAGACAAGAGACATGCACACAGCAAGCACTGGAGCAAAGTGTGAAGCCTGGACTAATAGGTAAGTTGGCGGTCTTGCATGGTGGGAGGTGGTAAGCCATACCAGCACGCCGCCAGGGATGTTACATCTTGCCTGTTAGCATTCTGGAACACATGTCTGAGTTTATGTTACGCTGCCTTTCCTGTGACCCTCGTGTTTTCCAAATTTTGGGTGACATTCATTACTGGTTGGTGACACTTCCAGACCCACGCTACAAAGAGCTGTCTCTTATTCCCGCGCCAGACAGGCTTAATAAAATGGGGCTCTACCAGAAGGCCCTTGTTGAGGAATTATTTAAAAAATTCC
Organism: Phyllobates terribilis; assembly: GCF_046119375.1. Taxonomy (NCBI): domain Eukaryota; kingdom Metazoa; phylum Chordata; class Amphibia; order Anura; family Dendrobatidae; genus Phyllobates; species Phyllobates terribilis. The sequence goes on from NW_027362772.1 coordinate 120,764,399, forward strand.
CATCTGAAAACGCTGGCGGCAGAGGTCAGTTTGTTAGACAACCAAGGAGTACAGGCGAGAGAGACACAAATCCAACCCAGCAGAGGTAGGGGAACACTGTTAAAGTTTTGGGACAGTTTTCTCAGCCCCTCCCATAGTACAGGCCCTTATGCGTGGGGTACTCTCACAAGGAGGGAAAAGTTTCAGAAGAGGCTGAGGGAGTACCTTGCTGACCATACCAATGTTCTCAGTGATTCCTCTGTGTCTTATAATTATTGAGTATTCAAGCTGGACACGTGGCATGAACTGGCTCTCTACGCCTTGGAGGTCCTTGCCTGTGCTGCCACTAGCAGTTTGTTAGAGCTGTTTTTTTGTGCCGCTGGTGGAAGAATTACAACCAATAGGCCCATCCGCCTGTCAACTGAAAATGCTAACAGGCTGAGTCTTATAAAAATGAACAAAGGCTGGATTGGGCCAGACTTCTCAACACCACCGAATGATAGCAGCGTAACAAACTAAAATCCAGTGTCTTTTTTTAGGGAGGTCTAACTCTATTCCCATGCACCTCTGTCTTTACAATCAGACATATGTATACACTTCCTGATTTTGTCTATTTGCTCTTGTCCTCCTCCTTCTCCTCATTCTCCACTACCATACTACCATATCTACATTTCTTGCAAGGGGTATTGGAGTGCCTCCAATTTTTTGGCAGCCATTGCATTCACTGCATAGGAAAATAGTATGGGAGACCCACTCCCTAATAATGGGAACATTTTTTTCAGGAGGCCCTCCTCTACATCTCTTGCAAGGGGCTTTGGAATGCCTCCAATTTTTTGTCAGCCGTTTCAGTCACTGCATACGCAAGAACGGTATGAGAGACCTGCTCCTTTCTAATGGGAACATGTTGTTATTGAGGCCCACCTCTATGTGTCTTTAAATTGTTATTGGGGTTTTTCCTACATTTTGGCAGCTATTGCAGTCACTGCATGGACATTACCACTATAGGAGATCCACAAAAAAAAACATTTTTTTTTACTGAGGCCCTCTTCTATGTATCTTCAAAGGGGTATTGGATGCATCCAAATTTTTGGCAGCCCTTGCAGTCACTGCATACGCAATAACAGTATAGGAGACCCACTCTTTAATATTGGGAACAAAAAAGCATAGCCGGCTGAGGGCCGACTGCTGGCCCTTTAAGAATAGTAAGGGACAACAGATGGCCCTATAAAAATAGTGTTTGTGACTTTCAGAGTCCCTCCTTCATAAATGAAACAGGATGTGTCTAATGATGTTCACACACCACATGGCAAGATAAGGTAGTAAAATGTTAAAATGACATTTACCAGTGAATGCATTTTTCACCATTGAAAGCAATGCAAAAGTGCAAAAACGCATCAAAAACGCTACTTGTGGACATAGCCCAAGGGGTGGAGGAGCATTTGTGTTTTTAGTTATTTATTTTGCCTTATATACAAGACATTACCCTGAAAAGGATGTTCCTTAACATTTTTCCCAGGAAAATCCATTTTGGTTTAGTTTTTGTATGTTTTATAGTGAGTCCGTAAAAGTGGCGTAAAACTTTGACAACATTGTTCACAGCAGTGACCTGGGAGTCAGACATGCTTACAGGGATCTTCCTCACGGTGTTCCCATGTCATTTAAGCACTGTTCCCATCAATTTGGGCAATTCTTAGGCCCTCTGCAGACTGCCGGGAAGGGGTGACAGAAAAATGTCTTCCCATAGACTTACATTTGGCTCGTTGCTTGGATCGAGTACTCGAGGATTCCAATTTGCTCGACCCGAGCAACGAATACCTGAGTGCTCGCTCATCACTACTAACCAGGAGTGTTCACATTTCCCTACATTAGGGCCTAACACCACCGTAGTGGCATCAATTTCACTAGAGTAGAAGTAGTTTAATGGAGACCAAAACCTCTTCCACTACAGCCAACCCAATAGATGGAGGCCCAGTCAGGATTCTCCACATTTCTAAAAATTAGGGCCTAAAACCACCAAAGTTGCATCAATTTCAGTACAGTAGAAATAGTGTAACTAGGAACGACACCTCTTCTACTACAGCCAACCCAATAGATGGAGACATAATCAGGAGTGTTCACATTTAAAAAAAATTATGGCCTAAAACCTGCAGCAGCAGCAAGAGCAGGCACAGAAGCCATATCACAGACTGCAAGACCGGAAGATCCATGCAGCACACTAAAAACTACGATGTCGCTTAGTCTGTACAGTCTGCGATTGGGGTGCAAAAGTCCTTGGAGATCCATGACTTGTTCATCTTGATGAAAGTTAGGCGGTGTACACTTTCATGGGACAGCCGGCTGCGCTTATCCGTCAGGACACCACCAGCAGTGCTGAAGACACGTTCTGAGAGAACACTGGCTGCCAGGCTTGATAAAACCTCCAAGTCATGACAGGCGAGCTCAGGCCATTCATTCATATTTCAAGGCCAAAATGTAAAAGGGTCCACATCCTTCCTGATGGTATTCATATTGAGCTCTAGATACTCCTGCACCATCCTCTTCAGTCGTTCACCACTTTTCAGACTTGTACTCTGTTGTGCTGGTTCACGAGCTGGTCTAAAAAATGTGCGAAAGGACTCTCAGAAATTGCTTCTGCCATTTACTCTCCTGCTGCTGCTAAGATTTTGGGGTTGACGAACTGACATGCCGGAGGATGAAAGACTACAGCTGCGATGCACCCTGTGTGCCTTAGTGCTCTCTTGGGGAACACCTCTCTTAAGGTTGCTTAAAAGCTGGTATCGATACTCCAGCACTAGCGGGTCCCTTTCCAGGGCAGGAAGCATCTGGCAAAATTTACTCTTATAACATGGATCTAACAGAGTGGCAACCCAGTAGTCAGCATTATTTCAAATCTTAACTATACAGGGATCATGTTGCAGATAGTGCATCAAGAAGGCACTCATATGTCAGGCTTTTCCAGGAGGTCCAAAGCCATGCTGTATTGATGGATGGGAAACACTGATGCTTGTTTCCTCCATTCCCTCCTGCCAACCACCAAATTCAACAGAGAGGGGATGATTATCCTCTTCATCTTCTGACTGTTGCTCGCCCATCACCTATTCCTCCCCCATTTGTTCCTTCATTAACAGTTTCTGGTAGACCAACCCCCCTTGATCACAGTAATCCACCATCACTTGGCATCCCCCTGTGTGACGACAGTCTGGAACTTTGAGACATTCTTATCCCTTCCGCATCCTCCTCTTTTTCTGGAACAATGACCTCCTGCCGCATGCTATTCAAAGTCTGCTTCAGCATGTAGATGACTGGAATAGTGTTGCTGATGATGGCATCGTCAGCGCTAACTATTTTAGTAGCCATTTCAAAACTGTGCATAAGGGTGCAGAGGTCCTCAATCTGTTCCCACTCCGTAAACGTGATATGCCCCATGTCCGTACAGTGTTGGCCCAGGCTATACGACATGACATACTGCATCAAGGCTTATTGCTGCTCTCACAGTTGCTGCAACATGTGCAGAGTGGAATTCCACCATGTCGGTACTTTGCATATCAACCTGTTTTCTAGCATGGACAAAGACCTCTGTATCAATGCAAGTCGATGACATGAGGGGTGCGAATGGCGGAACTGAGCACACAGCTTCCATGCTTTCTGAAGCAGCTCATCCCGGCCGGGATAGTGGCAGAGAAATCACTGTACCACCAGGTTAAGGACGTGAGCCATGCAAGGTTGCACCGTTATTGCACATGGCCTTCCCTGGCTCTCGCTTCAGCAGAGACAGCCATTGCTCAAAATGAGCCTAGGGAGCTGTCCACAACTCTTCAGCTGTATGACTTTGATCTTAAAGACATATTAATTTTAAGACTGCCTGATTACAGTGAGCCCTGAATGTGTAATATGTAGGTGATGTGGATTCGTTTTGCACTGTTGTCTCATTAAGGCAGAGGTTGAGTGCGCAGGTGGAGGCCCTAGAGGAGGTGAAGGAGGTAGAAGAGGTGGAGGAAGTGTGAAATAGAGAGGTTTGTTCGGCAAGCCTTTGGGATTGCAAGATTTCTGGGGCAGCCACTTCCCCGCCTGCCCCCACAGCCACCAAAGTCATCCAGTGCCCAGTCAGCGAGATGTAACGCCCTTGACCATGCTTTCTCGTCGAGGTGTCTGTTATGAAGTGTACCCTGGCAGATAAAGATTTACTCAAGGAACGGGTGATGTTGTCTGCGAAATGCTGGTGTAGTGCAGACTCAGCTTTCTTAGAGAAGTAACAGCAACTGGGCAACTGGTACTGGAGGACTGCGACGGCCATCATCTTTCGGAAACCATCTGTATCTACCAGGCGGAAGGGCAGCATTTCCTTGACCAACAGATTTGAGATGGTGGAGTTCAACCTCATAACTTTGTCTTGTGTAGGATGAAACAGTCTTTTACGTGACCACAACTGCGGGACCGAGGGCTTGCTGCAGTGCTGAGAGAGAGCGTAGTATGGTGAAATGAACAAACTGGTGGACTGTGAGTGAGGTGCAGGAGCATATGTTATGGTGGATTGAGAAACATGTGGTGTGCTTGGTGAGAAACACTGCAGGCATGTCCACTTCAGTTACAGCTAAAAGGCTCTCACTCATCCCAACTGGAGTGGGTAGAGAACCGGAGGTTCTGCGGTGGGAGACTTGTGTGACAATACTTGGCATGGCATGGTAACAGAGGAGGAACAAGCAGCAGATGCGGTTGATGGGGCAGCTGATGGTTTTTGAGGTCCGCTGGTCAGCATTTTAGCACAGTGAGATCCCCAGCGTAATGCATGTTGTGTGCGCATGTAAAGTTTCATGCATGCAGTAGTCAAATTATTGCACTTTTTCCCTCCACTGAGATTTTCTTGCAAAGTGTGCAGATAACATGAGTTGGCCCATCCTTTGCAGTCTCAAAAAAGGCCCAGGCTAGGCAACTCTAGCCACCCCTGTGAGCTGCAGACCCATGACCACTGCTGGCCACAGCACAGTTGTGGCTAAGGATGCAGGGTTCCTCGTGATTTTATCACTCTGTGTCTGTGCCGTAGGACGAAAGGTAACCTCTTCCACCTTCTCAGATGAGCTACTCAGCTGCGTGACTCTGGGTTCACACCATTTTTTTCCCCAATGTGGAGCTTAGTGTTTGCCACATGGGTTTTTTTTTACTTCCTCTGGATCAACATGTTAGGCTATGGGTTAAACTAGGTGGACTTAGTCTTCCTTCAACTTTAAAAACTATTTTACTATGTAGAGGGCCTCATGAAAAAATGTACCCATTATTAGGAAGTGGGTCTCCCATAGTGTTGGCCTATGCAGTGAATGCAAGGGTTGCCAAAAATTTGTAGGCACTCCAATGCCCCTTGGAAGAGACGTGGAGGAGGGCCTCATAAAAAAATGTTCTCATTAGAAAGGAGCGGGTCTCCTATACTTGTAATGTCCATGCACTAAGTGTATGGACTGACAAACATTTACCCCTGGGGGGTATACATGAACATACTGTATAAAAATTTTTTTTTTACGGGCATCATAAACACCCTTTAAAAAAATTATGTGGGTGTTGCATCACGGACCTCGGTCACCCTGGTGATATGGTGGTGGAGGATGAGGATGAGGAGAATGAAGAGCACAAGAGCAAATAGCCAAAATCACCAAGCGTATATCCATGTGTGGGTATGAAAAGGTGCATGGGAATACTCTTCCCAATAAAACACTGGATTTGAGTTTATGTTACGCTGCTATCATTCGGTGGTGTTGAGAAGTCTATGTTCATTTTTATAAGAGTTAGCCTGTCAGCATTTTCAGCTGACAGGCGGATACGCTTATCAGTTATAATTCCACCAGCGGCACTAAAAATCCGCTCTGATAAAATGCTAGCGGCATGGCAGGCCAAGACCTCCAGGGCGCAGAGAGACAGTTCATTACACATATCCTGCTTGGATACCCAATAATTATAAGGCACAGAGGAATCACGGAGGATGTTGGTATGGTCGGCAAGTTACTCCCTCAGCATCTTTCCAAACTTTGCACTCCTTGTGAGAGTATCCCACGCCTCAGGGCCTGTGCGATGAGAGAGGCCGAGAAAACTCTCCCAGAACTTTGACAGTGTTCCCCTGCCTCTGCTGGATTGGAGTTGTGTCTCTCTCGCCTTTAGTTCTTGGTTGTCCAACGAACTGTGACCTCAGCCGCCAGTGTTTTCAGATGGGAATTTTTTTAATAGTTCTGCAACAAGGGCCTTCTGGAACTGCCCTATTTTTGTAGCCCTGTCCACCTCAGGAATAAGAGATAAAAAGTTTTTTTGTAGCATGGGTCTAGAAGTGTCACCAACAAGTAATGACTGTCACTCAAAATTTTGAGAATGTGAGGGTCACAGGAAAGGCAGCGTAACATAAACTCAGCCATGCGTGCCAGACTGCTAACAGGCAAGACTTCCGTGTCCTCACCCAGAGGACGAGTGACCATGCTCTCCTCCTCCTCCTCCCTGTCCTCAGGCCAACCACGCTGAACAGATGTGCAGTTGTGCATTTAGTACCAAATATAGCGCATGAAACTAGCTCCTGTTCTTCTTCCTCCTCCCCCTCTTCCTGATTGTCACCCAATCCACGTAGTGATGAGATAAGGTTGGGCTGTGTGTAATCACCCTGTATGGTGCCTTGCTCCATCTCATCATGCTCCGCCTGCAATGCATTCTCTTTGATTGTAAGCAGAAAGCTTTTCAGAAGACAGAGAAGCAGGATGGTAACACTAATTATGGCGTCATCGCCGCTCACCATCTCGGTGGAGTCCTCAAAGTTTTGGAGGATGGTACATATGTCTGACATCCATGTAAACTCCTGAGTTCTTATGTGTGAAGCCTGAACTGAATATCGACGGCCTTGTTGTTGCTGGTACTCAACAACTGCCTTCTTCTGCTCACAAATCCTTCTCAACATCTGCAGTGTAGAGTTCCAACGCGTGAGGAAATCACACACCTATCTGTAAGCCGGAAACTGCAAACTCTGCTGAAACACGGCAAGGGTGGCAGAAACCATAGGTGACTTTCTAAAATGGGCACACAGGCGGCGTACTTTAACAAGCAGATCCGGCAGCTCAGGGTAGGATTTGAAAAACCGCTGAACCACGAGGTTAAGCACGTGGGCCAGTCATGGTACGTGTGTGAGCTCGCCTCGCCTCAGAGCCGTCACCAGGTTCCGGCCATTGTCACATACAACCATGCCTGGCTGTAGGTTCAGCGGTGTGAGCCACAGATCTGCCTGCTCTTTCAGAGCTGTCCATAACTCTTCAGCATTGTGCGGTTTTTCACCTAAGCATATTTGCTTCAGCACAGTCTTTTGCCGCTTGACCGAGGCAGTACTGCAATGCTTCCAGCTTGTGACTGATGTGGTCATTTTGGAGATGGAGGCTGAAGAGGAGGAGGAGGCTGGGGAGGATGAGGTGCAGGAGCTGTAGACTGTGGGGGCAACCCTGATTGACCTAAGGCCCACAATCCTTGGCGTCGTGAGGACGTGTTCCATTCCAAGGTTCGACTGGGTCCCGGCTTCCACTATGTTAACCCAGTGTGCCATCAGCGAGATGTACCATCCTTACCCACGAGCACTTATCCACGTGTCCGTGGTTAGGTGGAAATTTCTGGTAACTGCGTTGTTGAGGGCACGGCTAATGTTTTGGGACACATGCTTGTGTAATGCGGGTATGGCGCACCGGGATAAATAGTGGAGTCTGGGGACCGAGTAATGAGGGACGGCCATTGCCATCAGGTTGCGGAATGCTTCCATCTCCATGAGCCTAAAAGGCAACATTTCGAGCGCAATCAGTGGGAATTTAGTAGTGTGGCCTGTGGGGCATTGGCTGTGTATTTGCGCTTGCATTACAAGGACTGCGGTATGGACTACTGAACGCTGCGCTTGGACAAGGACATAGACGTGCTTTTTAACGCTGCTACTTGAGAGTGTGCAACGACAGGTGCAGGGCAAGAGGCATCTTGCCATGCACCATGGACAGGGGATTGGCTTGCAAGCACAACAGCGGAAGAAGCAGTGGTGCCATCCACAGACACTGTTCCTGGACTCTGAGGTTCGGCCCAGAGTGTCTGATCATGCTGGTGGTGGTAAGGCTAGTAGTTTTGCTACCCCTGCTGATGCTGGCCTGGCAGGTGGTGCAAATGGCCTTTTTGGGGTTATCGGCAGTCTTTAAAAACAACAAATCTCGGGAAGACCTAACAGTTGTACTGGCAACTTCCTACGTGCTGGTATTAAGGGGAATGGTTGCCTGCCTTCTGTCTGCAGACACCACACTTACAGCCTGTTGGGGTGCTCTTTCTGCATGTCCTCCTGCCAGGTTGGGTCAGATAGTACATCATCCACCACCTCGTCTTCCACTTCCGCACCCTGGTCCTCTTCCGGACTTTCTGGCAATTGTGTCTCATCATCGTCCACCTCTTGTGACACTTTCCCATCGTTGCCTTCGTGTGACCGTGGCTGCTCAAATATTTGGGCATCACTATATGCAATCTCCTCTTGCCTCACTTCAACTGGACCGGACGAGAGGCCCGAATCTATAAATGGAAAAGTAAACAGCTCTTTGGAGTGTCCAAGAGTGGGATCAGTTGTCTCTGGGCACTCAACATGGTGGGAGGAAGGAGGTTCAGGGTTAGGAATAAGTGGTCCAGACTTACGGCTACTGAGTCTTGAAGCTCATCAAGAGAATGCCAAGAGTGTGCAAAGCAGTCATCAAAGCAGTCATCAAAGCAAAAGGTGGCTACTTTGAAGAACCTAGAATATAAGACATATTTTCAGTTGTTTCACACTTTTTTGTTAAGTATATAATTCCACATGTGTTAATTCATAGTTTTGATGCCTTCAGTGTGAATGTACAATTTTCATAGTCATGAAAAATCTTTAAATGAGAAGGTGTGTCCAAACTTTTGGTCTGTACTGTATATGAGATCCTAGTGACGGTGAAAACACTGTTTTAAATAGCTGGCCTGTAGGTAACTATTTTGAACCGCAAACTGGAGTCAATAGCTTGAGTGACACGCTGAAACAAATTTTTAATTGAGGCCAGAAATAGCAGTATTTTCTGTAAACACATATGTGATCCATGTGACATTGAAAACACAGTTTTAAATAGCTGGCCAGTACGTAACTATTTTGAACAGCAAACTGGTGTCAATAGCTTCACTGACACACTGAAGCAAAATTTCAATGGAGGCCAGAAATAGCAGTATTTTCAGCGCAATTATATGTGATCCATGTGACGGACAAACCACAGTTTTAAATAGCTGGATTTTTAGCGCTGTAATATGGAAAGGACCTGGCTTTATTCTGCAGTGCCAGCAAGCGAATGGCGCAGAAAAACAATGTTCTCTGGATTGCTTTTTAAGCCAATAATGAGGATTAAGATCCAAAGAAAAATATTTCCTGGCCCCTGAGACCTGGGCCTAGTTCTAGAAATATCTAACAGCAGCAGCAGACAAAACTGGAATGGAGCCTCTTGTGCTATATACACTGCAGTCTTCTATATTCACTGCCTTTTCTGAAGATGGATTAGTCCTCAGAAGGACTGTTTGATGAGATGGATATGTGTAATATACTTCTGTTCTACCTACACTACCTAATAAACAAGAGAATTTCTCCCTAGCTCATCAGCACCTCTCTGATTCCGGAGTGACTGTGATGAGCACGGTGGTGCCAGATATATACCTGATGATGCTGTGCAGCCAATCACTGTAATGCCACAACCAACATGGCTGCGTCATTACAGTGAGTGGCAGGCAATATACCCTGTCTGCCTGCCTAGCACTGATATCTCTGCAGCTGAATTAGTCCTCAGAAGTATTGTTAGTTGAGATGGATATGTAGAGAATCTTGTAGAATACCTACACTAACTAATAAACATTCAAATCTTTCCCTAGCTCAGCAGCATCTCTCCCTACACTGCCTGATTGCGGAGTACACTGTGACGAGCATGGCGGCGCCAGGTCTGATAAAGACCTGATGACGCTGTGCAGCCAGCCAATCACTGTAATGCAACAGCCAACATGACTGCAGCATTACAGTGTGTGGCAGACAATCCCTGTATGTTGATTGGCTTTCTAAAGAGCGCCAAACATGCAGGAAGGGGACCCGAGCTCCCGCCGAGCAACCCCTGAAATACTCGGCGAGCTCCTAGCATCTCGAGCAGTGAGATGCTCGGGCGAGCTCAGAGCAGTAGCGAGCATGCTCACTCATCACTAGATGCCACCTCTGTGGACTGTACTGTGTGTGTGACGCTGAGGAAGAAGAGGAGAGGCCAATTGAAGCAGCGCTTCCCCTCCACTGGAGCACCTGCTCTTTCTGGCCCTTATCAAAAAGGCATATCACTGTGCGGCTGCCAAAGAAAGGGAGTGGAGTAGCTCATCCAGTAACAGAAGCTGTCAGTTGCATTTGAACAGGACATGACGGTGTTAGTTCACTAGTGCTTTCACGAACATTACCACCTACCCCATGTATACCTTGAACACTAAGCCTATTACCCCTTCCACCACGACCTCTCTTTTTCCCACTCATGTTGCTCAGATACTGTGGTAGGAGTATGCTATTAGCAAAACAAAATTAGATTTTTTCCTCTGCAACAGCTCTGCACACACCTGAATTTCAGCGGCACTAAATGACAAGGCAAGATATGGCTTGCTGTGTAACGTTATTAACAAAAGAAAGTATGTTTTTAGTGTGGGTGAGGCCTATACAGTTAGGTCCATATATATTTGGACAGAGACAACATTTTTCTAATTTTAGTTCAAGACATTACCACAATGAATTTTAAACAAAACAATTCAGATGCAGTTGAAGTTCAGACTTTCAGCTTTCATTTGAGGGTATCCACAATAAAATTGGATGAAGGGTTTAGGAGTTTCAGCTCCTTAACATGTGCCACCCTGTTTTTAAAGGGACCAAAAGTAATTGGACAATTGACTCCAAGGCTATTTCATGGACAGGTGTGGGCAATCCCTTGGTTATGTCATTCTCAATTAAGCAGATAAAAGGCCTGGAGTTGATTTGAGGTGTGGTGCTTGCATTTGGAAGGTTTTGCTGTGAAGTAAACATGCGGTCAATGGAGCTCTCCATGCAGGTGAAACAAGCCATCCTTAAGCTGCAAAAAAGCAGAAAAAAAACATCCAAGAAATTGCTACAATATTAGGAGTGTCAAAATCTACAGTTTGGTACATCCTGAGAAAGAAAGAAAGCACTGGTAAACTCATCAATGCAAAAAGACCTGGGCGCCCACGGAAGACAACAATGGTGGATGATCGCAGAATAATCTCCATGGTGAAGAGAAACCCCTTCACAACTGCCAGCCAAGTAAACAACACTCTCCAGGAGGTAGGCGTATCAATATACAAATCTACCATAAGGAGAAGACTGCATGAAAGTAAATACAGAGGGTTCACTGCACGGTGCAAGCCACTCATAAGCATCAAGAATAAAAAGGCTAGATCGGACTTTGCTAAAAAACATCTAAAAAAGCCAGCACAGTTCTGGAAGAACATTCTTTGGACAGATGAAACCAAGATCAACCTCTACCAGAAGGATGGAAAGAGAAAAGTATGGCGAAGGCGTGGAACAGCTCATGATCCAAAGCATACCACATCATCTGTAAAACACGGTGGAGGCAGTGTGATGGCTTTGGCATGCATGGCTGCCAGTGGCACTGGGTCACTAGTGTTCATTGATGATGTGACACAGGACAGAAGCAGCCAAATGAATTCTGATGTATTCAGAGCCATACTGTGCTCAGATCCAGCCAAATGCAGCCAAACTGATTGGTCGTCGTTTCATACTACAGATGGACAATGACCCAAAACATAAAGCCAAAGCAACCCAGGAGTTTATTAAAGCAAAGAAGCGGAATATTCTTGAATGGCCAAGTCAGTCACCTGATCTCAACCCAATTGAGCATGCATTTCACTTGTTAAAGACTAAACTTCAGACAGAAAGGCCCACAAACAAACAGCAACTGAAAACCACCGCAGTGAAAGCATGGCAGAGCATCAAAAAGGAGGAAACACAGCGTCTGGTGATGTCCATGAGTTCAAGACTTCAGGCAGTCATTGCCAACAAAGGGTTTTCAACCAAGTACTAGGAATGAACATTTTATTTACAATTATTTAATCTGTCCAATTACTTTTGGTCCCTTTAAAAACAGGGTGGCACATGTTAAGGAGCTGGAACTCCTAAACCCTTCATCCAATTTTAATGTGGATACCCTCAAATGAAAGCTGAAAGTCTGAACTTCAACTGCATCTGAATTGTTTTGTTTAAAATTCATTGTGGTAATGTCTAGAACCGAAATTAGAAAAATGTTGTCTCTGTCCAAATATATATGGACCTAACTGTATAACATACGAGATATTCTCCAAATTATTTCAAACTGAGATGTCCCCTGCTGTATAACGTTAGGAACCGAATAAAGTATTTTTTTACTGTGGATGAGGCCTGTATGACATAGAATATATGCTCTAAGATATTTAAAACTCAGATCTAGCCTGCTGTATCATGTTAGGAACAGCAAAACATAGATTTTTTCACTCTACATAAGCTCTGCATACAGCTGAATTTCACCACCACTAAAGGACTAGATGACTTCTAGCAGAGTGTATCACATTTGCGACACAAAAAAATCTTTTGTGGACTCTGCCTGGCAAAATAATTTTTTTTTTCTGTGCATACAGCTGAATTTCACCCACCAAAAAAATGACAAAGTGGGCTAACACAGCTTGCACTATCACATTAGCAAATGAAAAAAAAAAGTTTTTTGTGCTCTGCACTGCCAAGCTCTGCAGATAACTGAATTTCAACCCCACAAAATCAAAAAGTGGGCTACAAGGGCTTGCTTGCTTTATCACATTAGCAAGTGCAAAAATAGATTGAAGGGATACTTCTGCATACAACACAATACAACCGGTGCACAACACACTCCTATGGTATAGGCCCTGCTGTTTCTGTCTCAATGTCAGTAATTTATAAAAGAAAAAAAAAAAGTACTGCAAGGTCTATTTCACAGATACAAAGCAAAGGACTTATCTACACTATCTGACTTCCAAAGAAGCGCCCATCTATCTAGCTAATATCTCTCATTACACAGGAGCACACTCAGCAGCGTCTGTCAGCGGCAGTAACATGGATAAAATGGTGCTGAGGGAACATGGCAGCTTTTTATATAGAGAGGACATGTGATTTCAGCAGCCAATGGCAGAAGCCCTTATGTCTGGACAGTGTGGATGCTTCCTGCACTCTGATTGGCTAGCAGCGCTTTCCTCACAGTTACAGGGAAAAAAAGAAAATTACAAGCGCGCCGCTGATCTGACCTGTTCTGAGCTATTGTAACGGGTCTGGGAGGCGGAACCTCTGAGCTACTATACAAGGGGGCGGTCCTTGTAAGGGAGCGGGTGGCGACCAGGGTAGACGGGCAGGCAGTCACAGCAGGTGACCGGGACAGTCTCTGGATGAACGGGCAGGAGGTCACGGCAAGTGACCGGGGCAGTCTCTGGATGAACGGGCAGGAAGTCACGGCAAGTGACCGGGGCAGTCTCTGTGTAAAGGATTGGTACGACCTGTGGCGGCAGATGATAGACGTGAGCTCCCAGGTGAGCAGGCGAGAGTCTCTGGATAAACGGGTGGTCACAGCATGTGACGGCGGAGCCTCCAGGAAGACCAACAGACAGGTAGCAGATGAGCGCTCCCAGGTGAGCGGACAGGAGTCTCTGGACAGGCGGGTGGTCACCGCACGTGACGACAGAGCCTCCTGGTAGGCTAGCAGACAGGCAGCAGATGAGCGCTCCCAGGTGAGCGGGCAAGCTGGTCCTTAGACAGACTGACAGGAGTTGGAAGGCAGACCGTCGGACCTCAGGCAAGCAGGCAGGTAGAAGATGTGCGCTCCCAGGTGAGCGGGCAAGCTGGTCCTTAGACAGACTGACAGGAGTTGGAAGGCAAACCGTCGGACCTCAGGCTAGCAGGATATCAGGCAGGAATTAGACAGCAGACTGGCAGGAATCTGGCAGGTATCTGGCAGGAAACTGGCAACGGGACCTGAGGGCTGAAGCAGAGTAGTGAACAGTGGTACAACATTGCTCGGGCACCTCCAATTTGGAGGAGGTGCCTTTTATATGGGAGGTCCTCCGGCAATTGGCCGGGGACTCCTTAGGACGGCGCGCGCGGTCCCTTTAAGAGAGGGGGAGCGCGCGCGCGCCCTAAGCACACTGCCGGGGAAGGAGCGCGTGCCGGAAGCAGCGGGGAGAGAAGCGCTGGAGGACGCCGCGCCAGGAGCGGGGAGGTGAGAGGGACGGCGTCTCTGCCTAGAACGGGGCAGAGACGCCGATGCTACAGTACCCCCCCCTTTAGGCCCCCTCTTTTTTTGGCCAGAAAGAAATTTCTCAAGGAGAAGTGGGGCGTTGATGTTCTCCCTGGGTTCCCAAGTTCTCTCCTCAGGACCAAACCCCTTCCAATCTACCAGAAAAAAGGTTTTTCCTCTTACCATCTTGGAGGCCAGAATACTCTCTACCTCAAAGATGTCATCAGCAGAAACCGGAGCAGGAGGGGCACCTGGATTTTTGGAAAAAAAGTTAAAGACAACGGGTTTGAGGAGAGATACGTGGAAGGAGTTGGGGATCCGTAGGGTGGCCGGGAGTTTTAATTTGTAGGCCACAGGGTTAATTTGCCTGAGGACTTCGAAGGGGCCGATGAATCGAGGACCCAACTTGTAGGAGGGTACTTTGAGCCGCACATGTTTGGATGAGAGCCAAACCTTGTCTCCCGGACGGAATTGGGGCGGATCCAGACGTCTCTTATCAGCATATCTCTTCATCCGCTCAGAGGAGAGAAGAAGAGCGGACCTGGTGCTCTCCCAAATAGTAGAAAATTCGCTGACAAGAGACTCCGCAGCAGGGTTGTTCACAGAAATGGAGACAGGAAGTGGAATCCGGGGATGTTGGCCACCGACTATAAAGAACGGGGATTTGGAAGAGGACTCGCTCTCATGGTTGTTATAAGAGAACTCGGCCCATGGTAGGAGATCCACCCAGTCCGAGTGGTGAGCATCAACGAAGTGCCGGAGGTAGCTGGTCAAGATCTGATTGATCCGCTCCACTTGACCATTGGACTGAGGGTGGTAAGCGGAGGAGAAATCGAGGGTAATGTCCAGCAGCTTACATGTGGCTCTCCAGAAGCGAGAGGTGACCTGAACCCCACGATCCGACACGATGTGGAGGGGCAGACCATGGAGACGGAAGATGTGGCGGATAAAGTCTTTAGCCAGCTCGGGTGCAGACGGAAGACCAGGCAGGGGAATGAAGTGGGCCATCTTAGAAAAACGGTCAGCGACAACCCAAATGACAGTACAACCGGCAGAAACTGGAAGGTCGGTGATAAAGTCCATAGCGATGTGTTGCCAAGGAGCAGCAGGTACGGGAAGGGGCAGGAGATGGCCGGCAGGTAGATGTCGGGGAACTTTGTTACGGGCACAGGATGAACAGGCCGCGACGAAGTCTACCACTTCCTTACGCAGGGTATGCCACCAGTAATGCCGGGTAATGAGTTGGAAGGTCTTCTTTTGGCCAGCATGGCCAGCTAGTTTAGAAGAATGTCCCCAGCGAAGAACCCTCTCCCGATCTAGCACAGCTATGAACGTCTTACCGGGTGGAAGACGAGTCAGATCGAAGGGGGCCACATTCATCACCTTGGAGGAGTCGATGATGTGCGTAGGTTCCTCCTCTTGATCGGAGGACAGGAAGGACCGGGACAAGGCATCAGCTTTGACGTTCTTGTCCGCCAGACGGAAATGAAGAATGAAGTCGAAGCGGGCAAAAAACAACGACCACCGGGCCTGGCGAGGATTGAGTCTCTGGGCATTTTGGAGATATGCCAGGTTTTTGTGATCCGTGTAGATAATTACCGGGTAGAGAGCCCCTTCAAGCAGATAGCGCCACTCTCCCAGTGCCAATTTGATGGCTAGCAATTCACGGTCTCCTATGGAGTAGTTGCGCTCCGACGAGGAGAAGATTTTGGAGAAGAAGCCGCACGTTACCATTCTCCCGGTAGAAGACTTCTGGGTGAGCACCGCTCCGGCTCCGGAGGAGGAGGCATCAACCTCCAGGTAGAATTGTTTATTACAGTCCAGACGGTGCAGGACGGGAGCAGAGGCGAAGGCTTTCTTTAGGGAAAGGAAGGCCTCCTCGGCTTCAGGCGACCATGTCCTGGGGTTAGCCCCCTTACGGGTAAGTGCAGATATGGGAGCAGTCCGAGACGAGAAGTGTAGGATGAAAAGACGATAGTAATTAGCGAAGCCCAGGAATCGCTGTATCGCCTTCAAACCTTCAGGACGAGGCCATTTTAGAACGGAAGAGAGCTTCTCGGGATCCATTTGCAGACCTGTTTGGGAGATGACATAGCCCAAGAACGGAAGGGAGGTCTGATCGAAGAGGCACTTCTCGTATTTGGCATAAAGGTGGTTCTGCCGAAGCCTAAGCAGGACCTGACGAACATCTCTCCGGTGTGTGGGGAGATCCGGAGAGAAGACCAAGATATCGTCCAGGTATACCACTACGCAGGAGTACAGGAGGTCACGGAAGATGTCGTTGACTAGTTCCTGAAAGACCGCGGGAGCATTACAGAGACCGAAGGGCATCACAAGGTACTCGTAGTGACCGTCCCGGGTATTGAATGCCGTCTTCCACTCGTCTCCTTGACGGATACGGACCAGATTATACGCTCCTCGTAGATCCAGCTTGGAGAAGATCCTGGCGCCCTTGAGACGGTCAAACAATTCGGAGATGAGTGGCAGGGGATATTTGTTTTTTACCGTAATGAGATTGAGTCCTCTGTAGTCAATACAGGGACGTAGCGAGCCGTCTTTCTTTTTGACAAAGAAGAATCCGGCTCCAGCCGGGGAGGCAGACTTTCGGATAAATCCCCTAGCCAGATTCTCTTCAATGTACTCAGACATGGCTCGGGTCTCGGCTGCAGACAACGGGTAGATACGCCCACGGGGAGGAGTGGTGCCAGGTACCAGGTCGATCGGGCAATCGTATGGCCTATGGGGTGGCAACGTCTCAGCTTCCTTCTTACCGAAGACGTCCACATAGGGCCAGTAGGGAGCCGGGAGACCAGGTAGGTTAGCTGGAGTAGGCTGAGGGCGAAGTGGACGGACCGGGACCAGGCAGGTCCTATGGCAGTCAGGACCCCATCGGAGTACTTCACCGGACCGCCAGTTCAATACGGGTTCATGTGTCTGGAGCCAAGGTAGACCTAGCAACAGGGAGTGAGAAAGTCCGGACAGCACATGGAATGAGATCTCCTCAGAGTGCAGCATTCCCACCTGCAGGGTTATGGGTTCAGTGACGAGCAGGATGGTCTCCGAGAGAAGTCTTCCATCCACGGAGGCGACTGACAATGGTTCAGCCAGGGACTTGGTGGGAATATGGTATCTCTCTACCAGAGACTGGGAGATGAGGTTTCCAGCAGCTCCAGAATCCAGATGGGCGAGTTCAAAGAGACGGTTCTCTCCCCAAGCAATAGAGACCGGTAAGGTCAGAGACGGAGAGGGCTTACTTTTGTCTAGGACGACCTCTCCGAGTGGTCCTAGACACTGGCGTTTCCCGGCTTTTCCGGGCAGGAACGGATGAAGTGCTTCATACTGCCACAATAGACACTGCTTCCCTCGGCTCGGCAAGATTCTCGGCGAGAACCGACCATCTTGGTCTGGTCGACCTGCATAGGCCCAGGAGAGTGTACCTGAGGAGAGACGGAGGGAGTGACGGGTTTCTGAAAAGTAGGAGCTAGACGTGGAAACCTCCTCTCACGGGTGACCTCTTTGGCACGCTCCTGGAACCGCAGGTCAATCCGGGTGGCAAGAGTTATTAGGTCATCGAGAGTGGTAGGAATGTCCCGACCGGCAAGTTCATCTTTAATACGGCTGGACAGACCCTCCCAGAAGACGGAAACCAGAGAGTCATTATCCCAGGCCAGCTCCGAGGCAAGGGTAAGGAACCGTATGGCATATTGGCCCACGGTGAGACTTCCCTGACGGAGGCGTAGCAGAGATGATGCGGATGAGGTCTTCCGTCCGGGTTCGTCGAAGACTTTCCGGAAAGCCGTGAGAAAGGCAGGCAAGTCGGACACCAGGGGGTCTCCTCTCTCCCATAGAGGATTTAGCCAGGCCAGGGCCTCCCCGGTGAGATGGGACATGATGAAGGCAATTTTGGCCTGGTCGGAGTTAAACTGGTGAGACAGGAGTTCAAAGTGCAGGGTGCACTGATTTATGAAGCCCCGAGCCTGGGCGGAGTCGCCTCCGAAACGAGGAGGTGCAGAAAGCCGGGGTCCGGGGTAGGATACCATGTTATTAGTGGGCAGTGGAGCTGCCGGATTGCGAGTCATGGCACTGGCGGTGGTTGCAGGCAGAGCAGTCAGAGTGTCCAGGTGAGAATTGACATTCCGCAGGTGACCCAGGATGGACTCCTGTTGGGACCTCTGACGGGACAGTTCATGACACAGGTCCGAGAGCGAGGGAGCTTGGGTGCCACCGGGTTCCATGGCCCGAGCAAACTGTAACGGGTCTGGGAGGCGGAACCTCTGAGCTACTATACAAGGGGGCGGTCCTTGTAAGGGAGCGGGTGGCGACCAGGGTAGATGGGCAGGCAGTCACAGCAGGTGACCGGGACAGTCTCTGGATGAACGGGCAGGAGGTCACGGCAAGTGACCGGGGCAGTCTCTGGATGAACGGGCAGGAAGTCACGGCAAGTGACCGGGGCAGTCTCTGTGTAAAGGATTGGTACGACCTGTGGCGGCAGATGATAGACGTGAGCTCCCAGGTGAGCAGGCGAGAGTCTCTGGATAAACGGGTGGTCACAGCATGTGACGGCGGAGCCTCCAGGAAGACCAACAGACAGGTAGCAGATGAGCGCTCCCAGGTGAGCGGGCAGGAGTCTCTGGACAGGCGGGTGGTCACAGCACGTGACGACAGAGCCTCCTGGTAGGCTAGCAGACAGGCAGCAGATGAGCGCTCCCAGGTGAGCGGGCAAGCTGGTCCTTAGACAGACTGACAGGAGTTGGAAGGCAGACCGTCGGACCTCAGGCAAGCAGGCAGGTAGAAGATGTGCGCTCCCAGGTGAGCGGGCAAGCTGATCCTTAGACAGACTGACAGGAGTTGGAAGGCAGACCGTCGGACCTCAGGCTAGCAGGATATCAGGCAGGAATTAGACAGCAGACTGGCAGGAATCTGGCAGGAATCTGGCAGGTATCTGGCAGGTAACTGGCAACGGGACCTGAGGGCTGAAGCAGAGTAGTGAACAGTGCTACAACATTGCTCGGGCACCTCCAATTTGGAGGAGGTGCCTTTTATATGGGAGGTCCTCCGGCAATTGGCCGGGGACTCCTTAGGACGGCGCGCGCGGTCCCTTTAAGAGAGGGGGAGCGCGCGCGCGCCCTAAGCACACTGCCGGGGAAGGAGCGCATGCCGGAAGCAGCGGGGAGAGAAGCGCTGGAGGACGCCGCGCCAGGAGCGGGGAGGTGAGAGGGACGGCGTCTCTGCCTAGAACGGGGCAGAGACGCCGATGCTACAGCTATCACCAGTGCCCCCACTCATCTACAACGTCACCCCGCTCATCATATACAAGCGCTAAGCTAGCAAAACTATTAAAAACACTGTAGTTGCCCCGCTATCATGTTCCCGCAATTATTCGCCGAATGGTGCAGATTTCACCGAATTTAACACAAAATGCTCGCCTTTCCGATCATGAATCCGAATGTGTCACATTCGTGTCGAACTTAAGTTTGGAGATCAGAATTCAAACATATTCGCTCACCACTAGTACCAAGTAATGTTTGAAAAGGGTTCATTTTCACCATTAGAAGTAAAAATATATAAAAAAAAATTGATATATTAAATTGCGCTGGATAATAGACTTGGAGATGTATAAAGTTAAAATAGAGAAGTTTTTATTTTTAGATATTCAGTAATCGATTAAAATAAGCAGTTGATAGATATGTTAAGATCAGTAAATAACGATCTTAACATATCTATCAACTGCTTCTTTTAATCGATTACTGAATATCTAAAAATAAAAACTTCTCTATTTTAACTTTTTACCTCTCCAAGTCTATTATCCAGTGCAATTTAATATATAATTTTTTTTTTATACATTTTTACTTCTAATAGTTTATTAAAAAAAACAATATCCTAGATATTGGTAGGACACTGAGTGGTCACTGTCCCAATTTGCAGCAGGCTTTTGGACTTCCTACCAGCGCCACTGGAAACCCCAGTATTAAATTAACACCAATTGACTTATTATGCTGTTTATTGGTGCTTTTTATGGGCAGAAATCTGAGCATGTACTATAAATGTACCATAGCCTGGAACATAATTGGGCTTAAAAACAACACACAGTGTAACATTATGTTGAATTAGCAGGTTTTGTGGGAATATTTACCAATCTTTAACCACAAGCAATTACGTTTAAAGAAGACCTGTCACTTGCTCAGAAACTACAACAAGCAGCCCAGTAAGTGAAAGATCACTTGTATAAGGTTATCTGCCTCTATATTTTACTGCTCTCAGATTTGGTTACAAAAAACAGGTGACGTATTTCGCAGAAAGGTAGTCATCAGTGGGGATGGGGAGTGATCCAACTTTGTCTGAACATTTCACCAACAGTGACATTGTAGGGAAAATGTGGTACTACTCAGTGCCCAATAATGTGAGTCCTTCCATGCCACTACTGCTCTGAACATAAAAGTCCCTAAAGGGTAATCTCTTTAACGTGTAGTTATTGTTATATAGGTGAATTAGTATTAGAGAAATCATTCTCCTAAAGAAACGCAACAGTAAATGCAGTAAACACGCAACAGTAAAGTGCTGTTTATATTCAGGTTCCCTTTGATTAACATTACATTTAGAAAAAAAGATAAAAAAGACTATCTAAATATTTTCTTCAAGTGGAGTAAAAATAAAAGAGACTGTTTGCTTTTATTTAACATATAAAACACTGTATATTAAATATATGTAACACAGATAAATATATTCAACAATTAAGAAAGAATGTTTGAAAAGTATTAATAAACCCTCAAAACTGTTTTACACCTAACATTTATCCTTATCTTTGATGGAAATTTAAGAATCTCTTTAAAATTATTATGTTTTATAAAAAATGATTAGGGCTGAGTCATTGAAATTTATATGTCACTGGTCCAAAGCTGCAATGAAACATAATTGAAACAATAAAAAGATTTAATCACAAATCAAGAAATAACATTTGATAGTAAATTTATAATGAATTGGCATGCAAGCATGGCGCTAGGGCATCATTAATGGGTATCATCAAAATTAAGTATAAGAGTTGATAACTGAAAATTGTCTGAGTAGAGATGATGATTTAAAGAAGTGAAATATAAAGTTATGAACGTGTTCCAGCACAATTTAAATTATATGCAGATCATTAAAAGGAAACATGATTTTGCTTTACTTCTAAGACCACAGTTGCCAACTGTCGTAGAGAAAAATTGTAATATCCATAAAGAGATCTCCAGAGAGGGGACATATCACCATTACATTGGACATATGGGATTAAAACTGGGGAAGTGAGAAAGAGCTGGCACTTCAACTTCCATTGAAGTAGGACCTCCTGCGTTGAACAGATAATTAAAATGGGTATCTTCTGAGAACCAGGCTCCAAGTCCAGGATTCATATTCTCAGAAGTGGAGAAGTACAGAGGCTTCCTTTGTTGAAAGGAATTATCTCAGACACTCTAGAGCCAGTGGTCAGTGATGAATATTGGGGTTTGCATCTATCTGATATTTAAGGGACATATATTTTCAGCATCATAGTGAAGGAATGAACATAACGCATTCACACACATCACTATAGAGCCGGATGAACACCTCCAGATGGATGATGCTATCCATGCCATGTTTCATCCCTATAGAAAGTAAAATCAGAATAGGAAACATTAGGCAGAAGTATCTCTGGCCTGGGACCTCCAGAGGCAAAGATAACCTAAAAGTTGGGAATCTCATAATCTTCTAAACACCTAGCACATCCCACTACTTGCACCCCACATATGGGCTCACAAAGGGGAGGTATGTGGGCGTAACCTTGCAATAATAGAAATCAGAGTTTTGTTTTTTGTCATTGGTCAGTTCTGGAAGACACAGTACTCTGTGGTTCTGCACATTGTTATAAGGGGTTGTTCTAAGGAGTATTTCCCTCTGCTAAGCTTTGAGCCATATACGTGACACAGGTTTAGTACTTTTTCTTTTGTTATGCCTTTTATTTTATGTGATTCTATATACTGTATTGTTTTGCTCCCATTTTGTAATATCTTTGTATATTTTTTGAAACACTACCTACTTTTACGGATTACATATATAAAATTTAATAGCCGTTCCTCTTTCTCTGTAAACTTCACCCCTGAAGTGATATACTACCTGTCGGGTGTTGGCCTGTGTTAACGATTGGTGTTGGTAGCTAGCTTTTCGTTGGTGATTGGGAAGACTGGCGATGACTGTACCGAAATATATATATAAATTCCATGCGTTAGATGTGTTTAAACTATACGTTCACTGTGTGCTCCCTAATATTTGGCCTAGAAGTGAAAGCAGCCGCGGCCTCGTCCATCAATTGTCAGCCATTTGCCATATTCTCTTGATGATTGGAGTGCTGGTTCCGTGAACATCAGGCAATGGAGAGGAGATATTTACGGGATCTCCCGGCTGTTCCTTGACACCAACCTAAAGTACTAGAAATCCAAGGAGTTCAAACTATCTAAATTGACTTATCAAAGACAAAATATATGAAGGTTGAACTTAAAAGAGTGGGCCAAGTTGGATAAATCAAACATAGTTGCATAGTAATGGTGAAATGACTATGGGCCGACTCATGAATGATTTCACACCAGTTTCTCTCAGCTCCACCAAAATAGACAGAGCTGTGGTGGGAAGGGTGCGTGGTGAGGGCAGGATTCCATAGCTCCTCCAAATCATGACCAGCTGTGGCATTCCATATGCTAGAAAATTCATTCCAGTCAGGTACTGGAGATACTGCATTTCTGACAAAGCATATTGAGGCGCATGCCAATCATCAGATGCTCCAGATTCATGAAGAGGCATGCACATCTTCAAGAATTAGGAGCATCTGAGTCCAGCGCAACCCCTCATCAAGAACGACAAGGATAATGCCTGTTTTGATGTTTCAGGCCCTATGACTACAAAGTTCAAATGCTTAGTATATTATAATGATCCAATCGAAAGGAAAAAATCCACTATTAGTTAGTCACCAATTGTCAATATTTAACAGAAAATAACTCTCCCTGACTCATTCTGTAAACCTGAAATCTGAATATGTTCTACTACTGAGATCTATTTTCTCGTTTATGCACAACAGTTATAGCATAAAAACTATACAATACAATTGCCATGGAATAAATGGTGCTACAGTAATTAATAATAATAATAATAATACAAAAATTCATGCGTATTCAAGTCAAAGAAAGATAGTAGAACATTTAAGGTTTATTCACATATTACAGTCGTGTAGTAGTTTTTGCTGGGATTTTCTGAAATTGCTTCCAATACGCAGCAATTTTATTACAATTACAAATAAATCATTGAAAAAAAACTATTTGACCACAACATGCTAATTAACATATCCAGAGCAATCTACTATCCTACAGTGGTTGCCGCATCCTTCTACCCCACCCTCTGTAATCCAGATAGCTGATTGTCCTGCTGCCACAGAATCTGATATGCATTTAAAAAAACAAACAAACAAACTATTATTGCACAATAATTCTAAATAATAATGGAAAGATTTGAAGCTCTTCACTGTTTTTGACTCTCTCTTGGTTAAACTTGCACAGTTGCAAAACACAGTCATGTGAAAGTTTTCTTGTTATGCACTCGAAAAGCAAAAATCATATACTGTAAATATCCAGTGAGGAACACCATTGTAAATATCATCCTTAGGCCACGTGCACACTGTCAGTATTTGGTCAGTATTTTACATCAGTATTTGTAAGCCAAAACCAGGAGTGGAACAATCAGAGGGAAAGTATAATAGAAACACGTCACCAGTTCTGTATTTATCACGCACTCCTGGTTTTGGCTTACAAATACTGATGTAAAATACTGACCAAATACTGAACGTGTGAACGTGGCCAAACTGTTACAACTTTGATGCCATCCATGTGCCATTTTTTTACTAACCCATTCACCTAATTCAAACCAAAATAGGTCGTCTCGGTCTTTTTTTAACATGGAACACCATTCAGCAAAAAAGTGAAAAAGCAGTATATGAATCTATCAATCAATCCATATAAGTGTTAATGCACAGTTAAAACTTTTGTATGAATCAGCCCTTATTATATAAATGAATATTTTATTATTCAGCCACTTATAGGTTACAAAAGATGTTTTTATTTCATTATGTAAGCACTGCTGTAAAGGAAAATATAATGACTTAATTGGCTCAACGCCTTGGAAAATACTTAATGCTCTGTGGTTTATTATAACTAAATGGAGCAATACTTCCCCTTTATGTGTAAAGATTAGCTGACAAGCTGGATGCAGGTGTAATCCAAATCTGTAGTTAACAGCTATCAGAGTGTTGATAAGATCTGTTTCATACATTACATATAATCACAATGTTCAAGTGTAAATTAAGTGAAATGGTCATTATTAAACTAGTGCAGCTCACATTCCCGCAGGAGAGAAATGAAACCAATGGTTAGATTAATTGAACAACCAGCATACAGGCTATGTGCTAGAAGATTTACATACAAGCCAGGAAAAAGAAGATATAGATGGAATGAGATAACATCAAGGGTCGATGTAGGTAATAACAAGCCTTTAATATATCATTTCAGTTCTTTCCCTTTTCGTAGATTATAAAAAAAAATAAGAAAAAAAAAAAAGCTCGACTGAGGTGGATAAGTGGTTTTTTACTCATTCCTTCTATGAAGTCTATTACAGGATCCATGAGGGAAATTTAATAAGAAAGATTGGATTCTTCAGTCATCCACAGGAGAGAGTAGCTTCCCCAGGGCTAAAGGTGAGCGGCTGAATACTAGAGGATCAGTGTGCTTAGAATTTAAAAACTTAGCACAAAAACAAATTAAATTTCTTGGCCACTAAAGGAAGAAAACATTAATATATAGTTATTGAAGATAATGCTCCTTTCCAAGATTCTTTAAAATTGTATTAATAAAAAGTAGCAGCCTTCAAGTAATGGAAGTGGATATCTTCTTCCAAGTGCTATGACTTAAGTTCCCCATACATATAGCTGTAGACTGACAGATTTCTCCCCCAGCTCCTCCTTACAGTAGAACACTCTGCTGTGCGCTCCTGTGTTCTCTGAGACAGCCGCTGCCAGACTTCTATTGAGACAACTTGTCTCCCATAGAACAAAAAGATCAGTTGTTCCAGACACATTTCTTCTGTGTTGTGGAAGAATTGGTAGACTTCCATACACATTAGACTGCTGATCGATCCCGCCAATGTCGGCGTATTCATCAGATAGTCTAATGTGTATAGACACACTAACAATTTGCTGTGTTCAGTTGAATTGTGTGCCAAACATTTGTATAACTTACTGGTGTAAAAAAGAAAAAATAGTGTAAAGATGCATCAAATTTACTATCCCTGTATGAACAAATGTGATACATTTTATATATGTTCAGACTATTCAGTGTGAGAGTTCCCTGTCTAACAATTGCACAATTTCTTACAATTTTCACCAAAAGTGTACAAAGATTAACAAAGTTGCTACAGCACTACAAAGAGCTGAACAGATAATTTAGTAATCCCAGAGGACCTATGGTAAGCAAAATAAGTACCGTCTGTTTCCCAAAAATGTTCAATAAATGTCTTGTTGGGACAGAAATATAAATATATAGCCAAATGTTCTGTCTCTTCTTCTCCTCTGTGGACACCATGAACCTAAATATTCTTATCCTGATGATATGAGGATAACTTTGACCACGTTCCCACTAAACATGCATCGAATATTTCATGCATTGGATGTAATAGTTAATGGATGACCTATTCTCCTATTGTCACTGTCTTTGCTGCAGCCTACAACAAGATTTTCAGGTAGCTTTCAGGTGACCTCATCACTAGTAATGAGTGAGCACTAAAATGCTCGGGTACTCGTGGCTCGGGTCGAGCAAATTGGAATACTCTGGTGCTCGACCCGAGCAACGAGCCCAATGTAAGTCTATGGGAAACTGCAGAGGGCCTAAAAGTTGCCCAAATCGATTGGAACAGTGCTCAAATGACATGGGAACAGCATAGGGAAGACCCCTGGAAGCATCTCTGACTCCCAGATCACTGCTGTCAAGCAACGTGGTCAAAGTATTACGCCTCTTTTATGGACTCACAATAAAACATACAAAAACGAAACCAAAATGGATTTTCCTGGGAAATATGTTAAGGAACATCCTTTCCAGGGTAATGACTTGTATATAAGGCAAAATAAATAACCAAAAATAAAAATACTCCTCCACAACTTGGGCTATGTTCACACGTAGCGTTTTTGATGAGTTTTTGCACTTTTGCATTGCTTTCAACCAAGACAAATGCATTCACCAGGAAATGTAATTTTAACATTTTACAACCTTATCTGGCCATGTGGTGTGTGACACATCAACAGACACATGCATACAGTGCTGAAAAGACATGGGAACAGAATGGGGAAGACCTCTGGAAGCATCTCTGACTCCCAGGTCACTGCCTAAAAGTGTGCTCATCATCATAAGTGATCCTTGGAACATGCGAAGATGCCTCCTGCCATGCACCTGTCGTTGCAGACTTGCAACAATCACCGTCCACGTCCTTGTCCCACTGCAGTGTTCAGTTTCCCCTACCGCATTCCTTGGAATACAAGTGCATGTATGGAGGCAGCCACCCACCCACAGGCCGCAACACTAAACTGCAAGATTTCTGGGCAGCTCTTTGCACTTGAAATATGGCCTTTTAAGCTAGTGAAGGCGAAAGCTTTTCACTACCTCATGCAGGCGGCGGCCAGGTGTCCATACTTGGTCCCCATCCTTGAAAATATTTCCTGGTATCGCCTCCGCCTTCCTCAAGCACGGGGCCCACAACATTACCCGTGTCCTCCCCAGTGCACTTACTGGGAAGGACCACCTAACCACAAACACGTGGACAGGTGAATGTGGCCAGGGACGGTACAGAGCCAGTCCACAACTTTTTTGCTAAGAGTTGTATTTAGCTCGGTGAAAGGACTGGCATAGAGGGAAACCGTATGTACCCTGCATGTCATTTCTCTCAGGAAGTCCTGTAATTGAGCTTGTTGCAGAAGCAAAGGCAGCCCGTCCAACATCAACTTGCACTTGTCGGTGGTGCTTTGACACACACACACATCTTTCTTTGCACTTTTCATTTCTTGAAAACAGAGTTGGACAGTGGCCTGATCTGTAATGCGTTTTAAAAAATAACATGCATAAGCATGGCCGATCCACATTCAAAAAGCAGCCATAGAGTGTCCGGGAACCTTCCCCCAAACTTTTCTTAGCCAGGTCTTCTTTTCGGCAGGGTTGGACGGGCTCATCAGAGAGCCGGAGACTCCTCCGGCGGGCTCTGGCTTCTCCTTCAGGAGAGTTCATAGTGCCGAGGTGAGGCCATGATGATGATAGAGGCCACCATCTGCTTAGTTTTCTGTTACTTGGAATGCAAGTGCAAGTATGCAGCCATCCACTCACCCTCAGGCCGCAACACTAAACTGCCAGATTTCTGGGCAGCTCTTTGCACTTGAAATATGGCCTTTTAAGCTCTTGAAGGCAAAAGCTTTTCAAAACCTCATGCCGGCAGCGGCCAGGTGTCAATACTTGGTCCCCATCCTCCACAATATTTCACGGTATCGCCTCCACCTTCCTCATGCACGGGTCCCACAACATTACCCGTGTTCTCCCCAGTGCACTTACTGGGAAGGACCGCCTTTCCACAAACACGTGGACAGGTGAATGTGGCCAGGGATGGTACAGAGCCAGTCCACAACTTTTTTTGCTAAGCGTTGTTTTTAGCTCGGTGAAAGGACTGGCATAGAGGGAAACCGTATGTACCCAACATGTCATTTCTCCCAGGAAGTCCTGTAATTAAGCTTGTTGCAGAAGCAATGGCAGCCCGTCCAACATCAACTCGCACATGTCGGTGGTGATTTGACACACACACACATCTTTCTTTGCGCATTTAATTTCTTGAATACAGAGTTGGACAATGGCCTGATCTGTAATGCGTTATAAGAAATAACATGCATAAGCATGGCCGATCCACATTACGAAAACAGCCATAGAGTGTCCGGGAATCTTCCTCCACACTTTTCTTAGTCAGGGCTGCTTTTCGGCGGGTTGGACGGACCCACCAGGGAACCGGAGACTCCTCCGGCCGGCCCTGGCTTCTCCTTCAGGAGAGTTAATAGTGCCGAGGTGAGGCCATGATGATGATAGAGGCCACCATCTGCTTAGTTTTCTGTTACTTGGAATGCAATTGCAAGTATGCAGCCATCCATCCACCCACAGGCCGCAACACTAAACTGCCAGATTTCTGGGCAGCTCTTTGCACTTGAAATATGGCCTTTTAAGCTCGTGAAGGCGAAAGCTTTTCACAACCTCATGCCGGCGGCGGCCCGGTGTCCATACTCGGTCCCCATCCTCCACAATATTTCCTGGTATCGCCTCCACCTTCCTCAAGCACAGGTCCAACAACATTACCCGTGTCCTCCCCAGTGCACTTACTGGGAAGGACCACCTAACCACAAACACGTGGACAGGTGAATGTGGCCATGGACGGTATGGAGCCAGTCCATAACTTTTTTTGCTAAGAGTTGTATTTAGCTCGGTGAAAGGACTGGCATAGAGGGAAACCGTATGTACCCTGCGTGTCATTTTTCACAGGAAGTCTTGTAATTGAGCTTGCTGCAGAAGCAATGGCAGCCCGTCCAACATCAACTCACACTTGTCGGTGGGGATTTGACACACTCACACACATCTTTCTTTGCGCATTTAATTTCTTGAATACAGAGTTGGACAATGGCCTGATCTGTAATGCGTTTTAAAAATTAACATGCATAAGCATGGCCGATCCACATTAAAAAAACAGCCATAGAGTGTCCGGGAATCTTCCCCCACAGTTTTCTTAGCCAGGGCTGCATTTCGGCAGGGTTGGACGGACCCACCAGGAACCGGAGACTCCTCCGGTGGGCTCTGGCTTCTCCTTCAGGAGAGTTCATAGTGCTGAGGTGAGGCCATGATGATGATAGAGGCCACCATCTGCTTAGTTTTCTGTTGCTTGGAATGCAAGTGCAAGTATGCAGCCGGCCACCCACCCACAGGCCGCAACACTTAACTGCCAGATTTCTGGGCAGCTCTTTGCACTTGAAATATTGCTTTTTAAGCTCTTGGAGGCAGAAGCTTTTCACAACCTCATGCCGGCGACGGCCGGGTGTCCATACTCGGTCCCCAGCCGCCACTATATTTCCCGGTATTGCCTCCGCCTTCCACAAGCACGGGTCCCTCAACATTACTCGTGGCCTTTCCAGTGCACTTACTGGTAAGGACTGACTAACCACAAACATTTGGACAGGTGAATGTGGCCAGGGACGGTACGGAGCCATTCAACAACTTTTTTTGCTGACAGTTGTATTTAGCTCATTGAAAGGACTGGCATAGAGGGAAACCGTATGTACTCAACATGTCATTTCTCCCAGGAAGTCCTGTAATTAAGCTTGTTGCAGAAGCAATGGCAGCCCGTCCAACATCAACTCGCCCTTGTCGGTGGTGTTTTGACACACACACACACACATCTTTCTTTGCACATTTAATTTCTTGAATACAGAGTTGGACAATGGCCTGATCTGTAATGCGTTTTGAGAAATAACATGCATAAGCATGACCGATCCACATTAAAAAAGCAGCCATAGCGCGTCTGGGAACCTTCCCCCACACTTTTCTTAGCCAGGGCTGCTTTTCGGCAGGGTTGAACGGGCCCACCAGGGAACCGGACACTCCTCCGGTGGGCACTGGCTTCTCCTTCAGGAGAGTTCATAGTGTTGAGCTGAGGCCATGATGATGATAGAGGCCACCATCTGCTTAGTTTTCTGTTACTTGGAATGCAAGTGCAAGTATGTAGCCAGCCCCCCACCCACCCACAGGCCGCAACACTAAACTGCCAGATTTCTGGGCAGCTCTTTGCACTTGAAATATTGCCTTTTAAGCTCGTGAAGGCGGAAGCTTTTCATAACATCATGCCGGTGGCGGCCGGGTGTCCATACTCGGTCCCCAGCCGCCACTATATTTCCCGGTATTGCCTCCGCCTTCCACAAGCATGGGTCCCGCAACATTGCCCATGCCCTCCCCAGTGCACTTACTGGGAAGGACCGCCTAACCACAAACACGTGGACAGGTGAATGTGGCCTGGGACGGTACGGAGCCAGTCCACAACTTTTTTGGCTAAGAGTTGTATTTAGCTCGGTGAAAGTACTGGCATAGATGGAAACCGTATGTACCCTGCATGTCATTTCTCCCAGGAAGATCTCTAAAGCTGCTTGCAATTGAAATGTGGCCTGAAAATTACTGCTGGTACTTTTCTGTGTGAATTTGCTTGCCTCCTACCAGCCAGGAATATTTTCAGCAAACTATGGTACGACGCCATGTTATTAGCACTGCCCCCAGTACCAGTAGCGAAGCCATCCCCAATTTACTCCTCAGGAATTTTATTTGGTAGACTGAGTGGCTGACGAAATACATTTTCTCACAAAAGAGCTGAAAGATAGAGTGGCAGTAGGTGCAAGTTTCTCCAGCCTGTTAGGTATTAGAGGTTGAACTGCAGCACATTGGATCAGTGGTTAGCATTGAAGCCTTGCAGCACTGGGATCCTGGGTTCAAATCCCAGCAAGGACAACATCTGCAAGAACTTTGTATGTTCTCCCCGTGTTTGCATGTGTTTCCTCCTCAGTAAAAAAGCAGCCATAGAGTGTCCGGGAACCTTTCCACACAATTTAGCCATCATAATCAAATCCTCTGGTGGGCACAAAGTTTTTTAATCTGAAACAGTGTTACACACATGCCCGGCCTGACTGGCGTGAGCATGATTAGTGATCCCACTGGACTATGAACCGAGGAGTGCCTGGAGGGGCGTAGCTAAGTATCAACTCGGTCCGACCAAGGTTCCACGGCGGCTCAGTCGACTCCGTGAACCAGAGAGGAACCGAGCAGAGGGATCAGGCACTACTCCAGGTCAGACCCCTGTCACAGCTGTTGACCCACACCGGGGAATGCAGGAACAGGCAGGTTAGGCTGGCATACGGACAGGTGGATACTGGCAGACACGGCTGGTATGCAGACAGGTCGGCGCTGGCTGGCACGACAGGCATGTAGACAGGTGGGCACTGGCAGGCACGGCTGGCATGCAGACAGGCGGGCACTGGCAGATAGGAACGCAGACAGGATAAGGACCAGTACAGGCTGGGACACAGGAACGAAACTGCAGGTGTGGTAGACAAGCAGAGCAGAGCAAAACCCGCAGATGCGGTAGACAAGCAGAGCAGAGCAAAACCCACAGATGCGGTAGACAAGCAGAGCAGAGCAAAACCGAAGATTCGGTAGACAAGCAGAGAAGAGGGAAACCGCCGGTGCGGTGAACAAGCAGAGTGGAGCAGAGCGAAACCGCCGGTGCGGTGGACAAGGAGAGCGGAGCGAAACCGCAGGTGCGGTGGACAAGCAGAGCAGAGCAAAACCTCAGGTGCGGTGAACAAGCAGAGCAGATCAAAACCGCAGGTGCGGTGAACAAGCAGAGTAGAGCAAAACCGCAGGTGCGGTGAACAAGCAGAGCAGAGCAAAACCGCAGGTGCGGTGAACAAGCAGAGCAGAGCAAAACCGCAGGTGCGGTGAACAAGCGAAGCAGAGCAAAACCGCAGGTGCGGTGAACAAGCAGAACCAGATACACACAAGGTACTTACAATGAAGTAGCGAGTGTACACAAAACTCACAAACAGAAGTTCAGAGACAACGAGTTGGAGTTAGGTGCAGGTTCAGACACTGAAGGAAAAGGAAAGGTTCGGACATAGAGAGAAACAGGTAACGGGCTAGGACACAGTTCAGACAGGAACAGAACCAGGAATAAGATACAGGAACGAGCCTGGGAACTCAGCCCCCAGGGTGGCAGAGACAGACTAGAAGTCACAGAAAGGTAACAGGCCTGGGTATACAGCCCCCAGGGAGGCGGAAACAGACAAGATCCAGGACGGGACCTGACAACTTAGTTGCACAGAACACACTGAATGAAAATGTTGCTCAGGCACCTCCTACTGGGTGGAGGGGGTTTAAGTATCCAGTGACTCACAGCAATAGGCTGGGGACGCATTAGAAATGCGCACACTGAAGCTTTAAGAATCAGGAAGTAACAGCGCCGCAGCCCTAAGCCAGCAGACAAGAGACATACTAACAGCAGGTACTGGAGCAAAGTGTGCAGCCTCGCCTCATAGGTAAGACTGCAGTCTTGCATGGTGGGAGGTGGTAAGCCATGCAAGCACACAGACAGGGATGTTACAAACAGCTTCTCAGTGGGAATTGTATTTCACCACAGCCATAATCTTTAGCTCGGTGAAAGGACTGGCATAGAGGGAAACCGTATCTACCCCGGCTGTCATTTCTCCATCACCAGGTTCCACCCATTGTCACACACGACCATGCTTGGCTGTATGTTCAGCGGTGAGAGCCACAGATCAGGCTGCTGTGATACAGCTTTCAACAACTCTGCAGCACTGGGAGGTTTGTCAATTAAGCAGTAAGCCTATTATCTTCAGCACAGCCTGTTGCCGCTTGGCCAAGGCAGTGCTGCAGTGCTGTCAGCTTGTGACTGATGTGATCATTTTGGAAATGGAGGAGGAGGTGCATGAGCTGAACAATGTGATTACAGTGAGGTTAAATTGGTGACGCTGTTTTTTATACTAAAGAAGGATTCTATTGTTTTGTTTTTTACGTTATTTTTTAAGACAAATGTCTTCACCGGGAAATGTCATTTTAACATTTTACAACCTTAACTGGCAATGTGGTGTGTGACACATCAGACACATCCTTTTTTATTTATGATGGAAGGACTCTGAAAGTCATAAATCCTATTGTTACAGGGACATGAGACGGCCCTTACTATTCTTAAAAGGCCAGCATTCGGCCGTAGCTATTGTCAGAGAGCCATCAGCCGGCTATGCTTTGTTGTTTCCATTATTAACAAGTGGGTCTCCTATACTGTTATTGCGTATCCAGTGACTACAAGGGCTGCCAAAAATTTGGACGCAACCCAATACCCCTTTGAAGAGACATAGAGGAGGGTATCAGTAAAAATAATGTTTCCATTTAGAAGGAGAGGGTCTCCTATAGTGGTAATGCCCATCCTGTGACTGCAAGGGCAGCCAAAATTTGGGAAAAACCCCACTAAGAATTTAAAGACACATAGAGCAGGGCCACAGTAACAAGGTACGACAAGTTCCCATTAGAAAGGAGAGAGTCTGCTATACAGTTATAGGGTATGCAGTGAGTCCAACGGCTGACCAATTTTAGGAAAAACCCCTCTAAGAATTTAAAGACACATAGAGTAGGGCCACATCAACAAGGTACGACATGTTCCCATTAGAAAGGAGAGGGTCTGCTATACAGTTATTGGGTATGCAGTGAGTCCAAAGGCTGATCAATTTTAGGAAAACCCACTAAGAATTTAAAGACACACAGAGCAGGGCTACAGTGACGACAAATTCCCATTAGAAAGGAGAGAGTCTCCCATAGTGTTGGCCTATGCAGTGAATGCAAGGGCTGCCAAAAATTTGGAGGCACTTCAATGCCCCTTGGAAGAGACGTGGAGGAGGGCCTCATAAAAAAATGTTCCCATTAGAAAGGAGCGGGCCTCCTATACTTGTAATGCCCATGCACTAAGTGTATGGGCTGACAAACATTTACCCCTGGGGTATATATATGAACATACTGTATAAAAAAAAATTTTCACGGACATCATAAACACCCTTTAAAAAAATTATGTGGGTGTTGCATCACGGACCACGGTCACCCTGGTGATATGGTGGTGGAGGATGAGGAGAAGGAGGAGGACAAGAGAAAATAGCCAAATCAGGAAGCGTATAACCATGTGTGGGTGTGAAAAGGTGCATGGGAATACACCTCCCAAGAAAAGTCACTGGATTTGAGTTTATGTTACGCTGCTATCATTCAGTGGTGTTGAGAAGTCTGGCCCAATCCAGTCCTTGTTCATTTTTATAAGAGTCAGCCTGTCAGCATTTTCAGTTGACAGGCGGATGCGCTTATCAGTTATAATTCCACCAGCGGCACTAAAAACCCACTCTGATAAAACGCTGGCGGCAGGGCAGGCCAGGACCTCAGAGGCATAGAGAGCCAGTTCATTCCACATATCCAGTTTGGATACCCAATAATTATAAGGCACAGAGGAATCACGGAGGACGTTGCTACGGTCGGCAAGGTACTCCATCAGCATCTTCCCAAACTTCGCACTCCTTTTGAGAGACCCCGCGCCTCACGGCCTGTGCGTTGGAAGGGTCTGAGAAAACTCTCCCAGAACTTTGACAGTGTTTCCCTGCCTCTGCTGGATTGAAGTTGTTTCTCTCTCACCTGTACTCTTTGGTTGTCCAACGAAGTGTGCCCTCTGCCGCCAGCGTTTTCAGATGGGAATTTTTTTAATAGTTCTGCAACAAGGGCCTTCTGGTCCAGCCCCATTTTTGTTGACCTGTCCACCTCAGGAATAAGAGATATAAAGTTCTCCTTGTAGCGTGGGTCTAGAAGTGTCACCAAACAGTAATGACTGTCACCCAAAATTTTGAGAACGCGAGGGTGATGGGAAAGGCAGCGTAACATAAACTCAGCCATGCGTGCCAGACTACTAACAGGCAAGACTTCCGTGTCCTCACCAAGAGGATGACTGATCATGCTCTCCTTCTCCTCCTGCTCCTCTCCGTCCTCCAGCCATCCACGCTGAACAGACGGTATGACAGCTGTGCAGGTAGTACCATCTATAGTGCATGAAACTAGCTCCTGTCCTTCCTCCTCCTCCTCCTCTTCCTCATTGTCACCCAATCCATTTTGGGATTAGATGAGGCTTGGCTGTGTGTAATCACCCGGTATGGTTCCTTGCTCCATCTCATCATGCTCCGCCTGCAATGCATCCTCTTTAATTGTGAGCAGAGAGCGTTTCAGAAGACAGAGAAGTGGAATGGTGATGCTAATTATGGCGTCATCGCCGCTTACCATCTTGGTGGAGTCCTCAAAGTTTCGGAGGATGGTACATATGTCTGATATCCATGTCCACTCCTGAGGTCTTATGTGTAGAGTCTGAATTGAATACCGACGGCCTTGTTGATGCTGATACTCAACAGCTGCCCTCTTCTGCTTACAAATCCTTCCCAACATCTGCAGTGTAGAGTTCCAATGAGTGGGGACATCGTACACCAGTCAGTGAGCCGGAAGCAGCTGAAACAGTGCAAGGGCGGCGGAAGCTGTAGCTGACTACTTTAATAAGTAGATCCGGCAACTCCGGATAGGATTTGAGAAACCGCAGAACCATGAGGTTAAGCACATGGGCCAGGCATGGTATGTGTGTGAGCTCGCCTCGCCTCAGAGCCGCCACCAGGTTCCGGCCATTGTCACACACGACCATGCCTGGCTGTAGGTTCAGTTGTGTGAGCCACAGATCTGCCTGCTCTTTCAGAGCTGTCCACAACTCTTCAGCTTTGTGCAGTTTTTCACCTAAGCATATTAGCTTCAGCACAGTCTGTTGCCGCTTGGCCGAGGCAGTGTTGCAGTGCTTCCAGCTTGTGACTGATGTGGTCATTTCGGAGAGAGAGGCTGAAGAGGAGGCTGAGGAGGAGGAGGTGCAGGATCTGTAGACCGTGGGGGCAATCCTGATTGACAAAGGGCCCGCAATCCTTGGCATCGGGAAGATGTGCTCTGTCCCAAAGTCTGACTGGGTCCCGGCTTCCAATATGTTAACCCAGTGTGCCGTCAGCGAGATGTACCATCCCTGCCCACAAGCACTTGTCCACGTGTCCATGGTTAGGCGTCTCCACGAGCCTAAAAGGCAACATTTCGAGCGCAAGCAGTCGTGAAATGTGAGAATTTAGTAGTGTGGCTAGTGGGGTGTTGGCTGCATATTTGCACTTTCGTTCCAAGGACTGGGGTATGGAAATCAGAACGCTGCGCTGGGACAAGGACATGGACGTGCTTCCTGATGCTACTCCTTGAGAGTGTGAAACGACAGGTGCAGGGCAGGAGGCATGTTCGCATGCACCATGGACAGGGTATTGGCTTGCATGCACAACAGCAAAAGAAGCAATGGTGCCACCCGCAAACACTGTTCCTGGACCCTGGGGTTCGGCCCACAAATTCGGGTGCTTTGCTGCCATGTGTCTGATCATGCTGGTGGTGGTCAGGCTGGTCATTTTGCCACCCCTGCTGATGCTGGCCTTGCAGGTGGTGCAAATGGCCTTTTTGGGGTTATTGGCAGAGTCTTTAAAAACAACCAGAGTCGGGAAGACCTAACAGTTGTACTGGCAACTTCCTTCGTGATGGTGTTACGGGGAACAGTTGCCTGCCTTCTGTCTGCGGCCACCACACTGCTACTTCCTGCCTGTTGGGGTGCTCCACCTCCCTCCCCCTGTGTTCTGCTGTCCTCGCTCTGCATGTCCTCCTGCCAGGTTGGGTCAGTGACAATATCATCCACCACCTCATCTTCCACTTCCGCACCCTGGTCCTCCTCCTGACTTTCTGGCAATTGTGTCTCATCATCGTTCACCTCTTGTGACACTTTCCCACCGTTGCCTTCATGTGACCGTGGCTGCTAAAATATTTGGGCATCGCTACACGCGATCTCCTCTTGCCTCGCTTCAAGTAGACTGGGTGAGAGCCCCGAATCTATAAATGGAAAAGTGAACAGCTCTTCAGAATATCCAAGTGTGGGATCAGTTGTCTCTGGGTACTCGGCATGTTGGGAGGAAGGAGGATCAGGGTGAGGAATATGCGGTCCAGACACATGGCTACTGAGACTTGACCGTGTGGAAGACAGGGTGGTGGTGGTGGTGGCTAAGTGACTGGAAGCATTATCCGCTATGCAACCAACAACCTTTTGACACTGCTCTGGGTTCAGTAGTGGTGTGCTGTGGTCCCCTAGAAATTGGGACAGGAAGGTCATACGAGAAGATGTAGGTGTTTGTTGTGGCACAATTTCGGCTTGCCCACGGCCTTGTCCTCGGCCTCTGCATGCACCATTACCATCACGTCCTGTTCCCCGTCCCTTGCCACGTGCCTTGCCAATTTTAAATGGAGGACAGTATCTTCCATGCTCACTACAAATGACTGAGTTTGGAGCGAACTTATATGTGATCCGCGTGAAGGAGAAAACAGAGTTTTAAATACCTGGCCTGTAGGTAAGTAGTTCGACCAGCAAACTGGTGTGAATTGCTTCAATAACAGACTAAAGGAAATTTTTAATGGAGGCCAGAAATGGCAGTATTTTCTGACAACGTACTGTATATATGATCCGTTTGATGGAGAAAACACAGTTTTAAATATCTGGCCTGTAGGTAAGTAGTTTGAACAGCAAACTGCGGTGAATTGCTTCAATGACACACTAAATTAAATTTTTACTGGAGGCCAGAAATGGCAGAATTTTCTGACAACATATATGTGATCCGTTTGACGGAGAAAACACAGTTTTAAATACCTTGCCTTTAGGTAAGTTGTTTGAACAGCAAACTGCGGTGAATTGCTTCAATGACACACTAAATAAATTTTTAATGGAGGCCAGAAATGGCAGTATTTTCTGACAACGTATATGTGATCCGTTTGACGGAGAAAACACAGTTTTCAATAGCTGGATTTCTAGCGCTCTAATATGGAAAGGACCTGGCTATATTCTGCAGTGCCACCAAGCAAATGGCGCCGAAAAAATGGTGTTCTCTGGATTGCTTTTTAAGCAAATAATGAGGATTAAGATGCAAAGAAAAGTATTCCGGGCCCCTGAGACCTGGGCCTTTGTAAAGAAATATCTAACAGCAGCAGAAGGCAGAATTGGAATGGAGCGTCTTGTGCTATATGCACTGCAGTGTGCTATATACACTACCTGCCTATACACCCTGCCTGCCTGATATCTCTGCAGATGGATTAGTCCTCAGAAGGTCTGTTTGTTAAGGTGGATATGTGTAATATACGTTTTTTCTCCCTTCACTACCTAATACACAAGCAAATTTGTCTCTGACGCAGCAGCACCTGTCCCAAAACAAGCAAATGGCGCAGAAAAATGGTGTTCTCTTGATTGCTTTTTAAGCAAATAATGAGGATTAAGATCCAAACAAAAGTATTCCTGGCCCCTGAGACCTGGGCCTATTTCTAGAAATATCTAACAGCAGCAGAAGGCAGAACTGGAATGGAGCCTCTTGTGCTATATGCACTGCAGTCTGCTGTATACACTGCCGGCCTATATACCCTGCCTGCCTGATATCTCTGCAGATGGATTAGTCCTCAGAAGGACTGTTTGTTAAGATGGATATGTGTAATGTATGTTTTTTCTCCCTACACTACCTAATACACAATCAAATCTCTCCCTGACACAGCAGCAGCTCTCCCTACACTGTCTGATCCGGAGTGACTGTGACGACCATGGCGGCACCAGGTCTGATATAGACCTGATGACGCTGTGCTTCCAGCCAATCACTGTAGTGCCCTCAACCAACATGGCTATGGCATTACAGTGCATGGCAGGCAATCCCTGCATGTTCATTGAATCTCTAAAGAGCGCCAAACATGCAGGGAGGGGACCCAGCCAGCGCTGAGCAACTCGAGCATTGAGATGCTCGGGCGAGCACCGAGCAGTTGCGAGCATGCTCGCTCATCACTACTCATCACCCTAAGTCTTGTAAGGCTGGCATTAATAATGAGCGAGTATGTTTTGTTAAC
The DNA here is from genome assembly GCF_046119375.1 of Phyllobates terribilis. Classification (NCBI taxonomy): domain Eukaryota; kingdom Metazoa; phylum Chordata; class Amphibia; order Anura; family Dendrobatidae; genus Phyllobates; species Phyllobates terribilis. The sequence continues at coordinate 120,803,373 of NW_027362772.1, forward strand.
CCTTTCGCCGAGTATACTCGGCCGAGCACCGAGTATTTATAGAATGCTCGGGCTTTAAGTTTTCGTCGCTCCCTGAACATGATTTGCAACTGTTTGACAGATTTAATACATGTGAGGAATGCTGGAAAAACAGGCATTCCTCACATGTATTAAATCTGTCAAACAGTCGCAAATCATGTTCATGGAGCGACGAAAACTTAAAGCCCGAGCATGCTATAAATACTCGGTGCTTGGCCGAGTATACTCGGTGAAAGGGTTAACAAAACATACGCGCTCATCACTAGTGCCATTGTTTCATTTTCCTCAAGATGTCATGAGATTTTGCCTGCTTCACTTTGCTGAGCTACAGCCAGGTGTGTAATCATCCGCCATTTCTACTCCTGACTTCAATTCTAGAACCTGAAATATTTCCAAGCTCAGTCCATTTTTCTTAGGTATTGTTCTTGCTGCAATCAAAGTAACACATCTCTTCAAGTAAATATTTAGTTGCCTATATTTCATTGCATTTACCTCTATATTATCTGATTGTTATTAACTGATCTACTGTCAGTCCTCAGGACAATGGCACCAGTAGCAGATTGACCAGCAGGCGGTCTTCAGTAAAATGGCACCGGTGGCGGCGCATACGCAGATTGAGATCTCGGCTCATCATTAGGATTGCCTGCTAGAAAACAGTGTGTGCAAGCGCCGCCCATGGCTAAGATGGCGCCAGCACAAAATTTAAAGCATGTAAACTATAAAGGCATCAGAGGCAGTAGAGGGCCGGAGCAGAACTGAAGACCCTACCCACAGTTCTGATCCAATGCACGAAGCTATGATTACAAGAAAAGTTCAATCACTCATTACACAAAATCCACAAAACACATTTCTTCACTGCAGGTATCATTTGAATTACTATAACCATGTCTATAATTTATTTATCAACATTCTGTTGACAGGTGTTCTTTAAGGGTATGTTTACATGCTGCTTTTCTGCAGCATTTTTGTAGTGTTTTTTTTAAGCAGATAAGAATCTGCATTTTACAGTACCAGCAAAATCTATGAGATTTCAGAAATCTCATGCATATGCTTCATGTCTTCCGAGCTAAATTTAAGAACTGCAACTGTTAATTAAATCTGCATAATGTCAGTTCTTTCAGCATTTTAACAACATATGCAGCATTTTTCAAACATAGAAAGCAATGAGAAAGTTCAAAAATTCTACAGGTTTTGTTGTGTTTTTGCAGCATTTTTTTACTGAATTTTGATGAATAAAACTAACTTTATTAAACACGTGCAATGGGCAAAACACACGTAATCAACAAAAATAAAGCTTCAAAAATGCAGCAAAAACATGTTTTTACTAGTGATGAGTGAGCACTAAAATGCTCGGGTACTCGTTGCTCGGGTCAAGCAAATTGGAATACTCGGGTGCTCGACCCGAGCAACGAGCCCAATGTAAGTCTATGGGTAACTAGAGCATTTTTCAGGCGGCTCCCCCCGGCGGTTTGCAGAGGGCCTAAAAATTGCCCAAATCGATGGGAACAGTGCTCAAATGACATAGGAACAGCATGGGGAAGACCCCTGGAAGCATTTCTGACTCCCAGATCACTGCTGTCAGCAACGTGGTCAGAGTATTACGCCACTTTTACGGACTCACAATAAAACATACAAAAACGAAACCAAAATGGATTTTCCTGGGAAATATGTTAAGGAACATCCTTTACAGGGTAATGACTTGTATATAAGGCAAAATAAATAACCAAAAACAAAAATGCTCCTCCACAACTTGGGCTATGTTCACACGTAGCGTTTTTGATGAGTTTTTGCACTTTTGCATTGCTTTCAACCAAGACAAATGCATTCACCAGGAAATGTCATTTTAACATTTTACAACCTTATCTGGCCATGTGGTGTGTGACACATCATCAGACACATGCATACAGTGCTGAAAAAACATGGAAACAGCATGGGGAAGACCTCTGGAAGCATCTCTGACTCCCAGGTCACTGCCTAAAAGTGTGCTCATCATCATAAGTAGCAATGAGCGTTGTTCTACTCGAACTGTTCGCCAATCTCAAATTCGAGCTGTTTTGGGCGGTGTTCGAGCCGTTCGGCGAACACGAACAATTTGAGAAAAATTCGGCTGTTCGAGGTTATGTTCGATAACTGTTCGTGCACCAAAATCATAACTGGATTTTTTCTCAGTAATGATGAAAATTAATGTTAATACGCAGTTTGAGTGTACAGCGGGGTGGGGGGAGGGGCAGGGGATGGATCTATGCAGGAACAATGAAGATCTCCATTTTTTTTTTCTCTTTCCCGCATTTACAGTGGGGAGGTGCAATCTGTCAGCCTATCAGCAGCGCACACACGGAGCGAAGTGCTTTTTTTCACACAAGCAAGGGCATGTGTCATTGGCAGTGTATGTCACATGTCCTTGCCCTATAAGACCAAGCCATTTTCCCCCGTCGCCACCATTTTCTCACTGCTGCAGCTGCGTGTTAGACGGCACCGCTGTTGCTGTGTGCGCTATACCTTGTTAATTTCAAGCCAATTTTCGCACAAATCTACAGATAGCTTGGGAGTAGGGAATAGTTGTGATTGCAGTCCTTTTAAGGACTAGGTTACAGCATTTCCTACGACTTTTATCAGGCAGGTCTGTGCTCTTAAATAGATAGATTGTGGGAGTAAAGACTAATTGTAATTGGAGTCCTTTTCAGGACTAGGTTGCATCAGTTCCTATCAGTTTTTGCCAGGCAGGTCTGTGCCAGTGCTGTGCAAGTTTTTTTCACAGCATTTGGCTGAATCTAGCAAAGCTAATCCTTTTTGGCCTATTGCAGAGTGTGTTAGTCAGTGGAGTAGCCTATCTGTGTTGCAAGATATACCACCTGTGTATAGAATACCAATTTTTTTACTGCACCTAGTGAAGTAAAATCTTTTGGGCATAGCATCATTCTATTAATCCATCTATACAGACCTCCATCAGGTTGCAAACTGAATATATTTTTTTCTGCATCTACCTCTGAGAAAATATTGGGCTTCTAGCTGTGTGTGGGACTTGTTGTATTAGTCCATCTATACTGACCTCCATCAGGTTGCAAACTGAATATATTTTTTTCTGCATCTACCTCTGAAAAAATATTGGGCTTTTAGCTGTGTGTGGGACTTGTTCTATTAATCCATCTATACAGACCTCCATCAGGTTGCAAACTGAATATATTTTTTTCTGCATCTACCTCTGAAAAAATATTGGGCTTCTAGCTGTGTGTGGGACTTGTTGTATTAGTCCATCTATACTGACCTCCATCAGGTTGCAAACTGAATATATTTTTTTCTGCATCTACATCTGAAAAAATATTGGGCTTCTAGCTGTGTGTGGGACTTGTTCTATTAATCCATCTATACAGACCTCCATCAGGTTGCAAACTGAATATATTTTTTTCTGCATCTACCTCTGAAAAAATATTGGGCTTCTAGTTGTGTGTGGGACTTGTTGTATTAGTCCATCTATACTGACCTCCATCAGGTTGCAAACTGAATATATTTTTTTCTGCATCTACCTCTGAAAAAATATTGGGCTTCTAGCTGTGTGTGGGACTTGTTCTATTAATCCATCTATACAGACCTCCATCAGGTTGCAAACTGAATATATTTTTTTCTGCATCTACCTCTGAAAAAATATTGGGCTTCTAGCTGTGTGTGGGACTTGTTGTATTAGTCCATCTATACTGACCTCCATCAGGTTGCAAACTGAATATATTTTTTTCTGCATCTACATCTGAAAAAATATTGGGCTTCTAGCTGTGTGTGGGACTTGTTCTATTAATCCATCTATACAGACCTCCATCAGGTTGCAAACTGAATATATTTTTTTCTGCATCTACCTCTGAAAAAATATTGGGCTTCTAGCTGTGTGTGGGACTTGTTGTATTAGTCCATCTATACTGACCTCCATCAGGTTGCAAACTGAATATATTTTTTTCTGCATCTACCTCTGAAAAAATATTGGGCTTCTAGCTGTGTGTGGGACTTGTTCTATTAATCCATATATACAGACCTCCATCAGGTTGCAAACTGAATATATTTTTTTCTGCATCTACCTCTGAAAAAATATTGGGCTTCTAGCTGTGTGTGGGACTTGTTGTATTAGTCCATCTTTACTGACCTCCATCAGGTTGCAAACTGAATATATTTTTTTCTGCATCTACCTCTGAAAAAATATTGGGCTTCTAGCTGTGTGTGGGACTTGTTCTATTAATCCATCTATACAGACCTCCATCAGGTTGCAAACTGAATATATTTTTTTCTGCATCTACCTCTGAAAAGATATTGGGCTTCTAGCTGTGTGTGGGACTTGTTGTATTAGTCCATCTATACTGACCTCTGTAGCGCCGGCGTCCCTTCCCTCTGCTAGGCAGGGACGCTGTTCCCCTCACCTCTCTGCTCCGTGCCCGGCGTCCTCCTCCCGCTCTGCTGGCAGCGCGCGCTTCTTCCCGGCCACTGTGCTTAGGGCGCGCGCGCTCTCCCTCCCTCTTAAAGGGGCCGCGCGCGCCGTCCTAAGGAGTCCCCGGCCAATGGCCGGAGGACTTCACCATATATAAGGCACCTCCTATAAAATGGAGGTGCCCGAGCAATGTTGTTGCACTGTTCACTACTTTGCTTCAGCCCTCAGGTCCCGTTGCCAGATACCTGCCAGATACCTGCCAGATTCCTGCCAGATTCCTGCCAGCTTGCTGTCTTATTCCTGCCTGATATTCTGCTACCTGCCTGCTAGCCTGAGGTCCGACGGTCTGCCTTACAACTCCTGTCAGTCTGTCTAAGGACCAGCTTGCCCGCTCACCTGGGAGCGCACATCAGCTACCTGCCTGCTTGCCTGAGGTCCGACGGTCTGCCTTCCAACTCCTGACTAGTGTTGAGCCACCCCCGTAGTGTTCGAGTTCGGTTCGGTTCGTCGAACACCCGTGTGTTCGCCGAACTGTTCGTCGAACTGTTCGTCGAACACCTTCGAACACTGTTAAAACCAATGGCAGGCAAACAAAAACACATAGAAACACATAGAAAACACCTTCAAAGGTGTCCAAAAGCTGACAAACTGCTCAGAAGACATAACTAACACATGGAAAAGTGACAAGTACATAGAGTCATGCGAAAATAAAAGAGGTGGAGGAGTAAAAGGAGGGGGAGACACAGATATAGGCATGTCATGCCCTTCTAAAATCCAAAAAGTGAGAAGCCGACACGGCCAGTCCGCTCCTGCCCGTGCCACCTCCGTGTCGCCGGGTTTGTGCCAGATCCGCGGTGAACCCTGACGGCCAGCCCCCCTCTCCCAATACTGGTGCCTGTCCGCTGGTGGGTCGAGCGAGCCCCCCTGTGGTTGAGGCAGCTCTAAGCTTTTTAATTTAAATTGTCTCTCTAATTTGAATGAATACACTTTAAATCCATTTACAAGGATCTATTAGAGGGCAAGTCTCATGCCAGCAGCCGCGGAAATTCCAGCACCAGTAGCGTCCACTAAAGCTGCTGCAGTTAAAAAGCTTTTATAAGGATCGAGATCGGCTGTCCACCGCAAGGCATCCTACTGCCAGTCCCAGCCCCTATGCCTTGGGGTGCCTCCTGATGCTCTTCACTAAGTATCCCATGGTCCCGAATAGTGTTGAGCCACCCCCGTAGTGTTCGAGTTCGGTTCGGTTCGTCGAACACCCGTGTGTTCGATGAACTGTTCGTCGAACTGTTCGTCGAACACCTTCGAACACCGTTAAAACCAATGGCAGGCAAACAAAAACACATAGAAACACATAGAAAACACCTTCAAAGGTGTCCAAAAGCTGACAAACTGCTCAGATGACATAACTAACACATGGAAAAGTGACAAGTACATATAGTCATGCGAAAATAAAAGAGGTGGAGGAGTAAAAGGAGGGGGAGACACAGATATAGGCATGTCATGCCCTTCTAAAATCCAAAAAGTGAGAAGCCGACACGGCCAGTCCGCTCCTGCCCGTGCCACCTCCGTGTCGCCGGGTTTGTGCCAGAGCCGCGGTGAACCCTGACGGCCAGCCCCCCTCTCCCAATACTGGTGCCTGTCCGCTGGTGGGTCGAGCGAGCCCCCCTGTGGTGGAGGCAGCTCTAAGCTTTTTAATTTAAATTGTCTCTCTAATTTGAATAAATACACTTTAAATCCATTTACAAGGATCTATTGGAGGGCAAGTCTCATGCCAGCAGCCGCGGTAATTCCAGCTCCAGTAGCGTCCACTAAAGCTGCTGCAGTTAAAAAGCTTTTATAAGGATCGAGCTCGGCTGTCCACCGCAAGGCATCCTACTGCCAGTCCCAGCCCCTATGCCTTGGGGTGCCTCCTGATGCTCTTCACTAAGTATCCCATGGTCCCGAAGCATTTCCTTTGAAAAAATTAAGTGTCTAAACTACAGGTGGTGCAGCTTGCTTAACAGCCGGGATAATCCGCTCACTAGCAGACACTGCTACTAGGCACAAAGTATTTCCTGGGCTAGATGCAGTTAAAAATTTGTAATTAGATACTCTCGTTGGATGCTGAGAAAGCATTCCATAGAGTCTCCTGGCACGCCATATATGATTCTCTTAAAAAGCTTGGGGTAGGGGTCTAGGGGACCCTTTTATAGCCAAAATCACGGCCCTGTATCGCAATACGTCACCTAGGCTGAAGATAAATGGAACTGTAGCACCCTGAGGGCTCGGTTGCTACAGACGTATTGCACCTCACCCAGAGGTGTGATATCTCACTCTCAGGTAAGGATGGAGTGTGGATCAGGACCCGACACCTGCATGCATTACACCACATTGCCGTGGGGCAGGGCGACCAATATGCCCCTGAGATGGGCACGACAGTCCCTGTCCCTGGCTGGAGTGGGGGGAGGGAACACTGAGGAAGGGGAACCCTGTAGTGCAGGAGCAGGGAGGAAGCAGTTCCTGGGTGCATTGAGAAGGGAGTATAAAAGGTGGGCACCATCTTAGTTCAGTGCAGAGAAGTCTGAGCAGAAGTGGCAGGGAGCAGGGGCTCTGCATGAGCTCTGCTCCGGAGGCGGGCCTAGTAACAGAGGCCCAGGCCTGGAAGAGGGAGAAGGAAGGAAGAGGAGCGGAGAAGGCTCCAGGAACGAGGAATGAAGGGATCCCAGGGGTGCGGACGGGCGAGTCGCCACCGCACGCCCGAATCCACCTGCGTGGAGGGGTCAGGCCAAAGGGGGAGACCGGTCCCCGAACTAGTGGAGGCAGGAAACGACCCTCAGCTAGAAACCGGAGGCTCTGACATTTTATGTGGAGCAGCCCCTCGCTACACCCGCTAGGAAGGCACCACATAGGGTCAGGGAAACTGGCGCCAAGTTTACCAAGAGGAGGCCCGAGGCAGCCGGACAGAAGTGTTGGTAAGAAAGGCCAGACAAAGGACACACAAAGGGCTTCCTGTGTGCTCCAAAGTTATCTGGGAGTTGTCTGAGCCCCTCACCTGGTGAGCACAGTACGACGTGGGCAGCCGTTACCTGCAGACGTGGTCTGGATAATAAGAACTGTGAGTAAAGGCCCTGAACTGCATCACTGACTCCGTGTCGTTACTGCTGCTGCCCTGCACCATCACCCCCATCCTCCGCATACACTGCCCTGAGGCTATACTCCTCCCGTGGGGAGTTATGCTACGCTCTGCTGCACCCACAACACCAGCCTCAGTGGTCTGCCCTGTAGCGGCGGTTCACTCTGACCGCAATCCACGGGTGGCGTAGTCGGACATTTAAACATGAAAACCACATAAATAGTTCCGCCACTGGTTTGACCACCCTGAGCCACGGAACTGGGTCGCCGCCACGAAGACTACAACCACCAGCATCCACCAAAAAGGGTCCGGCTCTGGGTGTCCCAAGGCCCAGGGGGTGCGTCAGAACATTTTCATCACCTTTCACAATCACCAATGGGACAAGGCAGTGATGTCCTCTGTCCCCTCTCTTATACATCCTAGTGACGGAGCACCTGCTCTCATCAATTCGCCATAACCCCAATATTAGGTGGATTGAGGTGGGAGGCACCGAGTACAAGTGCTCTCTATTTGCTGATGATGTCCTAGTATATATCACTCAATCACATATATCCATCCATGCTGTTATGGCTGAAATAGATCACTTTGTTACATGGTAAAATTTTAAAATCAATGCAGCGAAGTCTGAGGCCCTCGATGTCTCCCTCCCCAAATCCATATAGGATTCCATCCAGTCCAACTTTCCCTTTGCCTGGCCCTCACAGGGTATCAAATACTTAGGAATTCCTATTCATAGAGACCTCTCCCATCTATGTTATCTTAATTTTGGGCCCTTTATTGAACAACTCCATACAGACCACGGTTGGCAAGTTAGAACTGTAAGATTCACTACGTGAACCACTGGTGTTTTGTGGAAAAGCACATGTACACTGCGTTCCAAATTATTATACAAAAAGTGTTTAGGAGTGATAAGGGAAGAATTTGTTTGTTTGTCAGTTAAACTCATTGATGGATGTGTGTCAGGGCTCTTTATATCACTGTAAGCAATTGCAGACACCTGTGCTAATTAGTTTGGCAGGTGTGTCCAATGAAAGGAAAGACTACTTAAGAAGGCTCTCTCACATTATTAAGCAGCCTACATTTTCTGCCAAAATGGGAAAGAAAAAGGATGTGTCGGCTGCTGAGAAGCAACAAATTGTGGAGTGTTTAGGTCAAGGCATGACTACAATCAACATTGTGCGATGATCAGGATGAAGTGTCTTGGCAATCAAGAAGTATGTAGCTGATTCACAGTACACACGTATTCGTGCTGATAAGGGCAAATTGAGGACTCTTTCCTACAGGCAATTACGTCAGGTTGAAAGAGCAGCGGCAAAAAAGCCTTGTCATAGCAGCAGACAAGTTTTTGAAGCTGCTTGTGCCTCCAACGTCCCCCGAACAACAAGATGCAGGGTCCTTCAGAGGTTTGCAGCTGTGCATGCGCCATCCTGTCGACCTCCTCTATCCACTTCACACAAGCAGAAACGGCTCCAGTGGGCCAAACATTACATGAAGACTGATTTCAAAACTGTTTTGTTCACGGATGAGTGCCGTGCAGCGCTCGATGGTCCAGATGGATGGAGTGGAGGATGGCTGGTTGATGGACACCCCACGCAAACACGGCTACAGCGCCAACAAGGAGGAGGTGGAGTAATGTTTTGGGCTGGAATCATGGGGAGAGAGATTGTCGGCCCCTTTAGGATCCCTGAAGGCGCTAAAGATGAACTCCATAATGTATGTGGATTTTCTCAAACAGCACTTCCTGCCATGGTTCAAGAAGAAGAACCGTGTATTTCACAGCAAGATCATTTTTCTGCATGATAATGCACCATCTCATGCTGCACATAAAACATCTGCATCTCTGGCTGATATGGGCATAAAAGGGGACAAACTTATGGTGTGACCCCCATGCTCCCCTGACCTCTACCCAATTCAGAACCTTTGGAGCATCATTAAAAGGAGTGTCTATGATGGCGGGAGGCAGTTCACATCTAAGCAACAGCTCTGGGAGGGTATTCTGTCCTCATGCAAAACAATTGAAGCAGAAACCATCCAAAACCTGACAAATTCAATGGACGAGAGAGTTCAGGAGCTCCTTTCGAACAAGGGGTCCTATGTGAAAATGTAACATCACCTAGAATAAAGTTTTGAGTTGAAAACTGTTTGATTTCAGTTTCTAACAACCTGCTAATGCTTATAATTTCAAAAATGACCATTTTTTTGGTCTTTATTAAAATGAAAAGGTTGATCGAAAAGTTTGGGGGATCTAAGAGTGTGGCAACCCAGTAGTCATGATTACTTCGAATTCTGACAATATGAGGGTCATGCTGCAGGTAGTGCAGCAAGAAGGCACTTATGTGCCTTGCGCATCTCGGAGCCCCAAAATTATTTTCCGGGCTAGATGCAGCTAAAAATTATTATTAATTTTAAATCTGGTGAAGCTTTAGTATAGATGGCCTAATAGGATCAGTGCTGCACACTGCTACAAAGCCCAAATTATTTTCCAGTCAAGATACAGATAAACATGATTAGTAATTTGAAAGCTTAAAACGGTTGGTAGGGTGATTTTAACCAATCATCAAGCTTTTACTCTCCCCAGGATGACACAGGGGTAGAAAAGTCGTTTCGGATCCATGATTTGTTCATCTTTATGAACGTGAGTCTGTCTACATTATCAGTGGAGAGCCGCGTGCGCTTATCTGTCAGCACACCACCAGCAGCGCTGAACACACGTTCAGACAGAACGCTGGCTGCGGGGCATGACAAGATCTCCAAGGCGTAAGTGGCTAGCTCCGGCCATTTATCCAGATTGGAAGCCCAAAAAGAGCAAGGGTCCAGTGACACAGTCTTGGCTTCAATGTTTACTTGAAGATACTCCTTTACCATCGTCTCTAGGCGTTGACTATGTGTCAGACTTCTTGTCTCCTGTGGCCTTGCAAAGGATGGGCTAAAAAAGTGGTGAAATGATTCCGCAAAATTGATGTTACCAGCAGATACTGTGGTTCTGTTACGGTTTGAGTGCTGAACACTTGACGGTCCCACGGTTGGCAAGTTGGAACTGTGAGATTCACTACGTGCACCACTGGTATTTTGTGGAAAAGCACATGTAAGATTCTGCAACAGTCTCTGCTGATACTCCTGCATGCGTGCATCCCTTTCTATGGCAGGAATAATTTCTGCAAATTTACTTTTGTACCGGGGATCTAACAGTGTGGCAACCCAGTAGTCAGGATTATTTCTAATTCTCACAATTCGAGGGTCATGTTGCAGGTAGTGCAGCAAGAAGGCACTCATGTGTGTTGCACATCCAGGAGCACCAAGTCCCTGTTGTGTTGGTGGCGAGGTAACAATCATGCTTCCTTCCTCTGTCCTCTCCCCCCAACCTCGCACAACAGAAATGTGATCAAGGTCTCCCTCATCTGATGAGTCTTCCATCAGTTCGTCCTCCACTTCTTCCTGGGCTCCTGCACCTTCCTCACTAGTTTGGCTGTTACCATGCGCCCTGGTAAAACCATCTCCCCCACCCTCACATGCCTGCCGCCTTGGTGCTGCCGACCGTCTGGACCTTGCAGATGTTAGCCCTTCCGCATACAACTCCTCCTCCTCTACTTACTCCACCTCCTCTTGTGCCACCACCTGACTCCGAATTCTGTTTAACATGTGCTCCAGCATGTAAATCACCGGAATAGTCATGCTGATAATGGCATCGTCAGCACTAAACATCTTCGTCGCCATTTCAAAACTGTGCAGAAGGGTGCATAGGTCCCTGATCTGAGACCACTCCTCCAGCGTGATTTGCCCCACCTCTGAATCTTGTTGGCCCAGGCTATACGTCAGAACGTATTGCACCAGGGCTTTTCGGTGCTGCCACAGTCGCTGCAACATGTGCAGAGTTGAATTCCACCGGGTAGGCACATCGCATTTTAGCCGGTGAAGTGGCAGGCCCAACGACTTCTGTAGAGATGTAAGTCGCTGAGCTGCGGGATGCGAACGGCAGAAGTGAGCACACAGCGACTGTGCCCTCTGCAGAAGGCCATCTAGTCTGGGATAGTGGGCTAAAAATTGCTGGATAACCAGGTTCAACACGTGAGCCATACAAGGCACGTGTGTGACATTGCCCCGGCGAAGGGCCGCACCCAGGTTTGCAGCATTGTCGCACACGGCCTTCCCTGGTTTCAGGTCCAGTGGAGACAACCATTCATGAAATTGGTTCTCCAGAGCTGACAACAACTCCTCAGCTGTGTGACTCACATTTCCCAGACATTTCAAAGTAAAAACCGCCTGATGACGATGAGCCCTACTGCCAGCATAGTAAGGAGGTGTGCAGGATCCCTTCTGCGCGGTTAGAAAGCTTGTGGCATGACCAGACAGGATTTGGGTGCAGGTGGAAGACCGAGAGGAGGTTGAGGAGGCAGAAGCAGTGGAGGAACTTTGACATAAAGAGGATTGACGCACAACTCGTGGGGACGGCAAGACTTGGACAGCAGCCCCTTGTCCTGCTGTCACCATAGTTACCCAGTGCCCAGTCAGCGACATGTAACGCCCCTGTCCATGCCTACTCGTCCAAGTGTCTGTGGTGAAATGCACCCTGTTACACACAGAGTTTCTCAAAGAAGCGGTGATGTTGTGTGCGACATGCTGGTGGAGCGCAGGCACACCTTTCTTTGAGAAGTAGTGCCGACTGGGCATCTGGTACTGGGGCACTGCGACGGACATAAGGTCTCGAAAATCCTCTGTGTCCACCAGGCGGAAAGGCAGCATTTCTGTAGCCAAGAGCTTGCAGATGGTGAAATTCAACCTCTTAGCTTTCTCATGGCTAGGAGGAAATGGTCTTTTACTTGTCCACATCTGAGGGACCGAGGGCTGGCTATTGTGCTTAGACGGGGTTGATAAGGGTGTCCCCGGCAAACTGCCGGTCTGTGAGGAAGATGCAGGCGGACATGTTAGGTTGCCTTGATCCAAAGGTGGTGCTATCGATGTCTGACAGCGCTCAACACCAGCTGGTGTTACCACCTCCAAAGAAAATGATGACCTGCCAATCACGCTGGCTGTTGCGGGTAAAGAGGTGGCAGGTCTGCGCCCCAAAACAGGTGTGACTGCTGTCCCCCCAGTCACAGAGGATGAAGAGGCCGCGGATGCACAAGATATGGCAGACGGTGGTTGGCCCGGCCGGCTAGGCCGCATTGTAGCACACTGAGCTTCCCACTGCAACTTATGCTTCATGTCCATGTGCCGGTTCATGCATGAAGTACTCAAACTATGTATTTTTTGGCCTCTACTTAGCTTTTGCTGACAAATGTTACAGATAACACGAGTTGGGTCATCTTTATCGATCTGAAAAAATGCCCAGGCTATGCAAGGCTTAGCACCCATGCGACCTGAAGAGCCACCACGACTTGTGGTGAGAGGCAGAGTTGTGTTTGAGGATGCAGTTGTTGACGTGCTTCCAGTACTACGTCTCTGTCCAGGAAGGCGCAACCTGACCTCGTCGTCACTAGCATCTTCCTCCACCTCCTCTGCTGACCTCATCTCTTGGCTGACTGTGGGTTGACAGTAAGTGGGATCTCCGAACTCATCATCATCACCCTGTGCGTTATCACACCCGTCGTCCTCAGAGCCAACCTGTTCCTGCCCTGACAAAAAACTAAAGTTGTCGCTCCAATCAGGTATTTGAGTCTTATCATCGTCTTCCTCATTGTCTCCACCAACAGGAGTTACAGTTTGGGAATGAGGGTCTACATTATGGTCAGAACCTTCTGCGTCTGGTCCTGGATCCGACTCATAAAGATTCTGGGCATCAGTGCAGATCATTTCCTCGTCTGGATTCACAGAAGCGCTGGAGTCGACCTCTGATTCCCAGGCTTTAGTATGAGTAAACAGCTCTGCAGACTCAACCATCTGTTCTACCTCATACTCAGACGGGCAGTTGGAGATTTGGGAGCTGTGAGGAAGGAAGTGCGATTTGGGTGACACCTTTGAGGACTGGAGTATTTGTGATGTTGAAGTTGATGTGGAGGAGAGCCCACTTAAAGGAGCACTTGATATCCGTTGAAGCACCTGCTGTTTTTGTGCCTCATCTGGAATTTGTAGCGATTGGCGTGGCCGTAAGAAAGGGATCTTATCACATTGTCCGCTAAAAGAAGTAGACATTTTAGTTTGGCTGGAAGATGGTCTTTCTTCTGCAGATGTTACTGTTGCTTTAACACCTACCCCACGGACACAACCTTTTTTCCCCTTCCCAACACGCCTATTCCCCTTTCCACCAGCAGCAGGCCTTTTTCCACTCATTTTGGTGGTTAACTAATTCACAACTCTGGAGTTGTTTGCACAAAAAAACAATGGATGGTAACCGAGCAGAGCTGAGTGGCCAAACTGTGGTATTAGGCCAAAACTATTGGCTGGGTTAGATGCAGAAAAAAATTATATTCAATTTGCAACCTGATGGAGGTCAATATAGATGGACTAATACAACAAGTCCCACACACAGCTAGAAGCCCAATATTTTTTCAGAGGTAGATGCAGAAAAAAATATATTCAGTTTGCAACCTGATGGAGGTCAGTATAGATGGACTAATACAACAAGTCCCACACACAGCTAGAAGGCCAAATATTTTTTCAGAGGTACTGTAGATGCAGATAAAAATTATTTTGAATTTGCAACCTGATGGAGGTCAGTATAGATGGACTAATAGAGAAAGTCCGACACACTGCTAGAAGGCCAAATATTTTTTCAGAGGTACTGTAGATGCAGATAAAAATTATTTTTAATTTGCAACCTGATGGAGGTCAGTATAGATGGACTAACAGAGAAAGTCCGACACACTACTAGAAGGCCAAATATTTTTTCAGAGCTAGATGCAGAAAAAAATTATATTCAGTTTGCAACCTGATGGAGGTCAGTATAGATGGACTAATACAACAAGTCCCACACACAGCTAGAAGCCCAATATTTTTTCAGAGGTAGATGCAGAAAAAAATATATTCAGTTTGCAACCTGATGGAGGTCAGTATAGATGGACTAATACAACAAGTCCCACACACAGCTAGAAGCCCAATATTTTTTCAGAGGTAGATGCAGAAAAAAATATATTCAGTTTGCAACCTGATGGAGGTCAGTATAGATGGACTAATACAACAAGTCCCACACACAGCTAGAAGCCCAAATATTTTTTCAGAGGTACTGTAGATGCAGATAAAAATTATTTTGAATTTGCAACCTGATGGAGGTCAGTATAGATGGACTAATAGAGAAAGTCCGACACACTGCTAGAAGGCCAAATATTTTTTCAGAGCTAGATGCAGAAAAAAATTATATTCAGTTTGCAACCTGATGGAGGTATGTGTAGATGGATTAATAGAACAAGACCCACACACAGCTAGAAGCCCAATATTTTTTCAGAGGTAGATTCAGAAAAAAATATATTCAGTTTGCAACCTGATGGAGGTCAGTATAGATGGTCTAATAAAACAAGTCCCACACACAGCTAGAAGGCCAAATATTTTTTCAGAGGTACTGTAGATGCAGATAAAAATTATTCTGAATTTGCAACCTGATGGAGGTCAGTATAGATGGACTAATAGAGAAAGTCCGACACACTGCTAGAAGGCCAAATATTTTTTCAGAGGTACTGTAGATGCAGATAAAAATTATTTTTAATTTGCAACCTGATGGAGGTCAGTATAGATGGACTAATAGAGAAAGTCCGACACACTACTAGAAGGCCAAATATTTTTTCAGAGCTAGATGCAGAAAAAAATTATATTCAGTTTGCAACCTGATGGAGGTCAGTATAGATGGACTAATACAACAAGTCCCACACACAGTTATAAGCCCAATATTTTTTCAGAGGTAGATGCAGAAAAAAATATATTCAGTTTGCAACCTGATGGAGGTCAGTATAGATGGACTAATACAACAAGTCCCACACACAGCTAGAAGCCCAATATTTTTTCAGAGGTAGATGCAGAAAAAAATATATTCAGTTTGCAACCTGATGGAGGTCAGTATAGATGGACTAATACAACAAGTCCCACACACAGCTAGAAGCCCAAATATTTTTTCAGAGGTACTGTAGATGCAGATAAAAATTATTTTGAATTTGCAACCTGATGGAGGTCAGTATAGATGGACTAATAGAGAAAGTCCGACACACTGCTAGAAGGCCAAATATTTTTTCAGAGCTAGATGCAGAAAAAAATTAGATTCAGTTTGCAACTTGATGGAGGTCAGTATAGATGGACTAATAGAATGATGCTATGCCCAAAAGATTTTACTTCACTAGGTGCAGTAAAAAAATTGGTATTCTATACACAGGTGGTATATCTTGCAACACAGATAGGCTACTCCACTGACTAACACACTCTGCAATAGGCCAAAAAGGATTAGCTTTGCTAGATTGAGCCAAATGCTGTGAAAAAAACTTGCACAGCACTGGCACAGACCTGCCTGGCAAAAACTGATAGGTACTGATGTAACCTAGTCCTGAAAAGGACTCCAATTACAATTAGTCTTTACTCCCACATCCTATCTATTTAAGAGCACAGACCTGCCTGATAAAAGTCGTAGGAAATGCTGTAACCTAGTCCTTAAAAGGATTGCAATCACAACTATTCCCTACTCCCAAGCTATCTGTATATTTGTGCGAAAATTGGCTTGAAATTAACAAGGTATAGCGCACACAGCAACAGCGGTGCCGTCTAACACGCAGCTGCAGCAGTGAGAAAATGGTGGCGACGGGGAAAATGGCTTGGTCTTATAGGGCAAGGACATGTGACATACACTGCCAATGACACATGCCCTTGCTTGTGTGAAAAAAAGCACTTCGCTCCGTGTGTGCGCTGCTGATAGGCTGACAGATTGCACCTCCCCACTGTAAATGCAGGAAAGAGAAAAAAAAATGGAGATCTTCATTGTTCCTGCAGAGATCCATCTCCTGCCCCTCCCCCCACCCCGCTGTACACTCAAACTGCGTATTAACATTAATTTTCATCATTACTGAGAAAAAATCCAGTTATGATTTTGGTGCACGAACAGTTATCGAACATAACCTCGAACAGCCGAATTTTTCTCAAATTGTTCGTGTTCGCCGAACGGCTCGAACACCGCCCAAAACAGCTCGAATTTGAGATTGGCGAACAGTTCGAGTAGAACAACGCTCATCTCTACTCCTGACAGTCTGTCTATGGACCAGCTTGCCCGCTCACCTGAGAGCGCACATCTGCTACCTGCCTGCTAGCCTACCTGGAGGCTCCGCCGTCACGTGCAGTGACCACCTGCCTGTCCAGTGACTCCTGCCCGCTCACCTGGGAGCGCTCATCTTCTGCCTGTCTGCTAGCCTACCTGGAGGCTCTGCCGTCATGTGCTGTGACCACCCGCCTGTCCAGTGACTTCTGCCCGCTCACCTGGGAGCGCTCATCTGCCGCCTGTCTGTTGGTCTTCCTGGAGGCTCCGCCGTCACATGCTGTGACCACCCGTTTATCCAGAGACTCTCGCCTGCTCACCTGGGAGCTCACGTCTACCATCAGCCGCCACAGGTCGTACCAACCCTTTACCCAGAGACTGCCCCGGTCACTTGCCGTGACCTCCTGCCCGTTCATCCAGAGACTGCCCCGGTCACTTGCCGTGACCTCCTGCCCGTTCATCCAGAGACTGCCCCGGTCACTTGCCGTGACCTCCAGCCCGTTCACTCAGAGACTGTCCCGGTCACCTGCTGTGACTGCCTGCCCGTCTTCCCTGGTCGCCACCCGCTCCCTTACAAGGACCGCCCCCTTGTATAGTAGCTCAGAGGTTCCGCCTCCCAGACCCGTTGCAACCTCCATCAGGTTGCAAACTGAATATATTTTTTTCTGCATCTACCTCTGAAAAAATATTGGGCTTCTAGCTGTGTGTGGGACTTGTTCTATTAATCCATCTATACAGACCTCCATCAGGTTGCAAACTGAATATATTTTTTTCTGCATCTACCTCTGAAAAAATATTGGGCTTCTAGCTGTGTGTGGGACTTGTTCTATTAATCCATCTATACAGACCTCCATCAGGTTGCAAACTGAATATATTTTTTTCTGCATCTACCTCTGAAAACATATTGGGCTTCTAGCTGTGTGTGGGACTTGTTGTTTTAGTCCATCTATACTGACCTCCATCAGGTTGCAAACTGAATATATTTTTTTCTGCATCTACCTCTGAAAAAATATTGGGCTTCTAGCTGTGTGTGGGACTTGTTCTATTAATCCATCTATACAGACCTCCATCAGGTTGCAAACTGAATATATTTTTTTCTGCATCTACCTCTGAAAAAATATTGGGCTTCTAGCTGTGTGTGGGACTTGTTCTATTAATCCATCTATACAGACCTCCATCAGGTTGCAAACTGAATATATTTTTTTCTGCATCTACCTCTGAAAAAATATTTGCCTTCTAGTAGTGTGTGGGACTTTCTCTATTAGTCCATCTATACTGACCTCCATCAGGTTGCAAATTAAAAATAATTTTTATCTGCATCTAGCTCTGAAAAAATATTTGGCCTTCTAGCAGTGTGTGGGACTTTCTCTATTAGTCCATCTATACAGACCTCCATCAGGTTGCAAATTAAAAATAATTTTTATCTGCATCTAGCTCTGAAAAAATATTTGGCCTTCTAGCAATGTGTGGGACTTTCTCTATTAGTCCATCTATACTGACCTCCATCAGGTTGCAAATTGAATATAATTTTTTTCTGCATCTAACCCAGCCAATAGTTTTGGCCTAATACCACAGTTTGGCCACTCAGCTGTGCTCGGTTCCCATCCATTGTTTTTTTGTGCAAACAACTCCAGAGTTGTGAATTAGTTAACCACCAAAATGAGTGGAAAAAGGCCTGCTGCTGGTGGAAAGGGGAATAGGCGTGTTGGGAAGGGGAAAAAAGGTTGTGTCCGTGGGGTAGGTGTTAAAGCAACAGTAACATCTGCAGAAGAAAGACCATCTTCCAGCCAAACTAAAATGTCTACTTCTTTTAGCGGACAATGTGATAAGATCCCTTTCTTACGGCCACTCCAATCGCTACAAATTCCAGATGAGGCACAAAAACAGCAGGTGCTTCAACGGATATCAAGTGCTCCTTTAAGTGGGCTCTCCTCCACATCAACTTCAACATCACAAATACTCCAGTCCTCAAAGGTGTCACCCCAATCGCACTTGCTTCCTCACAGCTCCCAAATCTCCAGCTGCCCGTCTGAGTATGAGGTAGAACAGATGGTTGAGTCTGCAGAGCTGTTTACTCATACTATAGCCTGGGAATCAGAGGTCGACTCCAGCGCTTCTGTGAATCCAGACGAGGAAATGATCTGCACTGATGCCCAGAATCTTTATGAGTCGGATCCAGGACCAGACGCAGAAGGTTCTGACCATAATGTAGACCCTCATTCCCAAACTGTAACTCCTGTTGGTGGAGACAATGAGGAAGACGATGATAAGACTCAAATACCTGATTGGAGCGACAACTTTAGTTTTTTGTCAGGGCAGGAACAGGTTGGCTCTGAGGACGACGGGTGTGATAACGCACAGGGTGATGATGATGAGGTTGGAGATCCCACTTACTGTCAACCCACAGTCAGCCAAGAGATGAGGTCAGCAGAGGAGGTGGAGGAAGATGCTAGTGACGACGAGGTCAGGTTGCGCCTTCCTGGACAGAGACGTAGTACTGGAAGCACGTCAACAACTGCATCCTCAAACACAACTCTGCCTCTCACCACAAGTCGTGGTGGCTCTTCAGGTCGCATGGGTGCTAAGCCTTGCATAGCCTGGGCATTTTTTCAGATCGATAAAGAAGACCCAACTCGTGTTATCTGTAACATTTGTCAGAAAAAGCTAAGTAGAGGCCAAAAAATACATAGTTTGAGTACTTCATGCATGAACCGGCACATGGACATGAAGCATAAGTTGCAGTGGGAAGCTCAGTGTGCTACAATGCGGCCTAGCCGGCCGGGCCAACCACCGTCTGCCATATCTTGTGCATCCGCGGCCTCTTCATCCTCTGTGACTGGGGGGACAGCAGTCACACCTGTTTTGGGGCGCAGACCTGCCACCTCTTTACCCGCAACAGCCAGCGTGATTGGCAGGTCATCATTTTCTTTGGAGGTGGTAACACCAGCTGGTCTTGAGCGCTGTCCGACATCGATAGCACCACCTTTGGATCAATGCAACCTAACATGTCCGCCTGCATCTTCCTCACAGACCGGCAGTTTGCCGGGGACACCCTTATCAACCCCGTCTAAGCACAATAGCCAGCCCTCGGTCCCTCAGATGTGGACAAGTAAAAGACCATTTCCTCCTAGCCATGAGAAAGCTAAGAGGTTGAATTTCACCATCTGCAAGTTCTTGGCTACAGAAATGCTGCCTTTCCGCCTGGTGGACACAGAGGATTTTCGAGACCTTATGTCCGTCGCAGTGGCCCAGTACCAGATGCCCAGTCGGCACTACTTGTCAAAGAAAGGTGTGCCTGCGCTCCACCAGCATGTCGCACACAACATCACCGCTTCTTTGAGAAACTCTGTGTGTGACAGGGTGCATTTCACCACAGACACTTGGACGAGTAGGCATGGACAGGGGCGTTACATGTCGCTGACTGGGCACTGGGTAACTATGGTGACAGGAGGACAAGGGGCTGCTGTCCAAGTCTTGCCGTCCCCACAAGTTGTGCGTCAATCCTCTTTATGTCAAAGTTCCTCCACTGCTTCTGCCTCCTCAACCTCCTCTCGGTCTTCCACCTGCACCAAAAGCGACAATGCTGCAAACCTGGGTGCGGCCCTTCGCCGGGGCAATGTCACACACGTGCCTTGTATGGCTCACGTGTTGAACCTGGTTGTCCAGCAATTTTTAGCCCACTATCCCAGACTAGATGGCCTTCTGCAGAGGGCACGGTCGCTGTGTGCTCACTTTCGCCATTCGCATCCCGCAGCTCAGCGACTTACATCTCTACAGAAGTCGTTGGGCCTGCCACTTCACCGGCTAAAATGCGATGTGCCTACCCGGTGGAATTCAACTCTGCACATGTTGCAGCGACTGTGGCAGCACCGACAAGCCCTGGTGCAATACGTTCTGACGTATAGCCTGGGCCAACGAGATCCAGAGGTGGGGCAAATCACGCTGGAGGAGTGGTCTCAGATCAGGGACCTATGCACCCTTCTGCACAGTTTTGAAATGGCGACGAAGATGTTTAGTGCTGACGATGCCATTATCAGCATGACTATTCTGGTGATTTACATGCTGGAGCACATGTTAAACAGAATTCGGAGTCAGGTGGTGGCACAAGAGGAGGTGGAGGAAGTAGAGGAGGAGGAGTTGTATGCGGAAGGGCTAACATCTGCAAGGTCCAGACGGTCGGCAGCACCAAGGCGGCAGGCATGTGAGGGTGGGGGAGATGGTTTTACCAGGGCGCATGGTAGCAGCCAAACTAGTGAGGAAGGTGCAGGAGCCCAGGAAGAAGTGGAGGACGAACTGATGGAAGACTCATCAGATGAGGGAGACCTTGATCACATTTCTGTTGTGCGAGGTTGGGGGGAGAGGACAGAGGAAGGAAGCATGATTGTTACCTCGCCACCAACACAACAGGGACTTGGTGCTCCTGGATGCGCAACACACATGAGTGCCTTCTTGCTGCACTACCTGCAACATGACCCTCGAATTGTGAGAATTAGAAATAATCCTGACTACTGGGTTGCCACACTGTTAGATCCCCGGTACAAAAGTAAATTTGCAGAAATTATTCCTGCCATAGAAAGGGATGCACGCATGCAGTAGTATCAGCAGAGACTGTTGCAGAATCTTTCATGTGCTTTTCCACAAAATACCAGTGGTGCACGTAGTGAATCTCACAGTTCCAACTTGCCAACCGTGGGACCGTCAAGTGTTCAGCACTCAAACCGTAACAGAACCACAGTATCTGCTGGTAACATCAATTTTGCGGAATCATTTCACCACTTTTTTAGCCCATCCTTTGCAAGGCCACAGGAGACAAGAAGTCTGACACATAGTCAACGCCTAGAGACGATGGTACAGGAGTATCTCCAAGTAAACATTGAAGCCACAACTGTGTCACTGGACCCTTGCTCTTTTTGGGCTTCCAATCTAGATAAATGGCCGGAGCTAGCCACTTACGCCTTGGAGATCTTGTCATGCCCCGCAGCCAGCGTTCTGTCTGAACGTGTGTTCAGCGCTGCTGGTGGTGTGCTGACAGATAAGCGCACGCGGCTCTCCACTGATAATGTAGACAGACTCACGTTCATAAAGATGAACAAATCATGGATCCGAAATGACTTTTCTACCCCTGTGTCATCCTGGGGAGAGTAAAAGCTTGATAATTGGTTAAAATCACCCTACCAACCGTTTTAAGCTTTCAAATTACTAATCATGTTTATCTGTATCTTGGCTGGAAAATAATTTGGGCTTTGTAGCAGTGTGCAGCACTGATTCTATTAGGCATCTATAATAAGCTCCACCAGATTTAAAATTACTAATCATGTTTATCTGTATCTTGACTGGAAAATAATTTGGGCTTTGTAGCAGTGTGCAGCACTGATCCTATTAGGCCATCTATACTAAAGCTTCACCAGATTTAAAATTAATAATAATTTTTAGCTGCATCTAGCCCGGAAAATAATTTTGGGGCTCCGAGATGCGCAAGACACTACCTGCAGCATGACCCTCATATTGTCAGAATTCGAAGTAATCATGACTACTGGGTTGCCACACTCTTAGATCCCCCAAACTTTTCGATCAACCTTTTCATTTTAATAAAGACCTAAAAAATGGTCATTTTTGAAATTATAAGCATTAGCAGGTTGTTAGAAGCTGAAATCAAACAGTTTTCAACTCAAAACTTTATTCTAGGTGATGTTACATTTTCACATAGAACCCCTTGTTCGAAAGGAGCTTCTGAACTCTCTCGTCCATTGAATTTGTCAGGTTTTGGATGGTTTCTGCTTTAATTGTTTTGCATGAGGACAGAATACCCTCCCAGAGCTGTTGCTTAGATGTGAACTGCCTCCCGCCATCATAGACACTCCTTTTAATGATGCTCCAAAGGTTCTGAATGGGGTAGAGGTCAGGGGAGCATGGGGGTCACACCATAAGTTTGTCCCCTTTTATGCCCATATCAGCCAGAGATGCAGATGTTTTATGTGCAGCATGAGATGGTGCATTATCATGCAGAAAAATGATCTTGCTGTGAAATACACGGTTCTTCTTCTTGAACCATAGCAGGAAGTGCTGTTTGAGAAAATCCACATACATTATGGAGTTCATCTTTAGCGCCTTCAGGGATCCTAAAGGGGCCGACAATCTCTCTCCCCATGATTCCAGCCCAAAACATTACTCCACCTCCTCCTTGTTGGCGCTGTAGCCGTGTTTGCGTGGGGTGTCCTTCAACCAGCCATCCTCCACTCCATCCATCTGGACCATCGAGCGCTGCACGGCACTCATCCGTGAACAAAACAGTTTTGAAATCAGTCTTCATGTAATGTTTGGCCCACTGGAGCCGTTTCTGCTTGTGTGAAGTGGATAGAGGAGGTCGACAGGATGGCGTATGCACAGCTGCAAACCTCTGAAGGACCCTGCATCTTGTTGTTCGGGGGACGTTGGAGGCACAAGCAGCTTCAAAAACTTGTCTGCTGCTATGACAAGGCTTTTTTGCCGCTGCTCTTTCAACCTGACGTAATTGCCTGTAGGAAAGAGTCCTCAATTTGCCCTTAGCACGCACACGTGTGTACTGTGAATCAGCTACATACTTCTTGATTGCCAAGACACTTCATCCTGATCATCGCACAATGTTGATTGTAGTCATGCCTTGACCTAAACACTCCACAATTTGTTGCTTCTCAGCAGCCGACACATCCTTTTTCTTTCCCATTTTGGCAGAAAATGTAGGCTGCTTAATAATGTGAGACAGCCTTCTTAAGTAGTCTTGCCTTTCATTGGACACACCTGCCAAACTAATTAGCACAGGTGTCTGCAATTGCTTACAGTGATATAAAGAGCCCTGACACACATCACCATCAATGAGTTTAACTGACAAACAAACAAATTCTTCCCTTATCACTCCTAAACACTTTTTGCATAATAATTTGGAACACAGTGTACATGTGCTTTTCCACAAAACACCAGTGGTTCACGTAGTGAATCTTACAGTTCTAACTTGCCAACCGTGGTCTGTATGGAGTTGTTCAATAAAGGGCCCAAAATTAAGATAACATAGATGGGAGAGGTCTCTATGAATAGGAATTCCTAAGTATTTGATACCCTGTGAGGGCCAGGCAAAGGGAAAGTTGGACTGGATGGAATCCTATATGGATTTGGGGAGGGAGACATCGAGGGCCTCAGACTTCGCTGCATTGATTTTAAAATTTGACCATGTAACAAAGTGATCTATTTCAGCAATAACAGCATGGATGGATATATGTGATTGATTGATATATACTAGGACATCATCAGCAAATAGAGAGCACTTGTACTCGGTGCCGCCCACCTCAATCCACCTAATATTGGGGTTATGGCGAATTGATGAGAGCAGGTGCTCCGTCACTAGGATGTATAAGAGAGGGGACAGAGAACATCCCTGCCTTGTCCCATTGGTGATTGTGAAAGGTGATGAAAATGTTCTGACGCGCCCCCTGGGCCTTGGGACACCCGGAGCCGGACCCTTTTTGGTGGATGCTGGTGGTTGTAGTCTCCGTGGCGGCAACCTGGTTCCGTGGCTCAGGGCAGTCAAACCAGTGGCGGAACTATTTATGTGGTTTTGATGTTTAAATGTCTGACTACGCCACCCGTGGATTGCGGTCAGAGTGAACCGCCGCTCCAGGGCAGACCGCTGAGGCTGGTGTTGTGGGTGCAGCAGAGCGTAGCATAACTCCCCACGGGAGGAGTATAGCCTCAGGGCAGTGTATGCGGAGGATGGGGGTGATGGTGCAGGGCAGCAGCAGTAATGACACGGAGTCAGTGATGCAGTCCAGGGCCTTTACTCACAGTTCTTATTATCCAGACCACGTCTGCAGGTAACGGTGCCCACGTCGTACTGTGCTCACCAGGTGAGGGGCTCAGACAACTCCCAGATAACTTTGGAGCGCTTCACAGGACCCCCTTTGTGTGTCTTTGTCTGGCCTTTCTTACCAACCCTTCTGTCCGGCTGCCTCGGGCCTCCTCTTGGTAAACTTGGCGCCAGTTTCCCTGACCCTATGTGGTACCTTCCTAGCGGGTGTAGCGAGGGGCTGCGCCACATAAAATGTCACAGCCTCCTGTTTCTAGCCAAGGGTCGTTTCCTGCCTCCACTAGTTTCGGGGACCGGTCTCCCCCTTTGGCCTGACCCCTCCACGCAGGTGGATTCGGGCGTGCGGTGGCGACTCGCCCGTCCGCACCCCTGAGATCCCTTCGTTCCTCGTTCCTGGAGCCTTCTCCGCTCTTCTTCCTTCCTTCTCCCTCTTCCAGGCCTGGGCCTCTGTTAATAGGCCCGCCTCCGGAGCAGAGCTCATGCAGAGCCCCTGCTCCCTGCCACTTCTGCTCAGACTTCTCTGCACTGAACTAAGATGGTGCCCACCTTTTATACTCCCTTCTCAATGCACCCAGGAACTGCTTCCTCCCTGCTCCTGCACTACAGGGTTCCCCTTCCTCAGTGTTCCCTCCCCCCACTCCAGCCAGGAACAGGGACTGTCGTGCCCATCTCAGGGGCATATTGGTCGCCCTGCCCCACGGCAATGTGGTGTAATGCATGCAGGTGTCGGGTCCTGATCCACACTACATCCTTACCTTAGAGTGAGATATCACACCTCTGGGTGAGGTGCAATTCCTCTGTAGCAACCGAGCCCTCAGGGTGCTACAGTTCCATTTATCTTCAGCCTAGGTGACGTATTGCGATACAGGGCCGTGATTTTGGCTATAAAAGGGTCCCCTAGACCCCTACCCCAAGCTTTTTAAGAGAATCATATATGGCGTGCCAGGAGACTCTATGGAATGCTTTCTCAGCATCCAACGAGAGTATCTAATTACAAATTTTTAACTGCATCTAGCCCAGGAAATACTTTGTGCCTAGTAGCAGTGTCTGCTAGTCAGCGGATTATCCCGGCTGTTAAGCAAGCTACACCACCTGTAGTTTGGACACTTAATTTTTTCAAAGGAAATGCTTCGGGACCACGGGATACTCAGTGAAGAGCATCAGGAGGCACCCCAAGGCATAGGGGCTGGGACTGGCAGTAGGATGCCTTGCGGTGGACAGCCGAGCTCGATCCTTATAAAAGCTTTTTAACTGCAGCAGCTTTAGTGGACGCTACTGGAGCTGGAATTACGCGGCTGCTGGCATGAGACTTGCCCTCCAATAGATCCTTGTAAATGGATTTAAAGTGTATTTATTCAAATTAGAGAGTCAATTTAAATTAAAAAGCTTAGAGCTGCCTCCACCACAGGGGGGCTCGCTCGACCCACCAGCGGACAGGCACCAGTATTGGGAGAGGGGGGCTGGCCGTCAGGGTTCACCGCGGCTCTGGCACAAACCCGGCGACGCGGAGGTGGCACGGGCAGGAGCGGACTGAACGTGTCGGCTTCTCACTTTTTGGATTTTAGAAGGGCATGACATGCCTATATCTGTGTCTCCCCCTCCTTTTACTCCTCCACCTCTTTTCTTTTCGCATGACTATATGTACTTGTCACTTTTCCATGTGTTAGTTGTGTCTTCTGAGCAGTTTGTCAGCTTTTGGACACCTTTGAAGGTGTTTTCTATGTGTTTCTATGTGTTTTTGTTTGCCTGCCATTGGTTTTAACGGTGTTCGAGGGTGTTCAACGAACAGTTCGACGAACAGTTCGGCGAACACACGGGTGTTCGACGAACCGAACCGAACTCGAACACTACGGGGGTGGCTCAACACTAATCATAAGTGATCCTTGGCGCATGCAAAGATGCCTCCCGCCATGCACCTGTCGTTGCAGACTTGCAACAATCACCGTCCACGTCCTGGTCCCACTGCAGCGTTCAGTTGTCTCTACTCCATTCCTTAGAATGCAAGTGCAAGTATGCAGCCAGCCACCCACACACCCACCCACAGGCTGCAATACTATACTGCCAAATTTTTGACAGCTGCTTGCACTTGAAATGTAGCCTTTTAGGCTAGTGGAGGCGGAAGCTTTTCACAACCTCATGCCGGCGGCAGCTTGGTGTCCATACTCGGTCCCCAGCCGCCACTATATTTCCTGGTATCGCCTCCGCCTTCCACAAGCACGGGTCCCACAACATTACTCGTGGCCTTTCCAGTGCACTTACTGGGATGGACTGCCTAACCACAAACACATGGACAGGTGAATGTGGCCAGGGACGGTACGGAGCCAGTCCACAACTTTTTTTGCTGACAGTTGTATTTAGCTCGTTGAAAGGACTGGCATAGAGGGAAAACCCTATCTAGCCTGCATGTCATTTCTCCCAGGAAGTCCTGTAATGCAGCTTGTTGCAGAAGCAATGGCAGCCTGTCCAACATCAACTCGCTCTCGTCAGTGGTGCTTTGACACACACACATCTTTCTTTGCACATTTAATTTCTTGAATACAGAGTTGGACAGTGGCCTGATCTGTAATGCGTTTTGAGAAATAACATGAATAAGCATGGTCGATCCACATTAAAAAAGCAGCCATAGAGTGTTCGGGAACCTTCCCCCACACTTTTCTTAGCCAGGTCTGCTTTTCGGCAGGGTTGGACGGGCCCATCAGAGAGCCAGAGACTTCTCTGGCAGGGGCCCTGGCTTCTCCTTCAGGAGAGTTCATAGTGTTGAGGTGAGGCCATGATGATGATAGAGGCCACCATTTGCTTAGTTTTCTGTTACTTGGAATGCAAGTGCAAGTAAGCAGCCATCCACCCACCCACAGGCCGCAACACTAAACTGCCAGATTTCTGGGCAGCTCTTTGCACTTGAAATATGGCTTTTTAAGCTCGTGAAGGTGGAAGCTTTTCACAACCTCATGCCGGCGGCGGCCAGGTGTCCATACTCGGTCCCCATCCGCCACAATAATTCCCAGTATCGCCTCCGCCTTTCTCAAGCACGGGTCCCACAACATTACCCATGCCCTCCCCAGTGCACTTACTAGGAAGGCCCGCCTAACCACAATCACGTGGACAGGTGAATGTGGCCAGGGAAGGTACAGAGCCAGTGCACAACTTTTTTTGCTAAGAGTTGTATTTAGCTCGGTGAAAGGACTGGCATAGAGGGAAACCGTATGTACCCTGCGTGTCATTTCTCCCAGGAAGACCTGTAATTGAGCTTGTTGCAGTAGCAATGGCAGCCCGTCCAACATCAACTCGCACTTGTCGGTGGTGATTTGACACACACACACACACACATCTTTCTTTGCGCATTTAATTTCTTGAATACAGAGTTGGACAATGGCCTGACCTGTAATGCATTTTAAGAGATAACATGCATAAGCATGGCCGATCCACATTAAAAAAGCAGCCATAGATAGTCCGGGAATCTTCCCCCACAGTTTTCTTAGCCAGGGCTGCTTTTTGGCAGGTTTGGACGTGCCCACCAGGGAACTGGAGACTCCTCCGGCGGGCAGAGGCTTCTCCTTCAGGAGAGTTCATAGTGTCGAGGTGAGGCAATGATGATGATATAGGCCACCATCTGCTTAGTTTTCTGTTACTTGGAATGCAAGTGCAAGTATGCAGCCAGCCACCCAACCACAGGCCGCAACAGTAAACTGCCAGATTTCTGGGCAGCTCTTTGCACTTGAAATATGGCCTTTTAAGCTAGTGGAGGCAGAAGCTTTTCACTACCTCATGCCGGTGGCGGCCGGTTGTCCATACTCGGTCCCCAGCCGCCACTATATTTCCCGGTATCGCCTCCGCCTTCCACAAGCACGGGTCCCACAACATTACCCGTGCCCGCCCCAGTGCACTTACTGGGAAGGACCGCCTAACCACAAACACGTGGACAGGTGAATGTGGACTGGGACGGTACGGAGCCAGTCCACAACTTTTTTTGCTAAGAGTTGTATTTAGCTCGGTACTGGCTTAGAGGGAAACCGTATATACCCTGCATGTCATTTCTCCCAGGAAGTCCTATAAAGCTGCTTGCAATTGAAATGTGGCCTGAAAATTACTGCTGGTACTTTTCTGTGGGAATTTGCTTGCCTTCTACCAGCCTGGAATATTTTCACCAAACTATGGTACGACGTCATGGTATTAGCACTGCCCCCAGTACCAGTAGCAAAGCCATCCCCAATTTCCTTCTCAGGTATTTTATTTGGTAGACTGAGTGGCTGACCAAATACATTTTCTCACAAAGGAGCTGAAAGATAGAGTGGCAGTAGGTGCAAGTTTCTCCAGCCTGTTAGATATTAGAGGGTGAACTGCAGCACATTGATTCAGTGGTTAGTACTGCCTTACAGCCTTGCAGTGCTGGGATCCTGGGTTCAAATCCCAGCAAGGACAACATCTGCAAGAACTTTGTATGTTGTCCCCATGTTTGCATGTGTTTCCTCCTCAGTAAAAAAGCAGCCATAGAGTGTCCGGGAACCTTTCCACACACTTTAGCCCTCATAATCAAATCCTCTGGTGGGCACAATGTTTTTTAATCTGAAACAGTGTTACGCACAAGCCCGGCCTGACTGGCATGAGCATGATTAGTGATCCCACTGGACTATGAACCGAGGAGTGCCTGGAGGGGAGTAACTAAGTATCAACTCGGACCGACCAAGGTCCCACGGCAGCTCAGTCGACTCCGTGAACCAGGGTGGAACCGAGCAGAGCGACCAGGTGCAACTCCAGGTTAGACCCCAGTCACAGCTGCTGACCCACACTGGGGAATGCAGGAACAGGCAGGTTAGGCTGGCATACGGACAGGTGGATACTGGCAGACATGGCTGGTATGCAGACAAGTGGGTATTGGCAGGCACGGCTGGTATGCAGACAGGTGGGCACTGGCAGGCACGGCTGGCATGCAGACAGGTGGTCACTGGCAGGCACGGCTGGCATGCAGACAGGCGGGCACTGGCAGGTAGGAACACAGACAGGATAGAGACCAGTACAGACAGGAACACAGGAACAAAACCCGCAGGTGCGTTAGACAAGCAGAGCAGAGCAAAACCAGCAGGTGCAGTAGACAAGCAGAGCAGAGCAAAACCCGCAGGGGCGGTAGACAAGCAGAGCAAAACCCGCAGGTGCGGTAGACAAGCAGAGCAGAGCAAAACCGCAGGTGTGGTAGACAAGCAGAGCAGAGCAAAACCCGCAGATGTGGTAGACAAGCAGAGCAGAGCAAAACCTGCAGATGCGGTAGACAAGCAAAGCAAAACCCGCAGATGCGGTAGACAAGCGGAGCAGAGCAAAACTCGCCGATGTAGTAGACAAGCAGAGCAGAGCAAAACCCGCAGATGCGGTAGACAAGCAGAGCAAAGCAAAACCGCAGGTGCAGTGAACAAGCAGAGCAGAGCAAAACCACAGGTGCGGTGAACAAGTAGAGCAGAGCAAAACTGCAGGTACGGTGAACAAGCAGAACCAGATACACACAAGGTACTTACAATGAAGTAGCGAGTATACACAAAACTCACAAACAGAAGTTCAGAGTCAATGAGTTGGAGTTAGGTTCAGGTTCAGACACTGCAGGAAAAGGAAAGGTTCGGACATAGAGAGAAACAGGTAACGGGCTAGGACACAGTTCAGACAGGAACTGAACCAGGAATAAGATACAGGAACGAGCCTGGGAACTCGGCCCCCAGGGTGGCAGAGACAGACTAGAAGTCACAGAAAGGAAACAGGCCTGGGTATACAGCCCCCAGGGACGGAAACAGACAAGATACAGGACGGGACCTGACAACTCAGTTTCACAGAACACACTGAATGAAAGTGTTGCTCAGGCACCTCCTACTGGGGGAGGGGGTTTAAGTATCCAGTGACTCACAGCAATAGGCTGGGGACGCATTAGGACTGCGCACACTGTAGCTTTAAGAATCAGGAAGTAACAGTGCTGCCACCCTAAGCAAGCAGACAAGAGACATACAAACAACAGGTACTGGAGCAAAGTGTGAAGCCTGGCCTGATAGGTAAGACTGCAGGCTTGCATGGTGGGAGGTGGTAAGCCATGCAAGCACACAGCCAGGGATGTTACAAACAGCTTCTCAGTGGGAGTTGTATTTCACCACAGCCATGTTCTTTAGCTCGGTGAAAGAACTGGCATAGAGGGAAACCGTATCTACCCCGGCTGTCATTTCTCCGTCACCAGGTTCCGCCCATTGTCACACACGACCACGCCTGGCTGTATGTTCAGTGGTGAGAGCCACAGATCAGGCTTCTGTGTTACAGCTTTCAACAACTCTGCAGCGCTGGGCGGTTTGTCAATTAAACATTAGGCATGTTGTCTTCAGAACAGCCTATGGCTGCTTGGCCAAGGCAGTGCTGCAGTGCTGTCAGTTTGTGACTGATGTGATCATTTCGGAGATGGAGGAGGAGGTGCATGAGCTGAACAATGTGATTACATTGAGGTTAAATTGGTGACGCTGTTTTTTATACTAAAGAAGGATCCTATAGTTTGGTTTTTTACGTTAATTTTAAGACAAATGCATTCAACGGGAATGTCATTTTAACATTTTACAACCTTATCTGGCAATGTGGTGTGTGACACATCAGACGCATCCTTTTTTATTTATGATGGAGGGACTCTGAAAGTCATAAAGTCTATTTTTACAGGGACATCAGACGGCCCTTACTATTCTTAAAAGGCCAGCATTCGGCCGTAGTCATTGTTAGAGAGCCATCAGCCGGCTATGCTTTGTTGTTTCCATTATTACCAAGTGGGTCTCCTATACTGTTACTGCGTATCCAGTGACTACAAGGGCTGCCAAAATTTGGACGCAACCCAATACCACTTTGAAGAGACATAGAGGAGGGTATCAGTAAAAAAAAATGTTCCAATTATAAAGGAGCGGGTCTCCTATAGTGGTAATGCCCATGCTGTGACTGCAAGGGCTGCCAAAATTTGGGAAAAACCCCACTAAGAACTTAAAGACACATAGAGCAGGGCCACAGTAACAAGGTATGACATGTTCCCATTAGAAAGGAGAGAGTCTGCTATACAGTTATAGGGTATGCAGTGAGTCCAACGGCTGACCAATTTTAGGAAAAACCCCACTAAGAATTTAAAGATGCAAGGAGCAGGGCCACAGTAACAAGGTACGACATGTTCCCATTAGAAAGGAGAGGGTCTGCTATACAGTTATAGGGTAGGCAGTGAGTCCAACGGCTGATCAATTTTAGGAAAAATCCCACTAAGAATTTAAAGTCACACAGAGCAGGGCCACAGTAACAAGTACGACATGTTCCCATTAGAAAGGAGAGGGTCTGCTATACAGTTATAGGGTATGCATTGAGTCCAATGGCTGATCAATTTTAGGAAAACCCACTAAGAATTTAAAGACACACAGAGCAGGGCCACAGTAACGACAAATTCCAATTAGAAAGGAGAGAGTCTCCCATAGTGTTGGCCTATGCAGTGAATACAAGGGCTGCCAAAAATTTGGAGGCCCTTCAATGCCCCTTGGAAAAGACGTGGAGGAGGGCCTCATAAAAAAAATGTTCCCATTAGAAAGGAACATGCCTCCTATACTTGTAATGCCCATGCACTAAGTGTATGGGCTGACAAACATTTACCCCTGGGGGGTATACATGAACATACTGTATAAAAAAAAATTTTCACGGACACCAAATGCACCCTTTAAAAAAATTATGCGGGTGTTGCATCACGGACCATGGTCACCCTGGTGATATGGTGGTGGAGGATGAGGAGAAGTTGGAGGACAAGAGAAAATAGCCAAAATCAGAAAGCGTATACCCATGTGTGGATGTGAAAAGGTGCATGGGAATAAACCTCCCAAGAAAAGTCACTGGATTTGAGTTTATGTATGCTGCTATCATTCGGTGGTGTTGAGAAGTCTGGCCCAATCCAGCCCTTGTTCATTTTTACAAGAGTCAGCCTGTCAGCAATTTCAGTTGACAGGCGGATACGCTTTCAGTTATAATTCCACCAGCGGCACTAAAAACCCACTCTGATAAAACTCTGGCGGCAGGGCAGGCCAGGACCTCCAAGGCATAGAGAGCCAGTTCATTCCACATATCCAGTTTGGCTACCCAATAATTATAAGGCACAGAGGAATCACCGAGGACGTTGCTACGGTCGGCAAGGTACTCCCTCAGCATCTTCCCAAACTTTGCACTCCTTTTGAGAGTCCCCGCGCCTCAGGGCCTGTGCGATGGGAGGGTCTGAGAAAACTCTCCCAGAACTTTGACAGTGTTCCCCTGCCTCTGCTGGATTTAAGTTGTGTCTCTCTCACCTGTTCTCCTTGGTTGTCCAACGAAGTGTACCCTCTGCCGCCAGCGTTTTCAGATGGGGATTTTTTTAATAGTTCCGCAACAAGGGCCTTCTGGTATTGCCCCATTTTTGTTGACCTGTCCGCCTCAGGAATAAGAGATATAAAGTTCTCATTGTAGTGTGGGTCTAGAAGTGTCACCAAACAGTAATGACTGTCACCAAAAATTTTGAGAACGCGAGGGTCACGGGAAAGGCAGCGGAACATAAACTCAGCCATGTGTGCCAGACTACTAGCAGGCAAGACTTCCGTGTCCTCACCAAGAGGATGACTGACCATACTCTCCTTCTCCTGCTCCTCTTTGTCCTCCGGCCATCCACGCTGAACAGACGGTATGACAGCTGTGCATGTAGTACCATGTATAGTGCTTGAAACTAGCTCCTGTCCTTCCTCCTCCTCCTCTTCCTCATTGTCACCCAATCCACGTTGGGATTAGATGAGGCTTGGCTGTGTGTAATCACCATGTATGGTTCCTTGCTCCATCTCATCATGCTCCGCCTGCAATGCATCCTCTTTGATTGTTAGTAGAGAGCATTTCAGAAGACAGAGAAGCGGAATGGTAATGCTAATTATGGCGTCATCGCCGCTCACCCTCTTGGTGGAGTCCTCAAAGTTTTGGAGGATGGTACATATGTCTGACATCCCTGTCCACTCCTGAGGTCTTATGTGTGGAGTCTGAACTGAATAGCGACGGCCTTGTTGATGCTGGTACTCAACAACTGCACTCTTCTGCTCACAAATTCATCCCAACATCTGCAGTGTAGAGTTCCAACAGGTGGGGACAAAGTACACCAGTCTGTGAGCCGGAAGCAGCAAACGCTGCTGAAACACTGCAAGGGCGGCGGAAGCTGTAGCTGACTACTTTAACAAGCAGATCCGGCAACTCCGGATAGGATTTGAGAAACCGCTGAACCACGAGTTTAAGCACATGGGCAAGGCATGGTATGTGTGTGAGCTCGCCTCGCCTCAGAGCCGCCACCAGGTTCTGGCCATTGTCACACACGACCATGCCTGGCTGTAGGTTCAGTGGTGTGAGCCACAGATCTGCCTGCTCTTTCAGAGCTGTCCACAACTATTCAGCATTGTGCGGTTTTTCACCTAAGCATATTAGCTTCAGCACAGCCTGTTGCCGCTTGGCCGAGGCAGTGTTGCAGTGCTTCCACTTGTGACTGATGTGGTCATTTCGGAGATGGAGGCTGAAGAGGAGGAGGATGAGGTGCAGGAGCTGTAGACTGTGGAGGCAATCCTGATTGACAAAGGGCCCACAATCCTTGGCATCGGGAGGACGTGCTCCGTCCCAAGGTCCGTCTGGGTCTCGGCTTCCACTATGTTACCCCAGTGTGCCGTCAGCGAGATGTACCGTCCCTGCCCACAAGCACTTGTCCACGTGTCCATGGTTAGGCATCTCCACGAGCCTAAAAGGCAATATTTCGAGCGCAAGCAGTCGTGAAATGTGAAAATTTTGTAGAGTGGCCTGTGGGGTGTTGGCTGCATATTTGTGCTCTCGTTCCAAGGACTGGGGTATGGACAACTGAATGCTGCGCTGGGACAAGGACATGGATGTGCTTCCTGATGCTACTACTTGAGAGTGTGCAACGACAGGTGCAGGGCAGGAGGCGTCTTCACATGCACCATGGACAGGGTATTGGCTTGCATGCACAACAGCGGAAGAAGCAATGGTGCCACCCGCAAACGCTGTTCCTGTACCCTGGGGTTCAGCCCACAAATTCGGGTGCTTTGCTACTGGTCGTTTTTCCACCCCTGCTGATGCTGGCCTGGCAGGTGGTGCAAATGGCCTTTTTAGGGTTATCGGCAGAGTCTTTAAAAAACAACCAGACTCGGGAAGACCTAACAGTTGTACTGGCAACTTCCTTCGTGTTGGTGTTGCGGGGAACGGTTGCCTGCCTTCTGTCTGCGGTCACCACACTGCTTCTTCCTGCCTGTTGGGGTGCTCTGCCTCCCTTCCCCTGTGTGCTGCTGTCCTCGCTCTGCATGTCCTCCTGCCAGGTTGGGTCAGTTAATATATCATCCACCACCTCATCTTCCACTTCGGCACCCTGGTCCTCCTCCTGTCTTTCTGGCAATTGTGTCTCATCATCGTCCACCTCTTGTGACACTTTCCCGCGGTCGCCTTCGTGTGACCGTGGCTGCTAAAATATTTGGGCATCGTTACACGCGATCTCCTCTTGCCTCGCTTCAAGTGGACCGGGCGAGAGCCCCGAATCTATAAATGGAAAAGTGAACAGCTCTTCAGAGTGTCCAAGTGTGGGATCAGTTGTCTCTGGGTACTCGGCATGGTGGGAGGAAGGAGGATCAGGGTGAGGAATATGTGGTCCAGACTCACGGCTACTGAGACTTGACCGTGTGGAAGACAGGGTGGTGGTGGTGGCTAAGTAACTGGAAGCATTATCCACTATGCAACCAACAACCTTTTGACACGGCTCTGGGTTCAATAGTGGTGTGCTGCGGTCCCCTAGAAATTGGGACAGGAAGGTCAGGCGAGAAGATGTAGGTGTTTGTTGTGGCACAATTTCGGCTTGCCCACGGCCTTGTCCTCGGCCTCTGCATGCACCATTACCATCACGTCATGTTCCCCGTCCCTTGCCACGTGCCTTGCCCATTTTAAATGGAGGACAGTATCTTCCACGCTTACTACAAATGACTGAGTTTGGAGCGAACTTATATGTGATCCGTGTGATAGAGAAAACAAAGTTTTAAATACCTGGCCTGTAGGTAAGTAGTTTGAACAGCAAACTGGTGTGAATTGCTTCAATAGCACACTAAAGGAAATTTTTAATGGAGGCCAGAAATGGCAGTATTTTCTGACAACGTATATGTGATCCGTTTGACGGAGAAAACACAGTTTTAAATAACTGGATTTCTTGAGCTCTAATATGGAAAGGACCTGGCTGTATTCTGCAGTGCCAACAGGCAAATGGCGCAGAAAAAATGGTGTTCTCTGGATTGCTTTTTAAGCAAATAATGAGGATTAAGATCCAAAGAAAAGTATTCCTGGCCCCTGCGACCAGGGCCTTTGTACATACACTGACTGCCTATACACTCTGCCTGCCTGATATCTCTGCAGATAGATTAGTCCTCAGAAGGACTGTTTGTTAAGATGGATATGTGTAATGTACGTTTTTTCTCCCTACACTACCTAATACACAAGCAAATCTGTCCCTGACGCAGCAGCACCTCTCCCAAAACAAGCAAATGGCGCAGAATAGCAGACCATTCTTCTTTGGCAAACTGCTCTAGGTCCCAGATATTTGAAGGGTGCCTTCTCCAAACTGCCATTTTGAGAGCTCTCCACAGGTGTTCTATGGGATTCAGGTCTGGACTCATTGCTGGCCACCTTAGATGTCTCCAGTGCTTTCTCTCAAACCATTTTATGGTACTTTTGGAAGTGTGTTTTGGGTCATTGTCCTACTGGAAGACCCATGACCTATGAGGGAGACCCAGCTTTCTCACACTGGGCCCTACATTATGCTGCAAAATTTGTTGGTAGTCTTCAGACTTCATAATGCCATGCACACTGTCAAGCAATCTAGTGCCAGAGGCAGCAAAGCAACCCGAAAACATCAGGGAACCTCCGCCATGTTTGACTGTAGGGACCGTGTTCTTTTCTTTGAATGCCTCTTTTTTCTCCCTGTACACTCTATGTTGATGCTTTTTCCCAAAAAGCTCTACTTTTGTCTCATCTGACCACAGAAGATTCTTCCAAAACGTTTTAGGCTTTCTCAGGTAAGTTTTGGCAAACTCCAGCCTGGCTTTTTTATGTCTCGGGGTAAGAAGTGGGGTCTTCCTGGGTATCCTACCATACAGTCCCTTTTAATTCAGACGCCGACGGATAGTACGGGTTGACACCGTTGTACCCGCGGACTGCAGGGCAGCTTGAACTTGTTTGGATGTTAGTCGAGGTTCTTTATGCGCCATCCGCACAATCTTACATTGAAATCTCTCGTCAATTTTTCTTTTCCGTCCACATCTAGGGAGGTTAGCCACAGTGCCATGGGCTTTTAACTTCTTGATGACACTGCGCACGGAAGAGACAGGAACATTCAGGTCTTTGGAGATGGACTTGTAGCTTTGAGATGGCTCATGCTTCCTCACAAATTGGTTTCTCAAGTCCTCAGTCAGTTCTTTGGTCTTCTTTCTTTTCTCCATGCTCAATGTGGTACACACAAGGACACAGGACAGAGGTTGAGTCAACTTTAATCCATGTTAACTGGCTGCAAGTGTGATTTAGTTATTGCCAACACCTGTTAGGTGCCACAGGTAAGTTACAGGTACTGTTAAGTACACGAATTAGAGAAGCATCACATGATTTTTCAAAGGGTGCCAATACTTTTGTCCACCCCCTTTTTTAGGTTTGGTGTGGAATTATATCCAATTTGGCTTTAGGACAATTCTTTTTGTGTTTTTTTATTGAAGACAAATTAAATGAAGATAATAATACCAAAGAATTTGTGATTGCAATCATTTTCAGGAAGAAACTGAGTATTATCTGACAGAATTGCAGGGGTGCCAATACTTTTGGCCACCACTGTATATGCACTGGAGTCTGCTATATACACCGCCTGCCTATACACCCTGCCTGCCTGATATCTCTGCAGATGGATTAGTCCTCAGAAGGACTCTTTGTTAAGATGGTTATGCGTAATGTACGTTTTTCTCCCTACACTACCTAATACACGATCAAATCTCTCCCTGACACAGCAGCAGCTCTCTCTACACTGTCTGATCCGGAGTGACTGTGACGAGCATGGCGGCTACAGGTCAATCACTCTAATGCCCACAACCAACATGGCTACGGCATTACAGTGCATGACAGGCAATCCCTGCATGTTCATTGGCTCTCTAAAGAGCGCCAAACATGCAGGGAGGGGACCCGAGTTCCCGCCCGAGCAATCCGGAAATACTCGGTGAGCGCCGAGCATCTCGAGCAGTGAGATGCTCGGGCGGGCAAGGAGCGGTAGCGAGTATGCTCGCTCATCACTAGTTTTTACTGCTGGGATGGTAGGTTTCGGCTGCAGAAAAAATGTAGCAAATACGCTGAGCTTGAACATTGCAAATGAATGCGAAAAAAATGCATACACATATAAAAAAATGCACACAAAAATGCAGCAAAAATGCACATTTTTAATGCAGCATTTTTCTTGCCTCTAGACACGTTGTTGATGTAAAACTGTCAGCAGCAAATACTTAATTTGTGCACATACCCTTAAACCAGTATTTCCCAAACCCCTTCCTCACGGCCCCCCACAGGTCATGTTTTCAGGATCTCCTTAGTATTACACAGGTGATTGAAGTATCATCAAGGCATCAGGAATTCTCTCACCTGTGCAATACTAAGGAGATCCTGAAAGCATGACCTGTGGGGGGCCGTGAGGATGGGGTTTGGGAAACACTGCCTTAAACCCTTATAATTCCTGACTGCAGTCCTCTGACAATTTAATGGACTGTGCATGCATGTGGCCCACTCCAATGAAGTGTCAAGGAAATGTGTGAAAAGCTGAGTGTTTTTATCTTTCATCAGATCTTAGCTTTCTTGATAGGTGAGGATTGAAAAGGGAAGACTCTCAGTAATCAGTCTTTTATTGCATATCTTATGAATCATAAACCATAAATGCCTAATAGTGAACTACTCTTTTAGCTACTAAAGCTGCATGACATAGGTCTGAGGGTATGTGCCCATGATGCATATTTGATGCAGAGCGTTTTTGCCTCTCCCTGGCAGAAAAAACGCATGCGTTTTTTTTCTGCCAGGAAGAAGCGTTTTTTTCAGCGTTTTTACATGCGTTTTCGCATGTGCTTTTTCAAGCGCTTTTCCAAGCAATTTTGAGCATCACTTGGAAAAGTGCTTGACAAGTTGGTCACACAATATAAATCCAAGCAACTGGCATGGATTTATATTGTGTGACCAACTTAGATGCTTTAAATGCTGAAAATGTGGCACCCCAGGAGTCCAGTTGCCACATTGGTATTGCCTCCCTCACAGGGGGTGATGCCATGCCTGGAAGCAAGGAGGGGTATCATGTAACACCAGCATCCAACACTTTTCCTGGCTCCAGACCAGAAGGGAGACCACTAACCCGGTTTCAGGGGAGCTTCCCCTTTAAATTGGGGCCCAGAGGCGGGGGTTAGGAGAGTCAGTTGGAGACGGATTAGAGTCAGCTGGAGTCGGAGGAGAGTGAGTGAAAGACGAGGGAGAACCTGGGGAGGGGAGCTGTGACCAAGCTTGCCCCAGAGAAAAGCGCCAGAAACTGGAGTCCGTGGTTGCTTGTGTACTGAAGTCCCGGCAGCTAAATCCGGAGGGCAGGAGACTGCAGGTCTCCTGGCCCCACCAAACACCCGGCGGCTCAGTAGCATACTAGAGCCCGGAGCCACCACGATGGAGCGACACCAGTAAAATTTCTCGAGCTGCCTGCCATACGGGTTAGGATTTAACGATCACTCGGGAAAGAGGGCCGCAGCACAGCTTTAGGCAGCAGGGCCAAACAGGAAAGCGCAGAAGGAAGGCCTACAACCCCACCTGGTGAGGTGGATGCCAAATTGCTTCTAGGCTGCCCGGATCTCCATTACCTTCTGTTACCAATGCCCCAGTCTGCACCATCAAACATCAAGTAAATGTAGAGGAAACCACCATTCCTGTGTCATCTGGTCATTATCTGCACCCTCTGTACTGCACCCCAACATCCACAGTTCCCTACATAAACCGTACTGGTAGCCCTGGGTCTACCTGTGGGGAGCAAAACCATCCCAGCTGCATCACCAACGGCCCCAGTGGTCTCTTTCAGCCGCGTGGGCCACCTATAGCCACATACCACTGATGGCGTCGCAAAACTTTTCCCCTAAATAAACTGTTCTTTTTATTGACCGCCCAGGACCCTGGACCAGGTCACGCCCCCGTGACTATGCCAAGGAACCGACCGACCTGGTGGCGAGTACCCCACGGTCCTAGAGGGCGCATCACAGCTATAGTAAGAAAAAAGAATTAAAAAGTTAAAAATAAAAAAAACCTGTATACTCACCTCTCCGCTCTCCTCCCAGCAGCAGCAATCCTCTCTCCTTGTCGTCCCGCAGTGTACTGACAGGACCTGCCGTGACGTCATTTAGTCAGTTGATGGTCACGTGACCATCACCTGACCACTGACGCAAGTGGTTGCGTGACCAACTGCTGATTAAATGGCATCACCGCAGGTCCTGCCAGTACACGGGGGGACGCCGAGGAGAGAGGATCGCCACTGCCGTGTGGAGACCGGAGAGGTAAGTATACACGTTTTTTTTTTTATCTTTAACTTTTTTATTTCTTCTTTTCACCACGTGGTAGCTGGGATGAAGAGAAGTTGTAGTCTCCTCTTCATCCTGGATACTACACGCACCGCGATTATGCCGCGAATTCGCGGCTATTGAATTTACTTGAAACGCAGCAAATCCACATATACCTGCGGGTTTGCTGCATTTCAATGTTCCTCAATGGCTGTGATTTTTTGCCGTAATCGAGTTAGAAATGGTCATGCTGCATTTTGCAACTCAATGCGAATTTGGCGCGCTAATTAGCGCATCATGTGCACAGCACATCCGAATTCACATTGCTTTGCATGACAAATGGTTTTACAAACGTTTCTGCGGTGTTTTCGTGGCCGTAAAAACGCCGCCAAAATGCTACAAGAACGCTATGTGGGCACATAGCCTGACCCTTTCCTGAATTGCTCTTATCTCTCCAACTTGTGTTCTCTTATATCTCTAATCTCCTAATACTCACCCAAAGTTATTTCTGGTCCTCAAATGATCTGTCTCTGCTCTCCGTTGGCTTCTCATATCATTTCCAAGATATCTCTACAACATCTCATATACTCTGGAAATCATGAAACTGCAAACTGCAATCCAACCTTGAATCGTTAAAAAGTAACTCCCCCACCCCCCATAAAATCTAAAAAAAACTACAACCTGAAATTATCTGGTTTCTCCTAAACAAAATTATGTTTGTGCTCACTTTTGCTTCAGTTTGTTAAATGACTCAGATTTTTCACCAAATTCAATACAATATTGCAACTTTCTTGCAAAACTCTCAATATCATAACCACTAAGCAGTGATAATATCTAGCCACAAATTTTAGTATCTATCAAGAGAATAAGAAAGTAAAGGTGCATTTATTGTGTACGATTATTGTGGACAAGTGATCCTAGGAACAATCATTCATAATAATCATGCAATGTCAACAGACTGCCTATCACTCAAGGAAAGCGCAAAACGTTTATTGGGTGAAATTATCTTTTGATGTGTCCAAAAGATCTTCGTTCTCAACAGGCCATTGTAAATAGGACCTGCGCTGTTTACAACAATGGGAGCCTATGTGCACTGAATTATCTATTATACACTGCTCAAAAAAATAAATGGAACACTTAAACAACAGAATATAATTCCAAGTAAATCAAACTTCTGTGAAATCAAACTGTCCACTTAGGAAGCAACACTGATTGACAATCAATTTCACATGCTGCTGTGCAAATGGAATAGGCAATAGATGGAAATTATTGGCAATTATCAAGACACTCTCAATAAAGGTGTGGTTCTGCAGGTGGGGACCACAGACCACATCTCAGTACCAATGCTTTCTGGCTGATGTTTTGGTCACTTTTGAATGTTGTTTGTGCTTTCACACTCGTGGTAGCATGAGACAGACTCTACAACCCACAGAAGTTGTTCAGGTAGTGCAGCTCATCCAGGATGGCACATCAATGTGAGCTGTGGCAAGGTTTGCTGTGTCTGTCAGCGTAGTGTCCATAGGCTGGAGGCGCTACCAGGAGACAGGCCAGTACACCAGGAGACATGGAGGGGGCTGTAGGAGGGCAACAACCCAGCAGCAGGACCGCTACCTCTGCCTTTGTGCAAGGAGGAACAGGAGGAGCACTGCCAGAGCCTGGCAAAATGACCTCCAGCTGGCCACAAATGTGCATGTGTCTGCACAAACGGTTAGAAATCGACTCCATGAGGGTGGTATGAGGGCCCGACGTCCACAGAGAGGGGTTGTGCTCACAGACCAACACCATGCAGGACGCTTGGCATTTGCCACAGAACACCAGGATTGGCAAAGTCACCACTGGCGCCCTGTGCTCTTCACAGATGAAAGCAGGTTCATACTGAGCACATGAGACAGACGTGACAAAGTCTGGAGACGCCGTGGAGAGTGATCGGCTGCCTGCAACATCCTTCAGCATGACCGGTTTGGCAGTGGGTCAGTAATGGCATGGGGTGGCATTTCTTTGGAGGGCAACACAGCCCTCCATGTGCTCGCCAGAGATAGCCATTAGGTACCGAGATGAGATCCTCAGACCCCTTGTGAGGCCATATGATGATGTGGTTGGCCGTGGGTTCCTCCTAATGCCGGACAATGCCAGACCTCATGTGGCTGGAGTGTGTCAGCAGTTCCTGCAAGATGAAGGCATTGAATCTATGGACTGGCCTGCCTGTTCCCCAGACCAGAATCCGATTGAGCACATCTGGGACATCATGTCTCGCTCCATCCACCAACGTCACGTTACACCACAGACTGTCCAGCAGTTGGCGA
The DNA here is from genome assembly GCF_046119375.1 of Phyllobates terribilis. Lineage (NCBI taxonomy): Eukaryota > Metazoa > Chordata > Amphibia > Anura > Dendrobatidae > Phyllobates > Phyllobates terribilis. The sequence continues at coordinate 120,845,828 of NW_027362772.1, forward strand.
ATTCTTTAGTCCAGGTCTAGGAGGAGATCCCACAGGAGACCATCCGCAACCTCATCAGGAGCATGCACAGGCATTGTAGGGAGGTCATACAGGCACGTGGAGGCCACACACAATACTGAGCCTCATTTTGACTTGTTTTAAGGACATTACATCAAAATTGTATCAGCCTGTAGTGTGTTTTTCCACTTTAATTTTGGAGGTGACTCGAAATCCAGGCTCCATTGGTTAATAAATTTGATTTCCATTGATTATTTTTGTGTGATTTTGATGTCAGCACATTGAACTTTGTACAGAACAAAGTATTCAATGAGAATATTTCATTCATTCAGATCTAGGATGTGTTATTTGAGAGTTCCCTTTATTTTTTTGAGCAGTGTAGATCACTTAATATACAACTTAAGTGTGGTCTGCTTGTGTAAATGGGCTATTATACAATTACTGACTGTCAAACATGTTGCTAGTCAGATGTTACTTAATGATGTGCATCACGCAGTGCCAGTGTTCCAAAAGAAAGGACCAGAGTTGACAACTGTCTAGAAAATCTTCGACAGTCTGTCAATTTAGGAGCCATTTTTCCAACATCTATGAAAAAGATATTTCATCTGTATTTTTTAGAGGCTCGGATACTTGAACCGATTATTGTGATTTTAAGCATCATTGTTTTATAGCTTATAGTTAATGTTGGAAATATATAGAGCTGAACAAAATGATTTGCTGGATCCTGGTTCAGCAGCCATCTTTGTAGTCTGTGGCTGCCAAACTAGAGTACTGCAAACCTCCTATTACTTGTGGCATCCTCGGCGCCTCTTATGATTAGAAGACGCTCACAATGTCATGAGTGTATTGAGCTGTAGCATAATGACATTACAGGGCCTAATAATCAGATGAGGCATCAGAAATATATGTATATTGGTGGTACTTGAAAATCTGGGGTTAAGCTCTTGGCTTTGGCTGCACTTGGGCACCAACAAGCCTTGGGCCAGGTTACATGTTGAATCTTAGCCACTGATGAAAGAAAGTCTAATTATGACTCAATAAAATTTTTTATAACATAATACTTGATTATATTGTGCTGGGAAAATGTGGGATAAATGTGCTGGGGCCTGAATCTGTAGCTCTTTCACCACCAATGATGAATTGTTCCTGAACATTTAGATAATTTTGGATAAAAAAAAATAGTTATCTTGCAGTATGCAATCTCTTCTCTACACTACTTTACATATTGTAAAGGTTAGTCATGAACTTATCTGAGAAAAGCTTCATTTAAAGAAATAGTATCAAAATTACTCATGAACTGAGCAGAGTTAAAGAAAGGTGATGTACTAAGCCTCGGAGTGGAGATTCAGGAACTATGTAGAACCACTATAGCCACTCTAAAGAACCTTTTAATTAAAATTTATTGGAAGGTCTCAAAATGCAGTAAATAATTTATGTCTTAGATAAAAAAAAGTCATATTCTGTTTAATGGGAATCTATATTATTAATGTAATCTTTTTGAAGTTTTCCCCATCTTGATTGTATAGTTCATTATATAGTCTTATATCTTGTGAAACATTGTCACAAAATCTGTTCCTTAATATTATGGTACTATCAACTGTTAAAGGGCTTTTTCATCAATATCAGATTGGTCAGGGTCTGTTACCTGCCACCTCTGTGATCGGCTATTTGCAGCTCTGATGGAGGTCAGATGTAAGCCGTGTACAAAGCCAGAATATAGTGACATGTAAAAGTTTTGGCACTCCTGGTCAAAATTACTGTTATTGTGAACAGTTAATCAAGTTGAAGATGAAATGATTTCTAAAAGAGCTAAAGTTAAAGATGACACATGTCCTTTCTATTTCAGGCAAAAAAATATATATTGTAAGTTTTAAAATTTTAAAAAGTAGTAAAAGGAAAATGGGTCAATGAAAAAGTTTGGGCACCCTTGGAGATTTGTGTACTCAAATAACTTTGAACAAGTTTTCAGACCTTAATTAGCCTGTTAGGGTTATGACTTGTTCACTATCATCTTTAAGAAAGGCCAGATGATGCAAATTTCCTAGCTTTATGAAAGCTCAGCCTCCGCTAACCCTGTGCCAAACAAGCCTGATGCATTTTGGAAACAAGTCCAGTGGACCAATGAGGTTAAAAAAGATCTCTTTTACCTCAATGATCAAAGGTATGTGTGGAGAAAAAAGAGCACAGAATATAAGGAAAAGAACATCTCGCCAACCATTAAGCATGGGGTTGATCAATCATGCTTTGGGGTTGTGTTGCAGCCAATTGCACGGGGAACATATCACAGGTAGAAGGAAGAATGGATTCACTGAAATTTCAACAAATTCTTGATGCAAACATAACACCATCTGTAAAAAAGCTGAAGTTGAAAAGATGATGGCTTCTACAAATGGATAATAATCTTAAACACACATCAAAATCCACAATAGACTACATCAAAAGGAGCAAGCTGAAGGTTTTACAAAGGCCCTCACAGTCCCCTGATCTGAACATCATTGAAAATCTGTGGCTAGACCTCAAAATAGCAGTGCATGCAAGATGACCCAGGAACACACAATTGGAAGATTTTTCCTAGGAAGAATGGATGAAAATCCCTCAAGCAAAAATTTAAAGACTCTTGACTGGCTACAAAAAGCATTTACAAGCTGTGATACTTGCAAAAGAGGGTGCTACTAGGTACTAACCATACAGAGTGCCCAAACTTTTACATCGGCCCATTTTCCTTTTTGGAATTTTTAAAATATTTTGCCTAAATACAAAGGAAATATGTCATCTTTAACTTTAGCCATTTAGAGATCATTTTATATTAAATTGGTTAGAAAACTGGTGTGTACAGGTGCTTATTAAGAGTATCCATCTCCATATATAACTAACAAATAAAGTAGCACTCTTTAGCGCTATAGTATGCAAACTTGAAATTTTAATTGCATTTCTGCTTTAGAAAATAGGAATAACTGAGAATACTTAGCACATAAATTAGCCAATTCATGTGTACCCAGCAGCCACGGTAAGGTGACTCTCGTTGCTGGGAACCTACCTAGTGTGAATCCTCTTAGACTGAAGCCTACATGTTATGGGAAGGTAGGGCCCTGCTATAATTAAAACCGCCTGAGTCCCAGGGGTGGAGTGCTCAGTCACAAAGCCTAAGTATACAAATATCAAAACACTGACCGTCAACTGTTCACATTAATAGTAATTTTGATCAGTGGTGCACAAACTTTTACATGCCACTGTAGCATTGTTCCTACACTGTGTATTTGATGTTCACTTCAATAAGACCTGAGCTGGAGAAGCTGAGAAGAACCACAAAATAGTGTAAGGATATGTGCTGTTTACATCAATGGAGCTGAAAAGAGCTGAGCGATGAGGATGCCAGGTGTTGTCCAAAGGAAAAGTCATAAATATTGTTACCTCTTTACCTACTAATATCTGTTATCAACCATTCTCATTGTTTGCATTTATTGAATCATTAAATTGTGAACTTATGGAAATCATTTCAATTATATTACAGAATGCAAAAACAACAAATATAATCATTAGTGATGAGAAAGCATATTAGCAAGTACTCAATACTGGCCAGAGCATCTCAGTAATCGAGATGCTCAGAGCTCACCGAGTACTTGCGAGATGCTCGGGCGGATGCTCGGGTCCTCTCCCTGCATGTTTAGGGCTCTTTAGAGGGCCAATCAACATGCAGGGATTGCCTGCCACTCATTGTAATGCAGCAGCAAAGGTGGTTGTGTCATTACAGTGATTGGCTGGCCACACAGCGTCATCAGATCTATATCAGACCTGGCGCCGCTGTGCTCGTCAGTCTATTCCACAATCAGACAGTGTAGGGAGAGGTGCTGCTGAGCTAGGGAGAGATTTGGTTGTGTATTAGGTAGAGTAGGGAGAAAAACCGTACATTACACATATCCATCTTAACAAACAGTCCTTCTGAGGACTAATCCACCTGCAGAGATATCAGGCAGGCAGTGTATATAGAAGACTGCAGTGCATATAGCACGAGAGGCTCCATTCCAATTGTGCCTTCTGCTGCTGTTAGATATTTCTAGACAAAGGCCCAGGTCTCAGGGGCCAGGAATAATTTTTTTTGAATCTTAATCCTTATTATTTGCTTAAAAAGGAATCTAGAGAACACCATTTTTCTGCGCCATTTGCTTGTTGGCCCTTGCCGTGTTTCAGCAGCCTTTGCAGCTTCCGGCTAACAGACTGTTGTGTGGTGTCCCCACGCGTTGGAACTCTACACTGCACCTGTTGGGAAGGATTTCTGAGCAGAAGAGGGCAGTTTTTGAGTACCAGCATCAACAAGGCCATCGGCATTCAGTCCAGAATCCACACATAAGACCTCAGGAGTGGACATGGATGTCGGACATATGTACCATCCTCCAAAACTTTGAGGAATCCACCATCCCACTTCTCTGTCTTCTGAAATGCTCTCTGCTCACAATCAAAGAGGATGCATTGCAGGCGAGCACGATGAGATGGAGCAAGGAACCATACAGAGTGAATACATATAGTCCAGCCTCATCTCAACCCAACGTGGATTGGGTGACAATGAGGAAGAGGAGGAGGAAGAACAGGAGCTAGTTTCATGCACTATAGATGGTATTACCTGCACAGCTGTCATACCGTCTGTTCAGCATGGATGGCATGAGGACAGAGAGGATGAGGAGGAGGAGAGCATGGTCAGTCATCCTCTTGGTGAGGACACGGAAGTCTTGACTGTTAGTAGTCTGGCACACATTGCTGAGTTTATGTTACACTGCCTTTCCCATGACCCTCGCGTTCTCAAAATTTGGGGTGACAGTCATTACTGTTTGGTGACACTTCTAGACCCATGCTACAAGAGAACTTTATATCTCTTATTCCTGAGGCAGACAGGTCTACAAAAATGGGGCAATACCAGAAGGCCCTTGTTGCGGAACTATTAAAAAAATTCCCATCTGAAAACGCTTGCGGCAGAGGTCACACTTCGTTGGACAACCAAGAAGTACAGGCGAGAGAGACACAACTTCAATCCATCAGAGGCAGGGGAACACTGTCAAAGTTCTGGGAGAATTTTCTCAGCCCTTCCCAACGCAAAAGCACTCAGGCGCGGGGTACTCTCAGGAGTGCAAAATTTGAGAAGATGCCAAGTGAGTACCTTGCTGACTGTACCAACATCCTCCATGATTCCTCTGTGCCTTATAATTATTGGGTATCCAAGCTGGATATGTGAAATTAACTGTCTCTCTATGCCTTTGAGGTTTTGGCCTGCCCTGCCGCCAGCATTTTACTAGAGCGGGTTTATAGTGCCGCTAGTAGAATTATAACTGATAAGCGCATCCACCTGTCAACTGAAAATGCTGACAGGCTGACTCTTATAAAAATGAACAAGGGCTGGATTGGGCCAGACTTCTCAACACCACCGAATGATAGTGTGGCTCCCCTGCGGGTTCAGTCACCACAGAGGTACTGCATCTCACCCAGAGGTGTGGTACCCCACTCTCAGGTAAGGAGGGAGTACTACCCGGGACCCACCCACTTGCATCCAACACTACTCCACTCCAGACCAGCAGGAGGGGCAAGATGCACTTATCTATTGCTGAGCCCTTTCCCTGGTTGGAAAGGGGGGAACCAAGAGATGGGGAACCATGTAGTGGGTGTGGGTGGAAGAAGTATATCAGGGGAGCACCGTCAGTAGGAGTATAAGAAGAAAGGGAACCATCTAGAAACAGCCAGTCCTGCTCAGGAGAGCAGTGTAAGAGGTCCAGGCTCCTGGCTCCAGTACTTGGAGCAGAAGTTGAGAGGAGAGAGAGAGGAGTGGGGCCTAGTCTGAGAGGCCCAGAAGAGAGAGTGAGAGGGTCCAGGGGATTGCAAGTCGACAGACAAGACTCGAGGCCACTGGCTTGGGACACTGATTGAGAGGGCAGTAGGGCGAGAGCCAGCGCGGGGAAGACGACCGAGAAAGGAACGTAGAACGAGGTCCCGTCTAAGTACTCCTGAGAGACTTGAGAGTTGCTGAACCCCTTCCCTGATGAACACAGGATGATGTAGGAGGTTACACACTGGCCCTGGTAACCTGGAGTCTTTAACAACTGTGAGTAAACCTTGAAGACTGGACCCCACTGTGTCCTGGAATTATTGCTGCACCATCACCAGCCCTGCACTACACAGCACCAGCAATATCTACATCATAACATCATTATTTCCTGCCCTGGAGCTAAGCTCTGCCTGTGAAGAGCTGACCCAACCCTGCTGCGTCACCATCAGTTCCAGTGGATCTGCACCGCAGCGGCGGCTCCATATAGCCGCATACCACAGGTGGCGCCACGAACATTATCTCTAAAAACATTATTCCCCTTTTACTTTCCCTTTAATTGACAGCCCTGGGTCACAGACTGGGTCACTGCCACCCCAGCACCGACCGACCCGGCAACTGAGTACCCCATGGCCCAGGGGGGCGCGTCAATAGCAGCGTAACATAAACTCAAATCCAGTGTCTTGTTTTGGGAGTTGTATTCCCATGTACCTCTTCACACCCACACATGGGCTTATGCTTCCTGATTTTGTCTGTTTGCTCTTGTCCTCCTCCTTCTCCTCATCCTCCACCACCAAATCACCAGGGTGACCAGGGTCCGTGATGCAACACCCACATAATTTTTTTAAAGGGTGTTATAATGCCCGTAAAAAATGTTTTTTATACAGTATGTTCATGTATACCCCCAGGGGTAAATATTTGTCAGCCCTTATACTTAGTGCATGGGCATTACAAGAATAGGATACCCGCTCCTTTCTAATGGGAACATTTTTTTATAAGGCCCTCCTCCACGTCTCTTACAAGGGGCATTGGAGTGCCCCCAAATTTTTGGCAACACTTGCATTCACTGCATAGGCAAACACAATGGGAGACCCATTTCTAATAATGGGAACATTGCTTTAAGGAGGCATTCTAACTTCTAAGTCTCTTCAAGGGGCATTGGAGTGCCTCCAAATTTTTGGCAACCCTTGCATTCACTGCATAGGCATACACAATGGGAGACCTACTTCCTAATAATGGGAACATGGTTTTCTGGAGGCCCTCCTCTAAGTCTCTTCAAAGGGGTATTGGGGTGCATCCAAATTTTCAAAGTGGTATTGGGGTGCGTCCAAATTTTAGGCAGTCCTACCACTCACTACACATGCAATAACAGTATAGGAGACCCACTCTTTTGTAATGGGAACAATAAAACATAGCCGGCTAATGACTCTAAGAATAGTGAGGGCCGACTGCTGGCCCTTTAAGAATAGTAAAGGTCACCTAATGGTCCTATAAAATTAGGCTTTGTGACTTTCAGAGTCCCTCCTTCATAAATGAAACATGATGTGTCTGATGATATCTCACACACCACATGGCCAAATAAGGTTGTAAAATGTTAAAATGACATTTCCTGGTGAATGCTTTTGTCATGGTTGAAAGCAATGCAAAAGTGCAAAAATGCATCAAAAACGCTACGTGTGAATATAACCCAAAGTTTGGAGGAGCATTTTTTGTTTTTGGTTATTTATTTTGCTTTATATTCAAGTCATTATCCTGGAAAGGATGTTCCTTGACATATTTCCCAGGAAAATCCATTTTGGTTTGTTTTTTGTATGTTTTATTGTGAGTCTGTAAAAGTGGCGTAATGCCTCTGACAACGTTGTTGACAGAAGTGACCTGGGAGTCAGAAATTCTTTCAGGGGTCTTCCCCATGCTGTTCCCATGTCATTTGAGCACGGTTCCCATCGATTTGGGCAATTTTTAGGCCCTCTGCAGACCGCCGGGGGGAGCCACCTGAAAAATGCTCGAGTTTCTCATAGACTTACATTGGGCTCATTGATCGGGTCGAGAACCAGAGTATTCCAATTTGCTCGACCCGAGCAATGAGCACCCGAGCATTTTAGTGCTCGCTCATCACTAATAATCATTATAAAAAACAATTGCACAACTCAGCATACATAAACCAAATGGAATTCTGTTGACGGCTGTGCACACGACCAATTATCTTGGGCGAGTGCTATATGTGGTTTTCATGGATAGCACTCATATCTATTATAATCTATGGGTCTGTGCACACATCCATCTTTTTCCTCAGACCGAGAAGTCAGAGGGAAAAAAATCGGAGATATGCCTAAATTTGATTCAACGGTTTGATCAAAATTGGCAATGCAAGTCTACGGGTCTGGGCAAAAAATTCAACCACGCTTTGAAGACATCCAAGTGCTGTCCGATTTTCACAGATTTTCATGGACTGACAAAATGGGGAAGGTGAAGAAACTTTTTTTTTTCTCCACATCCAAGAAAAACTAATGCCACTCTGATTAAACTCTAATAAGGGTAATTGGACCATTTTTCTCGGATAATAAAATAGGTTCTTTTGGTACCAATCAATACAACAATTCACAGAAATTGTACCCTTCATAACAAATTCTAAAACATAACCTTTAATATAAATCTTAAAATATTATCAGCAGTAAAACAACAACCAACATTATCAGTGCACAATAGAAATAAAGGGAGGGGGATTGTGCCTCATCCTATTTTGGCCCTATCTCTCCCTACCTTGCCACGGAGGTTGGCACCCTGTTTTCCTGCGCAATGGCGCCCCCACTCAATGATGACTCTCCCTACAGCCCCTATATCTCCCTATAGTGACAACCAAGGGGCCAAAGAAAAAATTATGGTGGAGATCAAATAATTCTTCATATTGGTACATGATACATAATCTATGAGTGGGGTCGCCGTTGCGCAGGAAAATAGGGTGCCAACCTCCGCGGAAATGTAGGGTGAGATAGGGCCAAAATAGGGTGAGGCACAATCCCACTCCGTTTATTTCTATTGTGCACTGATAATGTTGGTTGTTGTTTTATTGCTGATAATATTTTAATATATATTTTTCTCGGATGTGGAGGAAATGATCACGTGAATCCTCCCTAACAGGGATTTTAAATGCAATTTAAGCCCTGTTTTCTTATTCTACATATTTTAAAACATTGTCCCACACCAGGCATTATTTCCCTTGTACAACTGCAACTATAGCACCACAAATACAGTACTTTTATGTCTATGAAAATGCACACAGTGGTGTCACTAAAAATCTTTAGAGCTATGTGACAAAAGATTAATTTTACATAGCACTGGTATAATAATCACAGTGATCCTAACATAATCTGATAGAAAGCACAATTATGTCACAATCATGTAACAGGTCAAGCTCAATGTTACAATGTCAGAGGGCAAGGAGATCTCTTCATATGGCTAAACATATTATGTCACATTGTTGGATGATCCACAGACTCATAGCAAAGTTCATACACAATAAACAATATGAAGTCATAGGAAAGGGAAATATTCTATTCACACTATACAACAATACAGGAATGATGCTCTAAGTTTTGATGAATCCAAAAATAGCATGCACATAGTGATATCACAGGATATGGCTATCGAAGTCTATAAAGTCATACAAAAAATGGATTATTATACAGTGTAATATTAACATAGGAGTAATGTGCACTATGATATCAGGAAACGGAAAAATAACTTTGATGTCACAGAAGAGAGACAATGAGCAGCACTATGATAAAAGAATAATGCACACTGTGGTACTTCAGAAATGAACCTCATAAAAGATAATTGAAAAAGTTATTCTTTTAGCATGCGCCATAGAGAACTTGCTTTCACCGCTTGATCTTAAAGAAAGTAAGATTTCATTACAGTTCAAATGTTTTAAAGTTATACATTATGGCCAAACTGTTTGGAAACTGTTCCCAAAAAGTTGATAATGGCAGGAAGTGTGAATAGATTTAAGGAATTGTTAGATAAAACAGTATAGAGAGGGTCTACTGGTGCATGAGGTGTTGGGAACTAAGGGCCCTTAGTAATACTGAATCTGAAGTCCCACTCCTTAGCTACGTGTAAATATTCATTGTCTTGGATGGAGTATACTACATCGATATCTGCTGCTCTTTTATGTCATTACAGCCTATGCCTCCATAAAATAATACAATGGGTAGTGAACTAAATAAATGAGATGCTGCCTTTGTCGGCACATAGTGCATCAGGTGCACAATGCCAGCCCTGCTCATGTGGGGGGCAACTACTGCACAGCGGCCCAGAGGGGCATTCACCTGTTCCCTTAGGGGTCAGTCTGAGTCTGGCTGTATGTACCCAGTGTATTAAATGACCAGAGGCACCAACAAACCACTTTGCCTTTGCTTTGGTATTTCTATACATAGATATGGCAGGGAACTGAATCTCTGCCCCAGTGGAAGGAATTTCTTCTTTGAAAAAACACTATATAGGAAATACAAAAAAAATTTGCCATTTATTTATTTTATTCATTTATATAGCGCCATTAATTCCACAGCGCTTTACAGACATTATCATCACTGTCCCCATTGGGGCTCACAATCTACATTCCCTATCAGTATGTCTTTGGAGTGTGAGAGGAAACCGGAGAACCCAGGGGAAACCCATGCAAACACGGGGAGAACATAAAAACTCCTTGGTATTCCCAGGTGCAACTATAACCTTTGCATCGTCTATAGTTATGTCCCCGATAAAGCGCATCAAACTTTCATAGCTTTATGCCTGTAGATACAGTTTGTTGATTGCACATGGCCACAATAGCTCAGTTTGCCAACTGCAGCCTAGTGCTATTTTTTTTTGTTCCAAAAAACACATGAATCTCAACGTAAAAAAGAAGGAAGACCTTTGTCTTTAGTAAATGTTTTCAATGTTTAGGCCCCAGGGATTTAATCCCAGTTGCGAAAGAACAGAAAAATTGAAGAGGAAATGTGCTTTGAGTACGGTCATGTAAGCAAATCCTTCTATGTTCTGTTATATCGAGAGCTGGACTATTAGTGCCAGATATAGATTACGGTGATCTGACCAGAACCTTTTAGTTAACTGTGTACAGCAGGACTTCTTCCAAGGTGCAATAAATTCTCTGATAGATCTACTTAAATATTGCTTGCTTAAATTGCTTGCTGTTAAATTATGGCATTGGGGGGCATTTGGTTGCTTTTATTGCTCACATCACAGACATTTTAGTAGTGCAATTACTGTACATTGTTGGATCCAGAACAAAAAAAATCTCTTCCGTAAGAACTGCACCTTCTTATGGATTCCTTTAACCCCTCATAAACTGAAATCATCATATCCTACAATGACAAAATGATCATCATAAAACAAAAGTTGCGCCTTTTGAAATATAGAACAGCTGTAAAGGGGCAATTATTGACCAGAAGCCCTGCTTTATTGCACCAGAAGCTACATATCATACTAATTCTTACCCGCAGCATTAACAAGAAACCTGGCAAACTTTGCTAATGGGCAATAATTTTTGTGTTCTGAAGCTTTGGATAACAAGTGATAAAACACAGGTAAATGAAAACAAGTTTGCATCATATACTGTATATCTTAGAAATTTTTCTTTGCGTTCCGTTTAGATGACACATTTAGGTATATTCCATTACATTATTTTTATCGTACATGAATTTTGTATGTATAGCTATGCAATTGTACAATCATGCATAAATAAAGAACTAGAAGCTGTTACCCATAGCCAAACACTGCATAGAGAAATGTAGTTACATGTTTCCATCTCCTCGATGGTATCTGAACATGGCAGCCTGCCAAAGCATACTACAACCATTAAGAGATGCTGTTAGGGAAGTTCAAAGTAATATTGTATGGGTTTATTACCCAATAATGTTGAGCATAATAGCATAAATTAACATGGTGGTGATTACGGGATGAAGTGATGAATACTAAAGTACATTATTGAATAAAAATAAACGTTCCGATAAATAATACAATGCCTTTGAAAATGCAGAAAAGATCTTAATACAGGGTGTGCAGTACAAGCATGCAGGGAGCTTATGAATTAATGATAACCTAATAACCAGGCACTTATCTGGAGAAACATGTGCTAGGCATTCATGTAAAACTGCAATTACTTACTAGGCCATGAATTGAACTAACATTAGCAGCTGTCGAGATGAGGAAAGCAGGCTCAAAAGTTTTAATTTACTCTGGACCAGAAATGCTAAATTGCTAGAGATTATTTTAGAGAAAATGTACACATTTATCTTATATATTTTATATACACTTTCCTAGTTGCCTTATTAGTATTCATAGCTTTATATTCTGTTGGTTCAGAAGTAGTTTACAGCGACGTTAGTTTAAAAGAAAAAAATGGGCACAGGTAATTAATGCTTGAAAATAAAAAAAAACAGTACTAATTACCTTGTAAATTTCCTGCTGCTCCAGCTACGCTAGCCAGAGTCCTTTGTGGGCCTAGCTGTAGACGTGACGTCCTGTCTACAGCACATGGATTGTGCAGTCAGTCACTGGCCTCAGTGGATGTGGCTGGTTTGCTGGAGCAGTCCCAGGAAGGATACAGCAGCGAGGTGAAACTGGACAGGCAGGAGGTGCTATGGATAAGTAAAGCTTATTTTGTAACTATCCATTGTAATTTTTAAATTGAAAATCCCATCAATCCCATGAGACTGCTGAGCCCATATGCACTGTAATAGTGACGCGCCCCCTTGGCCGTGGGGGTACTCGGCAGGGTACTCCGGGCGAAGGGTGCACTTTTGGACTCTCCCCAGTGATCGGGTATAGGGCCTCCTGATCCGTGGCTTCTCTCGCTAAGCTTCTGGCCTGCCTGGAACTAGGCCTAGCTTGGTTACTGTCTCTCTCTCCCTTGCTCCTGCTGACCTGGTGGTAGGGCCTTCTCTTTGGAGATCACTCTCCCTGGACGCTGGGGCCTCCGTGACTCCTAGCACTGGTACTGTAGTCAGCGTTTGGCAAACCTGGGACTTGTAGTCCTCCAGGGGTTCTGGTGGTCCCTACTGGGTGTAAAGAGTCCCTGTAAGCGCAGACCCGGTGTCCGGTACATATCTCGGGGAGAGCCTGGTATGCTCCTCTGCCCCCTTGCTACTTCTTCCTTCTCCTCTCACCTTCGGCCCACTCAAAGCCCTCACTAGGCCATCACACGTGCTGTAGGCCTTGGCTCACTTAAGCACAGCAGCCAACGTGCTGCCTCTTCGCTGCTCTTTGAGCGTCAGCACGCTCTCAGCTCTAAACTCTGAGCTAAAACCTCAGCTGCCTGGCTCCACCCTCCCTTTATATATCCCTATCAGGGCTCCCTCTGCTGGTCTGAGGTGGAAGGGTGGAGGTGTGGGAATGTGTGAGGGCCTCTTGTGGAGAAGTCCATCCATGCACCCTTCTGGGTTCTGTGGCACCAATGCTCAGCAGGGCGCCACATTCCCCCGTAGTAAAACTCAGTACTCCTGGACTGAAGCATTTTTCAAAAACAGGTTTAACAATAACATTTCTTCCCTTTATGGGAGGCACTTTTCTTGAACATTACAGGTAACAACAGTAACAAGAATAATAATTATAATAATATTAAAGTTACAGCAAGTCCCGTAACCTGGTGTCCATTTCACCGATGAAGGAACATGAGGGACCCGCCTGAGAACCCTCAATGTAGGCCCTGGGCGTGGCTACAGGGCATAGGTGATCCAGGTGCTAGACCACGTCTTCGGCCACCCCAAACGGGTTTTTGTTCCGTGGTCACTTAAGGGGCACTCCAGGGAGTGCAACTATGTACATGAACAGTTTTTGGGCTGCTCACAGTCCTCCGCCACCGAGTCCTTTATATATACCCTTACAGGTTGCTAAATAAACACATATATTTCAGTTTATAAAATAAACATTATGCAAAACCCTACTGGGTAACTATTTATACTGCAGGTATTTTTTTACTTACTCCTTATACCTGACAGGGGTCTGGCCTTTGGTGCTACGCGATGACCTACGTAGTACGGGGATGCGTGTAGTGTGGATGCTTGCGCTATTTTCCGCTCTGTGTTGGTGGACTGCAATACTGCCTTAATCTCTCTACGGGACTGGCAAGTACACAGGTTACTGGGCCTACTGGCTCTGCTTCTACCGGTGATCCTTCTTCCGGGGATTCTTCCTGAGCAGGCTCTTCTGGGGCACTTACAGGTCTTACTTGCAGCGGAGGGTCTTCTGGCTGTTGGTAGAAGTATATCACAGGTATTATTACAGCTCCATCCAATTGAGGCCAATCTGCCAGGAAATCTCCTAAGTCAGTATGGAGTACTTCTTCTTTAGGCTCCTCCGGTACGGTGAGAGGCACTTCCTCCTGAGGCTTCAATAGACTTGGGCACAACTTCAGATGGTCTCTCGATACCGTTGCAGTTGTTCTTACTCCGTCTTTGCTAATTAGACAGGTTTTCCTATTGTCGAATCTGGAATTCAACACAGTGTAAGGTTCTCTTTCCCACTGGTCATCAAGTTTGTGGTTTCTCCTTTTTTGTTTTAGCACAACTTCTCCAGGTGTTAAGGGTTCTGCTGGTGCACTCTTGTTGTACTGTGCTACCTGTTTGTCTCTTACCCTATTTAGACTGTCTTCGACACAGGCCTGTACTCTCCTGTACTGCTCCTGTCGAGTCGTATCCCAGTCTTCAGTGGACATATCTGCTTCTGCCTCTACCACTCCAAGCTCCAGGTCCATGGGCAACTTTCCGGGTCTTGCTCTCATGAGGTACGCTAGAGTACAATTGGTGAAACTCACAGGTATGTGATTGTATAGATCTACCAGGTCAGGTAGTTTGTCTGGCCACTGATTTCTCTCCTCTAGCGGTATGGTCTTCAACAGGTCGATGACTATGTTATTCATCTTTTCACATAACCCATTGGTTTAGGGGTGGTACGGTGTAGTCCGGATCTTCTTACACCCGTACAGATGGCAAAACTCTTTGAACAGCTCGGCTTCAAAGGCAGGGCCTTGGTCCGTCAGTACCTTATCCGGGTATCCATGGGGCCTGCAGAAGTATGCTTGAAACGTCCTTGCTGCAGTTTCTGCCATTAGATCCTTGACGGGGGCTACCACCAGGAACAGGGAGTAGTGATCCACCATGATCAGGGCATACGAGTAGCCTGACCTGCTGGGTGACAGCTTGATGTGATCCAGAGCGACGATCTCCAGAGGCTGGGTTGTCTTGATGGACTGCAGGGGTGCCTTCTGGCTGATATAGTCCTTTCTTCTGAGGCTGCAGGGTCCACAATCCCGGCACCACCTCTCTATGGAACTCGGCATTCCTACCCAATAAAAACGATTCTTCAGGAGGGTTTCCAGCTTCTTCCTGCCAAAGTGCCCTGCTTCATCGTGGTAGGCCTCCAACACCATCTGGATGTCTGTCCTGGGCACTACGATCTGCCATACCATCTCATGGGTCCTAGGGTTGACATACCTTCGGCACAGCTTCTCTCTATAGATGAACAGCCGGCTTCACTCATTCCACAGTTGCTTGGCTTGTGGAGACGTGTCCTTCTCCAGGGAGGAACCTTCCTGGGTTATCAGTTCTTTGATACGGCTAACAACCGGGTCGCTGTCCTGGGTCTACTTCCAACTGTGTTGAGGATAGGGTTTAGTATCTTACCACGATACCTCCTGGAGGTGCGCTGCTCGTGGACCATCCTATTTCTGTGGAAGGCAGGTAGCTCAATCCCCTCCTGGTCATCCACTTCTTCTTCAGTATCCGACTGGTGCGGCATTCTGGATAGGGCATCGGCGTTGACGATCTTGTGGCCTGCCCGGTACTTGATGGTGAACTGATAGTTTGACAGCCGGGCCATCCAATGCTGCTCCATGGCTCCCAACTTAGCTGTCTCTAGATGAGTCAAGGGGTTGTTGTCAGTGTAAGCCGTGAATTTACTGGAGGCCATGTAGTGCTTGAATCATTCAGTGATGGTCCAGACCAAGGCCAGGAACTCCAACTTAAAGGAGCTATAGTTTTCTGGATTTCAAATGGTCGGACGAAGCTTGCTGCTAGCATAGGCGATCACCTTCTCCTTGCCATACTGTTTCTGACTCAACACAGCTCCTAGTCCCTCGTTGCTGGCATCAGTGTACAGCAGAAAAGGTTGGCTGTAGTCAGGGTAGGCCAGGATTTCTTCGCCAGTCTGGATCTCTTTCATCACTGCAAAGGACTCGGCTTGCTCTTTACCCCACTGGAAGGGGGGGTTTGCCTCTGTTGGACTGTCCTACCAGTAGATCTTGCAAAGGCGCTGCCTTCTTGGTGTAGTCCTTTACAAATCTCCGGTAATACCCGACCAGTCCCAGGAACTGACGTACCTCCTTGAGATTCTTTGGTTCCGGCCATTTCTGGATGGCAGTGACCTTCTCCGGGTCTGGTGCTACTCCTTCTGGGCTGACTATGTGCCCCAGGTACTGAACCTTCTGTTTGAGCAGGTGGCACTTGAAAGGCTTCAATTTCATCCCATACCGGGACAACGACTCAAATACCTCCGCCATGTGCTTCAAATGGTCCTCATACGTCTTGTAGTGCACTATCACGCCATCCTGGTATAGCAGCACGGTCTCGAAGTTATGGTGTCCCAAACAGCACTCCACCAATCTCTGGAATTCTCCAGGGACGTTGCAGAGTCCGAACAGCATACTGTTGAACTCGCAGAGTTCCATCGGGGTAGTGAAGGACGTCTTCTCCCAGTCCTCCTCAGCAACTGCTACTTGCCAGTACCCACTAGTGAGGTCAAGGGTAGAGAAGTAATTTGCAGACTTTAGTGCAGCCAGGGATTCCTCTATACGGGGCAAAGGGTATGCATCTTTGTGTGTTATGTGATTTACCTGTCTGTAATCTACACACATCCTCATGCTTCCATCCATTTTCCAGGGGAGCTGCCCATGGGCTACAGCTATCTATTATTACCCCTGCCTTCTTCATGTCATGCAACATTTCCTTCGCTTTCTGGTAGTGTGCTGGTGGTATGGGCCTGTAACGTTCTTTGATGCGTGGATGGTCTCCTGTGGGTATATGGTGTTGTACCACTTTAATCCTCCCGAAATCAAGTGGGTGTTTGCTGAATACTACATCGTATTCCTGAACCACCCTGTGTACACCTTGTTTCTGATGGACAGGAGTGGCGTCAGTCCCAACATTGAGCTGTTGATTCCAATCCCCCAGCTGTGTTTCTGAGTCGTTATCCTCCGCTCTGTCTGGTGAGGTTAAGGACTCCACTGTGTGGATAGCGTTGCTATTTACAGTGTACAATCTGGCAACAGTGGCATATCGTGGTAATTTGACTTCATCCTCCCCACAATTTAGGAGGCGTATGAGTACCCTCCCATTGCGTACATCAACCACCCCTCTGGCAGTTAAGAGTGTAGGTCTGTGCTCTGAGCTAATGGGCTCCACTACCGCCTGGTAGTTCTGTCCCTTGAGACCTATTGCTGCCCTACACCAAATCAGCATTTCACTCATCGGGGGAATCACAATGGGTGTCGGGTCTGTCACCCGTACATTACCAATTTCACCACCTGTTAGCTTTATCTGTTGCTGGTACATAAGGGCTCGGATCTCTTTCTGGAGCACCCTCCTCTGCCCTGGTTTGGCGGTGTCATCAATCTGTTGGAGCAAAAACAACACTTCTCCCAAACAGTTACCGACAATATTTGTACCAAGTATCATATACAAGTCTGTATCACCAGGATTGGACTCCACTACAATCAGTCCTTGGTCCTTTAGTTCCGCTCTTCCCACCTTCACTGTCACGTTCTTAACCCCTACTAGGTTAAGAGGAAGGCCGTTAGAGGCATACACGGAGAGGTTCGGGGCTGGCGGCTGGAGTTCATCTAAGGAGCAGTACCTTTTGTAGAGGACATCAGGTATGATGGTTACCTGAGATCCAGTGTTCAGCAGGGCAGGTGTCGCGATGCCATCCAGCACAATGGACAGGAAAGGTCTACCTCTCACGAACCGATGGTACCAGCCTGATGGGCCTGGTTGATCTACTCCTGGGTGTCGGCCCTCGGCCCCAGGGTTTGCTCGTTTAAAGGACAGTTCCGCGCTGTGTGGCCTGCCTTCTGGCAGCGTTAGCAGATGAATTCTCCTGGAGGGCGACGTTGATCGTTGGTCCTCCCACGGGGTGGTTTTGTCCTCCTCCAGGGTGGCATTGTCCTCCTACGGGGTGGCGTTGTCCTCCTTTTCCTCCTCATCCAGGGGACGTCCTCAGGGCTGTCGGCCAGTAGGATCCTTCCTTCCGGCTCGGGCTCCGTCTGTAGCTGCAGCGTGCTCAGGACAGTGGCCAGGGTTTTACTTAACTGGCGCACTTCAGAGCGTAGGCTGTCCAGCTCGCTAGGAGGCACTGTTTGCATCTTTGTTTCAGCCGTTACTGAAGGAGCAGTGGGTGCTGTGGGCACTGGGGTGGCCCCACCCTGGTAACGCTGGATAGCAGTATCTGTTGTTTCCAAGGGTTGCAGACCCTTTATAGCCATGTCCTTAAGGGTGTCAAAGGTGGCATCTGGATGGTCTAAGGCCCACCACCGTACAGTCCTGCTCTCCTCCTGGGACCTCAACCCCCGGATGAACTGTTCCGTCAGCATTTTATTTTCATTTTGTATGCTGGCAGGACTAACCTGTTTCAGGGCCCACAGAGCTTCCTGTAAGCACCAGGCGTAGTCCCGGACACTGTCCTCAGGTTTCTGGACACAGTGGTAGAACCTCATCTGGAGATCTGTCTCAGTGCGGTTTTCAAACACAGTTTGCAGTTTCTTAAACATGATGGATACTGGCTAGGTTTCAACTTCCCACTGAGAACCAGTCAATTGTCCTAGTACAACAGAGGCTCTCTGTTTGCCAGTCATAGAGTTCATATCCAGCACACCGCATATTTTTCTCTTGAATCCGGACAGGGTGTCTGGTTTGCCATTATACTGGGGGAGCCATTTCGCTCCAGGGATATACGGCAGGGCCATGGGTATCAACGGGGTCACGACCCCTGCTGGAGGAGCGGCCGCTCCGGCCTGTGCAGCGCCAGGCGCAAATTGGGCATCAGGAGCATTAACCGGGGCTCCTGTGGCTTGCTGGTCGTCGGCCATGGTTGTGCCCCCCTAGTGAACCGGAGTCTACCTTCTTCACTTCTCATCCGGTAGGCCGCAGCTCTGCTGGCGACGTCAGAGCGTCCTCTGGGCTCCTTCCAGGACCTGACGCTTCCTGGTTCGACGTCAGGGGCGGGGCATGTCCTGGGCTTTGAGCGCTTCCAGCGGTTACGCCTCTCCGATTCCCGCGGTTACGCCCCTCTTCTTCCCGCGCGGCGACAGGAAAATGGTGGACAATGGCGTGAAATCTCAGGAATGGCGGGAAACCTTCACCACAGTGAGTATCACAGTCTTTAAAGGCACACAGTACCCAGTGGCAATGGGCACGGAATCCTGTTCGTGACGCCAAGGCTGACGCGCCCCCTGGGCCGTGGGAGTACTCGGCAGCCGGGCCTCTGCGTGTGCCGGTGGGGGATATCATGGTGGCTGACCTGGTCCATGACTCAGGGCGGTCAGTAAAAAAAGGGGGAATTTGTAGGGGATTTGGAAAGTTTGTGACGCCACCTGTGGAATGCGGCAAAAGGGGTGCCGCCGCTGCGGAGCAGTCCTCTGGAGTGGGTGTTACGGCAGCAGGGATGGTGTGGCTCTCCACAGGTAGAGCTAACTCCAGGGAAGCATGGGGTGTAATGGAGGATGCTGGGGAGAGACGGCAGGATGGTCCCGGAGGAAAGATGGACACTCACACGGGGGTAAGGTTCAGTACCTTTACTGGTGATGGTGCAGACACGGTCCAGGGTACTCCGGGGGGAAGGTTGCACTTTTGGACTCTCCCCAGTAAGCGGGTATAGGGCCTCCTGATCAGTGGCTTCTCTCGCTAAGCTTCTGGCCTGCCTGGAACTAGGCCTAGCTTGGTTTCTGTCTCTCTCTCCCTTGCACCTGCTGACCTGGTGGTAGGCGCGGACCCGGTGTCCTGTATATATCGCGGGGTGAGCCTGGTATGCTCCTCTGCCCCCTTGCTACTTCTTCCTTCTCCTCTCACCTTCGACCCAATCAAGGCCCTCACTAGCCCTTCACACGTGCTGTAGGCCTTGGCTCACCTAAGCACAGCAGCCAGCGTGCTGCCTCTTCGCTGCTCTTTGAGCGTCAGCACGCTCTCAGCTCTAAACTCTGAGCAAAAACCTCAGCTGCCTGGCTCCACCCTCCCTTTATATATCCCTATCAGGGCTCCCTCTGCTGGTCTGAGGTGGTAGGGTGGAGGTGTGTGAATGTTTGAGGGCCTCTTGTGGAGAAGTCCATCCATGCACCCTTCTGGGTTCTGTGGCACCAATATGCAGCAGGGCGCCTCAATAGGTCACATGCACGGTAATCGTCATGACATGATTACTGTAGTCTAAAACAAAACCTGAGGCAACTGTGCTCCTACAATGAGCTAGAAGCCATCCACATGACAGCTTACATGCAGACTCTGTCCTTTGGGTTTTAAATTAAGTAGATTAAAGTAGTTTGTTGATTTCTCCAAAACCCCGCTCATTGGCTGCAGTCTTTATGTATTACAAGAATGTCACATCACCCTCCAGGAACAGCAGTGCTCACATCATTGGAATCGAGTATCCATTGTTTTATTTTATTTGGGGTCTTGAATTGATTAAACAGGTGTTTTCCAGGAGAGGCTGGAGAACTGGGCTAGGGCAGTGGGCGGAAGCCGGCATGACGGGATTTTGAGTAGGAGGGGTCATGGGTTAGTGGGGATGGGTTTGAGAGGTGGGGTCATTTATAAGTTGACCCTGGAAGGGGTTTTGGTCACTTTCCCTCTCCCAGGGCACAGTGCAAGTCCCGCCCGCCCTCCTTGTTTGTTATGTTTAATTTTATCCGGGTCGTAGTGGCTTGAGGTGTGTATTAGGGTCCTTGAAGTTGGTTATAAATTGGTATGGGGGAGTCATCAGGACACAGATTCCTCGGTCATAACTTGGTTTATGTCTGGTGATTGGTGGGACTTACGGCAAAGGAATGTTGAGTCCCGGGTGTGGCGGGTTTATCCTTTTATGAACCCTTTGGGGTTTTTGTTGCTACTGAGCCTCAGGTTCGCGGCTGGGAGTAAGTGTGGTTGTTTATTTTTGGGTCACTAGATTCTTTGTAGCTTCAAGGACCTTAGCACGTTTTAAAAAGTGTTATTAATTGTATGTTTATAATAAAAGTCCACTGTGGCCAATATTATCCAACCTATGCTGTTTGTTGTTTTTTATGCGAGTAATAAGGTTGTGGTTGGGCTGATGGTTATTTTTGTAAAGGGTATAAATGTGATGGCAACCACCGGAGAACTGACAATACCAATGTCACGTACATCGTTTCTAATATAAGCTGTAGCATACAACAGAAGATGACATGGGTTTTCCAGGCTTGGGGTAAATTTCTGCAGCCGCTCTATTTGACTGCAGATTGGTGATTCCTGACTGTGTGCATTACAAGGATTCTCTTTAATTGCAAAATCAAGCGGGAGGTCACAAGCTGACATATTACATGTCTCAGAACACTAATATCTCACAGCTCTCACATCTTACAGCACACATATTACATGTCTCAGAACACTAAGATCTCACAGCTCTCGCATCTTACAGCACACATATTACATGTCTCAGACACTAATATCTCACAGCTCTCACATCTTAAAGCACACATATTACATGTCTCAGAACACTAATATCTCACAGCTCTCACATCTTACAGCACACATATTACATGTCTCTGAACACTAATATCTCACAGCTCTCACATCTTAGAGCACACACATTACATGTCTCAGAACACTAATATCTCACGGCTCTCACATCTTACAGAACACATATTACATGTCTCTGAACACTAATATCTCACAGCTCTCACATCTTACAGCACACATCTTACATGTCTGAGAACACTAAGATCTCACAGCTCTCACATCTTACATGTCTCAGAACACTAATATCGCACAGCTCTCACATCTTACAGCACACATATTACATGTCTCAGAACACTAATATCTCACAGCTCTCACATCTTACAGCACACATATTACATGTCTCAGAACACTAATATCTCTCAGCTCTCACATCTTACAGCAGACATATTACATGTCTCAGAAAACTAATATCTCACAGCTCTCACATCTTACAGCACACATATTACATGTCTCAGAATACTAATATCTCACAGCTCTCACATCTTACAGCACACATATTACATGTCTCAGAATACTAATATTTCACAGCTCTCACATCTTACAGCACATATATTACATGTCTCAGAGCACTAATATCTCACAGCTCTCACATCTTACAGCAGACATATTACATGTCTCAAAACACTAATATCTCACAGCTCTTACATCTTACAGCACACATTACATGTCTCAGAACACTAATATCTCACAGCTCTTACATCTTACAGCACACATATTACATGTCTCAGAACACTAGTATCTCACAGCTCTCACATCTTACAGCACACACATTACATGTCTCAGAGCACTAATATCTCACAGCTCTCACATCTTACAGCACACATATTACATGTTTCAGAACACTAATATCTCACAGCTCTCACATCTTACAGCACACATATTACATGTCTCAGAACATTAATATCTCACAGCTCTCACATCTTACAGCACACATATTACATGACTCAGAACATTAATATCTCACAGCTCTCACATCATACAGCACACATATTACATGTCTCTGAACACTAATATCTCACAGCTCTCACATCTTACAGCACACACATTACATGTCTCTGAACACTAATATCTCACAGCTCTCACATCTTATAGCACACATATTACATGTCTCAGAACACTAATATCTCACAGCTCTCACATCTTACAGCACACATATTACATGTCTCTGAACACTAATATCTCACAGCTCTCACATCTTACAGCACACATATTACATGTCTCTGAACACTAATATCTCACAGCTCTCACATCTTACAGCACACACATTACATGTCTCTGAACACTAATATCTCACAGCTCTCACATCTTATAGCACACATATTACATGTCTCAGAACACTAATATCTCACAGCTCTCACATCTTACAGCACACATATTACATGTCTCTGAACACTAATATCTCACAGCTCTCACATCTTACAGCACACATCTTACATGTCTCAGAACACTAAGATCTCACAGCTCTCACATCTTACATGTCTCAGAACACTAATATCTCACAGCTCTCACATCTTACAGCACACATATTACATGTCTCTGAACACTAATATCTCACAGCTCTCACATCTTACAGCACACACATTACATGTCTCTGAACACTAATATCTCACAGCTCTCACATCTTATAGCACACATATTACATGTCTCAGAACACTAATATCTCACAGCTCTCACATCTTACAGCACACATATTACATGTCTCTGAACACTAATATCTCACAGCTCTCACATCTTACAGCACACATCTTACATGTCTCAGAACACTAAGATCTCACAGCTCTCACATCTTACATGTCTCAGAACACTAATATCTCACAGCTCTCACATCTTACAGCACACATATTACATGTCTCAGAACACTAATATCTCACAGCTCTCACATCTTACAGCACACAAATTACATGTCTCAGAACACTAATATCTCTCAGCTCTCACATCTTACAGCAGACATATTACATGTCTCAGAACACTAATATCTCACAGCTCTCACATCTTACAGCACACATATTACATGTCTCAGAATACTAATATCTCACAGCTCTCACATCTTACAGCACACATATTACATGTCTCAGAATACTAATATCTCACAGCTCTCACATCTTACAGCACATATATTACATGTCTCAGAACACTAATATCTCACAGTTCTCACAACTTACAGCAGACATATTACATGTCTCAGAACACTAATATCTCACAGCTCTTACATCTTACAGCACACATATTACATGTTTCAGAACACTAATATCTCACAGCTCTCACACCTTACAGCACACATATTACATGTCTCAGAACACTAATTTCTCACAGCTCTCACATCTTACAGCACACATATTACATGTCTCAGAACATTAAAATCTCACAGCTCTCACATCTTACAGCACACATATTACATGTCTCAGAACACTAATATCTCACAGCTCTCACATCTTACAGCACACATATTACATGTCTCAGAATATTAATATCTCACAGCTCTCACATCTTACAGCACACATATTACATGTCTCAGAACACTAATATCTCACAGCTCTCACATCTTACAGCACACATCTTACATGTCTCAGAACACTAAGATCTCACAGCTCTCACATCTTACATGTCTCAGAACACTAAGATCTCACAGCTCTCACATCATACAGCACACATATTACATGTCTCAGAACACTAATATCTCACAGTTCTCACATCTTACAGCACACATATTACATGTCTTAGAAAACTAATATCTCACAGCTCTTACATCTTACAGCACACATTTACATGTCTCAGAACACTAATATCTCACAGGTCTTACATCTTACAGCACACATATTACATGTCTCAGAACACTAATATCTCACAGCTCTCACATCTTACAGCACACACATTACATGTCTCAGAACACTAATATCTCACAGCTCTCACATCTTACAGCACACATATTACATGTCTCAGAACACTAATATCTCACAGCTCTCACATCTTACAGCACACTTATTACATGTCTCAGAACACTAATATCTCACAGCTCTCACATCTTACAGCACACATCTTACATGTCTCAGAACACTAAGATCTCACAGCTCTCACATCTTACATGTCTCAGAACACTAACATCTCACAGCTCTCACATCTTACAGCACACATATTACATGTCTCAGAACATTAATATCTCACAGCTCTCACATCTTACAGCACACATATTACATGTCTCAGAACATTAATATCTCACAGCTCTCACATTTTACAGCACACATCTTACATGTCTCAGAACACTAAGATTCCACAGCTCTCACATCTTACATGTCTCAGAACACTAAGATCTCACAGCTCTCACAACTTACATGTCTCAGAACACTAATATCTCACAGCTCTCACATCTTACAGCACACATATTACATGTCTCAGAACATTAATATCTCACAGCTCTCACATCTTACAGCACACCTATTACATGTCTCAGAACATTAATATCTCACAGCTCTCACATCTTACAGCACACATCTTACATGTCTCAGAACACTAAGATTTCACAGCTCTCACATCTTACATGTCTCAGAACACTAAGATCTCACAGCTCTCAAATCTTACAGCACAAATATTACAAGTCTCAGAACACTAATATCTCACAGCTCTCACATCTTACAGCACACATATTACATGTCTCCGAACACTAATATCTCACAGCTCTCACATCTTACAGCACACATATTACATGTCTCAGAACACTAATATCTCACAGCTCTCACATCTTACAGCACACATATTACATGTCTCAGAACACTAATATCTCACAGTTCTCACATCTTACAGCACACATATTACATGTCTCAGAACAATAATATCTCACAGCTCTTACATCTTACAGCACACATTTACATGTCTCAGAACACTAATATCTCACAGGTCTTACATCTTACAGCACACATATTACATGTCTCAGAACACTAATATCTCACATCTCTCACATCTTACAGCACACACATTACATGTCTCAGAACACTAATATCTCACAGCTCTCACATCTTACTGCACACATATCACATGTCTCAGAACACTAATATCTCACAGCTCTCACATCTTACAGCACACATATTACATGTCTCAGAACACTAATATCTCACAGCTCTCACATCTTACAGCATACATATTACATGTCTCAGAACACTAATATCTCACAGCTCTTACATCTTACAGCACACATATTACATGTCTCAGAGCACTAATATCTCACAGCTCTTACATCTTACAGCAGACATATTACATGTCTCAGAACACTAATATCTCACAGGTCTCACATCTTACAGCAGACATATTACATGTCTCAGAACACTAATATCTCACAGCTCTTACATCTTACAGCACACATATTACATGTCTCAGAACACTAATATCTCACAGCTCTTACATCTTACAGCACACATATTACATGTCTCAGAACACTAATATCTCACAGCTCTTACATCTTACAGCACACATATTACATGTCTCAGAACACTAATATCTCACAGCTCTTACATCTTACAGCACACATATTACATGTCTCAGAACACTAATATCTCACAGCTCTCACATCTTACAGCACACATATTACATGTCTCAGAACACTAATATCTCACAGCTCTCACATCTTACAGCACACACATTACATGTCTCAGAACACTAATATCTCACAGCTCTTACATCTTACAGCACACATATTACATGTCTCAGAACACTAATATCTCACAGCTCTCACATCTTACAGCACACATATTACATGTCTCAGAACACTAATATCTCACAGCTCTCACATCTTACAGCACACACATTACATGTCTCAGAACACTAATATCTCACAGCTCTCACATCTTACAGCACAAATATTTCATGTCTCAGAACACTAATATCTCACAGCGCTCTCGTCACTTGTCTCACAGCGCACATGACAAGGGGTACTGGCTAGTCATACTTGATGTTACCTCTAAATTGGCCACATCAGACTTTATTAAAACAAACAACAAGAATAACAAAACAACCATAGTGAAATGGAGGATGTTCCTTGAAGTCCCTGACCTGTGACGGGCAGTATATATACAGTACATCTGCTAAGGCTGAATTTTACCTCTAGCTATTGTAGCACCAGTTCAGAGGCACATGTTAACCACCCTGCCTTGTAACCATAGTCCATTACCCACGGGCACTTTCAAACCCTTAACTCGGGAGTTTCACTGCTTGCCACCCTTTAATAAAGTCCACTTGGGCGGTCCAGAACTGTGTGGGTTCCGACCCTATTGATCCTCCATTAACCACATCCACCAACTTCGTGGACCTCTCCTCCTTGCCACACTGCTATGACAGAAAGATTGAAGAATCACTAAATGACAATACATACAATATCGCCACCAGTTCCCAGACCTGAATCCCAGATTGAGAAAGTGCCCAATAACAAAGAGAGGATGGGTGGGAAATCTCTTCCTTTGGGCTGTACCCAAAATAGCTGCCCTCTCTCTAACGGTGACCACTTTATAAAACTGCCCTCCTTCCCCTAAGTTCAACCCAAATTCATGTTACCCCTTAACTTCTCCTTTTTTTAACCCTTCCTGTAACTAATCACTTTCTACACTTTATTTCCTGCCAAAAACTCTGATGTCCACCTCCATTTTGTGGCAGTGCCTAATATGGCCTCACTCCTCTCAGAGCGCATATGTCTCACATGGCTCATGTCACAGCCCAAATATCACATTGCATACATCTCACAGCGCTCATGTCACAGGATAAACAGCATGACGAGTGCATCTCTCTTCTTTCATGTCTCACAGTGCACCTGACACGCCATGCACACATCACACATCTCACAGCACTCATAGTTCACAGTGCATATGTCTCACAGAACTCATGTCAAAGTGCAAACATCATAGCCTAGGTGTAAATCACGTCTCACAGTTCACATGTCAAATAGCGCACAGGTCACACAACGCACATGTTACGCAGTGCACACATCTCATAGCCCGTTACACATCTGTCTGCACTCATGTCTCACGGCACGTCTCACAGAGCATTTTTCTCAGAGCATGTCTTAGTGTACACGGCACACTCCTCACAGCTCTCTTGTCTGGCAGTGATCGTGTCTTAAAGCACATACATCTCAGCGCACAAGTTTCAGCATATACGCCTCCCTGCACACATCTCACACCACCTAAATCAAAGAGCTTATGTTTTACAGTACTTGTGTCTCACAGAGCACAACTCACACAGCAGTCACATCTCACAGATCTCATGTCACACAGTGCACACCACCTACATCTCATAGCACTTATGTCTCTCAGTGGTCATGTCTAGCAATGTATAGGTCTCAGTGCACACCACGCCTCACAGCATATACGTCACATGAAAAATATTAATATCTGACACTGAAACAAATATATCACCAATTAAAGAACTGAACCTTTATATAACTGATAAAAATAAACAGCAGATACACTTGCCTGTTGTGCGTGTCTACAGGACTTGTCTTCATGTTCTTAAATCTTCCATAGACCTTGCACTTATTGAATTGGTCTCTAGTAGAAAATAGAGCACGTAAAATTGAGCAGAATCAATTGCTTTACAACCATATCTGATAATGAGACTTGTAAAAAGCACAGGAGAAAATGGCTGATTTTGAAGGACATATATACAGTGGTGGCCAAAAGTATTGACACCCCTGCAATTCTGTCAGATAATACTCAGTTTCTTCCCGAAAATTATTGCAATCACAAATTCTTTGGTATTATTATCTTCATTTAATTTGCTTGCAAGGAAAAAACACAAAAGAGAATGAAGCAAAAATCAAATCATTGATCATTTCACACAAAACTCCAAAAATGGGCCAGACAAAAGTATTGGCACCCTCAGCCTAATACTTGGTTGCACAACCTTTAGTCAAAATAACTGCGAACAACCGCTTCCGGTAACCATCAATGAGTTTCTTACAATGCTCTGCTGGAATTGTAGACCATTCTTCTTTGGCAAACTGCTCCAGGTCCCTGATATTTGAAGGGTGCCTTCTCCTAACTGCCACTTTGAGATCTCTCCACAGGTGTTCTATGGGATTCAGGTCTGGACTCATTGGTGGCCACCTTAGAAGTCTCCAGTGCTTTCTCTCAAACCATTTTATAGTGCTTTTGGAAGTGTGTTTTGGGTCATTCTCCTGCTGGAAGACCCATGACCTCTGAGGGAGACCCAGCTTTCTCACACTGGGCCCTACATTATGCTGCAAAATTTGATGGTAGTCTTCAGACTTCATAATGCCATGCACACGGTCAAGCAGTCCAGTGCCAGAGGCAGCAAAGCAACCCCAAAACATCAGGGAACCTCCGCCATGTTTGACTGTAGGGACCGTGTTCTTTTCTTTGAATGCCTCTTTTTTTTTTCCTGTACACTCTATGTTGATGCTTTTTCCCAAAAAGCTCTACTTTTGTCTCATCTGACCAGATAACATTCTTCCAAAATGTTTTAGGCTTTCTCAGGTAAGTTTTGGCAAACTCCAGCCTGGCTTTTTTATGTCTCAGGGTAAGAAGTGGGGTCTTCCTGGGTATCCTACCATACAGTCCCTTTTCATTCAGATGCCGACGGATAGTACGGGTTGACACTGTTGTACCCTCGGCCTGCATGGCAGCTTGAACTTGTTTGGATGTTAGTCGAGGTTCTTTATCCACCATCCGCACAATCTTGCGTTGAAATCTCTCATCAATTTTTCTTTTCCGCCCACATCTAGGGAGGTAAGCCACAGTGCCAGGGGCTTTAAACTTCTTGATGACACTGCACACGGAAGACACAGGAACATTCAGGTCTTTGGAGATGGACTTGAAGCCTTGAGATTGCTCATGCTTCCTCACAATTTGGTTTCTCAAGTCCTCAGACAGTTCTTTGGTCTTCTTTCTTTTCTCCATGCTCAATGTGGTACACACAAGGACACAGGACAGAGGTTGAGTCAACTTTAATCCATGTTAACTGGCTGCAAGTGTGATTTAGTTATTGCCAACACCTGTTAGGTGCCACAGGTAAGTTACAGGTGCTGTTAATTACATGAATTAGAGAAGCATCACATGATTTTTCAAACAGTGCCAATACTTTTTTCCACCCCCTTTTTTAGATTTGATGTGGAATTATATCCAATTTGGCTTTATTATTATGAAGATAATAATACCAAAGAATTTGTGATTGCAATCATTTTCAGGAAGAAACTGAGTATTATCTGACAGAATTGCAGGGGTGCCAATACTTTTGGCGACCACTGTAGAAGGATTGTTTTTAAATACCCTACATTTCAGTATGAGACAAGGTAGGATTAAAGGAGAAATAGATATAAGGAACTGAACTACTAAAGCACAAGTTGATGAAAATTGTCATTGTTACATGTAAATACATACTGAATGACAATCCCTTGTGATAATTTTCATGTCACCTTTGCATTTACCAGGTCATTTTAGTGGCGGTCTTCTTTAATTTTTGATTTCTCGGTTGCAGTAGGTCGTGTGCTTCATTTACCAACCCGGGCAGATACAGTTGTGTTAGGTGCCTAGCTCCAAAAGAGGAAGGGCAAAAAGAGGTTTACGAGTCTAGCAGAGGTGTGCTGAGGCTTTAGTGAGGTTCCGGGGCACAGATACAATCAGTGGAAGAGTCAAAAAGTGTTGAAAGTAGGCAGAGAATGCCTCAAGAAGAAAGATACCAAAGTATCCAGTGTCAGGCAGCGTGGAAACAGTCATGTGGCTAGACAGAGACGCGAAGCAGAATATTACAGACAGAGGCCCCAATTCATCAGTGTTTATGCCACAAATGAACACGTTGAGAAGTCACTTTTCGAACAAGTTTGGTCAGCTCAGCCAGAATGGGCAGGACTGAGGAAAGACCTGGTGTGGTGACACTCTCAAACTGACTCTACTCTCTGACTGGAATTATCTGACTGGCAAGGCATACAGAGGTGCACGCCACTTTTAAGACACTACTAATTCATTAAGAGTCAAAATCCTCTGACTCCATAACATGCCTTCATGATGAGTGATGCAAACAATGTCGGTGTTGATGAATCGGGGCCTCAGTATGAAGTTAATTGAACCTTTTCTCTCTAACCCCTGGGAAGATTGTGAACGGAACATTTACTGTATTACTCAGTGTGTAGATGACAGTATTCTGGACTGAGTTGCCAACCATCCATGAATTCCAGGACAGTCCTTAAAATTAGAAAACTTTTTTGCCTTGTCAGTAAAAAAAATGTAAGGCATCCGTGATTTTTTTGAAACTGACTGTAATTATCATCATTTATAGTTTACAGTGAATGAAGCTGATGTCTTCATATCAGAATTATGGGCTGTAGACATGGATCACTTCTAAGCATAATGATTCTTTATGGTTTTTCAGTGTGTCAGTAAAAAATATTGTCTGTCCATGTTTTTTTGATAAGCTGTTAAAAAAAACAAAAGACGTCAAGTTGGTAACCCTGATATTGGACCACATCAATGCATGTTATATCAACATTAATTGCTCCAAAATACTGAGTACAGTGAAGTCTCATACTAAAACTTTTCTATATTCACCATTCTCAAGTTGTTGTCCTTCAAGCCGTTTATTGACTGCATTGAGTACAAAGTCTGGCCATAAAAGGTACCACAATGGCAATAGCTAGAAGACACAGGGGTGCATGTTTATTTCATGTTGAATAACAAAACGTGTGACTGATGTGTGTCATTGGATAACTAAACTAAAGGGAATCTGTAACATGGTTTTTGCTACAGCATCTGAAAGCAACATGGTGTAGGGGCGAAAACCCTGAAAACCCCGATGCCATGATATATCACTGACTGGGCCTCTTGATGAAGTCTTTTTATTTAAAATCCTTGTTTTATCTGGTGCAGATGTACCAGATCTCTGTATAACCCTGGCCACACCACTGACTGGCTGAATTATGTGTGCACTGTTCATAGACAGAGAGGTGTCAATTACTGGTAATTGTGGGGTAATACTGAGCATATGAATATGGAGGACTACTTGGCAGCAGGTTTACTAGTCCTTTAGTGATAATATCTTGCTGAAAAAATAGTAATTTTATTAAAACAGCAAGCAGGCAAGTAAGAGACACTCGCTGGAATCAGGGTCTCTTTCTCTGCATTATGCTGCTTTTAACCAACCTTGGGTTTTTCCTTTTTTGTTTTTTGCTCCCTGCCTTCCCATAGCCATAACTTTTTTTATTTTTCCTCAATATGGCTGTGTGAGGGTTTGTTTTTTGCAAGACAAGTTTTACTCTTGAAGGACACCATTGATTTTGTTACGCACACGACCGGACTGACTGGCGTGAGCATGATTAGCGATCCCACTGGACCATGAACCGAGGAGTGCCTGGAGGGGCATGACTAAGTATCAACTCGGTCCGACCAAGGTCACACGGTGGCTCAGTTGACTCCGTGAACCAGAGAGGAACCGAGCAGAGGGACCAGGTGCTACTGCAGGTCAGACCCCGGTCACAGCTGTTGACCCACACCGGGGAATGCAGGAACAGGCAGGTTAGGCTGGCATACAGACAGGTGGGTATTGGCAGGCACGGCTGGAATGCAGACAGGTGGGTACTGGCAGGTAGGAACGCAGGCAGCATAGGGACCAGTACAGACTGGAATACAGGAACAGAGCCGCAGGTGCGGTAGAAAAGCAGAGCAGAGAAAAACCCGCAGGTGCGGTAGACAAGCAGGGCTGAGCAAAACCCGCAGGTGTGGTAGACAAGCAGAGCAGAGCAAAACCCGCAGGTGCGGTAGACAAGCAGAGCAGAGCAAAACCCGCAGGTGCAGTAGACAAGCTGAGCAGAGCAAATGCACACAAGGTACTTACAATGAAGTAGCGAGTGGACACTAAACTCACAAACAGAAGTACAGAGACAATGAGTTGGAGTTAGGTGCAGGTTAAGACACTGCAGGAAAAGGGAAGATACGGACATAGAGACAAACAAGTAACGGGCTAGGACACTGTTCAGACAGGAACTGAACCAGGAACAAGATAAAGAACGAGCCTGGAAACTCAGCCCCCAGGGTGGCAGAACAGACTAGAAGTCACAGATACAGGTAACAGGCCTGGGTATACAGCCCCCAGGGTGGCGGAAACAGACAAGATACAGGACAGGACCTGGCAACTCAGTTGCACAGAACACACTGAATGAAACTGTTGCTTAGGCACCTCCTACTGGGTGGAGGGGGTTTAAGTATCCAGTAACTCACAGCAATAGGCTGGGGACGCATTAGGACTGTGCACACAGTAACTATAAGAAACAGGCAGTAACCGCGCCGCCACCCTAAGCAATCAGACAAGAGACATGCACACAGCAGGTACTGGAGCAAAGTGTGCAGCCTGGACTGATAGGTAAAATAGCGATCTTGCATGGTGGGAGGTGGTAAGCCATGCCAACACGCCGCCAGGGATGTTACAGGTTTTACCATATTGTGTAATGGAAAATGGGGAAAAAAATAAAAGTGCAGTGAAATGGGGTAGATCCGATGTTTTTATCGCCCGTTATTGCATTTTATTGCAATGTTGCTGTGACCAAAAAAAATTAATTCTGGCGTTTTGATTTATTTTCTCGTTACACCGTTTACCAAACTGATTAATTCTTTTTATTTATTGATAGATCAGGCAATTCTCAAGGCGACTTTACCAAATATGTGTATATTTGATTTTTTTATTGTTTTATTTTGAATGGGGTGAAAGTGGGGTGATTTGAACTTTTATATTTTTTATTTTTTTTTTAATATTTTTTTACATTCTTTTTAAATGTTTACCTCCTTCAATAGTCTTCATGGGAGACTAGAAGCTGCGATTGTCTGATCGCCTGTGCTACACACAGTGTGTTGCTAAAACACGCTATGTGTATCTAAGATGCTCACCTGCTTTGAGCGCTGACCACTGGGCGGCATTCATAGCATCCCGGCAATGACAACTACATGGGTCTCCTGCAGATCTGGGGTCATGAAACACAGGCGCTAATGGGCAGGACTTGTGACCTGCTTCCGGCATGGCAATGTTAAATGCCACTCTCAGATATTGACAGCGGCATTTAACATGTTGACATGTTGGATCGCGATTCCACCCACGGCTGTTGGGGGAACATGACAGCTTACTCATAGATCCAAGGTGTTAAAGGGGTTAAATTGATTGGAGAACACTTGGTGACATTTTTTTTTTAAAGGTTAGCTATTGTACATAGTAGAAGGTTTTCCCTTCATGACCTGTACATAGTAGAGTAGGACTACTGAGTCCTCAATCTTGCTGACACACCTGGCCAGGTCCACATGGGAACCCTGGTGCTTGAGCTCCACAGGTCGCTGGAACTTGAAACCTAAAGCTTCCAAAATGTTATTATGAAAAAATAATTATATGGTAACCTGTTTTTTGTACCCCCTCTTGCAATCTAGGTTTACAACACTGTGACAAATCCAATGCAATTGTCAAAATCAACAAACTGCTACACACCATTACTCATTCATGTATCCTCTGGGCTGTTGAATAACACAATGTTTGGCTGTGAAGTTCACAATATTCGCCTGCATCGACATGCCCCCAATACACTTGAAGGCTAATTTGCATGTAACTTCAAAGCTTTATTTATAATTAGATTACTACTAAATAATTTACTTTACATGGACCTACACAACCATACTTCTAGTTTCAGTAGTAAAATCTTCCTGACAGGTTCCCTTTTAAAAAAAAGTCATGTTTTCAATATTATCTGTAATTAGTATAATTTTCACTTAATAACTATGACATGGTTGGGAACCTATAAAACATACGTAGCTTGTGATATTATCTTTTTTGTTCAAATTATTCATAATTTATATTGCGTAGATTCATTAAAAAAAAGTTGAGGTCATTATTGTGCATGAACATAGAGCAAACAAACGTGCCAAACATGGCAATAATGCGAGAATAAGAGCGCAACCATGAAAAAAAGAAGGCTTAGGGGTGATCTTATTACTATGTACAAGTATATGAGGGGACAGTACAAAGACCTTTCTACTGATCTTTTTACTCTGAGGCCTGAGACTGGGACAAGGGGGCATCTTCTACGTCTGGAGGAAAGAAGGTTTAATCATAATCATAGACGGAGATTCTTTACTGTAAGAGCAGTGAGACTATGGAACTCTCTGCCGCATGATGTTGTAATGAGTGATTCACTGTTAAAATTTAAGAAGGCCATGGATGCCTTTCTTGAAAAGTATAATATTACAGGTTATAAATACTAGATTCCTTGATAGGGCGTTGATCCAGGGAACTAGTCTGATTGTCGTATGGAGTCGGGAAGGAATTTTTTCCCCAATGTGGAGCTTAGTGTTTGCCACATGGTTTTTTTTTTGCCTTCCTCTGGATCAACAAGTTAGGCTATGGGTTGGACTAGATGGACTTAGCCTTCCTTCAATCTTAAAAACTATGTTACTATATTACTATGTTGCAGTGTGTTCACAATTGTTATGCTGCTTTGAATGCCTTGTTCTTGATTGTACTTTAACTATGTGTTTATGTATCTTAATATTGCCTTTGCTTATTCTTAGCACAGTTCACGCCAGCTAAGACTTATGAAGAGTGGTGGGCATACAAAGAGGCAGTCCAAGGGAGCTTTGTGCCAGGTATGTGTGTTTAATCCTCGAGTATTCAGATTTTATCATTTTTAAATTCTCTTAGTATGTAGAATACGTCTGAATCTACACTAGTTTGTATGAAACAATTGCCATTGTTTTCTATTATGCATTAAATAATATACAGTTATACTAAGACTTCATTCATACATCTGTGATTTTTCATAAATGCAAAAAAATGGTACAGATCTAAGTTTCAGGAGTGTTTGGTCAATGTTTTAATTTCACTATCAGTCTTTCATCAGTGATTTTCATGTCACTAGGTAAGTAAATGAATAAATTGCAAAGTTTCTCCTATCCTTTGTGATGTTAGTCAGGGACTGCATATGGCCTGGACATTGCTGTTTGTGATTTTCATGGACCTATAGACTGGCATGGATGATTTTTATCTGTGACGCCAATAAAAAAGAGACATGTCTCCATGATTTTTTTCATGCACTTGGGCCACAAAAAACATAGACATGTAAACATCTCCTTAGATTCTATTCGTCAAAATCATGGTTAGAACATGTACATGACTCTCAGACATCTGAATAAGGCCTAAGCCTTCGTTTTATAAGTGCTTAGCATTATTTGAGGGTTTTGGGGGTTACAGATGCTATGTCTATGAAATATAAGAAATCTCAATGTTCCAAGAAAGATCAATATGTTGCTAAAAAGGACTCTTCTTATTCATTTCTATTGTAAAACAACATTTTTTTTATAAAAAAAATGGCTCTACAAACACCTGAAAAAATCTTAAAAAGTGCTTCAGGAAGCAAAAAAATGCCTCCCAAAAATTCCCCAAAGAAGTGCTTCCTAGAGCAGTTTTCACTAGAAAACTTGTTAATTTTGACAGCCTCAAAAAAAATGTGCATATAGCCTGACAGCTGTTCTCTTAAGTGACTGCAACCTTTAAGAGTGTCCTAGGATATGACTTTAAAACAAAATGTTTTTTTTCACTGTACTGTAACCTATCATTTTTTGTTCAGCAGGATCACTATATTTTCTGATTCTTATTGTGTTTACTCAGTTGTATCTTACCTTTCGATACTCAGTAGGACAGTTCTCTCCATGCTTCCCTGTTTCCAAAGGTTTCTTTCAATTGTTTGATGCTCATTTCCATTTCATTCTTGACGGTATCCAACAAGCTTGCCTTTGGTCTCCTCTTTTTTCTTTTACCACTGACCACTGCAAATTTTTTCTTTTTTTTAGCAAATTTGGCCTCATCAATTGTCCAAAATAGGTCATTTTCTGTCTGGTGATCTTGTTTTCAAGGGAGAACTCTCAGTTTATACATCTCAAAGTGATATGTCACAAGTGGAAGCACAATTGAAGTGATCAATCTTTATTTTATTTTAACTGAGCCTTTGCACTTCGATATTTGGTCCATGCTCACCATGCGACCCCAGTTCTAGTTAAGCCGCCACTGTAATTAATGAAGGACACAATGAAAACTAAGTTGTTGACATCTACTATTTCTTCATTGTTTATTTTTATTTGAACTTTCTCATTGGTGGTTGCCATGATTTTGGTCTTCTTGATTTGTGCCTTTTAACTTTGGAATTAGCTTATTCATGTCCTTCTCACTGTCTGCCAGCAGTGCTGTATTATGTCCATATCTCAGTTTGCTGATGGTTCTTCCATTCAAGTCCAGCTTCCTCATAATTACTTCTGCATAAAGGTTGAAGAGAAAATGAGAGAGGATCCATCCTTGTTTTGTGCCCTTTTTGATCTTAAGCCATGCTGTATCGCCATACCTGGATTGCACTGTAGATTCTTGATCATCATAGAGTGACTTGATTAATGTAATCAACACCTTCACACCTTCCACAGTCAGTGCTTCCCAAAGCTAATTGTGCTCAACATAGTCAAAAGCCTTGGCATAGTCAATGAAACACAGGTGGAGCTTCTTCTTGTACACCATCATCTTTTCATGATACACCTCAGGCTTGGGATGGCATCACGGGTATCTTTGCCCATACAGAATCCAGCTTGAGTGTCAATAAGTTCTGGGTGATCTTTAGAAGCACCTTACTGGAGTGAGGGATGAAAGTGATTGTTCTATAATTGGTAGAGTCACTGACCTCATCTTTCTTTGGCATTGGAATGAAAAGTGATCTTCTCCAGTGCTATTGGCCATGTGCAGATCCTCATGATAGTTTGGAATAGTTCTCTCAGGTCAATGCCAACTGATCAGTTGTTTTGTATTTGCCTCAGTGACCATTCCACTTAACTTTCAACTACATCTGGTTTTGGTTCCTTTTGCCCCCCGCACTCCTCATATTGGTCAGTGCAGGCACTAGCATATATCTTCTTTGTGTATTCTTTTCATCTCTGCTTGATATCCTGCAGGTTAATAATTTTATTTCCATCACAGTCTTTGATAGCTGCTTGGTGTGGTAAAAAATAATTCTTTACTTGTTTCACCAAAGCAAATAATTCCTGTTATGCACACGCCCGGGCTGAGCGGCGTGTGCGTGTGATTGTAGTGATTCCACTGGACCGTGCCGGAGAGTGAATGCCTGGAGGGGCGTAACTAGGTATTCACCCGATCCGACCAGGGTCGCACGACGGCATACGACGGCAGTGCACCAAGGAGGAACCGAGCAGAGGGACCAGGTGCTACTCCAGGACAGACCCCGGACACGGCTGTTGACCCAAACAGGGGAATACAGGAACAGACTGGGAGGCTGGCACACAGACTGGTGGGTATAGGCAGGCTCAACTGGGATGCAGGCAGGCGGGTATGCAGGCAGGGGGGTACAGGCAAGCACAGCTAGAGTGCAGACAGGGAGGCACTAGCAGGTAGGAACACAGGCGGGATAGGACGCAGTACACACTGGGACTCAGGAACAATACAGGCAGAGGGGTACAGGCAAGCACAGCTAGAGTGCAGACAGGGAGGCACTAGCAGGTAGGGACACTGGCGGGATAGGACCCAGTACACACTGGGACTCAGGAACAGAACCACAGATGTGGCGGACAAACACAGCAGAGTGAGGCCGCCCAGAGAGGTGAGCGAGAGCAGGGCAGGACGAGGCCGCCTGGAGCGGTGAGCAAGAGTAGAGCAGGACAAGGCCGCCAGGAGCGGTGAGCAAAGGGTCAGAGCTGAGCGAGACTGCCGGAGCAGTGAGCAAAAGGGTCAGAGCGGAGCAAGGCTGCCGGAGCAGTGAGCAAAAGGGTCAGAGCGGAGCAAGGCTGCCGGAGCAGCGAGCAAAAGGAGCCAGAGCAGGCTAGAACCGCCGGAGCGGTGAGCAAAGGAGCCAGAGCAGGCTAGAACCGCCGGAGCGGTGAGCAAAGGAGCCAGAGCAGGCTAGAACCGCCGGAGCGGTGAGCAAAGGAGTCAGAGCAGGCTAGAACCGCCGGAGCGGTGAGCATAGGAGTCAGAGCAGGCTAGAACCGCCGGAGCGGTGAGCAAAGGAGTCAGAGCAGGCTAGAACCGCCAGAGCGGTGAGCAAAGGAGTCAGAGCAGGCTAGAACCGCCGGAGCGGTGAGCAAAAGAGCCAGAGCAGGGGGGACAGGGCTCTGTTCACACGGAACAGACAGGAAGAGAAAGGCAGAGCCAGATACCCACAGGGTACTTGCAGTGAAGTAGCGAGTGGACCACAAACTCACAAATGGGAGTACAGAGACAACAAGCAGGAGTTAGGTACGAGTTCAGACTCTGCAGAAAAAGGAAGGGAACGGAGATAGAGGCAAAACAGGTAAAGGATAGGAGAGAGTTGAGACTGGAACTGAGTGTACGGAGGAGACCGACACTGCAGCGGGATACAGGAGCGGGTCTGGGAATACGGCCCCCAGAGAGGCGGGACGAACAGGCAAGGAGCGTGTTCTGACAGGACAGACAAGATACAGGAGCGGGTCTAGGTAATCGGCCCCTAGAAGGCGAGAGGAACAGGCTAGGAGCGTGTTCAGACAGGCCTGGAAATACAGCCTCCAGGATAGGCAGACAAGAGAACACAGAACGGGACCTGGCACCTTCAGAGTGCAAGCACACACTGAATGAAACACTATGCTCAGGCAGGGATAGATGGGAGCAGCTGAGCTATATACCAGGTGACAGACAGCAATAGGCTGAGGACGCACAAGGAGTGTGACCCACAGCAGGTACAAAAAGCAGGAAGTGATCGGGCGCCGCCCTTAAGCAGCAGACACAGAAACAAACAGACAGCATGGAGGGAAGCCAGAGAGACATTCTGGACTGGAGATCAAGTGCGCGCTCTTGCACAGTGGGAGATGGACCACCATGCAAGGACGCCGCCAGGTATGTTACAATTCCCTTGTGTGACCCTTCATGTAAGATTCTTTTAGATTCATGCATCAGCCATTCATGAAGATGTTCTTGTTTTACCTGGCTTTCTTTGGAAATAAGCATTAAAGAAGCACTCCCATCAAAGTTTTTGATCTCTTAATTTATTGCTATCATCATATTATATAGCACTGTGTACTTACAATTGCTCAATTTGCCTTTATACCTAGTTAATTTTTCTCTTTTGTCTTTTTTTCTGCTTTATGTAGAAACAGGAAGTCTATTTGTCCTGCATGAGTCATCCCCCTCTTCAACTCCTGACCCAGCTCCTCTGCTCCTCCTCCCGCTAGGGACTTTTGCAGTGATGACTCATGCAGGGAAAAGTGACTTCCTGTTTCTACATTGAGTTTAGAAGTATTCAGCTAGTCTGTTTTTAATCCCCTGATGTCATAGACCTAATAGAAAAGTCAGGAATTAACTTTGTAGAAAGGCAAAATTAGAAATTGTAAGTACATAATGCCATATAAAATAATGACTGCATTATATTAAGAGGATAACATTTTTTGAAGAGTTTGCTTCTTTAAAGGGGTATTCCCATCTCCTAGTCAGAGGGATTCCGGCTGCAAGAGGGGCACTGGCCCCCAACACCTGACTTTGCTACTCTACGTCCTGGTCAGGGAAGCCCGGTAGGCCCAGAGGATCCCACCGGGTAACGGAAGGAGCGGAGCTGCCACCCGTACCCTTTTTCTGAGCGAAGTCCAGAGGGAGACCCAGCCTATCTACACACACACAGACAGGAAAGGACCCGGTCTGAAGTCTAGGAACACTCTGGTGCGGGGTCCCGATTGAGCACTTGAGTTACTCGGTGGTTGTAGGACCCCCGTTCCTGGTGACCGCAGAAATCCGCAAGGAGTAGGGAGAAGCCTTGCAGCTGTACTCTCCACTGTGAGTAAAAACCCTGGAAGTCAACCCCTATGGCCTCCAGACTCTTTATTTCTACACTGCACAGCACGACGTAGCGCCAGACCTCCTACACTACAACCCCCTCCATCCTTGTCTCTGCCCTGAGGCCCTGCTCCACCTGTGGGGAGTAGTATCAACGTCGGCTGCCACAACATCCCGCCTCAGAGGACTGTAGCAGCGCTGGTGGCCTTCACCAGGTACCACAGGTGGCGTAGTCGATAGCAACCACTCAACCCTGATAGCCCGCACCACCCTTTTTAATGTTACGGCCCTGGGCACGGAGCAGGTCCAGGCCACGGCTGCACCCCACCAAATCACAGGACTCGGCTCCGAGTAACCCCCCATCTTCCCAGGGTTAGGGCTGCGAGCGTCACATACTTGGCGTAGTCAGCAGGATCGCGTGCCCACAGCAACGGAAGGAAATTGCCCATTGCTACCGGGTACTGTGCGCCTTACACCTTAGACTGTCGTTTATACTTAAAATGGCGCCCGCCCAAGAAGAACGGACGCCATAGTGCATCATAAAGACTGTCTCCTAGCACCTCCTATCGTGGGCCTGGCTCCCCTATGGCGCCAAAAGAGCAGACTGCCCCTTCCATCAGAGACTGTCCGCGGGGTAATGTCCGTCAAAAAGGATGAGATGTACGAAGGTGTGCCTGTCAGCCCATCACCCTGGAGCCGCCCCAATAAGAGGAGGGAATGGAAAAACAGCAAAGTGCGGCCATAGCAGTTGGAGACTGGCAATCCTCAGGAGCGGACATGGACGCTGCTGTGGCGAGTCAATCGGAGCCTTCCAAACCCGGCCCCGGTTCTTCTACCGTCAGTGAGCAAAGAGGCATTACCCTGACAGCGGGAGATATGGAGTTTCTCCGCCAGGAATCCCCGGACCTCACCCGGAGAGTAGATGAGGCCCAGCAAGCGGCATCCACTGCGTGGCGGGAGGAAATGCTGCTACGCATCCGGACCCGCCACCAAGGAGCAGCAGCTCAGGAGGAGGCCGCAACAGAGGTTGCGTGCAACCCAGGAGCGGGTGAGTGTGATACCCCTGTCCCGGCTGCTGAGCCCACCGTGCCCCTCCTGGACCTCATGACCGAGTACCTGCTGCCCGGCGTGGTCACCTGGGAGCAGGTCTTTGCCCCGGAGCTGGAAGCCTCTGCTATGTGCAGGGACCTGCACTGCCTCCCAACTCCTGACTCGGAGGAACCTGAGTCTGCTGGGGTATCCACCGACCCCAACCCGGACTGGTCCGCACTTCTAGAGGACCTGCAGCAGCCCCTACTGTCACCGCTGCCCGCACCGACAGTCACCTGGCCGGTGGCTGAAGAGTGGGCCTGGGATAACCAGGGGGGGGGCCTGATGGGCTTCCCCCGGGAGACCCGGGCAGAAACGCGTAGGAGAGCGAGCTGTGCCGTCAGCAGATCCTCCAGCTCGGATAGGAGCAACGCCAGAGGGAAGTTCGCTGCGAGCGCCACGAGGTGCGCGCCAAGGCTGCAAAGTCCCGGGCCCGACTGGAGGAGGCAACCCGTCCAAGCCCCCGCGTGGAGGGGCAAGTTGTCCGCTTCCACCATGAGGCAGGATGGGGATTCATCCGGAGTTCCCAGCATGAGCACGACGTCTTCATCAGCCGGCGGGACGTTGAGCCGCAGCTGAAAAAGGGACACCCTTGCCGGAACCTCTTCCCGTGTGACATAGTCACGTACACCCGCCACCACGGGGTGCGGGGGTGATACACCCTAGATGTCCACAAGGTGTCCGGGAGCGATGCCCCCTCACGCTCGGCCATGGGGGACCGGTCAGCCTCCGTCGGTAGCAATGAGCCTTTTCCCCGGTGGGGACCCGAGAATTAAGCAGCCCCGGCGGCAGTAACCTGTGTAAAGTTACAATGTTATGTTTATGTTGACCATGTTTTTCCCCGGTTTCTAGAGACATTTGTCCCTGCGGACTTGCCATAGACAGACTCTTTAATTGTATATAGTTTGCATCTCTTTAGGTGCTCCTTATTGGTTTTATGTAAAACCACGGCTATTTCTACCTCAGACCTCAGAAGAAAAATCTGTCTGGAGTGGCTCTCCTGGAGATCCAACTCGGGATCTTCATGCCCTGCAGCCACCCCAGGGCCTACATTGGGGGTTTGGGACAGGTCCCTCATGCTTCTGAACTGACTCTTCGTCCTTGCACTCTAACCCGTCTGTCTATGCAAAAATGTCTCTGGATGGTTTTATACTTTTATACTTTTATGCTTTTGTACTTTTATATTATGTTCTGTTAGTAACGTTAAAGGAGAAGTGCCTCCCATAATGGGAAGATTGTTTACTGTTATGAAAATATAAAAAAAAAAAAAAAAAAGACTGTACCAAGATTTACTCTCTTTGCAGCCCGTGGACGTGCTGTGTTTCACCAGGGGGGAATGTGGCACCCCTGAGGTTTCGACCGCCACAGGGATGCTGCACC
Organism: Phyllobates terribilis; assembly: GCF_046119375.1. Classification (NCBI taxonomy): domain Eukaryota; kingdom Metazoa; phylum Chordata; class Amphibia; order Anura; family Dendrobatidae; genus Phyllobates; species Phyllobates terribilis. Next base: position 120,888,686 of record NW_027362772.1, read on the forward strand.
TCTTCAATGGGGTGTGGTGCTCCTCCTTTGAGGTAAGAACGGTGCAATGGTCAGGACCCCACCTCCACATCCAACACCACACTTCTCCCACCAGAGGGGGCTAGTAGGCATTAGAGTGCCACCCCTACTGGGAAAATGGGAGACTGGTGAGCCACAAAATAGGGGGGAACCATGTAGTAGGTGAGGGTGGAGGACGCACATCTAGTTACACTTAATATTTCATATTTAATAAACAGCCATCTTGGCTCATGGTTCTTTGATTGTGATCTCCCTCCCTGAACGTGGCTTCTGGGTGAACCTGCAGCGCATGGGGACACGGCCCTCATACCCTGGCCTTGGGTCGAGGGGCAGGTTGGAGTTAACGTATGTCTCAACCCGGTCAAGGACCATGACCAAGAAGGCCCAGAGCTTAGGAATGTAGCTCCACCTCAAAAGGATCCCAGGGGGATGCAGACGGAGCGGTATACGCCACCTGCCCTCGCTATTCTGGCCTAGTCAGAGGGATTCCGGCTGCAAGAGGGGTACCGGCCCCCGACACCTGACTTTGCTACTCTATGTCCTGGTCAAGGAAGCCCGGTAGGCCCAGAGGAAACGGAAGGAGCGGAGCTGCCACCCGTACCCTTTTTCTGAGCGAAGTCCAGAGGGAGACCCGGCCTATCTAAACACACACAGACAGGAAAGGACCCGGTCTGAAGTCTAGGAACACTCTGGTGTGGGGTCCTGATTGAGCACTTCAGTTACTCGGACGTTGTAGGACCCCCGTTCCTGGTGACCGCAGAACTCCACGAGGAGCAGGGAGAAGTCTTGCAGCTGTACTCTCCACCGTGAGTAAAAACCCTGGAAGTCAACCCCTATGGCCTCCGGACTCTTTATTTCTGCACTGCACCGCACCATGTAGCACCAGACGTCCTACACTACAACCCCCTCCATCCTTGTCTCTGTCCTGAGGCCCTGCTCCGCCTGTGGGGAGTAGTATCAACGTCCGCTGCCACAAAATCCCGCCTCAGAGGACTGTAGCAGAGCTGGTGGCCTTCACCAGGTACCACAGGTGGCGTAGTCGATAGCAACCACTCAACCCTGATAGCCCGTACCACCCTTTTTAATGTGATGGCCCTGGGCATGGAGCGGGTACAGGCCATGGCTGCACCCCACCAAAACACAGGACCCGGCTCCGAGTAACTCCCCATCTTCCCAGGGTTAGGGCTGCGAGCGTCACACATGTCCTTACCTGAAGCTGGTAATCAATTCAATTGCATATTGTACAGGGATCTTACTGACCTCAAACTTCCTCTCCATGGTTTGATGCTTGATCTTGCATAGTCTGACCCTGACTTTGGCAATGAGGAGTAGGTTATTAACACCAACAATCTGTGACTGGAATTTTTTTGAGAAAATTAATCCGTTCCATTTTTGATAACAGAGGGTTTAGTCAATCGGGTTTCAATGCTCTCCATTTCGGAATGCACAGGTGTAAAACTTCGGCTGGGGGGAGAACATGTTGGGGATTCTTATTTTGGAATTTGACAAAGTGATCCCCAGCTTCATTCCTCTTCCTTGAGTCATGTCTAGCATCTGCTCCTGCATTGTCTCCTCAACAGAGATGAATACCTTATGTCTTATTAATTTTGCCTTTTTATTTAAACCTCAGTCATTTCTTAATCTATGTTATCTGATGTGTAAGGAGGTATTGTAGCATCAAGCAAAGAGGTTATAAAAAATTAGTCTACATAATCTTTCAAATTTTGCAGGGTTAGTGTCAGACAAATAGTAATGTAGAAATAAATAAAACAAATGGAAGTTTTAGGAGGTGAAATCTGCAGTATGAATGAATTTTTATGATAAAAATTTTACAACCAACGACACTAATTAGCCACAAAAAATGTTCTAGAGTAATTTTGAAATGTTATGACAGTTACTTATAGAAAAATATAATGAACAATTATGTGGTTACTATTTCACATAATTTTTATAATGTATTTTATTTATATATTGTAATTCGTTAAACATATATATTCTGCAGTTGTGTACATATTGTATAATTAGGCAGATTTACCAAAATAATCTTTTTAGACCGTGCAAAAATCGACAAGTCATTTTTGAAATATGGTATGTTTTTTTTAATATCAGCTCAGGCTGTTTAATAAATTTAGTGCTTGTTTATACGTTAAGATGCTCACAAATGCAGCCAGTTTTGGGCTTTCTGACCAGGCCAGAGTTTTCAAATATGTCATGTCTTGCTGTGATAATAACGTCTAATATTTCTGCATATCCAGGGATTCTGAGATTGCTTTTTCATAAGATATACTTTATATGACAGCTGAATTTAGGTCATTATGACTTGGGTCACCTACAAAAAATATCTGAAGTTTGCTAAACATTTTTAAAAGTTAGCAATTTTCAAAATTGTACTTTTTATGCTTTAGAATCAGATGAGACCAATCATACCACATAAAACAGTTAATATGTAGCAGTTACTATATACCTGCTATACACGACCATCATTTTACAAATGTCCTTTTACCTTTTATTTTGTCAGGATACTAAAGGGCTTAAAAGTTTAGCAACAAATTTACAAAACCTACTTAGTAAGAACCAATTCACTTTTAAAGTGTTTTTTGAAGGACTTACGTGTCAAAAAGTTTCCAAACAGGTAGTTTAAAAAGCTCCACCAAAGAATTCAAAAACATATTCAGCAAGTTTTTTCTATTCCTTTGGGTGCTTCATAAGAATTAACAAACAGAAGAATGAAAAATAAAAAATAAATTACACTTTCTTCATTTAAATATTGTTTTAGTCTCATTTTTTTTACAAGTTGTAATAGGAGACAACTTTCCCCAAAATATCCTACAATTTTTTTTTCAAACAGGACAATACCATATAATTGGTTGAAACGATTGTTCGGGTATGGCTTGGCTTCTAAGGGAATGAGCACTTGACTTTTGAAGCACCAATTGGGGTGAAATAGATTGTATTTGCAAAGCTATTAAGGTGACAAAACAAAAGAGCCCTCCCACCTGAACAAGTTACCCTATTTTGCATATTATACTATTTAAAGGGAACCTGTAAGCACTATTTTGTAATGTAAAGTAAAGACATGGCTGTAATGAAGCTGAAATGCTGATTATATTGATATCATTGGTGGAGCAATCTGCTCTGTGATTCTTCTTTATTCACCATTTGAGGATGTTTGCTAATTAGACTTCGGTGCACAGGGGTTGAGTCTTTTTCTGCTTGTTTGTGATTCCTGACCCCTATGCCTGCCTCCGGTCTGTGAATGACCTGCCTCCTCTGTAATCTCAGCAGTGACCTGTCACTCAAAGCTCGGAGCAGGCGGATGGTCCGGGGATTCACAGACCGACAGAGAAAAACTCAGCCCCTGTGCACCAAAGTCTAACTAGCAGAAATCTTCCAATGGTGATTAAAGAAGAACCAGAAAGCGTATTTCTTCAATATAGACAGTATTTCAACTCCCTTACAGCCATGTCTTTACTTTACATTACAAAGTCGTGCTGACAGGTTCTCTTTAAGGAATTAATGTAGATTAATGTGATCATTTGAAACCACACATCCTGAATAGAAATTCATGAAATTGGGATGTGAAAAACAAAAATTAAATTTTTCCACTAAAATATCACATTAGCCATACATTTTCCATTTTCACAAAGGGTAATAGGAAAAAATGGCCTCCAGAACATTTTGTGCAACTTCATCCATACATGGCAATACCCCATATGGGGTCAGAAACTTTTGTTTGGGCACACGGCAGGGCTTGATGGGAAGGATGCGCTATTTGACTTTAGCAGTTCAATTTTGGCGGGAATACTGTACTTTCCAGTTGTCATGACACATTTGCATAGATGCTGTGGTGCCAAACATCACAAATCCCTAAAATGTTACCCATTTTGATAACTTAACTGTATTAAAAAATTAATCTAGGTGTGCAGTGTTCATTTTGAACTCACTCGTGTTTTACAAATTTTTATTGGGAAAAGAAATTTAAAAATTATGTTTATTCCAGTTTTAAACCTAAATTTTCCATTATTAACCGGAATACTAGGAGAAAATGGATGCCAGTGTTTGCTATATAAATTTCTTCAAATTCAGCAATATGTCATTGGGAGCTACTGTTTAGGCAGAAGGTATGAATCCGAAGAGAAGCAGCGATATCTGACTTTTGTAATGCTATTTCGCTTGGTATAGTTTGTAGACACCAGATTGCATTTACAGAGCACCTGAAGTGACAAAACAGCAAAAATCTCCACAAGTGACCGAATTTTGGAAAATACCCCGTTTAAAGGATTTATATAGGTATTTAGCGAAAGTTATGACTTATGGGTGCATCTCAGAATATTGTAAATTTGGGACAAACAGAGCAGTGGGTTGTAGGCTGTATAGCAGCTAAGGAAAATCTAGCATCTTTAACAGTGTCTAAATAAATGAGTGAGTGAGCCTGTGAGTGTTTTTTCCAAAGTGTGTTTTGTCTTAAGTGTGACTTGAGAATCAAGTATTCATGGGTATTAATTCTGGGGCAGATACACCGCCTGTGCAGCCCGTTCAGTTGCACAGGGCCCCATGGGAGAGGCGGAACGAGTCTCATTGATCCTCAGATGCTGCTATGATTGTTCCACTGTATTCCTGTGTAGATTCTCTGACCCAGGATGTTGGGGAAGAAATCGTACATCTTTATATACCAGTAATATAGTAATATGTCCGACAAAATAACTTCAAAATAAAGAAATATAATAATCACATTTTTACTACACTTTTTTTAAATAAAGGTCAGAAATCAGTAAATAACAAAGATATCTGTTATCCCCATAATAGTAGCATATCATACAATGGTAAACAGCATATTTATGACGTCATATAGTGAAGCTTTCATGAAAAAAAAATTATGCTTGTTACAGCTATGAACGAATGGAGTGTGGACAGGTGCGTCACAAAAATGTCATTGTGTATATGTACTGTATGCGTTATGTGTATATTCATATGTTTGTAATATATATATATGCATTTATAACAGTGAAGGGGCAGGTATGATGTACTGAAAAAGATTGGTGGCCCAGACACAAGACATGATCAAGGGCCATTCTCTGTCAGTGTCTGTAGCACTAACTGTCACTGCCTGTTCACTGACTGTATTTATTTGTATATATTTTGTTTCTGGGCTATCTCCATTAGTAAAATGAGCTCCATGGTTGACAATGCCATACAGTGTATTTTATGATGCATGTACAATCCTTGATCAGGCATTTGCAGGTGCATACTGCTGTGCTTGCAAGTTACACACTTGGAATCCCGGATATTCTAACTAAATAAACAAAGTGCAATGGTGAGATCCACTCACAACATGGAAAGCCATTTGCTACTCACTGAGTAGGTGCTCGCTGGGTTACATGTTGGGAAGGATGCTAGCATGGAGATGCAGAACAGCTCCAGCTGGGAGAGACACAGTAAGGGAAGAGTCAGATGGCCCTATAACTAAGACAGGGATCACAAGACAATGCTTCGACTGACCTACGGCTTCCCCGACCCAAGCGTGACAGCTGCATAGAAATACATGCTTTCACGCTCCAGTCAGAAGAGCCACGGGCCAGTCAGAGCATATTAAAAACCTGGACAATTTTGGTATTGACATAATCATACTGGTGAATAGAATCCTACCGCCACAAAATTTTTACTTCAGAATGTAAGCTATGAAAGCAATTCCAAAAAGCAATGTCAAAATTGCGGGGGAAATTTATCCATTTTCACTGCACTTAGAATTTTTTTCCAATTTTCCAGTACACTGTGTGGTAAAATTAATTGTGTCATTCGAAAGAAGAACAAGTCCTCATATGTCTATGTGGGCAGAACAAAAATAAGTTATGGCCCTTGGAAAAAGGCGTGGTAAAAAAGAAGACACAATTGGCAATGTCCATAAGAGGATAAAGTATTTGTCCCATTTCAATTGATATTTAGGCCAGTCTCCAAGTTGCTAAAAAAAGCAACAAACTGCCCTGTACTGATCTTTACTGGGTGTACTGGTGACTCTCCACCCCTGCTCACTGTGTCTTGCATTTGCTGTAGTGCTAAGGTTACTTTGACAGCATGGCAGCCTTTTACTGAGCTCAACAGCTTTGAAGGTGGGCATTCCACGTATGTGAACAGAGCTGCTGAAGTCATTGATTGGCTTGTGTGCTGTCAATGTGACGGCAGCAACGTAAACCAATGCCAACCATCGGGAGCTGCGGCAGAGACTCACAGGTGGAGGAAGGAGAATACAATGCAGGCTATTGTTTTCTAACAAACCGAATCTGGGGCAAAATATTGTCTGAAAGTGGACAACCCATTTAAATAGCTTCTTTTAACCCCTTTCTGATATAAGATGCAATACTACATCTTATGTCAGCGCTGAGCCTGGGCCAAACCAGGGAGATGCCAGCTGTCATATATAGATAGTTTCTACCTGTAGGGTGCTCCTATTACTTAAGTGATGCTGTCAATATCTGACAGCTGCATTTAAATAGAGCGATTGTCAATGTGCAAGGTCATCAAATTCCAGTGGTTCCCAGGGCTGTGAAGGACAGGTTGTAATGGCAGTTGGGGGCTGAAGGCCCCTTTTACCACCATCTTGGTCATCCTATGAAGGCCAACCTGTGGGTAGATTTAAAAAGAGATCTTTTTTTCGACTATGTGATTTAATACTGTTGTATCCCTTTTCCCACAATAAAAATAAAAAAAAAACTACATAAACATAGTAATTGCTACTTCTATAAAAGTTAATTCTATGAAAATATAAAATTAATCAACCCAATGGGTAAAAGCCGTAAAAAGAAAAGTAAATAAAAACACGAAAATTGCAGGTTTTTTGATCATCGCAATGCAGCAAAAGATGAAATAAGAAACCAAATCATCATATCTATGCCAAAATAATACCAAATAAAACTTCAGCTCACCTCACAAAAAACAAGCACTTACACAATAGCATCAAAAAAGAAAATGTTACGGAAAATGGCTAGAAATATTTTTTTTTAAATAAATTTACAGTTTGCCAAATTAGCGTGTCAGATTTGGGTAAACTGCGGGGCTCAGAAGCTAGGGAGAGGGGGCTATTTGGCTTTTGGAGAGCAGATTTTGCAGTATTGTTGTTTTTCAGAGCGATGTTGCTTTTCAAAAGCCTCTATGCTACCAGTAGATAAGCAAATGGATTCATTGGGGATTGAATATGTGTCAACTCAGAGAATTCAAACAATCTGCGATTCACTTCACCAGACTAACCTTATAATAATAATTAAAATTTCTATAATGCCAACATATTCAGCAGCACTTTACATCTTAGAGGGGACTTGTAACAGAAAATAAAAGACATTACAGAATAACAATAATAACATAAATCAACAGATACCAGGAGGAGAGAGTGTCCTGCTCGCAAGCTTACAATCTATGAGGAAATGGGGGAGACATGAAGGGTGGATGGTAACAATTGCTTGTATTGTACGGTCAAGCATCAATGTAATACATAGGTAATCACACATGGGAGTGTGTGAACAGATGATACGAGGGTTCTGATTTGGAAGGAAGTGTTGTATGGGGAAGAAAAAAACCTTAAATGATTTTACACTTCGCAGAATGTTACATCATCCAGAGGAAGCTCACATGACCGCAGGATCCCAAAATGGTGTGCAACTTTCATATCACATAGTACAGCATATCAAATGGGACTATTAAAAATAACTTGCCACTCTATCTGGCATTTCTTGGTTAGTCTTTTTTGGGAAGAGGGAAATTATGTTAAAAGATACCAAAGAGAAGTAAAAAATTAGAAATTTAACCCCATGACTGTCTGGCACACAAAGTCTGTTTGTATCACAAATGAATGAGTCTTTGCTCACTCATTTTATTTGTAATTCAAAAATCCATGGCACACCCAGTGTTAAAAGATTAAAAATGTTTTATTTAATCCATATAAAAAACACAGTCCTGTAGACTGTGTACTGGGGAGGTCTCTCTCAGAATACAGTGGGCTGAGGACAAAGGATACTAAGAGACAATTTGTTAGAGAACCACCTTTTTTACTAGGAACAGAAACTGGGTTTCCTAAGATTTGCCTAAGATTTGCCTAACCAGTGGTTCCACCTAATGTGGTAACTCAGTGTTACCCAGAGCAAGGATGTAATCAGATGGATACAAGAGGCGGGCCCTGCAGTGGTGCAGCGCAGAGATTCACAAACTTAACAATTCTCTAAGGTTACAATACTGTTATTCTATCTATATACAAGCTCACCCACTGAGGGGAGTATCTAGCTAAGGTTCACACAGCCGTATTAGCAAACAATGTCTCTAACTGAGAATCTATGTTTGGTGCCAAACTCTCTCTCTATAGTCTGCGAGCACACTCCCACAGGGATCCCTGTGGTGCGACCTGAGCTCAGTAATCACCGGCCATTAACTGATGTCTGAAGAGGCTGTCTGATCGTCCGATTGGCCACTTAGCTGGGAGACCGAGGAGAGGATCCTGGGGTTGTCACAGGAGCGCAGTTTCTGTCTGACAGGCTAGAAGAAGGCCTTTCACTTCACAGCAGATACCTTGGGGGGAATCCAACTAAGCATCCAACCCTAGTCATCCCCCAAAAGTGATTCTTCCTCTCTGGCAGGCATCACAGGCAAAGATACACCTTTCCTCAAAGTACTGCTCTAGCTCCCAGCACACTGCACACACAGAGCTTTAAAATTCAACACCACAATTTCCCTCCTCTGTCTACTTCCTGCTTTCACTGGCTAAAACACCATCAAGTCCACCAAAGAGTCCCATTCAGAGGCAACAGAGACCTCTTGTGGCCAGAGTCCGATACTGCAACAATGTCCAAACATCCCCCTCTCACAATCCCACAAAATCTCATATGGCAGACTTGACATTTAGTCTGCCATGTGAGATTTTGTGGGACATATGTTTTTTATAAGGATTAAATAAAGCATTTAAATTTTTTTAACACCGGATGTTCCATGCATTTTGGATTGCAAATATCAGATGATGTGTATCAACAGTGGAGCCAGGCACCCCATTACATGAGACTGGTGGACTATATATGCCAACAGTGGTAAACTCACTTACGCCTAACTCACTCATGTTATTATTGAAATGTAATTTTTATTTTTTGGGTGTGTACCAGGCATTTCTTGGTCAGTCCTCCATGTGAATAGGTAAATTATGGTTAAAATACAAAAGTTAATTACACTAAAGAAAAATATTTAACAAAAGAAAAAAGTGGCAATGGCAAAGAATGTGGTAATGTAAAGGAAAAAAAAACAGAAACAGCATCTGGCATTAAAAATTTGGGAGCCAAAAGTAACTGCAACAGCACTAGCCATCCAGATTGTAGTACTACCAAACATAGGTCACAATTGTCCTCCTTTGCCTCCAGAAGAAGCTTTATTAATGGTAAGGAAGCAGAGGACTACATGGCATATCTCTGATATTAGTAGGATCATTTACCTCAGGGTTTTTAGCCCTCAACTTGTTCCCTGGTAAACCTATTTGGAGAGAATGAAGGGGAAAATGCATTGGCATGGAATGCAAGTGACTATAGAGCTTCGAGACGTGCATTAGAAAGAGAAATTCTTATGAAAAGTATGCATTATGCTTGCACTTAGCACTTTAAACGTAAGCTATAAGCAGAATTATATTAAAACTGTTAAATATATATATCTGGCTTATTATGTAACCAGGACTGGTTTATCTGGAATACTGAACACATGCAACTGATTTTTTATGTTGACATTTATAGTCAATATGGCTGTATATCATGGAGATCCTGAGTGATTTATGTACATATATGCAATTCATTCTAATTACTGATGATAATCATGATCAAAGAGGATGTACATTACAGATCTTGAATTTGTACATTATTGGTTATGACTAGACATGTTTTTGATGTTCTGCATATGATTCAGTTATTTGCCATATTAACAACTCAGGGTCTCTTTTAGGCCCAGCCATCTATGACCAGGAGTACCATATTGAAAATTTTAAGGTGCAAACCTCAATGGCCTGGCAGGTAGAGCTTAAAGAAGTTGTCCGACCATGAAAATAATTAACCTTATCTGTGCTGTATTGTAATATACAACACATCTATAAATTTAGTTTTTTGTTTCTGCTTTTCGTTCCTCCTGAACTTCCCTTCATAGAGATAGAGCTTCACATGTCCTCACACCACATCCACAGTGGTGATAGAGCTTCACATGTCTCCACATCACATCCACAGTGGTGATAGTGCTTTATATGTCCCCACATCACATCCACAGTGGTGATAGAGCGCCACATGGCCCCACATCACATCCACAGTCGTGATAGAGCGTCACATGTCTCCACATCACATCCACAGTGGTGATAGAGCGCCACATGGCCCCACATCACATCCACAGTGGTGCTAAAACTTTACATGTCCCCACATCACATCCACAGTGGTGATAGAGCATCACATGTCTCCACATCACATCCACAGTGGTGATAGAGCTTTACATGTCTCCACATCACATCCACAGTGGTGCTAAAGCTTTACATGTCCCCACATCACATCCACAGTAGTGATAGAGCGCCACATGGCCCCACATCACATCCACAGTGGTGATAGAGAATCAAATGTCTCCACATCACATCCAGAGTGGTGATAGAGCTTTACATGTCTCCACATCACATTCACAGTGGTGATAGAGCATCACATGTCTCCACATCACATCCACAGTGGTGATAGAGCGCCACATGGCCCCACATCACATCCACAGTGGTGATAGAGCATCACATGTCTCCACATCACATCCACAGTGGTGATAGAGCGCCACATGGCCCCACATCACATCCACAGTGGTGATAGAGCATCACATGTCTCCACATCACATCCACAGTGGTGATAGAGCTTTATATATCTCCACATCACATCCACAGTGGTGATAGATCTTCACATGTCTCCACATCACCCCTGACATATGAGTGCTGTGAATTGAAAAGTCTATAGTGATGTGCGTGCACAAGAATGTAAGTATGTGTTTGTATATCTACATATATACCTCATAATAACCTCATAATACACTTCAGCTGCTGCAAAACCTCGTAATATACACGGCAGCTGCTGCAGAACCTCATAATACACCCCGGCTGCTGCAGAACCTCATAATACTCCCCGGCTGCTGCAGAATCTCAAAATACACACCTTAACTGCTGCCAAACTTCATTATACAACTCATCTGCTGCAGAACCTAATAATAATCACCTCAGCTGCTGCAGAAAATCATAATACACCTCAGCTGCAGCAGAACCTCATGATATACCACGGCTGCTTCAGAACCTCATAATACAACTCAGCTGCTGCAGAACCTCAGTCTATAATGATGTGTGTGTGCATGAGTGTTTGTATATGCGTGTGTGTGTACATCTACATATATACCTCATAATAACCTCATAATACATTTCAGCTCGCTGCAAAACCCTATAATACACTCCTCAGCTGCTGCAGAACCTCACAACACATCTATGGCCTCCTTCACATGTACGCGTGAAAGTGTTGCCCAGTCATTTGTACCATCTGTGTGTACATGTGTGCGGTCTGTGTGGCACATACTGGAATAAAATGCATTCAAGAAATTACAGATTTTTATGTGTTAAAGGGAACCTGTCACCAGAAAAAATGCTATTAACCTGCAGGTAAGGTGTTAACTGCAGGTTAATAGTGTTACTAACCTGCCCGCTGTGAGCACTTAGCCAAATGCTGAGAGGAGAAAATTAACTTTATTTCCCTCACAGAGTCCCGGTTTCAATCATGGGGGCTGTGCCGATTCAGTCATGGCGATGAGAATAAAGAGCGGCGGCTGTAACCGCGGCTCTGAACTGACTGAAACGGGCTCTGCATTGGTCAGTCAGGGCAAGAGGTGCGGTTACAGCCTCTTTTCTGTATATTCAGAGCAGTGACTGAACCCATGCAGGTACTGCCAAATTTTTGACAGCTGCTTGTGACTCGCCCCCTGGGCCGTGGGGCACGCGGATCTGGGCGATAGGGGAACGATGGGGGTAGTAGTGGCGGCCCGGTCCCGCGGCTCAGGGTGGTCAGACCAATGGTAGTCTGCTACGTGCTTCAGATAATGTCCGACTACGCCACCCGTGGATTGCGGTTATTAGGAACCGCCGCTGCAAGGCAGTCCGCTGGGGCTGATGATGAATGCAGCTGGGATGGTGTGTCTCCCCATGGGAAGAGTGCGGCCCCAGGGTAGTGTAGTGGATGGTGGGAGTGATGGTGGTGAGAGTCCCAGTACCGGTAGTGCTGGAGGCGCGAAGGAGCACACAGACAACAAGTTACAGTCCAGGGTCTTTACTCACAGTTCATTTATTCCGGGTCACTTCTGTCAGCAGTGACCACCCGAGCCATGCTGCGTCCACCAGGTGTGGGGCTGGGTCAACTCCCAGGCAGTTCAGGAGCATGGCACAGGACCCCCTTTAATCCTTTCTCTGGCCTGCCTCACCAGTGACCCACTTTTGTCCAGCTGCCGCGGACTTGTGCGGTTAAACGTGGGCCCCGTCCTCCGCTGTCCTATATGGTGCCTTCCTAGCAGGTTTGATGAAGTGTCGCACCAATAGATGATCACGACGACCGGTCTTTGGCTGAGGGTAGTTTCTCCTCCACCAACTTGGGATCCAGTACCCTTAATCTGCCTGACCCTTCACCCTGGATTCTCGTGGGTTCTTAGGGTCCCTTCCACCTTCTTGTTCCTGAGCCCTTCTGTTTCTCTGTCTCTTCTTCTCCCTTTCCGTTCCTTCCTGTTCCTTTCTGTTCCGTTCTCTTGGAGCTGAGATGAGCCAAAATCTCAGCTCCCCTTCACCTCCTCCTCGGCCTCTCACTAGGCCCTCCTGGAGTAAAGCTCCTACAGAGCCTCTACTTCTTGTCTTCTCCTCTGACTGAACGAACCTAGATCTAAGATGGTGTCCACCTTTTATAACTCCCTCTGACCATGAGCCCAGGTGACCAGCAACCAATGGGCTCCTTCCTATGCTCAGGAACCAACCCCTATCTGCCCCTACAGCACTGGGTGTTCCACCCCCCTCCCCACTCCAGACAGGGACATAGTCTGTCGTGCCGGCACTTCTGTCTAGTGGGAGCACCGTTGAGCTGTCCCTCGGAAATGGGGTGTGTGTGCTGTATGCAGCTAACTGAGCCCTGGTCCATACTCCATCCTTACCTGGGAGTGGAAAATCACACCTCTGGTCTGAGGTGCAATACCCCTGTAGCGGCCGAACCCTCGGGGCGCTACACTTGCACTTGAAATGTGGCCTTTTAGGCTAGTGGAGGGGGAAGCTGACCACAATCTTATGGCGGCGACCGGGTATCCATATTCGGTCACCAGCCGCCACTATTTGTCCCAGTGTCGTCTCCGCCTTCCACAAGCATGGGTCCCATAACATTACCTGTACCCTCCCCAGTGAACTTACTGGCAAATACCGCCTACCCACAAACACTTGGTCAAATACACATGGTCAAGTGAATGTGGCCAGGGACAGTATGGAGCCAGTCCACAGCTTTTTTTGCTGAGAGTTGTATTTCACCACAGCCACATTTTGTTAGCTTGGTGAAAGGACTTGGGAAACCATATCTACTTCAGCTGTCATTTCTCCCAGGAAGTCCTCTAAAGCTGCTTTCACTTGATATGTGGCTTTTTAGGCTCGTGGAGGCGGAAGCTTTTCACAACCTCATGCCGGAGGTCCCTAGCTGCCACTATTTCTCCCGGTGTTGTCTCCGCCTTCTACAAGCGCGGGTCCTTGAACATTTCTGCTGGTACTTTTCTGTGGGATTCTGCTTGCCTCCTACTAGCCTGGAATAGTTCCAGTAAACTATGGTACGACGCCATGGTATTAGCACTGCCCCCAGTACCAGTAGCAAAGCCATCCCCAATTTCCTTCTCAGGAATTTTATTTGGTAGACTGAGTGGCTGCCCAAATACATTAGTTTCTCACAATGGAGCTGAAGATAGAGTGGCAGTAGGTGCAAGTTTCTCCAACTTGTTAGATATCAGAGGGTGAACGGCAGCACATTAGATCAGTGGTTAGCACTGAAGCCTTGCAGTGCTGGGATCCTGGGTTCAAATCCCAACAAGGACAACATCTGCAAGGATTTTGCATGTTCTCCCCGTGTTTGCATGGGTTTCCACCTCAGTAAAAAAGCAGCCATAGAGTGTCGGGGAACCTTCCCACACACTTTTCTTAGCCAGGACTGCTTCTCGGCAGGGTTGGACGGTCCCACCAGAGAATTCTCTGGTGTGCCCTGGCTTCTACATCAAGAGAGTTCATGATAGCGCTAACTTTGCAGCTGCTATGGGGCTCTTGAGCTGGGGAGAAAAGTGAGCCCTCAGAATCAAATCCTCTGGTAGGCCCAATGTTTTTCAATCTGAAACAGCTTCTCAGTGGGAGTTTTATTTCACCACAGCCATATTCTTTAGCTCGGTGAAAGGACTGGCATAGAGGGAAACTGTATCTACTTCGGCTGTCATTTCTCCATCACCAGGTTCCGCCCATTGTTACACACGACCATGCCTGGCTGTATGTTCAGCAGTGAGAGCCACTGATCACATGGCTGTGTTACAGCTTTTAACAACCCTGCAGCGCTGGGTGGTTTGTCACCTAAGCATTAAGCATGTTATTTTCAGCGCAGCCTGTTGCCGCTTGTCCAAGGCAGTGCTGCTGTGCTTTCAGCTTGTGACTGATGTGGTCATTTCGAAGATGGAGGAGGAGGTGTAGAAGCTGAACAATGTGATTAAATTGAGGTTACACTGACGACTCTGTTTTTTATATTAAAGAAAGATCCTACTGTTTTGTTTTTTAAAGTTATTTTTTAAGACAAATGCATTCATCAGGAAATGTCATTTTAACATTTTACAACCTAGTTTGGCAATCTGGCGTGTGACACATCATCAGACACATCATGTTTCATTCATGATGGAGGGACTCTGAAAGTCACAGAGCATATTTTTATAGGGCTATCAGGCGGCCCTTACTATTCTTAAAAGGCCAGCAGTCCACCCTCGCTATTGTTAGAGAGACATCAGCCGGCTATGCTTTGTTGTTCCCATTATTAACGAGTGGATCACCTATAGTGTTATTGCGTATGCAGTGACTGCAAGGGCTGCCAAAAATTCAGACGCAACCCAATACCCCTTTGAAGAGACATAGAGGAGAGTCTCAGTAAAAAAAAATGTTCCCATTATAAAGGAGCGGGTCTCCTATAGTGGTAATGCCCATGCTGTGACTGCAAGGGCTGCCAAAATTTGGGAAAAAACCCACTAAGAATTTAAAGACACATAGAGCAAGGCCACATTAACGAGTACGACATGTTCCCATTAGAATGAAGAGAGTCTGCTATACAGTTATAGGGTGTGCAGTGAGTCCAACGGCTGACCAATTTTAGGAAAAACACCACTAAGAATTTAAAGACACATAGAGCAGGGCCACAGTAACGAGTGAGACATGTTCCCATGAGAAAGGAGAGACTCTGCTATACAGTTATAGGGTATGCAGTGAGTCCAATGGCTGACCAAATTTAGAAAAAACCCCACTAAGAATTTAAAGACACATAGAGCAGGGCCACAGTAATGACAAATTGCCATTAGAAAGGAGAGAGTCTGCTATACAGTTATAGGGTACGTCTGACCAAATTTAGAAAAAATCCCACTAATAATTTAAAGACACATAGAGCAGGGCCACAATAATGACAAATTCCCATTAGAAAAGAGAGGGTCTCCCATAGTGTTGCCCTATGCAGTGAATGGGAGGCACTCCAATGCCCCGTGTAAGAGATCTAGAGGGCCTCATAAAAAAAAGTTCCCATTAGAAAGGAGCGGGTCTCCTATACTTGTAATGACCATGCACTAAGTGTATGGGCTGACAAACATTTACCCCTGGGGGGTATACATGAACATACTGTATAAAAAAAAGTTTTTACGGGCATCATAAACACCCTTTAAAAAAATTATGTGGGTGTTGCATCACGGACCACGGTCACCCTGGTGATATGGTGGTGGAGGATGAGGATGAGGAGAAGGAGGAGGACAAGAGCAAATATCCAAAATCAGGAAGCGTAAACCCATGTGTGGGTGTGAAAAGGTGCATGGGAATACAACTCCCAAAAAAAGACACTGGATTTGAGTTTGTTACGCTGCTATCATTCGGTGGTGCAAAAAAATAACAATGGAGAGCAAGATCTCATAAATAAGAGGGGACATACCACTAGATATCAATTGAGCAAGAAGAAATAGACCATAAGTGTTCCAGAAAACCCCAAGATATATATAATTACTAGTGTTGAGCGAGCACTAAAATGCTCGGGTGCTCGAAGCTCGGGCCGAGCTCACTGTGATACTCGGGTGCTCGACCCGAGCAACGAGCCCAATGTTAGTCTATGGGAGACCCAAACATTTTTGCGGCGGCTCCCCCGGCAGTCTGTAGAAAGCCTAAAAAGTGCCCAAAACGATAGTGACAGTGCTCAAATGACATGGGGACAGCATGGGGATCGCCCCTGGAAGCATTTCTGACCCCCAGGTCACTGCTGTCAACAACGTGGTCAGAGGTATTAAGCCACTTTTAAAGGCTCACAATAAAACTTTCAAAAACAAAAGTGAAAGTGCTTTCCTGTGAAATATGTTAACCCCTTAACGACCATGGGTCTTTCTGTTTTTGTGTTTTCCTTTTTTGCTCCCCTTCTTCCCAGAGCCAGAACTTTTTTAATTTTCGTTCAATATGGCCATGTGAGGGCTTATTTTTTGCGGGACGAGTTGTACTTTTAAACACCATCATTGGTTTTACCATATCGTGTGCTGGAAAATGGAAAAAAAATTCCAAGTGCAGTGAAACTGCAAAAAAAATGCAATTCCACAGTTGTTTTTTGGGTCCTTTTTTTACCACGTTCACAGATTGCTAAAACTGACCTGCCATCATTATTTTCCAGGCTGTTATGAGTTCATAGACACCAAACATGTATAGGTTCTTTTTTATTTAAGTGGTGAAAAAAAATCCAAAGCTTGCTAAAAAAACAAAAAAAAATGACGCCATTTTCCGAGACCCTTAGCTTCTCCATTTTTCGGGATCTGGGACCAGGTGAGGGCTTATTTTTTGCGTGCCGGGCTGACATTTTTATTTATACCATTTTGGGGTAGATCCGATGTTTTGATCGCCTGTTATTGCATTTTATTGCAAAGTTGTAGCGACCAAAAAAACTTAATTCTGGCGTTTAAAATTTTTTTCTCGTTACGCCGTTTACTGATTGTATTAATTCTTCTTTTATATTGATAGATCGGGCGATTCTGAATGCGGCGATACCAAATATGTGTATGTGGTTTTTTTTTTATATATATATATATATTTTATTTTGAATGGGGAGAAAGAGGGGTGACTTAAACCTTTATATATTTTTTATTTTTTTTATTTTTTTAAAAACTTTTTTTTTACACTTTCTGCTTGCTTCTATAGTCTCCAGAGGAGACTAGAAGCAGCAGTTGTCTGATTGCTTCTACTGCATACAAGCGATGAGCAGATCGTTGTATACAGGAGAAATGCTCACTTGCTATGAGCGCTGACCACTAGGTGGCGCTCAAAGCAATTGAGACATGACAACCACAGGCATCTGCTGCAGACCCTGAGTTGTCATGCCCACACATTGGTGACCCGCGATCACGTGACGGAGTCACTGATGGGCGGGGCTTAGGACTCCCGGAAGCGCGAGTTAAATGCCACTGTCAGAGATTTAACATGTTAACAGCCGCGGGTGGATTGCGATTCCAATAATCAGCTGACATGTGCTCGCTTCAGTGCGGCCTCACCGCCGGAGCCCCCGCTGAACCGGCCTTCCCGACCTGGTGTGTACTATTACTGACCAGGTCGGAAAGGGGTTAAGGAACATCCTTTCCAGGGTAAAGACTTGTGTATAAGGTAAAATAAATAACCAAAAACAAAA
Organism: Phyllobates terribilis; assembly: GCF_046119375.1. Classification (NCBI taxonomy): domain Eukaryota; kingdom Metazoa; phylum Chordata; class Amphibia; order Anura; family Dendrobatidae; genus Phyllobates; species Phyllobates terribilis. Next base: position 120,906,655 of record NW_027362772.1, read on the forward strand.
ATACTCCTCCACACCTTGGGCTATGTTCACAAGTAGCATTTTTTATGCGTTTTTGCACGTTTGTATTGCTTTCAACCGTGACAAATGCATTCACCGGGAAATGTCATTTTAACATTTTACAACCTTATCTGGCCATGTGCTGTGTGACACATGCATACAGTGCTAAAAAGACATGGGAACAGCATGGGGAAGACCTCTGGAAGCATCTCTGACACCCAGGTCACTGCCTAAAAGTGTGACCATCAGAAGTGATCCTTGCCGCATCAGAAGATGCAGACTTGCAACTATCCTCATGCAAGTCCTTGTCCCAGTGCAGTGTTCAATTGTACCTCCCACATAATTTGCAATACAAGCGCAAGTATGCAGCTTGCCACCCACCCACCCCCAGGCTGCAATACCATACTGCTAGCTTGCTTGCACTTGAAATTGGGCCTTTTAGGCATGTGGAGGTAGAATCTGGCCACCACATCATGGCTGCGTCGGTAGACTGGTATTCATACTCAGTCCCCAGCCGCCCGGCGGCCGGGTGTCCACGCTTGGTCCCCAGCCGCCAGGGGGCGGCCGAGTGTCCATACTCAGTCCCCAGCTGCGTGGGGGTGGCCGGGTGTCCCTAAACGGTCCCCAGCCGCCCCTATTTGTCCCGGTGCGCCTTATACTCAAGCGCGCATACCAAAACATTACCTGTGGCCTCCCCACTGCATTTAGTGGGAAGGACAGCCTAACCACAAACACGTGGACAAGTGAATGTGGCCAGGAATGGTCCATCTCACTGACGCCTTCACACTGGGTTAATATTGTGGAAGCCGGGACACAGTTGGACACAGTTGGACACTGGGATGCAACACGTCCTCCAGACATAGAGGATTGCGGGTCCTGGGTCAATCAGGCTTCAACACAAAGTTCAGAAGGTAGACAGCAGCAGTGGTTGGCCTCCTACACAATGAGTAAATTATTCATGATCATGAGGCCATCCACCTCCTTAGCTTTCTGTTCCTTGGAATGCAAGCGCATGTATGCAGTAGCGGCTAGGCCTGAGGTGGTCCGCGTTTTGGCGCATATCCTACCTCCTCCGAGGATTGCTGGATGTTTTATCCCAGTTCTATGACTCCCGTTAAAACAAAGCTTCAGGTGATAAATGATGGATGAAGTGGTGGCAAAGGAGAAAGAGCAGGAGGAACAGGGACCATTCACATCAATATCAGGCCAGTCAACCAGATATGTCTTGTAGGATATGTTTCTGTAACAAAAGGAGCAGTTCGGCTACACAGTTATAGGGCATACAGTGAGTGCAATGCCTACCAAAAATTTCGAGCCACTCCAATGCCCCTTGGAAATGACATGGAGGTCAGAGGGCGTTAACTAAACCTTTTTTTCGATTTATAGCAACTGGGTCTCCCGTGCACTGTTGGCCTAAGCAGTGAATGGAAGGCTTTCCAAAAATTATGAGGAACAGCAATGCCCCTTACAAGAGCCATGTGTGGCACCCCAGGGGTCTGGTCACCACAGTAATAGAGATATTACGTCGGAGAGCAAGTGGGAGGTTTCCTGGTCAGGATCCCTTAAACATGCAACATCCTCCTGCCCCAGTGCTGGGAGGGTAGAATTCTGCCCTTATAAACTGGATCTGGGGTGGGGTTGAGTGAGTCAGAGAACAGTCAGAGTCAGAGTGAGAGCAAGGGAAAGTAACAGCAAGGAGCTCTGTAGGAGCTAGGAGGTAAAGACCAGGGGCTGGAAGCTGAGCAGATCTCGCCCTGGCAGAAGACAATAGGAACCGGACACAGGAGTCCGAAGCTGTGAGGACTTATATATCCAGCAGCAGAAACCAGCCGGCAGGGGATTTCAGGTCCTCTGGCCATAGAAGCCCGGAGGCTCAGTCACAAGCAAGGGACCAGCACCGCCGTCGTGGAGCGGAGGCTAACAGAAGGCCGCAAGTCAACAGCCATACGGGTGAGCACTACACGGTACACTCAGGGACGTGGGCTACTTCTACCCGCTTACAGCAAGGTAGCCAGGAAGAGTGCAGACACACGGGGAGGCCTACAACTCCACCTGGCCAGGGGAACTCCTGCTTGCTCACAGACTGACCAGGCCTCTTATGCTAGCCAGTACTCCCGGGAGGGTCTACCTTATAATCATCAGTAAAGACCCTGAACTGCACTGCAAAGACTCTGAGTCGTTCCTGCTGCGTTAGTGCACCATCACCCCCATCATCCACACTCACTGCCCTGAGGCTATACTCCTCCCGAGGGGAGTTATCCCATTCTATGCTGCGCACACAACACCAGCCTCAGCGGTCAGCCTCACAGCGGTGGTACTCCCTGACCGCAATCCACGGGTGGCGCAGTCGGACAATTAACCTCAAAACCTAAGAAAGACTGCCACTGGTTTGACCAGCCAGAGCCACGGGACTGGGTCACCGCCACGGAGACTACAGACCCCAGAGACCAGGCACTGGGTATCCCACACACGTGTACACACGGCCCAGGGGGGGCGTCACATCCAGTACAGCATATTACAAACATAAGTCCCATTATTGGGGAGTGGGTGTCCCATAGTATTTGCTTATGCCTTGCAAGCAAAAGCTGCCAAAAATTAGGACGGAGCAACTTGCAATGCCCCTTACAAGAGCCATGCAGTACAGCATATTACAAACATAAGTCCCATTATTGGGGAGTGGGTCTCCCATAGTATTTGCTTATGCTTTCCCAGCAAAAGCTGCCAAAAATTAGGACGGAGCAACTTGCAATGCCCCTTACAAGAGCCATGCAGTACAGCATATTACAAACATAAGTCCCATTATTGGGGAGTGGGTGTCCCATGGTCTTTGCTTATGCTTTCCCAGCAAAAGCTGCCAAAAATTTGGATGGAGGAACTTGCAATGCTGGCACCCTGGTGGTATAGTGGTGGTGGAGGCTGAGGATAAGGAGAAGAAGATTAAACAACTGAAACGAGGAAGCGTATACCCATGTGTGGGTGTGAAGCGGTGCATGTGAATACACCTACCGAAATAACACAGTGGATTTGACTTTAAGTTACTCTTCTGTCATTTGGTGGTGATGAGAAGTCTGGCCCAATCCAGCCCTTGTTCATTTTGATTAGGGTCAGCTTGTCAGCATTGTCAGTTGACAGGCGAGTGCGCTTATCAGTTATAATTCCCCCAGCGGCACAAAAAACACGCTCCGATAACACGCTAGCGGCAGGGCAGGCCAGGACCTCCAAGACGCACAGAGCGAGTTCATTCCAAGTGTCCAGCTTGGATACCCAATAATTAAAAGGCACAGAGGAATCACGGAGGACGCTGGTACGATCGGCAAGGTACTCCCTCACCATCTTTTGAAACTTTCCACTCCTTGTGAGAGTACCCCACGCCTCAGGGCCTGTAAGCTGGGCGGGTGTCAGAAAACTGTCCCAGAACGTTGACAGTGTTCCCCTGCCTCTGCTGGATTGGAGTTGCATCTCTCTCGTCTGTACGCCTTGGTTGGGCAACGAACTGTGGCCTCTGCCGCTAGCGTGTTCAGATGGGAATTTTTTTAAGAGTTCTGCAGCAAGGGCCTTCTGGTATTGCCCCATTTTTGTAGACCTCTCCACCTCAGGAATAAGAGAGTGAAAGTTCTCCTTGTAGCGGGGGTCTACAAGTGTCACCAACCAGTAATGACTGTCACCCAACATTTTGACAACGCGAGGGTCACGGTTAAGGCAGCGTAACCTAAAGTCAGCCATGCGTGCCAGACTGGTAACGGGCAAGATTTCCGTGTCCTCACCAAGATGACGACTGACCATGCTCTCCTCCTCTTCCTCCTCCCCCCTGTCCTCAGGCCACCCACGCTGAACCGACGGTATGACACTTGTACAGTTACTACCGTCTACAACGCATGATAGCAGCTCCTGTTCTTCCTCCTCCTCCTCCTCCTTCTCCTCTCCCTCATTGTCCCCCAATGCACGTTGGGATGAGATGAGGCTGAGCTGTGTGTAATCGCCCGCTATGGCTTCTTGATCCATCTCATCATACTCTGGCTGCAATGCCTCCTCTTTAATTCTCTGCAGAGAGCGTTGCAAAAGACAGACAAGTGGTGGGATGCTGACACTAATGATGGCATCATCGCCACTCACCATCTTGGTGACCTCCTCAAAGTTTGTCAGGATGGTACATATGTCAGACATCCAGGTCCACTCCTGGGGTCTTGTGTGGAGTCTGACCTGAATATCGACGGCATTGTTGCAGCTGGTACTCCACAACTGCACTCTTCTGCTCACAAATCCTTTGCAACATGTGGAGGGTAGAGTTCCAACGTGTGGGGACATCACACACCAGTCGGTGAGCCGGAAGCTGCAAACGCTGCTGCAACACAGCAAGGGCGTCGGAAGCTGTAGCCGACTTGTGAAAATGAGCTGACAGGCGGCGTACTTTAATGAGCAGATCTGACAACTCGGGGTACGATTTAAGAAACCGCTGAACCACGAGGTTAAGCGCATGAGCCAGGCATAGTACGTGTGTGATCTCACCTCGCCTCAGAGCCGCCACCAGGTTACGGCCATTGTCACACACGAACATGCCGGGATGTAGGTTCAGCGGTCTCAGCCACAGATCTGCCTGCTCTTTCACAGCTGTCCACAACTCACAAGCAGTGTGAGGTTTATCACCTAAGCTTATGAGTTTCAGCACAGCCTGTTGCCGCTTGGCGGAGGCAGTACTGCAATGCTTCCAGCTTGTAACTGATGTGGTGATATCTGAGATGGAGGCTGAACATGAGGAGGAGGAGGAGGAGGAGGATGCGCAGGAGCTGTACACTGTGGGGGCAACTCTGACTGACATAGGGCCCGCAATCCTCGGTGTGGGGAGGATGTGTTCCGTCCCAAGGTCCGACTGGGTCCCGGCTTCCACTATGTTTACCCAGTGTGCCGTCAGAGAGATGTACCGTCCCTGGCCACAAGCACTTGTCCACGTGTCCGTTGTCAGGTGGACTCTCCCAGTAACTGCGTTGTCGAGGGCACGGCAGATGCTTTGGGACACATGCTTGTGTAGTGCGGGGATGGCACACCGGGCAAAATAGTGTCGGCTGGGGACCGAGTACCGAGGGACGGCCACCGCCATAAGATTGCGGAAGGATTCCGTCTCCACTAGCCTAAAAGGCAGCATTTCCAATGCAAGCAGTCGTGAAATGTGCGAATTTAGGACTGTGGCCTGTGGGGCGTTAGCTGCGAATTTCCGCTTTCGTTCAAAGGTCAGGGATATGGACAATTGAATGCTGCGGTGGGACGTGGACGTTTCTTGAGAAACTGCCATAACAAGTGAAGACTGAGAGGAGGGGGCATCTTTACATGCAGTATGGACAGGGGATTGCCTTGCACACACAACAGGGGGTTCTATTGCACGCACAGCAGTGGAAGAAGCAGTGGTGACACCCACTGACACTGGTCGTGGACCCTGGGTTTCACCCCACAAAGTCGGGTGCTTTGCTGCCATGTGCCTGATCATTCTGGTGGTGGTCAGGCTGGTAGTTTTGTCACCCCTGCTGATGCTGGCATGGCAGGTGGAACATATGGCCTTTTTGGGGTTATCAGCAGAGTCTTTAAAAAAATTCCAGACTCTGGAAGACCTACCGCTTGTACTGGCAACGTCCCTCGTGTTGGTGTTACGGGGAACGGTTGCCTGCCTTCTGTCTGGGGCCACCACACTGCTTCTTCCTGCCTGTTGGGGTACTCTTCCTCCCTCCCCCTGTGTGCTTCTGGCCTCACTCTGCATGTCCTCCTTCCACGTTGGGTCAGTTACTAGATCATCCACCACCTCATCCTCTTCCACTTGCGCACCACGATCCTCCTCCTCACTTCCTGGCAATTGTGTCTCGTCATCGTCCACCTCTTGTGACAGATTGCCAACGTCGACTTCCTGTGGCCGTGGCTGTTCAAATATTTGGGCATTGCAACATGAGATCTCCTCTTCCACCACTTCAAGCGTATCAGGCGAGGGGCCCAAATATGGAAATGGACCAGTGAACAGCTCTTCAGCGTGTCCAAGTGTGGGATCACTTGCTGTCTGACGACACTCAGCATGGTAGGAGGAAGGAGCATCAGGGTGAGGAGGAGTATGCGGTAGAGACTCACGGCTACTAAGAGTTGACCGTGTGGAAGACAGACCGGAGGTGGTGGTGCCCAGGTAACTGGAAGTATTGTCTGCTATCCAATTAATAACCTGTTCACACTGATCAGTTCTCAATACTGGTGTTGTTCTGTGCTTCCCTAGTAATTCGGTCAAGAAGTGGGAGCGAGAAGATGTGGCTGTTGGTTGTGGCACATTTTCACCTTTGCCACGGCCCCGTCCTCTGCACGAACCATCACCAGAACGTCCACTTCCACGTCCCTTGCCATGCGCCTTGCCCATTGTAAATGAAGTAAAATAGCTTACACTTGCACTATCAATGGAAAAAGGGTAATAAAGAGTAGATTAGAACCGTGGAAGAGGAAAACCACAGTTATTGTTTACTGGGGTATATCACACTTTTTTAAATAGAGATATTTGCGGCTGAACAGTGAGCGACACACTCAAACTGCTTTTTTTGTAGATACCAAAGGCCCAAAACTGGATAGTACAGCGATTTGACCCGTGGAACTGCGAAACCACACTGGGATGTCGGGCCTACACAAGACTATTTTCAACAGATATTTTTTTGTGTCACAACAGTCAGGAGACACTACTGTTTTTCTTTACGGAAAAAACTACCAAAACCTGAATAATAGAGATTTTTTACCGTGGAACAACAAAACCACAGTTATAATTTACTGGTGTATACCAGGCTTTTTAAAATATATATATATTTGCGGCTGAACAGTGAGCGACACACTCAAACTGTTTTTTTTAGATATAAATGGCCCAAAAGTGGATAATACAGAGGTTTGTACTGTGGATCTGCAAAACCACACTTCTATTTCTCTGGCCTACACCAGACTATTTTCAACAGATATATTTGTGTCTGAAAAATCAGAGGCACACTTTTTTTTTGGGGGGGGGGCACCAAAAGGTTAATAAGATAGGTATTTGTACATTGTGAAGGAGAAAAAAAAAAAGAGGATTTAGATTAAAAAAAGGATTTTTCCTGGCCCCCGGGACCTGGAGCTAAGTCCAGCAATTTGAGCAACAGGAGCAGCACACAGGACTGTAATGCAGCGTTTGCTGGTATAACCACTGCGTCTCCTATACAGCCTGCCTGCCTGATATACCTGGGATAGATATTAGTCCTGAGAAGGACTGTTTGTTTGATCTGGCAGCCTTTACAGACCCTACACTAACTATTTTGCAGGATATATCTCTCCATAAATCAGCAGCGCTGTCCCTACACTGTCTGATCCGGAGCGACTGTGTCCAAGATGGCGGCGCCCGGTTTTAAATACTCGAGGTGACGCTGTGCGGCCAGACAATCACTGTAATGCCCACAAACAACATGGCTGCGGCATTACAGTGACTGGCTGGCAATCCCTGCATGTTCATTGGCTCTGTAAAGAGCGCCAAACATGCAGGGCGGAGACCCGAGCTCCAGCCCGAGCAACCCGGAAATGCTCGGTGCTCGCCGAACATCCCGAGTAGCATGATGCTCGGGCGAGTACCGAGCAGTGTCGAGCATGTTCGCTCAACAATAAAAATTATGACACACTGTGATGACTATAAAAAGGTTACTTTATTAAATGTATTTAAAAATGCACATTGTCATATTTCATGTGTTTAACAAACATAATATGGGCAGGTGAGGCAACAGAGGGTAGATAGAGGCACTGTAGGTATCAGGTATAAGCCAGAAATGCAGTCACATAATCCAACCAATACAATCAATTAATTACAGTAAAAAGGTGTGTGAGTCAGATCTCAATAGTATTAATCATATGGCTGAAACAGCTGTCAATGTAAATATTCAATCAAAGATCAGATCATACAACACACAATGATGCAAGTATTACATGAATAAGGCGAGATTAGGCATACTTAGTGACAGGCAGGAGATATGCCAGCAGTGTCAGGGGAAGCCCCGACACGTACTCCGTACTTCCTCAGGGGGTAGTGGTGGGGTGTGTGTGGGTACAAGGCCCCTTATATATGTGAAGCATCAAGAGGCAGAAGTGGGTACTGACTAATCGAGGCGCATAGCGCCGCTCACCCCCGGACATTGGTGACAGCGGCGCGGTCTCAAGCAGTGTCCCGGAAGAGGGGAACTCCCCCATTGACGTCACATGTTCCGGGACGCCGCCCATCAGAGACCGCGTCACCGTCACATGACCGCAGCACCCGGCGCATGCGCACAGCGTTAGCCCACATAGTAGCAGATGGAAAAATGCCGGACATGGACATGTAGTGAGACTAGATTAACAAGAAGCAGGCGGTTACTACCACATGAAAAGGCACATATATATCACATCTCTGCACAATATAAGCACATCATCCCCCCTCTCTTAATATATATTCTAACAGCGCATATAGTACACAACAAATCCCATTAATGGGTATTCATGCATATGGATAAATGTCCATGTCCATGACCGTGTACTGCCAACACGGGTTCCATGGATCAACATGCCCCCACCATCCAGCACTCACCTTCCCCCACCAAATAAAAACACTGCACCTGTATTTCTTTGGATAAATTTGGCCACAGCGGCCATTTTATTAACAAACAACATTAACATATTAACAGTGTTATAAAATAAATAAGAAGGGAGGGTTCTTGGAGTTAAAATTAGATCTGGCATAAATTAAACCGAACTCGAACCACCATATTACCCTCAGCCGTCCATCACCAGCTCAAGGGCACCAAAAGCTCCCAGGGTAAAACCCCGTCCAGAGCCCAAAACCAAATGCCAGATCACCCCGGTTAATCAAGGCACTGCCTGTGATTATCCAATATTCTTCCCACCGACACTTCTGTGCCAACTCCAAGAACCCCACCCCCCGCCAAGCCACTGCGACAAACCCTCATAAAACTTTACATGTCCTTTTTAAATATAACCCATCGATAATACACAATAGTAATAACTCCTTTATCTCCTCTTCAGTAAAACCACCCTTTCACCATTAACTTCACAGAATACCAACAGAAAGAAGGGGTGGGTGGGTGGGATCTTTTCCCGCTGACTTCCTTCCTGGACTGACCGTTTTCCCGCACTTTTCCTTATTATATCTCCCCAGCCCCTTCCAATGCCCGCCCCTCCAGGCTTATAACCAATCCGGATATTGGGATTAAAATTACACCCTCCTGGCACATCCCGGTCATGTGGGGCTTCCTTCTAGTTACACTTGCTTCCAGCCCCCTTCTTGACCGTGTACTGCCAACACGGGTTCCATCGATCAACATGCCCCCACCTTCCAGCACTCACCTTCCCCCACCAAATAAAAACACTGCACCTGTATTTCTTTGGATAAATTTGGCCACAGCGGCCATTTTATTAACAAACAACAATAACATATTAACAGTGTTATAAAATAAATAAGAAGGGAGGGTTCTTGGAGTTAAAATTAGATCTGGCATAAATTAAACCGAACTCGAACCACCATATTACCCTCAGCCGTCCATCACCAGCTCAAGGGCACCAAAAGCTCCCAGGGTAAAACCCCGTCCAGAGCCCAAAACCAAATGCCAGATCACCCCGGTTAATCAAGGCACTGCCTGTGATTATCCAATATTCTTTCCACCGACACTTCTGTGCCAACTCCAAGAACCCCACCCCCCGCCACCAACGAACAGCCCTGACCACCTCAGGCTCGTGAGCGCCCCAACACCGCAAAAGCCCTTTCGATCCCCTCCTGTATGGCCAATGCCCATAAATCAATGCCAATATCATTTAAATGTACGCCGTCCTTTTCCCAAAAATCTCCAACTCCCGCTTCCAGATCAAGATGCCGCACGCTTACTCCCCCGTTCCTGATAACAAAAGCTGATATAGCTCTGTTCAACTTTATACGTGCCCTATTAATTCCCTTCAATGATCTGGCCTCCCTCCATTTTCCTCTGGGCATAATGTCAGACCACACTGTCAACACCTCAGGAAAAGATGTCCATAACCTTAACAGATCGATTTGAATGTCCCTCATCAATTCCCTGACCGGCCGAGCCCTCCAAATCATTTCCCCCCATATGCACCACCAAAATATCCGGCGCCCGATCCAAACGAGCTGCTTTATGGAATTCTGGCAGCACCCTTCTCCAAACCATCCCTCGAAAACCCAACCACCGAACCACCGCTTGCTCCCTGCTAAAAAACCAATTGCCTACCGTCCGGCCTCAAGTCCGCCCTCACCGCTCCCAATGGACGAAAGAGTGTCCTAGCATCCAAACTATCAACGGGACGCCACCAGCAACAAGACAACCAAAAGGTATTTGAATCTCAAAAGGCAAATTACCTAAGACCGCATACCTAATGCCTTACATAAGACAGGTAACGATCAGAACTCCACCTTCCAATACGTTTTATCACATCCTTGCCTAACCCCAAGCCATCCGCTTCTGATGCCGCACCAATTCTGAATGAATGTGACCCGTATACCTCAGGGCTAAGGCCCAGCTCAGCAATCCCCTTTTTAAACACCGCTATGAATTGAAAACGTGACAAAAAGTCTCCATTTTCATGACACAATAATGGGCCCTTCCACCCTGACCAAACCTGCCAATAAGCCAATAAACATCTCCTATGACAAAGAAAAGATCCCATAACCTCACTCAATATTACTCGTTTACCTTTGCCCAATTGATCCGTCTTATCCCCCCCTAATCCAAAATTCAATACCCCCATCTCGACCACTCATATCCAAACAAACCCCCAACCTTATTCCTGCTTGGTGCCACCAATTCACCTACTCTCAGCGCGCCAAAAAACGCCAATGAAAAAGCCAACCTAAATAGTGTGGCTTCAAAAACTGAACAACAAATCTTATCCAATACAAAACCCAAACGTTCCAAAATACTAAAGGTTACCGGTCTCCGTTTATCCAACTCTTTACCTCTTGTCCTAAAGCCCTTGAGAGCTTGCTTCACTAAAAAGGACTTCGTAACATCCTTCATCCCCTGCAATTTAAAACCAAACGCTAAACCTGCAACAAACTTCCCAACTTTTGAAACCGACCAACCGCTCTCCGCTGCCCTTCCCACGAGAAACAACACCGCCATCTCTCTATCTCCATCACTCTCCATCACACCCCACTGCATAATCCAACTTTGCCATACTCGCCACGATGCCTCGTATGATGCCCAGGTCTGCCTTGTGATGGACTCCCGTATTAACCGTCCCGCTCTTCCATAACCAGCTGCCACAAACGCGAAGGGCATTCCTGTCCCACGTCCTCTGCCTCTGGAGCTAGCGTCCAAAAACGATCCCACTGAAAGCGAGACAAGGCATCTGCTATGGAATTTTGTACACCTGGAACATGTACCACTGTAATCCAAGCGTTCAGCTTAAGACAACAAAGTACTAGTTCCCTCAGCAGCCTAATCACAGGCGGAGACGAGGCCGACAAACTGTTGATGACAGACACCACTCCCATGTTATCGCAGTGAAACCGAATTCTCCTGTTGGCGAAACACTCTCCCCAAATAGTAACCGCAACAACAATAGGAAACAATTACAAAAATGCCAAGTTCCTCGTAAGACCCCTCTCTTTCCACACCTTCGGCCACTCGCTAACGCTCCACCGCCCTTTCCAGTAGGCCCCGTAACCAGCACCTCCTGCCGCATCCGTAAATATCTCACAATCAAAACTGTTCAAGAACTCCTGCTGGATTACTGACCTGCCTTTATAACTTTCCAAAACAACAAACAGTCAGATTCTCCTCCCAATGCAGTTCAAGGAAGGCTCCACATATAGAAAAAGGCCAGGGGAACAAGTGAACTAAAAGAAAAATAAAATAACAACAAACACACACAGTTTAAAAGACAAACTATACAAGGGGATATGCAGCAGGAACAGAGATAAACCGAAAAAAATATAAAAATGAAAAGATATGATTAATCATACTTAAAACAGTATGAAGGGGAAATCACTCGGAGATCAAGGCATCCAAATATGAAATTTTATAATAATCATAAACTGGGCCATTATAAAGAGGAGTCGAGCAGAAACAAATAACCTAGTCGGTATATTTGTTGTTAGAGAAATGGGGAAAAGCTCAATCGTTCAATCAGGCCTGCTGGTGACATGGTTCCCAATCTATAGATCCAACGGCATTCTAATTTGGCTAATGCCTTCTTTACATCACCTCCTCTTAGACCCAAATGAACCTGGTCAATGCCACGGACCTGCAGACTCTTGGGATCACAATGATGATATTGTTTAAAGTGTCTTGGTAGAGTCCGGAGTAATGATAGATCCTCCACCTCCCCAGCCCTCAAAATGTCCAGCACATGCTCCCTCACGCGCCTCCTTAATTCCCTAGACGTGAGCCCCACATAAGTGAGTCTACAGCCAAACATAGCATGGTAAATAATCCCGACACTGCTACAGGAAATGTATCGTCAGATATCAATTACTCTCGTGCCATCCGTATTGGAGAATATTTTTGCCCTAACTATGTTTCTGCATGAGAGGCAGGAATCGCAGGGGTAACAGCCCCATTTGGGGTCACCAATATTAAAGGGCAGAGTACTCTGGCGCACATAGTGACTGTGCACCAGAGTATCCCTGAGGCTTCTACACCTCCTTGCAGTCATAAGAGGCTGATCAGGTAGAAACTCTCGGAGACTTGGATCGGTTCTTAGAACTTGCCAGTGTCTATCAAGGATTTCCCTGATGGCGTGCCACTGGTTGTTAAATGTAGATATAAATCTCACTACAGATCGGCTTGTTAGACTCGACAGTGACTTGAGTGCAAGCAACTGTTGTCTGAAGGCTCCCTTCACTCTCTGGTAACCCCTCTTGATGCTACGATTACTGTAGTCTCTTGAGACAAATCTCTCCCGCATGTCGACCGCACACATATCAAAGTCCACCTCGTCAGAGCAGATGTGTCTAAGGCGCAAAAATTGTCCTGTGGGTACTGCGCTGATTGTAGATCTTGTGTGCGTGGACGAGGCATGCAGGAGAGAGTTGACCGAGGTCTCCTTCCTGAATATGGTAGTGCCCACCTTCCCATTCTCACGAATTGAAATCTTGATATCCAAGAAGTCAATACTTTGTGAGTGATGTTTGTAGGTGAGGTTGATGTTATAGTCATTCACATTCAGGGAGGAGATAAATTCCTCCAGCTCGGGGACCGATCCATCCCAAATAATCAAAATTTCATCAATATAACGGAGCCAGCACTGCGCATGGGCAGCGGCCGGAGCCCCGCCACCGAAAAACTCCCTCTCCCAAATACCGAGGAAGAGGTTTGCGTATGACGGGCGCAGGCCGCACCCATCGCAGTGCCCCTCCTCTGTAGGTAGAACCTATCCCCGAACAGGAAAAAATTGTGTTTAAGTACGAACTCTAATAGGGTGAGGATCAGAGAGCAAAGGGAAGCCTCCAAGCTGCTCATCTCCAAGAAATACTTCACCGCTCTCAAGCCATGGTGATGTTCAATACTGGTGTAGAGGGCCTCCACGTCAACAGCAACCAGCGATACCCCACCCCATCTACCAAACGCAGGACGTCCGAGGTGTCCCTGACATAGGAGGGCAGTGTCTCGACTAGTGGATGTAAATAGTATTCAATAAATTTACATGTCATATCACACAGCCCCCCAATGCCAGAGACAATCGGACGCCCCGGCGGAGTCAGTGGGTTTTTGTGAATTTTCGGTAAAAAATAGAAGGTGGCGATCACCGGCACCTTGACGAGGAGTCCCTCCAACACCTTTTTAGTAATGACACCCCTATCAAGGGCATCCTCGTGAACACTGGCAAGTTCAATTGAAAAAGAGGTCATGGGGTTGGAGTGGAGTCGCTCATAGTATGATTTATTGTGCAATTGGCACATCACCTCTTTTTCATACATATCCGATGACCAAATAACGACATTTCCCCCCTTATCAGCTGGCTTGATAACAATCCCCTTTAAATCCCGCAACTCCCAAAGGGCCTCCCTCTGTTTAAAGGAGAGGTAAGATCTATAATTGCGGGTATTCAATTTCTCAAGGTCTCTAAGGACCAAGGTATTAAAAATTTCTACTTGGGGACATAGCGACAAGGGGGGAAACGTCGCTGACCTCGGATACACATGCTCCGGAAATTTACCTTTACAACCAGAATTCGACTCCACTTCCAATTCCTCCAAAGTCAGCAATGCCTCTGCCTCAGTCTGGGAAGAAGATATAGGGATAGAGGTGGAAATAGTCGGACGTCTCGTGTGTAGCTAATGTAGTATCAGTTTCCGAAGGAACAGGCTCAGATCCTTGGCTATAGTAAAAGAGTCAAAGTTAGAGCTAGGAACAAAAGTTAGGCCAAGTTTCAATACCTCAATCTGAGGTCTAGTTAGAGTCAGATTTGACAAATTAATTACCTCCAACTGATTCGCCTTCTGCTTAGGACAAGGTGACAGTTGGCCTTTTCAAGATGTATCTCTAAATCCCTTGTTTTCAACTGACCCGGATCTGGTCAAGGGTCTGTTTCCACCCTCCTCTCTACCTGATGGTTCTTCATCAAGAGAGGATAATGATGACGCTGGAGGACCTAATGGTACCAACTCAGCAGGTAAAATTTTTCTCTTTTTTCCAACGTTACCTCTCCATCTATATACTCATCCATTCCTAAAATAAGCAATGTCCCTCTGATATTTTTTGGTTTTAGTTTCAACTATCTCCTCCCATTTAGCGAATTCTCGATCCAACATCTCTGTCATCTTAGCCTGTTCCTCTTGCGAAAGCTGTGAGGAGAGCGTTTCTTGTATCTTTCCAATCTTAGATTCAATATCAATGATCGACTTCTCATTATGATCAATCGAAAGACCCATGAAGCTATGGGAGCAGTTGAGCGCCACTGTTTCCCAAGCTGATTTAAAATCCTCCTCCACCACATTGAATTAAGGAAAGACCTGGATGCGTAACCCCCAAGGTACTAACCCCCTTTCGATATGTCTCTGCATGAAGGTCTTATTCCACCAAAGCCGCATCTTTTGGTGTAGCAGGGCCTTCATATTATCAATCTGTTCTGCTGCCATCCTTTTGTCAGCTGTCGAAACCACATCTCCCTCATTGCCAAACACCTGCTCCAATTTAGAGAGCCAGAGATTTCTCTCGCTCGGTGGTTCATGGTCCACTGTATATAGCTGTGAAAAGACACAGAATAATTATAATGCAAAAAAAAAACAATGGAGAGCAAGACCTCATAAATAAGATTCATTAGGTGGTGTTGAGAAGTCTGGCCCAATCCAACCCTTGCTCATTTTTATAAGAGTCAGACTGTCAGCATTTTCAGTTAACAGGCGGATGCGCTTATCAGTTATAATTCCACCAGGGGCACTAAAAACCTGCTCTGATAAAACGCTGGTGGCAGGGTAGGCCAGGACCTCCAAGGCATAGAGAGCCAGTTCATTCCACGTATCCACATTGGATACCCAATAGTTATAAGGCACAGAGGAATCACGGAGGATGTTGGTACGGTTGGCTAGGTACTCCATCAGCATCTTCCCAAACTTTGCACTCCTTCTGAGAATACCCCGCTTCTCAGGGCTTGTGCGTTGGGAGGGGCAGAGAAAATTCTCCCAGAACTTTGACAGTGTTCTCCTGCCTCTGCTGGATTGGAGTTGTGTTTCTCTCGCCTGAAGTCCTTGGTTGTCCAAAAACTATGACCTCTGATGCCAGCGTTTTCAGATGAGAATTTTTTAATAGTTCCGCAACAAGGGCCTTCTGGTACTGCCCCATTTTTGTAGACCTGTCCGCCTCAGGAATAAGAGATATAAAGTTCTACTTGTAGCATGGGTATAGAAGTGTCACCAACCAGTAATGACTGTCAAACAAAATTTTGAGAAGTAAGGGTCATGGGAAAGGCAGCGTAACATAAACTCAGCCATGCGTGCCAGACTGCTAACAGGCAAGACTTTGTGTCCTCACCAAGAGCATGACTGTCCATTCTCTGCTCCTCCTCCTCTCTGTCCTCAGGTCATCCACGGTGAACAGACGGTATGACAGTTGTGCAGGTAGTACCATCTATAGCGCATGAAACAAGCTCCTGTTCTTCCTCCTCCTCTTCCTCATCGTCACCCAATCCACATTGGGATGAGATGAGGCTGGGCTGTGCATAAAGTACCCTGTATGGTTCCTTGCTCCATCTCATCGTGCTCCGCCTGCAATGCATCCTCTTTGATCGTGAGCAGAGAATGTTTCAGAAGACAGAGAAGTGGGATGGTGAAGCTAATTATGCCGTCATCGCCACTCACCATCTTGATGGAGTCTTCAAAGTTTTGGAGGATGGTACATATGTCTGACATCCATGTCCTCTCCTGAGGACTTAAGTGTGGAGTCTGAACTGAATACAGACAGCCTGGTTGATGCTGGTACTCAACAACTGCCCTCTTCTGCTCACAAATCCTTCCCAACATCTGCAATCTAGAGTTCCAATGCGTGGGGACATCACACACCAGTCTGTGAGCCGGAAGCTGCAAATGCTGCTGAAGCATGGCAAGGGTGGCGGAAGCTGTAGCTGACTTTCTAAAATGGGCATGTAAGGGGGAAGACCGGGGTGTAAGTACTTTCAGAACAAGGGATCCGGAACTGCGGGGGCCATGCCTCTTGTTGCAGGGGGAAGACAGACTGCGAGACAGGAGTCAGGTGACTGGGAAGCTGGGGGTGTGTCCAGAGAGAGAGCTGAGGAGTCAGGTGACCGGGGGAGCTGAGCTGGTGTCTAGGAAAAGGGTGGAAAAGGAGTTTTTGCACGGGAAAAGCGGCAGTGGACAGTGGGAGTCAAGCCCGACTAGAGGGAGAAGAGACGCAGGATCCCTGAAGCCGAGCAAGCGAGGTGCACTGTTATGGACTAGGGGCTCAGCGGGTCAAACCAGAGACCGCCCGCTGCCGCCAGAAGATGGAGCATTGCTTAGGCTGGGAAGCCGGAAGAAAGCAACACCGGCACCAGCCGGCAACTGCCTTGTGAGGAGCAAGAGTCAGCTAAGTGTAAAAACTGCCGAATACAACCATGTCGACTCTGCTACATCTAGCCCAACTGTAGATTGTCAGTTATAGCATATTACCTGCTACTTCCCTTGTTTCCCCATATTTCCCCTGTTACTCCCTGCGTGGAGATTGACCCTGTTACAGTAAATTTCACTTGTTTATTAACCCTGTACTAGCTGCTCTGTGTTTCTGTGTCATTGCATCTAAAGTACCTGTGTTACATCTGGTGTAGTCGGCAGGATGCAGTCTTCAGACACAGACACTGCAGATCAGTCCATCCTGGGAGCCCCTAGATCTAGCTTGCCACTGGGGGCCATGCTCAGCAATTTCCCAAAGTTCACCGTTGACAATATGATGCTGTGGGACTGGGTTGAGAGAGTTAGGAGTATGTTACGTATGCATCCGATGACCCCAGCTATGCAAGCCGAAATAGCCTTACTGGCCCTGGACAGCAAGGCCCGACAATCCGTGATGTACCACCATCCCCATAACTGGGATACTGGAAAAAAAGTGGTGCGGATATTGGGGGAGATGCATGGGGATCCCACTAATGTAGGAGAGCTGAGGATACGGCTGTTTCACCACGTGCAGCAGGAGGTGGAGACTGTGACGCAATATGTTAATGCATTACAGAGAGTGCATGCCTATATCACTAGAAAAGACGACATGGAGAATTTGGGAATGTGCGCCCCTGACGTGATCTTAAGGGACCAATTTGTGGCAGGCCTCAGGGATGTGCAGCTGAAGCAATCCTTGCGGGAGCAGCTGCGCGCTAAACCACGTATGACTTTTCTCGAAGCGGGGGCGGAGGCACGTGTGAGAGAGCAGGAGATGGGGGTGGCGGCCCTGGCAGGGATGGTCTGGAGTAATGAGGTACCCACTCCTCCTGCAGCTGAACCCGAATGGGCTTGAGAGATGTGAAAGGAGATACAGGAGATGCGGGGTGAATGGTCCAGGCTCAAGAAGACCCCTGCACCGACACCAGAGATACCCAGATCGATTGCCCCAGTTAGGGAAAGAATTGAATTCAGGCCCCCCTCACAGGAGAGTTCCATAGGGAAGTGAGGCCGCCCTACACAGACAGAGACATGACCTGCTGGAAGTGTGGAGGCGCAAGACATTATGCCAGGGGCTGTGCAAGCTGAGGGCGGCCCCTGTCGCGGAAGCCTTTAAACTAGAGGGCTCCATGTTTGGGTGACACAGCCCGGAGCCTAAGGAAGGGGAAAGAAAAAGAGGAAGTCCCAAGGACCTAGTTTCCACCAGCCCGACTGTCTGGGTCGAAATGAGTGGTCAGGCTGTTCACTGCTTGATTGACACGGAATCCCAGGTGACTACAATGACAGAAGCCTACTTTCAACAGCGATTTGCAGAGATAGCGCAGCCTGAATGGGGACCAGTAATTAGACTCACGGCAGCTAATCAATTACCCATCCTGGTCGCAGGGGTGGTGTGGATGGAGATCCGAGTGGGTGGAAAAGATGTGGGAAAAAAAGGGGTCGTCTTGGTCGCAGGGGGAACCGGAAGTGGACCCCCAGTGACCCTCGGAATGAATGTGCTGAAAGAGATCAGGCAAATCCTGATTAATGAGCCGAAGGAGTTTCCTCTAGACCGGTGGGACCCACGAACCCCCCAAAGGAGGGTTTTTCAACAATTAATCCGAGCTGCCCAGGCTCAGGAGACGTCGAGTGAAGGAAAGGTCCTGGGGAAAGTAATAGCACAAGTAGCTACGGCGCTCACCTGACCGCCAGGACAAACTGTACTCACGTCGTTACCAGCACGGGCCTGCACACCTCGAGGGGGTCGAAGTACAGATAGAGCCAACATCGATGGACAAAGTACCCCCCGGACGACTGGTGGCTCGGACACTGGCCACCGTCCAGGGTGGCAATGTCATTGTGCAGTGCGTTAATCTGGGCGAAGGTGATCTCACACTACCTCCCAGGGCGGAAATAGCCCAGATTCTGGGAATGCCAGAGAAGTTGGTGCGACCAGATGTTGTATAGCTGTCCACTGTATGAGGAGACCCCTGGAGTCCGGCGGTCACTGTGTCACCGGAATCCCACCGTGCTGGTGCGCAGGGTGGACGAAGAATCCTAGAATGAATGCTGGTTGAATTGACGGGACTTTCACCTCAACAGGTGCAGCAGATTGAGGAGGTACTGGAGTGGTACCAGGAAGTCTGAGGATGATTTTGGTTGCACCGAAGCCATTACCCATGAGATTCTCACGGGGAGTGCTGCCCCAATGCGGGAGAGATACCGGCAGATACCTCCCCAGATGTACAGCATAAAGAGGTTAAGGAGATGCTAGCCCATATGTTACAAAATGGTGTGATTTGGGAGAGTCATAGTCCGTGGGCAGCCTCGATTGTCCTGGTCTGGAAGAAAGATGGGACGCTGCAGTTCTGTGTGGACTATAGACGACTGAATGCCTGTACAGTACGAGACTCTTACCCACTACCCCGAATCGAAGAGTCTCTGTCGGCCTTAGGGAAGGCAAGATACTTCTCCTCCTTGGATCTGGCCAGTGGGTACTGGCTGGTGCCCGTGGCCAAACATGACCGTGCAAAGACGGTGTTCATATTACCCATGGGGCTGTTCGAGTTCAATCGGATGCCCTTCAGCCTGACTAACGCCCCCGGGACGTTCCAGGGTCTAATGGAGAGGTGCCTGGGCGATTTGAACTTCGAGGTGACGCTGATTTATCTTGACGACATAATTGTCTATGCCGCCACCTTCGAGGAGCACCTCCAGCGACTGGAGCAAGTACTGAGCCGCCTACAGAGTCATGGTCTAAAGGTGAAGCCCCAGAAGTGTTACCTGTTCTGCAAACAGATCGAATATCTCGGTCATACTGTGTCCGGTGAAGGAGACAGGCCCACCCGGGAAAAGGTGGCCGCCGTACAGGAGTGGCCTACCCCAAAGACAGTGAAGGACGTTTGGGCCTTTCTGGTACTTGCCGGGTACTACCGAAGATTCGTGAAGAACTTCACCTGCATAGCCAACCCATTGCTGGAGCTACTTAAGGAGTGCCGCCGGGCTCCAAGAATCAGGCAATTCGGTGGTAAAGCAGCCAGGAAGAGGCCTTCTGTGCCCTAAAAATGGCCCTGACCGAGGCCTCAATACTTGCCTGCGCGGATTTCTCCCAACCATTCATACTCCACACTGATGGGAGCCTAAATGGTCTGGGAGCCATGTTATCCCAAGTACAGGAGGAGAAAGAGCGCGTGATTGCGTACGCCAGTCGCTCCCTTCACGACTCCGAGAGGAACCCAGATAATTATAGCTCTTTCAAATTAGAGTTGCTGGCTCTGGTTTGGGCAATGACCGAGAAGTTTGCAGAGTATTTGTCTGGAGTTTTTGTGCAGGAAAAGCAGCAGTGGACAATAGGAGTCAATCCCAACAAGAGGAAGAAGAGACGCAGGATCCCTGGAGCCCAGAAAGTGAGGTGCACTTTTATGGACTAGGGGCTCAGCGGGTCAAACCGGAGACCGCCCACTGCCACCAGAAGACGAAGCATTGTTTAGGCAGGGAAGCCAGAATAAAGCAACACCGGCACCAGACAGCAACGGCCTTGTGAGGAGCAAGAGTCATCTAAGTGTAAAAACTGCCGATTACAACCGTGTCGACTCTGCTACATCTAGCCTAAATGTGGATTGTCAGTTATAGCATATTACCTGCTACTTCCCTTGTTTCCCCATATTTCCCCTGTTACTCCCTGTGTGGAGATTGACCCTGTTGCAGTAAATCCCCCTTGTTTATTAACCCTGTACTGGATGCTCTGATTTTCTGTGTCACTGCATCTAAATTACCTGTGTTACAGGCACACAGGTGGCGTACTTTGACAAGCAGATCTACCAACTCCGGGTAGGATTTGATAAATCGCTGAACCACGAGGTTAAGCACATGGGCCAGGCATGGTACGTGTGTGAGCTTGCCTCACCTCAGGGCTGCCACCAGGTTCTGTCCATTGTCACACACAACCATGCCTAGCTGTAGGTTCAGCGGTGTGAGCCACAGATCTGCCTGCTCTTTCAGAGCTGTCCACAACTCTTCAACATTGTGCGGTTTGTCACCTAAGAATATTAGCTTCAAGACAGCCTGTTGACGCTTGGCCGAGGCAGTGCTGCAGTGCTTCCAGCTTGTGACTGATGTGGTCATTTCGGAGATGGAGGCTGAAGAGGAGGAGGAGGCTGAGGTGGATGAGGTGCAGAGACTGTAGACCCTGGGGGCAACCCTGATTGACCTAGGACCTGCGATCCTTGGCGTCGGGAGGACATGTTCCATGCCAAGGTCCGACTGGGTCCCGGCTTCCACTATGTTAACCCAGTATGCCGTCAACGAGTTGTACCGTCCCCGCCCGCAAGCACTTGTCTACGTGTCCGTGGTTATGTGGACTTTCTCGATAACTGTGTTGTTGAGGGCACAGCTAATGTTTTGTGACACGTTCTTGTGTAATGCGGTGACGACACACCGGGAGAAATAGTGGCGGCTGGGGACTGAGTACTAAGGAACGGCCGCCGTCATCAGGTTGCGGAATGCTTCCATCGTCACGAGACTAAAAGGCAACATTTTTAGCGCAAGCAGTCGCCAAATGAGGGAATTTAATAGTGTGGCCTGTGGGGCGTTGGCTGCGTATTTGCGTATCCAAGGACTATGGTATGGACAACTGAAAGATGCGCTGGGACAAGGACGTGGATGTGCTTGCTGATGCTGCTAGTTGAGAGTGTACAATGACAGGTGCAGGGCAGGAGGCATCTTCGCATGCACCATGTACAGGGAATTGGCTTGCATGCACAACAGCGGAAGAAGCAGTGGTGCCATCTGTAGACACTGTTCCTGGACCCTGGTGTTCGGCCCAAAAAGTCAGGTTCTTTGCTGCTATGTGCCTAATCATGCTGGTAGTGGTCAGGCTGTTCATTTTGCTACCCCTGCTGATGCTAGCCTGGCAGGTGGTGCAAATGGCCTTTTTGTGGTTATCGGCAGAGTCTTTAAAAAACAACCAGACTTGGGATGGCAAAACGACCAGCCTGCTTCTTCCGCTGTTGTGCATGCAAGCCAATCCCCTGTCCATGGTGCATGCGAAGATGCCTTCTGCTCTGCACCTGTTATTGCACACTCTCAAGTAGCAGCTTCAGGAAGCACGTGCACTTCCTTGTCCCAGCGCAACGTTCAGTTGTCCATACCCCAACTGCATGCCAAAGTACACCACCTGTGTGCCCATTTTCGAAAGTCATCTACTGATTCCGCCGCCCTTGCCGTGCTTCAGCAGTGTTTGCAGTTTCCAGCTCATACTCTACACTGCAGATGTTGGGAAGGATTTGAGAGCAGAAGAGGGCAGTTGTTGCGTACCAGCATCAACAAGACCGTCGGTATTCAGTTCAGACTCCACACATAAGACGTCAGGTTTGGACATGGATGTCAGGCATATGTACCATCCTCCAAAACTTTAAGGACTCCACCAAGATGGTGAGCGACGAAGACGCCATAATTAGCTTCTCTGTCTTCTGAAACGCTCTCTGCTTACGATCAAAGAGGATGCATTGAAGGCGGAGCACGATGAGATGGAGCAAGGAATCATACAGGGTGATTTCATACAGCCCAGCCTCATCTTATCCCAACGTGGATTGGGTGACAATGATGAAGAGGAGGAGGAGGAGGAAGAGCAGGAGTTAGTTTCATGAGCTATAGATGGTACTACTTGCACAACTGTCTGTTCACCATGAACGACCTGAGGACATAGAAGAGGAGGAGGAGAGCATGGTCACTCTTGGTGAGGACATGGAAGTCTTGCCTGTTAGCAGTTTGGCACGCATGGCTGAGTTTATGTTACGCTGCCTTTCCCTTGACCCTCGCGTTCTCAAAGTTTTGGGTGACAGTTATTACGGTTGGTGACACTTCTAGACCCACGCTACATGGAGAACTTTATATCTCTTATCTGACTGCATACCCTATAACTGTATAGCAGACCCTGTCCTTTCTAATGGGAACATGTCGTTCTCGTCACTGTGGCCCAGCTCTATGTTTCTTTAAATTCTTATTGGGGTTTTTCCTAAATTTTGGCAGCCCTTGCAGTCACAGCAAGGGCATTACCACTATAGGAGACCTGCTCCTTTATAATGGGAATATTTTTTTTACTAAGAACCTCCTCTATGTCTCTTCAAAGGGGTATTGGGTTGCCTCCCAATTTGTGGCAGCCCTTGCAGTCACTGCACATGCAATAACAGTATAGGAGACCCACTCGTTAATAATGGGAACAACAAAGCATAGCCGGCTGATGGCTCTCTAACAATAACGAGGGCCAACTGCTGGCTCTATAAAAATAGGCTTTGTGACTTTCAGAGTCCCTCTATCATAAATGAAACAGAATGTGTCTGATGATGTGTCACACACCACATTGCCAGAAAAGGTTGTAAAAAGTTAAAAATACATTTCCCGGTGAATGCATTTGTCTTAAAAAATAACGTAAAAAAAAAAAAGGATCTTTCTTCAATATTAAAAACAGAGTCGCCAATGGAACCTCAATGTAATCACATTGTTCAACTCCTGCACCTCCTCCTCCATCTCCGAAATGACCGCATCAGTAGCAAGCTGAAAGTACTGCAGCACTGCCTTGCCCGAGCGGCAACAGACTATGCTGAAGTTAGATGACAAACCGCCCAGCGCTGACAGAGAAATGACAGCTGGAGTAGATACGGTTTCCCTCTATGCAAGTCCTTTCACCAAGCTAAAGAATATGGCTGTGGTGAAATACAACTCCCACTGAGAAGCTGTTTCAGATTGAAAAACATTGGGCCCACCAGAGGATTCTGAGGGCTCACCTTTCTTCCCCGCTCAAGAGCCCCATAGCTGTTATGATCTGCTACAAGAACTAAGGAAAGAAAGGGAATCTGTCCCTACAATAAGACTAAGCTGATTCCCTACTTTGCAGCGGGCGACCTGTTCCTTGTGAACAGACCCGCCTTCATCCTCAGCTAGTCTGAACGCAGACCTATAGAATAAAGGGAAACTGTCCCTAAAAGAACTAAGGACTGGGACAAAATTGGACACCTCCTAGCAGATGTTGTAGCAGAGCAAAAAGATAAACAGACAAAAAGTACTTAGTGGTCTAAAGGACCAAACGAACTAGAGAGATAGGTACAAAAGCACCTGGCTAGATAGTCAAATAACACTGAAGTCCAGCAAAGCCAGAAGGGCGGAGCTGGAATAAATAGGCAGCAGGTCACGTGACCACAAAATGGAAAAAACTAACAGGAGAGTTCTAACAGTACCCCCTCTTCTATGAGGATCCTCCAGATCCTCCAGGCCCAGGCCTATCAGGAAACCTCCTGTGGAACGCTCTGACAAGTCTAGGGGCAGAGACATCATCCGCCCTTACCCAGGAGTTATTCTCGGGACCAAAACCTTTCCAAGCGACGAGATACTGCAATCTCCCTCTATGTCTTCTGGAATTCAGGATACGAGAGATTTCATATTCGCCGTCTTCCACCATCAGAGGAACTGTGACAGTAGCATCCCTATCCGATACATCAGCCTTTTTCAACAAGGAAACTTGAAACACAGGATTAATCTTCCAGGAGATGGGGACCTCCAACTTAACAGCAGACTGATTAACCACCTGAAGCACCTTAAATGGCCCCACAAACTTCGGACCCAATTTTTTAGAGGGAGTCCTCAACCGCAGATTCTTTGAGGACAACCAAACCATGTCACCCACTGTAAACAAAGCGTCTTTACGTTTCCTGTTAAAATACTTCTTGGACTTTTTGTTAGCCTCTTGAAGGTTACAACGTACGTCAGTCCAAACTCTCTCCAAATCACCGGAAAAATTCTCCTCCTCTGGCACAGCCGACACCAATTTGGAGAACGAACCAAACGATGGATGTCTCCCAGTACAACAAAAAAAAGAACACCCAGCAGAAGAGGATGTATGGTTGTTAAGAGCAAATTCAGCGACTGGCAGAAACTCCGACCACCCCTCTTGATTGTCTGTCACAAGACAACGCAAAAACTGTTCAACATCCTGGTTCTTTCTTTCTGTCTGTCCATTAGACTCAGCATGATACCCAGATGAAAATGACAAATGGACTCCCAACCTGTCACAAAAAGCACGCCAAAAGCGAGCCACAAACTGAGGTCCCCAAATCTTTCCTAAAGGTTCTAGGCACAAACAACCTCCCATGGGGAGTGTTAGATGGGGCATCCTCCTGGGCTTTCAGAATCCCATCTTCCAAAACGGAGTCCAATGCTGCTACCACAACTCCTTCCTGTAAAATGCTCTCCTCCTCCTCGGTACCAACCATGGGAGAAAAACTGCGAGATAAAGCATCGGCTTTAACATTCTTGGTACCAGGGATGTAAGTAACAGAAAAATTAAACCGAGAAAAAAAAAGTGCCCACCTAGCCTGACGGGCATTCAAGAGCTTGGCAGCATCCAGATAAATCAAAATTTTATGATCAGTGAAAACCTGAACCGGAAATTTAGCACCTTCCAAGAAATGCCGCCAATGTTCAAACGCGAGTTTAATAGCCAGCAATTCCCGATTACCAACATCGTAATTAAGTTCGATTTCTGAAATTTTTTTCAAAAAAAAAGCACAGGGATGTACTCCATCCTTGTTCTCCTGAGACAAAACCGCACCGTTATCCACTGAAGAAGCATCAACCTCGACTAAAAAAGGCTTGGTCTCATCAGGCTGCATAAGGAAAGGGGTAGAACTGAACCTCTCCTTGAGATACACAAAAGCTTCAATGGCCTCAGTAGTCCACTGGACCGTATTCGCACCTTTCCTGGTGAGATCGGTCAGCGGCTTAACAATTATAGAAAAATTCTTAATGAATTTTCTGTAATAATTGGCAAAACCCAAAAATCTCTGTATCGATTTCAAACCAATAGGCCTAGGCCATTCCTGCACAGCCTGAACCTTCACCGGGTCCATCTCAAAGCCCTCGCTGGAGATAATGTAGCCCAAAAAACTAATTCTCTGCACAGCGAACTCACATTTCTCCAGCTTAGCAAAAAGTGAATTGTCACTTAATAACTGCAATACCTCACGTATGCTCTGCCAATGAGACTCCAGATCTGGCGAATAAATCAAAATGTCATCCAAATACACAACCACATTCTTTCCAATCAAAGGTCTCAGGATGTCATTAATAAGGTTCTGAAAAAACGCGGGTGCATTGGTAAGACCAAAAGGCATCACCAGATTCTCAAAATGACCTACCGGAGTGTTAAAGGCAGTTTTCCATTCATCACCCTCCTTTATTCGTAACAAATTGTATGCCCCCCGGAGATCAATTTTAGAGAACCACTTGGCCCCCACTAACTGGTTAAACAAGTCAGGAATTAACGGCAATGGGTAGGAATTGCGTACAGTAATTTTATTAATTTAGCGAAAGTCCAGACATGGACGTAAACCGCCGTCCTTTTTTTTTACAAAAAAAAATCCAACAGCCACAGGTGACTTAGAAGGTCTAATGTGACCAGCAGCCAAGCTCGTCTGTATGTATACCTCCAAGGCCTTTCTCTCAGCGATAGTCAGATTAAATAAGCGACTCTTGGGAAGAGTAGCTCCAGGAACAAACTCAATGGTGCAATCATAGTCCCTATGAGGAGGTAAAACTTGCGACTCCTCCTCTGAAAAAACCTTCCAAAAATCCTGAATAGGTACAGGTAATTCCCCTTTTTCCACAGCCGCAATGCAACCGTTACAACACTTATCATAGCACTTAGGACACCATGACTAAATCTCATTAGTAGACCAGTCCAGTAAAGGATTGTGCAGTTTCAACCAAAGCAAACCTAAAACTACTGGAGAAGGTAAATTATTTAATACCACCAAATCCAATTTTTCCAGGTGAATACCATTGATAGTGAGGGGAAATTCAGCAACCTTGTGAGTAATACATTTCAAAGGAGTGTTGTCAATAGCAATCACAGAAATAGGTGATGACAAGGGTTTGGATTCCAATTTAAGTTTTTCCAAAAACCCCTAATCAATCACATTAAGTGTTGAACCACAATCCACAAATACCTGAAATTCAATCAAATCTTCCTGCAATAAGGTACTCCCTGAAAGAAATACTCCCTTAGAATTCAAACAAGCAATACGGGCGTAACTGACCCTTTTTTTTTCTTTGCTTAAACGAAGCTCACAGTTCTTAATTAAATGGTCAGATTTACCACAGTAAAAACACAATTCCTTGGAAAACCTGCGGTCTCTTTCCTGAGAGTGGAGTGACATCGCCCCAACCTCCATCGGTTCTCCGCCATCCGAGCAGACCCTCTGAAGACTAGGAGCTGCCATTGCAGGAATTTTCTCATCATTAACCCTGGCGCGCAGCCTCCTGTCCACACGTATAGCGAATTGCATGGCCTCTTGTAAGGTCACAGGTGCAGGGAATGCAATCAGCAGATCTTTAACCCTTTCACTTAGACAGGCAAGAAACGAACATTTTAACGCTGAATCATTCCATTTCACCTCTGAAGACCACCTTCTGAAGTGTG
Source organism: Phyllobates terribilis (assembly GCF_046119375.1). Lineage (NCBI taxonomy): Eukaryota > Metazoa > Chordata > Amphibia > Anura > Dendrobatidae > Phyllobates > Phyllobates terribilis. The sequence goes on from NW_027362772.1 coordinate 120,934,218, forward strand.
TACAATCATTTTCAGCATCACCTGACCCCTGCTTCAAACGTCTCAGTTCTGTCTCAGCAGATGAGACTCGATCAGGATCGTCATACAATAACCCCATAGCAGAAAAAAATCTTCCACTGATCTAAAACATGGATCATTAGGTTGGAGAGAAAAGGCCCACCCTTGTGGTTCCTTGTGCAAAAGTGACATGATAAACCCAATGCGCTGTGATTCATTCCCAGAGGACCTGGGTCTCAAATGAAAATATAATAAACAAGCATTTTTGAAGGAAAAAAAATCTTGTTGTTTACCATCAAAAATATTAGGCAGTCCTACCTTTGGTTCCACAAAATGCACTCCAGGACAGCTACTCACGTGTTGCTGGAGATCGGCCACCTCTAGAGACAATCCCTGCAAGCGTTGAGCCAACTCTTGAACAGACACCATACTGATCCCCGGAATTCTTTCCTAAGTTTTAGTTTGGGCTGGACTTACTGTGATGATTTGCTACAAGAACTAAGGAAAGAAAGGGAATCTGTCCCTACAATAAGACTAAGCTGATTCCCTACATTGCAGCGGGCGACCTGTTCCTTGTGAACAGACCCGCCTTTGTCCTCAGTTAGTCTGAACGCAGACCTATAGAATAAAGGGAGGGGTCCCTAAAAGAACTAAGGACTGGGACAAAATTGGACACCTCCTAGCAGATGTTGTAGCGGAGCAAAAAGACAAACAGACAAAAAGTACTTAGAGGTTCAAAGGACCAAACGAACTAGAGAGATAGGTACAAAAGCACCTGGCTAGATAGAGAGTCAAATAACACTGAAGTCCATCAAAGCCAGAAGGGCGGAGGTGGAATAAATAGGCAGCAGGTCACGTGATCACAAAATAGAAAAAAACTAACAGGAGAGTTCTAACAATAGCAGCTGCAAAGTTAACTCTATCATGAATTCTCTTGATGTAGAAGCCAGGGAACACCAGAGGATTCTCTGTTGGGACCGTCCAACCCTGCCGAGAAGCTGTCCTGGTTAAGAAAAGTGTTTGGAAGGTTCCCGGACACTCTATGGCTGCTTTTTTACAGAGGTGGAAACCCATGCAAACACGGGGAGAACCTACAAAATCCTTGCAGATGCCGTCCTTGCTGGGATTTGAACCCAGGATCCCAGCACTGCAAGGCTTCAGTGCTAACCACTGATTCAATGTGCTGCCGTTCACCCTCTGATATCTAACAGGCTGGAGAAACTTGCACCTACTGCCACTCTATCTTCAGCTCCTTTGTGAGAAACTAAAGTATTTGGGCAACCACTCAGTCTACCAAATAAATTTCCTGAGAAGGAAATTGGGGATGGCTTCACTACTTGTACTGGGGGCAGTGCTAATACCATGGCGACGTACCATAGTTTACTGGAACTATTCCAGGCTGGAAGGAGGCAAGCAGATTCCCACAGAAAAGTAGCAGCAATAATGTTCAGGGACCCACGCTTGTAGAAGGTGGAGACAACACCGGAGAAATAGTGTCGGCTGGAGACCGAATATGGACTCAAGGCATGAGGCATGAGGTTGTGAAAAGCTTCTGCCTCCACGAGCCTAAAAGGCCACATTTCAAGTGAAAACAGCTTTAGAGGACTTCCTGGAAGAAATGACAGCTGGGTAGATATGGTTTCCCAAGTCCTTTCACCAAGCTAATGAATATGGCTGTGGTGAAATACAGCTCAGCAAAAAAGCTGTGGACTGGCTCTGTACCGTCCCTGGCCACATTCACTTGACCACGTGTTTGTGGGTAGGCGGTAGTTCCCATTAAGTTCATCGGGGAGGGCATGGGTAATGTTGTGGGACCCGTGCTGGTGGAAGGCAGAGACGACACCGTCAGAAATAATGACGGCTGAGGACCGAGTATGGACACCCGGCCGCCATCGGCTTGAGGTTGTGAAAAGCTTCCGCCTTCACGAGCCTAAAAGGCCACATTTCAAGTGCGAGCAGCTGCCCAGAAATCTGGCAGATTAGTATTGCGGCCTGTGGGTGGGTGTATGGCTGGCTGCATACTTGCGCTTGCATTCCAAGTAACTGAAAACTAAGCAGAGGGTGGCCTCTGTCATCATCATGGCATCAACTCGGCACTATGAACTCTCCTGAAGGAGAAGCCAGGGCCCACCGGAAGAGTCTCCGTTTTTTTGGTGGGTCCGTCCAACCCTGCCGAGAAGAAGCCCTGGCAAAGAAAAGTGTGGGCGAAAGTTCCCGGACACTCTATGGCTGCTTTTTTAATGTGGATCGGACGTACTTATGCATGTTATTTCTCAAACCGCATTGCAGATTAGGCCATTGCCCAACTCTCTAGTCATGAAATTAAATGTGCAAAGAAAGATGTTTGTGTGTCAAAGCACCACCGACAATTGTGAGCTGATCTTGTATGGGCTGCCATTGCTTCTGCAACAAGCTGCATTAGAGTACTTGCTGGGAGAAATGACACCCAGAGTAGATAGGGTTTCCTTCTTTGCCAGTCCTTTCACCGAGCTAAAGAATATTGCTGTGGTGAAATACAACTCTCAGCTGTGGACTGGCTCTGTACCGTCCCTGGCCACGTGTTTGTGGTTAGGCAGTAATTCCCAGTAAGTGCACTGGGGAGGGCACAGGTAATGTTGTGGGATCCCTGCTTGTGGAAGGCGGAGACGATAACCGCCGCCGGCATGAGGTTATGAAAAGCTTCCGCCTCCACGAGCTTAAAAGGTCACATTTCAAGTGTAAGCAGCTTTAGAGGACTTCCTGGGAGAAATGACAGCTGGGTAGACATGGTTTCCCAAGTCCTTTCTCCAAGCTAAAGAATATGCCTGTGGTGAAAGGCAAAAAAAGCTGTGGACTGGCTCTGTACCATCCCTGGCCATATTCACTTCACCACGTGTACTTGACCACGTGTTTGTGATTAGGCGGTCATTCCCATTAAGTTCACTGGGGAGGGCACAGGTAATGTTGTGAGACCCATGCTTGTGGAAGTCAGAGACAAATAGTGGCAAATAGTGGCGACTGAGGACCGAGTATGGATACCCTGTCGCCGCCGCCATTAGATTATGGACAGCTTCTGCTTCCACGAGCCTAAAAGGCCACATTTCAAGTGCAAGCAGCTATCAAAAATTTGGCAGTATAGTATTGCAGCCTGTGGGTGGGTGGCTGGCTGCATACTTGCGCTTGCATTCCAAGGAATGGGGTGGGGACAACTGAACGGTGCACTGGGACAAGGACATGGACGGTGATTGTTGCAAGTCTGCAATGACAGGTGCATCTTCGCATGCGCCAAGGATAACTTATGATAGACACACTTTTAGGCAGTGACCTGGGAGTCAGAGATGCTTCCAGGAGTCTTCCCCATGCTGTTCCCATGTCTTTTCAGCACTGTATGCATATGTCTCATGATGTGTCACACACCACATGGCCAGATGAGGTTGTAAAATGTTAAAATGATATTTCCCAGTGAATGCATTTGTCTTGGTTGAAAGCAATGCAAAAGTGAAAAAACTCATCAAAAACTCTACGTGTGAACATAGCCCAAGGTGTGGAGGAGTATTTTTGGTTTTGGTTATTTATTTTGCCTTATATACAAGTCATTACCCTGGAATTGATGTTCCTTAACAGATTTCCCAGGAAAATCCATTTTGGTTTCGTTTTCGCTCTCTCTTGCCTGGAGAGTGTAAAAGGTGAGCAGATTTCTCTCTCTCTTGGAAGGGTTCTCTCTTTCTCCTATAAAGTATGATCAGCAAAGTTCTCTCTCAATCTCTCTCCTCCCTCCCATGTGTATTTTCCAAGCAGTTACAAGTTTTTCAGTATTGAGATTCACACGCATTTATTTGCCACAAATAAATATTTGTGGGGAAAATTCACCAAACTGAATTTAAAAGATCTGCTCATCTCTTTTTAATTCATTTTACATATCTCGATGAAATGTTTAACATTATGCGAATGTATCTTATGAATGTGTTTATTATTATTGATGAGCGAGCATACTCGCAAGTACTCGGTACTCGCCCGAGCATCTCAGTACGCAGAGTACTTGTGAGATGCTCGGGTGGATGCTCGGGTCCCCTCCCTGCATGTTTGGCGCTCTTTAGAGGGCCAATCAACATACAGGGATTGCCTGCCACTCACTGTAATGCCGCAGCCATGCTGGTTGTGGCATTACAGTGATTGGATGGCCACACAGCGTCATCAGGTCTACATCAGACCTGGCGCCGCCGTGATCGTCAGTCTACTCCACAATCAGGCAGTGTAGGGAGAGGTGCTGCTGAGCTAGGGAGAGATTTCGTTGTGTATTAGGTAGTGTAGGGAGAAAACCAGTACATTACACATATCCATCTAAGCAAACAGTCCTTCTGAGGACTAATCCATCTGCAGATATCAGGCAGGCAGTGTATATAGGTAGGCAGGCAGTGTATATAGCAGACTGGAGTACATATAGTACAAGAGGCTCTATTCCAGTTCTGCCTTCTGCTCCTGCTATCCTGCTAGACATTGCTAGACAAAGGCCCAGGTCTCAGGGGCCAGGAATAATTTTTTTTTGGATCTTAATCCTCATTATTTTCTTAAAAAACAATCCAGAGAACACTGTTTTTCTGCTCCATTTGCTTGTTGGCACTGCAGAATACAGCCAGGTCCTTTCCATATTACAGCGCTAAAAATCCTGCTATTTAAAACTGTGGTTTGTCCGTCACACGGATCACGTATAATTGCACTTAAAATACTGCCAATTTTAGCCTAAATTAAATTTTTTTTCAGTGTGTCTGCAAAGTTTTTGGCACTGGTTTGCTGTTCAAAATATATAGGCCAGGTATTTAAAACTATGGTTTGTCCATCATACGGATCACATACAACTTTGCTCCAAATTCAGCCATTTGTAGTGAGCGTGGAAGATTTTGTCCTCCATATAAAATGGGCTCGTGATAAGGGACGGGGAACTGGACGTGATGGTGATGGTGCATGCAAAGGCCGAGGCCGAGGCTGTGAGCATCCTGAAATTGTGCCACAACAAACACAGACATCTTCTCGTCCAGCCTTCCTGTCACAATTCCTATGGGACTGCAGGACACCACTATTAAACCCAGAGCAGTATCGAAAGGTTTTCGGTTGGATAGCAGATAATGCTTCTAGTCACTGAGCCACTACCACCACCACCTTGTCTTCCACACGGTCAAGTCTCAGTAGCCCTGAGTCTGGACTTAATATTCCTCACCCTGTTCCTCCTTCCTCCCGTCATGCCGAGTGCCCTGAGACAACTAATCCCACACTTGGACACTCTGAAGAGGTGTTCACTTTTCTATTTATAGATTAGGGCCTCTCGCCCGGTCTACTTGAAGCGGGGCAAGAGGAGATCGCATGTAGCGATGCCCAAATATTTGAGGCACCACGGTCACACAAAGGTGAGGGTGGGAAAGTGTCTCAAGAGGTGGATGATGATGAGACACAATTACCAGAAAATCAGGAGGAGGACCAGGGTGCGGAAGTGGAAGATGAGGTGATGGATTATATAGTAACTGACTCAACCTGGCAGGAGGACATGCAGAGCGAAGAGAGCAGCAGACAGGAGAAGAGAGGCAAAGCAACCCAACAGGCAGGTAGAAGCAGTGAGGTGGCCTCAGACAGAAGGCAGGCAACCGTTCCCCGTAACACCAACACGAAGGAAGTTGCCAGCACAAATGTTGGGTCTTCCCGAATCTGGCTGTCTTTTAAAAGCGCTGCCGATAACTCCAAAAAGTACATTTGCACCACCTGCCAGGCCAGCATCAGCAACTGACCACCACTAGCATGATCAGGCACATGGCAGCAAAGCACCTGACTTTGTGGGCCGTACCCCAGGGTCCAGTAACAGTGTCTGTAAGTGGCACCTTTGCTTCTTCCGCTGTTGTACATGCAAGCCAATCCCCTGTCCACGGTGCATGCGAAGATGACTCCTGCCCTGCACCTGTCGTTGCACACTCTCAAGTAGCATCATCAGGAAGCACGTCCATGTCCTTGTCCTAGCGCAGTGTTCAGTTGTCCATACCCCAGTCCTTGGAATGCAAACGCTAGTACGCAGCCAGTGCCCTACAGGCCACACTACTAAATTCCCACATTGCACGACTGCTTGCACTCGAAATGTTGCCTTTTAAGCTTGTGGAGATGGAAGCATTTCATAACCTGATGGCGGCGGCCGTCCCTCGGTACTGGGTCCCCAGCCGCCACTATTTCTCCCTGTGTGCCGTCCCCACATTACACAAGCACGTGTCCCAAAACATTAGCTGTGCCCTCAACAACGCAGTTACCCGGAAAGTCCACCTAACCACGGACATGTGGACAAGTGCTTATGGGTAGGGACGGTACATCTCGCTGACCGCACACTGGGTGAGCATAGTGGAAGCCGGAACACAGTTGGACCTTGGGACGGAACACGTACTCCCGACGCCAATGATTGCGGGCCCTAGGTCAATCAGGGTTTCCCCCACAGTCTACAGCTCCTGCACCTCATCCTCATCAGCCTCCTCCTCCTCTTCAGCCTCCATCTCCGAAATTACCACATCAGTCACAAGCTGGAAGCACTGCAGCACTGCCTCAGCCAAGTGACCACAGGCTGTGCTGAAGCTAATATGCTTAGGTGACAAACTGCACAATGCTGAAGAGTTGTGGACAGATCTGAAAGAGCAGGAAGATCTGTGGCTCACACTGCTGAACCTACAGCCAGGCATGGTCGTGTGTGACAATGGCCTGAACCTGGTGGTGGCTCTGAGGTGAGGCAAGCTCACACCTGTACCGTGCCTGGCCAATGTGCTTAACCTCGTGGTTCAGCAATTTCTCAAATCCTACCTGGAGCTGCCGGAACTGCTTTTCAAATTACGCCGCCTGTGTGCCCATTTTAGAAAGTCAGCAACAGCTTCCTCCGCACTTGCCCTGCTTCAGCAGCTCTTGCAGCTTCATGCTCACAGACTGGTGTGTGATGTCCCCACGCTTTGGAACTCTACATTTCAGATGTTGGGAAGGATTTGTGAGCAGAAGAGGGCAGTTGTTGAGTACCAGCATCAACAAGGCCATCGGTATTCACTTCAGACTCCACACAAAAGACCTTAGGAGTGGACTTGAATGTCAGACATATGTACCATCCTCCAAAACTTTGAGGACTCCACCAAGATGGTAAGCGGCGATGACGCCATAATTAGCATCACCATCCCGCTTCTCTATCTTCTGGAATGCTCTCTGCTCACAATCAAAGAGGATGCATTGCAGGCGGAGCATGATGAGATGGCGCAATGAACCAAACAGGGTGATTACACACAGCCCATCCTCATCTCATCCCATCGTGGATTGGGTGACAATGAGGAAGAGGAGGAGAAGGAAGAACAGGAGCTAGTTTCATGTGATATAGACGGTACTACCTGCACAACTGTCATACCGTCTTTTAAGCGTGGATGGCCAGAGGACAGAGAGGAGGAGGAGGCGGAGGAGAGCATGGTCAGTAATCCTCTTGGTGAGGACATGGAAGTCTTGCCTTTTAGCAGCCTGGCACGCATGACTTAGTTTATGTTACACTGCCTTTCCCATGACTCTTGCTTCTCAAAATTTTCTGTGACAGTCATTACTGTTTGGTGACACTTCTAGACCCATGCTACAAGGAGAGCTTTATATCTCTTATTCATGAGGCGGACAGGTCTACAAAAATTGGGCAGTACCAGAAGGCTCTGTTTGTGGAACTATTAAAAAAATTCCCAGATGAAAACGCTGGCATCAAAGGTCACAGTTCGTTGGACAACCAAGGAGTACAGGCGAGAGAGACAGAGCTCCAATGTAGCAGAGGCAGGGAACACTGCCAAAGTTCAGGGAGAATTTTCTCTTCCCCTTTCATCAAACAGGCTCTGAGGTGCGGGGTACTCTCACAAGTAGTGCAAAGTTTGGGAAGATGCTGAGGGAGTTCCTTGCCGACCGTACCAATGTCCTCCGTGATTGCTCTGTGCCTTATAATTATTGGGAATTCAAACTTGATAGGTTGGATGAACTGGCTCTCTACACCTTGGAGGTCCTGGGCTGCTCTGCCGCTAGCATTTTATCAGAGCGGGTTTTTAGTGCCCCTGGTGGAATTATAACTGATAAGCGCACCCGCCTGTCAACTGAAAATGCTGACAGGTTGACTCTTATAAAAATGAACAAGGGCTGGATTGGGCCAGACTTTTCAACACCACCGAATGATAGTAACATAAACTCAAATCCAGTGTCTTTTTTTGGGAGGTGTATTCCCATGCACCTTTTCACACCCATACATGGGTATACACTTCCTGATTTTGGCTATTTGCTCTTGTCCTCCTCCTCATCCTCATCCTCCACCACCATATCACCAGGGTTACCGTGGTCCGTGATGCAACACCCACATAATTTTTTTAAAGGATGTTTATGATGCCGGTAAAAAAAAAAAATTTATACAGCATTTTCATATATACCCCCCAGTTGATGGGCACACATGAATTGGCCAAATTATGCGCAAAAAACCTTCATTTTGTAAGTATATTTCATTAAGTGACAAATCAGTCTAGATTCAATATTTCATATGCATTCATGTATTTTGACCTCTAATACAATATATTGCCGCTGCTTCACTATTGTATACAGTATTTGTAGTCATTGGCAGCAGGCATGTGTTCACACTATAAGAATTGCTGGTCAGTTTTTCGCTTTATTGAAAAAAATGACATGACCAAACTTCTGACATTATGCAAAACAAAATTGTGCCAAAATTGTGGTGCACATTTCTGCTACAAAGTAAGCCAAATAATAGTTGGGATAAATTTACACTAGACAGTCCTACAATTAGACCGATTTATCCAACAGCATCAACCACTTTGATAAATTTGGTACATTTTCAGACTGTCTAGTCTAAGATTACACTGTCTGAGAATTAGACATTTTTGACAACTATGCCCTAATATTTTAAAAAAAGCAGGGCATGGGTGTAGTGTCCACTAGGGTTGCCAACCATCCATAAATTCCAAGATAGTTCGTAAAAGTAGGGCGTTTTTTTTGAAAGCTGAAAAATCTTAAACAGATTATTTTGACTGTAATTATCATCATTTTACAGTTTACAGTGAATGCAGCTGATGTCTTCTTATCATAATTATGGGCTGTAGATTTGTATCACTTTATTTCATAATGATTTATTATAGTTTTCCAATGCGACCATAAAAAATATTGTCTGCCCGTGATTTTCGGATAAGCTGTCAAGAAAAAATAAAAAGATAAGTTGGCAACCCTGGTGTCCACTGGGAAGCTCCCCTTCTGCTTAGCTTTATTGTCAAGTCTCTCCAACCTGAAAATAAAGCTATGCGGGGTGGTGAGAAGCGGGAGGTGGGATGCCCAGTGGACATTTCTCCATGTCTTCAGCTATTTATAAAATTATATTTTATCTGAAATCTTGCAGGACTTTAAAGTAAAACACAATTTGTAGTAATGAGGGATCATGTTGACATTCTATGTGCACACAGCATTATTCTTTTGATAGGATCACTTTAAGACAGAAACGTTTTTCATCTTCATCTTTGCACATCCAGAAAGGATAAGACAAACTCCTATATGCTTTTCCTTAATATTTAATGAAACATCTCAATTCTGCCCCTCCCCCCTTTGCCTGTATAGTGACAAGGAGTCATTAGCAATGCGCATTTCAACTAGTGAGTGGGTGAATCTGAAAAGAAACAAACAATTAGAGACAGAATCTGAGAAGGGACAGATGCTGGTATACACACATGCACAGATACCTGTAAAAAATGAAAAACTTGCAGATCATGTATAGTACTCTCACTAATATTAAAGGTACTTGTTGGCATACAAAATATCTTGAAAGACATTGTTTTGCTATAGATTTTGCAACATTTTTTTCTGATATGATTTTGTATGAAATAGTCCCTAAGGGGTCCAAAAAGTTCCCTTTGCTCTAAAGGAGACCAGTACTATAAATGAACAATGGTAGCTAAAGTTGTTGTTCCCATTCCATTCCATTTCTTAAACTGCGCTATACTTAGGTTCACTGGCAAGTCTCCACCACTACACCTGGAGCATTGGTCGTGACGCTGACTTCACGTTGACAGCACTGCAGCCAATCAGTGAGCTTATCGGCTCTAGCGCAACATTCCCATGTTGATGGAATGTCCCTTACAGAGCCGCAAAGTTCATTGTTTGGCTGCTAACATGACGTCAGCGAGCAGCCAATATTAGAAATCGGGTGGAGATTTGCAGGAGGACCTGGGGAAGATGAGTACAGCATTTTTTTCCAGTAAACTACACAATGGAAAGAAATTTAATTGAAAAGGAGAAACCCCATTTAAAGGGCTCTCTTTGTTAAAAATTCTGAATTGGAGGCAGAGTTTTTTTGCTTCAATTCAAGGGTTGTCAAACTGAAGAAAAATACCAAACAGAAGTGGTGGATTTAAAATAATAAATAAATAATATTTACAATATGTCTACCTTACATCAGCATTATTTTTTAAACCGCTTTATCATTATAAAATATGTGAAGGTTAAAAGTTTAAGTTACTTGGAAGGGCCTATAAGTTAGAAAAACCCCAAACAAGAAGCCATTTTAAAAAAACTGCACACCTTCAAAACTACATTAAGGAAGTCTGTTAAATTTCAAACGATTCACAGGAATTAACACAAAGTGGAATGAAAAACTCTTTTTCACAAGAGTAATAGGAGAAAATGGAGCCCCCAGTTTGTGGTGCACTTGATTCTGAATACACCAATACCCCATATGTGATTGTGCAAATAGAAGGGCTCATGTGAAAAGGAGCACTATTTGAATTTTAGGCTATGTTCCCACAATGAGCATTTGTTGAGCTTTGATGTTGCAGATTGTCTGCAGCGTTTCTGCACCTATTAAGTAAGTTAGATTACTTGCATTTTTGAGTGCACATTTTTTACATGCATTTTTATCACATTTTTGATGCTGTGTTTTTTGTCTATTTTTGTTGTGTCACGTTTTAAAGAAAGTTGTTTGATTATATAAAGAAATGCATCCCATTCTGTGAGATTGTGAAAGACTTTACTAATAAACAATGTATTAAAGACTTCTGTGATTTTGTAAGGAGTAGTCTAGTTCTTGGCACTAAATGTGACAAACTTGTTGCAAAATTTGAAGCCAAGGCTCCATTGTGGGGCTATGCTCACATCTCTGCAATTTACATCTATCGTCTTGCTTTGTAAGCAATGGAGACCTCTATTAAACCAAACGGGTATAAGAGCTGATCTGCAGTACATGGCAGTAGCCACGTAACAGTCTACATAGCTGTGACACTCTGCTCCATACATTGTTTCCATCTGGCCACCACCAAAGGTGATACAGTTGATCAGTGTAGGTCCCAAGTGTAAACCCCCACAATCTTGTATTGATAGTCTATCATGAAGAAAGGTCATCAACTTTAAATTTAGAACAGTCCAATAGGTGTTGAAATACATCATACAACGGTTCCAGCGCAGTATTATGGCTTCCATTATATATGAATGAGATCTATTAAAGGGGTTTTCCCACAAGCAAAAGTTCATTTTAATCAATAGATCTTTGAATAATAATAAGTTCCACAATTGTATGTGTTTAAATAAAATGTTCCTGTGCTGAGATAATCTTATAAATGTGCCCCTGCTGTGTACTGTGTAATGGCTGTGTCTGACTGTGCAGGAACATGGTCTGATCATACCACAGCTCCTGGGCAGGGGAGGAAGAAAAAGAGAATATACAGAAAGGATAGCAGGAGATCGTAGCTGATTCTTTTTGTGAAGTAAAACATTTCACTGCCTCTTTCTAAACAATGTTTTACTTCAAAGAAAGAATCATTTGTGATCCCCTGCTGTAATGTCTGTATACTCTTTTGCTTCCCCCCACCCAGAAGATGTATGATCAGACTATGTTCCTGTACTGTCAGATACATCCATTGCATAGCCATTAACCAGGGGAACATTTATAAGATTATCTCAGCACAGGAACATTTTATGTAAACACATTCAATTGTGTAAACTTATTATTATTCCAAGATCTATTGATTAAAATGAACTTTTGTTTGTGGGAAAACCCCGTTAATTCATTTGTCATCTTATTAAAAAAAAACTTGTGTTATTACTATTAACTTTAAAACTGTATTTTATAAGTATAATTCTTTGCTGAGGCATCTGCATCAGGAATTCCATGTTACTCATAGGAACAAAAAATGAAATTCGTGCTGGGAACAGATCCATCACGAGATGGACAAAAACTGCGTCCGAGAGACCACATTGACGATAATATGGTTTGTCGGGTTTCCATCATAGTGTCTGTCATTATATTGGAAAAAATGATAGAATCTGCCATACAGGCTCCCAACAGTGGCTCTGCTGCACATATGATTTATTAATTTGGATCTGTGTGCACTAATTTTGCATATGTCAGGTTTCTTTTTCTTTTGCCAAGTAGAATATGTAGAGTTTTATTATCTTCTGCTCAACAAGAGCAGTGACAATCTGATGGAATGGAACCATTACATCCATGTGACCTGAGACTAACAACTCCAAAAAAAACCTAGGGAAACTCATATCAATTTTTACTTACCATACAAAGTGCATACATCATATCTATGCCTAATGGGCATATTTGCCAACATGGCCAAATATTGACAAGCTGAATCTTCTATTACACATCTGAAAGTATATGTGGAGGATACAGCAGGAGGATGTGACCGGCTAGTGTTCCTAATTAGAGATGAGCGTTGTTCTACTCGAACTGTTCGCAAATCTCAAATTCGAGCTCTTTTGGGCGGTGTTCGAGCCGTTCGGCGAACACGAACAATTTGAGAAAAATTCGGCTGTTCGAGGTTATGTTCGATAACTGTTCGTGCACCAAAATCATAACTGGATTTTTTCTCAGTAATGATGAAAATTAATGTTAATACGCAGTTTGAGTGTACAGCGGGGTGGGGGGAGGGGCAGGGGATGGATCTCTGCAGGAACAATGAAGATCTCCATTTTTTTTTCTCTTTCCCGCATTTACAGTGGGGAGGTGCAATCTGTCAGCCTATCAGCAGCGCACACACGGAGCGAAGTGCTTTTTTTCACACAAGCAAGGGCATGTGTCATTGGCAGTGTATGTCACATGTCCTTGCCCTATAAGACCAAGCCATTTTCCCCGTCGCCACCATTTTCTCACTGCTGCAGCTGCGTGTTAGACGGGACCGCTGTTGCTGTGTGCGCTATACCTTGTTAATTTCAAGCCAATTTTCGCACAAATATACAGATAGCTTGGGAGTAGGGAATAGTTGTGATTGCAGTCCTTTTAAGGACTAGGTTACAGCATTTCCTACGACTTTTATCAGGCAGGTCTGTGCTCTTAAATAGATAGGTTGTGGGAGTAAAGACTAATTGTAATTGGAGTCCTTTTCAGGACTAGGTTACATCAGTTCCTATCAGTTTTTGCCAGGCAGGTCTGTGCCAGTGCTGTGCAAGTTTTTTTCACAGCATTTGGCTGAATCTAGCAAAGCTAATCCTTTTTGGCCTATTGCAGAGTGTGTTAGTCAGTGGAGTAGCCTATCTGTGTTGCAAGATATACCACCTGTGTATAGAATACCAATTTTTTACTGCACCTAGTGAAGTAAAATCTTTTGGGCATAGCATCATTCTATTAGTCCATCTATACTGACCTCCATCAGGTTGCAAACTGAATCTAATTTTTTTCTGCATCTAGCTCTGAAAAAATATTTGGCCTTCTAGCAGTGTGTCGGACTTTCTCTATTAGTCTATCTATACTGACCTCCATCAGGTTGCAAACTGAATATATTTTTTTCTGCATCTACCTCTGAAAAAATATTGGGCTTCTAGCTGTGTGTGGGTCTTGTTCTATTAATCCATCTATACAGACCTCCATCAGGTTGCAAACTGAATATAATTTTTTTCTGCATCTAGCTCTGAAAAAATATTTGGCCTTCTAGCAGTGTGTCGGACTTTCTCTATTAGTCCATCTATACAGACCTCCATCAGGTTGCAAATTCAAAATAATTTTTATCTGCATCTACAGTACCTCTGAAAAAATATTTGGGCTTCTAGCTGTGTGTATGACTTGTTGTATTAGTCCATCTATACTGACCTCCATCAGGTTGCAAACTGAATATATTTTTTTCTGCATCTACCTCTGAAAAAATATTGGGCTTCTAGCTGTGTGTGGGACTTGTTGTATTAGTCCATCTATACTGACCTCCATCAGGTTGCAAACTGAATATATTTTTTTCTGCATCTACCTCTGAAAAAATATTGGGCTTCTAGCTGTGTGTGGGACTTGTTGTATTAGTCCATCTATACTGACCTCCATCAGGTTGCAAACTGAATATAATTTTTTTCTGCATCTAGCTCTGAAAAAATATTTGGCCTTCTAGTAGTGTGTCGGACTTTCTCTATTAGTCCATCTATACTGACCTCCATCAGGTTGCAAATTAAAAATAATTTTTATCTGCATCTACAGTACCTCTGAAAAAATATTTGGCCTTCTAGCAGTGTGTCGGACTTTCTCTATTAGTCCATCTATACTGACCTCCATCAGGTTGCAAATTCAAAATAATTTTTATCTGCATCTACAGTACCTCTGAAAAAATATTTGGGCTTCTAGCTGTGTGTGGGACTTGTTGTATTAGTCCATCTATACTGACCTCCATCAGGTTGCAAACTGAATATATTTTTTTCTGCATCTACCTCTGAAAAAATATTGGGCTTCTAGCTGTGTGTGGGACATGTCGTATTAGTCCATCTATACTGACCTCCATCAGGTTGCAAATTGAATATAATTTTTTTCTGCATCTAACCCAGCCAATAGTTTTGGCCTAATACCACAGTTTGGCCACTCAGCTCTGCTCGGTTACCATCCATTGTTTTTTTGTGCAAACAACTCCAGAGTTGTGAATTAGTTAACCACCAAAATGAGTGGAAAAAGTCCTGCTGCTGGTGGAAAGGGGAATAGGCGTGTTGGGAAGGGGAAAAAAGGTTGTGTCCGTGGGGTAGGTGTTAAAGCAACAGTAACATCTGCAGAAGAAAGACCATCTTCCAGCCAAACTAAAATGTCTACTTCTTTTAGCGGACAATGTGATAAGATCCCTTTCTTACGGCCACGCCAATCGCTACAAATTCCAGATGAGGCACAAAAACAGCAGGTGCTTCAACGGATATCAAGTGCTCCTTTAAGTGGGCTCTCCTCCACATCAACTTCAACATCACAAATACTCCAGTCCTCAAAGGTGTCACCCAAATCGCACTTGCTTCCTCACAGCTCCCAAATCTCCAGCTGCCCGTCTGAGTATGAGGTAGAACAGATGGTTGAGTCTGCAGAGCTGTTTACTCATACTATAGCCTGGGAATCAGAGGTCGACTCCAGCGCTTCTGTGAATCCAGACGAGGAAATGATCTGCACTGATGCCCAGAATCTTTATGAGTCGGATCCAGGACCAGACGCAGAAGGTTCTGACCATAATGTAGACCCTCATTCCCAAACTGTAACTCCTGTTGGTGGAGACAATGAGGAAGACGATGATAAGACTCAAATACCTGATTGGAGCGACAACTTTAGTTTTTTGTCAGGGCAGGAACAGGTTGGCTCTGAGGACGACGGGTGTGATAACACACAGGGTGATGATGATGAGGTTGGAGATCCCACTTACTGTCAACCCACAGTCAGCCAAGAGATGAGGTCAGCAGAGGAGGTGGAGGAAGATGCTAGTGACGACGAGGTCAGGTTGCGCCTTCCTGGACAGAGACGTAGTACTGGAAGCACGTCAACAACTGCATCCTCAAACACAACTCTGCCTCTCACCACAAGTCGTGGTGGCTCTTCAGGTCGCATGGGTGCTAAGCCTTGCATAGCCTGGGCATTTTTTCAGATCGATAAAGATGACCCAACTCGTGTTATCTGTAACATTTGTCAGCAAAAGCTAAGTAGAGGCCAAAAAATACATAGTTTGAGTACTTCATGCATGAACCGGCACATGGACATGAAGCATAAGTTGCAGTGGGAAGATCAGTGTGCTACAATGCGGCCTAGCCGGCCGGGCCAACCACCATCTGCCATATCTTGTGCATCCGCGGCCTCTTCATCCTCTGTGACTGGGGGGACAGCAGTCACACCTGTTTTGGGGCGCAGACCTGCCACCTCTTTACCCGCAACAGCCAGCGTGATTGGCAGGTCATCATTTTCTTTGGAGGTGGTAACACCAGCTGGTGTTGAGCACTGTCCGACATCGATAGCACCACCTTTGGATCAAGGCAACCTAACATGTCCGCCTGCATCTTCCTCACAGACCGGCAGTTTGCCGGGGACACCCTTATCAACCCCGTCTAAGCACAATAGCCAGCCCTCGGTCCCTCAGATGTGGACAAGTAAAATACCATTTCCTCCTAGCCATGAGAAAGCTAAGAGGTTGAATTTCACCATCTGCAAGCTCTTGACTACAGAAATGCTGCCTTTCCGCCTGGTGGACACAGAGGATTTTCGAGACCTTATGTCCGTCGCAGTGCCCCAGTACCAGATGCCCAGTCGGCACTACTTCTCAAAGAAAGGTGTGCCTGCGCTCCACCAGCATGTCGCACACAACATCACCGCTTCTTTGAGAAACTCTGTGTGTGACAGGGTGCATTTCACCACAGACACTTGGACGAGTAGGCATGGACAGGGGCGTTACATGTCGCTGACTGGGCACTGGGTAACTATGGTGACAGCAGGACAAGGGGCTGCTGTCCAAGTCTTGCCGTCCCCACGAGTTGTGCGTCAATCCTCTTTATGTCAAAGTTCCTCCACTGCTTCTGCCTCCTCAACCACCTCTCGGTCTTCCACCTGCACCCAAAGCCTGTCTGGTCATGCCACAAGCTTTCTAACTGCGCAGAAGGGATCCTGCACACCTCCTTACTATGCTGGCAGTAGGGCTCAACGTCATCAGGCGGTTTTTACTTTGAAATGTCTGGGAAATGTGAGTCACACAGCTGAGGAGTTGTGGTCAGCTCTGGAGAACCAATTTCATGAATGGTTGTCTCCACTGGACCTGAAACCAGGGAAGGCCGTGTGCGACAATGCTGCAAACCTGGGTGCGGCCCTTCGCCGGGGCAATGTCACACACGTGCCTTGTATGGCTCACGTGTTGAACCTGATTGTCCAGCAATTTTTAGCCCACTATCCCAGACTAGATGGCCTTCTGCAGAGGGCACGGTCGCTGTGTGCTCACTTCCGCCGTTCGCATCCCGCAGCTCAGCGACTTACATCTCTACAGAAGTCGTTGGGCCTGCCACTTCACCGGCTAAAATGCGATGTGCCTACCCGGTGGAATTCAACTCTGCACATGTTGCAGCGACTGTGGCAGCACCGACAAGCCCTGGTGCAATACGTTCTGACGTATAGCCTGGGCCAACGAGATTCAGAGGTGGGGCAAATCACGCTGGAGGAGTGGTCTCAGATCAGGGACCTATGCACCCTTCTGCACAGTTTTGAAATGGCGACGAAGATGTTTAGTGCTGACGATGCCATTATCAGCATGACTATTCCGGTGATTTACATGCTGGAGCACATGTTAAACAGAATTCGGAGTCAGGTGGTGGCACAAGAGGAGGTGGAGGAAGTAGAGGAGGAGTTGTATGCGGAAGGGCTAACATCTGCAAGGTCCAGACGGTCGGCAGCACCAAGGCGGCAGGCATGTGAGGGTGGGGGAGATGGTTTTACCAGGGCGCATGGTAGCAGCCAAACTAGTGAGGAAGGTGCAGGAGCCCAGGAAGAAGTGGAGGACGAACTGATGGAAGACTCATCAGATGAGGGAGACCTTGATCACATTTCTGTTGTGCGAGGTTGGGGGGAGAGGACAGAGGAAGGAAGCATGATTGTTACCTCGCCACCAACACAACAGGGACTTGGTGCTCCTGGATGCGCAACACACATGAGTGCCTTCTTGCTGCACTACCTGCAACATGACCCTCGAATTGTGAGAATTAGAAATAATCCTGACTACTGGGTTGCCACACTGTTAGATCCCCGGTACAAAAGTAAATTTGCAGAAATTATTCCTGCCATAGAAAGGGATGCACGCATGCAGGAGTATCAGCAGAGACTGTTGCAGAATCTTACATGTGCTTTTCCACAAAATACCAGTGGTACACGTAGTGAATCTCACAGTTCCAACTTGCCAACCGTGGGACCGTCAAGTGTTCAGCACTCAAACCGTAACAGAACCACAGTATCTGCTGGTAACATCAATTTTGCGGAATCATTTCACCACTTTTTTAGCCCATCCTTTGCAAGGCCACAGGAGACAAGAAGTCTGACACATAGTCAACGCCTAGAGACGATGGTACAGGAGTATCTCCAAGTAAACATTGAAGCCACGACTGTGTCACTGGACCCTTGCTCTTTTTGGGCTTCCAATCTGGATAAATGGCCGGAGCTAGCCACTTACGCCTTGGAGATCTTGTCATGCCCCGCAGCCAGCGTTCTGTCTGAACGTGTGTTCAGCGCTGCTGGTGGTGTGCTGACAGATAAGCGCACGCGGCTCTCCACTGATAATGTAGACAGACTCACGTTCATAAAGATGAACAAATCATGGATCCGAAACGACTTTTCTACCCCTGTGTCATCCTGGGGAGAGTAAAAGCTTGATGATTGGTTAAAATCACCCTACCAACCGTTTTAAGCTTTCAAATTACTAATCATGTTTATCTGTATCTTGACTGGAAAATAATTTTGGCTTTGTAGCAGTGTGCAGCACTGATCCTATTAGGCCATCTATAATAAGCTCCACCAGATTTAAAATTAAAAATAATTTTTAGCTGCATCTAGCCCGGAAAATAATTTTGGGGCTCCGAGATGCGCAAGACTCATAAGTGCCTTCTTCCTGCACTACCTGCAACATGACCCTCATATTGTCAGAATTCGAAGTCATCATGACTACTGGGTTGCCACACTCTTAGATCCCCCAAACTTTTTGATCAACCTTTTCATTTTAATAAAGACCAAAAAAATGGTCATTTTTGAAATTATAAGCATTAGCAGGTTGTTAGAAACTGAAATCAAACAGTTTTCAACTCAAAACTTTATTGTAGGTGATGTTACATTTTCACATAGGACCCCTTGTTTGAAAGGAGCTTCTGAACTCTCTCGTCCATTGAATTTGTCAGGTTTTGGATGGTTTCTGCTTCAATTGTTTTGCATGAGGACAGAATACACTCCCAGAGCTGTTGCTTAGATGTGAACTGCCTCCCGCCATCATAGACACTCCTTTTAATGATGCTCCAAAGGTTCTGAATGGGGTAGAGGTCAGGGGAGCATGGGGGTCACACCATAAGTTTGTCCCCTTTTATGCCCATATCAGCCAGAGATGCAGATGTTTTATGTGCAGCATGAGATGGTGCATTATCATGCAGAAAAATGATCTTGCTGTGAAATACACGGTTCTTCTTCTTGAACCATGGCAGGAAGTGCTGTTTGAGAAAATCCACATACATTATGGAGTTCATCTTTAGCGCCTTCAGGGATCCTAAAGGGGCCGACAATCTCTCTCCCCATGATTCCAGCCCAAAACATTACTCCACCTCCTCCTTGTTGGCGCTGTAGCCGTGTTTGCGTGGGGTGTCCATCAACCAGCCATCCTCCACTCCATCCATCTGGACCATCGAGCGCTGCACGGCACTCATCCGTGAACAAAACAGTTTTGAAATCAGTCTTCATGTAATGTTTGGCCCACTGGAGCCGATTCTGCTTGTGTGAAGTGGATAGAGGAGGTCGACAGGATGGCGTATGCACAGCTGCAAACCTCTGAAGGACCCTGCATCTTGTTGTTCGGGGGACGTTGGAGGCACCAGCAGCTTCAAAAACTTGTCTGCTGCTATGACAAGGCTTTCTTGCCGCTGCTCTTTTAACCTGACGTAATTGCCTGTAGGAAAGAGTCCTCAATTTGCCCTTATCAGCACGCACACGTGTTGACTGTGAATCAGCTACATACTTCTTGATTGCCAAGACACTTCATCCTGATCATCGCACAATGTTGATTGTAGTCATGCCTTGACCTAAACACTCCACAATTTGTTGCTTCTCAGCAGCCGACACATCCTTTTTCTTTCCCATTTTGGCAGAAAATGTAGGCTGCTTAATAATGTGAGAGAGCCGTCTTAAGTAGTCTTGCCTTTCATTGGACACACCTGCCAAACTAATTAGCACAGGTGTCTGCAATTGCTTACAGTGATATAAAGAGCCCTGACACACATCACCATCAATGAGTTTAACTGACAAACAAACAAATTCTTACCTTATCACTCCTAAACACTTTTTGCATAATAATTTGGAACGCAGTGTACATGTGCTTTTCCACAAAACACCAGTGGTTCACGTAGTGAATCTTACAGTTCTAACTTGCCAACCGTGGTCTGTATGGAATTGTTCAATAAAGGGCCCAAAATTAAGATAACATAGATGGGAGAGGTCTCTATGAATAGGAATTCCTAAGTATTTGATACCCTGTGAGGGCCAGGCAAAGGGAAAGTTGGACTGGATGGAATCCTATATGGATTTGGGGAGGGAGACATCGAGGGCCTCAGACTTCGCTGCATTGATTTTAAAATTTGACCATGTAACAAAGTGATCTATTTCAGCCATAACAGCAGGGATGGATATATGTGATTGAGTGATATATACTAGGACATCATCAGCAAATAGAGAGCACTTGTACTCGGTGCCTCCCACCTCAATCCACCTAATATTGGGGTTATGATGAATTGATGAGAGCAGGTGCTCCGTCACTAGGATGTATAAGAGAGGGGCAGAGGACATCCCTGCCTTGTCCCATTGGTGATTGTGAAAGGTGATGAAAATGTTCTGACGCACCCCCTGGGCCTTGGGACACTCGGAGCCGGACCCTTTTTGGTGGATGCTGGTGGTTGTAGTCTTCGTGGCGGCGACCCGGTTCCGTGGCTCAGGGCAGTCAAACCAGTGGCGGAACTATTTATGTGGTTTTGATGTTTAAATGTCCGACTACGCCACCCGTGGATTGCGGTCAGAGTGAACCGCCGCTACAGGGCAGACCGCTGAGGCTGGTGTTGTGGGTGCAGCAGAGCGTAGCATAACTCCCCACGGGAGGAGTATAGCCTCAGGGCAGTGTATGCGGAGGATGGGGGTGATGGTGCAGGGCAGCAGCAGTAACGACACGGAGTCAGTGATGCAGTCCAGGGCCTTTACTCACAGTTCTTATTATCCAGACCACGTCTGCAGGTAACGGCTGCCCACGTCGTACTGTGCTCACCAGGTGAGGGGCTCAGACAACTCCCAGATAACTTTGGAGCACTTCACAGGACCCCCTTTGTGTGTTCTTTGTCTGGCCTTTCTTATCAACACTTCTGTCTGGCTGCCTCGGGCCTCCTCTTGGTAAACTTGGCACCAGTTTCCCTGACCCTATGTGGTGCCTTCCTAGCGGGTGTAGCGAGGGGCTGCGCCACATAAAATGTCAGAGCCTCCGGTTTCTAGCTGAGGGTCGTTTCCTGCCTCTACTAGTTCGGGGACCGGTCTCCCCCTTTGGCCTGACCCCTCCACGCAGGTGGATTCGGGCGTGCGGTGGCGACTCGCCCGTCCGTACCCCTGGGATCCCTTAATTCCTCGTTCCTGTAGCCTTCTCCGCTCCTCTTCCTTCCTTCTCCCTCTTCCAGGCCGGGGCCTCTGTTACTAGGCCCGCCTCCGGAGCAGAGCTCATGCAGAGCCCCTGCTCCCTGCCACTTCTGCTCAGACTTCTCTGCACTGAACTAAGATGGTGCCCACCTTTTATACTCCCTTCTCAATGCACCCAGGAACTGCTTCCTCCCTGCTCCTGCACTACAGGGTTCCCCTTCCTCAGTGTTCCCTCCCCCCACTCCAGCCAGGGACAGGGACTGTCGTGCCCATCTCAGGGGCATATTGGTCGCCCTGCCCCACGGCAATGTGGTGTAATGCATGCAGGTGTCGGGTCCTGATCCACACTCCATCCTTACCTGAGAGTGAGATATCACACCTCTGGGTGAGGTGCAATACGTCTGTAGCAACCGAGCCCTCAGGGTGCTACAGTTCCATTTATCTTCAGCCTAGGTGACGTATTGCGATACAGGGCCGTGATTTTGGCTATAAAAGGGTCCCCTAGACCCCTACCCCAAGCTTTTTAAGAGAATCATATATGGCGTGCCAGGAGACTCTATGGAATGCTTTCTCAGCATCCAACGAGAGTATCTAATTACAAATTTTTAACTGCATCTAGCCCAGGAAATACTTTGTTCCTATTAGCAGTGTCTGCTAGTCAGCGGATTATTCCGGCTGTTAAGCAAGCTACACCACCTGTAGTTTAGACACTTAATTTTTTCAAAGGAAATGCTTCGGGACCATGGGATACTTAGTGAAGAGCATCAGGAGGCACCCCAAGGCATAGGGGCTGGGACTGGCAGTAGGATGCCTTGCGGTGGACAGCCGAGCTCGATCCTTATAAAAGCTTTTTAACTGCAGCAGCTTTAGTGGACGCTACTGGAGCTGGAATTACCGCGGCTGCTGGCATGAGACTTGCCCTCCAATAGATCCTTGTAAATCGATTTAAAGTGTATTCATTCAAATTAGAGAGACAATTTAAATTAAAAAGCTTAGAGCTGCCTCCACCACAGGGGGGCTCGCTCGACCCACCAGCGGACAGGCACCAGTATTGGGAGAGGGGGGCTGGCCGTCAGGGTTCACCGCGGCTCTGGCACAAACCCGGCGACACGGAGGTGGCACGGGCAGGAGCGGACTGGCCGTGTCGGCTTCTCACTTTTTGGATTTTAGAAGGGCATGACATGCCTATATCTGTGTATCCCCCTCCTTTTACTCCTCCACCTCTTTTATTTTCGCATGACTATATGTACTTGTCACTTTTCCATGTGTTAGTTATGTTTTCTGAGCAGTTTGTCAGCTTTTGGACACCTTTGAAGGTGTTTTCTATGTGTTTCTATGTGTTTTTGTTTGCCTGCCATTGGTTTTAACGGTGTTCGAAGGTGTTCGACGAACAGTTCGACGAACAGTTCGGCGAACACACGGGTGTTCGACGAACCGAACCGAACTCGAACACTACGGGGGTGGCTCAACACTATTCCTAATGTTGATTAGAGAGAAAAGGCTTCGATGACCAATGTAAAAATTACATTATTAAAGGACAGTTTTGAAGTACATTTTTTGATTGACATTGCCCTAATATTTGTTTAAATATGAACAAAATAGCACTAGCATTTTTGATATGCAGAGGTGGGGAGATATGATTATAGACTATATTGTGGTGCTATTATTATCATTTTATGTTCCTGAGAAAGTGATATGTTAGTAGATAGCAGAGCTTTTTGTCAAAGACTGGCTGGCAAATTTTAGCTGTGGAGATCAAGCACAAAGCACTGGCCATGAGTGGCTTGACCCATCCATAGGCTTGGGTGTCATGTACCACTCTCATGGAATTCTGCTGTATTATCAGAAATTAATCACAAAATGTTAACTTATTATTAACAGATGCACAAAACCATGCAGCCATCAGTAATAAGCAAGCAATATGCACTTGATTTCTGATCACAACCCTCTGCCCAATCATGATCACTTACCCCCTTGCAATAATAATCCCCTAATTGTCTAATAACAAATCCCCCTCCCCCTGCATGATTATAATATCAATGCCCCTTGTAGTGATCGCGCATACTATAACAATTCCCCCTACCCAAATTATTACATACCCCCTGCATTAACCAACTCCCCATTCCCCTGGATTCATCACTCACCCCCTTTAGTACAGTAATTAATAACCCCCCCATATTTGTAGCATACCTCTGTTCAATAATCACCTTTATCCACAGGATTATAATTACACCCCTGCTGTGGTATAATAATTAATCACCCCATCCCAGATTATAAAAACAACCCGGCCACAGTGCACCATTCTCCATCACCATAACCGCCAACCCAAAAGATCCAGAACACTGCTGCTCCACTTTGCCACATTAAAGAAGCACGCCCATCAAAATGTTTAACCTGTGAAAATTTTATTCTACACTGTGTATTTACAATTGCTCATTTTGTCCTTCTACTCAGCTAATTCTTCTCTTTTCCATTAGGTCTATGACATCACATGATTAAAAACTGACTAGCTGAATACTTCTAAGCTCTATGTACAAGCAGGAAGTCTATTTTTCCTGTATGAGTAATGAGTCATTGCAAAACTCCCTGGCAGGGGAGAGGGCAGACCAACTGGGCCAGGAGTTAAAGAGGAGAATGATAAATGCAGGGAAAAGAGACTTCCTGTTTCTATATAGAGCAGAGGAAAGAGAAGAATTAGCTAGGTAGAAAGGTAAAATGAGCAATTGTAAGTACACAGAGCAATATAATATGATGACTGCAATATATTAAAAGGATAAAAATTTTGAAGGGAGTGCTTCTTTAAATATATAACCACATCAGCACTGCCACTAGTGGGACAAACTGAGATGCACACAAACCATTGGCTACAAACAGTAGCATTCAACAACCCAACAACCTGAGTACTATTCTATGAATGATCGATCTAATCTGGCTCCTTCACCACCAACCATGCACAATGGCCAAGGCTTATTCTAAATTTTCTGCTGTCTGAGATGAAAATTGTAATGGTGTACCGCCTCCCAAAATTGCAATCTAAACCTGCGTGAATAAACACAATTTTATCATGTTTTTTTTTTTTTTTGCTTTTAAGATATTTATTATATATAGTGTCAGACTGGGGTGCTCAGGGAACCACCGGTAACATTGACTCAGGGTGCCCACTGTTCAGCTATATGCAAATATTACCTTTCCCTTATTCAGCAATTTACCTATTCTTCTGTATAATAATAACCTAAGTAGTTTTGTGTAATAAATTATTAGATTCTGCCTTTGTATGTACAGAGTGAATCAAGTGTATTGTGCCAATGACTGCACTGGAGCCCACTGGTGGAGTCACCTGTTCCACTGTGGGTCAGTTTGAGCCTTGCTGTATGGTAGAAATGTGCTATGAATATGATTCTTCAGTTCGGAGTGATTATGACTTGAGTATATTTTTTTTTGCAAAATGAAAAATATATTTTCTTATCTGATTATCTGATGCCATTTTTGGAGACCCATTAGCATTTTTAATTTTTCCATCCTTGTAGCTGCGTGAGGGATGTCTTTTTGCATTGTGACATTATTATTTTAGCTAATTTGAGATACATTTGATGTTTTGATGGCTTTTTATTTTTTAGTCATGAGACATGATAAAAAAATGCAGTTCTAGAATTTCAACTTTATTTTCCTTTTTACCATAATTCATTTTATATTTTGATAATTTAGATAGACCTGATTTTTACATATGTGGCAATAATAATTTTTTCATTTCTTTAATTTCTTTATTTTTAATGGGGAATAAGAGGGGTGATATAAATATCTTAATTTTATTTTATATTTTTAAAAACTTTTTTTTAAGCTTTTTCGCTATTCTTTACTTGAAACTATAATCAACTGATCCCTCAGATCATCTACTGCAATACAAAAGTATTGCTGAATATAGGACAAATCACAGTCTAGGAAGCTTAGCCTTTTTGATACTGTAGAGTCAAAATGGCAGTGATCGAAGCCCTCAACAGGCCCCCGGCTGCCATGGCAACCCATCGTTACCCATAATTATATTGACAGTGGCTGATGGAAGCTGATGCACACAAAATCGGGTGACTGTTCTATTTAAATGCCACTGTAAGAAATGAAAGCGGCATATAAATGGTCAACAACAGCATTTGAAGTTTAGCTGCTGCAAACGATATTAGAAACAGATGCTGGCTGTGTAACACAGCCAGCATTTATCCAGTGTGCAGAGGACTCAGATCTTAAGCTTGCACTAAACAATCTAACCCTCTCTGTAGCCTTACCGAGACTGAGTTATTAGGCATGAATCTCATGGAAAGGTGGTTGTTGGAGTCAATTTTTAAAACGAGGTTTCCTGTTTGCATGAGATCCAAGCCCTTAAAGCCGACCATACCCAGTTAGACCCATAAAATAAAAGTAATGGTAACTAAAATGTAATGGTTATTTACATGTGACACAGGTGCTTTAGATGCAGTGACACAGAAACACAGAGCAGCCAGTACAGGGTTAATAAACAGGGGGGGGGGGATTTATTGTAACAGGGTCAATCTCCACACAGGGAGTAACAGGGGAAATATGGGGACAACAAAGGGAGTAGCAGGTAAAAGGCTATAACCGACAATCCACAATTTGGCTAGATGTAGCAGAGTCCAGACGGTTGTGTAGTATCGGCGTCTCTGCCCCCTGACAGGCAGAGACGCCGTCCCTCTTACCGCCGCGCTCCCCGCCCGGTGTCCTCCGGCGCTCCTGCTTCTGCTGCTGCCGGCGCACGCAGCTTCCCGGGCACTGTGCTTAGGGTGCATGCGCGCTCCCCCCCTCTTAAAGGGGCCACGTGCGCGCCATCCTAAGGAGTCCCCGGCCAATGGCCGGAGGACCTCTCATATAAAAGGCACCTCCTCCAAAATGGAGGTGCCCGTGCAAGGTTGTAGCTTTGTGTGTTAAACTCTGCTTCAGTGCTCAGGTCCCGCTGCCAGCCTGACTACCAGTCCTACCCCCCAGCCTAACTACAAGTCCAGTCCGCCAGCCTGACTACCAGTCCTGTCTGCCAGCTTGTCTACCCTCCAGCCCGACAGTCTGTCTACAGTCCAGTCCACCAGTCTTTCTATGGGCCTTGCCAGCCTGCTTACCTGGAAGCACCTGTCTGTTACCTGCTGTGCCTGCCAGCCCGCTTACCTGGAAGCACCTGCCTGTTACCTGCAGTGCCTGCCAGCCCGCTTACCTGAAAGCACCTGCCTGTTACCTGCCTTGCCTACCAGCCAGCCTACCTGGAGGCTCCTGCTTGTTACCTGCCGTGTCTGCCAGTCCGTCTACCCAGACCACCGGTCAGCCTGCCTGCCGTGCTCATCTGCTGTACCGGTCAGTCCTTGCTTTCTGACCCTTTGGAGTCACCTGCTCTCATACAAGGTTGGTCCCAGAGTACCACCTGGTCCCTCTGCTCGGTCCTTCCCTGGTCACGGAGTCAATTGAGCCACCATACGACCTTGGTTGGTCCAAGTTGATACCTAGTTACGCCCCTCTGGTCCCTCCTTGTACCGCAGCACAGAGGTTCCACCACCTATATCTGTAACATGTTGTAATGGGCAGTTTTACACTTAGCTGACTCTTATTCCCCACAATGCCGTTGCCGGATGATGCCGGTGTTGTTTTCTTTTGGCATCCCCGCCTAAACAATGCTCCGTCTTCTGGCGGCAGCGGGCGGTCTCCGGTTTGGCCCGCTGAGCCCCTAGTCCATAACACTGCACCTCACTTGCTCGGCTCCACTGCTCCATCTTCTGACTGCAGTGGGCAGTCTCAGGTTTTACCATCTGAACCCCTAGTCCATAACACTGCACCTCACTTGCTCGGCTCCACGGACCCTGCGCCTCTGCTCTCTCTAGTCAGGCTTGACTCCAACTGTCAACTCCCTGCTTTCCCGCGCAAAACTCAGTTTTTCCCTCTTCCTAGACATGCCCCCAGCTCCTCGGTCACCTGACCCCTGAGCTCTGGCTCTGGACACGCCCCCATCTTCCCGGTCACCTGATCCCTGAGCTCGCAGTTTGCCTTCCCCCTGCAACCAGAGGCACGGTCCCAGCAGTTCCGGTTCCCTTGTTCTGAAAGTACTTACACCCCGGTCTTCCCCCTTACATACACACCACACGAATGTACAAATCCCATGTTTAGACCCACACCAAATACAAAAGTTTTATACTTCTAACATAAATACAGTCATAGAAATCTAATTTGTCAGATGTCACACTACCTTACTAAAATAGCTATGTAGCACGTCATCTAACACATTATGTTTTACTATATATACAGGATCGGAACCAATAAAACTACAGTAATAGAAGCAGAACCAACATGAACTCAAAAATACAGCACTAGAACAATCATGAGTATATGAATACAACATAAGAACTATCATCTGCATATGATTACAGCACCAAAACTATCACCAGTGCATGAACACAGCATCAGAACCATCATCAGCGCATAAATACTGTACTAGACCCATCATCAGTACACAAATACAGCACTAAAACCACCATAAATATATAAATAAATCACGAGTAACACCATCAGTATAAATATAGCCCGGATCAGAGTCACTATTAGTATATGAATACAGCACCAGGACCACTATCAGTATATGAATTCATCATCAGAACCAAAATCAGTACTTGAATAAAATACCAGAATCAGCATCAGTACATGAATACAGTATGTAAACCATCATCAGTACATGAATGCATAACCAGATTCATCATCAGCACATGAATACATCAGCAAACTTAGTACAGCAATCAATTGCAATGAGAGGTTAGCCCCACTATTTATATTTATATCGCATGAATTTACAACTCCCAGTATATCCTTAACAATTGTAATTACAACTGCAACAAAATCCTACCCACCACACTTTACACCTTATGAGCTATGACCACCCACTGTCCCCCCAATGAACTGCAAATGTCACACGATCCCTCTTATGAACCCTAACTGCCATACAGTCCACCCATATGAACTAAAACTGCTACACCGCTTTACATTATGAATAATAACCACTATACTGTCCATTGTTATGAATAAAAATC
This sequence comes from Phyllobates terribilis, assembly GCF_046119375.1. NCBI lineage: Eukaryota > Metazoa > Chordata > Amphibia > Anura > Dendrobatidae > Phyllobates > Phyllobates terribilis. The sequence continues at coordinate 120,962,886 of NW_027362772.1, forward strand.
ATGGCATTGTCCCTATTATGAATTCTAAACCCCCAAACTCTCCTAGATTTGCATGGATTTTCTCCAGCTTACTCTAGTTTCCTCCCACATTTCATAGACATGCTGATAGGAAATGTATGATGTCTGTAAAGCACTGGGAAATTAATGGCACTGCATAAGCAAGTAAAATGAATAAAAAAAATAAATAACCACAACACTCTCCGCCCTTAAAGGTTATTGCCACCACATTTTTCCGTGCAGTGCTAGCACTCACATCTTCAATTGTATTTGGCTGTCAGTTTAACAGCCGATATAGAGAACTATCGAGAACCATCCAAATCCAACTTCTGCACGGGTTTCAAAATGCAACCGACTGAGACACACCTCAGACCACCACCTTAAGCAAGATGCTTATCTCATCTCATGACAAAAGTGGCCCCGTCTATGGCATCTCCTGGCATACAAACAATCTTTTCTAGTGGGTGGTATAAAGAGTCATCCTGCTGCATGTCCGCATCTTATACAATGTGATTTAGTCACAGAAAATGTAGTCCTTTCAACCCCCACTATATATAATCTCATCCTGCAGTACATCACCCCTTGCAACCTCTATAGACAGCCCCATTCCGCAGTATTTCACTTCTCAACCTCCTATATGTACAGCCTCATTCTATAGCACATCATTCCTCCCAGCCCCTCTACATAAAATCCTATCACACCTTTCAGCCCCATACTGCAATACATCACTCCTCCCAGCCCATGTATATACAGTCCCCTCCTGCTGTACATCGCTCCTTTCATTATACACATGCACTGTTGCTTTCTGCTCTAAACTCTGGACTGTAATGAGGTAAGTCTGCAACACTCGCTCACATTTTTTTGCCAGTGTTGCATCACTCTGCACACAAGAGAGGAGGTAACTGTAATTACAGTACCCCAATATATATTACATATTTTTATCCCCTTACACGGACACTCCTCTGATGACCCCTCACCAATGAAGAAGAAACACATTGGGAGGGATTGTTTTCTTTCGGGCTACGGGGGTTATAAGGGTAGTAGCCACCACACTGGGCATTATAAGATTAGTTAGGTATTACTCTTGGTTATCCATAACTCTTGTCCAAAAAGGCATTGCGGACTATCACATCCTCTCCTCTAATTGGATGAAATCACAACACATCATTTATTATTGGCATGGTTGATCATTTGCACTTTATCATCCATGACCCATGTGATATGTATGCCTACCCATGCCATACTTTTTGCGTATAGGTTGTTGTACCAGGTTAATTTTAGGTTTATGTGGAACTATCTCTTTTACATTTTATATATATATATATATATATATATATATATATATATATATATATATATATATATATATATATATATATATATATATATACAGTATATATATATATATATATATATATATATATATATATATATATATACAGTACAGACCAAGAGTTTGGACACACCTTCTCATTTAAAGATTTTTCTGCATTTTCATGACTTTCAAAATTGTACATTCACACTGAAGGCATCAAAACTATGAATTAACACATGTGGAATTATATTCTTAACAAAAAAGTGTGAAACAACTAAAAATATGTCTTATATTCTAGGTTCTTCAAAGTAGCCACCTTTGGCTTTGATGACTGTTTTGCACACTCTTGGCATTCTCTTGATGAGCTTCAAGAGGTAGTCACTGGAAATGGTCTTCCAACAATCTTGAAGGAGTTCCCAGACATGCTTAGCACTTGTTGGCCCTTTTGCCTTCACTCTGCAGTCCAGCTCACCCCAAACCATCTTGATTGGGTTCAGGTCTGGTGACTGTGGAGGCCAGGTCATCTGGCGTAGCACCCCATCTCTCTCCTTCTTGGTCAAATAGCCATTACACAGTCTGGAGGTGTGTTTGGGGTCATTGTCCTGTTTAAAAATAAATGATGGTCCAACTAAACGCAAACCGGATGGAATGGCATGCTGCTGCAAGATGCTGTGGTAGCCATGCTGGTTCAGTATGCCTTCAATTTTGAATAAATCCCCAACAGTGTCACCAGCAAAGCACCCCCACACCATCACACCTCCTCCTCCATGCTTCACGGTGGGAACCAGGCATGTAGAGTCCATCCGTTCACCTTTTCGGCGTCGCACAAAGACACGGTGGTTGGAACCAAAGATCTCAAATTTGGACTCATCAGACCAAAGCACAGATTTCCACTGGTCTAATGTCCATTCCTTGTGTTCTTTAGCCCAAACAAGTCTCTTCTGCTTGTTGCCTGTCCTTAGCAGTGGTTTCCTTGCAGCTATTTAACCATGAAGGCCTGCTGCACAAAGTCTCCTCTTAACAGTTGTTGTAGAGATGTGTCTGCTGCTAGAACTCTGTGTGGCATTGTCCTGGTCTCTAATCTGAGCTGCTGTTAACCTGCGATTTCTGAGGCTGGTGACTCGGATAAACTTATCCTCAGAAGCAGAGGTGACTCTTGGTCTTCCTTTCCTGGAGCGGTCCTCATGTGAGCCAGTTTCTTTGTAGCGCTTGATGGCTTTTGCAACTGCACTTGGGGACACATTCAAAGTTTGCCCAATTTTTTGGACTGACTGACCTTCATTTCCTTCAGTAATGATGGCCACTTGTTTTTCTTTACTTAGCTGCTTTTTTCTTGCCATAATACAAATTCTAACAGTCTATTCAGTAGGACTATCAGCTGTGTATCCACCTGACTTCTGCACAACACAACTGATGGTCCCAATCCCATTTATAAGGCAAGAAATCCCACTTATTAAACCTGACTGGGCACACCTGTGAAGTGAAAACCATTTCCGGTGACTACCTCTTGAAGCTCATCAAGAGAATTCCAAGAGTGTGCAAGGCAGTCATCAAAGCAAAAGGTGGCTACTTTGAAGAACCTAAAATATAAGACATATTTTCAGTTGTTTCACACTTTTTTGTTAAGTATATAATTCCACATGTGTTAATTCATAGTTTTGATGCCTTCAGTGTGAATATACAATTTTCAAAGTCATGAAAATACAGAAAAATCTTTAAATGAGAAGGTGTGTCCAAACTTTTGGTCTGTACTGTATATATATAAAACATTATGATATCAATTTTTTTCATCTTCATATTTTTCAACAAAATATTTATTTATTTTTTTGTTGGGTTCACACTTAAGTATTTGCTGGAAGTTGTTTTACTCTTCAACTGATCTAAACTGATGAAATTCTCTGTAGCATCATGGCTTTAATTTAAAATGGAAGTCATGACGCTGTGACAGAAATAAAATTGGAGACATCACACAGACTTCTTGTCCAAAGATTGGTTGGAGAAATTCACCTCAAGAACCTATGCGACGTTTGGGCTGTAAAAATATCCTTTTATAGCAGTTACACAGTATTCAATGCCAGATATGTACATAAGATACATCTCAATTCATCATAAATAATTAATAAACTTAACGGATATTAATATAGTGCATAATATTTAATCTCTGAATTGAAGCTATAAAGTGATCTTAGCAATGAATAAATAAAATCTTGCAATAATGATGTTCAAGTGTTACATATGTAACAGAACTTTAATTTGAAAAATGACAACACTTCCAATAAGTGAACCCAGTCACTCGTTATTCATTTTACTGTTGTCTCACCATTGTAGAGTTGATTACTCTCTATAGAATATGATCAAATACATGCTGTATACCAGTTTCACAAACGTTAGGATTCAATCTTATCTGAGTTTTCTCAGTGAAAGAAGACCACTCTTCTGTTTTTTTATAAGCATAACTGGTCACTGACTGCATTGCTAATTCAAATGGACTTGCTGATTTTACTGCTTTCATTCTCTACTATAGCTTGATGTAAATACTTTTCTGCTCAAAAAGACAAAAGTATTCAGTAAAAAGTTCCTTCACTGATTAGATAGGTCAGTTTACTGGTAGACAGTGTTTATGGTGATGATTAAGAATATCACTTCTGTTTTTTCTGATTGGCTCTAGTTTCTGAGATATCTAATAATTAATTAAATCAGAATTCTGGCTTCAAAAAGTCACTTTTATAGCATTGTAAGCCTACTAATTGAAGCAAAAATAATTATATGGGATATTACATTACTTACGACACTTAAAGATCAAAAGCTATTGCATTTGTTGTCACACACAAGTCGAATTGGGAGGATGCATTATTTTCATTGATGAATTCTCTCAAAAATTAGAACCATTTCAGCAAAGGTAATGTGATTATTTAATTCAGCACCCTCAAAATACCATAAATCCATTCAAGAAATTGCTATTAATTGGTTTGTAATAGCGTGATAAGACTCAGACCCTCCCGCAGTTCCTAGAATTTGTTACATATGAATACAATTTGTGGGATTTTTGCTGTGACTTGGGTAAAGATGTTCTTACAGGAGAAGTTGTCAAATAATATATTGAAGATCAATTCAAAATCAAGGATTTACACAAGTAATTACAAGCTCATCCGGGAATTATCCACATATTTTTTTCTAATATAACAGTATTCATGCCCTGATAAATCTGATTAAATGCTCATTTACAAGAGTTGTGCTGCCAACTATATACAGTACATGGTGTATGGAGACATCGACATCTGGTTGTGCTGGCCCTGTTTCAGCGAACCATAAAAGATTGAATAAAAAAGTCGATCAGGGCTTTTTTATGGGGAGAAATCAGCCTGTGTAAATGGCCATAAAATCGCTTGTGCTTTGCAAGAATGCTGTTAGTAGCTATGACGCAATTTTTATTTCTTACCAGTTCCCTACAGATCTATCAGCTGGCAAGCAGACTACAGCCTGTCAAAAACTATTCACACTAGAAACTAGTGATGAGCGAGCAAACTAGCAAGTACTCGGTAATCACCTGAGCATCTCAGTAATCGAGATGTACGGAGCTTGCCGAGTACTTGCGAGATGCCCAGGCGGATGCTCGGGTGCCTTCCCTGCATGTTTGGCACTCTTTAGAGCGCCAATCAACATGCAGGGATTTCCTGCCACTCACTGTAATGCCGCAGCCATATTGGTTGTGGCATTACAGTGATTGGCTGGCCGCAAAGTGTCATCAGGTCTATATCAGAGCTGGCGCCGCCGTGCTCGTCACAGTCACTCCGGAATCAGGCAGTGTAGACAGAGGTGCTGCTGAGATAGGGAGAGATTTGGTTGTGTATTAGGTAGTATAGGGAGAAAACCCATACATTACACATATCCATCTTAACAAACAGTCCTTCTGAGGACTAATCCATCTGCAGAGATATCAGGCAGGCAAGGTATATAGGCAAGCAGGCAGGGTATTTAGCAGACTGCAGTGCATATAGCACAAGAGGCTCCATTCTAGTTCTGCCTTCGGCTGCTGTTAGATATTTCTAGACAAAGGCCCAGGTCTCAGGGGCCAGGAATATTTTTTTTATGATCTTAATCCTCATTATTTGCTTAAAAAGCAATCCAGAGAACACCGTTTTTCTGTGCCATTTGCTTGTTGTCACTGCAGAATACAGCCAGGTCTTTTCCATATTACAGCGCTAAAAATCCAGCTGTTTAAAATTGTGGTTTGTCCGTCACATGGATCACATAAAATCGCGCTGAAAATACTGCCATTTTTGGCCTCCATCCATTTTTTTTTTCTGTGTGTCAGCAAAGTTTTCGACACCGATTTACTGTTCAAAATAGTTACCTACAGGCCAGGTATTTAAAACTGTGATTTCTCCATCACACGGATTAGATATAACTTCGCTCCAAATTCAGCCATTTGTAGTGAGCGTGGAAGATATTATCTTTCATTTAAAATGGGCAAGGTGTGTGGCAAGGGACGGGGAACTGGACGTGATGGTGATGGTGCATGCAGAGGCCGAGGCCGTGGGCAAGCTGAAATTGTGTCACAACAAACACCCACATCTTCCTGTCCCAATTACTAGGGGACTGCAGCACACCACTATTGAACCCAGAGCAGTGTCAAATGGTTGTTCGTTGTTCGTTGGATAGAGGATAATGCTTCCAGTCACTTAGCCACCACCACCAACACCACCCTGTCTTCCACATGGTCAAGTCTCAGTAGCCGTGAGTCTGGATTGCACATTCCTCACCCTTATCTTCCTTCCTCCCACCATGCCAAGTGCCTGGAGACAACTGATCCCACACTTGGACACTCTGAAGAGCTGTTCACTTTTCCATTAATAGATTCGGGCCTCTCGCCCGGTCCACTTGAAGCGGGGCAAGAGGAGATCGCATGCAGCAATGCCCAAATATTTGAGCAGCCACAGTCACATGAAGGCGACGGTGGTAAAGTGTCACAAGAGGTGGACGATGATGAGACATAATTGCCAGAAAGTGAAGAGGTGGACCAGGGTGCGGAAGTGGAAGATGAGGTGATGGATGATATAGTAACTGACCCAACCTGGAAGGAGGACATGCAGAGCGAGAACAGCAGCACACAGGGGGGGGCAGAGCACCCCAACAGGCAGGAAGAAGCAGTGTGGTGGCAGCAGACAGAAGGCAGGCAACCATTCCCCGTAACACCAACACGAAGGAAGTTGCCTATACAACTATTAGGTCTTCCCGAGTCTGGTTGTTTTTTAAAGACTCTGCCGATAACCTCAAAAAAGCCATTTGAACCATCTGTCAGGCCAGCATCAGCAGGGGTGGGAAAACTAGCAGCCTGACCACCACCATCATGATCAAGCACATGGCAGCAAAGCACCCGACTTTGTGGGCCGAAACCCAGGTTCCAGGAACTGTGTCTGCAAGTGGCACCATTGCTTCTTCTGCTGTTGTGCATGAAAGCCAAGCCCCTGTCCATGGTGCATGCGAAGATGCCTCCTGCCCTGCACCTGTCATTGCACACTGTCAAGTAGCAGCATCAGGAAAAACGTCAACGTCCTTGTCCCAGCGCAGCATTCAGTTGTCCATACCCCAGTCCTTGGAACGCAAGCGCAAATACGCAGGCAACGCCCCCCAGGCCACACTACTAAATTTCCACATTTCACGACTGCTTTCTCTCGAAATGTTGCCTTTTAGGCTCGTGGGGACGGAAGCATTCCGCAACCTGATGGCGGCGGCCGTCCCTCGGTACTCGTCCCCAGCCGTCACTATTTCTCCTGGTGTGACGTCCCAGCATTACACAAGCACTTGTCCCAAAACATTAGCGATGCCCTCAACAATGCAGTTACCGGCAAAGTCCACCTATCCACAGACAAGTGGAAAAGTGCTTGTGGGCAGGGATGGTACATCACGCTGACAGCACACTGGGTTAACATAGTGGAAGCCGGGACCCAGTCGGACCTTGGGACAGAACACATCCTCTCGATGCAAAGGATTGCAGGCCCTGGGTCAATCAGAGTTGCCCCCACCGTCTATAGCTCCTGCACCTCATCCTCCTCAGCCTCCTCTTCCTCTTCAGCCTCCATATCCAAAATGACCACATCTGTCACAAGCTGGAAGCACTGCAGCACTGCCTCGGCCAAGCAACAACAGGCTGTGCTGAAGCTAATATGCTTAGGTGACAAACCGCACAATGCTGAAGAGTTGTGGACAGCTCTGAAACAGCTGGGAGATCTGTAGCTCACACTGCTGAACCGACAGCAAGGTATGGTCATGTGTGCAATGGTCGGAACCTGGTGGCGGCTCTGAGTTGAGGCGAGCTCACACACTTACCATGTCTTTCCCATGTGCTTAACCTCATGGCTCAGGGATTTCTCAAATCCTACCTGGACCTGCCGGATCGGCTTGTTAAAGCACGCCGCCTGTGTGCCCATTTTAGAAAGTCACCTACAGCTTCCGCCACCCTTGCCGTGTTTCTGCAGCATTTGCAGCTTCCGGCTCACAGACTGGTGTGTGATGTCCCCACACTTCGGAACTCTACACTGTAGATGTTGGGAAGGATTTGTGAGTATAAGAGTGCAGTTGTTGAGTAACAGCATCAACAAAGCTGTCGGTATTCAGTTCAGACTCCACACATAAGACCTCAGGAGTGGACATGGATGTCAGACATATGTACCATCCTCCAAAACTTTGAGGACTCCACCAAGATGGTGAGCGGTGATGGTGCCATAATTAGCATCACCATCCCACTTCTCTGTCTTCTGAAATGCTCTCTGCTCACAGTCAAAGAGGATGCATTGCTGGCGGAGCACAATGAGATGGAGCAAGGAACCATATAGGGTGATAACACACAGCCCAGCCTCATCTCATCCCAACGTGGACTGGGTGACAATGAGGAAGAGGAAGAGGAAGAACAGGAGCTAGTTTCATGCGCTATAGACGGTAATACCTGCACAGCTGTCACACCGTCCGTTCAGAGTGGATGGCCTGAGGACAGGGAGGTGGAGAGCATGGTCAGTCATCCTCTTGGTGAGGACTCAAATTTCTTACCTGATAGCAGTCTGGCACGCATGGCTGAGTTTATGTTACGCTGCCTTTCCCATGACCCTCGCGTTCTAAATATTTTGGGTGACAGTCATTACAGATTGCTGACACTTCTAGACCCACGCTACAAGGAGAATTTTATATCTCTTATTTCTGAGACGGATAGGTCTACGAAAATGGGGCAGTACCAGAAGGCCCTTGTTGCAGAACTATTAAAAAAATTCCCATCTGAAAATGCTGGCGGCAGAGGTCACAGTTCGTTGAACAACCAAGGAGTACAGCCGAGAGTGACACAACTTCAATCCAGCAGAGGCAGGGGAACACTGTCAAAGTTCTGGGAGAATTTTCTCAGCCCCTCCCATCGCACAAGCCCTGAGGCGCGGGGTACTCTCACAAGGAGTGCAGAGTTTGGGAAGATGCTGAGGGAGTACCTTGCCGACCGTACCAACGTCCTCCGTGACTCCTCTGTGCCTTATAGTTATTGGGTATCCAAGCTGGATACGTGGAATGAACTGGCTCTCTACGCCTCGGAGGTCCTGGCCTGCCTTGCCGCCAGCGTTTTATCAGAGCGGGTTTTTAGTGCCGCTGGTGGAATTATAACTGATAAGCGCACCCGCCTGGCAACTGAAAATGCTGACAGGCTGACTCTTTTAAAAATGAACAAGGGCTGGATTGGGCCAGATTTCTCAACACCGAATGATAGCAGCGTAACATAAAGTCAAATCCAGTGGTTTTTTTTGAGAGGTGTATTCCCATGCACCTCTTTACACCTACACATGGGTATACGCTACCTGATTTTGGCTATTTGCTCTTGTCCTTCTCCTTCCCCTCTTCCTCCACCACCATATCACCAGGGTGACCGTGGTCCGTGATGCAACACTCACATAATTTTTTTAATGGGTGTTTAAGATGCCCATGAAAAATTTTTTTTATACAATGTGTTCATGTTTCCCCCCCAGGGGTAAATATTTGTCAGCCTATACACTTAGTGCATGGGCATTACAAGTATAGGAGACCCGCTTCTTTCTAATGGGAACATTTTTTTATAAGGCCCTCCTCCACGTCTCTTCCAAGGGGCATTGGAGTGCCTAAAAATTTTTTGCAATCCTTGCATTCACTGCATAGGCAAACACAATTGGAGACCCACTTCCTAATAATGGGAACATTGTTTTCAGGAGGCCCTCCTCTAAGTCTCTTCAAAGGGGTATTGGGGTGCGTCCAAATTTTGGGCAGCCCTGCCACTCACTGCATACGCAATAACAGTATAGGAGACCCACTCTTTAGTAATGGGAACAATAAAACATAGCCGGCTGATGGTTCTCTAAGAATAGTGAAGGCCGACTGCTGGCCCTTTAAGAATTGTAAAGGCTGCCTGATGACCCTATAAAAATAGGCTTTGTGACTTTCAGTGTCCCTCCTTCATAAATGAAACACGATGTGTCCGATGATATCTCACACACCACATGGCCAGATAAGGTTGTAAAATGTTAAAATGACATTTCCTGGTGAATGCATTTGTCACGGTTGAAAGCAATACAAAAGTGCAAAAACTCATCAAAAACACTACGTTTGAATATAACCCAAGGTGTGGAGGAGTATTTTTGTTTTTGGTTATTTATTTTGCTTTATATACAAGTCATTACCCTGGAAATTATGTTCCTTTACATATTTCCCAGGAAAATCCATTTTCGTTTCTTTTTTGTATGTTCTTTTATGAGTCCGTAAAAGTGGCGTAATACCTCTGACCACGTTGTTGGCAGAAGTGACTTGGGAGTCAGAAATGCTTCCAGGGGTCTTCCCCATGCTGTTCCCTTGTCATTTGAGCACTGTTCCCATCGACTTGAGTAATTTTTAGGCCCTTTGCAGACCGCCGGGAGGAGCCACCTGAAAAATGCTCGAGTTTCCCATAGACTTACATTGGGCTCGTTGCTCGGGTCGGGCACCCGAGTATTCCAATGTGCTTGACCCGATCATCGAGCACCCAAGCATTTTAGTGCTTGCCCATCACTATTGGAAACAGACGTTTTTAGATGACACTGACCGCTATGCTCTGGGAAAGGGAAATGTTCCCATTCAAATGAATGGCTGTTCATGAAACACATGAAAAGTCAAAGTCCAACAGACAGAAAATGTAAAAAGAAAAATGTTTATTATGCATTTCACCATTATAAAAATAATCACAATGTATCTTATGTGTATCTTAACATAATTACAAAAATGTTTATTGAATGTCCCATAAGAAACAAGCCCTTAAGTAACTTCACAGCCTTGACTCGAAAATAAGTTTTTGGATGATGGAATGTGAAAAGAGGAGAATGAAAAAATTCTTCTTGGAGCCTAAACCAGAGCCAGGACAAGGAATAGGTGAAGTAGGTGACCATTTTGGGTGTCATTATTTTGATTTGATTTTATGGTGGATGGGGAGTTCTGTTTTGCCTTATCGGCCTATTGCACCCAACTGCCTTATAATACTATCTTTTCAAGAAGCCATGACACTGAGGGAAAGTTATCAAGGCTTTTATGCCAGGTTTTTGATGCCAAAATGTAGCAAATTGAGTTGCATTCTGTTATTGAGTAAAATGAATCCCATTCTCAAAACGTTTTGAAATGTGAAAGCGAGGAAATGGTCAATGTATGCTATGTAATCAATTCTAAGCCAAGTTCATGAATCATAACTTTTTGAAAGGTTGGATGAAAGTCATATTTCTCATACCAGTAGGGATGTAGAGTTAAAATATTGCCTCTATACAGTAGTGTCATATGTAAACATATACCAAATATATAAACTTTTGTCTATAATTTTGTGTTAAATAAACAAATTGAAGCCACGAGCAAAACGGACTTTAAAAATTAACCATATGATAAATTACCTCAAATATATATATATATATATATATATATATATATATATATATATATATATATATATATATACAGTACAGACCAAAAGTTTGGACACGCCTTCTCATTTAAACATTTTTCTGTATTTTCAAAAAAGAGAAACAACTGAAAATATGTCTCCTATTCTAGGTTCTTCAAAGTAGCCACCTTTTGCTTTGATAACTGCTTTGCACACTCTTGGCATTCTCTTGATGAGCTTCAAGAGGTAGTCACCGGAAATGGTCTTCCAACAATCTTGAAGGATTTCCCAGAGATGCTTAGCACTTGTTGGCCCTTTTGCCTTCACTCTGCGGTCCAGCTCACCCCAAACCATCTCGATTGGGTTCAGGTCTGGTGACCGTGGAAGCCAGGTCATCTGGCATAGCACCCCATCACTCTCCTCCTTGGTCAAATAGCCCTTACACAGCCTGGAGGTGTGTTTGGGGTCATTGTCCTGTTGAAAAATAAATGATGGTCCAACTAAACGCAAACCGGATGGAATAGCTTGCAGCTGCAAGATGCTGTGGTAGCCATGCTGGTTCTGTATGCCTTCAATTTTGAATAAATCACCAACAGTGTCACCAGCAAAGCACCCACACCATCACACCTCCTCCTCCATGCTTCACGGTGGGAACCAGGCATGTAGAGTCCATCCGTTCACCTTTTCTGCGTCGCACAAAGACACGGTGGTTGGAACCAAAGATCTCAAATTTGGACTCATCAGACCAAAGCACAAATTTCCACTGGTCTAATGTCCATTCCTTGTGTTCTTTAGCCCAAACAAGTCTCTTCTGCTTGTTGCCTGTCATTAGCAGTAGTTTCCTAGCAGCTGTTTTACCATGAATGCCTGCTGCACAAAGTCTCCTCTTAAGAGTTGTTAAAGAGATGTGTCTGCTGCTAGAACTCTGTGTGGCATTGACCTGGTCTCTAATCTGAGCTGATGTTAACCTGCAATTTCTGAGGCTGGTGACTCGGATAAACTTATCCTCAGAAGCAGAGGTGACTCTTGGTCTTCCTTTCCTGGGGCAGTTCTCATGTGTGTAGCGCTTTATGGTTTTTGCAACTGCACTTGGGGACAGTTTCAAAGTTTTCCCAATTTTTCGCACTGACTGACCTTCATTTCTCAAAGTAATGATGGCCACTTGTTTTTCTTTACTTAGCTGCTTTTTTCTTGCCATAATACATATTCTAACAGTCTATTTAGTAGGACTATCAGCTGTGTATCCACCTGACTTCTGCACAACACAACTGATGGTCCCGACCCCATTTATAAGGCAAGAAATCCCACTTATTAAACCTGACAGGGCACACCTGTGAAGTGAAAACCATTTCCGGTGACTACCACTTGAAGCTCATCAAGAGAATGCCAAGAGTGTGCAAAGCAGTCATCAAAGCAAAAGGTGGCAACTTTGAAGAACCTAGAATATAAGACATATTTTCAGTTGTTTCACACTTTTTTGTTAAGTATATAATTCCACATGTGTTAATTCATAGTTTTGATGCCTTCAGTGTGAATGGAAAATTTTTATAGTCATGAAAATACAGAAAAATCTTTAAATGAGAAGGTGTGTCAAAACTTTTGGTCTGTACTGTATATATATATATATGCATATATATATATATATATATATATATATGTGGCTTCTGTGGCAGTAGAGTGACATTGCTATCATGTTTAATTTATTATTAGTGTTGAGCGAGCATGCTCGACACTGCTCGGTACTCGCCCGAGCATCTCACTACTTGGGATGCTCGGCGAGCACCGAGCATTTCCGGGTTACTCGGGCTGGAGCAATTGTGCGTGTAAGAGAACCCCCTGTTGTGCGTGCAAGGCAATCCCCTGTCCTCTCAGTCTTCACTTGCTATGGCAGTTTCTCAAGAAACAGCATCAACGTCCATGTCCACGTCCCACCGCAACATTCAATTGTCCATATCCCAGAGCTTTGAACGATAGTGCAAATTCGCAGCAAACGCCCCACAGGTAACAGTCCTAAATTCGCACATTTCACGACTGCTTGTGTTGGAAATGTTGCCTTTTAGGCTGGTGGAGACGGAATCCTTCAGCAACCTTATGATGGTGGCCGTCCCTCGGCACTCGGTCCCCAGCCGACACTATTTTGCCTGGTGTGCCATCCCCGCACTACACAAGCACGTGTCCCAAAATATCTGCCATGCCCTCAACTACACAGTTACTGGGAGAGTGGACCTGACAACGGACACGTGGACAAGTGTTTGTGGCCAGGGACAATACATCTCCCTGACGGCACACTGGGTAAATATAGTGGAAGGCGGGACCCAGTCGGACCTTGGGACGGAACACATCCTCCCCACACCGAGGATTGCGGGCCCTATGTCAGTCAGAGTTGCCCCCACAGGGTACAGCTCCAGCGCATCATCCTCCTCCTCCTCATGTTCACTCTCCATCTCAGATATCACCACATCAGTTACAAGCTGGAAGCACTGCAGTACTGCCTTAGCCAAGCGGCAACAGGCTGTGCTGAAACTCCTAAGCTTAGGTGATAAACCTCACACTGCTTGTGAGTTGGGGACAGCTGTGAAAGAGCAGGCAGATCTGTGGCTGAGACCGCTGAACCTACATCAAGGCATGGTCGTGTGTGACAATGGCCGTAACCTGGTGGCGGCTCTGAGGCAAGGCGAGATCACACACATACCATGCCTGGCTCATGTGCTTAACCTCGTGGTTCAGCGGTTTCTTAAATCGTACACTGAATTGCCAGATCTGCTCGTCAAAGTACGCCGCCTGTCAGCTCATTTTCGGAAGTCGGCTACAGCTTTCGTCGCCCTTGCTATGTTGCAGCAGCGTTTGCAGCTTCCGGCACACCGACTGGTGTGTGATGTCCCCACACATTGGAACTCTACCCTCCACATGTTGCAAAGGATTTGTGAGCAGAAGAGAGCAGTTGTGGAGTACCAGCTGCAACAAGGCCATCGATATTCAGGTCAGACTCCACACATAAGACCTCAGGAGTGGACCTGGATGTCTGACATATGTACCATCCTGACAAACTTTGAGGAGTAAACCAAGATGGTGAGTGGCGATGACGCCATCATTAGCGTCAGCATCCCACTTGTTTGTCTTTTGCAATGCTCTCTGCAGAGAATTAAAGAGGAATCATTACAGCTAGAGTATGATGAGATGGATCAAGAAGCCATAATGGGCGATTACACACAGCCCAGCCTCATCTCATCCCAACGTGCATTGGGGGACAATGAGGGAGAGGAGGAGGAGGAAGAACAGGAGCTGGTCTCAAGATCTGTAGGCGGTAGTACCTGTACAACTGTCATACCGTCGGTTCAGCGTGGGTGACCTGAGGACTGGGGGGAGGAGGTGGAGGAGAGCATGGTCAGTCGTCATCTTGGTGAGGACACGGAAGTCTAGCCCGTTACCAGTCTGGCACGCATTGATGACTTTGATTTTGCTGCCTTAACCGTGACCCTCGCGTTGTCAAAATGTTGGGTGACAGTCATTACTGGTTGGTGACACTTTTAGACCCCTGCTACAAGGAGAACTTTCACTCTCTTATTCCTGAGGTGGAGAGGTCTACAAAAATGAGGCAGTACCAGAAGGCCCTTGCTGCAGAACTGTTAAAAAAATTCCCATCTGAACACGCTAGTGGCAGAGGTCACAGTTCGTTGACCAACCAAGGGGTAAAGGCGAGAGAGACGCAACTCCAATCCAGCAGATGCAGGGGAACACTGTCAACATTCTGGAACAGTTTTCTGAGACCCGCCCAGCTTACAGGCCCTGAGCCCTGGGGTACTCTCACAAGGAGTGGAAAGTTTCAAAAGATGGTGAGGGAGTACCTTGCTGACCGTACCAGCATCCTCCGTGATTCCTCTGTGCCTTTTAATTATTGGGTATCCAAGCTGGACACTTGGAATGAACTCGCTCTGTACGCCTTGGAGGTCCTGGCCTACCCTGCCACTAGCATGTTATTGGAGAGTGTTTTTAGTACCGCTGGGGGAATTATAACTGATAAACGCACTCGCCTGTCAACTGACAATGCTGACAAGCTGACCCTTATCAAAATGAACAAGTGCTGGATTGGGCCAGACTTCTCATCACCACCAAATGACAGCAGAGTAACATAAAGTCAAATCCACTGTGTTATTTCGGGAGGTGTATTCCCATGTACCGCTTCACACCCACACATGGGTATACGCTTCCTCATTTCGGCTGTATTTTGCTCTTCTCCTTATCCTCAGCCTAGACCACCACTATACCACCAGGCTGACCGTGGTCCATGTTGCCAGCATTTCAAGTTCCTCCGTCCTAATTTTTGGCAGCTTTTGCTTGGAAGGCATAGGCAAAGACTATGGGAGACCCACTCCCCAATAATGGGAATAATGTTTTTAATATGCTGTACTTGCTGTACTGCATGGCTCTTGTTTGCCAGCATTGCAAGTTCCTTCGTCCTAATTTTTGGCAGCTTTTGCTTTCAAGGCATAAGCAAAGACTATGGGAGACCCACTCCTCAATAATGGGAATAATGTTTTTAATATGCTGTACTGCATGGCTCTTGTTTTCCAGCATTGCAAGTTCCTCCATCCTAATTTTTGGCAGCTTTTGCTTGGAAGACATAGGCAAAGAATATGGGAGACCCACTCCCCAATAATGGGAATAATGTTTTTAATATGCTGTACTGCATGGCTCTTGTTTGCCAGCGTTGCAAATTCCTCCGTCCTAATTTTTGGCAGCTTTTGCTTGGAAGGCATAGGCAAAGACTATGGGAGACCCACTACCCAATAATGGGAATAATGTTTTTAATATGCTGTACAGCATGGCTCTTGTAAAGGGCATGAAAACCGTCTTGTTAAACCACTCTGAACTCCACAGCTCTATCCAAGGGGCATTAAAACCGTCTTGTTAAGCTACTGTGACCTCCACGTCTCTTCCAAGGGCATTAAAACCGTCTTGTTAAGCGACTGTGACCTCCACGTCTCTTCCAAGGGGCTTTAAAACCGTCTTCTTAAACCACTCTGAACTCCACAGCTCTTCCAAGGGGCATTAAAACCATCCTGTTAAGCTACTGTGACCTCCACCACTCTTCCAAGGGGCATTGATATTGTCTTTCTATTCCACTGCGACCTCCACCACTCTTCCAAGGGACATTAAAACTGTCTTGTTAAGCTACTGTGACCTCCACCACTCTTCCAAGGGGCATTGATATTGTCTTTTTATTCCACTGCAACCTTCACCATTCTTCCAAGGGGCATTGAAACTGTCTTGTTAAGCTACTGTGACCTCCACGTCTCTTCCAAGGGGCATTAAAACCGTCTTGTTAAGCTACTGTGACCTCCACGTCTCTTCCAAGTGGCATTAAAACCGTCTTTTTAAACCACTCTGAATTCCACAGTTCTTCCAAGGGGCTTTAAAACTGTCTTGTTAAGCTACTGTGACCTCCACCACTCTTCCAAGGGGCATTGATATTGTCTTTTTATTCTACTGCGAGATCCACCACTCTTCCAAGGGGCATTAAAACTGTCTTGTTAAGCTACTATGACCTCCACGACTCTTCCAAGGGGCATTGATATTGTCCTTTTATTCCATTGCGACCTCCACTACTCTTCCAAGGGGCATTAAAACTGCCTTGTTAAGCTACTGTGACCTCCACGTCTCTTCCAAGGGGTATTAAACCCTTCTTGTTAAACCACTCTGAACTCCGCAGCTCTTCCAAGGGGCATTAAAACCGTCTTGTTTAACCACTCTGAACTCCACAGCTCTTCCAAGGGGCATTAAAACCGTCTTGTTAAGCTACTGTGACCTCCACCACTCTTCCAAGGGGCATTGATATTTTCTTTTTGTTCCACTGCGACTTCCACCACTCTTCCTAGGGGCATAAAAACTGTCTTGTTAAGCTACGGTGATCTCCACCACTCTTCCAAGGGACATTAAAACCATCTTGTTAAGCTACTGTGACCTCCACCACTCTTTCAAGGGGCATTAAAACCGTCTTTTTAAGCTACTGTGACCTCCACCACTCTTCCAAGGGGCATTGATAATGTCTTTTTATTCCACTGCAACCTCCACCACTCTTCCAAGGGGCATTAAAACCATCTTGTTAAGCTACTGTGACCTCCACCACTCTACCAAGGGGCATTGATATTGTCTTTTTATTCCTCTGCGACCTCCACCACTCTTCCAAGGGGCATTAAAATTGTCTTGTTAAACCACTCTGAAATCCACAGCTCTTCCAAGGGGCATTAAAACTGTCTTGTTAAGCTACTGTGACCTCCAACACTCTTCCAAGGGGCATTAAAACCGTCTTGTTAAACCACTCTGACTTCCACGTCTCTTCCAAGGGGCATTAAAACCGTCTTGTTATACCACTCTGACCTCCACGTCTCTTCCAAGGGGCATTAAACCCATCTTGATAAACCACTCTGAACTCCACGTCTTTTCCAAGGGGCATTAAAACCGTCTTGTTATACCACTCTGAACTTCACAGCTCTTCCAAGGTGCATTGAAATGTTGTTTTTAATTAACTCTAACCTCCATGACTCTAACAGCGGGCATTGCATTTCCTCATAATTTTAGTCAGCTTTTGCTTTTCAATGCATAGACGAACACTAAGGGAGACCCACTCCCCAATAATGGGTAGAAGGTGTTTAGTATGCTGTAATCCACGTCTGTTTCAAGGGGCATTGCAGTTCCTCATAATTTTTGGAAAGCCTTCCATTCACTGCTTAGGCCAACAGTGTACAGGAGACCCAGTTGCTATAAATGGAAAAAACGGTCTAGTTAAGGCCCTCTGACCTCCATGTCACTTCCAAGGGGCATTGGAGTGCCTCGAAATTTTTTGTAGGCATTGCACTCACTGTATGCCCTATAACTGTGTAGCCGAACCGCTCCTTTTGGTGCAGAAACATATCCTACAAGACATGTGTGGTTGACTGGCCTGATACTGATGTGAATGGTACCTGTTCCTCCTGCTCTTTCTCCTTTGACACCACCTCATCCATAATTCATCACCTGAAGCTTTGTTTTAACGGGAGTCATAGAACTGGGATAGTAGCAGGAAAACATCCAGCAATCCTCAGAGTAGGTAGCATATGCGCCAAAACCCTGACCACCTCAGGCTTAGACGCTACTACATACATGCATTTGCATTCCAAGGAACAGAAAGCTAAGGAGATGGATGGCCTCATGATCATGAATAATTTACTCGTTGTGTAGGAGGCCGACCACTGCTGCTGTCTACCTTCTGAACTTTGTGTTGAAGCCTGATTGACCCAGGACCCGCAATCCTCTATGTCTGGAGGACGTGTTGCATCCCAGTGTCCAACTGTGTTCCGGCTTCCACAATATTAACTCAGTGTGACGTCGTCAGTCAGATGGACCATCCCTGGTCACATTCACTTGTCCACGTGTTTGTGGTTAGGCTGTCCTTCAAATAGGGGCGGCTGGGGACTGTTTATGGACACCCGGCCGCCCCCAGGTGGCTGGGGATCGTGTGTGTGCACCCGGCCGCGGGGCGGCTGGGGACCGAGTATGGACACCCGGCCGCCAGCCGACACAGCCATGATTTGGTGGCCAGATTCCGCCTCCACATGCCTAAAAGGCCCAATTTCATATGCAAGCAAGCAGTATGGTATTGCAGCCTGGGGGTGGGTGGGTGGCAGGCTGCATACTTGTGCTGGCATTGCAAGGAATGGGGAGGTACAATTGAACACTGCTCTGGGACAAGGACTTGCACCGGGATAGTTGCAAGTCTGCATCTTCTGATGCGGCAAGGATCACTTCTGATGGGCACACTTTTAGGCAGTGACCTGGGTGTCAGAGATGCTTCCAGGGGTCTTCCCCATGCTGTTCCCATGTCTTTTCAGCACTGTATGCATGTGTCACACAGCACATGGCCAGATAAGGCTGTAAAATGTTAAAATGACATTTCCCGGTGAATGCATTTGTCATGGTTGAAAGCAATACAAAAGTGCAAAAACACATAAAAAATGCTACTTGTGAACATAGCCCAAGGTGTGGAGGAGTATTTTTGTTTTTGGTTATTTATTTTACCTTATACAGAAGTTTTTACCATGGAAAGGATGTTCCTTAACATATTTCACAGGAAAGCAGTTTTAGTTTCGTTTTTGAACGTTTTATTGTGAGCCCATAAAAGTGGCTTAATACCTCTGACCACATTGTTGACAGCAGTGACCTGGGGGTCAGGAATGCTTCCTGGCGCGATCCCCATGCTGTTCCCATGTCATTTGAGCACTGTCACTATCGTTTTGGGTACTTTTTAGGCTTTCTACAGACTGCCGGGGGTGCCGCCGCAAAAATACTCTGGTCTCCCATAGACTAACATTGGGGTCGTTGCTCGGGTCGAGCACCCGAGTATCACGGTGAGCTCGGCCCATGCTTCAAGCACCCGAGCATTTTAGTGCTCGCTCAATACTATTTATTATCAATAGTTACACCGAATCCTTCTCCTTTGTAAACTCATCTGATAGTGTCCAAATGTGGATATAAATACAATCGCATGCCTATTTTTGCCCCAAAATGCATAACTTTTCTCTTATCAACCCTGACCTTCATCATCCTATTTTCTGACTGTTTGGCCATTTTATTAAGGTAATAACAAAATGTATGGTACAGAGTAGTTTCCACAAAACTCCAGAACTTTGTGTCAACTGAGAATTTAGAGATCCTGGGAAGAGATGAACTAAAACCCAAGAACTCTTCCATTAATTGGAGCAAGTCACTCGCTATTAATCTTTACTGTTGTGTCATTATTTTATAGTTGATTACTCTCTATAGAATGTGATTGAATACATGCCGTATACCGTTTTCACAAACAGTAGAATTCAATTTTATCTGAGGGGTCCCAGCAAAAGAAGACCACTCTTTTGTTTTTTATGATCAGAGTTGGTCACTGACTGCATTGCTAACTCAAAGGGAATTGCCATTTTTACTGTTCCCATTCTCTACTAAAGCTTGATGTAAATACTTTTCCACTCAAAAAAGACCAAAAAAGACCAAAGGAGTGATACCAAATTGGCTAACCAGAAAAACTGAATTTGCAAACTTTCAGAGCATAGAGCCTTCTCTGTGTTCTGAAAGCTTTCAAATATAAGTTTTCTAGTTAGCCAATAAAGGTATTACACCAAAAATACTTCTGTCATTTTTCAGCAGAAAAGTATTTACATCGATTTTTCTGGCTAACATGGTACAACAATATCATTTTTATTGTACATCTACTATAGGTTGAAACAAAAATCAGAGCCAAGGCAAACCATTGCAAGCACCACAACACCAGAATTAATTTGCCCTCTATTTTATTTTACTCACAAGACAGATGATAAAAATCATCATACTACATATAGAGAATATTAAATAAATTTATGAGACTGCTTCTTATCTGACTTGAGTTTCACCATTCTGATTGGTACACAGTGAGAATAGTCATTTGCACAGCCTCATTTTTATATTTGTTTTTTTGTAACTTACTCAAATCCCATACCAATATAATATAGCAATAAAACACTAATGAAATATCCCTATTTCAAATAGATGAGCATCCAGTATATAAACAGCTAAAACATTCTTAATCACTTTATAATTTTTTTTTATTCTTAAAAAATATAATAATGGGGAGGTGTTGTAGTGATCAGTAAAATAGATGTGATCCAGCAGAGGACTTTTTAAAGAGGACCTTTCTCCAAATTTTTCATATTGAACTCTATATACAATGTAATTGTCGCTGAAGAGAAGAATAAAACATTTTAAAATTGTTTTATTTATCTACTTCGCAGCAGAGATATTAGCAATGAAAGTATTTGACACCTAAGTCCATGGCCCCACTATCAGAATTCGGTCAGTATTTTTTCTCAGGAGTGGGAGACAAAACAAGGTGAGAAGCAATCAGAGAAAATGTATAATAGAAATAAGTCACCAATTCTGCATTTATCACCCACTCCGGATTTTGGCTCCTATTTCTGAGAAAAAATATTGACCGAATACTGACCAAAAAATGATAGAGGGGCCGTGGCCTAAGAAGTCAACTTTTTATTTCTCCTCAAAGTAGGTGTTATCAGACAGTTGTCACAGGGGTCGTGTCCTTCTTCTTCCTGTATGATTTTGACCAATCAAAAGCAGTAAACAATGCTCAAAGAAAATAACATGCCCCACCATAGCCTAGAGCAGATTTCTCAGTGTGTGAGACATATAATAACAGACAGCCTTAAAAATGTAAACAAAAAAGGGATTAAAAATTTCAATAAAAAAAATGCATCTATGAAAATATCAACTTGTCACACAAAAAGCCAAGTCCTTGGTCAGCTCTGTCAGCAAAAAAAAATAAAAAGGTACTGCTATTAGAATATGGCTAACAAAACAATATATCTTTTGAAAATATTCTTCTTAGCGTGGAAAAGTAGCAAAGCATGAAAAACTATATAAATTCAGGTATCACTGTCAAACTGAACCGAAGAATAAATATATCTTCTCATTTTTCCCACATAGTGAACAGTGTGAAAAAATATATATGTAACCAATTCCAGAATTGCTTGCCTTTGTTAATTCTGCGTCCAAAAGATTTCAATGAAAAGTGATTACAAAATGTAATGTAAACAAAAAAAGTGTCTTTAAAAAATTCAGGTCATTTCATTAAAAAACAAGCCACCATACATCTCTGTGAGATGAAACATAAAAAATTTGTAGTTCCCATATTATTTCGATGGAAAAACATTTTTTGATAAAAATTTGTTTTTAATGTGCAAAGTTGAAAAACATAAAAATATATACAGCGCTTAGCATAAATAAGTACACCCCCTTTGAAAGTAAGATTTTAGTCAATATTTCATTGAATACAAGAACATTTTCCCAAATTTTGACAAGATGGAGTTGTATAGAACATATTTTAACCCATAACATGAAAGTAAGGATAATGTTATAATTTTCAAAATCTTCCGTTTTAATCAAACTTGTTGATGCAAAAATAAATCCACCCCACATAAAAAACAACTACATTTAATTTTTTATACTACCTCCATGATTTTTAAGGACAGCACTAAGTCTTCTAGGCATGTAATGAACAAGTTGGTGACATATTGTAACATCAATCCTTTTCCATTCTTCAAGAACAACCTCTTAAAGAGCCTGGATGCTGGATTTAGAGTGATGACAACTTGTCTTTCCAGAATTCCCCATAGCTGTTTAATTTGGTTCAGAACAGGAGACACTTGGCCACTGAATCACTTTCACCCTGTTCTTTAGAAATTCAACAGTTGTCTAAGATGTGTGTTTTGGATCACTATCATGTTGGAAAAGTGCATGTCTATCAAGGGAATGGAGTGGTGATAGCATCTTATCTTTCAATACAGAGCAGTACATCTGTGAATTCATGATACCATCAATGAAATGCAACTCCCTGACACCAGCCGCACTCATTCAGCTCCATACAAGTTCACTGCCACCACCATATTTCATGGCAGGCACTGTGCATTTTTCTTGGGACTCCTCACCTTTGCAGTTTTGCAGCCATCAGTTCTAAAAACATTTATCTTGGCCTCATTACTACACATCATAGAGTTCCAGTAGCTTTCATATTTTTCAGTCTGGGCCCTGACAAGCTGTAGGTGGGATTTTTTTGTGCATGCGCTTTAGGAGAGGCTTCCTTCGTGAACGACATCCATGCATGCCATTCCTCTGCAGTGTACACCTTATTGTGTCAAGATAAATACACATCCAGTTTGGTTTTCTACTTCATTAGCCAACTGCAGTGAGCTTGTATGTCAATTTTCTTCAACCCTTCTTATCAGAAGACACTTTTATTTGGGTGTTAAGTTTCATGGCTAGCCTGGATGTCTCTTTGAGATGGTTGCAGTTCAATTTTTGTTAAATTTTTGTATTATTTTTGCTACAGTGTTCTGACTGATAAGTAAAGCATTGTTGATCTCCTTGCAGCCTTCACCTTTCTTGTGTAAAGAAATTATTTTCTTTCTCATGTCTTGTGACATTTCTCTTCCATGTGGTGCCATTTCTAAAAGCATGACATGGAGATGTTTTTTCTTTGATAAGTAATGCTTTTTTATAGTATACTGTCTTCTGCACACCTGTTTAATAAAAAGTTAGACTTACCTGTGGTTTAATTCTTGTTATTTTAAATTTTGTAGTCTGAAATTTAGCTTTGATCTGAAGAGTTTCATTGGGGTGCACTCATTTTTTCAAAATGGTCTTGAATGTATTTCTTAGAAAAATTACTTTTTTAAAGTGCAAAATATAAAAGCTTGTGTGCAATCCCAAGTTTTTGGGAGTATTTTGTAGCATGGTATCCCACAAAAATATGGATTCTGAAAGTAAACTACTGAAGGTTTTCTGACAACTATGCTGAGGAGTACTTATTTTTCTGAGCATTGTACATCTGGTATCAGTGTTATTGTACTGACTTGAGATTGGTGTATCTTTCGAAATTCTAGTTCACTGGCTGGATCAGTCAGTTAGAGTTTGATCAGATCCTCATTTGCATAATCGGTCCAATTCTTTCAGATGAGAGAATCTATGGCCATCTAGCCTTAGAGCATTGTCCAGAATGCAGATTTTTTGTAAATCACTCCTTCCTAATCCAGCAAGATGGCGGCCAGTTGGCCGCCATTTTGCTAAGCTGTAGATAGCTGTCAAAATGTTAAAAACATAAAACAATAATACTCACCGCTCACCTTCTGGCTACCTATACTGCATGCTCTCCCCATATGGCCCTCGTTGCCTCTTCTTACTGCCACTGGGCTCTGAAAACGTGGGCCTCTTCGTGCTTTGCCGGGACTTTTATTGTGATGTCTGGATGTGTACTACAACTCTACAATGCACACTCTTCCCTAAGATTTCCACATGTGCAGAACCATCCCATGCCTGGTCGCGGCCTGAATTTCTGACCTAGCATAATGATTCCTGTAGTTCTTGGTGGCTGAAAGAAGATTTTTTGAAGACAGTGTCAAGGAACAATGAGCAGTGGAAGTGAGTAGTTTGGTGAATATTGTTGTTTTTCTTTTTTTGTTTTTTCTACATCTTAGAATTATTATGCTATGTGCTCTCTACAGAGCTTAATAAGGGACATTCAATTTGCAAAGAATGTGAAGAAAATTACATTTTCCAGTAAAATATAGCAGATTTGGCAAATTTGAGTCTCATCATATCTGCTCATCTCTAATCAACATGTTTGGTACTGTAGCAGGAAGTGCCTACTAAACAATTTATAGGGTCAATTCTCCAGAAGCACAAACTGGCACAATATATTGGGACCTAACCTGGCATATTTGCAATTTTTGCATCCACTGTGTACAATTTTTCTGGAAAATAGTCACTGTATTCATAAATGAAATAATTGTTGTACTATTGCACCTTTTGAGAATGAAAAATTTGAAGCTAAAGTAACATTTTAAGGTAAAAAAATATATATTTTCTCAACACAATCTTCTAAAATTTTGTGAAAGTGCTCACCACATACATAGGTAAATTCTCTGAGTGGTCTATTTCTAAAATGGGGTCACGTGTGGGGGGGATTCAGTTGTTTTGGCATCTCAGTGACACATCAAATGCAAGATGACACCACAATATGTTATAGAATAATTTAATCTCCAAAAAGCAAATAGTGCCCCTTCGTTTCAGAGCCCTGCCGTGTCCCCAAACATTAGTTTTTGACCACATATGAGATATTACAGCATTTTGGAGAAATTTCATAGCAAATTGAGAGATTAATTGTCTCCTATTACCCGTTTTTAAAATGACATCTCCTGTCAGCATCAGCTTGCTCTTTTCTGAAACTGTGTGCAGTGAGCAGCCTCTACATACAGGAGAGGGATGAGAACTCGACTCCAGCACAAACTGACACTGTGTGCGCACGCTCTCAACCTCTACACTGTCAGTATAAGCAAAGTTTGGAATTTACATTAGGCAGCGAGTTTGAGCAGAATATCCTGAAATTTGCAGTTTGACGTGAATTCAAAAACATTTTGGGATACAATTTGCAGTTAGCAAAGAAAAAACTTGCCTATCACCATTTCCCACTTCATTTTCGAAGGTGTCATTGTGTTGCCACGTGGGTCTTCCCATAATGTACTGCAGCTATGACGAATTACCACCATTATCTTGTACAGTTGTGGTCAGTACCGAGGCGTTTACAGTTCAGCAGTATCCAGCGATGCACAGTTTGTACAACAGAGTCGTTTTCCATCTCCAGAGTCACTGGTAAGTCTCTCTCAGGTGCAGGCTGGTCAACGGGGTCTCATCTTTCCTATAGAGTGTAAGCTCTTATGGTCAGCGATTCCTTTCTCTCTTGTAGAGTGTAAGCTTTTATGGTCAGCAAGGTCCTCTCTCTCCTCTTCCCTATGTAAATTTTCGGAGCAACTACAAGCTTTCCATTATTAAAATTAACACAAATTTGTTCAATGCAAATCAAATTTTAAGGAAAATTTCTGCAAATTCAGCAAATTTTGAATTTCAAAAGATCTTCTCATCTCTTGTCCCTGCCTACTAAATAAAATATACCCCAGGACTCTGACCACTGTTTTAGAGGCCTCGTTAATCTCATCTTTATCTAATAAACTAATTCCTCTTTCACCCCTCACGATCTGGTTATATGACAAACTAATAGGTGTTAATTACAAAACACCGGCACACTCAAATTATTAAAATGGCTCCTAGAATTCATATTGCCAATAGATGGATAGCTACAAAGCTCTCATTTAAACAGTTAAACATACCATCTCTATAATGCTATATGAACATACTGACACAACCAAAAAGACACTAGGCCATGTCTAGACTTTACAGTGGTCTACCACACTGCTCTAAATTATGCCACAGTCTCCTTAGCACTCCTTTGGTGATCCAGACTAAGTTATGGAACAATGTATCCATTTTTCCATTTAATTGAACGTGATATTTATTACTTATTCCCTTGTGGGGAAAAAACATTGTATATCCCGTATATGCATAGGATTTATGTGTTTACTGTCTATAGCTTTTTTAATAAAACTTTATGCAACAAGCATACTAGCAGAGAGGAATTCTTGTAGGACTTCACCGACCTCTTACAAGTAATCAGATCTGCTTTTGATCCAGCTATTTCCTTTTCTTTTGTTCCTTTCTTGAGGTTCCTTAAAGTATGTTATTATAATCTGTGCTGAGGGGCATCATTTCTAAATAAAGGAGACCCAGACTGATTTTATTCATGTGATTTCTACCATACTGCAGTTCCCCTGTTACACTCATACAGACATCTGCTCCAAAGCAAAACCCACTTTTACAAAACTCCTAAGCTAAGAGGGAAAGAACTTTCAACATATCTTATATTCTGCTTCTCAACAAAGAGCTTGTGAAAGCGTCTGCCAATAACTGTCAGATTTCAGTGGGTTAATGCCCACTCTTGGGTGTTCGTTATTGTTACAGCTTTGGCTTATTTCTCTTGCTGTGCTTCCCCCCACAGATGTTCTTACTCTACACATTCACACAGCCTGTTAAAGATTTATAGGGCTCCTCGACCTGTGGGAAATTACTCCAGATTTCTCTCAAATCAATGCTGAGTGTCCCCTCTCTGTCTTTCTCATCTCTTCTCACCTCCCTCCCCATCTGTCTATCTTTATGCTTAATAGGAACTGAGATGTAATTTTTTTCAGGTCTGTTTGATGTAAAGAGGCTGCAATGTGTCTTCGGGTGGATTGGGCAGTCAAGGAGAGGGGGGAGATGCTAAGATAGAATGAAAGGGAAGAGAGCGGAATATGAATTGGGAGGAAGACACACTGAAAGCTACACGGTAGAATGAATTATCAGCATGCAGGCAGGAAGAAGAGTGACACGGGCACATCATCACATGTAAAGTCTGAAATAAAAGCGTTTGGTAAAATCCGAGATAATGAAAACTAATGAGGGCATCACTGGCCATAGCCCATACATATAGAACATGAGGCTGTTACTGTGAGTCACAGTAACCATTTAAGGACCTGACAATTTGTTTTTTTTATTTTTACTGTAGGATGGTTAAAAAGCTACATCCCAGGGACAGCATTATAATTTTAGAAAAGAGATTGGTCTGAGATATGTAATCACCAGAAAGAGTAGAGATATGGCACCAGTCCATGTGCTTACAGTGCACAACACAAGAAATAACAAATTGACCTGAACCTTTTTTAAACTCCTCCTGAACCATCTCTGTAGCTGTATGATTACATTGACATTGCTGTTTTCCTTCTGCAGCTTCAGATATATTAATACAGATATTAAACCTCGAGGTGGTAAAAATATGTATCGCTGGTACTTATCATTTATCAAATTTATGGACTATCTATAAGATAGAGGATAAATATCTGATCAGTGAGGGGTCCAACCACTGGGGGATCTTTATCGATCCCTAAAACAGGAGTTGTTCTTCTTAGCATTGGTTGCAAATAATAGAGTGCCATGGTAAGACATGCACACTATGGCATTATTTATGGTCTATTGGATTGTGGGGGGTGCCACCTATATGACACCAAGCAAATCAAAAAACTAAAAACTGACCAGCACCTCCTAACAGAATGATGTATGAAGGGGGGCAAGCTGCGGCCACTGCATAATGCACAAAATAAAAGATTACTACATCACTTTGTATCCTGTAAGATGTATTCAAACATTAAATATATGAAATTTATGCTGCATTACAGCTATACAGAATATACTTATAAAATGAAGGTTCTTAGCAATTAGCGTGTTTTTGTGTTTTTGTAGTATACCATTGGAAGTGGTAACTACCTCCATATTAGGCTGAGAACTCCTCCCATCAGTCTGAAGCTGCGTAATTAGTGCTGGATCCCACCTTCCCTTTGGGCACACCCAACAATCAGATAAAAATATTGTTTGTAATGTAAATCCCTATATAAAATACATAAAAATTATTGATAAAAGTAAAAGAAAAATGTCTCCACTTTTTTACTGTTAATCATAAAAGTTCTAACTTTGTACCAACAGACAAACTGAAATTCCCAAAACAGTGGAATATAAGGGCTAGGACATTTAATTTCACATTTAGCCTAAAATACCAATATCACTTAGCTCAGAAACATTTTATAATTCATGCTACAACAAATAATAATTCCTTAATTACTTTAACATGCAAATTTCTGTCTAATTCTAGACAGAAATGTGTGAGGAGCTGTAGAGGTTACTGTACTTAGGAAGCTCATTCAACTCAATTATAACAAAGAAGAAAAAGGAAAATATGTTTGAACATTGCCGTAAATCACTCTATAATAAGTATCTTAAATTAGACTGGTAGGGCTTAGTGCAATGGCAATTATTTAGTGTGAGGAACATGATTTAAGTTTCCAAGACTGATTTATTTTGCTTCTTAATTAAAAACAATGTAAATTATAGAAGATCCAGTTCACACTGTGCCTGAGCTCTATGTTAAGTGCTTTATTGGATAAGCATATGCCCAGGCTGTTGATTGTCTACATATAATGATCAACTGTTGTTTACTGGATTGGTTAAAGAGGCTGATAAAACAGTGATGGGACAATATCATGTAGTCAACTGCACATCTTCTGCTTACACAGAGCAATGTGCTGCTGTTAACGTTGATTTTTATGCATGCATAAAACTTTTCACATCCAACAAATAAACTCTTAGATAGGAAGATAATTGGGAACAAACATTTCTACAAATGCTCATTCCCCAATTATTGGTTCATCTAAATGGGCCACAAGAGTGTTGTTTTATGCTTATGCTTGACTGGTTTATGTTTCATCTGCATTGAAAAATAGTCAGCTATGTATTCCATTATATCTATATACATATACATTAATCCACCTCTCTCCTTGCTACGTCTCCCCTCTACAAATTCCTTTATTGGCTTCCAGTTTTTCAATGAATCCAGTTCAGACTACTGTTAACCTGCAAGGCCATCCATAATCTGTTTCCTCCATATATCTGCAACTAATCTGCAAATATTCTCCACACATAATCTCTGGTCCTCCCAAAATCTCCTTCTCTCCTATATATGTTCCTCACCTATCGCCTCTAATACTTTTCTTGCGTATCCCCTATCCTCTGGAATTCTGTACCACAAAACATCTGATTATCCACCACATTTGGAACCCTCAGACAGAACTTGGAAACCTGTCTCTTCAAGAAAGCTTACAGCCTTCAATGACCCTGCTGTCACGTCACCACCACCGGAACTGCTGCAGCCCCCCGATCTACAATGTCCTTCCCAATTACCCTGTAGACGGTAAACCCACAAGTGCAGAGCTCGCTACCCCTCTGCTCCAGTCTGTCATTGTTAGTTATTTTCACACATACAGCACCATGGAATCAAGAATGCACTAATGAATAATAATAATAATAACAATAACAATATATAGGAACTATCCTGTAAATAGAAGCTTGCCTGTCAATTAGCTATGATCTGTTCTCTGTCTAAAAGGTTCATAGTAGAACTGCTATATATATATATATATATATATATATATATATATATATATATATATATATATATATATATATATATATATATATAGATATAGATATAGATATAGATATATATATATATAGATATATATTACATATGTATATACAGTATATACACATAGTGGTGTGAAAAAGTGTTTGCCCCCTCCCTAATTTCTTATTCTTTTGCATGTTTGTCACACTAAAATGTAAAGATAAAACAAGTAAACACAAAATGCAGTTTCTGAATGAAGGTTTTTATTTTTAAGGGAAAATGAAATCCAAACCTACAGGGCCCTGTGTGAAAAAGTGATTTCCACCTACCCCCTTAAAACATAAATTCACTGTGGCTTATCACATCTTTGGGAAGCTGAGTTCAATATCCATAGCTACACACAGGCCTTATTACTGCCACACCTGTTCTGAATCAAGAAATCACTTAAATAGGACCTGCCTGACAAGGTGAAGTAGACCAAAAGAGTGTCAAAAGCTAGACATCATAAAGCTATCCAAAAAAAGTCAGGAACAATGAGAAACAAAGTAATTGAGATCTATCAGTCTTGAAAAGGTTATAAAGCTGTTTTTAAAGCTTTGGGACTCCAGCGAACCACAGTGAGAGATATTTTCCACAAATGGCGAAAACATGGAACAGTGATGAACCATCCCAGGAGTGACTGGCCGACCAAAATTACCTCAAGGGCAAAGACTCATCCAAGAGGCCACAAAAGACATCACAACAACATTGAAAGAACTACAGGTCTCACTTGCCTCAGTTAAGGTCAGTATTTATGACTCCACCATGAGAAAGAGACTCGGCAAAAATGGCATGCATGGCCGAGTTCCAAGACGAAAACCACTGCTTAGCAAAAAGAACATAAAAGCTTGTCTCAGTTCTGCCAGAAAAACATCTTGATAATTGCCAAGGATTTTGTGAGAATACTCTGTGGACTGATGAAACAAAAATTGAACTTTTTTAAAGGCGTAAGGACCCATTATATCTGATGTAGAAGTAACAAAGCATTTCAGAAAAGGAACATCAAACCAGCAGTAGAATATGGTGGTGGTAGTGTGATGGCCTGGAGCTGTATTGCTGCTTCACGAATACTTGCTGTGGTAAATGGAACCATGAATTCTGCTGTCTACCAAAAAATCCTGAAGGAGAATGTCAAGCTATCTGTTTGTGGCCTCAAGCTGAAGCGCACTTTGGTTATGCAGCAGGACAATGATCCAAAACAGACATGCAAGTCCACCTCTGAATGGCTTTAGAAAAACAAAATTAAGACTTTGGTGTGGCCTAGTCAATGTCCCAACCTTAATCAGATTCAGATGCTGTGGGATGACCTTAAAAAGGCAGTTCATGCTCAGAAACCCTCCAATGTGGCTGAATTATAACAATTTTGCAAAGATGACTGGCCAAAATCCCTCCACAGCATTTTAAAAGACTCATTGACAGTTATCACTGTCACAGTTATCACAAACGCTTCATTGCATTTGTTGCTGCTAACTGTGGCCCAACCAGTTATTAGATTAAGGGGGAAATCAATTTTTCACACAGGGCCCTGTAGGATTGGATTTCTTCTTCCCTTAATAATAAAGACCCTCATTTAAAAATTGCATTTTATGCTTACTTGTGTTATCTTTGCCTAATATTTAAATTTCCTTTGCATGTGACAAACATGCAAAAGAATGAGCATTCAGGAAGAGGGCAAACACTTTTTCACACCACTGTATATACAGGGTGGTCCAAAAGTAGGTGGCTAGAAAATAATAACATTTATTTTTATTTATATATAAAATTATATTTACTAACACAAGCATAACATTGACAATTACATTTTATTCTGAACAATAATACAAAAGCCCTTAAATTTTATCAACGCAGGTGCTCAAACTGTTTTCCATTACAATTTGCACAGCTTTGAAGTCTGCCTCTTATGTTTCGACAAACTTTTTTGCACAAGTCTCTTTGGGTATTAATTACTTGAAATGCATCTCTTATGTAATTTTTCAAATCACTGACACTTTTTGGTTTTCGACTATAAACTTTGTCCTTGAGTACTCCCCTAAAGAAAAAATCCATTGGGGTCAAGTCTGGAGAACGTGCCGGCCAATCAAGTGGGCCTCTTCAGCCAATCTATTTATTAGGAAATGTTTCATCAAGATACTCGCGGACTACTCTTGAATAATGTGGAGGGGCCCCATCTTGTTGGAAATAAAGGTCATTTGAATTAGGCTGTTGCTGTAACTGGGGAACAACTTGATTCATTAGAATTTTGAGATACTTATCTCCTGTGACTGTTCCATCAAAAAAATATTGGTCCTAAAACACCAAAACTTGAAATACCACCCCAAACATTGACACCAGGCTCATTTAGTTGTTGCTTTAATGTTAAATGCATGTTTTCATTATACCAGTAAATACCATAGAATCATAGAATCATAGAATGGTAGAGTTGGAAGGGACCTCCTGGGTCATCTGGTCCAACCCCCTGCTTAAAGCAGGATTCACTAGATCATCTCAGACAGATGTCTGTCCAGCCTCTGTTTGAAGACGTCCATTGAAGGGGAACTCACCACCTCTCGTGGCAGCCTGTTCCACTCATTAATCACCCTAACTGTCAAAAAGTTTTTTCTAATATCTAATCTGTGTCTCCTCCCATTTAGTTTCATCCCATTGCTTCTAGTCTTTCCTTGTGCAAATGAGAATAAAGATGATCCTTCTACAATGTGACAGCCCTTGACATATTTGTAGACAGCTATTAAGTCTCCTCTCAGTCTTCTTTTTTGCATGCTAAACATTCCCAAATCCTGCAACCGTTCCTCATAGGACATGGTTTGCAGACCAGTCACCATTCTGGTCGCTCTTCTCTGAACTTGCTCCAGTTTGTCTATGTCTTTTTTAAAATGTGGTGCCCAAAACTGTACACAGTATTCCAGATGAGGTCTGACCAAAGAGGAGTAAAGACCGATAATGACTTCACGTGATCTAGACTGTATGCTTCTGTTAATACATCCCAGAATTGTATTTGCCTTTTTTGCTGCTGCATCACACTGTTGACTCATGTTCAGTCTATGATCTATTAGTATACCTAAGTCTTTTTCACATGTACTGTTGCTTAGCTCTATTCCTCCCATTCTGTATATGCTTTTTTCATTTTTATTGCCCAGATGTAGTACTTTGCATTTTTCCCTGTTAAAAAGCATTCTGTTGGTTGCTGCCCACTGCTCCAGTTTATTTAGGTCTTTTTGAATCCTCTCTCTCTCTTCTCTAGTATTAGCTATCCCTCCTAGCTTTGTGTCATCAGCAAATTTAATCAGTTTACCCTCAATTCCTTCATCTAAATCATTGATAAAGATGTTGAACAATACAGGTCCCAGGACGGAGCCCTGTGGTACCCCACTTGAGACATTCATCCAGCTGGATGTGAAGCCATTTACAACCACCCTTTGAGTCCGATCACTAAGCCAGTTATGAATCCACCTAACAATTGCCTGGTCCATTGCATACTTGGTCATTTTTTCAATAAGGATGGTGTGAGATACTTTGTCAAATGCTTTGCTGAAGTCAAGATATACTATATCTACAGCATTTCCCTGATCCACCCAGTCAGTGATTCTGTCATAGAAGGAAATTAAGTTAGTCTGACATGACTTGTTAGTTACAAACCCATGCTGACTCTGGTTAATCACTTCATTCTTATCCATGTACTTACATACATGTTGTTTAATAATTTGTTCAAAGATCTTTCCTGGTATAGAAGTCAGACTCACCGGCCTATAGTTCCCTGGGTCCACCTTCTTCCCCTTTTTGAAGATAGGAACAACATTTGCTCTTCTCCAGTCTTCTGGGACTTCTCCTGTTCTCCAAGAATTTTCAAAGATTATGGAGAGTGGTTCTAAAATTTCTTCTACGATCTCCTTCAGTACTCTGGGGTGTAATTCATCTGGACCTGGAGACTTGAACTCATTTATGTTAGCTAAATATTCCCTCACAAGCTTTCTGTTTACAGATAACTTGGATTCCTCTATTCCTTTAAAAGGACAATACAATTATGTCTGTTAATATGGCTGGATAATTTGAAAGAAGCTTCATCACTCCACATAATGTTATCTAAAATTACTTGATTTTCTTCAATTTTGTTAAGCATAATCTCACTAAATTGCAGCCGCCTGTCTGGATCATCCTCCAATGAACCATGAATTAGACATGGACGATAAGCTTTCCACCCAATAGATTTCAGGATAGAAGCTCGTGAAATTCCCAATTCCAAAGAGGCTCTTTAGGTGGACTTTTTTGGACTCTGAACAAATGTTTTAGCAATAAGTTGTTTATTATCTTCTGTACAGACTGTTTTGGGTCGACCAGTTTTTGGAGCATTAAGGATTGAGCCAGTGGCATTGAATTTGTCACGAATGCGGTAAATGGTTTGTCTCTTTGGGGCTTGAGTACCAAATGCTTCAACGCAATTTGCTCTAACGGTTTCAGCATTTTGAAATTTCCAATACGCTATTAAAATCCATTTTCTTTGATCTGTATTTAAATTATTTGCCATTATGTGTTATCTGAATCATCTGAAAAGAAAACAGATTTGGGGGAGATCTACCTGTGAAAACTAGATCTGTGAAACTGGCTCAGTTGCCCTTAGTAACCAATCAGATTCCACCTTTCATTTTCCAAAGAGTCTGTGAGGAATGAAAAGTGGAATCTGGTTGCTAAGGGCAAATGAGCCAGTTTCACTTTACTCCATGTTTGATAAATCTCCCCCTTCATAACCTTATTACACTTTCTGTCCACCTACTTTTGGACCACCCTGTATATAGACATAGCATCGCAGAAAATAATCACTAACTGATAGTGAAACAGTACATGCAACGAATCATTCAATGTCTGCATTTAGTACGTAGATACCAGCCAATAATCTTTATTAAATTCTAAAGATCATCGACTGATATTTACAAAATGGAGACATTATATAACTGAGTGCATGTCAGGCTATTAATAAATCCATATTTGATGAGTATAAGACCATGAAAGTGATTTTTCTTTTATGAATGTTTAACCCCTTCACTTTGGAGCCTATTTTCATTTTTTGTGCTTTCATTTTTTTCCCACTCTTCTTCCAAGAATGTATAAATCAATAAGAGAATAACTTTTTATTTTTTCATCAACAAAGTCATATGAGTTTTTTTGTGTGAAACAAGTTATAGTTTTGAATATCATTCATTAATTTTACCATATACTGTATTTAATAAAAAATTAGAAAGAATTCAAATGTGTTGAAATGGTAAAAAAACTATTTTACTATAGTTTTTTTGGTTTCGTTTTTAAATCAGTTTATTGCGCAGTGTAAATGACTTGACAGCAAAATTCTGCAGATCAACACAATCACTACAATACCAAATGTATATATTTTTTACATTTTAATGATAAAAAATAATAACTGCAAAAAAATGGTTTGTGTGGTCATTTTCTGAGAACTCTGACATTTTAATTTTCCCTTGATATAGCCATGTTTTATAGATGACATATTTTGCTTTGGAGATTATTTAATAGGGATACAGCAAAGGGTGCCGAACTGTTGCCATCCCTATGACAACTCTCAATGTATATGAACAGAGTATTCAGCAGGAGAGAAAATTCTATCAATAACTTAAAATATAACCTTTAATAACATATTTAAAAAGACAATACCTAGGGATCAAATACAATCTTAAAGTGCCAGTGCTCCAAAATGTAAACCAGTGGTCAATAAAAAATGGTTTGGTTTCACCACTTTGATGATATTTCACAGGCCGCCGAACCAGAGAATCCGGAGCCTCGGAAGCTGATGATGTCCACAATTGATTCAGAAAAGTACAGAGGAGTGTTCATAATCAGTTAATCTCCTCTGTTGTGCCCATGCAATGCTCCTGCCCTCACAAGGGCAGTTACAAAGTGTAAGACTAGGCTAATGTTCCCACCACAGCCAGAAAGTATATTCTATATAACAGTAAGAATTCCTTTGGCTCTGGATTCTCTGGAACACCCCCCCCCCCGGAAGAAGCTTAACAGCGAAACGGCATAGGGGTCTTGAGAGGTAAATGCTGATATTATGGTCAGTCTATAGCTAATTTTCTAACAGGCATATTAACTATCTAATGTCATCTATTATGTCAGTAAGCATAAGTATGTTTTCGGTCCATTTAATGGAATAGGGCAGTATTGGCATGTTTTCCTAAATATAAATCAAGCACTTAGCACTTTATAGTTATTTATTGATTGAATGTCGGATTCCCTTTCCTTTATTCTATATTAACTGACTGATTTCTGCACTATTTGCACTTTGTTGATTTTTCACATATGTCCATGGTACTAATTTAATGTATATTATGTGAACAAGGTGGTTTAGTTAATTGCTATATAATTATGTAAAATGAGATATGACCAAGCTGTATATTGCATCTCTCTTTCCTGGATATTTCCTGTCATTTCCTCATCCCTGTTTTTTATTATAAATATTGAACAAAAGTACATATTTTAATTCAAACTAGAGTCTCTGTCATCCTGTGGGTTTGAAATGAACAACCACATTGGATTAAGCATATAATGCCACCTACAGTAAGTAGCAATCCTAAAAGTCAATAGTGATCCTTTAACAAGCCTTATCACATGACTCAATTTGCAAACACTGTGTTTCGGGGAACTGCCCCTCATCAGTGCAAAGTGTGAGTTCTAGTTTGGCTAGGTGAGAGGCGTCAGACCGGTATCTAAGGGGTATACCTAACTTTATACATACACATGTATTTTTACACAATAGTTCTGAAAATTGTACATTTTTAATATCTCATCTATTTACGGAAAAAGGAAAAAAAACAATAGAAATTATTTTACTCTTTTCAAGCAATCATCCTCCATATTTTAAAAAAAGCATTACCCTATTCGCATTCACAATTTCAAGAGAATGTAAGATTGTGACACACCAAACTTATTTAGAAATTAGGCAAAATGAGTGTGAAACTCTAAAACCTTGGCTATTGAGAAAAACTACTATTAAAAAGAAATGATCAAGGAAAGATCAGAAAATGTAAATAAAAAAATAGCATGAGTCAATAAATCTCATAGTTGGTGGGGCATGGCCGAGTGATGTATGCGGTGGGACGTGCCTTCCCTGAGTTCCCGCACCACTCATCCTGAAAGAATCATTTAGAGGCAGAGGAATGAACCAGCAATTCACTCACCCTCTACCTTAAGGTCCCTGGACATCAGGAAGCTGATCTCAGTACAGTGTCGGTGCCATAGCGTGATTCAAGAAGCATGGGAAAGATGAAGATGCAGTGCCGGCCAAAATCCAAGATGGCACCGGCATTGTCGGCAGGCGAGATGTGATGTGTAGCTGTAGAAGTTTGCCCACAGGCTTCCTTCCTCTAGTTCCCAACTTAAGAGGTCAGTGTCTGCTAAACAGAACATAAGGGGAACATCTGGTGAAGGGTTCTTGTTTTATGGCAATATCCATGGAGGAGGAGGAGACTGAATACTCTGAGCTAGGTGTAACCCCCTCAAAGGCATAACCGTTCTACTGCATCTCCTAAAGAGCAAAGAATCCTCAAAGAGATCTTTCGGGGGGACTTCCTTTCCCTGCAAGATGTCCTTAATGCAGTTAATAAATGCAACTTTACTCCCAATACTATAATGGGACAAGTTGGCCATATACAATAATAAATTTTGATAATACAGCATGATGTGCAGAAAGGGCCAGAAGGCACCACAGCAGTGGAAAGCAGAATTAGTGAGTCTCCCACCAGTCCACAAAGATATACAGAGTCACACGCAAGTGGTCACACTTCTAATAGTAAAGGCTGATGACTTAGAAAACCATCAGAAATGCACTAATATCACACTGGTAGGGGTTCCTGAAAAGGAGAGGAGAGGAACGATCTGCATGATTTTTTTGAAAATCAGTTACTGGATACCTTTGAATGCCCTAACTCCTTTGTTTGCTGTGGCGTGAGCACACAAGACTGGACCCAGTGGGCAGATCCCATAGGCCTATTCTAATCAAAATCCTGCACTATAAGTGCTGAGATATCATATTAAGGAAAGCAAGAGAGATTTAGGACATTAAGTTGGAGGGACAGAAATTCTCCTTTTTTCCCAGACTTCTCAGTGGAAGTCCAGCGCAAAAGGTCCCAGTTTCTGGACATAAATAGGAATTTGAGGACACTGGGCCTGAGATCGATGATTCACCCTGCCAAGCTCAGAGTGGTCATCCTTGGTACCACAACATTTTTTGAATCCTCAAAAGACACACTAAGAAGGCTGGAAAGTCATAAGCAATAGTGATGGGCGAGCACTAAAATCCTCGGGTGCTCGATGCTCGGGTTGAGCAAATTGGAATGCTCGGGTGCTCGACCCGAACAACAAGCCCAATGTAAGTCTATGGGAAACTCAAGCATTTTTCAGGCGGCTCCTCCCGGCCGTCTGCAGTGGGCCTAAAAATTGCCCAAATCGATGGGAACAGTGCTCAAATTGCATGAGAACAGCATGGGGAAGACCACTGGAAGCATTTCTGACTCCCAGGTCATTGCTGTCAACAACGTTGTCAGAGGTATTACGCCACTTTTACAGACTCACAATAAAACATACAAAAACAAAACCAAAATGGATTTTCCTGGGAAATATGTTAGGAACATCCTTTCCAGGGTAATGACTTGTATATAAGGCAAAACAAATAACCAATAGCAAAAATGCTCCTCCACACCTTGGGCTATGTTCACACTTAGTGTTTTTGATGCGTTTTTATACTTTTGCATTGCTTTCAACCATGACAAATGCATTCACCGGGAAATGTAATTTTTAACATTTTACAACCTTATCTGGCCATGTGGTGTGTGAGACATGATCAGACACATCTTGTTTCATTTATGAAGGAGGGACTCTGAAAGTCAGAAAGCCTATTTTTATAGGGCCATCAGGCGGCCTTTACTATTCTTAAAGGGCTAGCAGTCGACCCTCACTATTGTTAGAGAGCCATCAGCCGGCTATGCTTTGTTGTTCCCATTGCTAAAGAGTGGGTCTCCTATACTATTATTGCGTATGCAGTAAATGGCCGGTCTGCCCAAAATTTGGATCCAGAACTTTGACAGTGTTCCCCAGACTCTGCTGGATTGGAGTTGTGTCTCTCGGCTCTATTCCTTGGTTGTCCAATGAACTGTGACCTCTGCCTCCAGCGTTTTCAGATGGGAATTTTTTTAATAGTTCCGCAACAAGGGCCTTCTGGTACTTCCCCATTTTTGTAGACCTGTCCCCTCAGAAATAAGAGATATAAAGTTCTCCTTGTAGCATGGGTCTAGAAGTGTCACCAACCAGTAATGACTGTCACCCAAAATTTTGAGTACGTGAGGGTCACGGGAAAGGCAGCGTAACATAAACTCAGCCATGCATGACAGACTGCTAACAGGCAAGACTTCTGTGTCCTCACCAAGAGGATGACGGACCATGCTCTCCTCCTCCCTGTCCTCAGGCCATCCACACTGAACAGACAGAAGGACAGTTGTGCAGGTAGTAGTACCATCTATAGTGCATGAAACTAGCTCCTTTTCTTCCTCCTCCTCCTCTTCCTCATTGTCACCCAATCCACATTGGGATAAGATGAGGCTGGGCTGTGTGTAATCACCCTGTATGGTTCCTTTCTCCATCTCATCTTGCTCCGCCAGCACTGCATCCTCTTTGATTGTGAGCAGAGAAGACAGAGAAGCGGGATTGGTGACGCTAATTATGGCGTCATCATCGCTCACCATCTTGGTGGAGTCCTCAAAGTTTCGGAGGATGGTACAGATGTCTGACATCCATGTCCACTCCTGAGGTCTTATGTGTGTAGTCTGAACTGAATACCAACTGCTTTGTTGATGCAGGTAGTCAACAACTGCCCTCTTCTACTCACAAATCCTTCCCAACATCTGCAGTGTAGAGTTCCAACGTGTGGGGACATCACACCCTAGTCTGTAAGGCGGAAGCTGCACACACTGCTGAAGCACGGCACACACAGGCGGCGTACTATGATAAGCAGATCCGGCAGCTCTGGGTAGGTTTTGAGAATCCACTGAATCATGAGGTTAAGCATATGGGCCAGGCATGGTACATGTGTGAGCTAGCCTCGCCTCAGAGCCGCCTCCAGGTTCCGGCCATTGTTACACACAACCATGCCTGGCTGTAGGTTCTGCAGTGTGAGTCACAGATCTGCCTGCTCTTTCAGAGCTGTCCACAACTCTTCAGCATTGTGCTGTTGGTCACAGCCTGTTGCCGCTTGGCTGATGCAGAGGTGCAGTGCTTCCAGCTTGTGACTGATGTGGTCATTTTGGTGGAGGCTGAAGAGGAGGAGGAGGCTGAGGAGGATGAGGTGCAGGAGCTGTAGACTGTGGAGGCAATCCTGATTTACCTAGGGCCTGAAATCCTCAGTGTCAGGAGGATGTGTTCCGTCCCAAGGTCTGACTGGGTCTCAGCTTCCACTGTGTTAACCCAGTGTGCCGCCAGAAAGATGTATCATCCCTGCCTACAAGCACTTTTCCACGTGTCCATGGTTAGGTGGACTTTCCCTGTATCTGCATTGTCGAGGGCACGGCTAATCTTGTGGAACACGTGCTTGTGCAATGCAGGGACGGCACTCCGGGAGAAAGAGTGGCAGCTGGGGACTGAGTACCGAAGGATGGTCGTCGCCATCAGGTTGCGGAAAGCTTCCGCCTCCACGAGCCTAAAAGGCAACATTTTGAGCGCAAGCAGTCACGAAATGTAGGAATTTAGAACTGTGGCCTGTGAGACTTTGGCTGCGTATTTGCGCGTGAGTTCCAAGGACTGGGGTATGAACAACTGAACGCTTCGCTGGGACAAGGACATGCTTGCTGATGATGCTAGTTGAGAGTGTGCAACGACAGGTGCATGGCAGGAAGCATCTTCGCATGCACTATGGAAAGAGAATTGGCTTGCACGAACAACAGTGGAAGAAGCAGTGGTGTCACCCACAGACATTGTTCCTGGACCCTGGGGCTCGGCCCACAAAATCTGGTGCTTTGCTGCCATGTGCCTGATCATGCTGGTGGTGGTCAGGCTGCTAGTTTTGCTACCCCTGCTGATGCTGGCCTGACAGGTGGTGCAAATGGCCTTTTTGGGGTTATTGACAGAGTCTTTAAAAAACAACCAGACTCAGGAAGACCTAACAGTTGTACTGGCAACTTCCGTCGTGTTGGTGTTATGGGGAATGGTTGCCCGCCTTCTGTCTGCGGCCACCACACTGCTTCTTCCTGCCTGTTGGGGTGCTCTGCCTCCCTCCCCCTGTGTGCTGTTGTCTTCGCTCTGCATGTCCCCCTGCCAGGTTGTGTCAGTTACTATATCATTCACCACCTCGTACCACTTCTGCACACTGGTCCTCCTTCTAACTTTCTGGCAATTGAGTCTCATCATTGTCCACCTCTTGTAACACTTTCCCACCATCACCTTTGTATGACTGTGGCTTCTCAAATATTTGGGCATCGCTACATGCAATCTCCTTTTGCCCCGCTTCAAGTTGACCAGGCCGGAGGCCCGAATCTATAAATGGAAAAGTGAACTGCTCTTCAGAGTGTCCAAGTGTGGGATCAGTTGCCTCTGGCACTCGGCATGGTGGGAGGAAGGAGGATCAGGGTGAGGAATATGCGGTCCAGACTCATGACTACTGAGACTTGACCGTGTGGAAGACAGGGTGGTGGTGGTGGTGGCTAAGTGACTGAAAGCATTATCTGCTATCCACCAATAACCTTTTCACACTGCTCTGTGTTCAAAAGTGGTGTTCTGCATGCACCATCACCAACACCATCACGTCCAGTTCCCCGTCCCTTGCCATGTACCTTGCCCATTTTAAATGGAGGACAATATCTTCCAAGCTCACTACAAATGGCTGACTTTGGAGCGAACTTATATGTGATCCGTGTGACGGACAAACCACAATTTTAAATAGCTGGCCTGTAGGTAACTATTTTAAACAGCAAACTGGTGTCAATAACTTTGCAGACACAATGAAACAAAATTTTAATGGAGGCCAGAAATTGCAGAAATTTCAGCGCAATTATATGTGTTCCGTGTGACGGACAAACCACAATTTTAAATAGCAGGCCTGTAGGTAACTATTTTTATCAGCAAACTGATGTCAATCAGTTCACTGACACACTGCAACAAAATTTCAATGGAGGCCAGAAATGGCAATATTTTCAGCAAAATTATATGTGATCAGTGTGATGGACTAAACAAAGTTTTAAATAGCTGGCCTCTAGGTAACTATTTTTAACAGCAAACTGGTGTCAATAACTTCACTGACACACTGTAACAAAATTTTAATGGAGGCCAGAAATGGCAGAATTTTGAGCAAACTTATGTGATCCATGTGACAAACAAACCACAGTTTTAAATAGCTGGCCTGTAGGTAACGATTTTTAACAGCGCCGACCTAGTGTCAATAAGTTCGCTGACAGACTGAAACCAAATTTCAATGGAGGCCAGAAATGGCAATATTTTCAGCTCAATTATATGTGATCCGTGTGATGGACAAACCACAGTTTTAAATAGCTGGCCTGTAGGTAACTATTTTTAACAGCGCCGTTCTCGTATCAATAAGTTCACTGACACACTGTAACAAAATTTCAATGGAGACCAGAAATGGCAATATTTTCAGCTCAATTATTTGTGATCCGTGTGATGGACAAACCACAGTTTTAAATAGTTTTTTAGCGCTGTAACCTGGAAAGGACCTGGCTGGATTCTGCAGTGGCATAAAGCAAATGCGCAGAAAATTGTGTTCTCTGTATTGCTTTTTAAGCAAATAATCAGGATTAAAAGAAAAAAAAATATTCCTGGCCCCTGATTCCTGGGGCTATTTCTACAAATATCTGTAAAAGCACCAGCAGACAGAACTGGAATGGACTCTCTTGCTATGTGCACTGCAGTCTGCTATATACCCTGCCTGATTGCCTAGCACTGATATCTCTGCAGATGGATTAGTCCTCAGAAGGACTGTTAGTTGAGATGGATATGTAGAGAATCTTGTAGAATACCTACACTAACTAATCAACAACCAAATCTGTCCCTAGCTCAGCAGCACCTCTCCCTACACTGCCTGATTGCGGAGTAGACTGTGATGAGCACGGTGGTGCCAGGTCTGGCATAGACCTGATGACGCTGTGCGCCCAGCCAATCACTGTAATGCCACAACCAACATGGCTGCAGCATTACAGTGTGTGGCAGACAAGCGCCAAACATGCAAGGAGGGGACCCGAGCTCCCGCCGAGCAACCCCGGAAATACTCGGCGAACGCCGAGCATCTCAACCAATGTAATGCTTGGGCGAGCACCGAACAGTAGCGAGCATGCTCGCTCATCACTAATAAGCAACAAATCCGACAAGAGGCTGGAAGGGTTGGAAGGGCCCGAGACAGCTCTAATGCAAGTTGATGCCAAAAGTCCTTCTTCTCACTACATGATGTTAATTCCAACAGGTACTCTCCATTGCTGGCCTGCGGCCTCATTTCATTC
The DNA here is from genome assembly GCF_046119375.1 of Phyllobates terribilis. Lineage (NCBI taxonomy): Eukaryota > Metazoa > Chordata > Amphibia > Anura > Dendrobatidae > Phyllobates > Phyllobates terribilis. The sequence goes on from NW_027362772.1 coordinate 121,006,091, forward strand.
TGAAATGTGACAGTACTATAAGGGCTGAAATTTACGATTAAAACCTATGTGTTATTTTTATTTTAATTTCAATATTTCTGTGGCGGATCTTCTGTCAAGACACTAACAGAATGTTTTATTGTTTATTGTGTTTCTTTATTTACAGGTGAATGCACCTAATGGTTAAAGGTTTGCTTGAGCCCCATCCTTTATTAGTAAGGGCAGGTTTACAACATAAATGGATAGGGTTTTACTGGTTCACAGTTGGGTGAAAGAGAGGAGCGGTTTGGCATTCTTCTGTAACAACAATTGGATACTTTTAAGCGTTAAGCATTCTTAAAGATGGATACTATGATTGATTAAAAAGATTCAATAATAGGATTACAGGAAACCCATCTAACAAAAGACTCATTGTCCTGCCCTGCTTATCGTTATGGGCACCCATAAAGTTTAAGTACATATTGTGGAATATCTCCTGACAAAATGAATGAATTGGAACAGTTTTTGTTGTATAGTGCAGTTGTGTTAAATACAAAAGAGCAAATGATAAACCATAATTTAAAGCAAAAACAATGGGGGGGGAGGGAATGGAAAAATCTAAAGCTTGCTGTGTCACTGGTATTGGCACCCTTTACATTAATTTAGTATGAAAACAAATTTTGACTCGCCTGTGGTAAATCACAAAAGAGATTCACCTGTGATTGATTGTCGGTGCCCATGTGACACGAATTAGCTGTTTTAAAAGCCACATGGTAGACCCTGATCCTTTGTCAAAATGGTGAAGACAAAGGAGCTGTCTGAGGACATCAGAACTGGTATTATTAGCAAACACAAGACTTCCAAAGGGTATAAGGCCATCTCCAAAGACCTTGATATCCCAGTTTCAAAAGTGCACAATGTTATTTTGAAATTTGCCAAGTATGGAACAATCAAGAACCTCCCTGCACATGGGGAAAAGAGGAAAATTTACAATAGATGTCTTCAAAGGTTGGTGTAAATGGTGGAAAAAGCACCACGTCAAACATCCAAAGACCTGAAGGCCAACCTGGAACAGTCTGGGGTCATGGTTTCAACAACTACCATTCACCACATACTAAACCAAGCAGAGCTTTATGGGCAAAGGCAAGGAAGAAACCATTGCTGAAGAAAAAACATAAAAGGAAATGACTTATCTTTGCCAAAGGGTACCTTGACAAACCACAATCTTTCTGGGAAAATGTTCTGTGGACAGATGAAACAAAAATAGAGCTTTTTGACAAGGCAAAGCAACTATTTCTTTACAGATGGTGCAATGAAGCTTATAAGGAAAAGAACACCTTACCAAAAGTTAAGCATGGTGGAGGATCCCTAATGCTGTGGGGTTACTTTGCTGCGTCTGGTACTGGAGGCCTTGACTGTATCACAGGAATCATGAAATCAGAGAATTATCAAGAGATTTTAGAGCAAAATGCCCAACCCAGTGTAAGAAAACTTGGTTGGAGTCGAACATCATGGGTCCTCCAGCAAGACAATGACCCAAAGCACACATCCAAACGTACACCGGAAGGGTTGAAAAAGAAAAAATGGACTGTTTTAAAATGGCCAGCAATGAATCTTAACCTCAAACCCATTGAAAATCTTTATTGTGGGCTGAAATCTGCCTTTGGGAAAAAGAACCCTGCAAACATTCAAGAGCTTGAACAAACTGAAAAGGAAGAGTGGGAGAAAATTCCAGCTGAGACATGCAAGAAGCTCATAGATGGCTACAAGAAACGTTTGGAGGCTGTCATCCATGCCAAAGGGTGTGCAACCAAGTATTAATTAGGGGTGCCTTTATTGCTGCACATACTGTTTATTACGTTTTTTCTTAGAAATTGCAACATGGAAGTTGAAAAACAATGTTTTATTGTTGTATTACTTTGGACCACTAATTAAAAAATCCTAAGGATATAACTTTGGTGCATTTCCATTGATTTCTTAAGATATTGTACAGCCTATGAAAAAAATGAAGGGGTGCCAATAATGGTGAGCAGCACTGCACTTGAAGGTATCCTATTTAAGCATATTGACTCCTTCAAAGACTCTGAGGATATATTTGTTGGGTTAGATGTAAAATTCAACACTTCGAATGTATTCTTGTTGTAGTCTATATACCTCTGTAAGGGTGGTAAGGATGGTGTTCCACCCTCTGACAACCCATTGTGGTTAAATGTATTAAAATGTATTTTACAGTATTGTATTGTATTTGAGAGTTATACCCTGTGGCTACAGTCTCCTGCTGGTAGATGGGATTAACTCTAAAGGCCGGCCCAGGTTAGGGAAGAGGATTTGGAGATTATGGCTTAGTGACAGAAAAAGGAAGTTTAGTTATTGTGTTCAGAAAAGGAAAGAAGGGAGGACACCCTTCTGGTAGAGGTGATCTTCACCATAATGTGTGTATGGAAGAAAAGAACAGAGAAGCGGACAAAAAAAGAGAAGAAAAACAACTAACGAGATGAGCTTGATTGGTGGCCACGGTATACACCTTGCAGGCGAGTTGGGGACAGGAACTTTGGTTCAGCAACTTTGTGAGAGTCCCTATGGGTATCTGGGAACATAAAGTGTCTTCTAAAGTCTTGAGAGCTGTTGGTCTGAGAACAAACAAGTCAACGAGACTGGGACACATACAGTAAAGGAGTAAGCCACAGGCACTTTATTTACTTGGTTCCCGAGTAGTGGGCTGAAGATAGAGAAACCAGGAAGGCACAACTAAAGTGGTATAGCTCTCTAGGAAGCTTGAAAGTCCTTAATTCTGCTAGTGAGAAGTTTCACCAACTGTGCCACTGAAAATGTTTGTTGAAGACATTCCACTCTACTGTAACACAAAGAAAGATGTCTGCATTTCCTGCTCTGCTTTGTTGATAACTGAAACAGATGGTAAAGTTAAACTTGTTCTTATACACTGTTGGAGTTTCCTATTTGTTGGGTGGTGGGGAATCACGGCCAAGCTAAGCATGGCTGGCCAGAAAATTGGGAAGTGTCCACTGTGAAAACAGCAACACACACACACTGAAAGCAGGCCCTTGTTTTCTGTAACCTGCCAAGGTGTTTGACTCATGACACTCGCCTACGGCTACCCTGGGCAAGAACAGTACATGGGCAATTAGCAGTCATCAAAACGCAGAATTGAATCTGCTTTGTAGTTGATAGTGGCCCCCTAACCACTTGGACTCCTTCCCTTTGTTGTCTCTGTACTTCTGTTTGTGAGCTTTGTGTCCACTCGCTACTTCATTGCAAGTACCTTGTGTGTATCTGGTTCTGCTTGTCCCTTTCCCTGCCTCCGTATCTACCTCCTGTGTTCTAGCTATCTTCCTGTGTTTCCCAGTGTGTTCCATGTGAACAGAGCACTGTCCTGTCTGCCTGCACCTGTGGCTCTGCTCCGCTTGCCCTCTGTACCTGCAGCTTAACTCTGCTCCGCTTGTCCTCCGCACCTGCGGTTCCACTTTGCTCCACTTGTCCTCCGCACCTGTGGTTCTGCTCTGCTCTGCTCCGCTTGTCCTCCGCGCCTGCGGTTCCACTCTGCTCTGCTCCGCTTGTCCTCCGCGCCTGCAGTTCTGCTCTGCTCTGCTTGTCCTCCGCACCTGCGGTTCTACTCTGCTCTGCTCCGCTTGTGCTCCGCGCCTGCGGTTCGACTCTGCTCTACTCCGCTTGACTTCCGCACCTGCGGTTCTGCTCTGCTCTGCTTGTCCTCCGCGCCTGCTTCTGCTCTGCTCTGCTCCACTTGTCCTTCGCGCCTGCGGTTCTGCTCTGCTCCGCTTGTCCTTCGCGCCTGCGGTTCCACTCTGCTCTGCTCCGCTTGTCCTCCACGCCTGCAGTTCTGCTCTGCTCTGCTTGTCCTCCGCACCTGCGGTTCTACTCTGCTCTGCTCCGCTTGAGCTCCGCGCCTGCGGTTCGGCTCTGCTCTACTCTGCTTGTCTTCCGCACCTGCGGTTCTGCTCTGCTCCACTAGTCCTCCGCGTCTGCGGTTCTGCTCTGCTCCGCTTGTCCTCCGCGCCTGCGGTTCTGCTCTGCTCCGCTTGTCCTTCGCGCCTGCGGTTCTGCTCTGCTCCGCTTGTCCTTCGCGCCTGCGGTTCCACTCTGCTCTGCTCAGCTTGTCCTCCGTGCCTGGGGCTCTGCTCTGCTTGTCCACCGCACCTGCGGCTCTGTTCCTGTGTCCCAGTCTGTACTGGTCCCAATCCAGACTGTTTTCCTACCTGCCAGTATCGGCCTGTTTGCATACCAGCTGTGCCTGCAAGTACCCACCAGTCTGCATACCAGTCGTGCCTGCCGGTACCCACCTGCCTGCATATCAGCCATGCCTGCCAGTACCCGCCTGTCTGCATACCAGCCAAACCTGCCTGTTCCTGTATTCCCAGGTGTGGGTCAACAGCTGTGAACGGGGTCTGACCTGGAGTAGCACCTGGGCCATTTCCCGTGACTCTCCTTGGACCACGGAGTCGATTAAGCGGCCATGTGTTCGTGGTCAGATCTGGCAAGGCCCCTAGTCACGCCCCTCCAGGCACTCCTCGGTTCATGGTCCAGTGGGACCACTAAACCATTAACCGCGCTCGCACCAAACAGTCCGGGCGTGAGCGTAACATTAGGCATATCACGGGCTCCCCAAATGTGACATGACATCCGCTCTCGATTCCAGCCATTTTTGCCTTGAAAAAGTCAAACGCTGCTCCTTTCCTTCCGAGCCCTGCCATGTGACCAAACAGTAGTTTTATCTCATATAAGGGGTATCGGCGTACTCTGAAGAAATTGCACAACAAATTTTGGGGTCCATTTTCTCCTGTTACCCTTGTGAAAATAAAAAAATATGTGACTAAAGTAACATTTTTCTGAAAAAAGTAAAACTTTCATTTTTTCCTTCCAAATTAGTTCCTATGAAGCACCTGAAGTGTTAGTAAACTTCATGAATGTGGTTTTGAGGACTTTGAAGTGTACAGCCTACCAAAGTCACTTCAAACGTGATATGGTCCCTTAAAACATGGTTTTGTAAATTTTGTTGGAAAAATGAGAAATTGTTGATCAACTTTTAACCCTTCTAACTTCCTAACAAAAAAAATGTTTAAAAAATGATGCAAATGTAAAGTAGACATGTGGGAAATGTTATTTAGTAACTATTTTGTGTATCATAACTCTCTGGTTTAAGGGTATAAGAATTAAAAGTTTGAAAATTGAGAAATTTTAAACATTTTCACCAAATTTCTGATATTCTCACAAATAAACACAGATCATATCAACCAAATTTTACCACTATCATGAGGTACACTATGTCCCAAGAAAACACTCTCAGAATCAGTGGGATCTGTTGAAGCGTTCAGAATTTATTACCACATAATGTGACACTGGTCAAATTTAAAAAATTTGGCCTTGTCATAAAGAGGTTAATTAACCAATTTAAAAACAATTTTTACATGTCAAAGATGTCCATGACGTTTATAGATATTTAAAAGTTTGTTGCAATTCCAAAGTAAATACAATTTCTATATGCATGATCATAAGGTGGAGGTCGAGTTCTCCATTCAGATTTTCTGGTAATGAATATTTTGCTTTGGGTCCTATAATATTATTCAGTTCTCACACATTTCATTGTGTTTGCTCTTCTGCTGTAAAAACCGTACATTGAGGCCTTTGTAACAACCTGGATGTGTCCTAGAAACATCAGTCAGCTCTCATCACAGCTCAGTTGACCACTGCATCAGCAGCATCTCCAGGATCGTGTAATGCTGAGAAACATCAATATCTCTTACTTTCCTCTGTGAAAGCTTAGACTAAAAAAAAGGCTTCATTGGAAATGTTTCATTCTAAAGGATGCATTATTCCAACCTAACACAAACACTACCAATAACATGCTGTGGATTCTGAGATTCATGATTCGCGTTTTAATGCTCAAGAGTTGGGAATGAGATTAACAGCTCCTTAAATCTCGTTCCTCTGGCGTCCTCCTAATTATAAAATATTCAGACAGCTCTGCAGTACAAGGGGTTGATGGGAATGTGTCTCCAGAATTTCACAGCGACAGATAAATAAGCTCTCCTACTTTTACAGCCTATACAGGAATCAGTGGCAGCAATGTAAAAAGCAAAAAAGGAAACAGTATACTGCACCTGAAATAAATACAATACCTTTATTTATATACTTCACTGTTTTATATAGTATAGGTATGCTCCAAGATAATTACAAAGTTGGAGCCCCTGATGAATGATGAAATGCATAGGGCTGAGTATTTATATAGATAGTACATAGGACTATAAGAAATGATTTGTCAGGCTATTTCAATATAAAACTCCCAGATCAGGTGATACAAGCACCGTACCTGTATATGACGGCAGGGCTACTAAGCCGTTTTGAAGACAATAGCACAGGACATAGCAAAACTAATATTACTAATGCCACAGTCAGACTTCAGACTCACAATGAGGCGAAATGAGATGGCATATCTTGTAATAGCCAGAGGATAAATTAAAAAGGGAGATATATATATATATATATATATATATATATATATATATATATACAGTACAGACCAAAAGTTTGGACACACCGTCTCATTTAAAGATTTTTCTGTATTTTCATGACTTTGAAAATTGTACATTCACACTGAAGGCATCAAAACTATGAACTAACACATGTGGAATTATATACTTAACAAAAAAGTGTGAAACAACTGAAAATATGTCTTATATTCTAGGTTCTTCAAAGTAGCCACCTTTTGCTTTGATGACTGCTTTGCACACTCTTGGCATTCTCTTGATGAGCTTCAAGAGGTAGTCACCGGAAATGGTTTTCACTTCACAGGTGTGCCCTGTCAGGTTTAATAAGTGGGATTTCTTGCCTTATCAATAGGGTTGGGACCATCAGTTGTGTTGTGCAGAAGTCTGGTGGAAACACAGCTGATAGTCCTACTGAATAGACTGTTAGAATTTGTGTTATGGCAAGAAAAAAGCAGCTAAGTAAAGAAAAACGAGTGGCCATCATTACTCTAAGAAATGAAGGTCAGTCAGATCGAAAAATTGGGAAAACTTTGAGTGTGTCCCCAAGTGCAGTTGCAAAAACCATCAAGCGCTACAAAGAAACTGGCTCACATGAGGACTGCCCCAGGAAAGGAAGACCAAGAGTCACCTCTGCTTCTGAGGATAAGTTTATCCGAGTCACCAGCCTCAGAAATCGCAGGTTAACAGCAGCTCAGATTAGAGACCAGGTCAATGCCACACAGAGTTCTAGCAGCAGCAACATCTCTACAACAACTGTTAAGAGGAGACTTTGTGCAGCAGGCCTTCATGGTAAAATAGCTGCGAGGAAACCACTGCTAAGGACAGGCAACAAGCAGAAGTGACTTGTGTGGGCTAAAGAACACAAGGAATGGACATTAGACCAGTGGAAATCTGTGCTTTGGTCTGATGAGTCCAAATTTGAGATCTTTGGTTCCAACCACTGTGTCTTTGTGCGACCTAGAAAAGGTGAACGGATGGACTCTACATGCCTGGTTCCCACCGTGAAGCATGGAGGAGGAGGTGTGATGGTGTGGGGGTGCTTTGCTGGTGACACTGTTGGGGATTTATTCAAAATTGAAGGCATACTGAACCAGCATGGCTACCACAGCATCTTGCAGCGGCATGCTATTACTTCCGGTTTGCGTTTAGTTGAACCGTCATTTATTTTTCAACAGGACAATGACCCCAAACACACCTCCAGGCTGTGTAAGGGCTATTTGACCAAGAAGTAGAGTGATGGGGTGCTACGCCAGATGACCTGGCCTCCACAGTCACCAGACCTGAACCCAATCGAGACGGTTTGGGGTGAGCTGGACCGCAGAATGAAGGCAAAAGGGCCAACAAGTGCTAAGCATCTCTGGGAACTCCTTCAAGATTGTTGGAAGACCATTTCCGGTGACTACCTCTTGAAGCTCATCAAGAGAATGCCAAGAGTGTGCAAAGCAGTCATCAAAGCAAAAGGTGACTACTTTGAAGAACCTAAAATATAAGACATATGTTCAGTTCTTTCACACTTTTTTGTTAACTATATAATTCCACATGTGTTAATTCATAGTTTTGATGCCTTCAGTGTGAATGTACAATTTTCAAAGTCATGAAAATATAGAAAAATCTTTAAATGAGAAGGTGTGTCCAAACTTTTGGTCTGTACTGTATATATATATATATACAAAAAAGACACCCCTTTGAATTTTGACCAATCCCTGGCCTCCTAATAAGACAATATATATTAATGGGAAGCCAGTGAGATAAACTAAAATTATACACAATAGTCCTATTCTTGGGATAATTTTAGGAAATTTGTCACGGATTTTGGATATTTAAAAACTTTTTTTTTTAAATATTGAATAAGTTATTTTTTATATATTACTCCAATTGGATCAGACTGTGAAACACCTTTATTTATATGTGTGGCACCCCAGGGGTCCGGTTGCCACTGTGGCATTGCCTCCCTTGCCTGGAAGCAAGGAGGGGTCCCCTAATCAGGTATACCAGCATACAACACTTTCCTGGCTCCAGACCAGAAAGGGGAGCTCCTTCCCTTCAAACTGGAATCTGGAGGCAGGGTTAGTAAGAGTGAGTTGAGAGGAGTTGGAGACAGGAGAGCAATGAGGAAGGACCTGGGGAAGGGAGCGGTGTACAAGCTTGCCCCAGAGGAGAGAAGCGCAAAGGAACCAGACATCGGAGTCCGTGGTTGTGGGGCACTGAAGGCCCAGCAGCAGAATCCGGAGGGCAGGAGACTAAAGGTCTCCTTGCCCCACCAGACGCCCGGTGACATATCAACACCATAGGGCCCAGCACCGCCACGTGGGAGCGACACTTAAGGAAGACCCGAGCTGCCTGCCATACGAGTGAGGAAAAAGACATTTTACTCAGGGAGAGGGCCGCAGCATAGCTTCAAACAGCAGGGCCAAAGAGATTAGCGCAGAAGGAAGGCCTACAACTTCATCTGGTGAGGTGGATCCCCAACTTGATCCCAGGCCGCCCGGACCTCTACTACCAGCTATTACCCGTGCCCCGGTCTGCTTAACTAACCGCAAGTAAAGATAAGAGGAAACTGCCATTAAGCTGTGGACTGGTCATTATCTGCGGCATCACCTGCACTACACCGCACCAACAACATCTTCCTCATAAAATCACCATCTACTGCCCTGGAGCTAAGCTCTGCCTTTGGAGAGCTGAACCAACTCTGCTGCGTCACCATCAGCTCCAGTGGATCTGCACCGCAGCGGCGGCCCCATATAGCCGCATACCACAAGTGGCGTCACGAGCATTATATATAAAAACTTTATTTCCCCTTTTACTTTCCCTTTAATTAACCACCCTGGCTCACGGACCTGGTCACTGCCACTGTGACATCCCCCAGCATTGACTGTCCCGGCTACCGAGTACCCCACGGCCCAGGGGGCGCGTCATATGTATAATAATAAATATTATTATACAACACAAAAACATAACTGTTTACAATTAATAAAAAAGCACAAGCACGTCTATGAGCAAGGTATACTGATTCTCATTCTGAGCAAACCCCCTCTATCCAAACCAAAATTTAAAACCCCAACATATCACTCACCCCCACCTAAAATCCAAAAAACACACAATTTGGAGTTGATTGAGAAGTAATTCCACCCAATAGATGGAGACATCATACTTATCATCTGCTTGCGCAAGTGTCAATGAGACTCCTCGATTGTTGCTAATTTTACAGCTCCTGAGCTGGCTGTAATGCGACAAAAACAAGCACAATTCACAATAAATCCACAACAGCAACATGTTTTAACTTCAGTCAAGGGCATCAGCCTTTACTTGTGTGAGCCCCTAGACTTTCATAGGCAATTATAAGCCAAAAGGATGTCCCACACCCTTCGGTGTGTTGAAAATGGCAATCAACTGTGCTTTTAAAAATAACCGATATAAAAAACTCACATACCTTGCTGTAAAAGTGCATTGTTTTAAGTTACTATATTGTAAGGAATATGAAACTATGAGGATATACAGTTACTGTACATAATTCTGGCTACATATTGCTTACGACCACTTCAAGTGGCCCTGCTGAAAACACTGTCGCCTAAAGATATTCTGGCACGTTGCAGCCATTAGGGTAATTTTTAATCTCCTAAACTACAGCAATTGTGATCTGTTGATAGTTTTAAGATAAGCAGCTGTTGTAGAGTAGCTCCTCATCTAGCAAGCTACAAGGACAACTTTCATAGGGTCCTTAGTCTGTCACCTCAATAAGTTATCTGTGATCCGGTCCACATGGGAATGTTGGTTTTTATTAATAGTAATTATTTTTTATTTTTAAAAAGCCCTGGGCTTTGTTGGAGGCAAATTATTTTTTCCTTTACTGTATATGTAGACAGCAGAGGTGTGTGCTTTATGGCAGTTATAATAAGTGAATTGACAGAGAAATTTCATATACTTTTCTAGCCTGTAGGGAGTGTGTTAGGGGGATAAATGTGGCTAGAGGGATTGTACTTGGGTGGATATGATTCTTGTTTCTCTTGTTCTCCATACCTTCTCTTTAACCTATCTTTGTTAGTATGCATGTAATATCTGCAGTTTCTCTCTGTATTGCCATCATATTGGTTAAGCCTAATAATATAATAATATTTTTTTATTTTTATAGCGCCAACATATTCCGCAGCACTTTACAAATTTTAGGGGGGACTTATACAGACAATACAGAAAAAGCATATTTCATATCGAAAGGAGTGAGCCTATGATATGATTGGATACATTTTTTTTTTCAACAGTCAATGGAGGTAATTTGGTATCAGTAGATAGAGAAGAGAGGATATTTTGGCAAGTTGTGGTCAGAAAGAGTGCCTGGATTTTCCTGCACTCCTTCAGTAACAACGAATGAGAAATAGTGTCATCAAGTAGTCAGAAAAGGTGACAGACATTCTAAAACACTGGTCTGCAAATTGACTTTCTGGTTTGGCTGGTTACACTAAGTCATGTGGCAAAGCTATTTAAAGAGTCAACATTGACTTTTAGGATTGCTACTTCCAATAAATAGCACTACATTACCTGTCCTCTTCTTCTCAAAAGAGGCTATTTACATATTTAAATTCTAAATGAGCATTGCATGGCTCCTTACACTGGCATGGCACCCACTTTCAGAGACCTTTCACCTAGTCAACCTAGTCACCTTTTGCTTTGCACTCATGAGTGGCTAACAACCAAACGCATGTGTCTGTAAATGGAGTGTCTGGTTTGGCTTAAAATCCTAAGTCATATGGCAAGGCTCATTAAAGGTTTAATAATGACTTGCTACCCCTAAAAGATGGCACTAAATTTCAAGTCCTCTTGCATACTAAAGAGGCTATTTACATACTTTATTTCATAGTAACATAGGTAGAATGAAGACTTAGGTCCATCAAGTTCAACCTTCCTCCCCCAATTGTACTCATATCATTAACACTACACTAACTTACTAACTAACTGGGACTAGGCCTCACCAGTGTATTATTATTATCATTATTATTATTACCATTTTAGTATTGCTGCACTATTACAATTAAAAATGTACCCGTTCCAAATTTAATTTTTTAATTAGTTTTATATTTTCTATTACTCTTGTGATTCTAATAAAGGTATTAATAAAAGACCCCAGGACACCTTCAGCCAAATTTGTGACACAGGGGAAAAATTCCTTTTTGATCCCGAGAAAAGGCGATCAGTCTTAGAACCCTGTATCAAATCTAATTATGTTACTAGTTAGGAAATTACTATTACCGTACTAAATGTACTACTATAGGTTCAATATTTTGTCTAATTTAACTGTAATCCACAATGTATGTGTATCGAGGAAATCGTCCAGCACTTATTTGAAAGCTGTTATAGTATCTGCCATTACTACCTCTTGTGGTAGGGAATTCCACAGCCTGACTGCTCTGACTGTAAAGAACCCTTTCCTGTTTAGATGCCCCATCCTGGGCCCTTTATACAATAATTTCCTCCATCCTTTCCTTCATCCTTTAATAATAGCTTATTATCTTGTAATAATGTACCCCATCCTGTAATAATGTCCTATAACCTGTAATAATGTCCTCTGTCCTATAATAAGGTCCTTCATCCTGTTATAATTATCCCCATCTTTTAATAATAGCCCCTGTTCTGTAATAATGTCACCAGTCATGGGTCCCTTCCTGTAATAATTTCCCCAATCCTGGGCCCCTTCCTGTAATAATTTTCCCAGCTCTGGCCCCTTCCTGTGATAATTTTCCCAGCTCTGACCCCTTCCTGTAATAATGTACCCAGTCCTGGACCATATTCTGTAATAATGTTTCCCATCCTGGGCCTCATACTGTAATAATAGCCACTGTCCTTCACTCTTTATGTAATAAAGTCCCCCCCATCCTGGCCCCATTCCCCATCCATTCATAATAGCCTCTGTCCTCTAATTATGTCCCCTACCCTGTAATAATGTCCCCCATCCTGACCCCAACTTGTAACAAGATCACCTGCTTTGGCCTCATCATGTAGTAAAGTCCCTCGTCCTGGCCTGCTTCCTGTAATAGTTCCCACTCCTGGTACTGTCCTCAAAATATTTAACCACAAAAATATAAATGATTATTCCTACTTTTCCTTTCTTCCATGGTTGTCAATGCTTTCTTTCTCCTCCATATCCTGCACAGTTGGGCAGGCAGCACATGGCAGTAAGGTAATGCTCCACCTGCAACGGACACTCCGATGTCAGCTGCCGGACTCTGATAGACCAGCAGTCACTATAGTCATTGCGGGGCAGGCAGCTGGTGGACATTTGTGACACAATACACTTCAGCTGAATGTGTGTCCAAAGACACACATAAAGCTGAATATGGGTTTTCATCGGTGGGCCCCCTAACTCTATGGGCCAGATCGCGGTCGTACCCTCTACTATTGCAATTGTTACGCCTCTGCTTTTAACAGTGTGAGATCCAGAAGACATATTTTACACAAGTGATGGAGTGAGATAAATGCCTTATTCTTACTGTTTACCTCTGTCAGATGTAGGAAGAGAGTAGTAGGGGAAATCTTCATCTAATTCTTCTCTAAAAGTCATTTAGTGGCAATCTACTCTAGGGAACAATGCACTAACAATGTGAGTAGACATTTAACTCCAAACAACGAATATAACACTTGGTGTTCATTTTGACAGTGTGTCTTTTGAATAGTAAATCTTTACCTGAATTTATAAAATAAATGGGTAATTATCCTGTGCGCATTGTAAAGGCGGGCATGCTAATTTAAAGTGTGTCAAGATGAATTAGGGTGCTACATAGAGATGACCAGATCGATCCTGAAATTCCATGCAAATTCTTTTTACTTTAATACTTTAAGTTTCCATTCACGAGTATCGCAAAAAAAATGTCTAGCACCATTTCCTACATGGCTGAAGCATCAGAAAGTGGTTTTAATAATGTTTTGGCCTCTCAATAATGCTCTGCAGGGATGGCATCCCGTGGTCTACCTCAGCGGATTATCATATCTGGCATGGTTGTGATGAGTACCTGAGTCATCAGAGATCAGCACGTCGCAGTGGAGCATAGCTGGGAGAAGAACTTGCAGTTTGTACAGCAGAGTTGTATTCCATCTCCAGATTCACGGAGTAAGAGTTTACTCACACTAAAAGAGGACGAGTGCAGTTTGATAAAAAAATCGTATTGCACTTGGACCAATGTTATTCAATGAGGCAGTGCAGATCTGCATATTTTTTCTCAGCTGTATTCAGCATATGAAGAAAAAATTGTAGCATCCTGAGATTTCGCTCTGAAATTGGGCAGTGTAAAAAATAGTCTTGGAAAGTGGCGACACAAGTGAATTTGCTTTTTCTTACAAATTGCAGATTTTTTTTCACCACTTAATTAAAAAAAAACAATACATGTCTCATATCTGTATAATTGTACTTACCTGTATTGCTAGATCAGAGGCATGGTAAATAAAAAATAAACAAAATAATTGCAGAATTGCTCTTTTTTTTGCCATTTCAAAGCAAATGGAATTTTTCCTTCTTTCCAGTTCATCACATGCTAAAATGAATACTGTCATTCAAAAATACAACTCGTCCTGCAAAAAACAAGCCCTCATACGTTGATGGAACAATAAAAAAGTTATAGCTTTTGGAAGAAATGGGAGGAAAAAACAAAAAATCTCCCCGTCGGGGTTAATACCTTCTTAATCATTTTTGTTTCAACTATTTTTTGTAGTTTATTTGGCAATTATATATCCGATATCAGCACAACTGAAAAAAATGAAAAAAAAACAACAATAATTCATAATTTTATTTTACTAAGACTGCACAAAATTCTAAAAGAATTGCTGCTCTTCAATATTTTTTTAATGCTTACCATCTGACACAGTATATTCATAGTTCCCTTGCGTCAGTTGCACTAAAAAGCAGCAGTCTTTTCTTTAACTCATAAATCATAAATAAGTAATAAGGTAAAGGAGGCAGGTTTAAAAACTTCTCCAGATGGTAACACACCCCAGCAGTTCTGCATTACAATCTCCCTTGCTGCAACAGATGTTGAACCGAGGAACTGTTACAGTGATAGAGGGACTTTGAGACTATGTCTTCTATGGCTACTCTCCTAAAGGTGTTATTGATATAATGCTATATAACGACACATTGCATTTGACTGGTAGCATTGAAAATGGTACTATGCCCTGCTGTAATGTCACAGGCACCTTCTGGTAAAAGAAAAAGGTTGTCCAGTCGTAAAACACTGATGACCTGTCCATAAGATAGATCATTACTATCAGATGGGAGGTCGGACACTCAGCAGAGGCACAGATCAGCTGTTATATTCTCCGGTGGCGCTAAATGTTAACACGTTGAGCACAGCTTCATTGCATAGCGCCATTCAATGTACAGTGGCTGATTTTGGGTACTGCAGAGCAGCTCCTATTAAAAAAAATCAGGATATTGTTAGCCTACAGCCAAATCGGCTAGTTACCAGAGGTCTTGGAAAACAAACCGGTGGCCCCAATATTTAAAGGGGTTGTCTAGGATGAGACAGCTCTTTTAAAAGCAATTAATTGTATTTTTAAGGCATTTTAAAAAAAAACTCATATTGGAACCTTGCTAGAGAAAATTAGAAATATGTTGAACATTTAAAGAGAACCTGTCACATTGAAAATTGCTGTTTACCAGCAGATATAATGTTAATCTGCAAGTAAGTAGCCTTTAAATGATGTCTGGTAGGCTGGAGGAGCAGATATAGGGAGAAAATTGATTTATATTCTCCATGCGGCTGATCACTTCCAGTCATCGGGGCAGTGCAGAAACTATTAGACCACATGAACATGTTCAGTATTTGGTCAGTATTTTACATCAGTACTTGTAAGCCAAAACCAGGAGCGGGTGAAAAATACAGAAGTGGTGACTTGTTTCTATTATACTTGATCCATTCCTGGTATTGACTTACAAATACTGATGTAAAATACTGACCAAATACTGAACATGTGAGCGTGGCCTTAGAGACACCGCTTACTAGAATGTGAGTGCACTGTAATCACTCCGCACAGCATGTTCTGCACACAAAGTCATTGTCCCTGGAAATGATTACAGCATGTTCACAGTGTAGTAAGTGGTGGAGATATCCGCTCCCTGCACAGCTCTGACGAGAGGAAGTGAGCGGCTGCAGGGAGAATATAACTTCATTTTCTTCCTGTAGCTGCTCTTCCAGTTGCACTGCCAGACGTCATTTAAGCTTAATTTATCCAGAAAAGAGTTCCTTTTTTCTGCCGTTAATTTGCATTTTTGAAAGTGACAAGTTCCCTCTAAGCTGCAGTTTTCTTCTTTGGTTAGACAATTAAGTAAATACTGACCTCTCAAGATCTCAGTTGAAGTGTCTGACATAAAATTCTGCCATTTACCTTGAAACTAGTGAAAGATAAATAACAGAAAGTCTACTATTCACTGAAGGACTGATATAGAGGCATCAATTCTTCTAGGCTTAACCCTTTCACATAAATAGAAAGTACTTGGGTAGCCACTTTGATGAACCCTACATGATGTTTTGCATGAAACCATGTATGGTGTTATTCTCTAGCTACTCATTAAGTTATTTGATTTATGATATATGTATAATAGGGAAATCCTTCTGTCTCAAAAATTCACATATGCACTGTAAAAACGAATCTTGAAAAATATATGCTGCGACTAAATATTCTCCTCATACTGACAAATGAGTGACTGTTTTATGACAGCTGGAAAAGGTTGTGTGAGTGATGGATTTTAACAATTTTGCAACTGTCACGGAAGATGATGAGAATGTGAAATAAGAGGGAACAAGAGAAAGACAGAATGTGCAAAAACGGAAAGGAAAATAATAAGACCAAACAGAAAGCCGAACAGATGGGAGTAGAGCGGTAAAGCAGGAAAAGACACACATTAAAACCTATTAGGGGACCCATAATGTTTCTCTATCATGTTATTTTCTTCTTATGCAAAGGGTTAAACAAACTTGTGAGAGTCACATATGTCTGATCATATGCAGAATGAGTAGTTGTTGAAGATGTTAACATTTTGTAGCTAATACATGAAAAATAAAGAGGTAGAAACTGCAACTAGCAGTGAAAGTATGCTCAATACATTATTAAAACTACAGTCTAAAGGCTCAGCCTTCTGCTCAGGGATAAGCAAAAAGATGTCAAGGACATAAAAACAGCCATAAAATACACAGCCTCCCATAAATAAGACACCACTGTAAAAGCCATCGCTTCTCAAGGGGACAACAATAACATTATGGACATCAGCTGGAAATGTCTAATGCGTCTTAACAAACAAAAGGGAGGATGCAAAATGTTTCCTTTTTGTTATCTTTCCCGTGTTTTCTAATCCCCGACTGCTTTCCTGGTTGTTTTCACATAACTGCAAATTATACTCCAGTGTTTATGTAATAAGGAGTTTAACAATAAAGCAAAATGACTGTGCGATAGCAGCGATAGATGATTGGAAGATTACATTACAGTCTTCTGTTCACATTTCAGTGCAGCTAAATATACATAATGCAATACTCAATCAGGGCTGCCAACAACCCGCAAATTCCCGGGCTGTCTGTAAAAATAGGGCACTTGTTTTCAGTGTCCATAAAAAAATATTTTGATGTGTCATTAATTTTTTAGTAAAGTATGGGAAATTCTAAAGATTAATGTGATTGTAATTCATTTTAAAGTTATTTCAGTTGATATTCATGTTTTGCCATCTAAAGGTATATTAAAGCAAAACCAAAAACGTGCGCCAGCAGACCTGCCCGTTTAACGGTAATACATAGATACACATACACACTATGGCAATTAATAGACAAATATAACTTAGGATAAAAAACATATATAGAAACCCTACAGTAAGTAATTACTAACACGTAAAAACATAGGGAACTTAGTTAATTTTTTTATTGTCAAAAAATAGTAAAAGCCATCCTACTGCGACAAGGTGCACCTAATCAAGATAGTCTCTACTCTAGTAAGTCACCTTACTATGTACCAGCAGGCCTCGGAATAGTCAGAGAAAAAGCTGGTCCTGGGCCTGACTAAGGTTTACACCTGCCTATAGAGCGCTGAATATACAGGGTCCACAGACCAAGGAGTCGGCCACACACCAAAATGTACAGAGTATATGAAATTGAAGTAAAATCAAAAACATGGGCCAGTACACCTGTTAATAAGTGTAATGTGTAGGTGCACATACACACTGTGGCCATTAGCAGACAAATAGAACCTAGAATTAAAACAATGCATAGAAACCCTACATTAAGTAAATAGTAACAGATGTAAAAAACATAGTGTACTTAGTTAACATTTTTTTTGTCAAAAAGCATAAAAGCCATCCTACTGCGACAAGGTGAACCCCATCAGGATGATCTCTACTCTAGTAAGTCACCTCACTATGTACCAGCAGGCCTCGGAATAGTCAGAGAAAAAGCTGGTCTTCGGCCTGACTAAGGTTTACACCTGCCTATAGAAAGCTGAATATATAGGGTGCGAAGACCAAGAGAGAGACCACACACTAAAATGTACAGAGCACATGAACCTGAAGCAAACCAAAACCATAAAACTAGTGAAAGCTTAAATAATACAAAGACTATTATTCACTGAAGGACTGATATATTGTGAAATCAATTCCTCCAGGCTTAACCCTTTCACATTGGAAGTGCTTGGGTGAAACCTGTATGAGAATACGTGTAATGTACAGGAGCGCAAACACACTGTGGCCATTAACAAACAAATACCTATCCTATACGCCTAGAATAAAAACAATACCTATAAACCCTAAAGTAAATAAAAAGTAATACATGTAAAAAGCACAGGGTACTTAGTTATGATTTTTTTAAATCAAAAAAGAGTAAAAATCATGCCACAATGACAAGGTGTACCCAATCAGGATGTTCCCTACTCTTCAAAAACACCACAGAAACATTTTTTTAACACATTATGAAACTCATTATTATTCCAAGATCTATTTAATAAAATATACTTTGTAAGACAACCTGTTCAAGCATATTCATATAAAGTTTTTCAATTCTTTATAGGATAAGTCCTTAAAACAAAGGCAGACAGTGCTGTTGTCCAGCCTACAAGTATAAAATAGGAAACTATTTTAGGTTTCCTTCATTCATATCCATTTGGTGGCATATTATGGTCTTAAATGCTTGTAAAAAGACAAGTATTTTTTAGTTGTTTATTTCCGTTTGGTTTGATTTAAATTTTCGTATTTGGTAACTAAAGCCAAAAAAGCCGCAAACATAAAATGGAGAATTTATCAAGACCTGTACTACAGCCAGCTGGAGTGAAGTGCATCAAATGTGTTAAGACTTGCACACTTCTCAAATATTGACAGACCCGAAGACACCTACAATTTTGTAAAAAATTTTAAGCATCCAAATTGCAAATTATTTTCTTTTTTATGTTTATTTTTTTCTATATAGTTTGTGGGCTGGATATTGCAAGCATGAATGTATGTTTAGTGCAGCACTGGAATAACTATGGCTTGTATTGAATTAATTACCTTATGGTAGGGAAGGTTTTCTGTAATTAGTGATTCAGGCAAGGGCGACATATATTTTTCAACTTGGAAACACAAAATTGTGATGATGGAGCAGCTCACGTATCCGAAGCTCACATTGATGTGACAGCAGCTTAACTAACATATAGACATTTATGTCACATTAATATCACACATACAGTCTTGATTTCATTACTTTTGAGGTTACTTAATAGCTTACTCAAAGGCATACAACAAGTACAGAAGATGGTTATTTACAAATGTTAATTTGTTGACGGTCGGTGGCTAGAAACGGACCATATCATTCATTGCTCTCTAGAATATCCTTCGTTATTAAATGAATCAACCAGTAATTATGAGATATAGAAGGAAATTTAGCAGACAGTAAAAAACAATTATAATATTCTTAACATCAGGGCCGGCTCCAGGTTTTTCTGGGCCCCGGGCGAAAGAGTCTCAGTTGGCCCTTTTAACACATACACGATCCTTGATGCACAGATACGGCGGAGAAATATATATATAGTACACAGGGCCCAGCCTGCCACCTCATCCTTCACATATGCAGACATGCGCACGCACACACATGGTACGCAGACATGCGCACGCACACACACGGTACGCAGACATGCGCACGCACACACGGTACGCAGACATGCGCACGCACACACACGGTACGCAGACATGCGCACGCACACTCATGGTACACAGACATGCGCATGCACACCCACGGTACGCAGACATGCACATGCACACGCGGTACGCAGACATGCGCATGCACACGCGGTACCAAGATATGTACACATAGACATTTTTACACAAATTCTTAAAAACATATATAAAACAGACAAATATATATACACAGTCATACACACTGACATTCACATACATGCACTCACACAGACCCATTACAAATATTTTTAATATGGGGATTGGGGAAGCCTCACTCACCTGTCCCCGGTCCAGTGTCCTGTCCAGCAGCTCCTCAGGTATGGGGCAGTGCAGGGCCCCCGGCGTGTCACAGACATCATGGCCCTGGACCATTAGAGGGGCCCACTTGCGGTCGGGTCCGGGCCGCTCCCCCCCATCTGTGCAGGACCTCTGACGGTGTTTGATTGCCGTCACTTCACCAGTCATGGCCGCGCGCTGTGTGGCTGTGTCTGCTGTAATGACGCGGCAGGGGCGACACACAAGCACAATTAAAGGTGCAGTGCCGTCGACCCTGCCGTGTCATTACTAGCAGACACAGCTGCACAGCGCGCGGCCATGTCTGGGGGAGTGCCGGCAATCAAGCAGCGCCTGCGTCACTGAGCAGGTGCCGAGGAAGTGGCCAGGGCCCTGACAGTGAGTGGGCGGTGGGCCCCGACAGTGAGTGGGCGGTGGGTCCCGACAGTGAGTGGGCGGTGGGCCCCGACAGTGAGTGGGCGGTGGGCCCCTCTGATTTTCCAGGGCCCCGGCACTTGCCCGGGTACGCTGGGTGCTGACGCCGGCTCTGCTTAACATAGCAGTTGACCCACTTGCCCGCAAAAGCCAATTACTACTGCACAGGTAGCAAACATGACATGTCTACCTCTGTGCGACTGGGTTATGCAGGTAGTCATGTCATCAGTTATAGATTAGTAATTGCCATTGCCCACAAAGAATATCACAAGCAGACCATAAAGAGAACATTCACTTTGGAAACTGATGGCATTACATAGAGCTCGCTCAATTTGGCAAAAGAAAAATGTATAAATCTTTGTCTGATTGGATTGATCTGCTGCTGACTAATTTTAAGACGATAATTGTCCAGATTCTTTCACATGAGAGAATCGACCGCTATGTGACCCCAGCCTAATAATCTAAAGACTCAAGCGATAGGAAGGTACTGGACCTGCAGAGTTAGTGTGACTGAATTGATTGACTTGTGATATACTGCGATAAGAGAACCTCAAAAGCAACAGATTTTTCGATTCTTCACATGCTGCTAAGTAGGAAGGCAGTGTAATACCCCTCTGTCCTAATTTTGCTCCTGAAGAAAAATCCTGAAACAAGGAAAAAAAGTGTGCTCCTTGGCTTGGGAAAATAAAAAGCAAGTGCATTTAAATGAAATAGGGTTCTTAGTAACACTGTTTTTGATCAAAAATAGTATGAAATCTATCCCACCAGCGACAAGATGAACCGGTCGGGATAGAACGGATGTATACCATTTTAAACCAAGCTCAAATTTTGTGTTTTTTTTTCTTTGCATATTTTGCATTCTGTGCAAACCTGGGTGTGGCCTCCCTTCCTAGATCTTGATAACACATTTAAAAGCTTCCCTTGCCTGGTGTTCCCAGTTTGGGACCAGAGCCTCAGTCTGACTTTATTCACACGGAGGTCAACTTTGACACATGGTAAGGTTTTTAATATTAGACAGAGTAGGTTCTATCCCGAATGGGTTCACCTTGTCGCTGGTGGGATAGCTTTCATATTATTTTTTATCAAAAATAGTGTTACTAAGAGCCCTATTTTATTTAAATGCACTGGATTTTTATTTATTTTCAGCAGGGTTTATTTTCATTTTGCTTCTTGTAGGTTTTTCTGATTCATGGTCATTGTGAAA
The DNA here is from genome assembly GCF_046119375.1 of Phyllobates terribilis. Lineage (NCBI taxonomy): Eukaryota > Metazoa > Chordata > Amphibia > Anura > Dendrobatidae > Phyllobates > Phyllobates terribilis. The sequence goes on from NW_027362772.1 coordinate 121,027,647, forward strand.
CATGCACTTATGTGCTGCATGTATACCATCTTAAACCAAGCTCAAATTTTGTGCTTTTTTCCTTGGCTTGGGAGACAGGCAAGGCATACATTTTTTGTTAAGACAAAAGAAAAATTTCCACATTTCAAAAATGTAAATACAGCTGTCTGCATTACACCGTGTGGGTTGTAAAAAAATATATATATTTTTGCATTTCCTTGAAGTAATAGTCCTATATTAGAACCATACACATGCAAATAACTGGAATCCAGATCCATCATTTATTCCTCTAACTACATACGTCATGGTCACTTGGACATTAATAAGGCTGCATTTGCATTAACCACTTCGTGCAAGAGCCTGTTTTTGCCTTCGTGACCGGGCCAATTTTTTCAATTCTGACCACTGTCACTTTATGAGGTAATTACTCTGGAACGCTTCAACGGATTCCCCTGATTCTGAGATAGTTTTTTCGTGACATATTGTACTTCATGATAGTGGTAAAATTTCTTCGATATCACTTGCGTTTATTTGTGAAAAAATTGGAAATTTGGCAAAAATTTTGAAAATTTTGCAATTTTCAAACTTTGAATTTTCATGCCCTTAAATCAGAGAGATATGTCACACAAAATAGTTAATAAATAACATTTCCCACATGTCTACTTCACATCAGCACAGTTTTGGAACCAAAATTTTTTTTTGTTAGGAAGCTATAAGGGTTAAATTTGACCAGCGATTTCTCATTTTTACAACAAAATTTACAAAACCATTTTTTAGGGACCACATCTTATTTGAAGTGACTTTGAGGGGCCTTTATGACAGAAAATACCCAAAAGTGATACCATTCTAAAAACTTCACCCCTCAATGTGCTCAAAACCACATTCAAGAAGTTTATTAACCCTTCAGGTGCTTCACAGGAATTTATGGAATGTGGAAGAAAACAATGAACATTTAACTTTTTTAACACAAAACTGCTAATTTAACCTCAAATTTTTTATTTTCACAAGGGCAGCCAGAAAAAATGGACCCCAAAATGTGTTGTGCAATTTCTCCTGAGCACGCTGATACCCCATATGTGGTGCAAAGCCACTGTTTGGGCGCACGGCATGGCTTGGAAGGTAAAGAGCGCCATTTGACTTTTGGAATGGAAATTTGACTGGAATCGATAGCGGACGCCATGTTGCATTTGGAGATCCCCTGAGGTGCCTAAACAGTGGAAACCCCCAACAAGTGACCCCATTTTGGAAACTAGACCCCTCAAGGAACTTATCTAGATGTGTGGTGAGCACCTTGAACCCCCAGGGGCTTCACAGAATTTTATAATGTTGAAGTGTGAAAATAAAAAAACACATTTTTAACACAAAACTGCTACTTTAGCCTCAAATCTTTAATTTTCACAAGGGCAGCCAGAAAAAATGGAACCCAAAATGTGTTGTGCAAATTCTCCTGAGCACGCTGATACCCCATATGTGGTGCAAAACCACTGTTTTGGCGCACGGCATGGCTCGGAAGGTAAGGAGCGCCATTTGACTTTTGGAATGGAAATTTGGCTGGAATCGATAGCGGACGCTATGTTGCATTTGGAGAGCCACTGAGGTGCCTAAACAGAGGAAACACCCAACAAGTGACCCCATTTTGGAAATGACACCCCTCTGGGAATTCATCTATGGGTTTAGTGACCATTTTAACTCAAGGGATGATTTCCATAAACAAGCACGCAATGGAAGGTTTAGATTCAGGAGAACCACCCCTGGAAATTAAGTGAGCTCTACTCGAATGTGTCATTCACTAAATGAACCAAATGTTTGAATGACAAATTGGGATACATTTTTACAGTTTAAAAACGTGGTTCTGTGTGGAAGATTTTAAAGCAGTCAGTGACGCATAAGGCTGGCAATGATGGGCATTGTGGGCAATAGTAGCGGGTATCACGCCTCATTCCTCTCTTAGTACATACACGACATCTTTTCTGGGGGTTCCTTCTTGTTTCTGTTGCTGGAATAAGTGCAATAAAATGTCGCTCAGTGAGTCTTTTCACATCCTCAGATTCTAATGGATGAGCGGGGCTAACACTTTGAAAGACAAGATTTTCAATTACCTTTTCTTGATAATCAAGAAAAGGATCTGAATTTCCTGCTTTTTTGTACAACACAAAAGAATTGTATGTGGCCACCTGAAACAAATAAATAACCAACTTTTTATACCAGGTATAGGACTTTCTTGATACCTGGTATGGCTGTAGAACCTGGTCTGCAAGGTCCATACCCCCCATGTGTTTGTTGTAGTCAATGACTGACACAGGTTTTTGCTTCGGAGTGGTGGATCCTAGTTCTACAATGGCCCTTGTGGCATCTGTGTGGATCGAGCTGAGGTCAAAAATATCCCTCTTATCCCTATATTTCAGGGCAAGCAGCTCTCCGTTGCGTACAGCCACTGACTGCCCCTTTTGGAACTTTTGGTTGACCAATGGCTGTGGAAACCCCTGACGGTTTTTACGAATGGTCCGACAAGCCCCGATGTTGAGTTCAACCAGACTTTTAAATAGGGGTATGCTGGTGCAATAATTGTCCACATATAGATTGTAGCCTTTTTGAAAAAATGAACTTATCAGCTCCCAAACAATTTTTCCAGATGTCCCCAGATAAGTAGGGCATCCTGGTGGGTTTAGTTGGCTATCTTTCCCCTCGTATATGCGAAAAGCGGATGTGTATCCGGTTGAACTTTCGCACATTTTATAGATTTTTATTCCAAACCTTGCCCTTTTAGATGGGATAAATTGCTTGAGGTGCAGTCTTCCTTTGAATTTTACAAGGGACTCTCCTATAGAAATATTTTGTGTTGGGGTGTAGAGCCTTAAGAATTTTTCTGACAAATTTTCAATGATGGGTCTAATTTTATATAACCTGTCATGTTCTGGGGCATTTCTGGGCAGGCATTGACTATTGTCGTTAAAATGCCAAAACCGCATGAGCATTTCATAACGGGTCCTAGGCAGAACTACTGAAAACATAGGGGTGGCTTGAACAGGGTGGTTGGACCAGTAGGATCGAATGCTCGGTTTTTTAACAAGCACCATGGCAAATGTAAGTCCTAAAAATTTTTTTATTTCCGGGACATTAGTTGGTGTCCATAAATTTGCCCTAGCATAGTAAGATCCGGGATTCTGGCTTATGAATTGGGATGCATATAAATTTGTTTGCACGACAATATGCTCTAGCAAGCTGTCTGTAAAAAAAACAAATTAAAAAAATGAATTGGTCCAAAATCTTCCACCTCCACATTTATACCAGGAGTGGCGTTGAAATCAGGGCTGAATGGATCAGCCGAATCCGAAGCCTCCCATCTGGGAAATGCTAGATCATGTGGCAAAGCCCCTTGTACACTGGCGTGCGCCAATTCACTAGTAGCAGGGACAGCGCTTGTACTGGGCAGTGTTCCCTGATTTGGAGACGTTTCTCCAGTAGCGCTATTTGCCCCTATTGCTGTACTGGTCCTTGGGCTTGAGGATGGACCAGAATCACTGCTCATTTCTGAGCTCTCAGTGTCACCACTACTGAAGCCCTCAAAATCCATATCTCCATCTGAGATTGCACTGTCATCACTATCAGAACACAGCAGGGCATACACCTCTTCTGCAGTATAAGTCTGACGGGCCATTTTATTTTTATATTTTTTGACTGGCCTGAACGGACCGGCCTGAACGGACGGGACTGGACTGTACTGACCGGACTGACTGACTGACAGGACTGATTGACTGACAGGACTGACTGACTGGACAGACCGATCTGACAGGACTGACTGATCTGACAGGACAGACTGATCTGACAGGACAGGCTGATCTGACAGGACTGACTGATCTGACAGGACTGACTGACTGACTGATCTGACAGGACTGTCTGACTGACAGGACTGACTGATCTGACAGGACTGACTGACTGACTGATCTGACAGGACTGTCTGATCTGACAGGACAGACTGACTGATCTGACAGGACTGACTGACTGATCTGACAGGACTGACTGACTGACAGGACTGACTGATCTGACAGGACTGACTGACTGACAGGACTAACTGATCTGACAGGACTGACTGACTGACTGATCTGACAGGACTGACTGACAGATCTGACTGGACTGACTGATCTGACAGGACTGACTAACCCTAACTCTTACTTTCTTTTTTATTTGATTTTTTTTCACTTTTACAGTGGCAAGGCTGACAGCTCTTGTCACACTGTTTCTCCTCTGCTCTCTCACTGAGATCGGAGGAGAAACAGTGTTTTATCAGCCAGATCGCCCGGGAAAGTTTGTTGCTAAAACAAACTTCTCTGGTGATCTCTCTGATTGGCTGGTGTGACGCTGACATCATCGAGACCTGAGCCAATCAGGTCTCGATGATGTCAGAGGTCACAGCACCGGGATCGCCGCCGCTCCTGAGGTATGTGGGGGGTCCCGATCGCCGACCACCGGCTGTCACTATCTTTTAAATGCAGCGATTGCTATGGATCGCGGCATCTAGAAGATAGGAACAGGTTAACATCATGGGGACCTGATCCAATCAGGTCCCCATGATGCCACATGTCAGAGCTATCGCTCTGAACCGGTACCGCAGCACTAGCAGGACCCTGGGGGTCCTGAGCGCTGCGGGACCACCCACCGTTTTTAAACGTCGGCGCTGCACAGAGCCCAGCAAGCGCCGACGTTTATGTACAGTGGGCGGTCGGGAACCGGTTAAAGAGCTCAAGAGAAGTTTAATACAGTCCTAGGAGATCTCCGAGTGTTATTGATGTTTTTTGCTGGGGAATTAGAGATTCTGCAATATTGAGATTCGTGCCAAATTTATGAATCCAGGGATGTTAGCAAATTCAAATATCAAAAAATCTGCTAATCTCTATTGTCTGGTGGTTGCCTAAGAAGTCATCTATTTTTGATTATGAAAAAAACAGGCGATTTTCATCTGTAAGGTGGTCCTTATGCCATCCATATAACATCCGCATGTGTACTTTTTTTATACATATGACATCTATTTCTCTAGTCTGCTATTTTGTATCTTTTGGAATGAAAGGAATTTATGAAAGGGAATCTGTTACTACCTGGGACACTTTTAAACTATTACTACGGTCATACAGGTAATAGCATTGTTAAAATAGTCCTACCTGTTTGCCTCATAGCTTCTGTCTTGAAGTTGAGAAATAGACTTTTAATAGTTTATGTTAATTAGTTCTTCCAGGCTTGCATACCATCCCGCCCCTGCATGTCCCAGTACCATGTGAAGTGCAAATGTGGCACCGGGATCTCGCACATGCTTCCTGCACTACCGAGATTGTGTATACATTTTCTGCCCTGCTATGGGCAGTGTCTTTACCGCTCTTTTGAGCAGGCCCTGGCTAGTCACTGCTACTTCAGTGACTAACCGGCACCTGCGCAAGTGATTCACCAGCACCTGCACAGTGAGTCCACGGCGCCTGCACAGCAGAACGGTGAAGACGCTGCAATGTGATTCGAATTTGAGTCTAATTTCCTGAATTCTGAAAGTTGCGTTGAATTTGAGCAATATGCATTTCAATTCACATGAATTACTCAAAAACTGTTGTCAGCATTTTACACATTGTAGCAGATTGTACATGTCACAGACTGTTGAATGAGCTTTCCCAACATATCTTGCAGCTGTATGTAAATTTCTCACTCACCCTCGCACAGCCCAATCCATGCTAACATTACGCTTCCTGCAAATAGCTTCTCATTTCTTCTTTGCCCTCCAGATCTGTCACTTTGATCCATTTTATCGGCACCTATATTTCACTTATTGTTCCTCTTACAGCTACTTTAACATTATATAAAAAGTAAGTAGAGATGGATCAGTTTACTCAAATGGAATAGAATTCTACTTAATGTTTTAAAAATCCAAATTCTGGAGAATACAGATTTTTTTTTATTTGCTCCATGTAAAATCATCAAAATGTTGCTGAACACTAGAGTACCCGCAAAGATTAAAAAATAAAATAAAACATAGTCACTTAACAAGTCACCTCTCTGACTTCCTCCACTGCTTACTGTTCGATTCTCCACGCTTCTGTCATGTTGCATTTCTGGACCTCTGGACCCATGCTCACTCTAGACTGGGACTTTCTGCCCAGAAGTTCACTGCACCTGCTCTGAAACTTATTTATGGCCAGAAGTCATGGCCTAGAGTGAACACTGGGCCATAGATATGATATGACGTTGGCACAGAGGACCGGACAGCAGGCAGGGAGCAGCAGGGATGGCGACAATGGTGAGTGGTAAGGTGAGTATGTGTTTTTTTCAACGTTTTGCCAGCCACTTACCTCTTTAGCCACCACTGCTGCTCCCTGCAAGCTGTCCAGTCATCTGCTCCTCTGTTACGTCTCTGGCCCGTTGTTATCTCATGTTTTCAGCTGTGAGTGGGCCCTGGATACCCCTTGCATGCTCTAGAGAATGCCAGAAGCCTCGCACTAGAGTGAATACTAGGCCAGTGATGCAACAAGCCAGATGGGCAAAGAATCTGACAGCAGGCAGGGAGTGGTAAAGTAGTAAGGTGAGTGAGAAAGAGAGGTGAGTGGTAAGGTCAGTATAAGAATTTTCTTTATTTTTTAACTTCTTTCATTTATTATGCTGTGGAGTGTGTAGAGACCAGACAGCACAAAAAGCGACCTTAAATTCTCTGCTAATCGAATTTCTCAGTAAACTCTACATGAACGGGAAATGTAAAATTTTTCCTAATCCACTTTCCCCTAATAAAAAGTCTATCATTTGTCATGAGGACTTCGGCGAGCAGACACAGGATTCACAAGTCCATCAAAAACAGATTCTCTTATGCCTAAAGGCTGATCTTCTTTTGCATCTTACGAAGAGCTTACAAAAGCCACTTAACACACTGAGACAAGCCGAACACACTACTAGGAAACCTCACAATGTTAGCCACATAACGTCAGCACAATTAAATTACTTGCGATTTGTGATTAGCTTATTCACTATAAATCAACGTTTATGAAAAAATGTGCGAAACCAGGCAAATTTAAATTTCAAAAGTTCGATCATGTATAAAACTGAAGTCAAAATTCTACTTTCGCTGCTGTGGTATAAGATCAAGTTTGGTCCTTCATGCAAGCTGAACTTCTTTCCGCACCCAGCCAAATATAATGCTTATAACCCACTAAATGGCAGGATTGTGCAGAGCCTGGGAGGTGCAACAGAGGACCAGGCTGGACATTGAACAATACCAGTGAGAGAGATAGAGAGAGCACATATTGCAACATAAAATAAAGTGCACATTCATAACGCAAAATGAAAAAAATTGACCAAATAAATATTGCACTTAGCAATTGAAAGCTTCACACTAGGCGAGTTTCTTTCATATCGTGGAAACAGCTGCTTACAAATGTATTCTCCAGAAGCCTCCTCTTTGTGATGGTCCATGTAGGCAGAATTCCTGCTGTTCCATAGCTCGGCCTCTGCTTCACAAGAACAATTAACATGTTAACGATGGTTAACCGAGGCATGTTCCAAGCAGGTATGATGTCTTTGTTAGTAGTTCTTGCCAAATGACTTTAACTTCACAGTAGGTGGAATTCCTGTGTTGAGCAGTTAAAGTTCCTAGTTCATTGTACAACTTAGTGATAAAAATCGGATGCTATACGGAAAATCCATATGGGGTTCTTTTTTTTTTCAACGTCATTGGATGAGCCCATTGTCCATTGAAAAAAAGAAAAGCTCTTCTGAAAAACCCAGTTGAATAACATTGGTCAGGCTGATTTCAATTTTTCACTTGGACCAAAAATATGGTCGTGTGAATGTTACCTAATACATTATTCTGTAAAAATCATACAACTGTAGGTAAGTAACTACATTCCTGAATACAGAAAGAACGTGCTTTATGTTTTACTAGCTGTATAATACAGACAGATCTAAAGAAAGTTTCATGTCAATTCCCCAAATTAAGCCATGATCTCTAATCTGTGCAATTTTACTGCACATATCTCAGCAATGTGACTTAAAGCCTTGAGGAGAAAAATACCAAAAACATTGCACGCATACTAGATTCATTACAGTGAAAAGGCTCCAAGTATACATTTATACAGTCATCAGGAGCAATAAAACATCATAATAATTTTTCTGCTCTGAATGCAAAAATGAGAAACCTAGAGCTATAAATACTTTTTTTGCCTAGTATAAGAAAAAACATGAAATAAATGAAAGTTAATTGTCTAAAAGTAAAAAGAAATATGATCACATTAAAAGCAGCTTTCTAGAAATGTAATAAATTAATAAATCTGTTTCATAGACCATTGTAAACTAAGCTTTCAGTCCTGTAATGGTCAGTTTATAATAGGGTGATTCTTTGATCCTGCATATTCAATTTGCTATTGTTGACAGTAAATTAATTTTCTATGTTCTTTATTCTTTTTCTATTGTTTATAGCTCTAAAATGGTTACCTCATCTTTACCATATATGTAAAAAGCAGTGAATGGGTATCTAAAACTTAACCTTTAATAAGTCCTCAATGAGCCCAGTATATAAGTAACAAAACAATAGACATATACAAGTAACATATAGTGAATGTGCACAATACCCATACTAATATGATTTTAATGCACTTTTCTTTGTACTAACAATGCTCCAATATATAAAAAACAGTTGGCACAACAGTTGTCCTGTACTGTATGTATGTATAAGAACGGGATTGTGTGTCATATGGATGCTTTATAACCTATATAGAATGGTCTCACCCAGGGCTGTGATGATTTCCATTTGATCCCTCATCAGCGGTACCGGAGGGGGTCCAGATACCCACCGCATTCCGTGCCAGTTTCTTCCTACGTGTTTAGTCAATAGTGATAACAGCACTTTGCCAGGGCACATTTCTGAGCGGTGTGACATCACTTTCGGGCTTCAAAAGAGACTTGGAACACATCAATGAAATGCAATTTGTCAATGGTGTCACCTCCATGCATCAAGAGCGTGGAACGCTCTGTAGATTATGTAGCGTCAGGGCGCTGATGAAAACACATCCAAACACTAATGTTGGCATGGAACGCACCTATGGAACTCATTGCTTCACTTTTGGGTGCCAATACCGACACATACCACAATTCAAGAAGCGCATTTGCATCACTTCCGGCTCTCGATATTCAGTGGAACACATATATGAAGTGCATCTAACAAAAAATAAAAATTGGGGGTTGGAAAGAGAAAAGGGGGGGGTTTAGGAGATACTTTTTGACATGTTATTCAATTGCAAGCTGTTTCTCATCTTTACCATAAATCATTTTAAAGTATATGCCCCCCTTCCTTATATGAACCGGAATGATGTAGCATTAATAATCAGCAGCTTCTTCTCGATAGACAAACCTGCCCTTCCATTTATTACATAGACAGACATTCCGGTAAATCATCACTTGTAAGGCTATATGCCCACGATGAAGAAATGCTCCGGATTTTTTCCTGAGCTTTTCTGCATCTCCCTGGCAGAAAAAACGCATGCGGATTTTACATGTGTTTTTCTGCAAGGGACAAGCATATGTCCTGTGTTTTTCACATGCGATTTTGCATGCGGGTTGTCAAGCGCTTTTCCAAGTGATTTTAGCATCACTTGGAAAGTGCTTGACAACTTGGTCACACTATATACACTACCGTTCAAATGTTTGGGGTCATTTAGAAATTTCGTTATTTTTGAAAGAAAGGCACATTTTTTTCAATGAAGCTAACATTAAATGAATCAGGAATACACTCTATACATTGTTATTGTGGTAAATGACTATTCTAGCTGCAAACGTCTTGCTTTTATTGCAATATCTACATAGGTGTATAGAGGCCCATTTCCAACAACCACCACTCTCCAGTGTTTTAATGGTACATTGTGTTTGCTAACTGTATAAGAAGGCTAATGGATGTTTAGAAAACCCTTGCACAAGTATGTTAGCCCAGCTGAAAACGGTTTGGCTGATTTGAGAAGCTATAAAATTGACCTGCCTTTGAGCTAGTTGAGAATCTGGAGCATTACATTTGTTTGTTCTATGAAACTCTCAAAATGGCCAGAAAAAGAACTTTCTTGTGAAACTCGACAGTCTATTCTTGTTCTTAGAAACAAAGGCTATTCCATGCGAGACATTGCCAAGAAACTGAAGATTTCCTACAATGGTGTGAACTACTCCCTTCAGAGGAGAGCACAAACAGGCTCTAACCAGAGTAGAAAGAGAAGTTGGAGGCCCCGCTGCACAACTGAGCAACAAGACAAGTACATTAGAGTCTCTAGTTTGAGAAATCAACGCCTCACAGCTCCTCAACTGGCAGCTTCATTAAATAGTTCACGCAAAACGCCAGTGTCAACATCTACAGTGAAGAGGCAACTCCAGGATGCTGGCATTCAGGGCAACGTGGCAAAGAAAAAGCCATATCTGAGACTGTCTAATAAAAGGAAAAGATTAATATGGCCAAAAGAACACAGACATTGGACAGAGGAAGATTGGAAAAAAGTTTTATGGACAGACGAATCAAAGTTTGAGGTGTTTGGATCACACAGAAGATCATTTGTGAGACGCAGAACAATTGAAAAGATACTGGAAGAGTGCCTGACGCCATCTGTCAAGCATGGTGAAGATAATGTGATGGACTGAGGTTGCTTTGGTGCTAGTAAAGTGGGAGATTTGTACAAGGTAAATGGGATTTTGAATAAGGAAGGCTATCACTCCATTTTGCAATGCCTTCCATACCATGTGGACAGTCCTTGATTGGAGCCAATTTCATCCTACAACAGGACAATGACCAAAAGCACACCTCTAAATTATGCATGAACTATTTAGGGAAGACGCAGGCAGCTGGTATTCTATCTGTAATGGAGTGTCCTGCGCAGTCACCAGATATCAACCCCATTGAGCTGTTGTGGGAGCAGCTTGATCGTATGGTACGGAAAAAGTGCCCATCAAGCCAATCCAACTTGTGGGAGGGGCTACAGGAAGCATGGGGTGAAATTTCTCAAGATTACCTCAGCAAATTAACAGCTAGAATGCCAAAGGTCTGCAATGCCGTAATTGCTGCAAAGGGAGCATTGTTTGCCGAAAAGAAAGTTTGAAGGAGAAAATTATTCTTTCAAATAAAAATCATTATTTCTAACCTTGTCAATGTCTGGACTATATTTTCTAATCATTTTGCAACTCATTTGATAAATAAAAGTATGAGTTTTCATGGAAAACACAGAATTATCTGGGTGACCCCAAACTTTTGAACGGTAGTATATATATGTATATATATATATATATACATATATATATATATATACAGTTATATGAAAAAGTTTGGGCACCCCTATTAATCTTAAGCTTAATGTTTTATAAAAATTGGTGTTTTTGCAACAGCTATTTCAGTTTGATATATGTAATAACTGTTGGACACAGTAATGTTTCTGCCTTGAAATGAGGTTTATTGTACTAACAGAAAATTTGCAATCTGCATTCAAACAAAATTTGACAGGTGCATAAGTATGGGCACCTCACCAGAAAAGTGACATTAATATTTAGTAGATCCTCCTTTTGCAAAAATAACAGCCTCTAGTCGCTTCCTGTAGCTTTTAATGATTTCCTGGATCCTGGATGAAGGTATTTTTGACCATTCTTCTTTACAAAACAATTCCAGTTCAGTTAAGTTTGATGGTCGCCGAGCATGGACAGCCCTCTTCAAATGATCCCACAGATGTTCAATGATATTCAGGTCTGGGGACTGGGATGGACATTCCAGAACATTGTAATTGTTCCTCTGCATGAATGCCTGAGTAGATTTGGAGCGGTGTTTTGGATCATTGTCTTGCTGAAAGATCCATCCCCTGCGTAACTTCAACTTTGCCACTGATTCTTGAACATTATTGTCAAGAATCTGCTGATACTGAGTGGAATCCATGTGTCCCTCAACTTTAACAAGATTCCCGGTGCCGGCATGGGCCACACAGCCCCAAAGCATGATGGAATCTCCACCAAATTTTACTGTGGGTAGCAAGTGTTTTTCTTGGAATGCTGTGTTTTTTTGCCACCATGCATAATGCCTTTTTGTATGACCAAACAACTCAATCTTGGTTTCATCAGTCCACAGGACCTTCTCCAAATGTGCTTTTGCATACCTCAGTTGACTCTGTTTGTGGCGTGCTTGCAGAAACTGCTTCTTTCGCATCACTCTCCCATAAAGCTTCTCCTTGTGCAAAATGTATAGTTGACCGATGCACAATGACACCATCTGCAGCAATTGATGCTGCAGCTCTCTGGAGGTGGTCTGAGGATTGTCCTTGACTGATCTCACTATTCTTCTTCTCTGCCTTTCTGATGTTTTTCTTGGCCTGCCACTTCTGGCCTTAACAAGAACTGTCCCTGTGTTCTTCCATTTCCTTACTATGTTCCTCACAGTGGAAACTGACAGGTTAAATCTCTGAGACAGCTTTTAATATCCTTCCCCTGAACAACTATGTTGAATAATCTTTGTTTTCAGATCATTTGACAGTTGTTTTGAGGAGTCCATGATGCCACTCTTCAGGAGATTCAAACAGGAGAACAACTTGCAAGTGGCCACTTTAAGTAGCTTTTCTCATGATTGCATACACCTGGCTATGAAGTTCAAAGCTCAATGAGGTTACAAAACCAAAAAAAGTGCTTTAGTAAGTCAGTAAAAAGTAGGTAGGAGTATTTAATACAAGAAAATGATAAGGGTGCCCATACTTATGCACCTGTCAAATTTTGTTTGAATGCAGATTGCACATTTTCTGTTAGTACAATAAAACTCATTTCAAGGCAGAAACATTACTGTGTCCAACAGTTATTACATATATCAAACTGAAATAGCTGTTGCAAAAACACCAATTTTTATAAAACATTAAGCTTAAGATTAATAGGGGTGCCAAACTTTTTCATATAACTGTATACTGTATATATATATATATATATATGGATATATATACAGTACAGACCAAAAGTTTGGACACACCTTCTCATTTAAATATTTTTCTGTATTTTCATGACTATGAAAATTGTACATTCACACTGAAGGCATCAAAACTATGAATAAACCCATGTGGAATTATATACTTAACAAAAAAGTGTGAAACAACTGAAAATATGTCTTATATTCTAGGTTCTTCAAAGTAGCCACCTTTTGCTTTGATGACTGCTTTGCACACTCTTGGCATTCTCTTGATGAGCTTCAAGAGCTATTCACCGGAAGTGGTCTTCCAACAATCTTGAAGGAGTTTCCAGAGATGCTTAGCACTTGTTGGCCCTTTTGCCTTCACTCTGCAGTCCAGCTCACCCCAAATTATCTCGATTGGGTTCAGGTCTGGTGACTGTGGAAGCCAGATCATCTTTCGTAGCACCCCATCACTCTCCTTCTTGGTCATTACCCCTTATACAGCCTGGAGGTGTGTTTGGGGTCATTGTCCTGTTGAAAAATAAATGATGGTCCAACTAAAAGCAAACCGGATGGAATAGCATGACGCTGCAAGATGCTGTAGTAGCCATGGTGGTTCAGTATGCCTTCAATTTTCAAAAAATCCCCAACAGAGTCACCAGAAAAGCACCCCCACACCATCACACCTCCTCCTCCATCCTTCATGGTGGGAACCAGGCATGTAGAGTCCATCCGTTCACCTTTTCTGCGTCGCACAAAGACACGGCGGTTGGAACCAAAGATCTCAAATTTGGACTCATCAGACTAAAGCACAGATTTCCACTGGTCTAATGTCCATTCCTTGTGTTCTTTAGCCCAAACAAGTCTATTCTGCTTGCTGCCTGTCCTTAGCAGTGGTTTCCTAGCAGCTATTTTACCATGAAGGCCTGCTGCACAAAGTCTCCTCTTAACAGTTGTTGAAGAGATGTGTCTGCTGCTAGAACTCTGTGTGGCATTGACCTGGTCTCTAATCTGAGCTGCTGTTAACCTGCCATTTCTGAGGCTGGTGACTCGGATAAACTTATCCTCAGAAGCAGAGGTGACTCTTGGTCTTCCTTTCCTGGGGCGGTCCTCATGTGAGCCAGTTTCTTTGTAGCGCTTGATGGTTTTTGCAACTGCACTTGGGGACACTTTCTAAGTTTTCCCAATTTTTCACACTGACTGACCTTCATTTCTTAAAGCAATGATGGCCACTCGTTTTTCTTTACTTAGCTGCTTTTTTCTTGCCATAATACAAATTCTAACAGTCTATTCAGTAGGACTATCAGCTGTGTATCCACCAGACTTCTGCACAACACAACTGATGGTCCCAACCCCATTTATAAGGCAAGAAAACCCACTTATTAAACCTGACAGGGCACACCTGTGAAGTGAAAACCTTTTCCGGTGACTACCTCTTGAAGCTCATCAAGAGAATGCCAAGAGTGTGCAAAGCAGTCATCAAAGCAAAAGGTGGCTACTTTGAAGAACCTAGAATATAAGACAGATTTTCAGTTGTTTCACACTTTTTTGTAAAGTATATAATTCCACTTGTGTTAATTCATAGTTTTGATGCCTTCAGTGTGAATGTACAATTTTCAAAGTCATGAAAATACAGAAAAATCTTTAAAAGAGAAGGTGTGTCCAAACTTTTGGTTTGTACTGTGTATGTATGTATATATATATATATATATATATATATATATATATATATATATATATATATATATATATATATATATATATATATATATATATATATATATATATATATGTATACTCCTCCAGTTTCTTCTCTTGTCTACCATTGAAATCTAAAAAAGATGTATTCTGAAGGGGATGGATTTTTTTAAGAGGCCGTGATTGTTTTTGAAAATGTTACCAATTTTAAAAGGAGAAAGAGGGAAAGAGACAGACAGAGAGAAAAGTAAGAGAAAAAGAGTGAGCGAGAAAGAATACAGATAGGATAAAGAGAGCCCTTTACCTAATTTATGAATTCATAATAGGAAGCAGTTACTTTACAAACTCCTTTAAGTGGGAGATTTAAGGGGCAACGTTTTTCCTTTTGAAGAATGCCATGCAATGCTGCACAGTAAATTTAAATATGGAAATAGTCTTTTCCGAGGGAAAGTGGACAAGGACTCTAGAGCCAACAATGGGAATTAGGAAAAGCAAGCAAATTGATTTGGCTGGGTGAGAGATTTCTGACAAGGAGTGAAAGACATACATTTTCTCCTTATGGTGTGTGCCAAGTCGGTGTAAGGAGACTTAAAGGCCATGCAATGCCCTTGTGGGAATTTAAATATGCACATAGCCTCGTAAGAGAAGAATCGGACAGGAAATTTAGTTTCATCTATTGGATGTATCAATCAAAAAAAATCAATATTGACTCTTTAAATAGCCTTTCCACATGATTTATGGTAACAAGATAAACCAGAAACTCAATTTGCAGAAAAATGTTTTGGGATCTTTGCCCCACAGCTTTGCCAATATCTGAGGAACCATATTGTGGCTGTTAAAAAACAAAACATTGCATATTCAGGGGGAGCAGTGGGAGTAAAATTAGAGGAAAAACTGGCCAATTTTGATCTGGCAAAAGGTTTTCTTTAAGGATATTGTCAGAGTATACAAATACATAGTCATTACATACTACAATATGCATTTGTACATTGGCTAAATAAATTGGACAACTCTTACATTATCTTTCCTGACTGCTCCCCATGCGTGTGCTTATCGATTTGCACCCAATGCAATTCAATTCCCATTGCAGCAGCAGGTGTATCAAATTAATAAATACAAAACTTTATCACCTCACTGATCTTTTGCAATTGGTATAGATACTGGTATCAGCTGCAGATGCTCAATTTATTTGCGGCAAATCAAATTTGAGTTGAATTTCAATTTAAACAATTTGCCTAAGTGCCATATTACCCAATGCCTAAGATTGCATCAGCGGGAAAACATGCTCACATCACTTCTTGTATGACCATGCTGGCGTCCCCTTAAAGACTTTCAGCTATAACTTTACATGGCCTAGCCCAGCCAATCATGGGAGACTATCACAAAGCAGGGGCCAATTTATGGTTTCACAGCTTACTGCTAGAAGGGAAGGTAAGAGCGCACAGCTCATCTTTGTAGAGAGAGACAGAGCTCTAGCCCCAATTCATTAAAGTATTTTCACCAGATTTTTTATATAAAACACTTTAAGAAGTCACAACATTTTGTTCAACTTGATGTTGTGCAAAAAAATTTGCAACTTTTGTTTTTTTCATGCCTTTTTCACACATCTTTGCCCTAATGGGGGCATGATGCCAGAGATCATCCAATTAATGATGAATTGTGGTATACTTTTAGTCATATATCTTACTCCAGTCCAAGACTGGATTAAGATTTGTGGTGAGGTGTACAGAGGTGTGCATCTTTTAATCAATAAAGAGCGTCTGATTCGAAAAATGCCAGTCTTGATGAAGAAACGCCTAAAGGTATTAATCATGTTATGTTGTAATACTGCTGCACTAAAGTATATTGAAAATGAGAGTGGTAATCTGACTGTGATATATTACTACATAGATACAAGTGGAAGGGAGGTGCTGGACCTGAGGAGTTTTTATGACTGTGAATTAATTGATCCGTGAAGTACTGTACTACAGCGCCTTAAACGGTTTGTCCTCTTACAAAAAATCCTATTTCTGGGCAGAGTTTGTTGTGATAAAGCAAACTATGCTTTATTCATCATCTCCAGGTCCAACGCTGAGTATCTGATGCTGCTCATGATTTCATTGAGGTCAGCAGATCTAACCATGTAAATGTAACCCTTGTTAAAGGGACTCTCCCAGCACAGAATAAGTATTCAAATCAAGTGCAGGTGCTCAGTGCTTTACGGCAGGGCCAATGATTTAAACACACCTTCCCACTTGCTTGATTTCCCTCTATCTCAATCTTTTTCTGGCTCTATGAACCCAGATATGTCAATCAAAGAAGGGGAGGTGAAGATGGATGGATAACAAGTAGGTGAGAAAGTATATTTAAATAATTGGCTGTGTCGTGAAGCACCTAGTTTGAACCGTCATTCTGTGCTGACACACCCTTTAGGTACCAATGAGCTGATGATTGGCTGCTCCGATGTTGACATGATGTCAGTGCTGCAGCCAATATCAGACATCAGGAGCAGCAGCAGAGACTCAGCGGTGGATTGGGGATGGTGAGTACTGCGTGGCTTGTTTTTTTTTATAACAAATTGTGCCTGGGAACCGGGATTTTCTGAAAGCAGATAACCACTTTAATAACACCACTTTGTTTTCGATCTTGACACATTGCAAATAAGGAAGGCAGTTTAAGTCTTTTCAGTCCTAATTTTTCTGCTGAGAAAAATACTGATTCCAAGAATAGCCTGCCTGAGAAAGGGATTTTAAAGAAATAAAATAAGACATTTAAATGCAACTGTCTACCTCACAAAGTGTGCATGTTTTAAAATAAATATATATATTTATTTTCCACCCTTATTTTAACAGTCCAATGTTTACCCAGACCAGTCTCATGAACACAGAGGCCTGGTGCGGGTGCTGGCTTTTGGTATGTGCATCTACTTAGCTTTTATTTTCACGTTCCTTTCGGCCAAGTTGGATTGTTATTTATATGAAAAAAGTTCATATTTTACTTTAAGTATACTAGCTTTACTAGTCCATTTAAGGAACAATCCTGTGGACTGGGGCCACATCTTACTTTCTGTGAATGTACCAACAAACCACCATAGCATTATTTATTATGGCTTTTTGACAAAAGGATGGTGGAAATAGTGTTTAAAATTAAAAACTAAAGAAGAAAAAAGAAAAGATTAAAACAAATGATATACAAGTCCATTTAAACAACTATACGTCACACAACAATACTGAAGGCTGGTTCCCTTCTGCATGCTTACATACCATCTAGCATAGCATTCATGGTTATGGCATTTTGTCTGGGAAATGGGAAGAATAGTGTTTAAAATTTTGGGCTTAGTGTTTAAAATCTTAATTGTTGAATACCAGTTTTACTAGTCCAGTTTGGCAAAGTTATACTCCATAATTTTACCAAGAGCTGTTTATGCATTTGGAAGTACACACCTGACATTTGTTGTTACATTGTCCTTTTGGACAATGCATTGCAAAAAATCTAAAAAGAAATTACGCTAAATTCAGACAGAAGTGATATGTGGTTAAACTTTTTTGCAAACTTCATACTGGTGTTCAAAATGTATCATAAATAGTGATGGGCGAGCACTAAAATGCTAGGGTACTCTGTGTTTAAGTCGAACAAATTGGATTGCTCGAGTGCTCGATCCGAGCAATGAGCTCAATATAAGTCTATGGGAAACTCGAGCATTTTTCCAGCGGCCTCCACCCCCGGAGGTCCGCAGGGGGCCTGAAAATTGCCCAAATCGATGGGAACAGTGCTCAAATTACATGGGGACAGCATGGGGAAGACCCCAGGGAGAATTTCTGACTCCCAGGTCACTGCTGTGAACAATATTGTCAGAGTATTATACCACTTTACGGGCTCACAATAACACATACAAAAACTAAACCAAAATGGGTTTTCCTGGGAAACATATTAAGGAACATACTTTCCAGGGTAATGACTTGTATATAAGGCAAAATAAATAACCAAAAGCAAAAATGCTCCTCCACACCTTGGGCTATGTTCACACTTAGTGTTTTTGATGCGTTTTTATACTTTTGCATTGCTTTCAAAGTTGAAAAATACATTTACCGGTAAATGTCATTTTAACATTTTACTACCTTATCTTCCCATGTGCTTTGCGAGACATGATCAGACACATCCTGTTTCATTTATGATGGAGGGACTCTGAAAGTCACAAATCCTATTTTTATAGGGTTATCAGGTGGCCCTTACTATTCTTAAAGGGCCAGCAGTTTGCCCTCGCTATTGTTAGAGAGCCATCAGCTGGCTATGCTTTGCTGTTCCCATTATTAACGAGTGGGTCTCCTATACTGTTATTGCATATGCAGTGACTGCAAGGGCTGCCAAAAATTTGCACACACCCCAATACCCCTTTGAAGAGACATAGAGGAGGGCCTCAGTAAAATAAATGTTCCCACTATAAAGAAGTGTATCTCCTATAGTGGTAATGCCCATGCAGTGACAGTAAGGGCTGGCTAAATTTTGGAAATACCCCAATACCAATTTGAAAACACATAGAGGTGGGCATCGGGCATCAGTAGCGACATGTTCCCATTAGAAACGAGAGGGTATCCCATACTGTTCTAGCGTATGCAGGTACTGCAACAGCTGCCAAAAATTTGAAGGCACTCCAATGCCCCTTGCAAGAAACATAGAGGAGGGCCTCATGAAAAAAAAATTCCCATTATTAGGAAGTGGATCTCCAATACTGTTATTGCCTATGCAGTGAATGCAAGGGCTGCAAAACATTTGGAGGCACTCCAATGCCCCTTGCAAGAGATGTAGAGGAGGGCCTCATGAAAAAAATGTTTCCATTATTAGGAAGTGGGTCTCCCATACTGTTTTTACCTATGCAGTGAATGCAAGGGCAGCCAAAAATTTGGAGGCACTCCAATGCCACTTGGAAGAGACGTAGAGGAGGGCCTCATGAAAAAAATGTTCCCATTATTAGGAAGTAGGTCTGCCATACTGTTATTGCTAGAGATGAGCGGTGTTCAACTCGAACTTTTCGCCAATCTCAAATTCGAGTTGTTTTGGGAGGTGTTAGAGTCGTTCGACGAACTCGAACGATTTGCAAAAAATTTGGCTGTTCGAGGTTATGTTCGATAACTGTGCATGCATCAAAAGCGTAACTGGATTTTTTCACAGTAATACTGTTAATTAGGGATGAGCGAGCATGCTCGCCACTGCTCGGTACTCGCCCGAGCATCTCAGTACTCGAGATGCTCGGAGCTCGCCGAGTACTTTCGAGATGCTCGGGCGGGAGCTCAGGTCCCCGTCCTGCATGTCTGGCGCTATTTAGAGCACCAATCATGGAGGGATGGTCTGCCATTCACTGTAATGCCACAGCCATGGTGATTGTGGCATTACAGTAGTTGCCCAAATCGATGGGAACAGTGCTCACAGTGAAACATGAAAAGCCGGCAATTCAGCAGCGGCATACACCGGTACCGACAATTTAGAACAGAAATAATAGAGCATCACACATATATTAGATAGATAGAAACATGTTAGTCACATATATAATAAGTACAGTGACAGCGTTGCTTACTGTACTTGTCATTTAGTGTTAAAATAAAGGATTTATTAAAAAAAAAATAATAGTGTTTTCATGCACCTGTCTCTTTAATAAAGCCGGCCGACAATTCATCATCGGTACCCGACAATTTAGAACAGAAAGGATAGAGCATCACACATAGATTAAATAGATAGAAACATGTCAGTCACATATACAAAAAGTATAGTGACAGTGTTGGTTACTGTACTTGTCATCTAGTGTTAAAATAAAGGATTTATTAAAAAAAAATTGGCGTGGGGTTCCCCATAATTTTAGTCTCTAGCGGAGGTTAAGCAGAAGGCTGGGGCAGATGTTTGAAGCCTGGGAAGGGGGTAATACCCACGGAGCTTTCCAGGCTACTAATATCAGCCCCCAGCTGAATATCTAGCCTTTACTAGCTATTAAAATGGGGGACCCCAAAAAAAATGACGTGGGGTCCCCCCTATTTTACTAGCTAGCAAAGGCTAGGCAGACAGCTTGGGGCTGATATTAATAGCCCAGGAAGGGTGCCATGAATATTGGCCCCCTCCCAGGCTAGAAACATCAGCCATCAGCTGCCCCAGAAATTGTGCATCCATAGGATGTGCCAATTCTGGCACTTAGCCTTGCTCTTCCCACTGCCCTGAAGCGGTGGCAGTGGGGTAATAGGGTTGGGGTTGATGTCAGCTTATAATGCCAGCTGACATCAAGCCCAGGTTAGTAATGGAGAGGCGTCTATAAGATACCCCCATTAATAACCCCATAGTCAAAGTAAAAAAAAACACAAACACCCAGAATAAAGTCCTTTAATTGAAATAAAGACACATTCCTTTAATGTTCTAAATTAAACCCTACTTACCGTATCGCCCATTCCAGCTGAAGCCAATGATCTCCTGCAATAAAAGTAAAATAATGAACCAACCTCATCCTTACCTTTCCATGGTTCCCAGGACAGCTTCAGCTCTGCTGCATTGACACGACAGGCTGGAGCACAGCAGAACGCTGCCATCCAGCTTGCCATGCCGCAGACACTGAAAAGCTCCTCAGTGAAGCTCCTCAGTGTCTGGCTGTGACGGCATCCAGATGAGCCGAGTATCTATCTAATCTATGTGTGATGCTCTATTCTTTCCGTTCTAATTTGTCGGGTAGCGGTGTATGCCGCTGCTGAATTGCCGGCCGGCTTTTTTAAAGAGAAGGGTGCATGAAAATCGGAGGGCACTAGTGTGTTCCAAGTGCATTGCTATGTTTTTCATGCACCCTCCTATATACCCTGCCTGCCAGTCTGCCTATATATTCTTCCTGCCTGCCGTTTAATTGAGCACTGTTCCCATCGATTTGGGCAACTTTTGACCTTCTGCAGACCGCCGGGGGGGGGGGGGGCCGTCAGAAAAATGCTCAAGTTTCCCCGAGCTTTGAGCACCCGAGCATTTTAGTGCTCGCTCATCAATACTGTTAATCAATGATAATAGACAGTTTCAGTGTAGAGTGGGCGGTGGGAGGGGCAGGGGATGGATGTTTGCATAAATAATGCCGATCTCCATTTTTTTTTTCTTTCCCACATTTACAGTGGGGCGATGCAGTTTGTCAGCCTATCAGCAGCGCACACATGCAGCAAAGTGCTTTTTTTTCACACAAGCAAGGGCATGTGTCATTGGCTGTGTATGTCACATGTCCTTGCCCTTTAAGACCCAGTTATTTTCCCCATCGCCACCATTTTCTCACTGCTGCAGCTGAGTGTTAGACGGCACCGCTGCTGCTGTGGGCCCTATACAGTATAACGGTGTGAATTGCGAGCTAATTTCCAGTTACATAGAGAGATAGGTTTAGGGAGTCGGGACTAGTACTATTTGCAGCCCTTTTGAGGGCTAGGTTACAGCAGTTCATAGCACTTTTTTCAAGGCAGATCTGTGCCAGTGCTGTGCAAGTGTTTTTCACAGCATTTGGTGAAATGTAGCTCAACCAATCCTTTTGGGCCTGTAGCAGTGTCTGTTAGTCATTGGAGTAGCCTATCTGTGTTGCAAGCTACACCACCTGTGCATCTAATACCAATTTTTTACTGCATCTAAGCCAGTCAATCCTTTTGGGCCTGTAGCAGTGTCTGGTAGTCAGTGGAGAAGCCCATCTGAAGCAAGCTACACCACCTGTGTATCTAATTACAATTTTTTACTGCATCTAACCCAGTAAATCCTTTTGGGCATAGTAACAGTGTCTTGTAATCAGCGGAGTAGCGCACCAGTGAAGGAAGCTACACTGCCTGTGTATCTGATTCTAATTTTTTACTGCATCTAACCCAGGAAATCTTTTTGGGCCTAGTAGCAGTGTCTGGTAGTCAGTGGAGTAGCACATCTGAAGCAAGCTACACCACCTGTGTATCTAATAACAATTTTTTACTGCATCTAACCCAGTAAATCCTTTTGGGCATAGTAGCAGTGTCTCGTAGTCAGCGGAGTAGCCCACCTGTGAAGGAAGCTACACCGCCTGTGTATTTAATTCTAATTTTTTACTGCATCTAAACCAGATAATCCTTTTGGGCCAGTAGCAGTGTCTGTTATTCAGCGGAGTAGCCCACCTGTGTAGGAAGCTACACCGCCTGTGTATCTAATTCTAATTTTTTACTGCATCTAACCCAGGAAATCCTTTTGGGGCTAGTAGCAGTGTCTCGTAGTCAGCGGAGTAGCCCACCTGTGAAGCAAGCTACACCAACTGTGTATCTAATAAAATTGTTTTACTGCATCTAACCCAGCCAATCCTTTTGGGCTAGTACCACAGTTTGGCCACTCAGCTCTGCTCGGTTTCCATCCATCGTTTTTTGTGCAACAACTACAGAGTTGCCAATTAGTTAACCACCAAAATGAGTGGCAAACGGCCTGCTGCTGGTGGAAAGGGGAATAGGCGTGTTGGAAAGGGAAAAAAGGTTGTGTCCGTGGGGTAGGTGGTAAAGCAACAGTAACATCTGCAGAAGAAATACCATCTTCCAGCCAAACTAAGATGTCTACTTCTTTTCGTGGACAATGTGATAAGATCCCTTTCTTACGGACAAGCCCATCGCTACAAATTCCAGATGAGGCAAAAAAACAGCAGGTGCTTCAACGGATATCAAGTGCTCCTTCAAAGTGGGCTCTCCTCCACCTTAACTTCAACATCACAAATACTCCAGTCCTTAGAGGTGTCACCCCAATCGCACTTGCTTCCTCACAGCTCCCAAGTCTCCAGCTGCCCGTCTGAGTATGGGGTAACACAGATGGTTGAGTCTGCAGAGCTGTTTACTCATACTATAGCCTGGGAATCAGAGGTCTGCTCCAGAGCTTCTGTGAATCCAGGAGAGGAAATGATCTGCACTGATGCCCAGAATGTTTATGAGTCGGATCCAGGCCCAGATGAAGAAGGTTCTGAGCATAATGTAGACCCTCATCCCCAAACTGTAACTCCTGTTTGTGGAGACAATGGGGAAGACGATGATGAGACTCAGATACCTGATTGGAGCGACAACTTGACTTTTCGGTCAGGGCAGGTAGAGGTTGGCTCTGAGGACGACGGATGTGAGAACACACAGGGTGATGATGATGAGGTTGGAGATCCCACTTACTGTCAACCCACAGTCAGCCAGTCGATGAGGTCAGCAGAGGAGGTGGAAGAGGATGCTAGTGACGACGAGGTAAGGTTGCGCCTTCCTGCACAGAGACGGAGTACTGGAAGCACGTCAACAACTGCATCCTCAACCACATCTCTGCCTCTGACCACAAGTCGTGGTGGCTCTTCATGTCGCATGGGCTCTAAGCCTTGCATAGCCTGGGCATTTTTTGAGATCGCAAAGGATGACCGAACTCTTGTTATCTGTAACATTTGTCACCAAAAGCTAAGTAGAGGCCAAAAAATCCATAGTTTGAGTACTTCATGCATGAAGCGTCACATGGATATGAAGCAAAAGTTGCAGTGGGAAGCTCACTGTGCTACAATGCGGCCTAGCGGGCCGGGCCAACCAACGTCTGCCCCATCTTGTGCATCCGCGACCTCTTCATCCTCTGTGACTGGGGGGACAGCAGTCACACATGTTTTTGTACGCAGACCTGCCTCCTTTTTACCCGCAACAGCCAGTGTGATTGGCAGGTTGTCAGTTCATTTGGAAGTGGAAACACCTGCTGGTGTTGAGCGCTCTCCGACATTGTGAACACCACCTTTGGATAAAGGCAGCATAACATGTCCGCATGCATCTTCCTCACAGACCGGCAGTTTGCCGGGGACACCCTACTCAACCCCGTCTAAGCAGAACAGCCAGCCCTCGGTCCCTCCGATGTGGACAAGTAAAAGACCATTTCCTCCTAGCCATGACAAAGCTAAGAGGTTGAATTTCACCATCTGCAAGCTGTTGGCCACAGAAATGCTGCCTTTCCGTCTGGTGGACACAGATTATTTTTGAGACCTTATGTCTGTCGCAGTGCCCCAGTACCAGATGCCCAGGTGCCACTACTTCTCAAAGAAAGCTGTGCCTGCGCTACATCAGCATGTCGCACACAACATCACCGCTTCCTTGACAAACTCTGTGTGTGACAGGGTGCATTTCACCACAGACACTTGGATGAGTAGGCATGGACAGGGGCATTACATGTCGCTGACTGGGCACTGGGTAACTATGGTGACAGCAGGACAAGGGGCAGCTGTCCAAGTCTTGCCGTCCCCACGAGTAGTGCGTCAATCCTCTTTATCTAGAAGTTCCTCCACTGCTTCTGCCTCCTCAACCTCCTCTCAGTCCTCCACCTGCACCAAATGCCTGTCTGGTAATGCCACCCCCGTTCTAACTGCGCAGAAGAAATCCTGCACACCTCCTTACTATGCTGGCAGCAGGGCTCAACGGCATCAGGAGGTGTTTACTTTGAAATGTCTGGGAAATGTGAGTCACACAGCTGAGGAGTTGTGGTCAGCTCTGGAGACCGAGTTTCATGAATGGTTGTCTCCACTGAACCTGCAGCCAGGGAAGGCTGTGTGTGACAATGCTGTAAACCTCGGTGCTGCCCTTTGCCAGGGCAATGTCACACACGTACCTTGTATGGCTCACGTGTTGAACCTGGTTGTCCAGCAATTTTTAGCCCACTATCCCAGACTAGATGGCCTTCTGCAGAGGGCATGGTCACTGTGTGCTCACTTCCGCCGTTCGCATCCCGCAGCTCAATGACTTACATCTCTACAGAAGTCGTTGGGCCTGCCAGTTCACCAGCTGAAATGCGATGTGCCGACATGATGGAATTCAACTCTGCACATGTTGCAGCAACTGTGGCAGCACCGACGAGCCCTGGTGCAATACGTTCTGACGTATAGCCTGGGCCAACGAGATCCAGAGGTGGGGAAAATCACGCTGCAGGAGTGGTCTCAGATCAGGGACCTATGCACCCTTCTGCACAGTTTTGAAATGGCGACGAAGATGTTTAGTACTGACGATGCCATTATCAGCATGACTATTCCGGTCATTTACATGCTGGAGCACACTTTAAATAGTATTCGGAGTCAGGTGGTGGGACAAGAGGAGGGGGAGGAAGTAGAGGAGGAGTCGTATGCGGAAGTGATAACATCTCCAAGGTCCAGATGGTCGGCAGCACCAAGGCGGCAGGCATTGGAGGGTGGGGGAGATGGATTAACGAGGGCGCATGGTAGCAGCCAAACTGTTGAGGAAGGTGTAGGAGCCGAGGAAGAAGTGGAGGACGAACTGGTGATGGGCATGGAAGACTCATCAGATGTGGGAGACCTTGATCACATTTCTGTTGTGCGAGGTTGGGGGGAGAGGGCAAAGGAAGGAAGCATGATTCTTACCTCGCCACCAACACAACAAGGACTTGGATGTGCCAGACACATGAGTGCCTTCTTGCTGCACTACCTGCAACATGACCCTCGGATTGTCAGAATTTTAAGTAATCCCAACTACTGGGTTGCCACACGCTTAGATCCCCGGTAAAAAAGTAAATTTGCTGAAATAATTCCTGCCATAGAAAGGGATTCACGCATGCAGGAGTATCAGCAGAGGCTGTTACAGAATCTTACATCTGCTTTTCCACAAAACACCAGTGGTGCATGTAGTGAAACTCACAGTTCTAACTTGCCTACCGTGGGACTTTTGAGTCTTCATCACTCAATCCGTAACATTAACACCTTATCTGCTGGTAACAGCATTTTTGTGGAATCGTTTCACCACTTTTTTAGACCATCCTTTGCAAGGCCACAGGAGACAAGAAGTCTGACACATAGTCAACGGCTAGAGAGGATGGTACTGGAGTATCTACAAGTGATCATCGAAGCCATGATTGTGTCACTGGACCCTTGCTCATTTTGGGCTTCCAATCTGGAAAAATGGCCTGAGCTCGCCACTCATGCCTTGGAGTTCTTGCCGTGCCCCGCAGCCAGCGTTCTCTCTGAACGTATGTACAGTGCTGCTGGTGGTGTGCTGACAGATAAGTGCACGCGGCTGTCCACTGAGAATGTAGACAGACTCACGTTCCTAAAGATAAACAAATCATGCCCTGTGTCATCCTGGGGAGACTAAAAGCTTGAGGATTTTGGAAAATCACCTCACCAACCATTTTAAGCAACTCTGGGGCAATTGATGCCACTTAAGTGGTGTCTGTGCCACAATTTTTGGAAAAAATGGAGATTCTTTTTGGAGTCCCCTTGCTGTGTTTGCATGACGTTGGCATCGTCAATTCCAGGTGGGTTGGGTCGCCCCCCCCCCCCTTTTAGCCGTAAGAAACTACATACACTATGGCTTGGGGTAACACAGATGGTTGAGTCTGCAGAACTGTTTACTCATACTATAGCCTAGGAATCACAGGTCTGCTCCAAAGCTTCAGTGTCTGCTTGTCAGAATAGTAGCTCACCTGTGAAGCAAGCTACACCGCCTGTGTATCTAGTAACAATTTTTTACTGCATCTAACCCAGACAATCATTTTGGGCTAGTAGCAGTGTCTCGTAGTCAGCGGAGTAGCCCATCTGAAGCAAGCTACACCACCTGTGTATCTAATAACAATTTTTTACTGCATCTAACCCAGGAAATCCTTTTGGGCTAGTAGCAGTGTCTCGTAGTCAGTGGAGTAGCCCATCTGAAGCAAGCAACACCGCCTTTGTATCTAATAACAATTTTTAACTGCATTTAGCCCAGGCAATACTTTGGGCCTAGTAGCAGTGTCTGCTAGTCAGTGGAGTAGCCCAGCTGTTAAGCAAGCTACACCACCTGTAGATCTAATTACAAATTTTTAACTGCATCTAGCCCAGGCAATACTTCGGGCCTAGTAGCAGTGTCTGCTAGTCAGTGGAGTAGCCCAGCTGTTAAGCAAGCTACACCACCTCTAGATCTAATTACAAATTTTTAACTGCATCTAGCCCAGGCAATACTTCGGGCCTAGTAGCAGTGTCTGCTAGTCAGTGGAGTAGCCCAGCTGTTAAGCAAGCTACACCACCTCTAGTTCTAAATACAAATTTTTAACTGCACCTAGCCCAGGCAATACTTCGGGCCTAGTAGCAGTGTCTGCTAGTCACAGGAGTAGCTGTGTCAGCTTCGCACTGCAGCATTGTCCCTCTGCCCGCTCGCGCCCGTAACCTCAAAGTAATGCACAAGCATCTTTTCTCACCAGGGCTGTTCCCCGCCCAGCATGAATGTGGGGGAGCTCAGGTCGGCCTTCCACCATACTCCCTTACCTCCCTCGCCCTCTTTCCTTCTTCCTTTCTCGATCTAACCCCTTGGCTCTGTGGTGTCCACTCTCCCTCCAGCTCTCTCCTTCTCACAGGTGGACTACCGCATTTATTCACACTGTGGCGAATCTTTTGGGCCCAGGCATAAGAAGTCGTCGAGGTAATGGATAATATGTGCCCCCTTAGAAACGTCCATGATGACCCATTCGAGTAAGCAACTAAAGGCCTCAAATAGTGAGCAGGATATGGAGCACCCCATAGGCAAACAGCGATCTATATAGTATGCTCCTTCCCAGAAGCAGCCCAATAAGCAGACACTATTCGGAGGCACAGGTAGTAAGTAACCGGAATGCCCCCTCAATGTCTGTTTTGACCATTAGGGTTCCCCTTCCCAACTTCTTGACCAGCCTGATTGCCTTGTCAAAGGAGGTACAGTATACACTACTGTACTTGGTTCCACGTCAATGTTGTCATTTACTGACCTGCCCCTTGGATATGACAAATGGTGGATTAGTCCGAATGTATTGGGTTCCGTTTTTCACGACTCCCAACGGGGATACCACTACGTCTTGTAAGGAAAGTGCTCTGAATGGAACCGCCAATCTACCTAAAGATATTTATTTTTTTAATTTTCTTGTCACGACGTCTGGGTGTAGGCTGATTTCTGATTTTTAATCCAGCCTTTCTTGATTTTAGAACGGCATGACATGCCTATATCTGTGTCTCCTCCTCCTTTTACTCCTCCACCTCTTTTCTTTTTGCATGACTATATGTACTTGTCACTTTTCCATGTGTTACTTGTGTCTTCTGAGCAGTTTGTCAGCTTTTGGACACCTTTGAAGGTGTTTTCTATGTGTTTTCTATGTGTTTCTATGTGTTTGCCTCCTATTGGTTTTGACGGTGTTCGACGAACCGTTCGGCGAACGTGCGGGTGTTCGACGAACCGAACCGAACCCGAACACTACGTGGGTGGCTCAACACTAGTTATTGCCTATGCAGTGAATGCAAGGGCTGCCAAAAATTTGAAGGCACTGCAATGCCCCTTGCAAGAGACGTATATATGATGATATGGTAGATATGGTGATGATATGGTGGTGATGTGGTGGAGGATGAGAATGAGGAGTACAACAGCAAATATGCAAAATCAGGAAGAGTATATCCATATCTGGGTGTGAAGATGTGCATGGGAATAGACCTCCCAAAAAAAGACACTGGATTTGACTTTGTTACGCTGTTATCATTCGGTGGTGTTGAGAAGTCTGGCCCAATCCAGCCCTTGTTCATTTTTATAAGAGTCAGCCTGTTAGCATTTTCAGATGACAGGTGGATGCGCCTATCGGTTATAATTCCACCAGAGACACTAAAAACCTGCTCTGACAAAATACTGGCGGCAGGGCAGGCCAGGACCTCCAAGGCATAGGGAACCAGTTCATGCCATGTGTCCATTTTGGATACCCAATAATTATAAGGCACAAAGGAATCATGGAGGATGTTGGTACGGTTGGCTAGGTACTCCTTCAGCATCTTCGTAAAATTATCCCTCCTTGTGAGAGTACCCAGTGCATTGGGCATGTGTGATGGGAGGGTCTGAGAAAACTGTCCCAGAACCTTGACGGTGTTCCCCTGGCACTGCAGGATCGTATTTGTGTCTCTCTCATCTGTACTCCTCGGTTGTCCAAGGAAGTGCGACCACTGTCACCAGCGTTTTCCGATGGGATTTTTTTTAATAATTCCTCAACAAGGGCCTTCGGGTATTGCCCCAATTTAGTAGACCTGTCCGCCGCGGGAATAAGAGATCCTTGTAGTGTGGGTCTAGAAGTGTCACCAACCAGTAATTACTGTCACCCAAAATTTGGAGAATGCGAGCGTCACAGGAAAGGCAGTGTAACATAAAGTCAGCCATGTGTGCCAGACTGCTAACAGGCAAGACTTTCGTGTCCTCAACAAGAGGACGACTGACCATGCTCTCCTCCCTCTCCTAACGCCATCCACGCTGAACAGACGGTATGACATTTGTGCAGCTAGTACCGTCTATAGCACAGGAAACTAGCTCCTGTTTCTTCCTCCTCCTTCTCTTCTTCATTGTCATTCAATCCACGTTGGGATGAGATGAATCACCCTGTATAGCTCCTTGCTCCATCTCATCTTGCTCCACCTGCAATGCCTCCACTTTAATTGTGAGCAGCGATTGTTTCAGAAGACAGAGAAGAAGGATGGTAACGCTACTTATGGCGTCATCGCTGCTCACCATCTTGGTGGAGTCCTCAAAGTTTTGGAGGATGCACAGATGTCTGACATCCATGCCCACTCCTCAGCTCTTATGTGCGGAGGCTGACCTGAATACCGACGGACGTTTTGAAGCTGGTACTGAACAACTGCCCTGTGCTGCTCATAAATCCTTCCCAACATCTGCAAGGTTGAGTTCCAATGTGTGGGGACATCGCACACCAGTCGGTGAGCTGAAAGTTTCAAACACTGCTGAATCACAGCAAGGGCAGAGGAAGTTGGAGCTGACTTTCTAAAATGGGCACACACGCGGCTACTTTGACAAGCTGATCCGGCAGATCTGGGTAGAATTTGAGAAAACGCTGAACCATGAGGCTAAGCACATGGGCCAGGCATGGTACGTGTGTGAGCCAACCTCGCTTCAGAGCCGACAGCAGGTTACGGTCATTGTCACACACGACCATGCCTGGCTATAGGTTGAGTGGTGACAGCCACATTTCTGCCTGCTTTCAGAGCTGTCCACAACTCTTCAGCAGTGTGCAGTTTGTCACCTAATCATATTAGCTTCAGCACAGCCTGTTGACGCTTGGCTGAGGCAGTGCTGTAGTGCTTCCAGCTTGTGACTGATGTGGGCATTCTGGAGATGGAGGCTGAAGAGGAGGAGGAGGTGCAAGAGCTCTGGAATATGGGGGCAACCCTGATTTACCCAGGGCCCACTATTCTTGGCATCAGGAGAACATGTTCCGTCCCAAGGTCCGACTGGGTCATGGCTTCCACTATATTAACCCAGTATGCCATCAGCGAGATGTACCGTCGCTGCCCATAAACACTTGTCCACGTGTCCGTGGTTAGGTGGTTCTTCCCAGTGACTGTGTTGTAGAGGGCATGGCTAATGTTCTGGGACATGTGCTTGTGTAATGCAGGGACGGCACACCGGGAGAAATAGTGGCGGCTGGGGACCAAGTAGCAAGGGTTGGCTACCGCCATCAGGTTGGAGAAAGCTTCCATCTCCATGAGCCTAAAAGGCAAAATTTTGAGCGCAAGCATAAGCGAAATGTGGGAATTTAGTAGTGTGGCCTGTGGGGCGTTGGCTGCGTATTTGCGTTTGCGTTCCAAGGACTGGGGTAGGGACAACTGATTGCTGCACTGGGACAAGGACATGGACATGGCTGCTGATGGTGCTAGTTGAGAGTGTGCCACGATAATTGCAGGGCAGGAGGCAACTTCGCATGAGCCATGGACAGGTGATTGGTGTGCATACTCAACAGCGGAAAAAGCAGTGGTGTTACCCACTGACACTGTTTCTGGACCCTGGTGTTCAGCCCACTTAGTCGAGTGCTTTTCTGTCATGTGCCCGATCATGCTGATGGTGGTCAGACTGCTAGTTTTGCTACCCTTACTGAAGCTGGCCTGGCAGATGGTGCAAATGGCCTTTTTAGGGTTATCTGCAGATAATGCTTCCAGTCAACTTGCCAGCACCACTGAGTTGACTGGAAGCATTATCTGCTATCCAACTACCAACCTTTTGACACTGCTCTGCGTTCAATAGTGGTGTGCTGTGGTCCCCTAGCAATTGGGACAGGAAGGTAGTGCGACAAGATGTGAGTGTTTGTTGTGGCACAATTTCAGCTTGCCCTCGGCCTCAGCCTTGGCCTCTGCATGCACCATCAGCATCACGTCCAATTCCACATCCTTGCCATTCGCCTTGACCATTTTAAAAGGAAGACAATATTTTCCATGGTCTCTACAAATGGCTGGATTTGTACTGCAGTTATATGTGATACATCTGATGGATGCCCACGGTTTTAAATAGCTGCCTTGTAGTTTTCCATTATTCCCTGTAACCACTTGTGAATAGCTTCACTGACACACTGCTACAAACTGTGAATGGAAGGCAATATTTTCCATGCTTGCTGCAAATGGCTGGATTCGTACCTCAGATATATGTGATACGTCGGATGGACGCTCACGGTTTTAAATAGCAGGCTTGTAGTTTTCTATTATTCACAGCAACCACATGTGAATAGCTTCACTGACACACAGCTACAAACTGTAAATGAAAGACAATATTTTCCACGTTCACTACAATTTTCTGGATTTTTTTTGCTGTAATATGGAATCATGTCTGATGATGGAAAATATCTGGCTGTATTCTGCAGTGAGAACAAGCAAATAGAGCAGTAAAATGGTGTACTCTGGATTGGTTTTAAAGAAAATAATCAGGATTAAAATAAAAAAAATTAGCCCTGGCCGCCAATATCTGGGGCAATGTTTACGGATATCTGTAACAGCGGGAGCAGACAGAACGTGCAATGGACCCTCTTGTGCTGTATACACTGCCACAAACTCTGCCTGCCTGCCTAACTCTTGCTATTAGGATTAATATATGCATCTGGATTAGTCCTCAGAAGGACTGTTAGTTCATATGGATAGTTATATACTCCTTGAGTACCTCTACCTACAGTACAGACCAAAAGTTTGGACACACCTTCTCATTTAAAGATTTTTCTGTATTTTCATGACTTTGAAAATTGTACATTCACACTGAAGGCATCAAAACTATGAATTAACACATGTGGAATTATATACTTAACAAAAAGTGTGAAACAACTGAAAATATGTCTTATATTCTAGGTTCTTCAAAGTAGCCACCTTTTGCTTTGATGACTGCTTTGCACACTCTTGGCATTCTTTTGATGAGCTTCAAGAGGTAGTCACCGGAAATGGTCTTCCAACAATCTTGAAGGAGTTCCCAGAGATGCCTAGCACTTGTTGGCCCCTTTGCCTTCACTCTGCGGTCCAGCTCACCCCAAACCATCTCGATTGGATTCAGGTCTGGTGACTGTGGAGGCCAGGTCATTTGGCGTAGCACCCCATCACTCTCCTTCTTGGCCAAATAGCCCTTACACAGCCTGGAGGTGTGTTTGGGGTCATTGTCCTGTTGAAAAATAAATTATGGTCCAACTAAACGCAAACCGGATGAAATAGCATGCCGCTGCAAGATGCTGTGGTAGACATGCTGGTTCAGTATGCCTTCAATTTTGAATAAATCCCCAACAGTGTCACCAGCCAAGCACCCCCACACCATCACACCTCCTCCTCCATGCTTCATGGCGGGAACCAGGCATGTAGAGTCTATCCGTTCACCTTTTTTGCGTCGCACAAAGACACGGTTGTTGGAACCAAAGATCTCAAATTTCGACTCATCAGACCAAAGCACAGATTTCCACTGGTCTAATGTCCATTCCTTGTGTTCTTTAGCCCAAACAAGTCTCTTCTGCTTGTTGCCTGTCCTTAGCAGTGGTTTCCTAGCAGCTATTTTACCATGAATGCCTGCTGCACAAAGTCTCCTCTTAACAGTTGTTGAAGAGATGTGTCTGCTGCTAGAACTCTGTGTGGCATGGACCTGGTCTCTAATCTGAGATGCTGTTAACCTGTGATTTCTGAGGCTGGTGACTCGGATAAACTTATCCTCAGAAGCAGAGGTGACTCTTGGTCTTCCTTTCCTGGGGCGGTCCTCATGTAAGCCAGTTTCTTTGTAGCGCTTGATGGTTTATGCAACTGCACTTGGGGACACATTCAAAGTTTACCCAATTTTTCAGACTGACTGACCTTCATTTCTTAAAGTAATGATGGCCACTCGTTTTTCTTTACTTAGCTGTTTTTTTCTTGCCATAATACAAATTCTAACAGTCTATTCAGTAGGACTATCAGCTGTCTATCCACCTGACTTCTGCACAACACAACTGATGGTCCCAACCCCATTTATAAGGCAAGAAATCCCACTTATTAAACCTGACAGGGCACACCTGTGAAGTGAAAACCATTTCCGGTGACTACCTCTTGAAGCTCATCAAGAGAATGCCAAGAGTGTGCAAAGCAGTCATCAAAGCAAAAGGTGGCTACTTTGAAGAACCTAGAATATAAGATATATTTTCAGTTGTTTCACACTTTTTTGTTAAGTATATAATTCCACATGTGTTAATTCATAGTTTTGATGCCTTCAGTGTGAATGTACAATTTTCAAAGTCATGAAAATACAGAAAAATCTTTAAATGAGAAGGTGTGTCCAAACTTTTGGTCTGTACTGTATGTCTAACTAATACACCGCCAATTCTGTCCCTCAAACAGCAGCACCTCTCCTTACTCTGTCCGGGATAGACTGTGATGAGCATAGGGTCACCAGGTCTTATATACACTGTGTTCCAAATTATTATGCAAATAATATATTCTCAGATTTTCCCAAATTACCTATATGAATTGCAGTCATTGTAATTTTCCAGTCAAATAACTATTAGAATACAATTGAAAGGTTTTTGTACAAACTGCCTATGATAACAGTATATTTTTAAAAAAATCAAAAACTCAAACTGCACTCAAAATGCATGTTCCAAATTATTATGCACAGCAGAGTTTTCAACCTTTTCATTTTAATAAAGAACAAAAAAATGGTCATTTTTGAAATTATAATCTGTGAATATGAATAGCGGTACCAGAGCGCCAATAACAGGGCAAAAATATTAAAAGGACTGATTTATTAATACACACAACGCGTTTCGGTGGACACAGCCACCTTCATCAGGTGGCTGTGTCCACCGAAACACGTTGTGTGTATTAATAAATCAGTCCTTTTAATATTTTTGCCCTGTTATTAGCGCTCTGGTACCGCTATTCATATTCACTGATTGTCCCTTTCCCCCTGTTGGGGTGCGGTAGAGCTGCCTTTAAATAATTGTTCTTTCACCTGTGGGAGGAATTTAATTAGAATTACTACCCTGGTTTTACAAGCTGCGCTGCCCTAACCCCTCCGGAACGCTGCCCGGGGGTGTTGGTGAAGCTAGGCGTCCATCTCGGCGTTACATGCAACTAACCTGACCACGTGATCCACCACCGATAGATCAGGATCTGTGAACGCCGCTGGAAATAGATGACATCCACCAACAGAGCGGAGCTTGTGGAGCTTTACACTGGGGTTGTGCAGAGGTGCACAACTTCATAAGGTTAGTAGCCATCCCCACACCCCTCTAACAATTGCAATACTGAGTCACCCATTGCGCCTTGTTCTCTCCTCTCTTTACATTTTTGAAATTATAAGCATTAGCAGGTTATTACAAACTGAAATCAAACAGTTTTCAACTCAAAATTTTATTCTAGGTGATGTTACATTTGCACATAGGACCCTTTGTTCGAAAGGAGCTTCTGAACTCTCTGGTCCATTGAATTTGTCAGGTTTTGGATGGTTTCTGCATTAATTGTTTTGCATGAGGACAAAATACCCTCCCAGAGCTGTTGCTTAGATGTGAACTGCCTCCCGCCATCATAGACACTCCTTTTGATGATGCTCCAGAGGTTCTCAATGAGGTTGAGGTCAGGGGAGCATGGGTGCCACACCATAAGTTTGTCCCCTTTTATGCCCATTGCAGCCAGAGATGCAGATGTGTTATGTGCAGCATGAGACAGGGCATTATCATGCATGAAATGATCTCGATGGTCCAGATGGATGGAGTGGAGGATGGCTGGTTGATGGACATCCCATGCAAACATGGCTACGGCGCTAACAAGGAGGAGGTGGAGTAATGTTTTGGGCTGGAATCATGGGGAGAGAGATTGTCGGCCCTTTTAGGATCCCTATGCGGCCAGTCAGTCACTGTAATGCCACAACCAAAATGGCTACGGCAGTACAGTGCGTGGCAGTCAATCCCTGCATGTTCATTGGCTCTCTAAAGAGCGCCAAACATGCAGGGAGGGGACCCGAGCAACCTGGAAAAACTCGCCGAGCTTGTTGAGCAGGGTGATACTTAGGCGAGTACCGAGCAGTGGCAAACACGCTCACTCATCACTAATCATAAACAAAAAAATTATGTAGTAGTGTATGAATAAAAAGCATACTGCAGCAAAAAATATGGGAGCCACGCTCAGCGACAGCAACACCACCAGACCTGCCGGCAGTCTCAGCAATAGTATACTGTGGGCCCAATTATTAGGCAATTTGCATTTTTGATTAATAATTTTGTTTTTGAACAACTCCAATGATGTTGGTCAATCCAAAAGGTTAATAAACCTTAAACCTGAATGTTTAAGAAAGCAAAAGTGAGGTTTTGTCTTTCTTAGGAGAATATCTGTGTGCAGAATTATTGAGCAACTAAATTGAAAACGTTAATTATCTCATCTCAATTACTTATTTTCATCTGTTAAAGTGAGAATAATAATCAAACATTGCAACATGTGCAAAATAAATTTCTGACATTTAAAAAAAAATATCAGTGGCCAATATAGCCGTCTTTCTTCTCAATGACAGTCATAAGCTCCATCCATGGAGTCTGTCAGTTTCTTAATCTGTTGATAATCAACTTTTTGGGCAGTACAAACCACAGCCTCCCAGACACGGTGCAGACAGGTGACTGTTTCTTTTAAGAAGGACCCATAAGTTCTCAGTGGGGTTTAGGTAAGTGAAGTAAGGGGCCAAGTCATTATTCTTTCATCTTTAAAGCCTTTACTGGCAGCCGAGCAGTGCAGACTTCGATACATGCAATGCAGCATTGTCTTACATGAAAATCATGGTTTCTTGAAAGATGCAGACTTTTTCTTGTACTACTTCTTGAATAAAATGCCTTTTCAAAACTGTGAGTAGGTTTGGGAGTTATTTTAAGTCCAGCTGCAACCCAAAAAGGTTCAACTCTCTCATCCTAAATTATACCAGCACATAGCAGCACCCACATCCACCTTGCTGGTGTGTGAATCAAAATTGAGGTCTGTACACATCATTGATCCAGCCACGAGCCCATCCACCAAGTCCGCCAAGAGTCACTCTCATCTCTTCAGACCATGAAACTTTTGAAAAATCTGTCTTCAGGTATTTCTTGGTCTTGATGTTTCACATTATGAGCCTTGTTCAGTGGTGGTCGGGTTTCAGCCTACCTGATCTCGGCCGTGTCTCTGAGCACTGATCACCTTGTACTTCTGAGTGCTCCAGGGAGGTTGCAATTTCAGGAATATGACAGTACTTGAGCATAATTGGTTCTTGGTCGTTTCAATTTTGATTCTTTTCAAATCTTTGACAGTTAATGTCTGTCATCACGTTTTTGTGACCCTGTTGATTATTTCCAACAAAACTTTTAATGATACTGTGATCAAACACCAATATCTTAGCATTTTCCGAAGTGTTGCATCCACTGTAGGACTTTTATCAATT
Organism: Phyllobates terribilis; assembly: GCF_046119375.1. NCBI lineage: Eukaryota > Metazoa > Chordata > Amphibia > Anura > Dendrobatidae > Phyllobates > Phyllobates terribilis. Next base: position 121,064,850 of record NW_027362772.1, read on the forward strand.
TTTTATATTTCAGAATCAGTTAAATCTCTTTTTGGCCCATTTTGCCTGTGGAAAATAAGCTGCCTAATAATTCTGCTCACCTTGTTAAAGGGCATTGCATTCTTAGGTCTCATCCCCCTCATTACACAAATACACATTACCTGATTTGCTTCATCCAATAATCATTCAAGTTTACTCAGCTTGTAGTTGGAAAATCTGCATAAAAACAATGATATGGTCAAAATACTAACTTGCTTAATAATTGTGCACACGGTGTACACAATAAAATGTAATATTATCAAACTATGATTCATAATCCGGTCAGCATATGAAAAGCCTAAATCTTTAGCATAATTTTATTATTTAAAATCTAGGGAAATCCAAACAGAAAGCCTAACTGGCAACACAACTTTATCATTATGTGTAATCACTCCCATCCCAAAATCAGAAAGAGCTTAAAAGAATATTTGCCTTTCCTATTGAATTACCTTATTTTGAAATGTTGGCTGTATGCTTAATAAATTGGAAATGCTTTTTTTTCATATTGAAATATTGTATTTTTGGCAACATAATAGTTTTTATTTGCCTCTAACAGGGTGGATAGAAACATCTTTAGTCCTATACTTAATCTATGTTTGATAATGAATAAACATTATTTTTGCATTTGATAAAGAAGACTCATTTGCAAGAAGAATTAATTCTTTTTCCAAATGTGTTTGAAGTCTGCAGAGTGTCCACTGAACACATTAATTTACTTTAAAGATAATCAATACAAGTTGACCTACATAGAACATACTGCTAGTTCATGTTTCACTTTCTTTCGATTTTCTGATTTCAAGGATTAAAGATTTCAAGGGCAAATCCAAGCTTTCATAGTTCAAATATTACAGTTTCAGGAAGTACTAATGTGTCCTTTATAATACAATCTCTTTTAAATGTTACATACTAAGCTACTATAAGTAGACATATTATAGTGATGAAATAGAAGAAAATCCTTGTAATGTTATTGTATATACTGTATCTATGACCAGCCAGAGTAATGTGTAATCGGTGTGGATCTAAATGAAGTATTAACAATCAGTGCAGAAGTAAGGACTGCCACCGCCATGCATTTGAAAAATAGTTGTTTTGCTAGCTTAGATTTTGACAGCAAATATATGGCAATAGTTCTATAATTACATAATTAAATGTTTTTTTAAAAAAAGACATTACGTTCAACCTTTCTCCACCATTTATCCATTCTCTATTGCTAGATTATTTATTACCCACAATGTAATGTGTTGTGAGAAAGTAATCCAGCCCTTTTTTAAATGGTGTAACTGCCATTACTACCTTTTGTGGTAGGTCATTCTACATTCTAACTACTCTAACTTCAAAGAATCCTTTCCTGTTTACCTGCTGGAATTTCCTTTCCTCCAAATGTAATGAATGATCCGTGGTCCTTTTGTAAGGTCTTTTGAAGGAATAAGTCATATGCCAGTCCTTTGCATTGACCACAAATTTATTTTTACATAAAAATGAGATTTCCTCAGAGGCGTCTTTTTTCTAAACTAAACAAGGCCAACTTTTCCAACTTCTCATCATGTAAGAGGTATTCCATCCCTTGTAGTAATCTAGTTGCCTACCTTTGAACTGACTCTAACTTCTGAATATCCTATTTAAAATGTGGAGCCCAAAACTGGATCCCATAGTCTAGATGTGGCCTACATGTGATTTTTAGAGGGGTAATGATAAATTATGATCACAGGATTTTTTCTCTCTTTTTATACTAACTAAAATCTTGTTTGCTTTTGCAGCTGCTGCTTGACATTGAGTACTGCTGCTGAGCTTACCGGAAACCAGAATACCCAAGTCCTTCTCCTGTTCTGTAGTCCCGAGTATATTTCCATTTAAGGTGTATGCAGCAATTTGATTACTTTCCATTACTTAACTCATGAAAGAATAAAGTTACGTTAAAACCAAGTACACCATTGCTTTTTTTATGAAATTCTCAATAAGTTTGATGTGTCACATGACCCTCTTCTCATTGAAAAAAATAAAGTTGGATCCAAAATGGCCGAATTGAAAATGGCCGTCATGGTCACCACCCATCTGGAAAAGTTTTCCCCCTCCCATAGACTAATGTGCCACAAACAGGAAGTTGATATCACCAACTATTCCCATTTTATTTAGGTGTATCCATATAATGGCCCACCCTGTATATAGTTATATATATATATGTATATATATATGTATATATGTATATATATATATATATATATATATATATATATGTATGTATATATATATATATATATATATATATATATATATATATATATATATATATATATATATATATATATATATATATATATATGGCCTTGTACAGTCACTGACAACTCCACAATAACAAAACGGAACCACTAGCTGCCACCACCAATCATTTACACTGGCCGATTGGACACCCATTACAAGGTAGCATATGGCTTCGGGGGTGCGATTTACAGAACAAGAGGAACAGAGCTATTACATTTTAAATATTTAATGCAGAAAGGTAGGCAATGTTTATAAAAAAACATTCAATGGAATGGTGGCGCTAATGGGTATGTCCTACATCTGCTGCAAGAGAGGACAACTACCACAGTTGTCTGATGCTTTCAAGATAAAAAAAGATATAAAACAACTTGCTCTAGTGTATAGGGTATATGGCAAGAAATAACAATGAAGATGTTAAAATTGTCCAATTTTATTAAATACATAGGTTACAAGAAGTTAAAAATCATTGTTTTAAAAGGTGGCTAGTACGCTAAACGCAATGGGAGGAGGGAAGATAGTCAGGATGGGAGCCCTAGAAGTTTTTCTTGGTTGAGAGGCAGTTATGAGCTTCCTGGAGGGTCTTTGATGACCAGGTTGGAGGGTCCCTCTTATATGGAGAAAAAGAAGGGAATTGTTTAGTGGCAAGTTTTAGAGGTTGCCTTCTTATATTATTGAGATATCTAGTTACCTGATTTGAGGTGTATGACTGTTTTGGGGAAGGGGTCCAGTCAGGTGTGGGTTATCCACGTTCCAGTTACACTGAAAGGGAATGAGACTCGATTTTCCTTCAGTCACGGGAGGTCTTAGTTGCCTAGGGGAGGGAGGGGGGAAGAAAAATGGGTTTTTGTACCTGTGTTGGTCGATTGTAGTTAGATGGTTTGGATGCAGAGAAGGGGGCGGCTTCCACTTGTGGAGTGAAGGCAATCACTTATATTTAGTGACAAAGGGAGTAGGAAAAAGATTAATAGGAAATGGTGGTATTTTATAACGAATACTGCTACAGAGCAGTGGTGGAATATACCTGTACAGGTCGAGTCACTTATTTGTTGCTGACTGGTGCTGTTTAAGAGGAGACCCGCATTTAGTGGTTGCAAGATGCTAAACACTGGTGGGTGTATTCGTGGACCCAGTGGTAGTTTAAGCAAATGGGTTCCTTGCTGGAGTGGAGAGGGGTAGAATTCCTGCAGCACTAGTAGCTGGTGGCTTGTCTTGATTTTATAGAAGTAGGAGCAGTCCCTTAACCGCTGTTACTTTAAATCCTTGCGTGGGTTAGAGAAAACAAAACCACAGCTTAATCACAGCGTGCATAGAACAGTCCAGGGAGCTGCACGTATTGTAGCAAGTTGGCACAAAGACTTATGGTTCAGTCGCACTCTTCTTGTCAGTTGTGGACATCCAATGTCAGTGGATCTGTGTGGCTGCCGGTCCGTGTGGCAGAAGAAGCTTCCACCGCTGTATGAATGAGCTCTGGTGGCATGGTGTAGAGAGGGGAGGGGCAGGGTCCCGGCCGGAGACCCGCCGCTCTTACCAATCTCTGTGTGTCTGTACTCGGCGGTGCAGTAGAGGACCTGCGCACTTGTGCACACTGGCTACTTGAGGACCTGTGTGGCGTCACGTCAGGTGGGTGAGTACCGGAACCGTGGCATAGGGGGATCAGAAAGGCTGACGCGTTTCGGAAACTCCTTCTTCAGAGCTGATCCTATGCACTTGTGGGTCCCTTTTTATAGATCTATGGGTGGGAGTGTACCAGTGGGTAGGTAGCTGTCACTTTTTTTTTTTTTCTTCTTTATGGCTGTCAATCTTTATTAAACGCAAGCAGTTTGATTTCTGAGTTCAAACCTCTAGGTTTTAGAGAGTCAAACATAAAGATCCATTTACTCTCAACCCAAGACATTTGTTTCAGGTAGTCACCTTTCCGCCATTGTTTTGGCACTTTTTGTATAGCTGTCACCACGGTTCCTGCTATGGAACCCCCATGTTTTTCTGCATAGTGTTTTGAAAGTGGGTGTCTGTCAAACTTGTTGGTGATATTCCGTAGGTGTTCATTAATACGCATGTTCATGGGGCTTTTCATTCTGCCTACGTATAGTTTTTTGCATGGACATTTTAAGCAATAAATAAACCCCTCTGTTGTGCATGTAATGAAATCTGGTATGGTATGTGTTACGTCACTTTCGGTGATTAATTTTTGTTTTTTCATATTTCGTTTTTTGCATACTGTGCATTTTTGACATGGGAAGAAGCCACAGATATCTTTAGTAAAGGAGAGGGTTCCATTTTTTTTGTGGGGGGGGGGTAATTTTGGACTGTGGGGGCCACAAGAATTCCCAGGTTGCATGATTTCTTGTATATATAGCGTGGGTTCTTTGGGAGTTTGTCACCGATAATCTTATAATTTTTTAGGATACTCCAGTGTTTTTTAATGATTCTCTTTAGTAAATGTGTATTGGAGTTATAGGGTGTCATAATGGGTACATTCAAATCATTAGATGCTACCTGAATCGTTCTAGTGGGGCACTTTAGAATGTTATCACGTGGGATTTGTTTTACTTGATTTTTGGTTGAGGTGAGGAAATGGGGGTCATATCCTTTATTTTGGAATTTGGTGGTTAGTACTCCTGCTTCCTCCTCAAAGTATTTGGTATCTGAACAGTTTCTATGAAGTTGCATAAATTGGCTCTTTGGGATGTTGAATAACCAACTAGGGAGGTGGCAACTGTCCAGGGAAATGTAGATGTTTGCATCTGTGGATTTGGTAAAAGTGCGGGTGTGGATTTGATTATCACGTACATGGATGTTGAGGTCCAGAAAATTGATTTGTTGGATACTCGTGGTTGAGGTAAAAAACAGTAATTCTGGTTAATCTCATCAATGAAGTTGTCCAGAGTTGGTTGCCGGACCAAATAAAAATTATGTCATCGATAAAGCGATGCCATAGGAACAAGTTCGCGCGCAGCGACCCACCCAGGTAGATGGTGGAGTCTTACCATGTTCCGACGTAACTATAATCGACCAACACAGGTACAAAAACCCATTTTTCTTCCCCCCTCCCTCCCCTAGGCAACTAAGACCTCCCGTGACTGAAGGAAAATCGACTCTCATTCCCTTGCAGTCTAACTGGAACGTGGATAACCCACACCTGACTGGACCCCTTCCCCAAAACCGCCCTACACCTCAGATCAGGTAACTAGATATCTCAATAATATAAGAAGGCAACCTCTAAACCTTGCCACTAAACAATTCCCTTCTTTTTCTCCATATAAAGGGGACCCTCCGACCTGGTCATCAAAGACTCTCCAGGAAGCTCATAACTGCCTCTCAACCAGGAAAAACTTCTAGGGCTCCCATCCTGACTATTTTCCCTCCTCCCATTGCTTTTAGCCTACTAGCCACCTTTTAAAACAATGATTTTTAAGTTCTTGTAACCTATGTATTTAATAAAATTGGAAAATTTTAACATTCATTGTTATTTCTTGCCACATACCCTATACACTAGCGCAAGTTGCTTTATATAATGTTTTTAAAAAATATAGAGAGATGATGCAAAATGGGAACAAGCAATATGGTACATACTATTATATAAAACAAATGGGATAACAAAAGAAAATTACTAATCGTAATGCCACAGAAATGGCCAGAGCTTAGCAGAGGGAAATTCTCTTTATGAAAACGACAGGATCCACAGCAATCTGGACCATCCAGTAATGATAAATGACCAACACCAATGCCCCCATACCTCCCCTTGGTGAGTTCATGTGGGGGCTGGTTGTTAGAATTTTATGAGATTTCCAGGTTACAGGATATATTCGCCCCTGGAGGACCCAGCCAGTAGATAGTGTCATCATGTTTCTTATCGTGATTTATATCTGGCTAGAGAGATTAAACATGGCATGGATAGCATCATCCATCCGACCAATATTATGTTGGAGGGGTTTTGTCGGCCTTACAGTGATGTGAATCAATGAGTTATGTTCACCCCTTTATTACAATGCTGAAAATATATCTACCATAAATATTGGATCAATGCAATCCCTAATATTTGTCACCAACCCCTTTTCCAAAAGGTCTGGGAGCCATATTTTGATCAGAGGAAGCTTATGACTGTGAAGTGTACTTCTCTACCTTTGTATAAATGAATCTCAGTCTTGGTGTCTTTTTCCCAGTGCAAATCTCCTGTTGCAATTACCTGGTAACTGCAGGAGGCTCCCTACTTCATTAGAAGATATGTCACCTTTCTCTCACTTTCTCAGTTATAATTAGTTTCTCTCTTTCCCAGCTTTAATTAATCCCATTGTTGATTGTGAGGGTGATATGTATCTTCTCCAGAAATGCCTTATGGATTTTAATTTTTCTCTATGACTGGCATTAAATATTTATAATATTTTTGGAGATTTATTTTAATGTAGTTGGCAACTTGCTTCTCTGTGAGTAACTTTGCTGCTTGATATTTTCTATTGGGATCTTTATCCTCCTGAAATGCTATTTCTGATTTCTCGGCCTAAAAGGTTTTTGCTTGTGTTTTTTTCTTATTATACTTTGTACTGCCCTATTTAACCATAATGGTTTATTCTTATCTATGGACATTTTATTACCAGGGGGTGTAATCTTACTTCTGTGTTCTAGTACAATATATTTAAACAAGCCCAATTTGAGAGACTAAAGGCCCCGTCACACTTAGCGACGCTGCAACGATCCCGACAACGATACGACCTGTCAGGGATCGTTGCTGCGTCGTTATGTGGTCGCTGGTGAGCTGTCAAACAGGCAGGCTCACCAGCGATCAGGGGAGCAGCGACATCGTGGAAAGAATCTTTCCACGATGTCCTGCTCCTGGTTACGAGCCTGCTGAAGCAGGAGCAGGCTGGTAACTATGGTAAACATCGGGTTACTAGGGGCACACGCGCTCCTAGTAACCCGTTGTTTATCATGGTTACCACTCTGGTACAGTGAGCGGGAGGTTACCGCTCACTTTAGCAGGCTTGTAACCATGATAAACAGCAGGTTACTAAGTGCGCGTGTGCCCCTAGTAACCCGATGTTTACCATAGTTACCAGCCTGATCGCTGCTCCCGCTGGTCACACACAGCGATGTGTGCTGACCAGCGGGAGAGCAACAACCAAAAAATGGTCCAGGACACTTTGCAGCGATCAGCGACCTCACAGCAGGGGCCTGATCATTGCAAATTGTCACACATAGCGACATCGCTGGTGAGGTCGCTGTTGCGTCACCAAAACCGTGACACAGCAGCGATCTCGCTATGTGAGACGGGGGCTTAAGACTAAGCTCTTCCCTTAATTTGTTGAAATTAGCAATCCTAAAATGATAGGTTCTTGTATTTCATCTCTGAAATATTTTATGAAATTTTACTTTGAAACTTACAATATTATAGTCACTGCTCCCAAAATGCTCTCAGACCTGGAGATCTTATATTTCATCTGGTCTATTTGTCAGGTCCAAATCCAGCAAATTATCTCCTTTGGTTGGTTCATCAACCAGCTGAGAGAGGTAATTTTCTTGACCTGTAGTTAAGAACTTGCAGCTTTTAGCACAACCAGAAGACTCTATGTCCCATTAAATATCTGGATAGTTAAAATCACTCATAATAAGTGCACTATTAATATTTGATACCTTTTCCATTTGTTGCAGCATTTCATCCTCTACCTGTTCAGCCCTTTTAGGTGGTTTAGAGCAAACTGGAATTAGCAGCTTTGCATTATTGCCATCCTCATGTACCTTTATCCATACTGACTCTACACTGTTGCAGCGTCCCCAATGTCATCATTGAGCACAGATCTTAAGTTGAATTTAAGGAAAATACACACCCTTCCCCATTTTTTGTCTTTCCTGTCCTTTCTGCATGCTGTGTAACCCTCTACGTTTGTCACCCAGTCATTGCTTTCGTCCAGTCAGAATTCCGTAATATCCACCATTTCGTAATCTGTGACTGACATAAGTCTCCAATTCATTCATTATGTTTGCAAGACTTCTTGCATTCCCCAGCAGACATTTAATACTATTAGCACATTTATTACTCCTACTCACGCCCTACAGTGTTTGTGGGTCCTAGCCCCTCTAAGTTCTCATTGACCCCTACTGTCTCACTCTCCCGGTCTACTTTATCTATCCACTTATTTGCACAAATACCCTTCCTCCCCGAGATCATAATTTAAAAGCTCCTCCTTCTGTTTGACCATTTTTCCCCAGCACAGCTGCACCCTCACCATTGATGTGCAGCCAGTTCTTACCGTAAAGTCTGTAGTTGACTGACAAGTTTTCCCAGTTCTCCATAAACCTAAACTCTTCCATCCTCCACCAATTTCTAAGCCACTTATTTATCTCCCTGAGATCCAGCTTTCTTTCTAATGACACATGTGGCACAGACAGTATTTCTAAAAACATCACTTTGGAGGTCCTGGCCTTCAGCTTCTTTCGTAGTTCCCTGTAACCTTTTTTAAGGAACTTCCATCTCCCTCTGGCTGTCATTTTTACCAATGTGTACCATGACTTCTGGGGGATTTTTCCCCAGCCCCACCCATCTGAGTCCTGATCGTACTCATCTCCATATTACTGGCCCCAGACAGACCATGCTCAGTAAGCTCTAAACTCTTCTCTAGGTCTGCAATGCTCCTGAGTGTTGCAAGCTACATATTTAGATCCATGACCTGGGCTTCCAAATATACAACATGCTGACATTGAGCGCAGATGTATTCACCCTCAAACGGATATTGAAGGCATGCATACATCCCACAAGATACACACCTGGCACCATTGTCTACAGAGCATGTATTAAAGGGATAAACAGTACAGATAATAGCAGAAAAACAATGAAAACAATCAGATAAAGAAAACACCAAAAGTCTAGTTTGCTATGCTCTTCTGTTGAACTATGATATTGTGTTTAAGTGTGCACTTATACATGATACATTTTAATAAATCTGCTTTTTGTTTTTGGTATATGCTTGATTTATCTGAAAATCGTTAATAATCTTGTATAAATAGTTGACAACAAGAGAACCATATATAACACATAAGCCTACTGTTACATTTATTTACTGAATAACCTTCTGTTTTGTAGCTTAAATATAATTCTTTTGGATAGTTCTCCTTTAAAAGAAGACAATCAAATCTAGTGACTAGAAACTAGCTGCTATGATGTTTCTCATACACAGTAAACAAAAATTTGAGAAATTCCTGTTTTCCAGTTCTTTATGTATCACTTGAGCAAAATTAACATGCATCAATTTAAATAGCAGTACTAAGCAGTGTAGCTGTGAGACCAGATTTAACACTAAATATTTAACACTAAAAAGCATCAGCAAAGTCTGTGTGTGTCTGCGCCTATTTTCCTCTTAGCAGTATATTTTTCTTTCTCCAAGATATATTTTCTGAGGAAGTGAAAAAGTGACCCATAAGTGGAAAAAGCAGTAAATGTCTTTGTTAAGATATATTACAATGGTTCTTATATTTGTGTTTGCTATTTATTTAGATGAAGATTATAAAAAATATGGTGACCAATTAATGTTGCAGAATTAATTAGAAAAATAAAAAACTGAACAATAGTGTAAATTTTTATCTCAAGGAATTAAATAGTTGTGGAGACATACTTGTGAAAATTTTCTTTGAATGGCTATTGCCAATAGTTTGTTTTCTTCCTGCAAGATTTTTCTGTATTTTACAGATCTATAAGATGACATGAAATTTAAGTTCCTTTTTGTACTTTTAATAGGTTATCGCTTGTGAACTTTGGTTATTTAATAGACTTAGAAGATGAAGAAAGAATAAATATCATTACTTCATTGTGACTATCTGAAAGAGATTCATACCATTTAAGAGTTCTTTAATTGACTGCAACCAGACACCAGATTTTATCATGATCCTCAAACACTTGGGGTTTCTCTACAGATGTCAAAAAGCTCCTCATAGAGAATCTAGATAATGTCTGTCTAGCTGTCCTTTACCTTTATTGTTTGAAAAACTTGAAGTCTCAGTATTGTATAGGTTAAGAAAGGTGTTGATCTAACAGAATGGGCTTGGTAAAAGACCTGTCGATCCAATTCTCAAAAGATTATACAAATCATTCATTCTCACACATTGGTGTAAAATAATAATAAAAAATATTAATCTGCAAAGCAGAATCACAAATGCTAACAGGAAAAAGTAATATATTAGTATGATGATGGTGATGATGATGATGATTATTATTCCAGGATGCTGTACATATGATAAAGGAGCAAACAGGTTACAGCAGTACAAAACATAAGGTAAAAAACAACTAGTACAATAAACAAATAAACTAAATGAGTGACAGACTGATACATAGGGAAGGGTAAGAGGACCCTGCTATTGAGAGTTTATAATATAAGAGAAGGGTTTGAAAAAATTATTGTGAAGAACTCTAATTTTTTAAATCTTACTCCATAGTTTGACGTTTAAATTTGACAAAAATAAGGTCTCATTTTTACACAGACATACACACACACCACACACACACCACACACAGACACACACAGACACACACATACAGACACACACACACAGACACACACAGACACACACAGACACACACACCACACACAGACACACAGAGACACACACATACAGACACACACACACAACACACAGACACACACAGACACACACATACAGACACACACAGACACACAGAGACACACACATACAGACACACACACACAGACACACACCATACACACACACACCACACACACCATACACACACACACACACCACACACACAGGCACACACACAGACACACACAAACAGACACACACACACCACACACACACACAGACACACACATACAGACACACACACAGACACACACACCATACACATACACACACACACATACACACACACACCACACACACAGACACACACACATAGGCACACACACAGACACACACAAACAGACAAACACACACCACACACACACAGACACAAACAGATAGACACACAGAGACAGACACACAGACACACACATACACACACCATACACATACACACACATACAGACACACACACACAGGCAGACACACACAAACAGACACACACACACCACACACACACAGACACACACACATAGACACACACAGACAGACACACACAAACAGACACACACAGACAGACACATACACCACACACACACTGGTAAAGTTCTTAAACAGCTCTCCCAGACCTGATGAGGCTGTGTATTTGCTTTGAATACCCATGCTTATAAAAATTCCTGATTTACAAGCTCCTCAGAGTTCCTTCACACCTGGTGCTGTTGCTGAGAAATTGCAATGATTAATACAAATTACAGCTTCTTCGTTAGGTAAGGTGGGCGGAAATTTAGCTAAGCTAATGAACACACTTGGACTCATTAGATGTTTCACTCTCTTGCTGGACTCATATCTTCAAAATCTAGATTATGAAGCCATGCTGACATAGGTTTTCAAAGAAAAGGCATCAGCTTCATCATGACAAATAAATCTAAATACATTCTATTATATGTGCAGTTTGTGTTGTAAAATCTAATGATTTACCTCTATGATTGTCTATGGGTTCTGTAAGTACAGTGAAATGGAAAAGTGTTTGCCCTCTCCCTGATTTCTTATTATTTTGCATGTTTTAGTTCACAAAACAAATTTAAATATTAGCCAAAGATAACACAAGTAACCACAGAATGCAGTTTTTAAATTAATGTCTTTATTATTAAAGGAAAAATCCAACCTACAGGGCCCTGTGTGAAAAAGCGTTTGCCCCCTAAACTTTATAACTGGTTGGGCCACCTTTAGCAGCAAAAACTGCAAGCTTTTGCGATAACTGGCAATGAGTCTTTTACAATGCTCTGGAGGAATTTTGACCCACTCATATTTGCAAAATTATTGTAATTCAGCCACATTGGAGGGTTTATGAGCATGAACCTCCTTTTTAAGGTCATGCCACAGCATATCAATCAGATTAAGGTCAGGACTTTGACTAGGCCACTCCAGAGTCTTAATTTTGTTTTTCTTAAGCCATTCAGAGGTGGACTTGTTGGTGTGTTTATATCATTGTGCTGCTGAATAACCCAAGTGTGCATCAGCTTGAGGTCATAAACAGATGGCAGGACATTTTCCTTCAGGATTTTTTGGTAGACAGCAGAATTCATGGTTCCATGTACCACAGCAAGTCTTCCAGGTCCTAAAGCAGCAAAGCAGCCGAAGACCATCACACGATCACCACCATATTTAACTGTTGGTATGATGTTCCTTTTTTAAAGTGCTCTGTTACTTCTATGCCAGATGTAATGGGACATACATCTTCCAAAAAGTTCTTTTGTCTCATCAGTCCACAGAGTATTCTCCCAAAAGTCTTGGTGATCATCAAGATGTTTTATGGGAAAATTGAGACGAGCCTTTATGTTCTTTTTGCTGAGCAGTGGTTTTGATCTTGGAACTCTGCTATGCATGCCATTTTGGCCCAGTCTCTTGCTTGCCCGGAGTCATGAACACTGACCTTAACTGAGGCAAGAGAGACCTGCAGTTGTTTGTATGTTGTTGTGGGGTCTTTTGTGACCTCTTGGATGAGTCGTCGCTGCACTCTTGTAGTAATTTTGGTCGGCCGATCACACCTGGGAAGGTTGACCACTGATCCATGTTTTTGCCATTTAAGCATAATGGGTCTCACTGTGGTTCGCTGGAACCCCAAAGATTTAGAAATGGCTTTATAATCTTTTCCAGACTGCTAGATCTCAATTATTTTATTTTTTATTTGTTCTTGAATTTCTTTGGATTGCAGCATGATGTCTAGCTTTTGAGGATCTTTTGGTCTATTTTACTTTGTCAGGCAGGTCCTATTTAAGTAATTTCTTGATTGAGGACAGGTGTGACAGTAATCAGGCCTGTATGTGGCTAGGGAAATTGAGCTCAGCTTCCCAACGATGAGATAAACCAGAGTTAATTTATGTTTTGGAAGAAGGGGGGTCATTCCCATTTTCACACTGGGCCCTGTAGGTTTGGATTCCCTTTTCCCTTAATAATAAAGACCCTTATTTAAAAACTGCATTTTGTGGTTACTTGTGTTATCTTTGTCTAATATACATTTTTTGTGATCTGAAACATTTAAGTGTGACAAACATGCAAAAGAATAAGAAATCAGGAAGGGGCAAAACGTTTTCACACCACTGTAAATGCTGCAGACAGTAGAAATGTCAGAAAAAGTAAGATAGATATATAGATATAACAATCCTCAGACACTACATCAGTGCAATTTGTTTTCTGATGATTTTTTTCTTCTATTGACTCTGTCCTTGACCCAAAAGACTACTAGATTCTCCCATTCTTTTTTCAAATTTCCTTTGGTTTCTTCTTATTAAGAATAAATCCTTCACTCCTAGTAAATCTATTGCTTCTTACTTATTGCCCAGTGGGTTTTATACCTTCTTCCCAGTCTTCTTTTGTCATTCTCTTCCACTGCATCCACCACTGATCTCTAGTCCTATCCTCTGAGAGCTATATGTCAAAAGGAAAAAAAAATGAAGACATGAAAAATACAGACCTACTCAGTTTAATATGGTTCAATGCCTTACCGGAACAATCTTAGAATAAAGAATGTGTGCTTATATGGATTGGAATGTGCATTGTTTCTTATATAAATCCTTTATTTTCTTCTGCTAACAAGCAATAGCGTGACTATAGGAGACAAAACAAAATAACAAATTGCTTCCTGCTTTTTCTCATTACTATCCCTGACCCATCAATGTGGTCTGCGAACTACAATATAAAATGAATTTCTATATGAACTTAAGAAAACATATCAAATATCATAGGTTACAAATCAAAGATGTGTAATAACAGAGATCCCATGTCTACTTTTCACTCCTAATGTTTAATGCCAATCAGATAACCTAACTTTTCCAATATTGAAACACTTTCTGGAAAGATGAGGAAAGACTTTGACATCAAATATACTTTACTACTGTTGATAGCTTGCAATTGTTGTTTTAATGTATAATCTGTTTTTGAGACGTTAAGAAATAGGCACCTTTATTTGATATCACATCACTTTGTAATAGTAGTTTTAAAACTCTCAAACTCTCAAGTCCAGTCTTCTTTCCAAGCAGAGACAAACTTTGCTAAAGTTAGTAATCAATAAATAAATGTGCAAGTAATTTTGTACTTGCATTTTGGAAAAACTAAAATAACTTAGTATAGTTCTTTTACTCCTAAAAAATATACCATGTGCTTTACCTCTCAATCAATTCCAGTTCCAAACTCAGTTTAGAATTCTGTGGTGAGTTTATATGGCACAAACTTTAGAGCTTGTAAGGCTATGTGCCCATGTTGCATTTATGAAGCAGAAAATTTCTGCTGCATAAATGCAAGTCCTCTCCCGGAAAAACGCATGCGGAATTTCGCACGCGTTTATCGCGCATTTTTCACGCGTTTATCACGCGTTTTCCACATGCGGAATTGCCTTGCGTTTTTTATGCATTGGACAAAGGCAATTCTGCTTGCGGAAACGCAAAATTAAATGACATGCTGCGGATTTTTGAACGCAGCATAAACGCTGCGGAAAAATCCGCAGCATAAACGCTGCGGAAAAATCCGCAGCATGTGCATAGAACTTGCGGAATCCCATTGGGGACCATGGGGTGCGGGTTACCAAGCGTTTTACAAGCGTTTCCGCTGCGGAAATTCCGCATCAAAAACGCTTGAAAAACGCTACGTGGGCACACAGCCTAGGACCTACTCTGAGTTTGCATGGTGTTCAATTTGGTAATTGATCTATGGATATTCCCATAAACTTAGTTTCACAATAATAATATTTTTATTCATCTGAGGCAGAAATTTCACAAATTGACTTGGGGCTATGGTGGCATACTATGTCTTTGCCACATGCTCATGACATTTAATCTTTGGCTCCTCCATTTAGTGCTTAATGTTCAACTTCCCAGTCATCTCTGCCACCTCTGAAGCACTGTGGTGATAGTAGTGTGTTGAAACAGGGAGGGAAAGAAAGGGAGAGTCAGCTCACTGGAATGCAGTCTGCAAATCCTGTGTCCAGAGATCCTCGCAGGGAGTCGCCCTGGCTCGGGTCGGTGCAATGAAGAGAAAAAGAGGAAAATCTCCAGCGTAGAATAAACTTAAAACATAGTCATTTATTGAGTCCAAGATAAAAAAATCTTTGAGTTCATCCGAGAAATACAAGCGTCACATCAATCTGCTCCAGTGAGGAATTACATCAGTCAAATCGACGCGTTTCAACTCAGACGAGTCTTATTCATAATCTGAGCATCTATAGCAGTGTGTTGAGGTCAGTAGTGTGATGATCTTATCATGCTACTGCATGCTGGAGCAGGGAGCTGACAAGTGATCTTCGGCGCCTGTCCTGGCATACAAGTATTCAATATTTATTGTGCCTATAAGATGCAAATACATTTGAATACAGAAAGAACAGCATCAGTGCCTCATAGTTCTCCGCGAGCTGCAAAATATCTTTTGCCATATGTTGTGTAAGTCCTGTCATGTTACATCATTAAAGGAAATCTGTCAGCAAATTTTTGCTAGTTAATCTAAGAGCAACATATTATTAGAACAAGAGAGCCTGATTACAGTGATGTGTCACTTTATAGACTGTGTTTTCTAGTGTCAATACAATCAGTGTTTTATCAGAATGAAATTTTCACTCTCTTAACAGGTCTCAAGTTCCAGGCAGTCCAGCTAATCTGTGTAACCTCACCCCCACCAATGATCAGCAGCTTGCTGACAATGTACAGTGTACACAGGAAGCTGACAATCAGGGGTGTGGGCGAGGTTATCCACAGCTTAGCATTTGACCACTACTATAGCTACAACAGATAAAACTGGGATTCTATCAAAACTGCATCAAATAGTGCAGTAAGTAACATATCCCTAGAATCAGGTGCTCTTGCCCTATATTATGCTGTTCTCAGATTACATAGCAAAAACCTGCTGACATATTCTCTTTAATTCTCCTTGTATATAAAATACCAAGGTATATTGTTAAATATAAAATATTAAAAAACAAATAAATTATTAAAAACATACTACTAATACTGTTCTTATTCCTATCCACCTACATATCCAGATTTATAATAAGTTATTGGAGCAATAGATTAAATTTATTGTGATCATTTAGACCTACTGGTCTCCATTCTTCCACCTGCAGTATTAACTCATGTTCTGTTTTCAATATTAAAGGTTGTCTATTGCCCCCACTATTTGGTATTTCTATTTGACATAACCCTAAAATAATGATTATGATGTAGATCATCTCCATGAAAATCATGCTTGTGTTGTATCAATCTAGCACCAGTGTCTTTTTTCCTTTTTTTGGGGGGAACTGCATTAGTACCATAGTCTGAGATTACCATATATACAGTCCCATTAACCAGAGCCTATCTCCATTTATACAGTGTCCCATTCAGAGAAAGTAACTTCTGAGCAGTAAGGGAATTTTAATACAGTATACTTCTAACTTTTGTAGACTATGCTTTCCAATTCAGAGAACAACTGCAAAGAATCGTATACCATTCCATTTATGCTTCTTTACAGTGGGTTCTTTGGGTGGTTGGATGACTGGGCATCCATCCCTGACTGTGCAAACTATCGATTGCCTACCTCTTGAGGTGAGATAAACAAATAAATTAAAGAGAAATTGAATTCTTCTGAAATTTTACAAAAATCCACATTAGCCAAAATGAAGAATTTTTTTAGTCACTGCCAAACATATGTAGCAACATGGCAGAACCATAATTGGCCATCAAAAGTTTAAAAAAAAAATCATTATACTCATCTCACTTCCCAACTCTTCAACCCCTTTATTACTCACCACCATCCATCCAGTCCTTTCCACATCATCTAATCCTCCATCAGCCATATTGGGATCTTTATCATCTCACACTGTGCCAGACTTCTTGGGGTCATGGCATTTGGGAGTGTTCTGAACATGCGCATGGAAAGTTATGGCTCACGTCGTGATATCATGACGCCATTGACCTCCCGTGCATCTGAGCAGAACGCTCCTAGACACCTTGAACTTTTGCACAGTGTGAAAGAACCAAATATTTCAACACGAGTGGTGGGGAATCAGAAGATGTGCGGAGAACACAACGAGTGGCGGTGAATAGTGGATGGGCTGGAGATGTGAGTATAAGGATTTTTTTTATTTTTTACATATTACGCTTATTATGCTCTGAGGTCTAGAGAGTCCTCAGAGTATAATAAGGGACACTGAATTAGAGGAGAATAACTTCTCCATGAATTGAGTTTACCACGAACAGCAAATTCTAATTTTCCCTAATTCACTCATCTCCTCTCCTGAGTGTAAGCGCCTGACAGTGGGCACAGATGCAGAATGGTCCAAGCCTAACAATTTTTAAATTTTTACCTTACCAAAGTCTAAGTTGACCATATATACAGTGCCATAGTTAGAGTTTCCTCATTGAAGTAGTGCCTCATTCAGAAAAAGCGACCTCTGATCAGTCAATAAGCAAATTGTTACAGGACGCCAATGTAGTTGAAAGATGCAGCTTGGGCACTTCTTAGTTGCAACTGTGACTGCAATATTTATGCTTCTAACAAATAAGGACATCTCATTTATCTGTATGATAAATTAGTCATTTACATTGTTAATGAATAGAAAGTGTTTAATTGGTCATCTTTAGCTAATGTGTTTATTATTCCAGAGAGTGAACACATCTGTTGCATTCATATCCAAAATAATTGTAGGCTGGACACTTTGACTAGATATCTATTGTCTTGTTTAGTCTTTAACTCATGGGAGCTTTCAGAATTGCATCTCTTTTAGAAGATTAGGCCATTAAATTGTTATTGATTAGGACATTATACATGATTGGTTTCAGTAGATGGAAAGTGATCTTACTCGGTCAGCCTGCCACCCATCAATTGGTGCTATTCATCTCTTTGCACGTTCATTCTTCATCCCCTAATGGTAAAAATCTGAAATCTATAGCATGAATTCTATACACCTTTTTGGCCGTATAATTAGTTATTTTGTTTTGCCTGCTTTCTGCAGCAATAAGTATGCAAGAATTGTCACCTTAATAATCCCTATGTAGAAAGCGACTGCGAACACAGTCATGAGAAAAAGTTGTCCTGTGTAAGAAATATAGCAGTAAGGAAAATGTATTATTCATAACGCAGTGCAATAATTATATTACGTTATTGGAATAAGACTACTTAATTAATATATTCTTTAAATACTGTACTGCAAACATTGAAATTTACCTGCATATTTATACTATTGTGCCTTCATTATTGATTTTGTAATTTGGCATAATAGAGGCATACGTACAGCCTAAAAACAGTAAAAAAAATCAATCCAAATTGTTAACCCTGTCATCTGCCTTATATTTCCAGCACAGTCAAAAAGGGCTTCCAAAAATCAATGTACAGTACAAGTACAGAAATTTGAAGTTATGACTAGCCTTGAAGCTAGGATCCCTCTGCAACATCTGGGATTGGTGATTAATCAGTTCTCAGTCATTTAAAGGGATTGTCCTCTACTTAGACAACCCCTTCTAGATAGCTATATTCCGCCCAAGTAAAATAACAACAGCTTATACACACCACTGATGCCAGCATTATTCCAGCAATGTTAAAGCCTGGTCTCCTGGGGCTCGTGTGACGTTGTTATGCCACGTGAGCCCTGTAGCCAATCAGCGGCCGCTTCGCTCTCACTTCCTTTAATCGTAACCAATATTTATAGGAGGTGAGAGAGCAGCAACACCTTTTTCTTCTTCTGAGATGTAGTTCAAGAAATTGAGAGTGAAGCAGCTGCTGATTGGCTGCAAAGATCACAAGGCATAACAATGTCACGAGAGCCCTGGGATTCCAAATGTCAGCATCGCTGAAATGGCGCTGGCATTGAATATGGCAACAAAAGGCTGTTGTTATTCTACACCGTGGAATAAAGCAATTGAGAAGGTGTTATCCGAGAAATGAACAATGTCTTGAAATCTGTCACCAGATTCCCCAATACAAGCTGCGCCCATTATTAATAAGTTCAAGACCAGGCCTTGTACCCGCACTCCTGATCAAGTACATTTTTCTGTTTTTTTCACACATGCGGTTTAAAGAGCTGAAAAAAAAACATCACTATCAGGTATCAGAATATTTTTTTCATCTATTTTTTCATTATACTTGAAACAAACGTTTTATGTTATTTTCACACTCTTATCTTTGTTTGCCATTATTGGGCGATACCGGTGTGAAAATTAAGGAAATATGTGTCTGTTTTTCACATGTATTTATTTATTTTTTATAACCACAAGGGACCACTAAAATAAAATTTACATTTTGTTCCCAGTTCCATAACAATTACTTGTATATTTTAGGTATGTTTTTTTTTCTATGGTGGTTGGTCTAGTATGTTATAATTTTACTTATTTACTCCTGCTTTTTATTTATAGTATATATTTATGTTCCATGTGTTTCACCTTATGTGCCCCCCATACGGTGATAAAAGTCCTCTGGGGGGTATTTCAACATTTAAATACTATTTTTTAACCTGAATTGCTCTGTAACTGAGGCTGGTGTATTAGTTCCAATTAGCAGAGAAATTCAGCATATCGGCTATATAACACAGTTGACTTAGTTACCTAGGACCCAGCAGCTCCTGCTCTCTCTATTTAGAATCATAGAATCATAGAAGGTCACAGTTGAAAGGGACCTCCTGGGTCATCTGGTCCAACCCCCTGCTCAAAGCAGGATTCACTAGATCATCTCAGACAGATGTCTGTCCAGCCTCTGTTTGAAGACTTCCATTGAAGGAGAACTCACCACCTCTCGTGGCAGCCTGTTCCTCTCATTGATCACCCTAACTGTCAAAAAGTTTTTTCTAATATCTAATCTGTGTCTCCTCCTATTCAGTTTCATCCCATTGCTTCTAGTCTTTCCTATATACACAGCGATCACATGAACGTTGAGTCTGGAGAAGGAAGTATCCTTAGCATGTCCTATATACTGTGCAGAGAACTTGTTTAGAACTCTGTATACAGTAAATGGGAAGGCAAAGAAATTAATAAACTATCTCTGCCTTCTCTATGGGAAGTCCAGCTTTATCTGACAGCTGTCTCCTCTCTCCCACAGTTGTACGATCATGTGGAGCTGATCTACTATACTGTGATGTTTTGGATTGTCAATGCAGAGTAGAATGCCAACCACCATGAGATTTATTGTCTATGAGCAGTCTGGAAGTAGTTAAACAGGCCTACTAGACCAGATGATCCTATTGTACTTACTTTGATAATGTATATATCAGAATGAAAACTGCATACAATTCATATAATAAAAACAGAATGGATGTGTAATCCTTTCTGAAATTGTAAGCTCAATCTCCAGCTGTATAGTCTAATTGGAAAAAAATCCAAGTATGTTGAAATTGTCTTAAAAACATAAATCTGTTATTATTGTTGGAGTTTTGTTTTTTGATAATTTTGCAGCAAAAATGACTTAACAACTTGATTCTCAATACTAGTAGAATTACGACAATACCAGACTTGTCCAGTTTTTTGGTGAAAATATTTCTGATATGTAAAAAAAAAACCTTTTTTTCTGTCACCATTTTTTTGAAACCTGTATTTTTTTTAATTTTCATTGATGGAGTTGTGTGAGGGCTTGTTTTTTTGTGCCCATGAGGTGACGTTTTTAATGATACTGTTTTGGGTACATATGACATTTTGATGGCATTTATTGCATTTTCAGGGGAAAAATGGCAAACAAAAAATGGCAATTCTGATAGGTTGACTAGTTTCAGACACTACGTTTAGCTCTTACAAGATATAGTCTATCACCACTTTAAGCTGCTCCCACAGATGCTCCAACATATTCAGTATCAATTTCTAATGGTATGCAGCATCTCATATCATGCTCTGGCAGACCACTCCGATCTTTCAAATCAAGAAGGGCATTGAAATAAGTAGACACTTTCTTGGCCAAGTGGGTATATTTCTTAAAGAAATGTTTCACAATTTCATTTGGGGTGTGTGCTATTTAGGGAGTGGGAGTTACTTTGTCCAAATTCAAGGCAGCTGTAATGTTTCTGGCAAAATTGCCCATGACAATGCCAGACAGTTGGAGATTAGCTGTTTGATGAACAGCAGCAACTAGTCTGCTATATAACTTTTGTTTCCAAAGCTTTTAAGCTGTAAAACAGGTTGCCAGCGCCTGACTTGCATGGACAAAAAAACTATGGTGGTGCGTGGTATGAATGCTGTGCCATGTGGCTGTTTTAGATGGGGTCATGTTTGTTGTGGACCATGCAGTGGAGGTGTAGGAGGAGAAAGATGACCGTGGCTTGGCAGTGGAAACAGATGCAGCTTCCAGTCACAAAGACTTCACCACCTTTCCTGGTTGCAGTGCTTCATCACTTCCAAAACATTCACCCAGTGAACTGTGAATCTTATTTATTGTCCCTATCAATAGTTGCTGTTCCAGGTGTCTATCGTGCAGATCACTTTGGAGCTCCAAAGCAAGTCGAGAGGGTGGCAGCATTTTTCAGCACAAAGTGGACACCGCATTTGCATGAAATAATGGACACTGGGTATCTTCCAATGATGCTGAGAGCACACCATCATTTCTAAAAAGGCAGTCAGCTTCACAAGGCGGCAAGGCAACAACTGCACCAGCAACATAACCAGATTAGAGTTTAAATGGCACAAAAGCAGATGACTGGGATCATATGACTGTCTTCTCAACATAAAATCAGGGATGGATATCTGGTGGTGATATTGCAAAAGAAAAGGCGTAGTAATCGTAGTACGAAAAGCAGTAGTGCTGGATGACGATGATAGTGATGATGATGCTGGCTGCTTGGTGCAGTCTGACAGACAAAAAAGTGAGTGTCAGGAGAAAGTATAAGAGGAAGACTTGGGACATGCTGTGCTTGCTGGTTAGCTTACTCTTCCCAAAAAAGCAAATGCTATCACTTTATATGCTGATTTAGAGCTGTAATTCCTAGTCTATGCAAGCCTGGATGTCCATGGCTTATTTACATCCTACAAAGTCTGCAGACTTCAAAAGATTCGAACCTTTAATAGGAGATTTTACCTTAAGTTAGGACAAATTTATAATGGTGCCACGAAGCACAGACACAGAATCATGAGACCTAAAAACAGCATTGAATAAAGGTATAATACACAAAGTGAATTAAAGCCATATATTGACCAATATCAATGTTTTGTTAGAAAATACACCAATCCAAAGATTGGTTTGTCAGCAACGTCTAAAAAACTCCCACACCCGAGACGCCCACACATATGAATTGCTACCACAACGACAAGGAGCTTTCAGGTGCTGTAAAGCCATCTCCATCAACAGTATATGTGGCATCAGCTGTTAAACCAGGGAGGACATTTTGATTGGCTGAGTTAGACCATGAGATGTAATAGTTGCAATGCCTTATGGGGAAGCCTGTGCAAGCAGTATCTGATGTCACGTGAGCTTGTTCTCTGGCTCTTGCAATCATTGGCAATATGTAAAATGGCGCCAAGCAAAGTGTTCTAATTCCCCTGGACATGAGAATTTCATAAAAGTCGACCCAAAATCAATTCACAGCTTATTGATTCGATCATCTTTACTACTGACTGTAAAGTGTCTAATTTGCCCGGTGCAATGAGACAATCAGATGTCTCCTCACGCTTATCTCCCAAGCATGGAAACACTGAGAGGTATAGAATCTGCATTATCATCCCCTCCATTTACCTGTCTATGTTTCTACATTATAGTTTACAGATTTAATGAGGATCTGGAGAGATTTGTAAAGATTCAAAGAGCGTCTGCCGGCAGATAAGGGAACAGAGGCTAGAGGTTGCTTGAAGGTGAAGAAGATGCCAACTTGCCTAAGTATTTTTAAAACTATAATCGATACTTATATTCAGTGTGCTATCAGGCATATTCTTTGCTCCTTGAAATATTTAGCATGTCTGATATGTGACGGGCCCTTAAGTCGAGATATTAATATGAGGTTACAGCTGCTAGCTGTTATAAGGCAAAAATCAAACTACAAAGTTACATTATACATATAACACAAATGGATCAGCTCCTGGTAAAAGCATGTGCAACAAAAGCATAGGCTTCATTCTTGTATAGTCAATGCATATATTATTTTCTAAAGTGTCTGATTTAAACATTCTCTTGCCAAAAATTCTTGATATTTGAGATGGTATAATTAAACCTGGCAAAAGTGTTTGATTCCATGTAAACTAAGCTTCAATTAATAATGCCCAAGCAGATTTGTCAAATTGTAATAGACTTTTTAACCTCCAGGCAATATATTTGTCATGAGATCTTTTCCAATTTCAATTAAAGCCCAAAGGGTTTTTTTTTTGTCCGATGTATATATAGGATAATTAGACCCTTTATTCATGCTGAATTAAACAACTTTTTTGTTCACTCTGGATAAAAATAAAGCTCTCCAGACATAAAATAATAGAGTAACTGTGATATGTAAACCTTTTCTATTTTGTTCCATAACACAGCTATCTAAACGCAAACAGCTATGTAAATAATAGATGTTTTTGCTGCGAAAGCATCTGCATACTTATTAAAATATTCACATCTATAATATAATGCTGGCATATTATTATATCCAATACTGACTAATGGAGAAAGTAAACTTTAGCTTTATTTATTTTTCACTTCATAGCATAACTATACTTACTCTAGTGAATTTCTAGAGTGTTGCTTATGTTATCCAACTTATGTCTTCTATAGAATTAGCTACACCACTAGAAATATTACATACACACTGACTGAACAACTTCTAAAGTTTTTGTATCTTGTTATAAAAACTGAATGCACGGTTGGAAACAATTTTGGCCTAGAAGCACAACCTCAAAGCAGTTGACAACTTCACCTACCTGGGCAGCACACTCTCCTGCCTTGTGAATATAGACCCTAAGGTCAACAACAAAATTGCCAAAGCCCATGCTGCCTTTGTGAGACTCTGTAAGAACATCTGTGAGCAGAGTGGACTCAGCCTTACCACTAAGCTGAAGGTCTACTGCATGGTGATCCTTACCACACTTCTCTATCCCAGTGAAATCTAGACAGTCTACAGCCGGCATGCCAAACAGCTCAATAACTTTCACTTGAATTGTCTTTGCAGACTTATCCACATTAGGTGGCAAGACAATGTCCCCGACATGGCAATCCTGAAACAAGCTGTACTCTGCAGTGTCTACACTCTCCTGCTGAAACCCCAAGTCAGATGGGCTGGACTTGAGGTCAGAATGCCAGACAGCTAAATGCCTAAATAACTGCTGTACGGAGAACTGTGTCAGGGAAAGCAAACAGTTGAGGGGAATAAACGTTAACAACACTGTCTTAAAATGTCGCTCAAAATCCTAGGAGTTGACATCAACAAATGGCAGAAGCTTGCCCTGGATCATCCATTTTGGTGAGGCAGGATCACCTCAGGAGCTCATGCAGCTGAAGACAGGAGAATCTTTGAGGTAAAATAAAAGCCAGCTGTGTAGAAAGAAAAAAGCAGTGTCTACTGTCCTGACTACATCTACTTTCTTATGTCCCATATGTGGGTGAGCCTTCAGGGCCAGAATTGGGACTTCAAATCCATAGTCACTGATTCTCCCCTAAATCCTGAAGTAATGGTCATCTTTGACTATGAAGGATGAACAACAATTGACAGATTAACTCTATTTTGGTGGTTAAGTCATCATGGTAATGCTACATTTATATATATCTTATTCTTTACTATTTTGCCAAAATAAAACAATGTTGTATATCAGGGGGGCCCCATAGCGAGAGTCTTTACTGGGCACCCCGGAAAAAAAAATACTATAAATAATAATAAATATATATACATATATATATATATATATATATATATATATATATATATATATATATATACTGCTCAAAAAAACAAAGGGAACACTTAAACAACAAAATATAACTCCAAGTAAATCAAACTTCTGTGAAATCAAACTGAACTGTCCACCTAGGAACCAAGTGAGCACATCTGAGACATCATGTCTCGCTCCATCCACCAACCACAGACTGTCCGGGAGTTGGTGGATGCTTTAGTCCAGGTCTGGGAGGAGATCCCACAGGAGACCATCCGCAACCTCAGCAGGAGCATGCCCATGCATTGTAGGGAGGTCATACAGGGACGTGGAGGCCACACACAATACTGAGCCTCATTTTGAGTTGTTTTAAGGACATTACATCAAAGATGGATCAGCCTGTTGTGCGTTTTTCCACTTTAATTTTGGGGGTGACTCCAAATCCAGGCCTCCATTGGTTAATAAATGTAATTTCCATTGATGATTTTTGTGTGATGTTGTTGTCAGCACATTCAACTTTGTACAGAACAAAGTATTCAAGGAGAATATTTAATTCCCAATAAAGGGAACACTCAAATAACGCATCCTAGATCTGAATGAATGAAATATTCTCCTTGAATACTTTGTTCTGTACAAAGTTGAATGTGCTGACAACAAAATCACACAAAAATCATCAATGGAAATCAAATTTATTTGGATTTGCAGTCACCCGCCAACTCCTGGACAGTCTGTGGTGCAACGTGACGGTGGATGGAGTGAGACATGATGTCCCAGATGTGCTCAATCAGATTGAGGTCTGGGGAACGGGCGGGCCAGTCCATAGCTTCAATGCCTTCATCTTGCAGGATCTGCTGACACACTCCAGCCACATGAGGTCTGGCATTGTCCTGCATTAGGAGTAACCCAGGGCCAACCGCAACAGCATATGGTCTCACAAGGGGTCTGAGGATCTCATCTTGGTACATAATGGCAGTCAGGCTACCTCTGTAAAGCACATGGAGGGCTGTGCGGCCCTCCAAAGAAATGCCACCCCACACCATTACTGACCCACTGTCAAACCGGTCATGCTGAAGGATGTTGCAGGCAGCAGATCGCTCTCCATGGCATCTCTAGACTCTGTCACGTGTCACATGTGCTCAGTGTGAACCTGCTTTCATCTGTGAAGAGCACAGGGCACCAGTGGTGACTTTGCCAATCCTGGTGTTCTGTGGCAAATGCAAAGCGTCCTGCACGGTGTTGGGCTGTGAGCACAACCCCCATCTGTGGACGTTGAGCCCTCATACCACCCTCATGGAGTCAGTTTCTAACCGTTTGTGCAGACACATGCACATTTGTGGCCTTCTGGAGGTCATTTTGCAGGGCTCTGGCAGTGCTCCTCCTGTTCCTCCTTTCACAAAGGCAGAGGTAGCGGTCCTGCAGCAGGGTTGTTGCCCTCCTACAGACCTCCCCACATCTCCTGGAGTACTAGCCTGTCTCCTGATAGCACCTCCAGCTTCTGGACACTACGCTGACAGACACAGTAATCCTTCTTGCCACAGGTCGCATTGCTGTGCCATCCTGGATGAGCTGCACTATCTGAGCAACTTCTGTGGGTTGTAGAGTCCGTCTCATGCTACACGAGTGTGAAAGCACAACCAACATTCAAAAGTGACCAAAACATTAGCCAGAAAGCATTGGTACTGAGATGTGGTCTGTGGTCCCCACCTGCAGAACCACTCCTTTATTGAGGGTGTCTTGATAATTGCCAATAATTTGCATCTAATGTCTATTCCATTTGCACAACAGCATGTGAAATTGATTGTCAATCAGTGTTGCTTCCTAAGTGAACAGTTTGATTTCACAGAAGTTTGATTTACTTAGTAGTTATATTCTGTTGTTTAAGTGTTCCCTTTATTTTTTTGAGCAGTGTATATAAATACATATATATGAATATATTCAGCAGAGTAGTCAGGATCATATCTCACAACTTTTTCAACATTTATAACCCCTTAGTGACGGAGTCAATTATGTCCTTAATGACGAGACCAAATTTTACAATTCTGATGACTGTCAATTTATAAGGTAACTAGCTATTAAACCCGTTCTACGCCCGGGTGGCAAGCATTTTTATTGGTTTACGGTCTCCCATGCTGGTATGTGGTGCCCCCCTCCTGTCTGCACCATCCTATACTGGCATGCGTGGTACCCCTCACCCCAATCCTGGTATGCGTGGTACCCCTCACCCCAATCCTGGTATGTGTGGCACCCCTCACCCCAATCCTGGTAAGCATGGTACCCCTCACCCCAATTCTGGTATGCCTGGTACCCCTCACCCCAATCCTGGTATGCCTGGTACCCCTCACCCCCATCCTGGTTTGCGTGGTACTCCTCACCCCAATCCTCTTATGTGTGGTACCCCTCACCCCAATCCTGGTATGCGTGGTACTCCTCACCCCAATCCTGGTATGCGTGGTACCACTCACCCCAATCCTGGTATGCGTGGTACCCCTCGCCCCAATCCTGGTATGCGTGGTACCCCTCACCCCAATCCTGGTATGCGTGGTACCCCTCACCCAATCCTGGTATGTGTGGCACCCCTCACCCCAATCCTGGTATGCATGGTACCCCTCACCCCAATCCTGGTATGCCTGGTACCCCTCACCCCAATCATGGTATGCGTGGTACCCCTCACCCCCATCCTGATATGCGTGGTACTCCTCACCCCAATCCTCTTATGTGTGGTACCCCTCACCCCAATCCTGGTATGCGTGGTACCACTCACCCCAATCCTGGTATGCGTGGTACCCCTCACCCCAATCCTGGTATGCGTGGTACCCCTCACCCCAATCCTGGTATGCGTGGTACCCCATACCTCATCCCTATCCTGGTATGCATGGTACCCCATCCCTATCCTGGTATGTATGGTATTCCTCATCCTGGTATGCATGGCCCCCCTCATGTGAATCCCGGTGTGCGTGGCCCCCCTCATCCAAATCCCGGTATGCGTGGCACCCCTCATCCCCCCAATCCCGGTATGTGTGGCACCCCTCCTCCCCCCAATCCCGGTATGCGTGGCACCCCTCATCCCCCCAATCCCGGTATGCGTGGTACCCCTCACCCCAATCCTGGTATGTGTGGTACCCCTCGCCCCAATCCTGGTATGTGGCCCTGCATCCCTTTCACGCTGTACACACATCCAAAAAAAATAAACACTTATACTCAATTTTCTTCTCTGTGCTCCAGCGCTGCAGCTTCCTGTTCTGCCGGAGGCCGGGGAGGAGCGCTGCGCCAGAGCACCGCGCTGTCCGGCGCCATTTTGCTGAAGACACTGCAAATGTGTCTTCAGTAAAATGGCGCTGGATAGTGCCATGCGCATGCGCCGATCCGATGCCTCACTCCTGCCCCGGTCTCCGGCGAAGAGAGAGGCGCCGCGGCAACGCTCCTCCCGGTCAGGTAAGTATCTAAGTATGGCGCCGGAGATCGCGGTATGTGTTCAGTGTCTACACATACCTCGATCTCCGGCGCCCTACACCTCCTCTTTCCTGTAACGGCTCCAAGCGTTCTCCTGTCGGGAGCTAGACTGCGTGTCACGCATGTGACGCGCCCCCTGGGCCATATTCTTTAGGGGAATACCCGGAGCCGGATCAGATGGGGGTTGTAGTCTTCCGAGTGGCTGTGACCCGGTCCGTGCCCAGGGTGTCAAACTCAGTTGTATGTGGCAGTCCTACAGATGTTATTAAGTTCTTAATGTCGACTACGCCACCCGTTGTATTGCGGTCACTACGGCCGCCGCTGCAGCAGGGTCCGCTGAGGCTGATAGTGTTGGTGCAGCTTTTGATGGTATAACCCCCAACGGGTGGGGTATAGCCTCAGGGGGTCAGGTGCCGAGGATGGGGGTTGTGGTGGTGCAGCATAGATGGTAATGAAGACAGAGTCGGGTTGTGCAGTTTAGGGTATTTACTCACTGCTGATGTTCCGGTCACTCCAGCTTCAAGTGACCACCCGAGCCGTGCTGCGTCCACCAGGTCCTGGATCCAGCCAACCCCCAAGCAAGTCCGGAGCGTGACCCTGAGCTCTCCTTCTGTCCTTTCCTCTGGCCGTCCCCACTAGTGATCCACCTAGGTCCAGCTCCCTCGGGCCTTCTGTTGGGAGACCCTTGGCCTTGGGTTCCCTGACCCTCCACGTGGTCTGCCTTCGGGGTGGATGTGGTGGGTGGCCGTGGCAGACGCTGCCCACGGCCTCCGGTCTCTGGCTAGGGTGTGCTTTTGCCCCCACCAGTTTGGGATCCGGTACCCTATTGCCGACTCTTCACCCGGAGATTGAATTTGGGTTCTCAGAGTCCTTTCTTTTCACCCCCCTCTGGGTCTCTCCTTCTTCTCCTCTCTCACTCTGGCTCAGGCCGCTCTGCTCCTCTGCTCTCCTTACTGACTCTGACAGACTGACTCCACTCTGACAGACTGACCCCACTCTGACAGACTGACTCCACTCTGACAGACTGACCCTGATCTTTGATGGTGCCCACCTTATATACTCCCTCTATGTGTGAGCTCAGGTGACCAGCACCCAATGAGCTCCTAACTTTACCCAGGCTGCTCCCCCTATCTGCCCCTACACTACTTGGGATGTTCCACCCCCCTCCCACTCCAGCCAGGAACAGACTCGGTCGTACCTGCACATTTCTAAGTGGGAGTATCGTTGGTCTGTTCCCCGGAAATGGGATGTGTGTAGTGCATGCAGCCTACCGAGCTCAGTTCCACACTCCATCCTTACCCGGGAGTGGAATATCACACCTCTGGGTTGAGGTGCAATACCCCTGTAGCAGCCGAATCCTCAGGGTGCTACACATGCGCAGTCTATAAAGGCTTCAGACAGAGGGACGCTTGCAGCGTCATATTATAGATAACTCTGGAATGCTTCAATGGATCCCACTGATTCTGAGACTGTTTATTTGTGACATATTGTACTTCAAGATAGTGGTAAAATTTATTCGATATGACTTGTGTTTATTTGTGAAAAAAATGGAAATTTGACAACAATTTGGAAAATTTTGCAATTTTCAAACTTTGAATTTTTATGCCCTTAAGTGCAATAAGTCACACAAAATAGTTAATAAATAACATTCCCACATGTCTACTTTACATCACAATTTTTGCAACCACATTTTTTTAGGAAGAGTTAAAACAAAATTTACAAAACCATTTTTTAGGGACCACATCACATTTAAATTGACTTTGAGGGGTCTATATGACAGAAAATCCCCAAAAATGACACCATTCTAAAAACTTCACCCCTCAAGGTGCTCAAAACCACATTGAAGAAGTTTATTAACCCCTCACGTGCTTCACAGCAACGTGGAAGGAAAAAATGAACATTTAACTTTTTTCACACAAGTTTTACTTCAGGTCGCAAATTTTGCATTTTCTCAAGGGTAACAAGAGAAAATGGACCACAAAATTTGTTGCGCAATTTCTCCTGAATACAGGGATGCCTCATATGTGGGGGAAAACTACTGTTTGGGCGCATGGCAGGGCTTGGAAGGGAAGGAGCACCATTTGACTTATTGAATTTAAAATTTGCTTTAATAATTAGTGGACGCCATGTCACGTTTGAGGAGCCCCTGATGTGTCTAAACAGTGGAAACTCCCCAAAAGTGACACCATTTTGGAAACTATACCCCTCAGGGAACTTAGATGTGTGGTGAGCAGCTTGAACCTCCAGGTGCTTCACAGAAGCTTATAATATTGAGCCGTAAAACTAAAATGTTTATATTTTACCCACAAAAATGTTTTTCAGCCTCCAATTTTGCATTTTCATAAGGGTAACAGGAAAAATTGCACCATACCATTTGTTGTGCAATTTCTCCTGAGTATGCCGATACCCCATGTGGGGAAAAAAACACTGTTTGGGCGCACGGCAGAGTTCAGAAAGGAAGGAGCACTGTGTAACTCTTTGAATGCAAAATTGGCTGGACTTGAGAGCGAATGCAATGTCGCATTTGGAGAGCCCCTGATGTGCCTTAACAGTGGAAACCCCCCACAAGTGACCCCATTTTGGAAACTAGACCCCTCAAAGACTTTATCAAGGGCTATAGTGAACATTTTGAACAAAGTGGTACGACACAGAATTTGATAACATTAGGTCATCATATTGAATAAGTTGTCATTAGTCTTGAGCGCAATTGCTCGCTACAGGAGTTTGCATAGGGTACTCGGGTATGCACCAAGTATCGCGGGTGCTCCAGTTCCAATCCCGCAAGTTTCAGAGTTGTTAGACACCCAAAAAAAAATGGGGGATTGGGACTTGTGTATGGCAGGCAATTCACAATTTTTTTTTTGCTATATAATAGCTGCGAAAGATGCAGGGTGAAGACTCGAGCATGTCACTCGAGCACCCGCGATACTTGGTGCATACCCGAGTACCCGATGCAAACTCAAGTAGCGAGCACTTGCACTCCACATTTGTCGCCATATCGTCATTGTTTTTTTTCTTTACTTTTGAAAGAATCCCAACCCCAACACAACCTTAACCCGAACCCTAATACAATGCTAACTCAAACACAACCCTAACTCTAATACTAACCCTAACCCTAACCCTAATACTAATCATAACCCTAACACATCCCTAATTCTAATACAATCCTAACCTTAATCCTAACCTTAATCCTTATACAACCCTAACTTTAACCCTAACACAACCCTAACTCTAACCTTAACTCTAACCCTAATACAACCCTAACCCTAACACAACCCTAATCCTAACCCTAACACAAGCCTAACCCTAATCCTAACCGTAAACCTAGCACAACCCTAACCCTAGCACAACCCTAACCCTAATCCTAACCCTAATCCTAACCGTAACCCTAACCCCAACGAAGCTCTAACACAACCCTAACCCTAATCCTAACCGTAACCCTAACACAACCCTAACCCTAAATCTAACCTTAACTGCAAAGAATGGAAAAACAAAATTGTTTTTATTTCATCATTTTTATCTAATTAAGGGGGGACAAAGGGAGATCTGTTTTATTATTTTTTTTCTTTTGATCACTGTGATAGTGTTTATCACAGTGATCAAAAAGAACCAATAGGGAAAATTCCTTATTGTTGCCGGGCACCAGCCGGCAGATCTCAGTGGGTGCACTATATATGTGCCCGCCATTTTTTATTTTGCAGAAAGATGACGGACGGCTGGGGGATGGATCAGGAGATCTGGGGGACGGCAGAGGTACCGGGAGGGCTCAGGAGCTTCATCTCTCACTCCTCTGATATGTATGTCATTATAACCCCGGTCACACTTTTTTTTTTTAAGTGATCGCCACTATTCCCTGAATAGTGGCAATCACGAGATCGGGAACCGGAAATGCCGGCACTGATCAATTTCTCCACGGTCTCCACTACCCGTGGTAACTGAGACCCCGGAGAATTTACAAATCTGGGGGGAACTACAGCCTTTTTCCTCTTTTTCATGGTGTTGAGGAATAATTCCCTTAACTGCCACCGTGAAAATGCATTACAGCGTTCGTTAAGGGTTTAGACAGGGAAAGAGACATGTATTGCGGCACATACACAAAAATTATGCCCCATTTGAAGCCCGTTATACTACCACACCTTTCAGTATGATGACCACCACTCTGTATAATGCCCACACAGGAATCGTGCAGTATGACATCTCCCACATTATCATTGTCCGCACAACCCTCCTCACACACAGTTTGATGGTCCCTCAGTATGATGCTCCAGCCATACACCGCACACAGTGTCCCCACAGTCCCCTACACAATATGATTTTCCCTCAGTATGATACTCCCACAGTCCCTTACTCAGTATGATGCCCATTATAGCCACCCCCACTCGGTATAACAGTCCCTAATGCCATCCAAACACTCAGCATGATAGCTCCCACAGCCAGCCTCCCATTCAATATGATTGACCCCATCTGCCCAGCCCCCACACAGTATGATGTCCCCCAATGCCAGCCTCCCACTCAGTATGATGTCCCCCACAAGACCCTACTCTGTAACTTTTCCCCACAGCCTCCCACTGAGTGTGATGTAGTCAATAGCCCACCCATAACTCAGTATGATGTCCACTTCAGCACGCCCTCTACTCAATATGATGTATCACACAATCTATTCCCCACTCAGTATGATGGCCTCACAGTCCCCTCCTCAGTATGATTTCCCCCAAAAGTCCCCACTCAGTAAGATTCCCCCACTGCTCACCACTCAGTATGATGTCTCCCACAGCCTACACCATGTCAGTATGATGTCCCCCACAACCAACCCCAGTATGATGTCTGCCACAGCTCTCATTCAGTATGATGTCCCCACAGCCCATTGATCACTCAATATGAGGGTCCCCATAGCTATTGACATTAAAAAATTAATAAACCCTTCTCACCTAACCCCATTCCTCCGACACATTGCTCCGGTCTGTGCAATGTGAGTTCTAAGGATTTACAGTGCAGAGTCTCAGACTCACAGGCCCTAGCTGAATGGTGGATCATAGACCCATTGGCTTTCTGATCCACCATTCTATTCAAAAGGATCTTCGTCCTCAAAATGTGGATCCACTGAAATCGTGATGATGAGCAGAAGGAGGGGCAGGTGCCCAGCGGTTTATGGGCACCATAGCGGCCACATGGTCTTGTACACATATGTTCTTGTATACATAGTTTATTCATATTAGCATAATGTGCTAAATTAATAACATTTCTGAATGTGCTATGGAGTGATACCAGAAGTTTGCAAGCTAGTGGAAATTGGAGAATTTGGCTGCAGTCTGTTTGAAAAGATTATCTTGTTGGAGTGCTAATATAGGCACCTTAGTTAGGCAGTTGCACATTATTGCATGAATGAAGTGCAATTTATGAGGGACAAACAAGTAAGAAATGGTCTTACTAAGGGACGCATTTTGTAACATCTGCAAATAAGTACAGGTTTTCAAGCCTTTGGAGCAATTACTGAGGTCTTTTAGCGATCCAGAAACTTCCCCTTCTGAGTTATGAGAGTGGAGAGAAAACATGCTTTACCTGGAGCTTTGTGGCAAAATAACGATGTTGTTGAGGTGGCGTACAAGAAAGCCCAGCCAAACTTTTAGTGTAAGATCAAAAATTGCTATAATTTTTGTTAATCTGCAAGTGGAAGTATGTCCCCACCTACAGATAAACTCAATTTCAGACAGTCTATGAAGACAAGACTTAAAAGGTTTTTTACTACCAGGTTGCTCTGGAAAAAAGGTAATTGACATGTCCAAAATTGACACACTACCCTGTTGGTTTGTGGATGGTAACCTGGCCCATTAAAATCTGTGGTCTTTATCAACCATTACAGCCTGCTCTGTCGCAAAACCGATTGTGGTAATGTTGGCATGTCCTCACAGACAGAGTATAAAGTATGACTAGATGACCTAACTTGTCCTAAAATGGTAAAGATCATATGTGTTTGTTCTGCAGGTCTGTGCTGTTTGTAATCTGTAAGGAGGTTTTTGAGCTACAGTACAGACCATAAGTTTGGACACACCTTCTCATTTAAAGATTTTTCTGTATTTTCATGACTATGAAAATTGTACATTCACACTGAAGGCATCAAAACTATGAATTAACACATGTGGAATTATACACTTAACAAAAAAGTGTGAAACAACTGAAAATATGTCTTATCTTCTAGGTTCTTCAAAGTAGCCACCTTTTGCTTTGATGACTGCTTTGAACACTCTAGGAATTCTCTTGATGAGCTTCAAGAGGTAGTCACCGGAAAAGGTTTTCACTTCACAGGTGTGCCCTGTCAGGTTTAATAAGTGGGATTTCTTGCCTTATAAATGGGGTTGGGACCATCAGTTGTGTTGTGCAGAAGTCTGGTGGATACACAGCTGATAGTCCTACTGAATAGACTGTTAGAATTTGTATTATGGCAAGAAAAAAGCAGCTAAGTAAAGAAAAACGAGTGGCCATCATTGTAGCAAATCAATGTACCACAAATCAAAAGTACTGTAATAGCAAACTGGTTGCGGATTCTCAAAAAAGGGACTATTTTTCACTCCAAGTTAAGAAGTTTTGATACCTCTTTACTTTCAAAGTATCACATATATGTCCTAAAACGGGAACATTTTTAAGTAGCCTAAAATGTTTGGTACTGCATTGTTATTAAATTAACTTTAAGTTACCACCGATTACCATTCATTTTCTCCAAGCCAAAAGTTTGAGGTCACCTGAATTTCACTAAGGATATGTTTGCGTTAGAGATCTCAAATGGTTCAAAGTAGTCCAAAAAGATCTCAAAGTGTTACACAGATCTTTTCTGGGCAATTTCAGATTTTTCAGTATTGAAAATTGTGGATCTTTTTTCTATTTTTGCATAACAATTATTCCCCTTTCATAAAAATGGTTGCACAAGAAATGCAAAAAGTCAGTACAGTCTCTTGTGACAAGCAAGCATGCCATCTGACACTGATTTCAGAATTTTTCTATATAAACTATTGTGCTGTCTTGCTTTTGCTCTCTACAGCATAAAGAATGAAGTGTGTAATTGTACTTAAAATGCAGAAGGTCAAATGCTAGCTACATCATATCAGCGATCAATCACACTGGCACTGCTGCTGGCATCTCTCTTATCACTACTCTCTAATCTCTAATATTCACAGACTACTATTTTTTTTCTTATTCACTGCTACAGTTAATCAACATATTACTGTCTGGATTATTTGTCAATTGTTCTAGAGCTTTCTATTCCTGTCTTTATTGCATAGCTGTGAGCTTTGACAAACTCTCAGTATCCTTAAATTACCCTAAAATGGTTGCTGCATTCAATGCCCAGGCTTTTATGTTGGCTATTATAGTACCTCCAGTGATGGTCTTACCTCAAACTCCTTTTAGGCTCTCCCTCTACTGCTGTGTGTAAACTCCAGCTCTACTGTAATAGTACATACAGTAATTCAATTAGGAGGGATTTCTGTTTAAGGTTGGTGTATCATTGGTCTTTGCAGCAGGGATGGGAACAGTGTATATACTCCGACCAGACAAGACAACTTCACAGTGAAAAACAGTGTTGGTAACATTGCAGTAGCTTAGTGGTTCTCTAAATTAAAATTATTTAGCTATTTTCTCCAAAGCCAGTCAGGACATAATATGAAGCATGCTACTGCATATCTTTCATATTTTGTTAAAATAAATCCATGGAATATTTACCTACCACATGTGAATAAGCATACTGCCCTTATATTATGGAATCCCATGCACCACTCCCTTAGGTCTGTTCCGTCTTCGTGCAACGCTCCACCATATTGCTAGATTGTTGCCTTCCTATTCAAGTTTGAATCTCTGTGAAGTGCACATAAATGCCCCAAGCTAACTATGGCTCATAATGCACAAAGTGCTCAACTTTGTTTCCTCTATTGCCTAAAGCAATAGCTCTGGTATCATTGACTAAAATCATCTACTCGTGTTGCACACCATTGATAATTTATTTCAGAGAGCAATATCTCTTTCAAGATGTGGGAGCATACCTTGAGTTCTAGGTCTCTGGGTAGGAGTCTACCCTTTTTAACCAGTCTACTGCATGGAAGCTAGTAAAACTCCAAGACTTGATGGTTTTACAGTGTCCTACTGCAAGAAATACTGTTAGTTGCCTTTTGTTTTTTTTGTTGAAGCTCTCAACTCTATCTCAGCAGAATCTCCATTAAATATGGTTATCAACTTTATTGTAATACAAGAAGAATGTAAAGATCCCAGAAGGTGCTAAATTCAGAGAGACTGCCAGGATTTGTGTTCACTTTGTGAAAAGTAGAAGCCATGCTGCAGTGGACTACAGTCGCTAAAGTGGACTATAGCCCTAAATAAAGGATGATCTTACAGTACTTAAAGGGAGTCTGTCAGTCCAAACTGAAGGTATATACTAAGCACATAGCCTTTTATGGGATATAGCGCACATAAAAATCCTTGGTGATACACACCGCTAGCCTGCATGTAGCAAGAATTGTCTGCAGAGAAAGCTCAGGCAAACTAGTACTGAGAAATACCAGTGAGGAAGGTCAAATCATGCAAAATGCTTGGGAAAATGTTGTACTGAGCTTCTTTACCACACCGAGGATGCAACTAGCACCCTAATTAGCATGTATAATTGCATTTCAGTTCCTACAGAATTGAGGCAACAATTAGAATTCTAAAGGTGATTTTTTTTAGAAGCTATATCTGCTGCAAGGATATATGCTTAATTTATACTGTCAGTTTTGTGTCCCAGTGCAGCTTATCTAGCTTAGGGCAAGTGTAACGTGCTAATAGAAAACTATCTATCTAGGTAAAACTATCTATCTAGGTGAAAGTGGCTGGGACCCTAGGAGGCAGCGATCATGCTATTATAGAATTTTGGATAACTAGAGGAGGAAGACATGTGAAGACTCAAACTTCAAAGTTAGATTTCAGAAAGGCAGATTTTAAGCGACTCAGAAAGAGAATAGGAGGGATCCAATGGCTGGATGTCCTTAAGGACAAAAATGTCCAGGAAGGATGGGAAATTTTTAAAAATTAGATTCTCAAAGCACAATCATTAACAATCCTGTAAAGTAGGAAGAATGGGAAGCATTTAAGGAATCCAGGATGGATGAACACAGAACTTAAACACATTCTAAAAAGAAGGAAAGAAATGTTTATCAAATGGAAAGAGGGAGGCATATCTAAAGAAGATTATAATGCAGTCTGCAGAACCTGTAGGGCACGTATCAGGTTAGCTAAAGCTGACAATGAATTAAGGCTTGCAAGAGATATAAAAGAAAATAAAAAAGGATTTTGGGGGTATGTCAAAAGTAACAGAAAAGTCAAAGATGCTATAGGATTTTTACAGGATGAAAATGGTGAAATGGTAAGAAAAGTATGTTGAGAAGGACGAACTTTTTAATTCCTATTTTGCATCAGTTTTCTCTCAGAAAGAAAATGTAACATCAACCCATCTTCACTGTCCTATTAAAGGAATAGAAGAATCCAGGTTATCTGTAAACAGAAAGATTGTGAGGGAATATTTACCTAACATAAATGAGTTCAAGTCTCCAGGTCCAGATGAATTACACCCCAGAGTACTGAAGGAGATCGTAGAAGAAATTTTAGAACCACTCTGCATAATCTTTGAAAATTCTTGGAGAACAGGAGAAGTCTCAGAAGACTGGAGAAAAGCAAATGTTGTTCCTATCTTCAAAAAGGGGAAGAAGGTGGACCCAGGGAACTATAGGCTGATGAGTCTGACTTCTATGCCAGGAAAGATCTTTGAACAAATTATTAATCAACATGTATGTAAGTACCTGGATAAGAATGAAGTGTTTAACCAGAGTCAGCATGGGTTTGGAACTAACAAGTCATGTCAGACTAACTTAATTTCCTTCTATGACAGAATCACTGACTGGGTGGATCAGGGATATGCTGTATAGTATATTTTGACTTCAGCAAAGCATTTGACAAAGTGTCTCACACCATCCTCATTGAAAAAAATGACCAATTATGGAATGGACAAGGCAACTGTTAGGTGGATTCATAACTGGCTTAGTGATCTGACTCAAAGAGTGGTCGTAAATGGCTTCACATCCAGTTCGATTAATGTTTCAAGTGGGGTACCACGAGGCTCTGTCCTGGGACCTGTATTGTTCAACATCTTTATCAATGATTTAGATGAAGGAATTGAAGGTAAACTTTCTGATGACACAAAGCTAGGAGGGATAGTTAACACTAGAGAAGAGAGAGGATTCAAAAAGACCTAAATAAACTGGAGCAATGGGCAGCAACTAACAGAATGGTTTTTAACAGGGAAAAATGCAAAGTACTACATCTGGGTAATAAAAATGAAAAAAGCATATACAGAATGGGAGGAATAGAGCTAAGCAACAGTACATGTGAAAAAGACTTAGATATACTAATAGATCATAGACTGAACATGAGTCAACAGTGTGATGCAGCAGCAAAAAAGGCAAATACAATTCTGGGATGTATTAACAGAAGCATACAGTCTAGATCACGTGAAGTCATTATCGCACTTTACTCCTCTTTGGTCAGACCTCATCTGGAATACTGTGTCAAGTTTTGGGCACCAAATTTTAAAAAAGACATTGACAAACTGGAGCAAGTTCAGAGAAGAGTGACCAGAATGGTGACCGGTCTGCAAACCATGTCCTATGAGGAACCGTTACAGGATTTGGGAATGTTTAGCTTGCAAAAAAGAAGACTGAGAGGAGACTTAATAGCTGTCTACAAATATCTCAAGGGCTGTCACATTGTAGAAGGATCATCCTTATTCTCATTTGCACAAGGAAAGACTAGAAGAAATGGGATGAAACTGAATGGGATTAGATATTAGAAAAAACATTAGACAGTGAGGGTGATCAATGAGTGGAACAGGCTGCCACGAGAGGTAACATAGTAACATAGTAACATAGTTTTTAAGGTTGAAGGAAGACTAAGTCCATCTAGTTCAACCCATAGCCTAACATGTTGATCCAGAGGAGGGCAAAAAAAAAACATGTGGCAAACACTAAGCTCCACATTGGGGAAAAAAATTCCTTCCCGACTCCATACGACAATCAGACTAGTTCCCTGGATCAACGCCCTATGAAGGAATCTAGTTTATATAACATGTAATATTATACTTTTCAAGAAAGGCATCCAAGCCCTTCTTAAATTTTAATAGTGAATCACTCATTACAACATCATGCGGCAGAGAGTTCCATAGTCTCACTGCTCTTACAGTAAAGAATCCCCATCTGTGATTATGATTAAACCTTCTTCCCTCCAGACGTAGAAGATGCCCCCTTGTCCCCGTCTCTGGCCTCAGAGTACAAAGATCAGTAGACATGTCTTTGTACTGTCCCCTCATATACTTGTACATAGTAATAAGATCACCCCTAAGCCTTCGTTTTTCCAAACTAAATAACCCCAAGTGTAATAACCTGTCTTGGTATTGCAGACCCCCCAGTCCTCTCATAACTTTGGTCGCTCTTCTCTGCACCCTCTCTAGTTCAGCTATGTCTTTCTTATACACCGGAGACCAGAACTGTACACAGTATTTCAAGTGTGGTCGCACTAATGACTTGTATAGAGGTAAAATTATGTTCTCCTCATCAGCATCTATGACTCATTTAATGCATCCCATTATTTTATTTGCCTTTGCAGCAGCTGCCTGACACTGGCCACTAAACGTGAGTTTGTCGTCCACCAATACACCCAGGTCTTTTTCAATTACAGTTTTGCCCAGTGTTTTACAATTAAGCATATAATTATACATTTCATTTCCTCTGCCCAAGTGCATTACCTTACATTTATCCCCATTAAAGCTCATTTGCCATTTATCAGCCCAAACTTCTAGTTTACATAGATCCTCCTGTAATATAAAATTGTCCTCCTCTGTATTGATTATGCTGCACAGTTATCAATGTCATCTGCAAATATTGAAATATTACTCTGTATGCCCCCTACCAGGTCATTAATAAATATGTTAAAAAGAAGGGGGCCCAATACTGACCCCTGTGGTACCCCACTGTTAACTGAGACCCAGTCTGAGTGTTTTCCATTAATAACCACCCTTTGTTTCCTATCACTGAGCCAATTTTTAACCCACATACATATATTTTCCCCTAGGTGGTGATAATATATGTTCCCTGCCCAGGATCTAACTAATCTTTCTAGGGCTTTGTGGTGTTTTTAAAGAGTTGGCCCAGCACCTGAAATGTTATTTCTAACGGTCTATCGTTACACCCTAACCACTTGTGTAATTTGCTTAATTACACAATAATACACTACACTTCTCCCTATCTAGCTAATCACTAAATATGTTTTCTTTACTGTACTTCACAATAATAAAATATTTTTTTTTCTGTTAGTATTGTGCTACAGAAACAATGCCACATTTGAGCTTTTAAAGGGAATCTGTCACCACTTGGGCCATATCAAATCTCTACTATGGCCATACAGGTTATAGAAAAGTAAATCTATACATACCTGTATGTCCCATATTAGCGGTCTGATTGCAGAGATATCTGTTTTTATAAACTCAATTTTCCACAGGCTTGGCGTCCCCTGGACGCCAAGAAATCCCCACCTATCTGTTTATTATTCCCCGAAATCACATAGAGCACGCTTTGCTTCATCCCTGTGTTCCTATCCTTACATTTTTGTACTAATTGTAGTCTATGAAACAGATTTTTCTGCCACCTGAGTGTGGCTGAGCAGAAAAGCAGTTTGAGTTGTTACATGTGATATCAGGGCTCCCAGCACAGCAGGCCTACACTGATCCATCACCCACCTCGTCTTAATTTGAAGTTCAATTCAAAGCTTTAAATGCTGACCCAGTCCCTGATACCTCATGCTTGGCCCATGACTGACTGCTGCTGTGCCATTATAAAATTTGAACTGTGAGTTTATTGATGCCACTTTTCATGGTGTCTGCCCCTAATTTTAGGTATTTTGGCAGCTTTTGGGCCCCTTTGAAGGTGTTATACATGTGTTTGGCTTTGAATCCAATGGGCTTTGGATATGTTTGACGAACCATCAACGAATTGTTTAACGTCCTTCTGGAAGCTCGCCAATCTGAAACAAATCAAACCTTTTAAGGTTCACTCATCTCTAGTGTTGAGCCACCCCCGTAGTGTTCGAGTTCGGTTCGGTTCGTCGAACACCCGTGTGTTCGCCGAACTGTTCGTCGAACTGTTCGTCGAACACCTTCGAACACCGTTAAAACCAATGGCAGGCAAACAAAAACACATAGAAACACATAGAAAACACCTTCAAAGGTGTCCAAAAGCTGACAAACTGCTCAGAAGACACAACTAACACATGGAAAAGTGACAAGTACATATAGTCATGCGAAAAGAAAAGAGGTGGAGGAGTAAAAGGAGGGGGAGACACAGAT
Organism: Phyllobates terribilis; assembly: GCF_046119375.1. Lineage (NCBI taxonomy): Eukaryota > Metazoa > Chordata > Amphibia > Anura > Dendrobatidae > Phyllobates > Phyllobates terribilis. Next base: position 121,106,820 of record NW_027362772.1, read on the forward strand.
ATAGGCATGTCATGCCCTTCTAAAATCCAAAAAGTGAGAAGCCGAGACGGCCAGTCCGCTCCTGCCCGTGCCACCTCCGTGTCGCCGGGTTTGTGCCAGAGCCGCGGTGAACCCTGATGGCCAGCCCCCCTCTCCCAATACTGGTGCCTGTCCACTGGTGGGTCGAGAGAGCCCCCCTGTGGTGGAGGCAGCTCTAAGCTTTTTAATTTAAATTGTCCCTCTAATTTGAATGAATACACTTTAAATCCATTTACAAGGATCTATTGGAGGGCAAGTCTCATGCCAGCAGCCGCGTAATTCCAGCTCCAGTAGCGTCCACTAAAGCTGCTGCAGTTAAAAAGCTTTTATAAGGATCGAGCTCGGCTGTCCACCGCAAGGCATCCTAGTGCCAGTCCCAGCCCCTATGCCTTGGGGTGCCTCCTGATGCTCTTCACTAAGTATCCCGTGGTCCCGAAGCATTTCCTTTGAAAAAATTAAGTGTCCAAACTACAGGTGGTGTAGCTTGCTTAACAGCCGGGATAATCCGCTGACTAGCAGACACTGCTACTAGGCACAAAGTATTTCCTGGGCTAGATGCAGTTAAAAATTTGTAAGTAGATACTCTCGTTGGATGCTGAGAAAGCATTCCATAGAGTCTCCTGGCACGCCATATATGATTCTCTTAAAAAGCTTGGGGTAGGGGTCTAGGGGACCCTTTTATAGCCAAAATCACGGCCCTGTATCACAATACGTCACCTAGGCTGAAGATAAATGGAACTGTAGCACCGAGGGCTCGGTTGCTACAGACGTATTGCACCTCACCCAGAGGTGTGATATCTCACTCTCAGATAAGGATGGAGTGTGGATCAGGACCCGACACCTGCATGCATTACACCACATTGCCGTGGGGCAGGGCGACCAATATGCCCCTGAGATGGGCACGACAGTCCCTGTCCCTGGCTGGAGTGGGGGGAGGGAACACTGAGGAAGGGGAACCCTGCAGTGCAGGAGCAGGGAGGAAGCAGTTCCTGGGTGCATTGAGAAGGGAGTATAAAAGGTGGGCACCATCTTAGTTCAATGCAGAGAAGTCTGAGCAGAAGTGGCAGGGAGCAGGGGCTCTGCATGAGCTCTGCTCCGGAGGCGGGCCTAGTAACAGAGGCCCAGGCCTGCAAGAGGGAGAAGGAAGGAAGAGGAGCGGAGAAGGCTCCAGGAACGAGGAATGAAGGGATCCTAGGGGTGCGGACGGGCGAGTCGCCACCGCACGCCCGAATCCACCTGCGTGGAGGCGTCAGGCCAAAGGGGGAGACCGGTCCCTGAACTAGTGGAGGCAGGAAACGACCCTCAGCTAGAAACCGGAGGCTCTGACATTTTATGTGGCGCAGCCCCTTGCTCCACCCGCTAGGAAGGCACCACATAGGGTCAGGGAAACTGGCGCCAAGTTTACCAAGAGGAGGCCCGAGGCAGCCGGACAGAAGTGTTGGTAAGAAAGGCCAGACAAAGGACACACAAAGGGGGTCCTGTGAAGCGCTCCAAAGTTATCTGGGAGTTGTCTGAGCCCCTCACCTGGTGAGCACAGTACGACGTGGGCAGCCGTTACCTGCAGACGTGGTCTGGATAATAAGAACTGTGAGTAAAGGCCCTGAACTGCATCACTGACTCCGTGTCGTTACTGCTGCTGCCCTGCACCATCACCCCCATCCTCCGCATACACTGCCCTGAGGCTATACTCCTCCCGTGGGGAGTTATGCTACGCTCTGCTGCACCCACAACACCAGCCTTAGCGGTCTGCCCTGTAGCGGCGGTTCACTCTGACCGCAATCCACGGGTGGCGTAGTCGGACATTTAAACATCAAAACCACATAAATAGTTCCGCCACTGGTTTGACCGCCCTGAGCCACGGAACCGGATCGCCACCACGAAGACTACAACCACCAGCATCCACCAAAAAGGGTCCGGCTCCGGGTGTCCCAAGGCCCAGGGGGTGCGTCAGAACATTTTCATCACCTTTCACAATCACCAATGGGACAAGGCAGGGATGTCCTCTGTCCCCTCTCTTATACATCCTAGTGACGGAGCACCTGCTCTCATCAATTCGCCATAACCCCAATATTAGGTGGATTGAGGTGGGAGGCACCGAGTACAAGTGCTCTCTATTTGCTGATGATGTCCTAGTATATATCACTCAATCACATATATCCATCCCTGCTGTTATGGCTGAAATAGATCACTTTGTTACATGGTAAAATTTTAAAATCAATGCAGCGAAGTCTGAGGCCCTCGATGTCTCCCTCCCTAAATCCATATAGGATTCCATCCAGTCCAACTTTCCCTTTGCCTGGCCCTCACAGGGTATCAAATACTTAGGAATTCCTATTCATAGAGACCTCTCCCATCTATGTTATCTTAATTTTGGGCCCTTTATTGAACAATTCCATACAGACCACGGTTGGCAAGTTGGAACTGTGAGATTCACTATGTGCACCACTGGTATTTTGTGGAAAAGCACATGTAAGATTCTGCAACAGTCTCTGCTGATACTCCTGCATGCGTGCATCCCTTTCTATGGCAGGAATAATTTCTGCAAATTTACTTTTGTACCGGGGATCTAACAGTGTGGCAACCCAGTTGTCAGGATTATTTCTGATTCTCACAATTCGAGGGTCATGTTGCAGGTAGTGCAGCAAGAAGGCACTCATGTGTGTTGCGCATCCAGGAGCACCAAGTCCCTGTTGTGTTGGTGGCGAGGTAACAATCATGCTTCCTTCCTCTGTCCTCTCCCCCCAACCTCACACAACAGAAATGTGATCAAGGTCTCCCTCATCTGATGAGTCTTCCATCAGTTCGTCCTCCACTTCTTCCTGGGCTCCTGCACCTTCCTCACTAGTTTGGCTGCTACCATGCGCCCTGGTAAAATCATCTCCCCCACCCTCACATGCCTGCCGCCCTGGTGCTGCCGACCGTCTGGACCTTGCAGATGTTAGCCCTTCCGCATACAACTCCTCCTCCTCTACTTCCTCCACCTCCTCTTGTGCCACCACCTGACTCCGAATTCTGTTTAACATGTGCTCCAGCATGTAAATCACCGAAATAGTCATGCTGATAATGGCATCGTCAGCACTAAACATCTTCGTCGCCATTTCAAAACTGTGCAGAAGGGTGCATAGGTCCCTGATCTGAGACCACTCCTCCAGCGTGATTTGCCCCACCTCTGAATCTCGTTGGCCCAGGCTATACGTCAGAACGTATTGCACCAGGGCTTGTCGGTGCTGCCACAGTCGCTGCAACATGTGCAGAGTTGAATTCCACCGGGTAGGCACATCGCATTTTAGCCGGTGAAGTGGCAGGCCCAACGACTTCTGTAGAGATGTAAGTCGCTGAGCTGCGGGATGCGAACGGCGGAAGTGAGCACACAGCGACCGTGCCCTCTGCAGAAGGCCATCTAGTCTGGGATAGTGGGCTAAAAATTGCTGGACAACCAGGTTCAACACGTGAGCCATACAAGGCACGTGTGTGACATTGCCCCGGCGAAGGGCCGCACCCAGGTTTGCAGCATTGTCGCACACGGCCTTCCCTGGTTTCAGGTCCAGTGGAGACAACCATTCATGAAATTGGTTCTCCAGAGCTGACCACAACTCCTCAGCTGTGTGACTCACATTTCCCAGACATTTCAATGTAAAAACCGCCTGATGACGTTGAGCCCTACTGCCAGCATAGTAAGGAGGTGTGCAGGATCCCTTCTGCGCAGTTAGAAAGCTTGTGGCATGACCAGACAGGCTTTGGGTGCAGGTGGAAGACCGAGAGGAGGTTGAGGAGACAGAAGCAGTGGAGGAAAAATGACATAAAGAGGATTGACGCACAACTCGTGGGGACGGCAAGACTTGGACAGCAGCCCCTTGTCCTGCTGTCACCATAGTTACCCAGTGCCCAGTCGGCGACATGTAACGCCCCTGTCCATGCCTACTCGTCCAAGTGTCTGTGGTGAAATGCACCCTGTCACACACAGAGTTTCTCAAAGAAGCGGTGATGTTGTGTGCGACATGCTGGTGGAGCGCAGGCACACCTTTCTTTGAGAAGTAGTGCCGACTGGGCATCTGGTACTGGGGCACTGCGACGGACATAAGGTCTCGAAAATCCTCTGTGTCCACCAGGCGGAAAGGCAGCATTTCTGTAGCCAAGAGCTTGCAGATGGTGAAATTCAACCTCTTAGCTTTCTCATGGCTAGGAGGAAATGGTCTTTTACTTGTCCACATCTGAGGGACCGAGGGCTGGCTATTGTGCTTAGACGGGGTTGATAAGGTTGTCCCCGGCAAACTGCCGGTCTGTGAGGAAGATGCAGGCGGACATGTTAGGTTGCCTTGATCCAAAGGTGGTGCTATCGATGTCGGACAGCGCTCAAGACCAGCTGGTGTTACCACCTCCAAAGAAAATGATGACCTGCCAATCACGCTGGCTGTTGCGGGTAAAGAGGTGGCAGGTCTGCGCCCCAAAACAGGTGTGACTGCTGTCCCCCCAGTCACAGAGGATGAAGAGGCCGCGGATGCACAAGATATGGCAGACGGTGGTTGGCCCGGCCGGCTAGACCGCATTGTAGCACACTGAGCTTCCCACTGCAACTTATGCTTCATGTCCATGTGCCGGTTCATGCATGAAGTACTCAAACTATGTATTTTTTGGCCTCTACTTGGCTTTTGCTGACAAATGTTACAGATAACACGAGTTGGGTCATCTTTATCGATCTGAAAAAATGCCCAGGCTATGCAAGGCTTAGCACCCATGCGACCTGAAGAGCCACCACGACTTGTGGTGAGAGGCAGAGTTGTGTTTGAGGATGCAGTTGTTGACGTGCTTCCAGTACTACGTCTCTGTCCAGGAAGGCGCAACCTGACCTCGTCGTCACTAGCATCTTCCTCCACCTCCTCTGCTGACCTCATCTCTTGGCTGACTGTGGGTTGACAGTAAGTGGGATCTCCGACCTCATCATCATCACCCTGTGCGTTATCACACCCGTCGTCCTCAGAGCCAACCTGTTCCTGCCCTGACAAAAAACTAAAGTTGTCGCTCCAATCAGGTATTTGAGTCTTATTATCGTCTTCCTCATTGTCTCCACCAACAGGAGTTACAGTTTGGGAATGAGGGTCTACATTATGGTCAGAACCTTCTGCGTCTGGTCCTGGATCCGACTCATAAAGATTCTGGGCATCAGTGCAGATCAGTTCCTCGTCTGGATTCACAGAAGCGCTGGAGTCGACCTCTGATTCCCAGGCTATAGTATGAGTAAACAGCTCTGCAGACTCAACCATCTGTTCTACCTCATACTCAGACGGGCAGCTGGAGATTTGGGAGCTGTGAGGAAGCAAGTGCGATTTGGGTGACACCTTTGAGGACTGGAGTATTTGTGATGTTGAAGTTGATGTGGAGGAGAGCCCACTTAAAGGAGCACTTGATATCCGTTGAAGCACCTGCTGTTTTTGTGCCTCATCTGGAATTTGTAGCGATTGGCGTGGCCGTAAGAAAGGGATCTTATCACATTGTCCGCTAAAAGAAGTAGATATTTTAGTTTGGCTGGAAGATGGTCTTTCTTCTGCACCTACCCCACGGACACAACCTTTTTTCCCCTTCCCAACACGCCTATTCCCCTTTCCACCAGCAGCAGGCCTTTTTCCACTCATTTTGGTGGTTAACTAATTCACAACTCTGGAGTTGTTTGCACAAAAAAACAATGGATGATAACCGAGCAGAGCTGAGTGGCCAAACTGTGGTATTAGGCCAAAACTATTGGCTGGGTTAGATGCAGAAAAAAATTATTTTTAATTTGCAACCTGATGGAGGTCAGTATAGATGGACTAATAGACCAAGTCCCACACACCGCTAGAAGCCCAAATATTTTTTCAGAGCTAGATGCAGAAAATTTTTTTATTCAATTTGCAACCTGATGGAGGTCAGTATAGATGGACTAATAGACCAAGTCCCACACACTGCTAGAAGCCCAAATATTTTTTCAGAGCTAGATGCAGAAAAAAAATATTTTTAATTTGCAACCTGATGGAGGTCAGTATAGATGGACTAATAGACCAAGTCCCACACACTGCTAGAAGCCCAAATATTTTTTCAGAGCTAGATTGAGAAAAAAATTATTTTTAATTTGCAACCTGATGGAGGTCAGTATAGATGGACTAATAGAACAAGTCCCACACGCTGCTAGAAGCCCAAATATTTTTTCAGAGATAAATGAAGAAAAAAATTATTTTTAATTTGCAACCTGATGGAGGTCAGTATAGATGGACTAATAGACCAAGTCCCACACACTGCTAGAAGCCCAAATATTTTTTCAGAGCTAGATGCAGAAAAAAATTATTTTTAATTTGCAACCTGATGGAGGTCAGTATAGATGGACTAATAGACCAAGTCCCACACACCGCTAGAAGCCCAAATATTTTTTCAGAGCTAGATGCAGAAAAAAATTATATTCAATTTGCAACCTGCTGGAGGTCAGTATAGAAGGACTAATAGAACAAGTCCCACACACTGCTAGAAGCCCAAATATTTTTTCAGAGCTAAATGAAGAAAAAAATTATTTTTAATTTGCAACCTGATGGAGGTCAGTATAGATGGACTAATAGACCAAGTCCCACACACTGCTAGAAGCCCAAATATTTTTTCAGAGCTAGATGCAGAAAAAAATTATATTCAGTTTGCAACCTGATGGAGGTCAGTATAGATGGACTAATAGAATGATGCTATGCCCAAAAGATTTTACTTCACTAGGTGCAGTAAAAAAATTGGTATTCTATACACAGGTGGTATATCTTGCAACACAGATAGGCTACTCCACTGACTAACACACTCTGCAATAGGCCAAAAAGGATTAGCTTTGCTAGATTCAGCCAAATGCTGTGAAAAAAACTTGCACAGCACTGGCACAGACCTGCCTGGCAAAAACTGATAGGAACTGATGTAACCTAGTCCTGAAAAGGACTCCAATTACAATTAGTCTTTACTCCCACAATCTATCTATTTAAGAGCACAGACCTGCCTGATAAAAGTCGTAGGAAATGCTGTAACCTAGTCCTTAAAAGGACTACAATCACAACTATTCCCTACTCCCAAGCTATCTGTATATTTGTGCGAAAATTGGCTTGAAATTAACAAGGTATAGCGCACACAGCAACAGCGGTGCCGTCTAACACGCAGCTGCAGCAGTGAGAAAATGGTGGCGACGGGGAAAATGGCTTGGTCTTATAGGGCAAGGAAATGTGACATACACTGCCAATCACACATGCCCTTGCTTGTGTGAAAAAAAGCACTTCGCTCCGTGTGTGCGCTGCTGATAGGCTGACAGATTGCACCTCCCCACTGCAAATGCGGGAAAGAGAAAAAAAAATGGAGATCTTCATTGTTCCTGCAGAGATCCATCCCCTGCCCCTCCCCCCGCCCCGCTGTACACTCAAACTGCGTATTAACATTAATTTTCATCATTACTGAGAAAAAATCCAGTTATGATTTTGGTGCACGAACAGTTATCGAACATAACCTCGAACAGCCGAATTTTTCTCAAATTTTTCGTGTTCGCCGACCGGCTCGAACACCGCCCAAAACAGCTCGAATTTGAGATTGGCGAACAGTTCGAGTAGAACAACGCTCATCTCTACTCATCTCTAGTGTAGTCTACTAATATATATACCCAAATCAAACAATGAGTCACATAGACAGAGAAAGAAAAAGAGAATGCATGATGTCCTTAAAAAAAATGTCAAGCTTTATTTCAGTTACAATTAAAACACATATACAGAAGATATGTCTGTCAAAGTAGCTCAGTTCATAATACCACAAACTGATGGCTGGACTAATACATTCATTAAAGTGTTTTCCCACAAACAAAGTTCATTTCAATTAATAGATCTTGGAATAATAATAATTTCCACAATTGGATGTGATTAAATAAAATGTTCCTGTGCTGAGATAATCTTATGAATGTGCCCCTGCTGTGTACTGTGTAATGGCTGTGTCTGACCGTGCATGAGCACATTCTGATCATACCACAGCTCCTGAGCAGGAGAGGAAGCGAGAGAGTATACAGACATTACAGCACGGGATCACAGATGATTCTTTCTATGAGGTAAAGCATTTCCCTGCCTGTTTATAAGCAACGTTTTATCTCATAGAAATAACCAGTTGTGATCCCCTGCTCTAATGTCTGTATCTTCTGTTTTGCTTTCTCCCCTGTCCAGGAGCTGTGGTATGATCAGACCATGTTCAGACACTACCATTACACAGTACACAGCAGGGGCACATTTATAAGATTACCTCAGTACAGGAACATTTTTTTAAACACATCCAATTGTGGAACTTACAAAGACCTATTGATTAAAATGTTGAGTAAAATGAACTTTGTTTGTGAGAAAACCCCTTTAAGCTATGTTAATACAGCAGTTGGGACACCCATCAGTCGTTCCACCAGGGCTTCTGTCTGAAGCCTTGAAAAATGGTATTTGGGCAGTGTCCCTGAATGGCCATTGATTTTAAAAAAGCAGACAAAGTCACTTTGTGCTTTGTCTGACCTCCCTTTTGGTAGTGTTTCGCCATCTTGAGGTGGGTACAAGTTTACATTTAACCACAATTTTGAGCCTGCCTCAAGAAAGCCAGGGCAGACACTGCTGCCAAAGAGGCCAGAGAGAACACAAATTGACTCCGTCTGTCTCTTTAAGTAAATGGCCACACCTGTTTCTCAGGGCTACAGATGAAAGTCTTGATGGAGCACTTGATGTATTGTATATGTCATCCAAGAGCAGTCCAATGGTTTCCATGGATTCATTGACTTGTATGGCCAAGTGTGATCTGAATATTAGATGAAATTCGGGTATGAAGCAAAGAAAAACTCTAATATGTGCACGGTCCCATAGATTAACATTGCTTCAAGCGCGATGCAATTTTTTGTCAGATCGCACTTGGACCAAAAAACAGTTGTCTGCACCTGCCCTTAAAGCTATAAATTGCACAATAAATAAGAACAAACAAGGAAATAAAGTTAATAGAAAATGATATTGAATGATACAAGGTTGATTGGCTAAATCTAATTTTCTTTATAAATATGTATTAACAGAATTGAAACAAAATCTGTGCATTTTGCAAAAAGACTTTTCCTTTTTAGAAAGTTGTTTTATCACACAATATTATGCTTTGCAGAAAGAGCAATTAGACCCATATTTTAGGAGTATGTATTAATTATAAATTAATTGATGAAAATCAGCAGAAGGAAACAAACATATGTTCAATGTATCACGATAAAATGAGTGTTAATTATTGCATTATTGTAATGGAAAGTAGACAGTGTCTTTTTATATAGAATAACACATATTAATAACACATTTTGTTGGTATAGTAGTTAGTAGTGGTATTTTAAGTATTATTAATGCTGCATATGGTATCCAAGAAGTTTCACATCCATTTGTTGGTTGTCAGAAATTTCTGTCTGGCATATGTTATACATATTAATTTATTATTATGCACACCATATGTTAAGCTCAAACCCAGTAGGTCATACATTCCTACACTTGATGCCTCATTAATAAACACATAGTTGGTGAATTTGGCCACATTTTATTTTTTAAAGAAAAAGCTGTGGATTTTCATCCCTTGGAGTTGGTAATACAAGCTGCTAAAATATCAGCTATATTTTTTGTCACAGTGAAACTTATTTATCATGTCTGACCTCAGTGATACAAAGCAAGGCAATCATCCAAATTAGGTTTGTGAGACTGTTACAGTTGGCACTTTGTAAAGCGTTTCACTATACACACTCGCTGAAACAACAGTATCTTTTTAATCATTACAATAAGATGTTCTGTGGAATACTGTAATGTTGCCCAGCAGTAATGGAAGGTTGGGTTTCAACTAAGAATATAAAAAGATCTGCTTTCTAAATAGAACCTTCTACTTCCATGTCTCCATGACATACAAATGTTTAATAAAAGTCATCTTATAAGGAGACTTTTACTTATGAATGTTTTCTATGCCAGTTTTAAAGATGCACTCCCATCAAAATTTTATTCTCTTAAAATATTGCAGTCATCATATTATACAGCAGTGTGTACTTAAAATTGCTCATTTTGCCTTTCTACCCTGTTAATTCTTCTCTTTTCTCTGCTCTATGTAGAAACAGGAAGTCTCTATTCCCTGCATAAATCATTCCCTCTTCAACTCCTGACCCAGCTGCTCCTTCCTCCCCCTGCCAGAGACTTTTGCAGGGACTTATACATGGAAAACTGACTTCCTGTTTCTACATAGAGCTTAGAAGGATTCAGATTGTCTGTTTTGAATCACGTGATCATAGACCTAATGGAAAATAGAAGAATTAGCTGGGTAGAAGGGCAAATTGAGCAATTGTAAGTACACAATGCCCAAAAATATGATTACTGAAGTTAAAAAGATAAAAACTTTGATGGGGTGCTTTTTTAATGAAAAGCATTGGAGTAACATATGAAAAAGACAAATTTACTAAGAGGCATTTTACCCTGTCCATAAGTCAGCATAGCAAATCTGTGGGTTGATAATCGCTGGCATAAATTTTGATTAACTGGTGGTAAGCGATAGAGATAAGCAAATCTGCCAAAAAGTCAAATTCACTAAATTATGCAAAATGATTTTCCATGAATTAACTATGTCTTATTATGCTCTGGGGAGACCCGAGAGCATAATAAATGTAAGCTGTAGAACAAAAAAACTATTACTCATCTCACCACTCTTGGTCCACGGCGCATGTTCTTACTGCTACCACATGCTCAAACACTGAGAATCTACAAACTAGGCAGGGACTTCTGTCTCGGTGTAGAGTGCAAGTCGTAAGTTTGCAACACACATTGTGGTGTCACAACATCACTGCAACCTTACAAGGTTCATGCGCAGAGACATCCTTGGCCTAGTTACGTCCAGAAGTTCGAACCTTGAGTATGCGTCATAACATTGATGGACTTTTTATGTATTTTGTAATTAAAAAATGGTCTAAAAACATTGACTCATACTGATGCTGACTTTGTCAGAGGTAAGATCATGCTGCTGTGACTGAGACGAGTTATGTACTCTATATTCTATAATGCCCTTGTGCCGCCACCCCATTAGAATACTTTCCATAGGCAAAATAGACCAACTGTAACATGCATTTTGAAGCAATACTGCCTAGATAGCTTGCGCCAGTGGTGGAGGAGCTTCTGTTGCTGTAAGCGGCTCTTACATTGTTAGTCATAATATGAAGTTTTCCTTCTTTTTCACTGCTCTGTCCATTGCCATTGACACTTTTTATTTTACCATCCAATTTATACAACATAATAATTAACTTTTGAAACTCCAATTTTTCAACTTTTGCCAAAAAGGACATACCAAAAAATGCTATGTAGGTAGAGATGAGCGTTGTTCGACTCGAACTGTTCGCCAATCTCAAATTCGAGCTGTTTTGGGCGGTGCTACAGCCGTTCGGCGAACACGAACGATTTGAAAAAAATTTGGCTGTTCGAGGTTATGTTCGATAACTGTTCGTGCACCAAAATCATAACTGGATTTTTTCTCAGTAATGATGAAAATTAAAGTTAATACGCAGTTTGAGTGTACAGCGGGGCGGGGGGAGGGGCAGGGGATGGATCTCTGCAGGAATAATGAAGATCTCCATTTTTTTTTTCTCTTTCAAACATTTACAGTGGGGAGGTGCAATCTGTCAGCCTATCAGCAGCGCACACACGGAGCGAAGTGCTTTTTTTCACACAAGCAAGGGCATGTGTCATTGGCAGTGTATGTCACATGTCCTTGCCCTATAAGACCCAGCCATTTTCCCCGTCACCACCATTTTCTCACTGCTGCAGCGGCTTATTAGATGGCACAGCTGTTGCTGTGTGCGCTATACCTTGTGAATTTCAAGCAAATTTTCGCACAAATCTACAGATAGCTTGGGAGTAGGGAATAGTTGTGATTGCAGTCTTTTTAAGGACTAGGTTACAGCATTTCCTACGACTTTTATCAGGCAGGTCTGTGCTCTTAAATAGATAGGTTGTGGGAGTAAAGACTAATTGTAATTGCAGTCCTTTTCAGGACTAAGTTACATCAGTTCCTATCAGTTTTTGCCAGGCAGGTCTGTGCCAGTGCTGTGCAAGTTTTTTTTCACTGCATTTGGCTAAATATAGCAAAGCTAATCCTTTTTGGCCTATTGCAGAGTGTGTTAGTCAGTAGAGTAGCCTATCTGTGTTGCAAGCTACACCACCTGTGTATAGAATACCAATTTTTTTACTGCACCTAGTAAAGTAAAACCTTTTGGGCATAGCATCATTCTATTAGTCCATCTATACTGACCTCCATAAGGTTGCAAATTGGATATAATTTTTTTCTGCATCTAGCTCTGAAAAAAAATTTGGCCTTCTAGCAGTGTGTGGGACTTGTTCTATTAGTCCATCTATACTGACCTCCAACAGGTTGCAAATAAAAATTATTTTTAATCTGCATCTAGCTCTGAAAAAATATTTGGCCTTCTAGCAGTGTGTGGGACTTGTTCTATTAGTCCATCTATACTGACCTCCATCAGGTTGCAAACTGAATATAATTTTTTTCTGCATCTACCTCTGAAAAAATATTAGGGCTTCTAGCTGTGTGTGGGACTTGTTCTATTAGTCCATCTATACTGACCTCCAACAGGTTGCAAATTAAAAATAATTTTTATCTGCATCTAGCTCTGAAAAAATATTTGGCCTTCTAGCAGTGTGTGGGACTTGTTCTATTAGTCCATCTATACTGACCTCCATCAGGTTGCAAACTGAATATAATTTTTTTCTGCATCTACCTCTGAAAAAATATTTGGGCTTCTAGCTGTGTGTGGGACTTGTTCTATTAGTCCATCTATACTAACCTCCATCAGGTTGCAAATTAAATATATAATTTTTCTGCATCTAGCTCTGAAAAAATATTTGGCCTTCTAGCAGTGTGTGGGACTTGTTCTATTAGTCCATCTATACTGACCTCCATCAGGTTGCAAACTGAATATAATTTTTTTCTGCATCTACCTCTGAAAAAATATTTGGGCTTCTAGCTGTGTGTGGGACTTGTTCTATTAGTCCATCTATACTGACCTCCATCAGGTTGCAAACTGAATATAACTTTTTTCTGCATCTAGCTCTGAAAAAATATTTGGGCTTCTAGCTGTGTGTGGGACTTGTTCTATTAGTCCATCTATACTGACCTCCATCAGGTTGCAAATTGAATATAATATTTTTCTGCATCTACCTCTGAAAAAATATTTGGGCTTCTAGCTGTGTGTGGGACTTGTTCTATTAGTCCATCTATACTGACCTCCATCAGGTTGCAAATTAAATATAATATTTTTTCTGCATCTAGCTCTGAAAAAATATTTGGCCTTCTAGCAGTGTGTGGGACTTGTTCTATTAGTCCATCTATACTGACCTCCATCAGGTTGCAAACTGAATATAATTTTTTTCTGCATCTACCTCTGAAAAAATATTTGGCCTTCTAGCAGTGTGAGGGACTTGTTCTATTAGTCCATCTATACTGACCTCCATCAGGTTGCAAACTGAATATAACTTTTTTCTGCATCTACCTCTGAAAAAATATTTGGGCTTCTAGCTGTGTGTGGGACTTGTTCTATTAGTCCATCTATACTGACCTCCATCAGGTTGCAAATTGAATATAATATTTTTCTGCATCTACCTCTGAAAAAATATTTGGGCTTCTAGCTGTGTGTGGGACTTGTTCTATTAGTCCATCTATACTGACCTCCATCAGGTTGCAAATTGAATATAATATTTTTCTGCATCTAGCTCTGAAAAAATATTTGGGCTTCTAGCAGTGTGTGGGACTTGTTCTATTAGTCCATCTATACTGACCTCCATCAGGTTGCAAACTGAATATAATTTTTTTCTGCATCTGCCTCTGAAAAAATATTTGGGCTTTTAGCTGTGTGTGGGACTTGTTCTATTAGTCCATCTATACTGACATCCATCAGGTTGCAAACTGAATATAATTTTTTTCTGCATCTACCTCTGAAAAAATATTTGGGCTTCTAGCTGTGTGTGGGACTTGTTCTATTAGTCCATCTATACTGACATCCATCAGGTTGCAAACTGAATATAATTTTTTCTGCATCTACCTCTGAAAAAATATTTGGGCTTCTAGCTGTGTGTGGGACTTGTTCTATTAGTCCATCTATACTGACCTCCATCAGGTTGCAAACTGAATTTAATTTTTTTCTGCATCTACCTCTGAAAAAATATTTGGCCTTCTAGCAGTGTGTAGGACTCATTGTATTAGGCCATCTATACCAAGCTCCACCAGCTTTTAAATTAATAATAATTTTTAGCTGCATCTAGCCCTGAAAATAATTCTTCTTCCCAATAGTGGTAACAATAGAAATATGGGCCGCGCTCCTGGCTTACAAAAATATACGCTTCATAACAAAAAACACCAGCCTAGCGCACTGCATTAATAAGATGGCATCATCGTCTCTCCCAGTGCTAGGCCTACTACCCAGGCTAGCATTCCTGTGCCTAAAACACAATGTATGGGTCCGCGCTAGCCACTATGCTGAGGGGTCTAAAGCTGCTGCTAACGCTTTATAACAATTCAATTGGCAGATTTTTACAGAGCTCTTCCACAACGCCCACCCATAGGGCAACAGTTGCCCACCTTCCTTATGGGATCTAGTGGCGAATAGTTGATGCCATTAATCAGAGCGTCAGTTGCCCCGTCGACGTGGCAAGCAAACAGTAAGGCATGGGAAGAGTGGACACGACTAGTAGCAGGCAGAAGGGTTGACCAATGTGAACAAGCCAGATCACAAGTCACCATAGAATTTCTCCACCAGCTAATGATGAGGGTCATATCAGGGGCATCAGCGCAGTGGTGTCTGACCGGAGTAGCATTTCACTTCCAACTACTGAATTGGGGAGATGTGACAAAGATTCATCATCAGACAATCCATAGGAGGGTGGAAAAGGGGTATGCCAAGTCAGGAGTGTAGACTTCCCGTCCCGTGTCACTAAAACTGATTTCTCACATCATATCCCTAACACCATTAACATGACACTCACAATTTGAAGCAACACTACTGTCTACTGCATTTGTGATCGCCTTCTTCGGGGCGCTATGCATAAGCGAATTAGTCCCTCAATCCAAAATTACCACCAGTGGAGGCTTATTACACCAGGACGTAGTCATAGCCAATAATGCAATACGTCTACGCATACACAAATCGAAAACGGTTCCAGCAGGCAGGGGCACTTGGGTACTTCTACAACCCACAAACGGTACACTGAGTCGGGTAACAATAGTAAAAACATATCTAACCATCAGATCACAAATAATTTCTTCCTATCACACATTGATGGAGCGCCATTATCAAGATACCAGTTCCAAGCTATATTTAATAAATGCATAACATAGGCAGGGAACCACCCCAAAGATTACAGGACACACTCATTCCGCATAGGCGCAGCCACGGAAGCAGCAAGAGCAGGACTGTCAGAAACGGAAGTTCAGAGGATAGGGAGATGGTGATCCACGTGTTTGGAAAGATGCATAAGACCGGACTTGTTATCCTAACATGGTTTGTTTCCTTTACAGGTGACGCTAAGCCAACAGTGTGGGTGATAGGCCACTCGTATATATATTGGGCAGAAAAAAGGGCGAAAGTCCGCCCAGGCGGGAGGAAATTAGAGTTTCATAACACATATTTCAACTGGAGAGGTATTAGAGGCCTGCTATGGCCACAGGTACTAATGGAGGTAATCAAGGAAGGGAGAGAGGCAAGATGTCCGGTCATCTTAGTTATACACGCCGGGGGAAACAACCTAGGTCATCACAAGAGCGCATAACTAATGGCAATAATGAAACTAGACACTGAGCGCTTCAGAGAATTTTTCACAAAATTAGCTATAGTATAACTATAACCTCCATCAGGTTGCAAACTGAATATAACTTTTTTCTGCATCTAGCTCTGAAAAAATATTTGGGCTTCTAGCTGTGTGTGGGACTTGTTCTATTAGTCCATCTATACTGACCTCCATCAGGTTGCAAATTGAATATAATATTTTTCTGCATCTACCTCTGAAAAAATATTTGGGCTTCTAGCTGTGTGTGGGACTTGTTCTATTAGTCCATCTATACTGACCTCCATCAGGTTGCAAATTAAATATAATATTTTTTCTGCATCTAGCTCTGAAAAAATATTTGGCCTTCTAGCAGTGTGTGGGACTTGTTCTATTAGTCCATCTATACTGACCTCCATCAGGTTGCAATCTGAATATAATTTTTTTCTGCATCTACCTCTGAAAAAATATTTGGCCTTCTAGCAGTGTGAGGGACTTGTTCTATTAGTCCATCTATACTGACCTCCAGCAGGTTGCAAACTGAATATAACTTTTTTCTGCATCTACCTCTGAAAAAATATTTGGGCTTCTAGCTGTGTGTGGGACTTGTTCTATTAGTCCATCTATACTGACCTCCATCAGGTTGCAAATTGAATATAATATTTTTCTGCATCTACCTCTGAAAAAATATTTGGGCTTCTAGCTGTGTGTGGGACTTGTTCTATTAGTCTATTAGTAAGAGATTGTGCCGATAGCGGTATGGCAAGGTGCGCGAGACATCACGGCCATCGAACGGACAAGGCGGGTAATAAATATTCAGATGGCAAAATTTAGAAGAGACAGAGGCGGTGTAGTGGTACGACACCGATAACTGGAAGGAGATAAAGCAGGCCTCATGCGGCCCGACGGTGTTCACTTAATGGATATTGGACTGGACATATTCCTGTCAGGACTCCAGGACGGAGTGGAACAAGCGTTAAGACTGATGGGTGGGGGTCAGAGTCCTGCATACGAGTACGCAGAATCCTCCGTGGCCTGGAAATAGAAAGGACATGTTGGAGAGTTACACTTGTTGGCCAAGTTGCCGGAGTGGAGACGCAGGGCATGCTGCAACAAGCTGAATTATTTTAGAAATAAAATGCCTTTCTAATGGAATGAGTATAAAGAGTTAATAAAGCTGTGACCGATCCTCACCCATCCAGTTGTAAGAGTTACATTACTGTATTGTCAAGGAAAGGGGGGCGGTAGGGGGGCTGAGCGTCGGGGTTTGGTTGGGGGTCCCCACAGTCTGCCTAGGCTAGATGCATTTAAAAATTCTTATTAGATACACAGGCGGTGCAGCTGGCTTCGCAGCTGGGCGACTACGCCCAAAGTATTGCCTAGGCTAGATGCAGTTAAAAATTCTATGCTGACAAGCAGACACTGAAGATTTGGAGCAGACCTCTGAGTAAACAGCTCTTCAGACTCAACCATCTGTGTTACCCCAAGCCATAGTGTATGTAGTTTCTTACAGTTAAAAGGGGGGGGGAGCGACCCAACCCACCTGGAATTGACGATGCCAACGTCACGTAAGACACAGCAAGGGGACTCCAAAAAGAGTCTCCATTTTTTCCCAAAATTGTGGCACAGACACCACTTAACCCTAGAACGCATACCCGGGGCCTCGCAGTCCCGCGCTGTTAATTGTTTTCTATTTTCTGCAAGATTACTTTAGTTAGAATTTTGAAACTCTAGGTATTCATCATGTATATAGTTGTTTGTCATTTGAGTTTGAGTTATTCCATGTTATTTGCACACGGGCCTAAAAGTCCCCAGGTATATGAAAGTGTCGATTTTTATGGTCATGCGTTCTAGGGTTAAGTGGCATCAATTGCCCCACAGTTGCTTAAAACGGTTGGTGAGGTGATATTACCAAATCCTCAAGCTTTTAGTCTCCCAAGGAAAACACAGGGTTAGAAAAGTCCTTGCGAATCCATGATTTGTTCATCTTTATGAACGTGAGTCTGTCTACATTCTCAGTGGACAGCCGCGTGCGCTTATCTGTCAGCACAACATCAGCAGCGCTGAACACACGTTCAGAGAGAACACTGGCTGCAGGGCATGACAAGATCTCCAAGGCGTGAGTGGCGAGCTCCAGCCATTTTTCCAGATTGGAATACCAAAATGAGCAAGGGTCCAGTGACACAGTCATGGCTTCGATGTTCACTTGGAGATACTCCTGCACCATCCTCTCTAGGCATTGACTATGTGTCAGACTTCTTGTCTCCTGTGGCCTTGCAAAGGATGGTCTAAAAAAAGTGGTGAAACGATTCCACAAAATTGCTGTTACTAGCAGATACTGTGTTACTGTTACGGTTTGAGTGATGAAGACTCGACAGTCCCACGGTTGGCAAGTTAGAACTGTGAGATTCACTTTGCGCACCACTGGTGTTTTGTGGAAAAGCACATGTAAGATTCTGCAACAGCGTCTTCAGATACTCCTGCATGCATCAATCCCTTTTTATGGAAGGAATTATTTCGGCAAATTTACTTTTGTACCGGGGATCTAAGAGTGTGGCCACCCAGTAGTCGGGATTACTTCGAATTCTGCAATCTGAGGGTCATGTTGCAGGTAGTGCAGCAAGAAGGCACTCATGTGTCTTGCGCATCCATGAGGACCAAGTCCTTGTTGTGTTGATAGCGAGGTAAGAATCATGCTTCCTTCCTCTGCCCTCTCCCCCCAACCTCGCACAACAGAAATGTGATCAAGGTCTCCCTCATCTGATGAATCTTCCATGCCCATCGCCAGTTCATCCTCCACTTCTTCCTCGTCTCCTGCACCTTCCTCAACAGTTTGGCTGCTACCATGTGCCCTGGTTAATCCCTCTCCCCCACCCTCCCATGCCTGCCGCCTTGGTGCTGCCAACCGTCTGGGCCTTGGAGATGTTATCCCTTCCGCATACGACTCCTCCTCTACTTCCTCCACCTCCTCTTGTCCCACCACCTGACTCTGAATTCTGTTTAATGTGTGCTCCAGCATGTAAATCACCGGAATAGTCATGCTGATAATGGCATCATCGTCAGCACTAAACATCTTCGTCGCCATTTCAAAACTGTGCAGAAGGGTGTGTGGCGCCCCTGAGGGTTCAGTCGCCATAGATTTACTGCATCTCACCCAGAGGTGTGGTATCTCACCCTCAGGTAAGGAAGGCGTATGGCTCGGGACCCTAACACCTGCATCAAACACATACCCTCAGTGGGGGTAGGGCGAGATTGCTCCTAAGGGAGAGCACAGACCCAGGTCCCTAGCTGGTGGGAGGGTCCTATGTAGTGGGTGCTTAGGGGAGCAGCTTAGGGGAGCACATGACAGGGAGAGTATAAATAGGAAGCCATCTTAGAAAGAGCAAGCCAGTCAGAGGAGAAAAAGTGACAGCAGCAGAGGCTCGGCATGAGCTCTGCTCCGGAGGCGGGCCTAGCCTGGGAGGCCCAGGACTGAAGGAGAGAAGAGAGGAGTGGGAGCAGGAAGGCTCCAAGAACCGAAGGGACCCTAGGGCTATGGGCCGTGCAGAAGGCCACCCGTACTCCCGCTGCTACCAGGAGGTAGAGGGGTCAGGCCAGATAAGGGGAACCGGTCCCTCAACTAGAGGAGAAACAGAAAGGCTCAACTAGAAACCAGAGGCTGCAGCATTTCATGTACTGCAGGCAAAAGTCCACACCAGTCTCACTAAGAAGGTAGCCACATAGGACCCAGGGGACGGAACACAAGTCGCCCGCTAAGGCCCTAGGATACCGGATAGAAGTGTCACTGGGTGTGAGGTGCAGGGAGAAGGCCAGAGAAAGGACACACAGAAGAGGGTCCTGCTAAGTACTCCGGAGCTATCTCGGGGTGGACTGAGCCACTCACTGAGTACACACAGCACGACGGGTGAGATTGCTCTGGTACCTGTAATCTGGACTGCAACAACTGTGAGTAAAGATCTTGGGACTGCATCACACGGACTCTGTGTTCATTACTGACTCCCTGCACTACAACCACCATCATCCACCCACACTACCCTGAAGCTACACTCTTCCTGTGGGGAGTAATAATACCATTGCTGCAAAACCACCAGTTGCAGAGGACTGTTCCACAGCGGCGGCCCCTTTGGCCGCACTCCACAGGTGGCGTAGTCGGACATTATAAAATCCATATATACAAATTACCGTTGGATTGACCGCCCTGGGTCACGGACCGGGTCACCGCCACAGTGACTCCAACCCCCAGCGTCTACCGGCCCGGCTCAGGGTACCCCACGGCCCAGGGGGCGCGTCAACTTCATAGGTCCCTGATCTGAGACCACTCCTCCAGCATGATTTGCCCCACCTCTGGATCTCGTTGGCCCAGGCTATACGTCAGAATGTATAGCACCAGGGCTTGTCAGTGCTGCCACAGTTGCTGCAACATGTGCAGAGTTGAATTCCACCATGTTGGCACATCGCATTTCAGCCGGTGAACTGGCAGGCCCAACGACTTCAGTAGATATGTAAGTCGTTGAGCTGCGGTATGCGAACGGCGGAAGTGAGCACACAGTGACCGTGCCCTCTGCAGAAGGCCATCTAGTCCGGGATAGTGGGCTAAAAATTTATGGACAACCAGGTTCAACACGTGAGCCATACAAGGCACGTGTGTGACATTGCCCCGGCGAAGGGCCTCACCCAGGTTTGCAGCATTGTTGCACACGGCCTTCCCTGGTTGCAGGTCCAGTGGAGACAACCATTCATGAAACTGGGTCTCCAGAGCTGACCACAAGTCCTCAGCTGTGTGACTCACATTTCCCAGACATTTGAAAGTAAACACTGATGCCGTTGAGCCCTGCTGCCAGCATAGTAAGGAGGTGTGCGGGATTCCTTCTGCGCAGTTAGAAAGCAGGTGGCATTACCAGACAGGCTTTGGGTGCAGGTGGAGGACCGAGAGGAGGTTGAGGAGGAAGAAGCAGTGGAGGAACTTCGAGATAAAGAGGATTGATGCAAAACTCGTGGGGACGGTAAGACTTGGACAGCAGCCCCTTGTCCTGCTGTCACCATAGTTACCCAGTGCCCAGTCAGCGACATGTAACGCCCCTGTCCATGCCTACTCGTCCAAGTGTCTGTGGTGAAATGCACCCTGTCACACACAGAGTTTCTCAAAGAAGCGGTGATGTTGTGTGCAACATGCTGGTGGAGCGCAGGCACACCTTTCTTTGAGAAGTAGTGCCGACTGGGCATCTGGTACTGGGGCACTGCGACGGACATAAGGTCTCGAAAATCCACTGTGTCCTCCAGACATAAAGGCAGCATTTCTGTAGCCAACAGCTTGCAGATGGTGAAATTCAACCTCTTAGCTTTCTCATGGCTAGGAGGAAATGGTCTTTTACTTTTCCACATCTGAGGGACCGAGGGCTGGCTGTTGTGCTTTGACGGGGTTGAGTAGGGTGTCCCCGGCAAACTGCCGGTCTGTGAGGAAGATGCAGGCGGACATGTTAGGTTGCCTTGATCCAAAGGTGGTGCTCTCCATGTCAGAGAGCGCTCAACACCAGCAGGTGTTTCCACTTCCCAATGAACTGACGACCTGCAAATCACACTGGCTGTTGCAGGCAAAGAGGTGGCAGGTCTGCGTCCAAAAACATGTGTGACTGCTGTCCCCCCAGTCACAGAGGATGAAGAGGCCGCGGATGCACAAGATGGGGCAGACGGTGGTTAGCCCAGCCTGCTAGGCCGCATTGTAGCACAGTGAGCTTCCCACTGCAACTTATGCTTCATATCCGTGTGACTGTACATGCATGAAGTACTCAAACTATGAATTTTTTGGCCTCTACTTAGCTTTTGGTGACAAATATTACAGATAACACGAGTTGGGTCATCCTTATCGATCTGAATAAATGAACAGGCTATGCAAGGCTTAGAGCCCATGCGACCTGAAGAGCCACTGCGACTTGTGGTCAGAGGCAGAGTTGTGGTTAAGGATGCAGTTGTTGACGTGCTTCCAGTACTTCGTCTCTGTCCAGGAAGGCGCAACCTAACCTCGTTGTCAATAGCATCTGTGACGCCCCGCTGCGCTTGGTATCAAAGATCCTAGAAGAGTGTATTGATGGAATCCTCCACAAGAGGCCCCCATAAACATTCACACATCTCCACCTTCCACCTCAGACCAGCAGAGGGAGCCCATTAGGGATATAAATAGGGAAGGTGGAGCTAGGCAGATCAGTTCCTCTGAAGAGTTCCTGCAGTAGAGAAGCCTAAGAGAGGTCAGTCTGCAGTGGAGCTCAGTCTAGTCTAGAGAACTCAGTTAATAGTTCAGCAGTGGAGCATGAGGCTCCTGCTAGCTAGTTGCAGGGAGCCCAGATAGAGCTTAAGGTGTGCCGGCGCCATAAGATTGGTGAAGCGCGGCAAGCTGCCATTAGTGTGTATAGCCTAGTGAGGGCCCGAGTAGGCCGAAGGCGATTGGCGAGTTAGTACATAAGGGGCAGAGGAGCTTAACCAGCTCACCGCGAAGCATTTACCAGACACTGGATCCGAGCTTACCGGGATCTCTATGACCCAGTAAGGCATAACCGGAATCCCTGGAGAACTACAAGTCCCAGGATCGCTAAGGTGCTGATACGTAACAGAGCCAGGAGACGCTTAGGCCCCGCATACTGGGAGCGTGAACTCCAAGAGAAGGCCCTACCACAAGGTCAGCCAGCGCAGGACAGAGACAAAGTTAGGCCTAGCTCCAGGCAGGTCAGAAACTTACTATGCAGAGGCAAGAAACAGGAGGCCCTACACCCGCTCATTGGGGAGGATCCTGATATGCACCCTTCATCCTACAGTGCTCCAGGATGTGCCTGAATTTCCTCCAGTAAAAGGTACTGAAGTGACTACCGTGTCCGTTCCCTTTCTTGCTCTGACCCAGCTGGGTCTCGCCTGTCCTGCATTCCCCCTGCATACGCTGCCCTGAGACCTAGCTCCACCTGTGGGGATCTATGCCATCGAGCTGCCTTATCACGGGCCTCAGTGGACTGCTGCAGCGCTGGTGCTTCACACCAGATACCACAGGTGGCGTCACGAACTCTTATAAAATTAACAATTATCCACCCTTTTAAAGAGTGACCCCAGGGTACGGGCCAGGGAGCCGACCACCGCGACATCCACAAAGCCAGGCAAAAGCCCGGGTGACCTCATCGACTGGCTGACTGTGGGTTGACAGTAAGTGGGATCTCCAACCTTGTCATCATCACCCTGTGTGTTATCACACCCGTCGTCCTCAAAGCCAACCGCTTCCTGCCCTGACCGAAAAGTCAAGTTGTCGCTTCAATCAGGTATTTGAGTCTCATCATCGTCTTCATCATTGTCTCCACCAACAGGAGTTACAGTTTGGGAACGAGGGTCTACATTATGCTCAGAACCTTCTTCATCTGGTCCTGGATCCGACTTATAAAGATTCTGGGCATCAGTGCAGATCATTTCCTCATCTGGGTTAACAGAAGCTCTGGAGCAGACCTCCGTTTCCCAGGCTATAGTATGAGTAAACAGCTCTGCAGACTCAACCATCTGTGTTACCCCATACTCAGACGGGCAGCTGGAGACTTGGGAGCTGTGAGGAAGCAAGTGCGATTGGGGTGACACCTCTGAGGACTGGAGTATTTGTGATGTTGAAATTGAGGTGGAGGAGAGCCCACTTGAAGGAGCACTTGATATCCGCTGAAGCACCTGCTGTTTTTGTGCCTCATCTGGAATTTGTAGCGATGGGCGTGTCCGTAACAAAGGGATCGTATCACATTGTCCACGAAAAGAAGTCGACATGTTAGTTTGGCTGGAAGATGGTCTTTCTTCTGCAGAGGTTACCCCCCCCCCACCGCGGGGGGGCTCGACCCACCAGCGGACAGGCACCAGTATTGGGAGAGGGGGGCTGGCCGTCAGGGTCCACCGCGGCTCTGGCACAAACCCGGCGACACGGAGGTGACAAGGGCAGGAACGGACTGGCCGTCTCGGCTTCTCACTTTTTGGATTTTAGAAGGGCATGACATGCCTATATCTGTGTCTCCCCCTCCTTTTACTCCTCCACCTCTTTTCTTTTCGCATGACTATATGTACTTGTCACTTTTCCATGTGTTAATTATGTCTTCAGAGCAGTTTGTCAGCTTTTGGACACCTTTGAAGGTGATTTCTATGTGTTTCTATGTGTTTTTGTTTGCCTTCCATTGGTTTTAACGGTGTTCGAAGGTGTTCGACGAACAGTTCGATGAACAGATCGGCGAACACACGGGTGTTCGACGAACCGAACCGAACCGAACTCGAACACTACAGGGGTGGCTCAACACTATATGTAGGTACACATAAAGCAAAATGTGGCAGCAGACTGCAGTATTTGTGTGGCAGGTATGGTTGTCAAATTGGACTGGTAAAACAAGTGTAGAAAAACAGATATTTGTAGCTAAATGTCTAAGTTTTTAAAACATTTTTTTCTGTTTGTTAACAAAATTCAACCTCCTTTCCAAAAAAATAACATGATAAGAAATTCTAAGATCGATACACATCAAAAAGCAAGTACCTGCAGCATGGCTAGGTATTGGTGTGGCATGTACAGATGTAAAAGTTAACTAGTAAAACATATGAAAAAATAATGCAATAATTAAACTATCGAATAGCAAATTGTTCAAGTTTGTCAGGTACTGTTAACTTCTTAAAATTTTACCTGAATTTTTTTTCATTTAATCGATTCTAACATTCCTAATTCCTAAGATAAGAACTTAGACGCAATAATAAAACTGATCAGCTTCTCGTGGCAAAATGAGACAAATGTAAACTATACTTGTAGAATTGAGGTACTTAGCGCACAAATTGACCAATGCATGTGTATGCATTCTCCGAGACAAGTTATGGGATCCTACATAATAATATTTAATCTTGCTCCTCCTGGGAAAGGCCAATAAATGTAAAGGAAAGTAGGATCTAGCTCTAATTAAAACATCCTTAAACAGATGGGAGGAGTGCTCCACCAAATATAGAGGCAGTCAATACCTTAAATGTATGTCTCAAAATATAAAACTGACCAGCACCAATTGGCAAAATGAGTCAAATGTGAACAGATGCAAGCTGCTGAGACTACAGTAGTATACAAACATGCAAGCTGCTGTGACTACAGTAGTATACAAACATGCAAGCTGCTGTGACTACAGTAGTATACAAACATGCAAGCTGCTGTGACTACAGTAGTATACAAACATGCAAGCTGCTGTGACTACAGTAGTATACAAGCATGCAAGCTGCTGTGACTACAGTAGTATACAAGCATGCAAGCTGCTGTGACTACAGAAGTATACAAACATGCAAACTGCTGTGACTACAGTAGTATACAAGCATGCAAGCTGCTGTGACTACAGTAGTATATAAACATGCCAGCTGCTATGACTACAGTAGTATACAAGCATGCAAGCTGCTGTGACTACAGTAGTATACAAACATGCAAGCTGCTGTGACTACAGTAGTATACAAACAAGCAGATGTAGCAGCCTCATGTTCTGCTGCTCTTATACTGCCCCACTAACAGGCTTATGTAACCCTATGTAAATCATGCAGCACATTCTTTTGCTTTCTATTAACCATACCGTCTTAAGTAGTGTTGAGCCACCCCCGTAGTGTTCGAGTTCGGTTCGGTTCGTCAAACACCCGTGTGTTTGCCGAACTGTTCGTCGAACTGTTCATCGAACACCTTCGAACACCGTTAAAACTTATGGCAGGCAAACAAAAACACATAGAAACACATAGAAAACACAATCAAAGGTGTCCAAAAGCTGACAAACTGCTCAGAAGACATAACTAACACATGGAAAAGTGACAAGTACATATAGTCATGCGAAAAGAAAAGAGGTGGAGGAGTAAAAGGAGGGGGAGACACAGATATAGGCATGTCATGCCCTTCTAAAATCCAAAAAGTGAGAAGCCGACACGGCCAGTCCGTTCCTGCCCGTGCCACCTCCGTTTGTGCCAGAGCCGCGGTGGACCCTGACGGCCAGCCCCCCTCTCCCTATACTGGTGCCTGTCCGCTGGTGGGTCGAGCGAGCCCCCTGTGGTGGAGGCAGCTCTAAGCTTTTTAATTTAAATTGTCTCTCTAATTTGAATGAATACACTTTAAATCCTTTTACGAGGATCTATTGAAGGGCAAGTCTCATGCCAGCACCCGCGTAATTCCAGCTCCAGTAGCGTCCACTAAAGCTGCTGCTGTTAAAAAGCTTTTATAAGGATCGAGCTCGGCTGTCCACCGCAAGGCGTCCTACCGTCAGTCCCAGCCCCTATGCCTTGGGGTGCCTCCTGATGCTCTTCACTGAGTATCCGGTGGTCCCGAAGCATTTCCTTTGAAAAAATTAAGCGTCCAAACTACAGGTGGTGTAGCTTGCTTAACAGCCGGGATAATCCGCTAACTAGCAGACACTGCTATTAGGCACAAAGTATTTCCTGGGCTAGATGCAGTTAAAAATTTGTAATTAGATACTCTCGTTGGATGCTGAGAAAGCATTCCATAGAGTCTCCCGGCACGCCATATATTATTCTCTTAAAAAGCTTGGGGTAGGGGTCTAGGAGACCCTTTTATAGCCAAAATCACGGCCCTGTATCGCAATGCGTCTCCTAGGCTGAAGATAAATGGAACTGTAGCACCCCGAGGGCTCGGTTGCTGCAGAGGTATTGCACCTCACCCAGAGGTGTGATATCTCACTCTCAGGTAAGGATGGAGTGTGGATCAGGACCCCGACACCTGCATGCATTACACCACATTGCCGTGGGGCAGGGCGACCAATATGCCCCTGAGATGGGCACAACAGTCCCTGTCCCTGGCTGGAGTGGGGAGAGGGAACACTGAGGAAGGGGAACCCTGTAGTGCAGGAGCAGGGAGGAAGCAGTTCCTGGGTGCATTGAGAAGGGAGTATAAAAGGTGGGCACCATCTTAGTTCAGTGCAGAGAAGTCTGAGCAGAAGTGACAGGGAGCAGGGGCTCTGAATGAGCTCTGCTCCGGAGGCGGGCCCAGTAACAGAGGCCCAGGCCTGGAAGAGGGAGAAGGAAGAAAGAGGAGCAGAGAAGGCTCCAGGAACGAGGAACAAAGGGATCCCAGGGGTGTGGACGGGCGAGTCACCACCGCACGCCCAAATCCACCTGCGTGGAGGGGTCAGGCCAAAGGGGGAGATCGGTCCCCGAAACTAGTGGAGGCGGGAAACGACCCTCAGCTAGAAACCGGAGGCTGTGACATTTTATGTGGCGCAGCCCCTCGCTACACCCGCTAGGAGGGCAGCACATAGGGTCAGGGAAACTGGCGCCAAGTTTACCAAGAGGAGGCCCGAGGCAGCCGGACAGAAGGGTAGGTAAGAAAGGCCAGACAAAGGACACACAAAAGGGGTACTGTGAAGCGCTCCAAAGTTATCTGGGAGTTGTCTGAGCCCCTCACCTGGTGAGCACAGTACGACGTGGGCAGCCGTTAACTGCAGAAGTGGTCTGGATAATAAGAACTGTGAGTAAAGGCCCTGGACTGCATCACTGACTCCGTGTCGTTACTGCTGCTGCCCTGCACCATCACCCCCATCCTCCGCATACACTGCCCTGAGGCTATTCTCCTCCCGTGGGGAGTTATGCTACGCTCTGCTGCAACCACAACACCAGCCTCAGCGGTCTGCCTTGCAGCGGCGGTTCACTCTGACTGCAATCCACGGGTGGCGTAGTCGGACATTTAAACATCAAAACCACATAAATAGCTCCACCACTGGTTTGACCGCCCTGAGCCACGGAATCGGATCGCCGCCAAGGAGACTACAACCACCAGCATCCACCAAAAAGGGTCCGGCTCCGGATGTCCCAAAGCCCAGGGGGTGCGTCAGAACATTTTCATCACCTTTCATAATCACTAGAGATGAGCGTTGTTCTACTCGAACTGTTCGCCAATCTCAAATTCGAGCTGTTTTGGGCGGTGTTCGAGCCGTTCGGCGAACACGAACAATTTGAGAAAAATTCGGCTGTTCGAGGTTATGTTCGATAACTGTTCGTGCACCAAAATCATAACTGTATTTTTTCTCAGTAATGATGAAAATTAAAGTTAATACGCAGTTTGAGTGTACAGCGGGGTGGGGGGAGGGGCAGGGGATGGATCTCTGCAGGAACAATGAAGATCTCCATTTTTTTTTCTCTTTCCCGCATTTGCAGTGGTGAGGTGCAATCTGTCAGCCTATCAGCAGCGCACACACGGAGCGAAGTGCTTTTTTTAACACAAGCAAGGGCATGTGTCATTGGCAGTGTATGTCACATGTCCTTGCCCTATAAGACCAAGCCATTTTCCCCGTCGCCACTATTTTCTCACTGCTGCAGCTGCGTGTTAGACGGCACCACTGTTGCTGTGTGCGCTATACCTTGTTAATTTCAAGCCAATTTTCACACAAATCTACAGATAGCTTGGGAGTAGGGAATAGTTGTGATTGCAGTCCTTTTAAGGACTAGGTTATAGAATTTCCTACGACTTTTATCAGGCAGGTCTGTGCTCTTAAATAGATAGATTGTGGGAGTAAAGACTAATTGTAATTGGAGTCCTTTTCAGGACTAGGTTACATCAGTTCCTATCAGTTTTTGCCAGGCAGGTCTGTGCCAGGGCTGTGCAAGTTTTTTTCACAGCATTTGGCTGAATCTAGCAAAGCTAATCCTTTTTGGCCTATTGCAGAGTGTGTTAGTCAGTGGAGTAGCCTATCTGTGTTGAAGATATACCACCTGTGTATAGAATACCAATTTTTTTACTGCACCTAGTGAAGTAAAATCTTTTGGGCATAGCATCATTCTATTAGTCCATCTATACTGACCTCCATCAGGTTGCAAATTGAATATAATTTTTTTCTGCATCTAGCTCTGAAAAAATATTGGGCTTCTAGCTGTGTGTGGGACTTGTTCTATTAATCCATCTATACAGACCTCCATCAGGTTGCAAACTGAATATATTTTTTTCTGCATCTACCTCTGAAAAAATATTGGGCTTCTAGCTGTGTGTGGGACTTGTTCTATTAATCCATCTATACAGACCTCCATCAGGTTGCAAACTGAATATATTTTTTTCTGCATCTACCTCTGAAAAAATATTGGGCTTCTAGCTGTGTGTGGGACTTGTTCTATTAATCCATCTATACAGACCTCCATCAGGTTGCAAACTGAATATATTTTTTTCTGCATCTACCTCTGAAAAAATATTGGGCTTCTAGCTGTGTGTGGGACTTGTTCTATTAATCCATCTATACAGACCTCCATCAGGTTGCAAACTGAATATATTTTTTTCTGCATCTACCTCTGAAAAAATATTGGACTTCTAGCTGTGTGTGGGACTTGCTCTATTAATCCATCTATACAGACCTCCATCAGGTTGCAAACTGAATATATTTTTTTTCTGCATCTACCTCTGAAAAAATATTGGGCTTCTAGCTGTGTGTGGGACTTGTTGTATTAGTCCATCTATACTGACCTCCATCAGGTTGCAAACTGAATATATTTTTTTCTGCATCTACCTCTGAAAAAATATTGGGCTTCTAGCTGTGTGTGGGACTTGTTCTATTAATCCATCTATACAGACCTCCATCAGGTTGCAAACTGAATATATTTTTTTCTCCATCTACCTCTGAAAAAATATTGAACTTCAAGCTGTGTGTGGGACTTGTTTTATTAATACATCTATACAGACCTCCATCAGGTTGCAAACTGAATATATTTTTTTCTGCATCTAGCTCTGAAAAAATATTGGGCTTCTAGCTGTGTGTGGGACTTGTTCTATTGATCCATCTATACAGACCTCCATCAGGTTGTAAACTGAATATATTTTTTTCTGCATCTACCTCTGAAAAAATATTGGGCTTCTAGCTGTGTGTGGGACTTGTTCTATTAATCCATCTATACAGACCTCCATCAGGTTGCAAACTGAATATATTTTTTTCTGCATCTACCTCTGAAAAAATATTGGGCTTCTAGCTGTGTGTGGGACTTGTTCTATTAATCCATCTATACAGACCTCCATCAGGTTGCAAACTGAATATATTTTTTTCTGCATCTACCTCTGAAAAAATATTGGGCTTCTAGCTGTGTGTGGGATTATTTCTATTAATCCATCTATACAGACCTCCATCAGGTTGCAAACTGAATATATTTTTTTCTGCATCTACCTCTGAAAAAATATTGGGCTTCTAGCTGTGTGTGGGACTTGTTCTATTAATCCATCTATACAGACCTCCATCAGGTTGCAAACTGAATATATTTTTTTCTGCATCTACCTCTGAAAAAATATTGGGCTTCTAGCTGTGTGTGGGACTTGTTCTATTAATCCATCTATACAGACCTCCATCAGGTTGCAAACTGAATATATTTTTTTCTGCATCTACCTCTGAAAAAATATTGGGCTTCTAGCTGTGTGTGGGACTTGTTCTATTAATCCATCTATACAGACCTCCATCAGGTTGCAAACTGAATATATTTTTTCCTGCATCTACCTCTGAAAAAATATTGGGCTTCTAGCTGTGTGTGGGACTTGTTGTATTAGTCCATCTATACTGACCTCCATCAGGTTGCAAACTGAATATATTTTTTTCTGCATCTACCTCTGAAAAAATATTGGGCTTCTAGCTGTGTGTGGGACTTGTTGTATTAGTCCATCTATAGTGACCTCCATCAGGTTGCAAACTGAATATATTTTTTTCTGCATCTACCTCTGAAAAAATATTGGGCTTCTAGCTGTGTGTGGGACTTATTCTATTAATCCATCTATACAGACCTCCATCAGGTTGCAAACTGAATATATTTTTTTCTGCATCTAGCTCTGAAAAAATATTGGGCTTCTAGCTGTGTGTGTGACTTGTTCTATTAATCCATCTATACAGACCTCCATCAGGTTGCAAACTGAATATATTTTTTTCTGCATCTACCTCTGAAAAAATATTGGGCTTCTAGCTGTGTGTGGGACTTGTTCTATTAATCCATCTATACAGACCTCCATCAGGTTGCAAACTGAATATATTTTTTTCTGCATCTAGCTCTGAAAAAATATTGGGCTTCTAGCTGTGTGTGGGACTTGTTCTATTAATCCATCTATACAGACCTCCATCAGGTTGCAAACTGAATATATTTTTTTTCTGCATCTACCTCTGAAAAAATATTGGGCTTCTAGCTGTGTGTGGGACTTGTTGTATTAGTCCATCTATACTGACCTCTATCAGGTTGCAAACTGAATATATTTTTTTCTGCATCTACCTCTGAAAAAATATTGGGCTTCTAGCTGTGTGTGGGACTTGTTCTATTAATCGATCTATACAGACCTCCATCAGGTTGCAAACTAAATATATTTTTTTCTGCATCTACCTCTGAAAAAATATTGGGCTTCTAGCTGTGTGTGGGACTTGTTCTATTAATCCATCTATACAGACCTCCATCAGGTTGCGAACTGAATATATTTTTTTCTGCATCTACCTCTGAAAAAATATTGGGCTTCTAGCTGTGTGTGGGACTTGTTCTATTAATTCATCTATACAGACCTCCATCAGGTTGCAAACTGAATATATTTTTTTCTGCATCTACCGCTGAAAAAATATTGGGCTTCTAGCTGTGTGTGGGACTTGTTCTATTAATCCATCTATACAGACCTCCATCAGGTTGCAAACTGAATATATTTTTTTCTGCATCTACCGCTGAAAAAATATTGGGCTTCTAGCTGTGTGTGGGACTTGTTGTATTAGTCCATCTATACTGACCTCCATCAGGTTGCAAACTGAATATATTTTTTTCTGCATCTACCTCTGAAAAAATATTGGGCTTCTAGCTGTATGTGGGACTTGTTCTATTAATCCATCTATACAGACCTCCATCAGGTTGCAAATTGAATATAATTTTTTTCTGCATCTAACCCAGCCAATAGTTTTGGCCTAATACCACAGTTTGGCCACTCAGCTCTGCTCGTTTCCCATCCATTGTTTTTTTGTGCAAACAACTCCAGAGTTGTGAATTAGTTAACCACCAAAATGAGTGGAAAAAGGCCTGCTGCTGGTGGAAAGGGGAATAGGCGTGTTGGGAAGGGGAAAAAAGGTTGTGTCCGTGGGGTAGGTGTTAAAGCAACAGTAACATCTGCAGAAGAAAGACCATCTTCCAGCCAAACTAAAATGTCTACTTCTTTTAGCGGACAATGTGATAAGATCCCTTTCTTACGGCCACGCCAATCGCTACAAATTCCAGATGAGGCACAAAAACAGCAGGTGCTTCAACGGATATCAAGTGCTCCTTTAAGTGGGCTCTCCTGCACATCAACTTCAACATCACAAATACTCCAGTCCTCAAAGGTGTCACCCCAATCGCACTTGCTTCCTCACAGCTCCCAAATCTCCAGCTGCCCGTCTGAGTATGAGGTAGAACAGATGGTTGAGTCTGCAGAGCTGTTTACTCATACTATAGCCTGAGAATCAGAGGTCGACTCCAGCGCTTCTGTGAATCCAGACGAGGAAATGATCTGCACTGATGCCCAGAATCTTTATGAGTCGGATCCAGGACCAGACGCAGAAGGTTCTGACCATAATGTAGACCCTCATTCCCAAACTGCAACTCCTGTTGGTGGAGACAATGAGGAAGACGATGATAAGACTCAAATACCTGATTGGAGCGACAACTTTAGTTTTTTGTCAGGGCAGGAACAGGTTGGCTCTGAGGACGACGGGTGTGATAACGCACAGGGTGATGATGATGAGGTTGGAGATCCCACTTACTGTCAATCCACAGTCAGCCAAGAGATGAGGTCAGCAGAGGAGGTAGAGGAAGATGCTAGTGACGACGAGGTCAGGTTGCGCCTTCCTGGACAGAGACGTAGTACTGGAAGCACGTCAACAACTGCATCCTCAAACACAACTCTGCCTCTCACCACAAGTCGTGGTGGCTCTTCAGGTCGCATGGGTGCTAAGCCTTGCATAGCCTGGGCATTTTTTCAGATCGATAAAGATGACCCAACTCGTGTTATCTGTAACATTTGTCAGCAAAAGCTAAGTAGATGCCAAAAAATACATAGTTTGAGTACTTCATGCATGAACCGGCACATGGACATGAAGCATAAGTTGCAGTGGGAAGCTCAGTGTGCTACAATGCGGCCTAGCCGGCCGGGCCAACCACCGTCTGCAATAACTTGTGCATCCGCGACCTCTTCATCCTCTGTGACTGGGGGGACAGCAGTCACACCTGTTTTGGGGCGCAGACCTGCCACCTCTTTACCCGCAACAGCCAGCGTGATTGGCAGGTCATCATTTTCTTTGGAGGTGGTAACACCAGCTGGTGTTGAGCGCTGTCCGACATCGATAGCACCACCTTTGGATCAAGGCAACCTAACATGTCCGCCTGCATCTTCCTCACAGACCGGCAGTTTGCCGGGGACACCCTTATCAACCCCGTCTAAGCACAATAGCCAGCCCTCGGTCCCTCAGATGTGGACAAGTAAAAGACCATTTCCTCCTAGCCATGAGAAAGCTAAGAGGTTGAATTTCACCATCTGCAAGCTCTTGGCTACAGAAATGCTGCCTTTCCGCCTGGTGGACACAGAGGATTTTCGAGACCTTATGTCCGTCGCAGTGCCCCAGTACCAGATGCCCAGTCGGCACTACTTCTCAAAGAAAGGTGTGCCTGCGCTCCACCAGCATGTCGCACACAACATCACCGCTTCTTTGAGAAACTCTGTGTGTGACAGGGTGCATTTCACCACAGACACTTGGACGAGTAGGCATGGACAGGGGCATTACATGTCGCTGACTGGGCACTGGGTAACTATGGTGACAGCAGGACAAGGGGCTGCTGTCCAAGTCTTGCCGTCCCCACGAGTTGTGCGTCAATCCTCTTTATGTCAAAGTTCCTCCACTGCTTCTGCTTCCTCAAGCTCCTCTCGGTCTTCCACCTGCACCCAAAGCCTGTCTGGTCATGCCACAAGCTTTCTAACTGCGCAGAAGGGATCCTGCACACCTCCTTACTATGCTGGCAGTAGGGCTCAACGTCATCAGGCGGTTTTTACATTGAAATGTCTGGGAAATGTGAGTCACACAGCTGAGGAGTTGTGGTCAGCTCTGGAGAACCAATTTCATGAATGGTTGTCTCCACTGGACCTGAAACCAGGGAAGGCCGTGTGCGACAATGCTGCAAACCTGGGTGCGGCCCTTCGCCGGGGCAATGTCATACACGTGCCTTGTATGGCTCACGTGTTGAACCTGGTTGTCCAGCAATTTTTAGCCCACTATCCCAGACTAGATGGCCTTCTGCAGAGCGCACGGTCGCTGTGTGCTCACTTCCGCCGTTCGCATCCCGCAGCTCAGCGACTTACATCTCTACAGAAGTCGTTGGGCCTGCCACTTCACCGGCTAAAATGCGATGTGCCTACCCGGTGGAATTCAACTCTGCACATGTTGCAGCGACTGTGGCAGCACCGACAAGCCCTGGTGCAATACGTTCTGACGTATAGCCTGGGCCAACGAGATTCAGAGGTGGGGCAAATCACGCTGGAGGAGTGGTCTCAGATCAGGGACCTATGCACCCTTCTGCACAGTTTTGAAATGGCGACGAAGATGTTTAGTGCTGACGATGCCATTATCAGCATGACTATTCCGGTGATTTAAATGCTGGAGCACATGTTAAACAGAATTCGGAGCCAGGTGGTGGCACAAGAGGAGGTGGAGGAAGTAGAGGAGGAGGAGTTGTATGCGGAAGGGCTAACATCTGCAAGGTCCAGACGGTCGGCAGCACCAAGGCGGCAGGCATGTGAGGGTGGGGGAGATGGTTTTACCAGGGCGCATGGTAGCAGCCAAACTAGTGAGGAAGGTGCAGGAGCCCAGGAAGAAGTGGAGGACGAACTGATGGAAGACTCATCAGATGAGGGAGACCTTGATCACATTTCTGTTGTGTGAGGTTGGAGGGAGAGGACAGAGGAAGGAAGCATGATTGTTACCTCGCCACCAACACAATAGGGACTTGGTGCTCCTGGATGCGCAACACACATGAGTGCCTCTTGCTGCACTACCTGCAACATGACCCTCGAATTGTGAGAATTAGAAATAATCCTGACTACTGGGTTGCCACACTGTTAGATCCCCGGTACAAAAGTAAATTTGCAGAAATTATTCCTGCCATAGAAAGGGATGCACGCATGCAGGAGTATCAGCAGAGACTGTTGCAGAATCTTACATGTGCTTTTCCACAAAATACCAGTGGTGCACGTAGTGAATCTCACAGTTCCAACTTGCCAACCGTGGGACCGTCAAGTGTTCAGCACTCAAACCGTAACAGAACCACAGTATCTGCTGGTAACATCAATTTTGCGGAATCATTTCACCACTTTTTTAGCCCATCCTTTGCAAGGCCACAGGAGACAAGAAGTCTGACACATAGTCAACGCCTAGAGACGATGGTACAGGAGTATCTCCAAGTAAACATTGAAGCCACGACTGTGTCACTGGACCCTTGCTCTTTTTGGGCTTCCAATCTGGATAAATGGCCGGAGCTAGCCACTTACGCCTTGGAGATCTTGTCATGCCCCGCAGCCAGCGTTCTGTCTGAACGTGTGTTCAGCGCTGCTGGTGGTGTGCTGACAGATAAGCGCACGCGGCTCTCCACTGATAATGTAGACAGACTCACGTTCATAAAGATGAACAAATCATGGATCCGAAACGACTTTTCTACCCCTGTGTCATCCTGGGGAGAGTAAAAGCTTGATGATTGGTTAAAATCACCCTACCAACCGTTTTAAGCTTTCAAATTACTAATCATGTTTATCTGTATCTTGGCTGGAAAATAATTTGGGCTTTGTAGCAGTGTGCAGCACTGATTCTATTAGGCCATCTATAATAAGCTCCACCAGATTTAAAATTACTAATCATGTTTATCTGTATCTTGACTGGAAAATAATTTGGGCTTTGTAGCAATGTGCAGCACTGATCCTATTAGGCCATCTATACTAAAGCTTCACCAGATTTAAAATTAATAATAATTTTTATCTGCATCTAGCCCGGAAAATAATTTTGGGGCTCCGAGATGCGCAAGACACATAAGTGCCTTCTTGCTGCACTACCTGCAGCATGACCCTCATATTGTCAGAATTCGAAGTAATCATGACTACTGGGTTGCCACACTCTTAGATGCCCCAAACTTTTCGATCAACCTTTTCATTTTAATAAAGACCAAAAAAATGGTCATTTTTGAAATTATAAGCATTAGCAGGTTATTAGAAACTGAAATCAAACAGTTTTCAACTCAAAACTTTATTCTAGGTGATGTTACATTTTCACATAGGACCCCTTGTTCGAAAGGAGCTTCTGAACTCTCTCGTCCATTGAATTTGTCAGGTTTTGGATGGTTTCTGCTTCAATTGTTTTGCATGAGGACAGAATACCCTCCCAGAGCTGTTGCTTAGATGTGAACTGCCTCCCGCCATCATAGACACTCCTTTTAATGATGCTCCAAAGGTTCTGAATGGGGTACAGGTCAGGGGAGCATGGGGGTCACACCATAAGTTTGTCCCCTTTTATGCCCATATCAGCCAGAGATGCAGATGTTTTATGTGCAGCATGAGATGGTGCATTAT
The DNA here is from genome assembly GCF_046119375.1 of Phyllobates terribilis. Classification (NCBI taxonomy): domain Eukaryota; kingdom Metazoa; phylum Chordata; class Amphibia; order Anura; family Dendrobatidae; genus Phyllobates; species Phyllobates terribilis. The sequence goes on from NW_027362772.1 coordinate 121,143,222, forward strand.
CATGCAGAAAAATGATCTTGCTGTGGAATACACGGTTCTTCTTCTTGAACCATGGCAGGAAGTGCTGTTTGAGAAACTCCACATACATTATGGAGTTCATCTTTCCCCTTCAGGGATCCTAAAGGGGCTAACAATCTCTCTCCCCATGATTCCAGCCCAAAACATTACTCCACTTCCTCCTTGTTGGCGCTGTAGCCGTGTTTGCGTGGGGTGTCCATCAACCAGCCATCCTCCACTCCATCCATCTGGACCATCGAGCGTTGCACGGCACTCATCCGTGAACAAAACAGTTTTGAAATCAGTCTTCATGTAATGTTTGGCCCACTGGAGCCGTTTCTGCTTGTGTGCAGTGGATAGAGGAGGTCGACAGGATGGCGTACGCACAGCTGCAAACCTCTGAAGGACCATGCATCTTGTTGTTCGGGGGATGTTGGAGGCACAAGCAGCTTCAAAAACTTCTCTGCTGCTATGACAAGGCTTTTTTGCAGCTGCTCTTTTAACCTGACGTAATTGCCTGCAGGAAAGAGTCCTCAATTTGCCCTTATCAGCACGCACACGTGTTTATTAAAATTAAAAGGTTGATCGAAGAGTGTGGGGGATCTAAGAGTGTGGCAACCCAGTAGTCAGGATTACTTCGAATTCTGACAATCTGAGGGTCATGTTGCAGGTAGTGCAGCAAGAAGGCACTTATGTGTCTTGCGCATCTCGGAGCCCCAAAATTATTTTCCGGGCTATATGCAGCTAAAAATTATTATTAATTTTAAATCTGGTGGAGCTTAGTATAGATGGCCTAATAGAATCAGTACTGCACACTGCTACAAAGCCCAAATTATTTTCCAGCCAAGATACAGATAAACATGATTAGTAATTTTAAATCTGGTGGAGCTTAGTATAGATGGCCTAATAGAATCATTACTGCACACTGCTACAAAGCCCAAATAATTTTCCAGCCAAGATACAGATAAACATGATTAGTAATTATAAATCTGGTGGAGCTTAGTATAGATGGCCTAATAGAATCATTACTGCACACTGCTACAAAGCCCAAATAATTTTCCAGCCAAGATACAGATAAACATGATTAGTAATTTGAAAGCTTAAAACGGTTGGTGAGGTGATTTTAACCAATCATCAAGCTTTTACTCTCCCCAGGATGACACAGGGGTAGAAAAGTCGTTTCGGATCCATGACTTGTTCATCTTTATGAACGTGAGTCTGTCTACATTATCATTGGAGAGCCGCGTGCGCTTATCTGTCAGCACACCACCAGCAGCGCTGAACACACGTTCAGACAGAACGCTGGCTGGGGGCATGACAAGATCTCCAAGGCATAAGTGGCGAGCTCCGGCCATTTATCCAGATTGGAAGCCCAAAAAGAGCAAGGGTCCAGTGACACAGTCATGGCTTCAATGTTTACTTGGAGATACTCCTGTACCATCGTCTCTAGGCGTTGACTATGTGTCAGACTTCTTGTCGCCTGGGGCCTTGCAATGGATGAGCTAAAAAAGTGGTGAAATGATTCCGCAAAATTGATGTTACCAGCAGATACTGTGTTTCTGTTACGGTTTGAGTGCTGAACACTTGACGGTCCCACGGTTGGCAAGTTGGAACTGTGAGATTCACTACGTGCTCCACTGGTGTTTTGTGGAAAAGCACATGTAAGATTCTACAACAGTCTCTGCTGATACTCCTGCATGCGTGCATCCCTTTCTATGGCAGGAATTATTTCTGCAAATTTACTTTTGTACCGGGGATCTAACAGTGTGGCAACCCAGTAGTCAGGATTATTTCTAATTCTCCCAATTCGAGGGTCATGTTGCAGGTAGTGCAGCAAGAAGGCACTCATGTGTCTTGCGCATCCAGGAGCACCAATTCCCTGTTGTGTTGGTGGCGAGGTAACAATCATGCTTCCTTCCTCTGTCCTCTCCCCCCAACCTCGCACAACAGAAATGTGATCAAGGTCTCCCTCATCTGATGATTCTTCCATCAGTTCGTCCTCCACTTCTTCCTGGGCTCCGGCACCTTCCTCACTAGTTTGGCTGCTACCATGCGCCCTGGTAAAACCATCTCCGCCACCCTCACATGCCTGCCGCCTTGGTGCTGCCGACAATCTGGACCTTGCAGATGTTAGCCCTTCCGCATACAACTCCTCCTCCTCTACTTCCTCCACCTCCTCTTGTGCCACCACCGGACTCCGAATTCTGTTTAACATGTGCTCCAGCATGTTAATCACCGGAATAGTTATGCTGATTATGGCATCATCAGCACTAAACATCTTCGTCGCCATTTCAAAACTGTGCAGAAGGGTGCATAGGTCCCTGATCTGAGACCACTCCTCCAGCGTGATTTGCCCCACCTCTGGATCCCGTTGGCCCAGGCTATATGTCAGAACGTATTGCACCAGGGCTTGTCGGTGCTGCCACAGTCGCTGCAACATGTGCAGAGTTGAATTCCACCGGGTAGGCACATCGCATTTTAGCCGGTGAAGTGGCAGGCCCAACAACTTCTGTAGAGATGTAAGTCGCTGAGCTGCGGTATGCGAATGGCTGAAGTGAGCACACAGCGACCGTGCCCTCTGCAGAAGGCCATCTAGTCCGGGATAGTGGGCTAAAAATTGCTGGACAACCAGGTTCAACACGTGAGCCATACAAGCAAGGCATGTGTGTGACATTGCCCCGGTGAAGGGCCGCACCCAGGTTTGCAGCATTGTCGCACACGGCCTTCCCTGGTTTCAGGTCCAGTGGAGACAACCATTCATGAAATTGGTTCTCCAGAGCTGACCACAACTCCTCAGCTGTGTGACTCACATTTCCCAGACATTTCAAAGTCAAAACCACCTGATGATGTTGAGCCCTACTGTCAGCATAGTAAGGAGGTGTGCAGGATCCCTTCTGCGCAGTTAGAAAGCTTGTGGCATGACCAGACAGGCTTTGGGTGTAGGTGGAAGACAGAGAGGAGGTTGAGGAGGCAGAAGCAGTGGAGGAACTTTGACATAAAGAGGATTGACGCACAACTCGTGGGTCGGCAAGACTTGGACAGCAGTCCCTTGTCCTGCTGTCACCAAAGTTACCCAGTGCCCAGTCAGCGACATGTAACGCCCCTGTCCATGCCTACTCGTCCAAGTGTCTGTGGTGAAATGCACCCTGTCACACACAGAGTTTCTCAAAGAAGCGGTGATGTTGTGTGCGACATGCTAGTGGAGAGCAGGCACACCTTTCTTTGAGAAGTAGTGCCGACTGGGCATCTTGTACAGGGCACTGCGACGGACATAAGGTCTCGAAAATCCTCTGTGTCCACCAGGTGGAAAGGCAGCATTTCTGTAGCCAAGAGCTTGCAGATGGTGAAATTCAACCTCTTAGCTTTCTCATGGCTAGGAGGAAATGGTCTTTTACTTGTCCACATCTGAAGGACTGAGGGCTGGCTGTTGTGCTTAGACGGGGTTGATAAGGGTGTCCCGGCAAACTGCCGGTCTGTGAGGAAGATGCAGGCGGACATGTTAGGTTGATTTGATCCAAAGGTGGTGCTATCGATGTCGGACAGCGCTCAACACCAGCTGGTGTTACCACCTCCAAAGAAAATGATGACCTGCCAATCACGCTGGCGGTTGCTGGTAAAGAGGCGGCAGATCTGCGTCCCAAAACAGGTGTGACTGCTTTCCCCCCAGTCACAGAGGATGAAGAGGCCGCAGATGCACAAGATGGGGCAGACGGTGGTTGGCCCGGCCGGCTAGGCCGCATTGTAGCACAGTGAGCTTCCCACTGCAACTTATGCTTCATGTCCATGTGCCGGTTAATGCATGAAGTACTCAAACTATGTATTTTTTGGCTTCTACATAGCTTTTGTTGACAAATGTTACAGATAACACGAGTTGGGTTGTCTTTATTGATCTGAAAAAATGCCCAGGCAATGCAAGGCTTAGCACCCATGCGACCTGAAGAGCCACCACGACTTGTGGTCAGAGGCAGAGATGTGGTTGAGGATGCAGTTGTTGACGTGCTTCCAGTACTACGTCTCTGTCCAGGAAGGCGCAACCTGACCTCGTTGTCACTAGCATCCTCTTCCACCTCCTCTGCTGACCTCATCTCTTGGCTGACTGTGGGTTGACAGTAAGTGGGATCTCCAACCTAATCATCATTACCCTGTGTGTTATCACACATGTCGTCCTCAGAGCCAACCTGTTCCTGCCCTGACAAAAAACAAAAGTTGTCGCTCCAATCAGGTATTTGAGTCTTATCATCGTCTTCCTCATTGTCTCCACCAACAGGAGTTACAGTTTGGGAATGAGGGTCTACATTATGGTCAGAACCTTCTGCGTCTGGTCCTGGATCCGACTCATAAAGATTCTGGGCATCAGTGCAGATCATTTCCTCGTCTGGATTCACAGAAGCGCTAGAGCCGACCTCTGATTCCCAGGCTATAGTATGAGTAAACAGCTCTGCAGACTCAACCATCTGTTCTACCTCATACTCAGATGGGCAGCTGGAGATTTGGGAGCTGTGAGGAAGCAAGTGCGATTGGGGTGACACCTCTGAGGACTGGAGTATTTGTGATGTTGAAGTTGATGTGGAGGAGAGCCCACTTAAAGGAGCACTTGATATCCGTTGACGCACCTGCTGTTTTTGTGCCTCATCTGGAGTTTGTAGCGATTGGCGTGGCCGTAAGAAAGGGATCTTATCACATTGTCTGTTAAAAGAAGTAGACATTTTAGTTTGGCTGGAAGATGGTCTTTCTTCTGCAGATGTTACTGTTGCGTTAACACCTACTTCACGGACACAACCTTTTTTCCCCTTCCCAACACGCCTATTCCCCTTTCCACCAGCAGCAGCCCTTTTTCCACTCATTTTGGTGGTTAACTAATTCTCAACTCTGGAGTTGTTTGCACAAAAAAACAATGGATGGGAACCAAGCAGAGCTGAGTGGCCGAACTGTGGTATTAGGCCAAAACTATTGTCTGTGTTGGATGCAGAAAAAAATTATATTCAGTTTGCAACCTGATGGAGGTCAGTATAGATGGACTAATAGAACAAGTCCCACACAATGCTAGAAGGCCAAATATTTTTTCAGAGCTAGATGCAGAAAAAAAATTATATTCAATTTACAACCTGATGGTGGTCAGTAGAAGTGGACTAATAGAACAAGTCCCACACACTGCTAGAAGCCCAAATATTTTTTCAGAGTTAGATGCAGAAAAAAATTATATTCAGTTTGCAACCTGATGGAGGTCAGTATAGATGGACTAATAGAACAAGTCCCACACACTGCTAGAATTCCAAATATTTTTTCAGAGCTAGATGCAGAAAAATATTATATTCAATTTGCAACCTGATGGAGGTCAGTATAGATGGACTAATAGAACAAGTACCACACACTGCTAGAAGCCCAAATATTTTTTCAGAGGTAGATGCAGAAAAAAATTATATTCAGTTTGCAACCTGACGGAGGTCAGTATAGATGGACTAATAGAACAAGTCCCACACACTGCTAGAAGGCCAAATATTTTTTCAGAGCTAGATGCAGAAAAATTTTATATTCAATTTGCAACCTGATGGAGGTCAGTATAGATGGACTAATAGAACAAGTCCCAAACACAGCTAGAAGCCCAAATATTTTTTCAGCACTAGATGCAGAAAAAAATTATATTCAGTTTGCAACCTGATGGAGGTCAGTATAGATGGACTAATAGAACAAGTCCCACACACTGCTAGAAGCCCAAATATTTTTTCAGAGCTAGAACCCGAAAAATATTATATTCAATTTGCAACCTGATGGAGGTCAGTAGAGATGGACTAATAGAACAAGTCCCACACACTGCTAGAAGCCCAAATATTTTTTCAGAGGTAGATGCAGAAAAAAATGATATTCAGTTTGCAACCTGATGGAGGTCAGTATAGATGGACTAATAGAAAAAGTCCCACACACTGCTAGAAGGCCAAATATTTTTTCAGAGCTAGATGCAGAAAAATATTATATTCAATTTGCAACCTGATGGAGGTCAGTATAGATGGACTAATAGAAAAAGTCCCACACACTGCTAGAAGGCCAAATATTTTTTCAGATCTAGATGCAGAAAAAAATTATATTCAATTTGCAACCTGATGGAGGTCAGTATAGATGGACTAATACAACAAGTCCCACACACAGCTAGAAGCCCAAATATTTTTTCAGAGGTAGATTCAGAAAAAAATTATATTCAGTTTGCAACCTGATGGAGGTCAGTATAGATGGACTAATATAACAAGTCCCACACACTGCTAGAAGGCCAAATATTTTTTCAAAGCTAGATGCAGAAAAATATTATATTCAATTTGCAACCTGATGGAGGTCAGTATAGATGGACTAATAAAACAAGTCCCACACAAAGCTAGAAGCACAAATATTTTTTCAGAGGTAGATGTATAAAAAAATTATATTCAGTTTGCAACCTTATGGAGGTCAGTATAGATGGACTAATAGAACAAGTCCCACACACTGCTAGAAGGCCAAATATTTTTTCAGAGCTAGATGCCGAAAAATATTATATTCAATTTGCAACCAGATGGAGGTCAGTATAGATGGACTTATAGAACAAGTCCCACACACAGCTAGAAGCCCAAATATTTTTTCAGAGGTAGATGCAGAAAAAAATTATATTCAGTTTGCAACCTGATGGAGGTCAGTATAGATGGACTAATAGAACAAGTCCCACACACTGCTAGAAGGCCAAATATTTTTTCCGAGCTAGATGCAGAAAAATGTTATATTCAATTTGCAACCTGATGGAGGTCAGTATAGATGGACTAATAGAATGATGCTATGCCCAAAAGGTTTTACTTCACTAGGTGCTGTAAAAAATTGGTATTCTATACACAGGTCGTGTAGCTTGCAACACAGATAGGCTACTCCACTGGCTAACACACTCTGCAATAGGCCAAAAAGGATTAGCTTTGCTAGACTTAGCCAAATGCTGTGAAAAAAACTTGCACAGCACTGGCACAGACCTGCCTGGCAAAAACTGATAGGAACTGATGTAACTTAGTCCTGAAAAGGACTGCAATTACAATTAGTCTTTACTCCCACAACCTATCTATTTAAGAGCACAGTCCTGCCTGATAAAAGTCGTAGGAAATTCTGTAACCTAGTCCTTAAAAGGTCTGCACAACTATTCCCTACTCCCAAGCTATCTGTAGATTTGTGCGAAAATTGGCTTGAAATTAACAAGGTATAGCGCACACAGCAACAGCGGTGCCGTCTAACAACCAGCTGCAGCAGTGAGAAAATGGTGGCAACGGGGAAAATGGCTGGGTTTTATAGGGCAAGGACATGTGACATACACTGACAATGACACATGCCCTTGCTTGTGTGAAAAAAAGCACTTCGCTCCGTGTGTGCGCTGCTGATAGGCTGACAGATTGCACCTCCCCACTGTAAATGCGGGAAAGAGAAAAAAAAATGGAGATCTTCATTATTCCTGCAGAGATCCATCCCCTGCCCCTCCCCCCACCCCGCTGTACACTCAAACTGCGTATTAACATTAATTTTCATCATTACTGAGAAAAAATCCAGTTATGATTTTGGTACACTCACAGTTATCGAACATAACCTCGAACAGCCAAATATTTTTCAAATCGTTCGTGTTCGCCGAACGGCTCGATCACCGCCCAAAACATCTCGAATTTGAGATTGGTGAACAGTTCAAGTCGAACAACGCTCATCTCTAGTCTTAAGTCGTTGCTACCATGCATATATGTGCTTAATTTGGTTAATTTCAGGGTTTGGAAATTGTGAAATGGTTACAAGAAGTGATACATTCATTCTGCAGGCTGCTTAATTTGAAATCTACCCTCTGTTTATACTTGAAGGCAAAGGGAAAAGACACCACAAAAAACGACAGAAAATCGGTTTCAGGAAAAAGACCACCGGCTATCACCTAAAGAGGCGTCGTCTAAGAAAACCTTGGAGACTAAGCTGTTGGAATTAAGTCATCATCTGCACTTTATACATTTAGTACACCTGTTAGGCTCTGCCGTGACAGGTCTCAATAGTTTTAAGGTTATGTGCACAAGCAGTTTTTTCGAAATGTTCAAAAATTATACGGTTTTAGTGCAATTCGCTTTAGGAAACTCTCCTTCGAAGAGTTTTTGTAGAGTTATTCATTTCCTGAAGCATTTCCTAAAGTGTTTTTGAATGGCTTTTAAGCATTTTTGGAAAAAATTTTTCCGGAAACATTTTTGTAGCCTTTTTATTGATATCATTTATAGTGTCAAATGTGTAATATACTGTAAATATAGTCATGGAGCACTGTTTTGCTGACAGGCGAATCACTTCCTTTGTCAAATACCAAAGATTTTGTGGTCATAGAAAAGTGTTCTGATGTCCTATGCTTTTAGAAACATCCTGGTAATGCTGGTAATGTACAATGTGTACAAATACTGTCCTCTTCTGAACCATTACAGTAAAAAAAGCAGTGCAACAGATCACCTAAATAACACTCATTAAGAGGTTTATTTAAGTGAAATAAAATTAAGTTAATTTGGTTTCCTATTCAATTAGTCTTAATGTGTGTATGAGATTGGGAAAATTAGATTGCTAGCCTCCCTGAGGAATTGGACTGATGAGAATGGTTCTATAATTTGTAAGTGGAATATGCTACTGCAATATAAATGAGAAAATAAATGATAAATATACATGAACCCTATTATATATATTTGCAAAAGTAAAGGCAAATGTTTATATGTAAGCCTACAGGAATAACTACTCTGTGCACATGCAGAAATCTTTATCTTTACAGTCAGCGCTATGCAGATATGAATGTAAGGACTCACATAGAAGATAGTGTAGGCATATTATGGTAAAGGTGTAAAATGTGACAACTGAGATAAAGATTGCAGCTGCTACGTTGGTCCACATAGAAATGAGAAGGCCTCCAGCAAGGATCCAAATGTGACGTCTGTTATGGTGCTAGCTCTGGAAAAAAAAAAACTTTCATGGTGCCTCATAGTGGAGTAAACCGAGTGCAAAATTATGACCTACGCAGAAAGTAAGAATTGGGCTCTGATGGTAACATGTAAACTTTAGCAGTAAGCTGCTGTACCTTCAACCTTGTAGGCAATGGTCGTGGCCACCGGCACAACAATTGCAAGGCAGGAAATAAGGGATAAGGGCGCTACACGGAATAAGTGTCCAGATAAGCATGGATCCAGTAAGGTTTCCTTTATTAAAGTTTTGTGTTAATGCTTTCGGATACTATATAGGTATCCTTATGTGGCCACTAACAAGGATTGCAAAGATTAAACAGACAGACAAAAAGTGTCCGGAAGTGCTTGACTATGACGTCATTTGTGTATTATCACGTTTGCATACTGTATATTAAGTACAAACAAACGATGCTTAAAACCACTGAGGAATAAAACACATTAAATTATTTAAAAATGAGACAACCCTGAGAAATGCATAACACATACGTATTTATACATAAAATTAACTTTGGGTTGAAACAGCAAAAATATATGGTAAATGAGAAAAACCTGACCAGTATGTGAAGGTATGTGATATGTGAAGTTAAATAATTACATATAAAGGAATTGATGATATTAATTAGCTTTAGAGATTATTAGATCCCAGAAATATCAATAGATAAAAATAGTGATAGCCATAGTGACAGGATGCTGAAGGCACTGCGGAAGCTGAGGACTTACAAGGGAACCAGAACCATGCTGACTATATGGAGAAAGCCAGAAGATGCTTGCTAATAAAATGATCTTCTATCTAATAACTCACTATCTTCCTAAATTCAAGATTATACATTTATTATTCATCATCTTATTATTATTATTTCTATTATATAATTCATCATAAGGAAAAGAGAAAAAGCTTTTAGAGAAAAATGTACCTTCCTTAACCCCTTAATGACTGATGATGGTTATAGCACGTCATGAGCAGGTGTCACTTCCCGCATAATGACGTGCTATACCCATCATGGATTTAAGCTATTGCTGTGTGAGAACACTCAGTGACTGCTCTGTGCTGACAGCAGTCACAAATAGGTGACTGGCATGGCTATAAATGAGGGGACCAATTACAGCGGTCCCCGCTCTCTGATAGCTGTCATCAGTCAGCCAATCTAACTAACTGACCACAGCATGTAATCGATGGGAAGTGCTGAAACATCTACGCTTCCATGCATAATCACCCTGGGAGCTGGGCTAAGCTGACTGTCGTGCTCTTGCAGTAACAGCCAGGGCCGGCGCTCACATCGTAATTGGCTGAATAACCCTCTAAATGCTGTGATCGTTAGCGATCGTGGCATTTAGAAGGTTGTGTGAGGTAGGGGGCTCCCTCTCACCCCCATAGTCACGTCTGTGATGACATCACAGGGAGCTGATGGTTGTCATGGCACCCGGAGATCAAACAATGACCTCTTGGTGTACCAGGTGTCCTGGTCAGCCATATGCAGGGTCTAACAGGCATTCTGCCAGTGTAATCTGACAGGTCAAATGCATTGCAGTACATGTGTATTTCAATGCATGAGACCAGTTATCAAACAAATAAAAGTTAAAGTCCCATGCAGAGGGACTAAGAAAAAAATAAAGTTAAGAAAAAGTTACTAAAATTATTAAAAAAAAAACGCACATAAGAAAAAAAATATTACAACAATAACTATGCATATTCATGCAAAAACAAAAATAAGCTAATAACATACACATATTTAATATTGCGGCATCCAAAATTACCCGATCTATAAAACTGTTGCACTATTTAACCACTACAGTGAACGCCAAAAAAATAAAAAATAAAAACAATTCTTGATCTGCTGGTGATTTGTTTATTCTGCCTCCCCAAAATTGCAGTAATGTTAAGCTTACATTTATCCTGCGCTGAGGGCTTACATCACAACTTTCATATAAATCTTTGAAATATGTGATTCAGACATGACGACTCCCTATAAAGAGGCAAATGGAGTAACTTTGGCCAATAACCCAGCTATGATCATTATTATAGGCCTGCATAAAAGTGCGGCCAACCACAGTTTTGTCCACCTCTTAAAAAACGGACACCGGAGTATGCAAAAGAACATTTAAACAAGCCTGATACATTTTGGAAACAAATCCTATGGACCAATTAGGTTAAAATAGAACTCTTTGGCAACAATGATCAAAGGTATGTGTGAAGAAAAAAGAGAACAGAAGTTCAGGAAAAGAACATCTCGCCAACCATTAAGCATGGGGGTAGATCAATCATACTTTGGGGTTATGCTGCAGCCAGTGGCACGGGGAACATTACTTGGGTAGAGGGAAGAATGGATCCAATGAAATTTCAACAAATCCTTTATGCAAACATTAGACTAACTGTAAAAATCCTGAAGTTGAAAAGATGATGGCTTCTACAAATTGATAATGATCCTAAACATACATCAAAATCCACAATAGATTACCTGAACCGCAAGATGAAGGATTTACAATCCCCTCACAGTCCCCTAATCTTAAAAACATTGAAAATCTGTGGCTAGACCACAAAATAACAGTGCATTCAAGATGACCCAGGAAACTCACAGAGTTGGAAGAATTTTCCAAGGTAGAATGGATGAAAACCCCTCAAACAAGAATTGAAAGACTCTTGTCTGGCTACAAAAGCATTCACAAGCTATGATACTTTCAAAAGGGCGTGTCACTAGGTACTAACCATGCAGGGTGCCCAAACTTTTGCATTGGCCTATTTTCCTTTTTGTAATTTTTAAAATGTTAAATATTACTATATATATATTATATTATTATTATTATTATTATTATTATTATTATTATTATTATAGTAATATTATACATTTTAAAAATTACAAAAAGGAAAATAGGCCAATGCAAAAGTTTGGGCATCCTGCATGGTTAGTACCTAGTAACACCCCCTTTTGAAGAATGCTTTTGTAGCCAGACAAGAGTCTTTCAATTCTTATATATACAGTGCAGACCAAAAGTTTGGACACACCTTCTCATTTAAAGATTTTTCGGTATTTTCATGGCTATGAAAATTGTACATTCCCACTGAAGGCATCAAAACTATGAATTAACACATGTGGAATTATATACTTTACAAAAAAGTGTGAAACAACTGAAAATATCTCTTATATTCTAGGTTCTTCAAAGTAGCCACCTTTTGCTTTGATGACTGCTTTGCACACTCTTGGCATTCTCTTTATGAGCTTCAAGAGGTAATCACCGGAAATGGTCTTCCAACAATCTTGAAGGAGTTCCTAGAGATGCTTAGCACTTGTTGGCCCTTTTGCCTTCACTCTGCGGTCCAGCTCACCCCAAACCATCTCGATTGGGTTCAGGTCTGGTGACTGGGGAGGCCAGGTCATCTGGTGTAGCACCCCATCACTCTACTTCTTGGTCAAATAGCCCTTACACAGCCTGGTGGTAGGTTTGGGGTCATTGTCCTGTTGAAACATAAATGATGGTACAACTAAACGCAAACTGGATGGAATAGCATGCCGCTGCAAGATCCTGTGGTAGCCATGCTGGTTCAGTATGCCTTCAATTTTGAATAAATTCCCAAGAGTGTCACCAGCAAAGCACCCCCACACCATCACACCTCCTCCTCCATCCTTCACGGTGGGAACCAAGCATGTAGAGTCCATCTGTTCACCTTTTCTGCGTCGCACAAAGACATGGTAGTTGGAACCAAAGATCTCAAATTTGGACTCATCAGACCAAAGCACAGATTTCCACTGGTCTAATGTCCATTCCTTGTGTTCTTTAGCCAAAACAAGTCTCTTCTGTTTGTTGCCTGTCCTTAGCAGTGGTTTCCTAGCAGCTATTTTACCATGAAGGCCTGCAGCACAAAGTCTCCTCTTAACAGTTGTTGTAGAGATGTGTCTGCTGCTAGAACTCTGTGTGGAATTGACCTAGTCTCTAATCTGAGCTGCTGTTAACCTGCGATTTCTGAGGCTGGTGACTCGGATAAACTTATCCTCAGAAGCAGAGGTGACTCTTGGTCTTCCTTTCCTGAGGCGGTCCTCATGTGAGCCAGTTTCTTTCTAGTGCTTGATGGTTTTTGCAACTGCACTTCGGGACACTTTCAAAGTTTGCCCAATTTTTCGGACTGACTCACCTTCATTTCTTAAAGTAATGGTGGCCACTCATTTTTCTTTACTTAGTTGCTTTCTTCTTGCCATAATACAAATTCTAATAGTCTATTCAGTAGGGATATCAGCTGTGTATCCACCTGACTTCTTCACAACACAACAGATGGTCCCAACCCATTTATAAGGCAAGAAATCTCACTTATTAAACCTGACAGGGCACACCAGTGAAGTGAAAACCATTTCCGGTGACTACCTCTTGAAGCTCATAAAGAGAATGCCAAGAGTGTGCAAAGCAGTCATCAAAGCAAAAGGTGGCTACTTTGAAGAACCTAGAATATAAGACATATTTTCAGTTGTTTCACACTTTTTTGTTAAGTATATAATTCCACATGTGTTAATTCATAGTTTTGATGCCTTCAGTGTGAATGTACAATTTTCAAAGTCATGAAAATACAGAAAAATATTTAATTGAGAATGTGTGTCCAAACTTTTGGTCTGTACTGTATATATACAGGTGCAGCCCACTAAATTAGAATATCATCAAAAAGTTAATTTATTTCAGTTCTTCAATACAAAAAGTGAAACTCATATATTATATGGTGTCATTACAAAGAAAGAGATCTATTTCAAGTGTTTATTTCTGTTAATGTTGAGGATTATGGCTTACAGACAATGAAAACACAAAGGTCATTATCTCAGTAAATTAGAATACTTTATAACAACAGCTTGAAAAATGTTTTTAAAATCCGAAATGTTGGCCTACTGAAATGTATGTTCAGTAAATGTACTCAATACTTGGTCGGGGCTCCTTTTGCATCAATTACTGCATCAATGCGGTGTGGCATGGAGGCGATCAGCCTGTGGCACTACTGACGTGTTATGGAGGCCCGGGTTGCTTTGATAGCAGCCTTCAGCTCGTCTGCATTGTTGGGTCTTTTGTCTCTCATCTTTCTCTTGACAATACCCCATAGATTTTCTATGGGGTTAAGGTCAGGCGCGTTTGCTGGCCAGTCAAGCACAGTGATACTGTTGTTTTTAAACCAGGTATTGGTACTTTTGGCAGTGTGGACAGGTGCCAAGTCCTGCTGGAGAATGAAATTCCCATCTCCAAAAAGCTTGTCGGCAGAAGGAAGCATGAAGTGCTCTAAAATTTCCTGGTAGACGGCTGCGCTCCTTGGTCTTGATAAAACACAGTGGACCTACACCAGCAGATGACATGGCTCCTCAAACCATTACTGATTGTGGAAACTTCACACTAGACCTCAAGCTGCTTGGATTGTGTGCCTCTCCTCTCTCCTCTCCACTCTTTCTCCAGACTCTGGGACCTTGATTTCCAAATGAAAATTGGAACTCAGAGACCTTGTGAAGTGTGTCAATGACTGCCTTCTGGACATCTGTCAAGTCAGCAGTCTTCCCCATGATTGTGGAGCCAACTGAAACAGGCTAAGGGACCTTTTAAATGCTTAGGAAGCCTGTGCAGGTGTTTTTTGTTAATTATTTTAATTTACTGACATAATGACTTTTGTGCATTCATTGGCTGTAAGCCATAATCATCGACCTTAACAAAAATAAACACTTGAAATAGATCACTCTGTTTGTAATGACTCTATATAATATATGAGTTTCACTTTTTGTTTTGAAGAACTGAAATAAATTAACTTTTTGATGATATTCTAATTTACTGAGATGCACCTGTATATATAATATGTATATGTATAAAATATATAATTTATTCAGGACGGGGGCCCCCAAGTCCAAATCTTGCACCTCGGCCTATCGGACTCTAGTTATGCCACTGTCAATATTGCAGCCAGCAGCAGCTGCTTATCCCTGATGAGAGAAGCCATATCTTTAGTTTTAGAAAAAACAATCTTTATGTTCATATGTAAATAAGATGCTCACACGTGCATGGAGGACCCTTCCTCTGATATTTTTGCTGCTAAATCTGCCCCTAGCTGCATTGAGTCACAGTACTGAAATAGCTGGCAAAACTGTGGGAGGAAAGGTGCTCCAGCTAATCCCATGATTAGTTTGCCATCTAATTTACATATGAACAATAAATATTAATTACTCCAAAACTATCCAGCAGATTTTTTAATTAAATGTATGGCTCCTTTTAGTGCAAGTACCCCTACAAGGAATTAGCTTATTTTCATACCAACTTCAGAGCTAACAGACTTTCTTTAAAAGCTTTGATAATGTGAAATAAGTTTCAGCTGAAAAAAAACAGCATTATCAAAAATTAGATAGCAAAATCATGGCAAATTGTAGTTAAAATACATATAATTTTTAGCATATATTTTTATGTTTTAACAAG
Organism: Phyllobates terribilis; assembly: GCF_046119375.1. NCBI lineage: Eukaryota > Metazoa > Chordata > Amphibia > Anura > Dendrobatidae > Phyllobates > Phyllobates terribilis. The sequence goes on from NW_027362772.1 coordinate 121,158,593, forward strand.
CGAACAAAAAAAGTGTTAAAATCTTAATAAAAATGTCCTGTAAAACTCAGTATTACTGTTCAGGACTCTTCGCCTCCGGGAAAAAGATTGAAAAGGATCCTTTCTTGTGTCCATCTGAAACGTCGGACGCTACTTCAAAAGAGTGAAACAGAGTCCATTTGATCTCTAACTCATTGTACTGAATATCTTCATCAGGGGTCTCATTTTTTAGGGATTTATATGCAAACAATAAAAATACAACTCAATGCAGCTAGAATCTAGCCTAACCCTGACAGTGCAATATCCTGAATCATAGAAATATTTCAGAGTAGTAGACCAGTAAAGTAAGATAAATTTATTAGATAAATAAAATAGGATTATGTTTAAAATGGTAAATCGCCCTTTCTCCAGTCTTTTAACATTGGAAAAAAAAACTATGCATATTTGGTATTGCCAAAAGGTAACAACTCAAACTTGCTTGTCACAAAAAAAATAGAAAGCCATGAGAACTATGTTTTGGTCACTTTGCCTCTAAAATATATTATGAAAAGCGATAAAAAAATTACAAGATTAAAAATTATTCCAGCTAAAATTATAGTTCATAATCCAAAAAAACATGGTGTCAGCTAATAAATGAAGGCTGTTAAAGTATGGTAAAAAGATACCAGCTACAATACATAAAACATTTAAACATTTTTAAAAAAAATTAGAAATTTGAAATTTTTCCTTTAACCTTGTATTTACAGTATTTGCTGAAGGCACTTTACAGGTCAAAAGGATCACTACAACTCTTGCTAAATGCCTTGAGTGGTATAGAGCCAAAAATTGAGTCACTTCTGGCAATTTCCCTGTACTAATTCCTCAAGGGCTCTGAACTTATGATATGGCTACAGAAAATCATCCCAGCCGAATATGTAGTCCAAATGGCACTGCATCACTTGTCAGCTCTGTCAGCTCTTTCAATTTGTCACACACATACTGGCTGTGCTATTTCTTCAATTTATTTTGGCTCATTTTCCAGTGCTCTGGTGGTTCCAATGGACCAATACCTTTTATTTTTACAATTTTTTCATTATTTCTCACTTTTTTGATTCTGTTGGCTAGCATAGATTGCATATGCAGATATACACGTATTGTAGTTTTCTTACAGTTTTGCATTAGAATTATTGGAAGTACTCTATGTTCAGCTGCCTTCTATAACTTTCTAGTAGTAACAGACAGGACGTATTGATAGTGACCATTTTCGTTTACCACCTATATTGATTTAAGCCATTAATGAACAAATTTTACATGTAATGACCATTGTCATTCAAGGGTGGCATGTACAACCTGTTTCATATTAGAGAAAAGAAATAAAGAAGCTCACCACGCCAATGTTATTCAGGATACACTGGAAAGTTGATGTATGGGTGCCACTTCCTACTGGTTAAGCTCAGCTATTGTAAAACCAAAGAAGAAAAAGGATCATCTGGTACTTCCATAAATAAAATTCATCTTTTCATTAGACATTCATCTAAAAACAGGAGGATACATCTTGAGGATAAAATCTTACGCATTTCTTGTGTACACTATGCCCTTATAGGAATGACTAAGGACATATTGTTTGCCAGAAAGGCGTAAGGTTTTATCCTCATGATGGATCCTCCTGTTTTTAAATTAATCTCTAATAAAAAGATTAATTTTATGGATGGAAGTGTTGGTAATACATATTACTTGTTTCTATGCCACACACACATACATTTTATAGAAAACATCCTCTGAGGTTGATTGCAGCATTCCCTTTAGTCCATATCCCTTATATAACTCCTCAGCTTCCAAAGTGTCTTCAGCACCTTGTCACTATGGTAACCATTATTTTTATCTAGTGTTATATCTGCAGATTTTTGCTAATAATTAAAAAAACAAGTTATCATCAATTTCTAATTATTTATTTGACTTCACACATTGGTTGGAATTTCCTTATAAACCAGACTGTTGCAATCCAAAAGCCATTTTATGAAGACATATTAATTTATTGCATGTATTTCTCGGTGTTATATATCTTCTAAATAATGCCCCTATGTGGGTATTTTTATATTGCAATTTTATGAATCGTCTGTTCATTTTTTTATATTTTCAAATGCAATGGTCATTGTAATTAGACAAATAAGGGAACTGCATATGGCACATTTATATGTATTTACTGAATGTCTGTAACATTAGTACCTGTTAATGTCTATACAAAGAAACTGATATGTTATTGAAATGTTTGCCCAGAAGAGATTAGTGAATCAATTCAATGCAAAACAATTCTATGTTGGATTGTAGGAAATATCAGAGTTTATATAAAAGCCGAGGCAGGGAATGCAGCAGCCACTTCAGGGTGATTCTGATTAGTTAGGACCTCAGACCTCACAGCTCAGCACCAGGTCAGTTTGAACAATTTGTAATTTGATTTGTGTGTCACCCAAAAAGATACCAGCTACAATTTTACACACAAAATTGCCTGATGACCAATGTATTGCAGTGTGCAGGCTCTGTTGTAGTAGGGAACCTCCCAGGTCTACAGCTGTCTATTAGCAACTGTAATGACAACACCTGTTCTAGTGTGAAAAGCAAACTGACCAGACCAGCAATATGAGCAAGATTCAAGCTGTCCTTCTTCTCTTCAAAATCATCTTTCTGGTAGGCAAGCCATATCTTCAAGTACTGAATGGGCTTTGTCATTTTCACATCATCATTCCCTTCATCATTTTTTCATCCTTTTCCTTCTTATTACATTCTTAGTCAACCAGCGGCATAAAGATCAAGGTCTCAGAAGGTGCGACCATTGTCGGGCATATGCAAGAAGGGGGCCACCCTAGGATACCATCTTTCAACTTGATGTGCATCCAATGACATTTTTACAGGAAAGGGCCCGGATGTGGGATATTATCAAAGAAGGAGCCAGGATGGGGAACATTATTACATGGTGATGGACACATATGTCTTAATAAGAGCCCATCGGCCCATATATCTGACCAACATACAGGTGGAGGCCCAGGTCCAATTTTGCACAGGGCCCATCAGACTCTAGTTACGTCATTACAGTTAACCAAATGTGTGCCCATGAAACATGTGTCCAGATCATCTATGTCCAGTCATCTGGTTTTGTCTAAACTCAACTGCCACATGTCAAAGTTACCCACTATCTTTGTTGTATACATGGATTATACTGCCATCTAAAAAAAATGGAATATGCTCAGCTTTGATGGAAAATACCTAGTCGCCATTATTTCTTGACAAAATCTGCCCCTACTCTCATGGGCCGCTCCTTGGAAACTCGGAATTGAATTTGTTTTGCAAGGCAGATTTAAAGGTTAAGAGCAGCAATTATAGCCAGAGACTTTACATTACTTTCATAACCCACTGAGTCAATGTTTTGAAAGTTGGCAATGCATTGCCAGAAGTGGACCAGGTGTTTACTGGTGACACACCACAGGATGCTTATGCACTGCTTCCACATCCTTCTCATTGGACATCTCTTTATTCTCAACAGATACAGGTCAGAACGTGGTATCAAATTTAAAACTAGTTGGCTCCTCAACTACAGTGGGCAATTTAGAAAGCAACATTGCCAGAAACATCATGAGTGCCATGCTTTTTAACAATGTAACAAATTCAATGCAAGGTGCATGTCCTCATTTTTCTTAAAACAAAACTTGACTTTTTTCCATGACTACAATCATATTTACCATCATTATTATCATTTTTGGGATCGATAGATGTGAATTTTCTTTGGTAGAACCCTGTTCAGGATTGGGTCCCTGCTCAGAGATAGGCACAAAAGGTAAAAAATGTTTTCAAAATAAAATTCATGTCCAGCCATCCATGAACATTTTCTTAGCCATCATTCTTGTTTTTGGTAAAAGTTTGTATTTTTGTTACAGGTGTAAATTTTTCCTGCAAGGACCATGTGCAGGATTGGTACACTATGCAGGGAAAAGCATAAAGATCAAAAACATTTTTCAAAATTAAATTCATGGATATGCTGTTGTCTCTTCAGAGAGGAAGAGGACTAGAACTCTAGTGCCACCTACAGGAAGTAGCAATCCGAAAAGTCAATAGTGACCCTTTAACAAGCCTTATCACATGACTTAGGATAAAAGCCAATACCAGAAGCTCAATTTGCAGATACTGTGTTTCACGGTATTGCCCCTCGTCAGTGCAAAGTGTGAGTTCTGGTTTGGCTGGATGAGAGGCGTCAGATCGGTATCTAGGGATAATATTTCTCCTTGCGGAGAGTGATGTGTTAAGCACGTCAGGTGAGGAGACTTTTAAAGCCGCAATGCTCCTCTGGGAAATATGCAAATTGTCTCTTCAGAGAGGACTAGAACTACACCTGGTGTTCTGGTTTGGCTGGTTGAGAGGTGTCAGACCGGTAATGCATGATAATTGCATGATAATTTTCTTTAACTTTCTTGGGAAAACTGATGTGATTTCCCCCTGTAAAACTCTATGCAAGATTAGGCCCTTGCACATGGCTGGGCACCAATGGTAAATTTTTTTTCAAATAAGATTTCATGGCTTTTGTGATTACCAGTATCATAATTTTTGGCTAAAAAGAAGACTTTTGATGCACTGACTTGTGTTTATTTCCATGGTTGCCCCCTGTGTAGGACTAGGCCTGTGCTCAGGACAGGGAACATAAAAGGCTGTGGTCGTGTTCTTTTTTGTCACTAACTCACATGTTTGGAGAAAGTAATTAAGGTAGAAAGCAATCCCCAATTCAATGTTTCCTGTGGTCTGGACACCACGATAGACACGGAAAGCAACATACACAGTTGATAGGACAGAAAATGGCACAATGATCATCCTCAAGTCCTGGCTCCTGCATGTGTCAATTAAAAACTTCAAAGTCAAACCATGTTTGGTGTGGAACACAGGCATGGGCAAAAGAACGCCCTGCAAATGAATTTCAGTTGTTCTCTTGGACTTACAGACAGTGACAGAATGAGCTACCTGATCAAAAAAGACTAAGAATAAGGCCTGTTTCATATTTCTTGATATTCCTGGTACTGGAAAAAACAGCACCAGAGATATCTGTGTTCATGTGTACCTGTGTGGCCACCGGGTGCCGCATCAGAATGACACGTACTGGCGCCTGGGAATCAGCAGTACAGTTAACACTGTTCCCAAGCACCAAGTGCTTAAGGAATCTCTCATCATTGTCCCCTGCTTGAGCTGTGATCAGCGTGAGCAAGGGACAATGTTTAGAGTAGTATTCACCTTCAACAGGTGTAGAAGTAGGAATAAAATAAAAACACATTATACTCTCCTTTACACCTAATTCCCTGAAGCCATTGTCCCCTGTAAACAAACCAAAAATAAAAAAACACAATGTCCCTCACTTGTCCGAAGATGAGATAATCCATAATGTCCCACACTATAATCCATCTAACTGACATTTCTGCATCAGTGTGTGTGGTGGCTTTAGGCGACCTCACACGCTGAGGAACAGAGGAGAATGACTTGATGCAGTCACCTAAAGCCACCGCGCATGCAGATAAAGAAATTTCAAACAGATTGATTACAGCGTGGGATACTATGGATTCTTTACACTTCAGACAGGCTTTTTTTTACTTTTGATTTGTTTACAGGGGACGTTTTGCGGCCTGTGCAAAAAATGGACATGTCAGCCTGTTTTGCCCACGGACACACGGTCTGTGGAAACAAACTGACATGTGTGCAGACTCATTCATTAGAATAGGTCTACATGTGTAAGTGTATCCAGAGAGTGTGAAAACTGTCAATACACCTAAGAGGGATTATTTTTGAACCATTTCTTTAATTTTAGAAACAAAAAAAATTTGTCAGTGCGCTGTTATTAAATGGCTGTTTGTTTCTACCGGTTACCATCGTTTACATGGTGAGGTGACTTTGACATTTCTTGGACTGTGATTGTGATAAAGAGTTTTAGAGAGGTTCCATACAGTCCTAAGAGACCTCAGAGTGTTACTTACAGGTTTTCAGGCAAATTGATGGCTTGGTGGTATTTGTGATTCATTGTGAATTAATTTGCTGAGAATCAAATATTTTTAAAATATTCGTCAAAGTTGGCAAATTTGAATTTCAAAATATTTGCTCAACTCTAACCTCCAACATTTTAGTAAAATAATTCTTTATGAACTTTTGCTCATTTGGACACTTATTATCAGTTGTACTCAATATCCTTCCTTTCCTACCACGTCGTTATGGTGCTGGGTATTGCTACCAAGGGCAAAAGGGCCTAGTATTTGTATCAAGCAACATACCCTGTCCAAAAAGTTTTCCAAATTTTGCATTTTTTGCATTAAACCTTGCTCTTTAAAAGAATGGACACAATCGCTCAACGAGCCATATACGATTTGCCTCAATGATTTGTATTTCCTTACATACAGACCTTTCTTTTTAATATTATTTACCCATAGATACACATACAAGGCACTGTAATTTTTATTCCTCATATCAACCCAAGAAGTTTGGTCACATATGAAAATTGTAACTGAATTTGCAAAAATGGAAGTACAATAACTAAATAAGTTATTTTTGTCAAGTTTAAAAAAAAACTATAACAATTTTAAAAAAACTAACAATAAAAACAAGGTTGTCTAATATGTTCAAACGCTCATTTGCCATTTAGTAGAACAGAATTACAATCTATTTGTAAATTGTCAGTGGAGTAGTCTTTGGTACAAATTTTAAATTTTAGCCAAAAACCTTCATGTCATTCTTTTGGAAAATAAACTATATTCTATGATCACTTTTATGTAACTTTGTTTTTGTTTTTAATTAGTAGTCCATTATCCATAGAAAAAAATGTGATGTAAAATGACTGAAAATAGTTTATTTTTTTATTGACTAACCCACAAAATTGCACTTGAATCTATTGCAGGTCCTGCATTTTGGGGTCTGGTGAACTCCGCTTGGAATTTATGCACAATTGGCAAGAGACAATCTCCTATCAATATTAACACCAGTCAAATAATTTTTGACCCTTTTTTACCCCCACTCAAGCTGAGCTTAGAAGAAAAGAAGGTAATTCCTTTTTTTTTTACATTTTTGTTTGCCTTATGTATTTTGGTAATAGCGGCTTATATGACATAATGAGGCCAGCTTGAATGCGGTATGTGTTCACAATATTTATAGCTTCACACATACCAATACTAATTTGGTATTCCTTGTAGCATCTAAAAGATCTGATATACTGACAGGCTGTGTGAAGAGAATATCTGCTTTATAGATATATCAGTTATGCCTTTGAAAATATTTTAGAGTTTATATATAGATATTGAATTTACATAAAAATACTATGCAAATATGTCGCTTCACTCATCTTGTACTGATCCTAACTTGCATTCGCATTATATTCCCTATTCATTCTGAGCAACATTCAAAATTCTTAAAGTGAATATTCATCCTTGAACATTATTTCATTTTTTCTAATATTCAAATAAATGAAACATTTTGGTTGATGTCTTAATATGCATACAATGATGCAGAGCTCCAAATACCTAGAATAGTTATAGAGTATAAAATGCAGTCAACACCAGGGGAGACTTGGATTTACAGGTTACAGAATTTCCATATTGTCTGGCCACAAAAAAAAGAGTCTGCTTTTCTTTCCTGCACAAACGGCTTTGGTGTACGAAATTCTGGTCCCAGCAGCATAATAACAGCATGCTTACTTACATAACAAGACAGAGCCTGAGCAATATAGCCAGTCTGGCTCATAGTTAAAGAAGCTCTTCCATCAAAGTTTGTATCTTCTTAATATATCGCAATCGTCATATTATAGGACACTGTGTAATTAAAATTGCTCATTTTACCTTTCTACCTAGTTAATTCTTCTATTTTCTCTGCTCTATATAGAAACAGAAAGTCTATTTTCCCTGCATGAATCATCCCCATCTTCAACTCCTGACCCAGCTACTCCGCTCCTCCCCATGCCAGGGACTTTTGCAGTGATGACTCATGCAGGGAAATGTGACTTCCTGTTTCTACATAGAGCTTAAAATGATTCAGCTAGTCTGTTTTTAATCATGTGATGCCATACACCTAATGGGAAAGAGAAGAATTAACTGGGTAGAAGGGCGAAGTGAGCAATATATTAAGAGGATAAAAATTTTGATGGGAGTGATTCTTTAATGACATGAAAAAACATGTTTATGATATGCAAATAGTAAAAAAATAGAGCTAAAATTTTCAAAACAGCTCAAATCATATAGTATTAAGTATGAGCGCTATGCACAGAAGTACAGGAATTTACACACCTTGGCATGTTATCAATAAGGTTATTATTGCCCGTATGTGTAATGTTCTGCCACACTAAAGGTGCCTTGTTAAGATGTTCCATTGAGTTCACACCACTTTTCTCAAAGGGTAGCATGGTGCATAGCAAGATGTAAAATGAAGAATGGAGGTATAGCCTCTTCAGGGATAAGTCCCACTTTTATCTTGGTTGTAATCATAGTCACAGATTGGTCTGGAGACCATTTGGGCCATGCCATGAAGAGTCTTTTACGTGCAACCATCATACTGGTGCTACTACCAGGATTATGGTGTGGGCTGCCATAATGTATGGTAGTTGGACCCATATAGGCTTCATTCCAGGTACACTAACATCTTGGTGTTACATTGAATTTGTGGTGGAATCTGTGGTACAGCCATTTCTACAATGTCCGAGTAGCCATTTTCAACATGAACACATGTTGCTCGTGCTACTGTGAGTAACCTACATGGCCTAAATGTGCTATCATAGCAAGTAGCCTTTCTCCCATCGAGCACATTTCGGACGTCATTGGTTGGCAATTGTGTGGAACTGCCAGCAGTGGATCTTGATGAATTGCATTCCAAGTGCATTCTCTTCTGAAGCACATTCCTCAGAAAGCTAATAGCAACCTCATTGTTAGCATGCCAAGCATGTAGGTTCATGTGTATCTGAGCATGGCTCACATACTCAATACTGAATAAACTGAGATGTTTTGAAAATGTTTATTTCTGTTTTTTCCCCATTTGCATATCATTATCATATCAATCGATCCTGAGATTTCCATAAATTCACGCATTTTCCTTATTGGTAGTGCAATTTTAATGATGAGGAGTGTAAGCTAAAAAAATACACAAAGCACAGCTGGATATGCTTATCAGCGATTACAGTTTTTAGATTTGCTGTGTCATTGTGGTTAGAGTAGTACTACATGGGAAAAATTACCTGACGCACTATCTACCCAGAGTTCACTCAGTTGGTTTGCACAGTTCAGTTATCAGCTAAAATAATTCTAACAGTATGCAATACACCATAGCATTGAAGAAAGTAAAGAAAACTGCTAGTGAGCCTCTTTCACAAGCTGGATTGATAAAAAACACATGAAATATACAAGTCTGAATTAGTCCAAGTGCTAAAACTGATTTACTAAAAATATATATACATTTTAGATTGGCTCTATAGTATTACAATTGTTATTCAGCAATTTGAATATCAATGAAAAGCATTAATTTACCGACACTAATTTCTGCTGCATTCGAAAATCATATTCAATATTTCTGGTTTCTTTGAGAAATGAGTAAACATTGATTTCTAAAGGTCACTGAATAGAATAACATATTATTACTATTAGCAATATAATCAATATATCTGACTAGTGACCAATAGTTAAATGGCTAATAGATTTGTGAGGGAAGGGTTTAAAGGTCTTGAACTAATCAACAAAGCGGAATTTGAAAACTAGAGAAAATTAGACTAACAATCACTTTAGGGTCGTTACTTGAAAATGCATTAAATAGGGCAGATATCCGAAAGTGCTTAGTGTAAACTTAAAGTCACAATAGATTTTAGAAAATGCCAACATTCTGTACATTGTTTTTGTGTTTACAATTTTTATTTTATTTTACTATATCTTTTTGATTCTATTTAACTTCATTGGCCTAACAATGCATCCATCTTGTAACTTAAAGATATTACCATACGCTGCCTAATTATGTCATACAGATACTGAAAAATACAAAAATACAGTAACTGAAAAATTCCACCAAAAACTAACAAAATATTACCTCTATTAGTCTATTAAATGACAAACTAATATCATTATATAGTGATTAAATCATTCCACAAACTTGTTGCTGAAAAAATACTGCCATATATTGACTGAATAAGGATAGTCTCACAATGCCTTTGAGGGATGTGTTCTACCATATGTTTTCAGAACAAGGCAGAAGGAAAACATTTCCCTTATACCCTTTGTTGGGATCTATTGTTATGTTTTACTAAAGCAGAAGTGCACGTGATGGGTCACTTAATTGTACTATAAAATTAGCCTTACAATGCCATAAAGTGATTGTATAGAACCAGTGCATTCTTAAGGCCGCGTCACACATAACTATATCGCTAGCGAGATCGTTAGTGCGTCACGGATTTGGGATCACTGGAGAGTCGTTTCGTGATCGCTGGGGAGCTGTCAAACATGCAGAACTTACCAACTATTTTGGCCGCCCCAGCGATCTAACTAACGATCTTGGTGGTTGTTGGGACGCTTTCACACAGCAGATATTTCAACGATCCACACCTTGAAAGGGAATGTATTGTGTCACAAAGGCGTGCATAAAATCACTTTTCCGCGCCCTCTCATCTCCGATTGGTGGACGCTACTGCGTTCTGATTGGGCGGCCTTGGTTTAACATCGTTACTGCATCTCCGGTCAGACGGGAACACTGGTGTGTGCATTGTTCCTGTACAGATGTATGGATGTCCATATATTTATATGAATATATATATAGAGATGTAAATGACCATTTATGTGTATGCATATCTGTATGTTTGAGAGTATGTATGTGTATATATAGTTATCTGTATACGTATGTGTATATGAGTGTGTGTGTATATATTTGTGTACTTAAAAATATGTATGAGTACATGGATGAATCTGTTTACATACGAGTACACGAATGTATATGCGTGTATGTATGTGTGTATGTATGTATGTATGTATCAGTATACGCATGCGTATACATATGTTTATATATATATATATATATATATATATATATATATATATATATGGACTGCTTACTGCGGTGACTTCTGCCATTCACCGAGCTCCACTTCCCCATTGGCTAGGTCCAGAGTCCACAAAGCCAGCCGGACAGTACGTAATTGCATCACGTCGACGAAGAAAGTTGTGAAGCGTGCAACAGGCCAAAACAACAGAGTCTATTGATTTAAGCTTCATGTTAATTGGTGTGTGAAAAGCTCTGAAGCGGTTGGCCAGGACAGCGTGTCAGAAAACGTGCTGTGTGGGTGTGTGTGCATGAGACCCTTAAAATATCTGCCCATGCAAAAGCATATATATACAAATAGAAGCCAATCCCTCCCTCTCTGAAGAACAATGATAGCAGATAATTGGTAGATGTCCTATAAATGAATTAAAAATGGAAACTCATTTGAGACCCCAAACAATACCTACCTCACTAAAGATGTCTGATTTCTTCAAAGTGGAGTCACAGCCGGAAAACGCTGGTGGGATCCGAAAAACAAGGACGCAGTAGCGACCACTAATCGGGGACGAGGGGCGCGGAAAAGTCCAGTTTATCCACGCCTACGTGTCTCAGTTCTGAATCGCTAACGAGGTCGTTGCTAAGGTGTCAAATACAGCGATGCACACTGCCCAGCGGGAGCGCAACGACCTAGGAATGGTCCAGGAAGCTTTGTAACGATCAGCGATCTCACAGCAGGGGCCTGATCGTTGCTACCTGTCAGACATAACGAGATCACTAGCGAGATCGCTATTGCATCACGAAAACCGTGACTCATCAACGATCTCGCTAGCAATCTCGTTATGTGTGACGGGACCTTTAAGCAGTTTAGGTCTTGGGTATCAAAGGGGTTAATGCTGCCTAACCGGGTGGACTAAGATATTGCATTTTAACAGCTAAAGGGTTTCAACCAACAAATGCCTGTTTTGTGTAATTGCTTCAAAAATTGTTAATTAAAAAATTATTTGCTCTATGTGCAAAAATCTAAATTTCATAGGGGTTTTGGAATGAATCCTGGCTTTAACAGGATTAACTCTTGCAATTTGGGATTCAAACATTAAGAAATATAAGGGTAATGTATCCTGGCCCCTACTTTGCCTGAGTCCTAATCAGCCCAGATTTCTATTTTAATTTTGAAATAGGATAGGCTTTTTTGCCTTGTGGCCACTGTCTGCCCAACCTTCAGTCTTAAGTGCTTTTCAGCTCTCTCACCATTAGATGAGCATGGACATTTGACATCTGCATATGCCAGCTGCTGGGGAAAAAAGTGTTCAGAGACATGGTAAAGGAGCCAGCTGTGGAATAATGCAAGCATCTTTAGTGGTTGGGATAGTGGAATGGTAAATGACTACCTATAAGATAGTAGGGGGTTAATATTTGCTTTTCTTTTGTTATACTTGATGTAAATCGTTGACATATCCTCAGATTATAGCATTGTTTCCTGTGTTCATCTCTTTCATAAATTGAGACTCAATGGGAGTAATTCATTTAAGTATTTCTGGCAAAATTGTTCTGCAGACGAAGCCATTTGGAGAACACTTATTGTTTTGCTTTATATCCTAAGTCATGAGTGAAGACTCTCTAATGGGTAGATATTGACTTATAGTGTTTCATATTATTTAAGGTTGAAAGTAGATATAGTCCATTAAGTTCAACCTATACCTTAACCTGATGATACAAAGGGAGGCAAAAACGTATGAGGTAGATGTTAATTGCCATATTTGAAGTCGGAAAGGAATTTTTCACCTAGTATAGAGTAATCAGGCTAGTTCCCTGGATCAATGTCTCATCAGAGAATCTAGTATTCTTAGCCTGTATGGTCATATTTTCAAAAAATCATCGAGGCCTTCATTGAACTTTTTTATTGAATAAACCATGACAAACTCATGTGGCAGACAGTTCCATAATCTCCCTGCTCTTACAGTAAAAAAAAACAACATTTGTAATGATGATTAAATCTTTCATTCTTTTAGAATAGGTGACAGCAAAGAGACAGATTTCTTCCTTTCAGAAGAGCTGGTTTGGGAAGTGTGGAGATACGAGGGTCAGTGTGGCTCTCATCCACTGTCTTTAGAAAGAGCACATGGACCAGGGCTCATCCCACTGAACACCTGCACTCCTTCCCCGTGGGCAGAATACTTCTCAGACAACACAGGGTGAGGGTAAAACAGTGTGTCAATACTTTATTGAACCATCAACAGATAATAACATATAGTACAGTCTCAGAAAAGTACATAAGATGGTATAATGACAGTCTCACCATTCCGCTGGCACGCCGGGAATTAGAACATCTGCAACTTTGTGGCTTCCAGGGCTGACTACTCACACCAGTTGCACCCCACTGTTGGCTGGTACCCATAAAGAGGAGGTAACAACAAGCTTAGGAAGCTGAAAGAGTCCATTGACTTATGTGGCCAGGTGACCTGATTGTCCCAACCTGGTTTCTACAAGTGTCCTTATAGGGCCAAGTGACCTGACTGTCCCAACCTGGCTTCTCCAAACGTCTTTGTGGGCTCAGAGATGGTCAATGGAGCAGATCTGTCTTCCTCCAGCTGGGGTTGTGGTCCCTTCAGCTGGCGTCCTGTAGAGCGACTCAAATCTGTATTCCTCTGGTTGGAGCTGTGCTACCTTGGCTACTGTCACGTAGAGTCTCCCTGCAGAAGGATAGAGGTCCCTTTTCATTTCTACAACTTTCTTTCAGGCTATCATCCATAGGTCTGGGGTAAGGTGGCTGGAGGTCATCACTCATTATTCGAGTATTCAATCAATCTGCATAGTTGGTCCTTCAATGTTTGTAGATCAACCAGCTGAATGGACTGATACAATGGGTAATCAACATATTAGCAAACATCAGTTGTTCAGTTACCCTGCATTCCTGTCCCCCAAGGATAACAGACAATACACTGCAACAAACATCAATTCTTGAGTCAACGTTCAGGCACGTATGAAGAATGGCTCAGGTCTCCAGACCTGCTCAATAAAATGTCTGGCAAAATTAAGAATAAATGCTGTGTCTTCACATTCCTCCCCCTTCTTAATTAGCCAGACGTGATAGGCTTCCGATCATCCTTCTCCACTTGTCTGGGGCAGTCCATCAGCATTTCTTTCAGCACAGGCAAAAATGTAAGAGGTTTCACCTTCATGAGAAAGAAACTTTGTATCATCCAGTTTCCTCAAAGCATATTCCATGTCTTCCTCGCGGCACTGCCTTCTCTGCGATTCTTCATCTCGGTGCAGATCCACTTGTACCAATGGAACAACTCCTCCAACTCCTCCCGCTTGAGGCTCCGGGTCCCAATGCAACCAACTACTCCTCGATTCGGGCTGCTGGGGAGTTCACATTTGATTCCAGACTGCCACTGGATCCTGGATTTGGCAGGCAGTTCAATTCCTCTTGTTCAAACTCATCATCCTCCATGACGTTCTGAGCACCCAAAACAACCAATTTCTGTATCAAATCCGATGTCGGTGGCCCTGTATTCTTTGTGTTGAAGCTGGCACAGCTCCTGTAGTTGCCGATTCCTGTTGAGGCTGTATAACCACTCTGGTCATGCAGGGATTGCCTGCACACACTGTAATGCCGTAGCCATTTTGGTTGTGGCATTACAGTGATTGCCTGGCCGCACAGCGTCATCAGGTCTATATAAGTCCTGGCGTCAGTATGCTCGTCACAGTCTACCCCAGAAACAGGCAGAGTAGGGAGAGCTGCTGCTGAGTCAGGGAGAGATTTGCTTGTTTATAGTTAGTATAGGTATTCCACAACATATATATGTATCCATTTGAACTAACAGTTCTTCTGAGGACTAATCCTGGTGCATAGTTTCAGTGGTGAAGGTGATAGCAGGAGTTAGGCAGGCAGGCAGTGTGGCAGACTGCAGTGCATATAGCGCAAGTGGGTCCATTGAATGTCCTGCTAGTATAGGTATTCCACAACACACATATACTGTATATATATATATATATATATATATATATATATATATATATATATATATCCATGAGAACTAACAGTCCTTCTGAAGACTAATCCAGCTGCATGAAATCATTGCTAGGCAGGAGTTAGGGAGGCTGGCTGTGTATGTGGCAGACTGCAGTGCATATAGCGCAAGAGGGTCCATTTGACGTCCTGTCTGCTGCTGCTGTAATAATTACAGATATTTGTGAACATAGCCGCAGATATAAGGGGTCAGGGCAATTTTTTTTTTTATCTTAATCCTGGTTATTTGCTTAAAAAGCAATCCAGAGTACACCATTTTTCTGCTCCATTTGCTTGTTAGCACTGCAGAATACAGCCAGATCTATTCCATAGTTCAGCGATAAAAATCCAGAAATTTGAACTGGACGTGGAAAATATTGGCCTCCTTTTCCATTTTGTTGCAGTGTGTCAGTCAAGCTATTCACACTAAGTCTCTGTGTAGAATAATATTAGTAAATTACAGGCCTGCTATTTTAAATTGTGGCTCTCTGTCAGACATATCACCTATAACAGGGTTCCAAAACCAGCCATTTCTTCCATTTTCATTTTGTTGCAGTGTGTCGGTCAAGCTATTCACACTAGGTCTCTGTGTAGAATAATATTATTAAATTACAGGTTTGCTATTTAAAACCGTGGTTCTCTGTTAGACGTATCACATATAACTGCGTTCCAAAATCAGCCATTTCTCGTGAATATGCAAAATATTGACCTTCATTTAAAATGGGCAAGGTGAGTGGCAAGGGTCGGGGAACTGGACGTGATGGTGATGGTGCATACAGAGGCCGATGCCGAGGACGTGGCCGTGGGCAAGCTGAAATTGTGCCACAACAAACACCCACATTAGTCGCTCAACCTTCCTGTCCCAATTACTAGGGGACCGCAGTACACCACTATTTAACCCAGAGCAGCATCAAAACGTTGTTGGTTGGATAGTAGATAATGCTTCCAGTCACTTAGCCACCACCACCACCACCACACTTTCTTCCACACGGTCAAGTCTCAGTAGCTGTGAATCTGGACCGCATATTCCTCACCCTGATCCTCCTTCCTCCCACCATGCCGAGTGCCCGGAGACAACTGATCTGACACTTGGTCACTCAGAAGAGCTGGTCACTTTTCCATTTGTAGATTCGGGTCTCTCACCCAGCCGGCTTTAAGCGAGTCAAGAGGAGAACACGTGTAGGTTTGCCCAAATATTGGAGCAGCCACAGTTACACGAAGGCAACGGTGGGAAAGTGCAATTACTGTCGCAAGTTGGATGATGATGATGATGAGACACAATTGCCAGAAAGTCAGGAGGAGGACCAGGGTGCGGAAGTGTAAGATGAAGTGGTGGAAGATATAGTAACTGACCCAACCTGTCAGGGTGACATACAGAGTGAGGACAGCAGCACACTGGGGGAGGGAGGTGTAGCACCACAACAGGCAGGAAGAAGCAGTGTGTTGGCTGCAGACAGAAGGCAGGAAAACATTCCTTGTAACGCCAACACAACAGAAGTTGCTAGTACAACTGTTAGGTCTTCCCGAGTCTGGTTGTTTTTTAAAGACTGTGCAGATAACCCCAAAAAAGGCCATTTGCACCACCTGCCAGGCCAGCATCAGCAGGGATAGCAGCCTGACCGCCACCAGCATGATCAGGCACATGGCAGCAAAGCACCCGACTAAGTGGGCCGAACCACAGAGTCCAGAAACAGTGTCTGCGGGTGACACCACTGCTTCCTCTGCTGTTGTGCACGCACACCAATCCCCTGTCCATGGCGAATGCGAAGATGCCTCCCGCCCTGCACGAGTCATTTCACATTGTCAACTAGCACCATAAGCAGGCACGTCAATGTCCTTGTCCCAGCGCAGTGTTTAGGTGTCCCTACCCTAGTCCTTGGAATGCAAGCGCAAATATGCAGCCAACGACCCACAGGCCACACTACTAAATTCACACATTTTGCGACTGCTTTCACTGGAAATGTTGCCTTTTAGGCTCATGGACACGAAAGCTTTCCGCAACCTGATGGCGGCAGCCGTCCTTTGGTACTCAGTCCCCAGCCGCCACTATTTCTCCCGGTGTGTCGTCTCCGCATTACATGAGCACATGTCCCGCAACATTAGCTGTGCCCTCAACAATGCAGCTATTGGGAAAGTCCACCTAACAATGGACACGTGGACAAGTGCTTGTGGGCAGGGACAGTACATCTCGTTGATGGCACACTGGATTAATATAGTGGAAGCCGGGACCCAGTCGGACCTTGGGACGGAACACATCCTCCCGACACCAAGGATTGCGAGCCCTGGGTCAATCAGGGTTGCCCCCACATTCTACAGTTCTCGCACCTCCTCCTCCTCTTCAGCCTCCATCTCCGAAATGACCACATCAGTAGCAAGCTGGAAGCACTGCAGCACTGCCTCAGCCTAGCGGCAACAGGCTGTGCTGAAGCTAATATGATTAGGAGACAAACCGCACAACGCTGAAGACTTGTGGACAGCTCTGAAAGAGCAGGCAGATCTGTGTCTGACAACGCCTTCTCTACAACCAGGCATGGTCGTATGTAACAATGGTCGTAATCTGGTGTGGGCTCTAAGGCGATGCGATCTCACACACGTATCATGCCTGGCCAAAGTGCTTAACCTCATGGTTCAGCGGTTTCTCAAAACCTACGTATCTGCTGGATCTGCTTGTCAAAGTACGCCGCCTGTGTGTCCATTTAAGAAAGTCAGCTACAGCTTCCGCCGCCCTTGCCGTGCTTCAGCAGTGTTTGCAGCTTCCAGCTCACTGATTGATCTGCGATGTCTCCACATGTTGGAACTTTACATTGCAGATGTTGGGAAGGATTTGTGAGCAGAAGAGGGCAATTGTTGACTACCAGCATCAACAAGGCCGTCAGTATTCAGGTCAGACTCCATACATAAAAAGTCAGGAGTGGACATGGATGTCAGACATATGTACCATCCTCCAAAACTTTGAGGACTCCATGGTGGTGGGCATGACGCCATAATTAGTGTCACCATCCCGCTTCTCTGTCTTCTGAAATGATCTCTGCTCACAATCAAAGAGGATGCATTGCAGGCAGAGCACAATGAGATGGAGCAAGGAACCATACAGAGTGATTACACACAGACCTGCCTCATCTCATCCTAACGTGGATTGGGTGACAATGAGGAAGAGGAGCAACAATAGATTTCCTAAAGGAGAAAAAACGTGGCACTATCTAAGCGTAGTAAGATTCTGTTAGGTGTCGTGCGTTTGCTGGATCCGAAATGGTATCAGAACCATCAGTGGATTCTGTGGTCTCCTATTCCAGTCCAGTCGGGGCTGATGCTGCTCAGCATCGTCGTCAGTCCCAACGCCTAGCTGGTGCACGAGATGTACAGGTTGTCTCTTGGGTCTTTGTTCCTAGCAACATGAAGCATAGGTTGCAGAGGGAAACAGGGCTGCTACAGCCTAAGTCCAGGATTCACTGCACTGAGCATGCCCGTGACATGGCGGACCGTGATTGGTGGTTGGGAGTCAGCTGATTCGGTGACCTGGCACCGCCTGATTGGTCACGGGTGGCGTCACCAATAATGCGACGGTGGGCAGGGCTTAATCTTTAAATAGCCCACCCACAAACATGGCGGCGCGCTCTGATCATTGAGCTATGATGGTGTAATTGTGTGGACGCTTGGTCGTTTGGGCTCCACGTATGCTTTAGCTTCTGTCAGGCAGGTTTAGGGGGGCATAGGCAACTTTAGATGGAGGGAGGCAGGTAGCTTCGTCTGACAGTCTGGCTCCGACAAAGGAGTCGCCAAACACCCCGAGCAGTCTGCAAACACCGTATTCCCAGCACCGCCTGTAAGCCACGTGGAGAGATATTCCTCAGTCCGGTAGCACGCCGGCTGGGAGCACGAATACGCTGGCGTGAATCACACACGCATCCTAGCACCTGCTGCGTAGTCCCTGTGCAGTAAACATTATTTGTAGCACATCTCTCGTGCGGTTAACGGAGATAGTGCGAATCCTTATTCCCGTTCTGGTGTACAGCAAGCCGGAAGGGAATGTTATTTCTCTTGGTTGTTTTACCTTCTTACCTGGAAGGTGTTCGGCCGCAGTCGTCCAGACTGCATTGCGGACCCCGGGTTCGGTTGTGTTCCATTATTTAATAAAGTTGTTTGCAACCGTCCTCTTAACAGATTCGATCAATTAAAAAGGTAAGTATCGATAAGAAATTGCTCACCTGATGTGGTTGTGCAAACAGAGGCACAACTCCCACTTGTAGTATGGATGAATTTGCAATAGACTTCAGCCAACCTGGTGAGGTGGGATTGAACTCTGAGACATTAGTATCCCACAACGAGGATGCCAAAAGGGAGAACCCGGTGATGGCGCTATCTTTGCCACCAAGTGAGATCAAGGTGCAGGAACTTCAGGTTGCTTGTAAGTAAAAAAAAATGTATTCACACTAATATAAAACAAATAAAAACTGTATACTGTATATACAGTTTTTGCTTTATTCACAGTAATATTATTTCTTTTATTCACACTAATATGAAACAAATAAAAACTGTATAGTGTGTATAGAGTTTTTATTTGTTTTATATTAGTGTGAATAAATTTGTTTTTTACTTACAAGCAACCTGAAGTTCCTGCAATTTGATCTCACTTGGTGGCAAAGGCAGCACCATCACCTGGTTCTCCCTTTTGGCAATGAGGAAGAGGAGAAGGAGGAAGAACAGGAGCTAGTTTCCTGCGCTATAGACGGTACTACCTGCACAAATGTCATACCGTCTGTTCAGCGTGGATGGCACACATGGCTGAGTTTGTTACCCTGCCTTTCCTGTGACCCTCGCGTTGTAAAATTTTGGGTGACAGTCATTACTGGTTGGTGACACTTCTAGACCCACGCTACAAGGAGAACTATCTCTTATTCCCTTGCAGGACATGCCTAATAAAATGGTGCAGTACAAGAAAGCCCTTGCAGCGGAATTATTTAAAAAATTCCCATCTAAAAACAATGCAATCCAGCAGAGGCAGGGGAATATTGTCAAAGTTCTGGGACAGTTTTCTCTGACCCTCCTATCACACAGGCCCTGAGGCGCAGGATTCTCTCCCAAGGAGGGAAAAGTTTCGGAAGATGGTGAGGGACTACCTTGCCGACCGTACCAATGTCCTCTGTGATTCCTCTGTGCCTTATAATTATTGGGTATCCAAGCTGGATACGTGGCATGAACTGGCTCTCTGTGCCTTGGAGGTCCTGGCCTGGCCTGCCCTGCTATTAGCGTTTAATCTGAGCGGTTTTTAAGTGCCGCTGATGGAATTATAACTGATAAGCGCATAGGCTGACTCTTATAAAAATGAACAAGGGTTGGATTGGGCTAGACTTCTAAACACCCTGAATCATAGCAGTGTAAGATAAACTCAGATACAGTGTTTTTTTGGGGAGGTCTATCTCTATTCCCATGCACCTCTGTCTTCACACCCAGACATGTGTATATGCTTCCTGATTTTGTCTATTTTCTCTTGTCCTCCTCCTTCTCCTCATCTTCATCCTCCACATCCTCCTCCATATCACCACCATATCTACCATATCACCATATCTAAGTCTCTTGCAAGGGGCATTTGAGTTCCTCCAAATTTTTGGCAGCCATTGCATTCACTGCATAGGCAAACAGTATGGGAGACCCATTTCCTAATAATGGGAACATTGTTTTCAGGAGGCACTCCGACATCTACATCTCTTGCAAGGGGCATTAGAGTTCCTCCAAATTTTTGGCAGCCATTGCATTCACTGCATAAGCAAACAGTATGGGGGACCCACTTCCTAATAATGGGAACATTGCTTTCAGGAGGCCCTCCAACCTCTACGTCTCTTGCAAGGAACATTGGAGTTCTTCCACATTTTTGGCAGCCGTTGCAATCACTGCATAGGCAAACAGTATGGGAGACCCACTCCTTTTTAATGGGAACATGTCGTACTCATTACTGTAGTCCAGCTCCATGTGTCTTTAAATTGTTAGTAGGGTTTTTCCTAAATTTTGTCAGCCATTTGACTCACTGCATACCATATAACTGGATAGCAGACCTTCTCCTTTCTAATGGGAACATGTCGCTACTGTGACCTAGCTCTATGTGTCTTTAAATTGTTAGTGGGGTTTTTCCTAAATTTTGGCAGCCGTTAGACTCACTGCATATCCTATAACTGGATAGCAGACCCTCTCCTTTATAATGGGAACATGTTGTACTCATTACTGTGGCCCACCTCTATGTGTGTTTAAATTGTTAGTGGGGTTTTTCCTAAATTTTTGCAGGTGTTGGACTCACTGCATACCATATAACTGGATAGCAGACCCTCTCCTTTCTAATTGGAACATGTTGTTACTGTGGCCCAGCTCTATGTGTGTTTAAATTGCTAGTGGGGTTTTCCTAAATTTTGGCAGCCATTGGACTCACTGCATACCATATAACTGGATAGCAGACCCTCTCCTTTCTAATGGGAACATGTCACTACTGTGGCCCAGCTCTATGTGTTTTTAAATTGTTAGTGGAGTTTTTCCCAAATTTTGTCTTCCCTTGCAGTCACAGCTTGGGCATTACCACTATAGGAGACCCACTCTTTTATAATGGGAACATTTTTTTTTACTGAGACCCTCCTCTATGTCTCTTCAAAGGGGTATTGGATTGCGCCCAAATTTTTGGCAGCCCTTGCAGTCACTGCATATGTAATTTTAGTGTAAGTGTCCTGCCCCACTCTTTAATAATGGGAACAACAAAGCAAAGCCAACTGCAGGCCCTTTAAGAATAGTAAGGCTGTAAAAATAGTGTTTGTGACTTTCACAATCCCTCCTTCTTAAATGAAACAGGATGTGTCTGATGATGTGTCACACACTACATGGCCAGATAAGGTTGTAAAATGTTAAAATAACATTTCCCGGTGAATGGATTTTTCACCATTGAAAGCAATGCAAAAGTGCAAAAACGCATCAAAAACGCTACATGTGAACATAGCCCAAAGTGTGGAGGAGCATTTTTGTTTTGGGTAATTTATTTTGCCTTATATACAAGTCATTACCCTGGAAAGGGTGTTCCTTAACTTATTTCCCAGGAAATTCCATTTTGGTTTTGTTTTTGTGTGTTTTATTGTGAGTCTGATAAAGTGGCGCAATACTCTGATAACATTGTTGACAGCAGTGACCTGGGAGTCAGAAATGCTTCCAGGGGTCTTCCCCATGCTGTTCCCATGTCATTTGAGGACTGTTCCCATCGATTTGGGTAATTTTTAGTCCCTCTGCAGACCGCCAGGGGGAGCTGCCAGAAAAATGCTCGAGTTTCCCATAGAATTACATTGGGCTCGTTACTCAGACCGAGCACTCGAGCATTCCAATTTGCTCGCCCCATGCAATGAGTAACCGGGCACTTTAGTTCTCGCTCATCACTAGTGAAGGCACACCATTCATCATAACACATACACTGTGTACAGCATAATTAGGCAATTGAGTATTTTGGACATATAATCTTTTTTCTGCAGATTTTAAAACTGTAGTGTGTATAAACGTCAATTCTTATTTACGTTAAGCATAACAGATGATATATATTTGTGTAATGAGGGAGAGTATGGCTAAAGGATGTCAACACTCTTCATCAACGTGTGCATAATTATTAGGCATCTTGTTTTCCTCAGGCAAATTGAAGAGATTTAACTGACTGAAAAGTAAAAAATTGTTCTAGGTCTTATAGAGGGATGCTGCACTCTCAAAATTGTTAAGAAATTGGGGCATGTTCCCAGAACAATCAAAAGTTTTTTTTTATAAATAGTAAACAGAGTTGCAGAAACCATGTTCAGAAAAAAAGATGCATATTAACTGCAGAAGATTTGAGAAGAATCAAATGTGAGGTGACCAGGAACCCATTATCCTCCAGTGCTGTCATATTCCAGAACTGCAATCTTTTCAAAGTGCTGCATTTTATTATTATTATTATTATTATTATTACTATTATTATAATTATTATTATTATTAATATTATCTTCCTGTAAGACTGGTAAAAAAATTACTTTTCAGACTCAGTTAAGGTTCATTTTTGGCCTTTTTTACCTGAGGTAAACAAGCTGCCTAATAATTCTGTATTCCCTCATAAAAGGTGTTGATATCCTTATACCACACGTTCTTCCATTACACAAATATATTGTATATTACCTGATCTCCTTCATCCAATAATCATTCAAATTTATACAGTTGGACTTGAAATATCTGCGTAAAAATGATGATACAGTCAATATACTCACATGCATAATATTTGTGCACACAGTGTAAGAATAGAAAGGCTTAAATCAAAGTGAGGCTTACAATTACAGCAGTGAAGAATATAGAAAATGGGAGAGGCCTCAGTCTGTGAATATTATAATTACACAGTTTAAAACAAATGGGCAGTGCAGTACCTGCAGAGTCTATGTGACTGAAACATAGTAATGTAGGTTGAATAAAGACATTGGTCCATCAAGTTCAGCCTTTCTCCCCCAATTGTACTCCCTACACTAACAATACACTAACTTACTGGGACTAGGCCTCAAAAATGTATTTTATTACCATTATTATTATTGCTGCACTTTTTCAATTAAAAATGAACTAGAGTAGTTTATAATTTTTTTGATTAGTTTTAAATTTGCATTACTCTTATGATTCTAATAATGGTATAACTAAAATCCCCATGCCTAAATCTGCTGATCCAGAAGAAGGCAGACCGTAAAATTTGCTGTGAAATTTCTCCTGAGTACACCAATATCCCATACGAGCTGGAAAACTACTGTTTGGGTCCATGGCAGAGATAGAAAGTAAGGGAACACTATTTGACTTTTGGAGGGCAAAATTGGCTGGAATAGACAGCGGACATCATGTTGCTTTTTCAGAGCCCCTGATCTGCCTAAACAGTGAAAAGACCTCACAAATGACACCATTTTGGAAACCACACACCTCAAAGAATTTATATAGATGGGTGACGAGCACCTTGAACCCACAAATGCGTCACAGAATTTTATAATGTTGAGCCATGAAAATTTAATTTTACATTTTGCCCACAAAAAATGTGGCTTCAGTCCCAAATTTTTCATTTTCACAAGGGTAACAGGAAAAAAAGACATAAAAATTTGTTGTGCAATTTCTCCTTATTAAATCGATACCCCATATTCAGTGAAAAACTACTGTTCGAGTGCACGGCAGGTTTCGAAAGGGAAGGAAGTACCATTTGAATTTTGGAGCACAATTTTGGCTGGAATAGATTGTGGATCACATGTTGCATTTGAAGAGCCCCTCATATGCCAAAACAGCAGAAATCACACAAGTGGCCTTTTTGAGAGACTACACCCCTCAAGGAATAAATGTATGGGCATTGTGAGCATCTAGGTCCCATAGATGCTTCACAGAACTTTATAACATTACAACATGAAAGTGCAAAATAACATTTTTCCTGCAAAAATGTTGTTTTAGCCCCAGATTTTACATTTTCTCATGAGAAGCAAGAGTAATTGGACCACACAATTTGTTGTGAAATTTCTCCTTAGTATGCCTGGGAGAGCTAATGTTTGGGCGTACAACAGGACTCGGAAGGGAAGGAATGATATTTGAATTTTGAGTGTCATAATAGAAAACGAACAGTGTAATTTGTCACGCAATTTCAAGAATTTTATTTGGTAGACTGAGTGGCTGCCCAAACATTAGTTTCTCGCAAAGTAGCTGAAGACACCGAGTGGAAGAAGGTTCAAGTTTCTCCAGCATGACCTGTTTGTTAATGTTAGATATCAGAGGGAGAACAGAACTGTGCTTTGCCAAGGTGCCAGATTGCATCTTAAGTCTTATAGACCCTTCCCTTGCGGGCTTACTTTCTACAGGATGGTGGGGAAGGATACAGTAGGATGGGGGGTTGCAGTAGCTCCAGTGGTGTTGAGGTGGCAGCGAAGTAATGGCAGGCTTTTGGGCCATCTTGAAGAGATGGGTTTTCAGATTCCATCTGAAGTATCCGAATGTGGTGGCTAATCGGGCGTGTTGAAGCACAGAATTCCAGAGGATGTGGGATATTCGATAGAAGTCTTGGAGGCGATTGGGTGAGGAACGAGTAAGTGTGGAGGAGAGAAGGAGGTCATGGGAGGACTGGAGATTATGTAAGGGAATATATTGGGAGATTAGTTCAGAGATGTACAGAGGAGAAAGGTTATGGATGGCTTTGTAGATCAGTGTTAGTAATTTGAACTGCATACACTGGGCAATTGGGAGCCAGTGAAGGGATCTTATAGATTGCAATCTTATAGATTGTTGGAGCCAGTCAACAGTAAAAAATCAGCCATAGAGTGTCTGGAAACCTTCCCACAGACTTTTCTTAGCCAGGGCTGCTTATTGGCAGGGTTGGACAGGCCCACCAGAGAACCGAGACTCCTCTGGTGGGCCCTGGCATCTCCTTCAGGAGAGTTCATAGCATAAACCTTGCAGCTGCTATGGGGCTCTTGAGCAGGGGAGAAAGATGGGCCATGAGAATCAAATCCTCTGGTGAGCCCAATGTTCTTCAGTCTGGCACTGCTTCTCAGTGAGAGTTGTATTTCACCACAGCCATATTCTTTAGCTCAATGAAAGGACTGGCATAGAAGGAAAATATATCTACTCTGGCTGTCATTTCTCCCAGGAAGTCCTCTAATGCAGCTTGTTGCATAAGCAATGGCAACCCATCCAACATCAGCTCACGCTTCTCGGTGGTGCTTCGACACACAAAGATCTTTCTTTAAGTCTTGAATTTCATGACTACAGAGTTGGTCAATGGCCTCTTCTGCAATGCATTTTAAGAAATAACATGCATAAGCAAAGCCATGGTTTAGGCCACTGAAGGTCATTAAGCGAAACTCATACAGCTTTCCCACAGACTGAAAGAGGAGTATCAAGACATCCAAGACAGCCAAGACTTCCCTGTCCTCCCCAAGAGGACAACTGTCCATGTTCTCCGCCTCATCCTCCTTCTCCTCATTATCAATCCGTGTTGAGATGAGATGAGGCTGGGCTGTGTAGCATCACCCTGTATAGTTCCTTGTTCCACCGGCAATGCTTCCTCTTTAATTGTGAACGTGTGTTTCAGTAGACAGAGAAGCATGATGGTGATGCTAATAATGGTGTCATCACCGTTCACCATCTTGGTGGAGTACTCAAGGTTTTGAAGGACGGCACATATGGTAGACATCCATACCCACTCATCATCTTCAGCTCTTATGTGCAGAGGCTGACCTGAATTCCAACTGGCATGTTAAAGCTGGTACTCAATTTCTGCCCTCTGCTGCTCACAAATCCTTCTCAACATCTGCAATGTTGATTTCCAATGTGTGGTCACATCGCACATCAGTCGGCGAGCAGGAAGCTACAAACGATGCTGAAGCACTGTCAGGGTGGCAGAGGCTGTAGCTGACTTTCTGAAATGGGCACACACACGTACTTTCACAAGCAGCTCTGGCAGATCTGGGTAGATTTTGAGTAGCTGCTGAGCCACTAAGTTGAGCACATTTAGTGCTTGCTCATCACTAATGTGTACCTCTGTATGGAAAGCAATATCAGCACCAAAGAATTAAAAGATGTAATGTAGCCTGCTTTATATACCACAATAGAAAGAAAACCAGTTGCTATTTTATCAGGTGTACCCCTGTATGGAGAACAATATCTATACCAAAGAATTTAAAGATGAGATGCAGCCTGTTTTACATACGACAGTAGTAACAAAGCCAATTTTAATTTATTTATATGTACCCCTGCGTGGACAAAAATATCAGCACCCAAAAATTTGAAACTGACATATGGACTGCTGTATGACGTCATTAACAGAAGAAAGAATTTTTGTGGTGTGGATGAGGCCTGTTTAACATAGGAGATATGCTCCAAACAATTTCAAACTGAGATGTCCACTGCAACATCACGTTAGTAACAGAAGAGATTTTTTTACTGTGGATGAGGCCTGTATAACATAAGAGATACGCTACAAACAATTTCAAACTGAGATGTCCCCTACAGTATAACATTAGTAACAGTAGAAAGAATTTTCGTAGTGTGGATGAGGCCTGTATAACATAGAATATATGCTCCAAACAATTTAAAACTGAGATGTCTCCTACAGTATCCTCCTCTTCTTGCCCTGTCAGCACAGTACAGTCCGCGTGACCCTCAGGTATCCGAGTCTCATCAGGATCACCATCCCCCGGGGGTTAAGTCTGGTGACAATGGTCAGGAAGCTACTTGGACCCAACTTTTTCCCCTTTATGAAGAACAATATTTTCCCAAAATAATTTTAAGCTCAGATGTAGCCTGCTTTATATACCACCGTGGTAAAAAAAAACAATTTTGAGTTTATCATATCTGTGTACCCCAGTGTGGAGAACAATATCTGCCCCTAAGAATTTTAAGCTGGGATGTAGTCTGCTTTATATACCAATTTTGAGTTTATCATGCGTGTGTACCCCTGTGTGGAAAACAATATTTGCACCAAAAAATGAATTTCACTAGAGTATAAATATTATAATGGGGATCGACACCTCTTCCACTACAGCCAATCCAGCAGATGGATACTTAACCAGGAGTAGAGATGAGCGTTGTTCTACTCGAACTGTTCGCCAATCTCAAATTCGAGCTGTTTTGGGCGGTGTTCGAGCCGGTCGGCGAACACGAACAATTTGAGAAAAATTCGGCTGTTCGAGGTTATGTTCGATAACTGTTCGTGCACCAAAATCATAACTGGATTTTTTCTCAGTAATGATGAAAATTAATGTTAATACGCAGTTTGAGTGTACAGTGGGGCGGGGGGAGGGGCAGGGGATGGATCTCTGCAGGAACAATGAAGATCTCCATTTTTTTTTCTCTTTCCCGCATTTGCAGTGGGGAGGTGCAATCTGTCAGCCTATCAGCAGCGCACACACGGAGCGAAGTGCTTTTTTTCACACAAGCAAGGGCATGTGTGATTGGCAGTGTATGTCACATGTCCTTGCCCTATAAGACCAAGCCATTTTCCCCGTCGCCACCATTTTCTCACTGCTGCAGCTGCGTGTTAGACGGCACCGCTGTTGCTGTGTGCGCTATACCTTGTTAATTTCAAGCCAATTTTCGCACAAATATACAGATAGCTTGGGAGTAGGGAATAGTTGTGATTGCAGTCCTTTTAAGGACTAGGTTACAGCATTTCCTACGACTTTTATCAAGCAGGTCTGTGCTCTTAAATAGATAGATTGTGGGAGTAAAGAATAATTGTAATTGGAGTCCTTTTCAGTACTAGGTTACATCAGTTCCTATCAGTTTTTGCCAGGCAGGTCTGTGCCAGTGCTGTGCAAGTTTTTTTCACAGCATTTGGCTGAATCTAGCAAAGCTAATCCTTTTTGGCCTATTGCAGAGTGTGTTAGTCAGTGGAGTAGCCTATCTGTGTTGCAAGATATACCACCTGTGTATAGAATACCAATTTTTTTACTGCACCTAGTGAAGTAAAATATTTTGGGCATAGCATCATTCTATTAGTCCATCTATACTGACCTCCATCAGGTTGCAAACTGAATATAATTTTTTTCTGCATCTAGCTCTGAAAAAATATTTGGGCTTCTAGCAGTGTGTGGGACTTGGTCTATTAGTCCATCTATACTGACCTCCATCAGGTTGCAAATTAAAAATAATTTTTTTCTTCATTTAGCTCTGAAAAAATATTTGGGCTTCTAGCAGTGTGTGGGACTTGTTCTATTAGTCCTTCTATACTGACCTCCAGCAGGTTGCAAATTGAATATAATTTTTTTCTGCATCTAGCTCTGAAAAAATATTTGGGCTTCTAGCGGTGTGTGGGACTTGCTCTATTAGTCCATCTATACTGACCTCCATCAGGTTGCAAATTAAAAATAATTTTTTTCTGCATCTAGCTCTGAAAAAATATTTGGGCTTCTAGCAGTGTGTGGGACTTGGTCTATTAGTCCATCTATACTGACCTCCATCAGGTTGCAAATTAAAAATAATTTTTTTCTTCATTTATCTCTGAAAAAATATTTGGGCTTCTAGCAGCGTGTGGGACTTGTTCTATTAGTCCATCTATACTGACCTCCATCAGGTTGCAAATTAAAAATAATTTTTTTCTGCATCTAGCTCTGAAAAAATATTTGGGCTTCTAGCAGTGTGTGGGACTTGGTCTATTAGTCCATCTATACTGACCTCCATCAGGTTGCAAATTAAAAATAATTTTTTTCTGCATCTAGCTCTGAAAAAATATTTGGGCTTCTAGCAGTGTGTGGGACTTGGTCTATTAGTCCATCTATACTGACCTCCATCAGGTTGCAAATTGAATAAAAAAAATTTCTCCATCTAGCTCTGAAAAAATATTTCGGCTTCTAGCGGTGTGTGGGACTTGGTCTATTAGTCCATCTATACTGACCTCCATCAGGTTGCAAATTAAAAATAATTTTTTTCTGCATCTAGCTCTGAAAAAATATTTGGGCTTCTAGCAGTGTGTGGGACTTGGTCTATTAGTCCATCTATACTGACCTCCATCAGGTTGCAAATTAAAAATAATTTTTTTCTTCATTTATCTCTGAAAAAATATTTGGGCTTCTAGCAGCATGTGGGACTTGTTCTATTAGTCCATCTATACTGACCTCCATCAGGTTGCAAATTAAAAATAATTTTTTTCTGCATCTAGCTCTGAAAAAATATTTGGGCTTCTAGCAGTGTGTGGGACTTGGTCTATTAGTCCATCTATACTGACCTCCATCAGGTTGCAAATTAAAAATAATTTTTTTCTTCATTTAGCTCTGAAAAAATATTTGGGCTTCTAGCAGTGTGTGGGACTTGTTCTATTAGTCCTTCTATACTGACCTCCAGCAGGTTGCAAACTGAATATAATTTTTTTCTGCATCTAGCTCTGAAAAAATATTTGGGCTTCTAGCGGTGTGTGGGACTTGGTCTATTAGTTCATCTATACTGACCTCCATCAGGTTGCAAATTAAAAATATTTTTTTTCTGCATCTAGCTCTGAAAAAATATTTGGGCTTCAAGCAGTGTGTGGGACTTGGTCTATTAGTCCATCTATACTGACCTCCATCAGGTTGCAAATTGAATAAAAAAAATTTCTGCATCTAGCTCTGAAAAAATATTTGGGCTTCTAGCGGTGTGTGGGACTTGGTCTATTAGTCCATCTATACTGACCTCCATCAGGTTGCAAATTAAAAATAATTTTTTTCTACATCTAACCCAGCCAATAGTTTTGGCCTAATACCACAGTTTGGCCACTCAGCTCTGCTCGGTTACCATCCATTGTTTTTTTGTGCAAACAACTCCAGAGTTGTGAATTAGTTAACCACCAAAATGAGTGGAAAAAGGCCTGCTGCTGGTGGAAAGGGGAATAGGCATGTTGGGAAGGGGAAAAAAGGTTGTGTCCGTGGGGTAGGTGCAGAAGAAAGACCATCTTCCAGCCAAACTAAAAAGTCTACTTCTTTTAGCGGACAATGTGATAAGATCCCTTTCTTACGGCCACGCCAATCGCTACAAATTCCAGATGAGGCACAAAAACAGCAGGTGCTTCAACGGATATCAAGTGCTCCTTTAAGTGGGCTCTCCTCCACATCAACTTCAACATCAGAAATACTCCAGTCCTCAAAGGTGTCACCCAAATCGCACTTGCTTCCTCACAGCTCCCAAATCTCCAGCTGCCCGTCTGAGTATGAGGTAGAACAGATGGTTGAGTCTGCAGAGCTGTTTACTCATACTATAGCCTGGGAATCAGAGGTCGACTCCAGCGCTTCTGTGAATCCAGACGAGGAAATGATCTGCACTGATGCCCAGAATCTTTATGAGTCGGATCCAGGACCAGACGCAGAAGGTTCTGACCATAATGTAGACCCTCATTCCCAAACTGTAACTCCTGTTGGTGGAGACAATGAGGAAGACGATGATAAGACTCAAATACCTGATTGGAGCGACAACTTTAGTTTTTTGTCAGGGCAGGAACAGGTTGGCTCTGAGGACGACGGGTGTGATAACGCACAGGGTGATGATGATGAGGTCGGAGATCCCACTTACTGTCAACCCACAGTCAGCCAAGAGATGAGGTCAGCAGAGGAGGTGGAGGAAGATGCTAGTGACGACGAGGTCAGGTTGCGCCTTCCTGGACAGAGACGTAGTACTGGAAGCACGTCAACAACTGCATCCTCAAACACAACTCTGCCTCTCACCACAAGTCGTGGTGGCTCTTCAGGTCGCATGGGTGCTAAGCCTTGCATAGCCTGGGCATTTTTTCAGATCGATAAAGATGACAAAACTCGTGTTATCTGTAACATTTGTCAGCAAAAGCTAAGTAGAGGCCAAAAAATACATAGTTTGAGTACTTCATGCATGAACCGGCACATGGACATGAAGCATAAGTTGCAGTGGGAAGCTCAGTGTGCTACAATGCGGCCTAGCCGGCCGGGCCAACCACCGTCTGCCATATCTTGTGCATCCGCGGCCTCTTCATCCTCTGTGACTGGGGGGAGAGCAGTCACACCTGTTTTGGGGCGCAGACCTGCCACCTCTTTACCCGCAACAGCCAGCGTGATTGGCAGGTCATCATTTTCTTTGGAGGTGGTAACACCAGCTGGTCTTGAGCGCTGTCCGACATCGATAGCACCAAATTTGGATCAAGGCAACCTAACATGTCCGCCTGCATCTTCCTCACAGACCGGCAGTTTGCCGGGGACACCCTTATCAACCCCGTCTAAGCACAATAGCCAGCCCTCGGTCCCTCAGATGTGGACAAGTAAAAGACCATTTCCTCCTAGCCATGAGAAAGCTAAGAGGTTGAATTTCACCATCTGCAAGCTCTTGGCTACAGAAATGCTGCCTTTCCGCCTGGTGGACACAGAGGATTTTCGAGACCTTATGTCCGTCGCAGTGCCCCAGTACCAGATGCCCAGTCGGCACTACTTCTCAAAGAAAGGTGTGCCAGCGCTCCACCAGCATGTCGCACACAACATCACCGCTTCATTGAGAAACTCTGTGTGTGACAGGGTGCATTTCACCACAGACACTTGGACGAGTAGGCATGGACAGGGGCGTTACATGTCGCTGACTGGGCACTGGGTAACTATGGTGACAGCAGGACAAGGGGCTGCTGTCCAAGTCTTGCCGTCCCCACGAGTTGTGCGTCAATCCTCTTTATGTCAAAGTTCCTCCACTGCTTCTGCCTCCTCAACCTCCTCTCGGTCTTCCACCTGCACCCAAAGCCTGTCTGGTCATGCCACAAGCTTTCTAACTGCGCAGAAGGGATCCTGCACACCTCCTTACTATGCTGGCAGTAGGGCTCAACGTCATCAGGCGGTTTTTACATTGAAATGTCTGGGAAATGTAAGTCACATAGCTGAGGAGTTGTGGTCAGCTCTGGAGAACCAATTTCATGAATGGTTGTCTCCACTGGACCTGAAACCAGGGAAGGCCGTGTGCGACAATGCTGCAAACCTGGGTGCGGCCCTTCGCCGGGGCAATGTCACACACGTGCCTTGTATGGCTCACGTGTTGAACCTGGTTGTCCAGCAATTTTTAGCCCACTATCCCAGACGAGATGGCCTTCTGCAGAGGGCACGGTCGCTGTGTGCTCACTTTCGCCGTTCGCATCCCGCAGCTCAGCGACTTACATCTCTACAGAAGTCGTTGGGCCTGCCACTTCACCGGCTAAAATGCGATGTGCCTACCCGGTGGAATTCAACTCTGCACATGTTGCAGCGACTGTGGCAGCACCGACAAGCCCTGGTGCAATACGTTCTGACGTATAGCCTGGGCCAACGAGATTCAGAGGTGGGGCAAATCACGCTGGAGGAGTGGTCTCAGATCAGGGACCTATGCACCCTTCTGCACAGTTTTGAAATGGCGACGAAGATGTTTAGTGCTGACGATGCCATTATAAGCATGACTATTCCGGTGATTTACATGCTGGAGCACATGTTAAACAGAATTCGGAGTCAGGTGGTGGCAAAAGAGGAGGTGGAGGAAGTAGAGGAGGAGGAGTTGTATGCGGAAGGGCTAACATCTGCAAGGTCCAGACGGTCGGCAGCACCAAGGCGGCAGGCATGTGAGGGTGGGGGAGATGATTTTACCAGGGCGCATGGTAGCAGCCAAACTAGTGAGGAAGGTGCAGGAGCCCAGGAAGAAGTGGAGGACGAACTGATGGAAGACTCATCAGATGAGGGAGACCTTGATCACATTTCTGTTGTGCGAGGTTGGGGGGAGAGGACAGAGGAAGGAAGCATGATTGTTACCTCGCCACCAACACAACAGGGACTTGGTGCTCCTGGATGCGCAACACACATGAGTGCCTTCTTGCTGCACTACCTGCAACATGACCCTCGAATTGTGAGAATTAGAAATAATCCTGACTACTGGGTTGCCACACTGTTAGATCCCCGGTACAAAAGTAAATTTGCAGAAATTATTCCTGCCATAGAAAGGGATGCACGCATGCAGGAGTATCAGCAGAGACTGTTGCAGAATCTTACATGTGCTTTTCCACAAAATACCAGTGGTGCACGTAGTGAATCTCACAGTTCCAACTTGCCAACCGTGGGACCGTCAAGTGTTCAGCACTCAAACCGTAACAGAACCACAGTATCTGCTGGTAACATCAATTTTGCGGAATCATTTCACCACTTTTTTAGCCCATCCTTTGCAAGGCCACAGGAGACAAGAAGTCTGACACATAGTCAACGCCTAGAGACGATGGTACAGGAGTATCTCCAAGTAAACATTGAAGCCACGACTGTGTCACTGGACCCTTGCTCTTTTTGGGCTTCCAATCTGGATAAATGGCCGGAGCTATCCACTTACGCCTTGGAGATCTTGTCATGCCCCGCAGCCAACGTTCTGTCTGAACGTGTGTTCAACGCTGCTGGTGGTGTGCTGACAGATAAGCGCACGCGGCTCTCCACTGATAATGTAGACAGACTCACGTTCATAAAGATGAACAAATCATGGATCCGAAACGAATTTTCTACCCCTGTGTCATCCTGGGGAGAGTAAAAGCTTGATGATTGGTTAAAATCACCCTACCAACCGTTTTAAGCTTTCAAATTACTAATCATGTTTATCTGTATCTTGACTGGAAAATAATTTGGGCTTTGTAGCAGTGTGCAGCACTGATCCTATTAGGCCATCTATAATAAGCTTCACCAGATTTAAAATTAAAAATAATTTTTAGCTGCATCTAGCCCGGAAAATAATTTTGGGGCTCCGAGATGCGCAAGACACATAAGTGCCTTCTTGCTGCACTACATGCAGCATGACCCTCATATTGTCAGAATTCGAAGTAATCATGACTACTGGGTTGCCACACTCTTAGATCCCCCAAACTTTTCGATCAACCTTTTCATTTTAATAAACACCAAAAAAATGGTCATTTTTGAAATTATAAGCATTAGCAGGTTGTTAGAAACTGAAATCAAACAGTTTTCAACTCAAAACTTTATTGTAGGTGATGTTACATTTTCACATAGGACCCCTTGTTCGAAAGGAGCTTCTGAACTCTCTCGTCCATTGAATTTGTCAGGTTTTGGATGGTTTCTGCTTCAATTGTTTTGCATGAGGACAGAATACCCTCCCAGAGCTGTTGCTTAGATGTGAACTGCCTCCCGCCATCATAGACACTCCTTTTAATGATGCTCCAAAGGTTCTGAATGGGGTAGAGGTCAGGGGAGCATGGGGGTCACACCATAAGTTTGTCCCCTTTTATGCCCATATCAGCCAGAGATGCAGATGTTTTATGTGCAGCATGAGATGGTGCATTATCATGCAGAAAAATGATCTTGCTGTGATATACACGGTTCTTCTTCTTGAACCATGGCAGGAAGTGCTGTTTGAGAAAATCCACATACATTATGGAGTTCATCTTTAGCGCCTTCAGGGATCCTAAAGGGGCCGACAATCTCTCTCCCCATGATTCCAGCCCAAAACATTACTCCACCTCCTCCTTGTTGGCGCTGTAGCCGTGTTTGCGTGGGGTGTCCATCAACCAGCCATCCTCCACTCCATTCATCTGGACCATCGAGCGCTGCACGGCACTCATCCGTGAACAAAACAGTTTTGAAATCAGTCTTCATGTAATGTTTGGCCCACTGGAGCCGTTTCTGCTTGTGTGAAGTGGATAGAGGAGGTCGACAGGATGGCGTATGCACAGCTGCAAACCTCTGAAGGACCCTGCATCTTGTTGTTCGGGGGACGTTGGAGGCACAAGCAGCTTCAAAAACTTGTCTGCTGCTATGACAAGGCTTTTTTGCCGCTGCTCTTTCAACCTGATGTAATTGCCTGTAGGAAAGAGTCCTCAATTTGCCCTTATCAGCACGTACACGTGTGTACTGTGAATCAGCTACATACTTCTTGATTGCCAAGACACTTCATCCTGATCATCGCACAATGTTGATTGTAGTCATGCCTTGACCTAAACACTCCACAATTTGTTGCTTCTCAGCAGCCGACACATCCTTTTTCTTTCCCATTTTGGCAGAAAATGTAGGCTGCTTAATAATGTGAGAGAGCCTTCTTAAGTAGCCTTGCCTTTCATTGGACACACCTGCAAAACTAATTAGCACAGGTGTCTGCAATTGCTTACAGTGATATAAAGAGCCCTGACACACATCACCATCAATGAGTTTAACTGACAAACAAACAAATTCTTCCCTTATCACTCCTAAACACTTTTTGCATAATAATTTGGAACGCGGTGTACATGTGCTTTTCCACAAAACACCAGTGGTTCACGTAGTGAATCTTACAGTTCTAACTTGCCAACCGTGGTCTGTATGGAGTTGTTCAATAAAGGGCCCAAAATTAAGATAACATAGATGGGAGAGGTCTCTATGAATAGGAATTCCTAAGTATTTGATACCCTGTGAGGGCCAGGCAAAGGGAAAGTTGGACTGGAAGGAATCCTATATGGATTTAGGGAGGGAGACATCGAGGGCCTCAGACTTCGCTGCATTGATTTTAAAATTTTACCATGTAACAAAGTGATCTATTTCAGCCATAACAGCAGGGATGGATATATGTGATTGAGTGATATATACTAGGACATCATCAGCAAATAGAGAGCACTTGTACTCGGTGCCTCCCACCTCAATCCACCTAATATTGGGGTTATGGCGAATTGATGAGAGCAGGTGCTCCGTCACTAGGATGTATAAGAGAGGGGACAGAGGACATCCCTGCCTTGTCCCATTGGTGATTGTGAAAGGTGATGAAAATGTTCTGACGCACCCCCTGGGCCTTGGGACACCCGGAGCCGGACCCTTTTTGGTGGATGCTGGTGGTTGTAGTCTTCGTGGCGGCGATCCGGTTCCGTGGCTCAGGGCGGTCAAACCAGTGGCGGAACTATTTATGTGGTTTTGATGTTTAAATGTCCGACTACGCCACCCGTGGATTGCGGTCAGAGTGAACCGCCGCTACAGGGCAGACCGCTAAGGCTGGTGTTGTGGGTGCAGCAGAGCGTAGCATAACTCCCCACGGGAGGAGTATAGCCTCAGGGCAGTGTATGCGGAGGATGGGGGTGATGGTGCAGGGCAGCAGCAGTAACGACACGGAGTCAGTGATGCAGTTCAGGGCCTTTACTCACAGTTCTTATTATCCAGACCACGTCTGCAGGTAACGGCTGCCCACGTCGTACTGTGCTCACCAGGTGAGGGGCTCAGACAACTCCCAGATAACTTTGGAGCGCTTCACAGGACCCCCTTTGTGTGTCCTTTGTTTGGCCTTTCTTAAAAACACTTCTGTCCGGCTGCCTCGGGCCTCCTCTTGGTAAACTTGGCGCCAGTTTCCCTGACCCTATGTGGTGCCTTCCTAGCGGGTGGAGCAAGGGGCTGCGCCACATAAAATGTCAGAGCCTCCGGTTTCTAGCTGAGGGTCGTTTCCTGCCTCCACTAGTTCGGGGACCGGTCTCCCCCTTTGGCCTGACCCCTCCACGCAGGTGGATTCGGGCGTGCGGTGGCGACTCGCCCGTCCGCACCCCTGGGATCCCTTCATTCCTCGTTCCTGGAGCCTTCTCCGCTCCTCTTCCTTCCTTCTCCCTCTTGCAGGCCTGGGCCTCTGTTACTAGGCCCGCCTCCGGAGCAGAGCTCATGCAGAGCCCCTGCTCCCTGCCACTTCTGCTCAGACTTCTCTGCACTGAACTAAGATGGTGCCCACCTTTTATACTCCCTTCTCAATGCACCCAGGAACTGCTTCCTCCCTGCTCCTGCACTGCAGGGTTCCCCTTCCTCAGTGTTCCCTCCCCCCACTCCAGCCAGGGACAGGGACAGTCGTGCCCATCTCAGGGGCATATTGGTCGCCCTGCCCCACGGCAATGTGGTGTAATGCATGCAGGTGTCGGGTCCTGATCCACACTCCATCCTTATCTGAGAGTGAGATATCACACCTCTGGGTGAGGTGCAATACGTCTGTAGCAACCGAGCCGTCGGTGCTACAGTTCCATTTATCTTCAGCCTAGGTGACGTATTGTGATACAGGGCCGTGATTTTGGCTTTAAAAGGGTCCCCTAGACCCCTACCCCAAGCTTTTTAAGAGAATCATATATGGCGTGCCAGGAGACTCTATGGAATGCTTTCTCAGCATCCAACGAGAGTATCTACTTACAAATTTTTAACTGCATCTAGCCCAGGAAATACTTTGTGCCTAGTAGCAGTGTCTGCTATTCAGCGGATTATCCCGGCTGTTAAGCAAGCTACACCACCTGTAGTTTGGACACTTAATTTTTTCAAAGGAAATGCTTCGGGACCACGGGATACTCAGTGAAGAGCATCAGGAGGCACCCCAAGGCATAGGGGCTGGGACTGGCACTAGGATGCCTTGCGGTGGACAGCCGAGCTCGATCCTTATAAAAGCTTTTTAACTGCAGCAGCTTTAGTGGACGCTACTGGAGCTGGAATTACGCGGCTGCTGGCATGAGACTTGCCCTCCAATAGATCCTTGTAAATGGATTTAAAGTGTATTCATTCAAATTAGAGGGACAATTTAAATTAAAAAGCTTAGAGCTGCCTCCACCACAGGGGGGCTCTCTCGACCCACCAGCGGACAGGCACCAGTATTGGGAGAGGGGGGCTGGCCATCAGGGTTCACCGCGGCTCTGGCACAAACCCGGCGACACGGAGGTGGCACGGGCAGGAGCGGACTGGCCGTCTCGGCTTCTCACTTTTTGGATTTTAGAAGGGCATGACATGCCTATATCTGTGTCTCCCCCTCCTTTTACTCCTCCACCTCTTTTCTTTTCGCATGACTATATGTACTTGTCACTTTTCCATGTGTTAGTTGTGTCTTCTGAGCAGTTTGTCAGCTTTTGGACACCTTTGAAGGTGTTTTCTATGTGTTTCTATGTGTTTTTGTTTGCCTGCCATTGGTTTTAACGGTGTTCGAAGGTGTTCGACGAACAGTTCGACGAACAGTTCGGCGAACACACGGGTGTTCGACGAACCGAACCGAACTCGAACACTACGGGGGTGGCTCAACACTAACCAGGAGTGTTCACATTTCAAAAAAAATAGTGTTAACTTCTGCAGCAGCAGCAGCAACAACAGGCACTGAAGCCACACTAAACATATCATAGATTGCAATTATGCTTGATCAGTTCAGCACACTAAAAATTACAGCGTCTGTGATTGGGGTGTAACAGTCCTTGGAGATCCATGACTTGTTCATCTTGAGGAAAGTTATTCAGTCTACAATTTCAGGGGACAGCTGGCTGCGCTTATCCTTCAGGACACCACCAGCAGCGCTGAAGACACGCTCTGAGAGAAGGCTGGCTGCCCGCATGATTAAACCTCCAAGGCGTGACAGTCGAGCTCAGGCCATTCATCCATTTTTGAAGATCAAAGTGTCAAAACCCTCCCTGATGGTATTGATATTGAGTTCTAGATACTCCTGCACCATCCTCTCCATTCGTTCACCATGTGTAAGACTTGTACTCTGTTATGCTTGTGTAAGAGCTGGTCTAAAAAATGTGTGAAAGAACTCACAAAAATTGCTTTTGCCTCTTACACTGCTGCTGCTGCTAATATTTTGGCATTGACAAACTGATTTGCCAGAGGTTGGAAGTTCAGCGTCACGTTACTCACTGAAAAAAAAAGATTTTTTTTTACTCTGCATAGAGCTGGATTTCACCCCCACAAAATGACAAGTTGGCTTATGGTGTACTGTATCATGTTTGTCACAGAAAAAATATATTTTTACTCTTGTTAGCAACAGAAAAAAAGGTTTGTTTACTTAGTGTGCACACAGGTGAATTTCAACGCCACAAAATGACAAGGTGGCTTATGGTGTGCAGCGTCACGTTGCTCAAGGAAAAAAAAAGATTTTTTTAAAATTGCATACGGCTAAAATTAAACCCCACAAAATGACAAGGTGGGCTAGTACGGCTTACATTAGCAAGTGAAAAAAATAGATTTTTTATGGTGTACTTGTGCATTGAGCAGAATAGAAGCAGTGCACAACAGAGTTCTATGACATGGGGCCTGCTGTCTTTGTGTGGACCTCAGTAATGGCACAAGAAAAAAAAATCTGCTGACACACAAGACACTAGCTATCTAAACTATCTGACTTAGAAGCAACTGCCTATCTAACTAGCTAAAATCTTTCAGTATGCATGTGCAGCATCCAGCAGCAGCATCTGTGACCTGTTATAATCAGAAAATGGCACTGACACAACATGTCTGCTCTTTATATAGAGAGGACATGTGATTTCAACAGCCAATGGTACAAGCCCTTGTGTCTGGACAGAGTGGATGCTTCCTGTGCCCTGATTGACTAGCCGCCATTTGCACACATAAAGTTAGGGGGAAAAAAAAATAAGACTACAAGCACGGTACTGCTCTCAGCTCCTGTCAGCTCTCACCTGCCGCTCCCCTCATCAAACACATCCCCCTGTTTATCATA
This sequence comes from Phyllobates terribilis, assembly GCF_046119375.1. Classification (NCBI taxonomy): domain Eukaryota; kingdom Metazoa; phylum Chordata; class Amphibia; order Anura; family Dendrobatidae; genus Phyllobates; species Phyllobates terribilis. The sequence continues at coordinate 121,198,458 of NW_027362772.1, forward strand.
AACCAGCAGTATCCTTGCCAAAGTGTTAAAAATACTTTAGCTACGCCGCAATAATTTCCCACACTTTTTCACCTAATTTTACCGATTTTTGCAGATTTTTAGAAAAAATGCTTGTGTTTCTGATCATGAATAGAGATGAGCGAACATTTCAATATTCGGTTCGGAAATGTTCGCCGAATATTTAAACATTCGCCGAATTTATTCGCCGAATGTTCAACGAACATTTCCGAACACCATAGGATTCAATGAGGGGACAAAAAAAACGCATATCCAACATCTTCAAGTGGACCCAAAAGCTGCCAAAACACATAAAATTAGGGGTAGACACCAGAAAAGTGCTATCAATTGACCCAGAGTACAAGTACTATAATTATTATTACTATTACAGTGACATTTATTCCGTGGCACTTTACATGTGAAAAGGGGTCACCATTGGTGACTCACTGACTGGTACAAGAGGAGAGAGGACTCTGCCTGTGAGTGCCCACAAACAATCTACAAGGGATGGGTGAGGATACAGTAGGTCAGGGTACAGCTAGTCGTGCAGCGGTATGCTGGAGCGATGGTTACTGCAGATTGTACACTTGTCAGAAGTGGATTTTCAGCTTCCTTTTCAAGGTTTGCACAGTAGGTGAGAGTCTGACGTGTTGGGGTACAGCATTATCACAGTAAGGGAGTTGCACAGGACAAATCTGCTGAGAGCCTAAATCACGATAAACTTCCAGAAGCTCACAACTGAGCAGATTAACCCCTGCACTGATTAATATGAAGGCAAAAAGCTTCTAATGAGTGCAAGAGTGGAAGGAATCAGACTCTGCGGTCTTCTGGCTCCTCTCTGTCACGGTAAACCCATGACACTTTGCAAGCTTCAACATAATGTTCCAAAGTAGACAGCAGCAGTGGTTGGTCTCCTAGACAACGAGCTAACTCCTTTATCATGATAGAGGACAATTTCTGCAAGTAGTTTGTATGTTCTCCCTGTGTTTGCTCGGGTTTCCCCTAGGTTCTCCGGTTTCCTCCTCAGTAAAAAAAGCAGCTATACAGGAGTGTTCACAGTTCAAAAAAATAGGGCCTTAGGCTGGGTGCCCACGTAGCGTTTTTCAAGCGTTTATGCTGCGGAATTTCCGCAGTGGAAACGCTTGTGAAACGCTAGGTAATCCGCACCCCAAGGTCCCCAAGGGGATTCCGCATGTTCTATGCACATGCTGCGGATTTTTCCGCAGCGTTTATGCTGCGTACAAAAATCCGCAGCATGTCATTTAATTTTGCGGAAGCGCAGCGGAACTCAAGCCATTGACTTGCATTGAAATGCATAGAAACCGCGACTGTACATTTGTACAAGTGGCTTCTATGCGTCTCTATGTGCGGATGGTACCCAGTTCTGGAGGAGAAGAGACTCTCATCCAAACCTGGGTACCATTGTACCTGTAAAAAAAAGAATAAAATAACAAATAAAGTTATATTCACCTGTCCGGCGGCTTCTCTCTGAATGCCGGCATCGCTTGAGGACCTGCAGTGACGTCACAGTCATGTGACCGCAGGCCCTTCACCGCTCTGTCTCGCGATATGCCGGCAGCTGGGAACCAGCCAGGAAGCAGCGCTGCAGCCACGCCGGTGCATCGGGGGTGAGTATAGCTTGATTTGTTTTAGTTTTTACGGTTCACACTGTATAAATCCATGCCGTTTGCATGGATTTATACAGTGTGACCTAGTTGTCAAGCACTTTCCAAGTGATGCTATCGCCTGGAAAGCGCTTGTCAATCTGCATGCGGAAACGCATGTGAATCCGCATGTGGATCCGCATGTATTCTGCAGGAAAAACGCATGCACAATCTGCATGCGTTTTTTCTGCCAGGGAGATGCAGAAATGCTGCAGAAATTTTCTGCTTCATTTCTGCAACTTGGGCACATAGCCTGACACCACCATTTCCATGACCAACAGATTGGAGATGGTGGAGTTCAACCTATTAGCTTTATCATGTGTAGGACTGCGGGACCGAGGGCTGGCTGCAGTGCTGAGAGAGGGAAGAGTATGTTTAAATGGACAAACTGCTGGACCATGAGTGAGGTCCAGGCGCAGATGTTACAGTGGATTGAGAAACGTGTGCTGTGCTCTGTGAGACAAACACAGGAGGCATGTCCGCTTCCATTACAGCTGACGGGCTCTCACTCAGCCTGACTTGGAGCGGGTAGAGAACCGGAGGTTCTGCGGTGGGAAACCAGTGTGACAATACTTGACACAGTAACAGCGGAGGAGGAAGAAGCAGTGGATGCGGTTGATGGGGCAGCTGATCGTTGTGGAGGTCCGCTGGTCTGCATTTCAGCGCAGTGAGATTTCCAGTGCATTGCATGTTATTTGTGTATGTGAAGGTTCATGCACGTAGTAGTCAAATTAATGCAGTTTTTCTCTCTAATGAGCTTTTTATCGCAAGGTTTGCAGATAACGTCATTGGCTCATCCTTTGCGGTGATAAAAAAGGCCCAGGCTAGGCAACCCTTGCCGCACCTGCGAACTGCAGACCGTGACCGCTGCAGGCCACAGCCACAGTTGTGGCTAAGGATGCAGTGCTCCTCGTGCTTGCATCACTCCATGTGTGCTCCATAGGGCGAAACATAACCTTCTCGCCTTCCTCCTCCTCCACCTCCTCAAATGAGCTACTTGGCTGCGCGATTCTGGGTTCACACCTTTTAGGATCTTTAACCTCGTCATCATCTAATGTGTTATCTAGTGTTGAGCGAGTATGTTCTATTAACCCTTTCGCAGCGTATTTATAGCTGCTCGGTGATGTGTTTGAATCGCTCGCTCCCGTGTGCATGATTTGCAACTGTTTGACAGTTTTATTACATGTGAGGAATGTCTATTTCTTACACATTCCTCACATGTAATAAAGCTGTCAAGCAGTTGCAAATCATGCACACGGGAGCGATTCAAACACATCACCGAGCAGCTATAAATACTCGGAGCTCAGCCCGAGCATACTCGGACAGAACATACTCGCTCAATCTTAGTGTTATCCCATTCCTTGCCTCCTGTTGTCCTGACTGCACAGTACAGTCTGCATGAGCTTCAGGTATCTGAGTCTCATCAGGATCAACTCCCTCCCCAGTGGTTAATGTCTGGTGATGAGGGTCAGGAACCTGCTCCAACCCTACTTCATCCTGCCCTGAATCCAACCTAAAAAAAATGGCATCAGTGCAGATGCTTTCCTCCTCTTGACTCTGAATGTTTCGAGTACGCTTCTGATGCCGATGGTATAGAATGGGTGAACAGTTCTACAGACTCGCCCATCTGTGGTTCCCTACAGTCAGTTGGGCAGTTGAACAGTTGTGACACTGGGAGAAGCAAGGGTAATTGGGGTGCCACCTCTGTGGACTGTACTGTGTGTGATGATGAGGTGAAGGAAGAAGAGGAAAGGCCACTTGAAGCAGCACTTGCCGTTCACTGGAGCACCTGCTCTTTCCAGCCCTTATCAACAAGGCATATCGCTGTGCACCTGCCAAAGAAAGGGAGTGGAGTAGCTCGTCCAGTAACAGAAGTTGTCAGTTGTCTTTGGATAGGACATGACTGTGTTGGTTCACTAGTGCTTTCACTAACATTACCACCTAACCCACGTATACCTTAAACACAAAGCCGATTCCCACTTCAACCACAACCTACTTTTTCCCACTCATGTTGCTCAGATACTGTGGTAAGAGCACACTATTAGAAAAACAAAATTAAATTTTTTCCTCTGCAACAGCTCTGCACACACCTGAATTATTGCGCCACTAAATCACAAGGTAAGATATGGCTTGCTGTATAAGGTTTATAACAGAAGAAAATATTTTTTTAGTGTGGATGATGCCTTTATAACATACGAGTAGTGTTGAGCCACCCCCGTAGTGTTCGAGTTCGGTTTGGTTCGTCGAACACCCGTATGTTCGCCGAACTGTTCGTCGAACTGTTCGTCGAACACCTTCGAACACCGTTAAAACCAATGGCAGGCGAAAAAAAACACATAGAAACACATAGAAAACACATAGAAAACACTTCAAAGGTGTCCAAAAGCTGACAAACTGCTCAGAAGACACAACTAACACATGGAAAAGTGACAAGTACATATAGTCACGCGAAAAGAAAAGAGGTGGAGGAGTAAAAGGAGGGGGAGACACAGATATAGGCATGTCATACCCTTCTAAAACCAAAAAAGTGCGAAGTCGACACGGCCAGTCCGTTCCTGCCTGTGCGACCTCCATGTCACCGGGTTTGTGCCAGAGCCGCGGTGGATCCTGACGGCCAGCCCACCTCTCCCAATACTGGTGCCTGTCCGCTGGTGGGTTGAGCGAGCCCCCCTGCGGTGGAGGCAGGTCTAATCTTTTTAATTTAAATTGTCTCTCTAATTTGAATGAGTACACTTTAAATCCTTTTACAAGGATCTATTGGAGGGCAAGTCTCATGCCAGCAGCCGCGGTAATTCAAGCTCCAGTAGCGTCCACTAAAGCTGCTGCAGTTAAAAATCTTTTATAAGGATCGAGCTTGGCGGTCCACTGCAAGGCGTCCTACCGCCAGTCCCAGCCCCTGTGCCTTGGGGTGCCTCCCCGATGCTCTTCAATGAGTGTCCCGGGGGCCCGAACCATTTCATTTGAAAAAATTAAGTGTCCAAACTACAGGTGGTGTGGGTTGCTTAACAGCTGGGTTAATCCGCTGACTAGCAGACACTGCTACTAGGCCCAAAGTATTGTTTGGGCTAGATGGAGTTAAAAATTTGTAATTAGATACTCTCGCTGGATGCTGAGAAAGCATTCCATAGAGTCTCCTGGCACGCCATATATTATTCTCTTAAAAAGCTTGGGGTAGGGGACCCTTTTATAGCCAAATCATGGCCCTGTATTGCAATCCGTCAGCTAGGCTGAAGATAAATGGAACATTATCATAACCTTTCATAATCACCAATGGGACAAGGCAGAGATGTCCTCTGTCCACTCTCTTATACATCCTGCTGCTGTTATGGCTGAAATAGATCACTTTGGTACATGGTCAAATTTTAATATCAATGCAGTGAAGTCTGAGGCCCTCGATGTCTCCCTCTCCAAATCCATACAGGATTCCATCCAGTCCAACTTTCCCTTTGCCTGGCCCTCACAGGGTATCAAATACTTAGGAATTTGTATTCATAGAGACCTCTCCTGTCTATTTTATCTTAATTTTGGGCCCTTTATTGAACAACTCCATAGAGATCTTACTTCTTGGACGGTGAAGGATTTTTCCTGGTTCGGCAGAATAAATATACTAAAAATGAACATCCTACCTAAACTCTTATACCTCTTCCAAACCATTCCCGTGGTAATTCCCTCAAATTTTTGGAAAAGACTACGCAGTAGTTTTTGCAGATTTATCTGGGCACGTGGGTGTCCATGCTTTCGGGGGGACGTTCTGATCAGACACAAACAAAAGGGGGGCCTTAGCCTTCCGGATTGTAGAAGGTATTACATGGCAGCAGTACACGCTAGAATCCTGGACTTCTTCCATCATTCGGAGGGGAAATTGTGGGTCAAAATCCATTTGTCCTAAAGCTCTTACCACTCTCCCATGGTGCGCCCATTTAATTGTCCCCTCTCTTGGCCTCATGTCATATAGTACTTATGCCACTGCTTTGGCTTTGAGATCCCCAAAAAAAAAGCTTATCCTCAATCGACCACCAGGGCCCCTTGCTCCTGATTTCAGATAATACAGATTTCCCACCCGGACTATCTGCAAATAGATTTCTCAGTTCATATAAATCCCATCCGATATTATTTTCTCATGTCATCTCCAATACTTCGCTGCTCCCCCTCTATGACTTGTTACAGGGAAGAGACACTTCCCCGAAGGCTAATTTTGTATATAGCCAGTTACAACACTTCTATTCAACTGTGAAGAAGCACACACATCTTCATAGAGATCTCACAAACTTTGAAAAATTGAGTCTATCATGGTCACCCCCTACACACTCCATCTCCTTACTGTATAATCTCCTCATTGCCCAGGTAACTGACAATAGGCCAGGATTCTGCCGTGCATGGGAAAGGGAACTGGGGAAGTCCTTCTCTGACTCACAATGGGATAAATGTTTCTTCCTAACACATAAAACCTCAATAGGGTCCAAAGCTCAGGAAACCTCCTTCAAAATTATCTTTAGATGGTACCGGGTACCAGCAGTCCTTCATAGATGGTATCCAGTGGTCTCAGATAGATGTTGGAGATGTGGGGAGGGGGAAGGGACAATGTCACACATATGGTGGGCATGCCCTATAATAAATGCATTTTGGGCAAAAGTGGTTCCCATGATTGAGAAAATAACTGGTTTGAATATCCCTAATACGCCAGAAGCCCTCCTTTTACCAATAAGTAAACGTAGTGATAAGAGGTCATCAATAGGCTACCTAATACAGGCGGCTAAGAATGTCATTCCATTACACTGGAAAAGCAGAGACCCACTCACTGTGGAGGAATGGTTTGCGGAGATCTCCCTCCTTAATAGGATGGAGCATCTGATTGCCATCTCACCGGCTGATGTTGATAGATACTGTGTGATTTGGAGGGATTGGATTGATTTGCAAAACTCTGACGCCTACCATCTAGCCCCCAACTAAAGTTATCCGTGATGTCGGCTCAACATTGATCATAATCGCGCTCTATTGATTGGTGGTCCACCGTGGTCCGCTCCCTCTCTCTCTATCTTTCATATGGAAAAATACATGCTTGATCTGGGTATTGATGGAAAACCCTCACTGTACCCCCCAATGTACTGTCGTTATGCATAGATTTATAGTTATACTACCCCTTTTACTATGTATATTGTATTTTCTTGTACTTTTTCAACACAAAAATAAAAAAAAACTTGAATTTGAAAAAAAAAATTGTAATTAGATCTACAGGCGGTGTCTACTTCAGTGTCTACTCCGCTGACTAGCAGACACTGAAGCTTTGGAGCAGACCTCTGATTCCCAGGCTATAGTATGAGTAAACAGCTCTTCAGACTCAACCATCTGTGTTACCCCAAGCCATAGTGCATGTAGTTTCTTACGGTTAAAAGGGGGGGGGGGACCCAACCAATCTGTTATTGATGATGCCAACGTCACATAAAACACAGCAAGGGGACTCCAAAAAGAGTCTCCATTTTTTCCAAAAATTTGGGGCACAGACACCACTTAAGTGGCATCAATTGCCCCAGAGTTGCTTAAAACGGTTGGTGAGGTGATTTTAACTAGAGATGAGCGTTGTTCTACTCGAACTGTTCGCCAATCTCAAATTTGAGCTGTTTTGGGCGGTGTTCGAGCCGTTCGGCGAACACGAACAATTTGAGAAAAATTCGGCTGTTCGAGGTTATGTTCGATAACTGTTCGTGCACCAAAATCATAACAGGATTTTTTCTCAGTAATGATGAAAATTAATGTTAATACGCAGTTTGAGTGTACAGCGGGGTGGGGGGAGGGGCAGGGGATGGATCTCTGCAGGAACAATGAAGATCTCCATTTTTTTTTCTCTTTCCCGCATTTACAGTGGGGAGGTGCAATCTGTCAGCCTATCAGCAGCGCACACACGGAGCGAAGTGCTTTTTTTCACACAAGCAAGGGCATGTGTCATTGGCAGTGTATGTCACATGTCCTTGCCCTATAAGACCAAGCCATTTTCCCCGTCGCCACCATTTTCTCACTGCTGCAGCTGCGTGTTAGACGGCACCGCTGTTGCTGTGTGCGCTATACCTTGTTAATTTCAAGCCAATTTTCGCACAAATCTACAGATAGCTTGGGAGTAGGGAATAGTTGTGATTGCAGTCCTTTTAAGGACTAGGTTACAGCATTTCCTACGACTTTCATCTGGCAGGTCTGTGCTCTTAAATAGATAGATTGTGGGAGTAAAGACTAATTGTAATTGGAGTCCTTTTCAGGACTAGGTTACATCAGTTCCTATCAGTTTTTGCCAGGCAGGTCTGTGCCAGTGCTGTGCAAGTTTTTTTCACAGCATTTGGCTGAACCTAGCAAAGCTAATCCTTTTTGGCCTATTGCAGAGTGTGTTAGTCAGTGGAGTAGCCTATCTGTGTTGCAAGATATACCACCTGTGTATAGAATACCAATTTTTTTACTGCACCTAGTGAAGTAAAATCTTTTGGGCATAGCATCAATCTATTAGTCCATCTATACTGACCTCCATCAGGTTGCAAATTGAATATAATTTTTTTCTGCATCTAGCTCTGAAAAAATATTGGGCTTCTAGCTGTGTGTGGGACTTGTTGTATTAGTCCATCTATACTGACCTCCATCAGGTTGCAAACTGCATATAATTTTTTCTTCATCTACCTCTGAAAAAATATTGGGCTTCTAGCTGTGTGTGGGACTTGTTCTATTAATCCATCTATACAGACCTCCATCAGGTTGCAAACTGAATATATTTTTTTCTGCATCTACCTCTGAAAAAATATTGGGCTTCTAGCTGTGTGTGGGACTTGTTGTATTAGTCCATCTATACTGACCTCCATCAGGTTGCAAACTGAATATATTTTTTTCTGCATCTACCTCTGAAAAAATATTGGGCTTCTAGCTGTGTGTGGGACTTGTATTAGTCCATCTATACTGACCTCCATCAGGTTGCAAACTGAATATATTTTTTTCTGCATCTACCTCTGAAAAAATTATTGGGCTTCTAGCTGTGTGTGGGACTTGTTCTATTAATCCATCTATACAGACCTCCATCAGGTTGCAAACTGAATATATTTTTTTCTGCATCTACCTCTGAAAAAATATTGGGCTTCTAGCTGTGTGTGGGACTTGTTGTATTAGTCCATCTATACTGACCTCCATCAGGTTGCAAACTGAATATATTTTTTTCTGCATCTACCTCTGAAAAAATATTGGGCTTCTAGCTGTGTGTGGGACTTGTTGTATTAGTCCATCTATACTGACCTCCATCAGGTTGCAAACTGAATATATTTTTTTCTGCATCTACCTCTGAAAAAATTATTGGGCTTCTAGCTGTGTGTGGGACTTGTTCTATTAATCCATCTATACAGACCTCCATGAGGTTGCAAACTGAATATATTTTTTTCTGCATCTACCTCTGAAAAAATATTGGGCTTCTAGCTGTGTGTGGGACTTGTTGTATTAGTCCATCTATACTGACCTCCATCAGGTTGCAAACTGTATATATTTTTTCTGCATCTACCTCTGAAAAAATATTGGGCTTCTAGCTGTGTGTGGGACTTGTTCTATTAATCCATCTATACAGACCTCCATCAGGTTGCAAACTGAATATATTTTTTTCTGCATCTACCTCTGAAAAAATATTGGGCTTCTAGCTGTGTGTGGGACTTGTTGTATTAGTCCATCTATACTGACCTCCATCAGGTTGCAAACTGAATATATTTTTTTCTGCATCTACCTCTGAAAAAATATTGGGCTTCTAGCTGTCTGTGGGACTTGTTCTATTAATCCATCTATACAGACCTCCATCAGGTTGCAAACTGAATATATTTTTTTCTGCATCTACCTCTGAAAAAATATTGGGCTTCTAGCTGTGTGTGGGACTTGTTGTATTAGTCCATCTATACTGACCTCCATCAGGTTGCAAACTGAATATATTTTTTTCTGCATCTACCTCTGAAAAAATATTGGGCTTCTAGCTGTGTGTGGGACTTGTTCTATTAATCCATCTATACAGACCTCCATCAGGTTGCAAACTGAATATATTTTTTTCTGCATCTACCTCTGAAAAAATATTGGGCTTCTAGCTGTGTGTGGGACTTGTTGGATTAGTCCATCTATACTGACCTCCATCAGGTTGCAAACTGAATATATTTTTTTCTGCATCTACCTCTGAAAAAATATTGGGCTTCTAGCTGTGTGTGGGACTTGTTCTATTAATCCATCTATTCAGACCTCCATCAGGTTGCAAACTGAATATATTTTTTTCTGCATCTACCTCTGAAAAAATATTGGGCTTCTAGCTGTGTGTGGGACTTGTTGTATTAGTCCATCTATACTGACCTCCATCAGGTTGTAAACTGAATATATTTTTTTCTGCATCTACCTCTGAAAAAATATTGGGCTTCTAGCTGTGTGTGGGACTTGTTCTATTAATCCATCTATACAGACCTCCATCAGGTTGCAAACTGAATATTTTTTTTTCTGCATCTACCTCTGAAAAAATATTTGGCCTTCTAGCAGTGTGTGGGACTTTCTCTATTAGTCCATCTATACTGACCTCCATCAGGTTGCAAATTAAAAATAATTTTTATCTGCATCTAACCCAGCCAATAGTTTTGGCCTAATACCACAGTTTGGCCACTCAGCTCTGCTCGGTTCCCATCCATTGTTTTTTTGTGCAAACAACTCCAGAGTTGTTAATTAGTTAACCACCAAAATGAGTGGAAAAAGGCCTGCTGCTGGTGGAAAGGGGAATAGGCATGTTGGGAAGGGGAAAAAAGGTTATGTCCGTGGGGTAGGTGTTAAAGCAACTTTAACATCTGCAGAAGAAAGACCATCTTCCAGCCAAACTAAAATGTCTACTTCTTTTAGCGGACAATGTGATAAGATCCCTTTCTTACGGCCACGCCAATCGCTACAAATTCCAGATGAGGCACAAAAACAGCAGGTGCTTCAACGGATATCAAGTGCTCCTTTAAGTGGGCTCTCCTCCACATCAACTTCAACATCACAAATACTCCAGTCCTCAAAGGTGTCACCCCAATCGCACTTGCTTCCTCACAGCTCCCAAATCTCCAGCTGCCCGTCTGAGTATGAGGTAGAACAGATGGTTGAGTCTGCAGAGCTGTTTACTCATACTATAGCCTGGGAATCAGAGGTCGACTCCAGCGCTTCTGTGAATCCAGACGAGGAAATGATCTGCACTGATGCCCAGAATCTTTATGAGTCGGATCCAGGACCAGACGCAGAAGGTTCTGACCATAATGTAGACCCTCATTCCCAAACTGTAACTCCTGTTGGTGGAGACAATGAGGAAGACGATGATAAGACTCAAATACCTGATTGGAGCGACAACTTTAGTTTTTTGTCAGGGCAGGAACAGGTTGGCTATGAGGACGACGGGTGTGATAACGCACAGGGTGATGATGATGAGGTTGGAGATCCCACTTACTGTCAACCCACAGTCAGCCAAGAGATGAGTTCAGCAGAGGAGGTGGAGGAAGATGCTAGTGACGACGAGGTCAGGTTGCGCCTTCCTGGACAGAGACGTAGTACTGGAAGCACGTCAACAACTGCATCCTCAAACACAACTCTGCCTCTCACCACAAGTTGTGGTGGCTCTTCAGGTCGCATGGGTGCTAAGCCTTGCATAGCCTGGGCATTTTTTCAGAACGATAAAGATGACCCAACTCGTGTTATCTGTAACATTTGTCAGCAAAAGCTAAGTAGAGGCCAAAAAATACATAGTTTGAGTACTTCATGCATGAACCGGCACATGGACATGAAGCATAAGTTGCAGTGGCAAGCTCAGTGTGCTACAATGCGGCCTAGCCGGCCGGGCCAACCACTGTCTGCCATATCTTGTGCATCCGCGGCCTCTTCATCCTCTGTGACTGGGGGGACAGCAGTCACACCTGTTTTGGGGCGCAGACCTGCCACCTCTTTACCCGCAACAGCCAGCGTGATTGGCAGGTCATCATTTTCTTTGGAGGTGGTAACACCAGCTGGTGTTGAGCGCTGTCCGACATCGATAGCACCACCTTTGGATCAAGGCAACCTAACATGTCCGCCTGCATCTTCCTCACAGACCGGCAGTTTGCCGGGGACACCCTTATCAACCCCGTCTAAGCACAATATCCAGCCCTCGGTCCCTCAGATGTGGACAAGTAAAAGACCATTTCCTCCTAGCCATGAGAAAGCTAAGAGGTTGAATTTCACCATCTGCAAGTTCTTGGCTACAGAAATGCTGCCTTTCCGCCTGGTGGACACAGAGGATTTTCGAGACCTTATGTCCGTCGCAGTGCCCCAGTACCAGATGCCCAGTCGGCACTACTTCTCAAAGAAAGGTGTGCCTGCGCTCCACCAGCATGTCGCACACAACATCACCGCTTCTTTGAGAAACTCTGTGTGTGACAGGGTGCATTTCACCACAGACACTTGGACGAGTAGGCATGGACAGGGGCGTTACATGTCGCTGACTGGGCACTGGGTAACTATGGTGACAGCAGGACAAGGGGCTGCTGTCCAAGTCTTGCCGTCCCCACGAGTTGTGCGTCAATCCTCTTTATGTCAAAGTTCCTCCACTGCTTCTGCCTCCTCAACCTCCTCTCGGTCTTCCACCTGCACCCAAAGCCTGTCTGGTCATGCCACAAGCTTTCTAACTGCGCAGAAGGGATCCTGCACACCTCCTTACTATGCTGGCAGTAGGGCTCAACGTCATCAGGCGGTTTTTACATTGAAATGTCTGGGAAATGTGAGTCACACAGCTGAGGAGTTGTGGTCAGCTCTGGAGAACCAATTTCATGAATGGTTGTCTCCACTGGACCTGAAACCAGGGAAGGCCATGTGCGACAATGCTGCAAACCTGGGTGCGGCCCTTCGCCGGGGCAATGTCACACACGTGCCTTGTATGGCTCACGTGTTGAACCTGGTTGTCCAGCAATTTTTAGCCCACTATCCCAGACTAGATGGCCTTCTGCAGAGGGCACGGTCGCTGTGTGCTCACTTTCGCCGTTCGCATCCCGCAGCTCAGCGACTTACATCTCTACAGAAGTCGTTGGGCCTGCCACTTCACCGGCTAAAATGCGATGTGCCTACCCGGTGGAATTCAACTCTGCACATGTTGCAGCGAATGTGGCAGCACCGACAAGCCCTGGTGCAATATGTTCTGACGTATAGCCTGGGCCAACGAGATCCAGAGGTGGGGCAAATCACGCTGGAGGAGTGGTCTCAGATCAGGGACCTATGCACCCTTCTGCACAGTTTTGAAATGGCGACGAAGATGTTTATTGCTGACGATGCCATTATCAGCATGACTATTCCGGTGATTTACATGCTGGAGCACATGTTAAACAGAATTCGGAGTCAGGTGGTGGCACAAGAGGAGGTGGAGGAAGTAGAGGAGGAGGAGTTGTATGCGGAAGGGCTAACATCTGCAAGGTCCAGACGGTCGGCAGCACCAAGGCGGCAGGCATGTGAGGGTGGGGGAGATGGTTTTACCAGGGCGCATGGTAGCAGCCAAACTAGTGAGGAAGGTGCAGGAGCCCAGGAAGAAGTGGAGGACGAACTGATGGAAGACTCATCAGATGAGGGAGACCTTGATCACATTTCTGTTGTGCGAGGTTGGGGGAAGAGGACAGAGGAAGGAAGCATGATTGTTACCTCGCCACCAACACAACAGGGACTTGGTGCTCCTGGATGCGCAACACACATGAGTGCCTTCTTGCTGCACTACCTGCAACATGACCCTCGAATTGTGAGAATTAGAAATAATCCTGACTACTGGGTTGCCACACTGTTAGATCCCCGGTACAAAAGTAAATTTGCAGAAATTATTCCTGCCATAGAAAGTGATGCACGCATGCAGGAGTATCAGCAGAGACTGTTGCAGAATCTTACATGTGCTTTTCCACAAAACACCAGTGGTGCACGTAGTGAATCTCACAGTTCCAACTTGCCAACCGTGGGACCGTCAAGTGTTCAGCACTCAAACCGTAACAGAACCACAGTATCTGCTGGTAACATCAATTTTGCGGAATCATTTCACCACTTTTTTAGCCCATCCTTTGCAAGGCCACAGGAGACAAGAAGTCTGACACATAGTCAACGCCTAGAGACAATGGTACAGGAGTATCTCCAAGTAAACATTGAAGCCACGACTGTGTCACTGGACCCTTGCTCTTTTTGGGCTTCCAATCTGGATAAATGGCCGGAGCTAGCCACTTACGCCTTGGAGATCTTGTCATGCCCCGCAGCCAGCGTTCTGTCTGAACGTGTGTTCAGCGCTGCTGGTGGTGTGCTGACAGATAAGCGCACGCGGCTCTCCACTGATAATGTAGACAGACTCACGTTCATAAAGATGAACAAATCGTGGATCCGAAACGACTTTTCTACCCCTGTGTCATCCTGGGGAGAGTAAAAGCTTGATGATTGGTTAAAATCACCCTACCAACCGTTTTAAGCTTTCAAATTACTAATCATGTTTATCTGTATCTTGGCTGGAAAATAATTTGGGCTTTGTAGCAGTGTGCAGCACTGATTCTATTAGGCCATCTATAATAAGCTCCACCAGATTTAAAATTACTAATCATGTTTATCTGTATCTTGACTGGAAAATAATTTGGGCTTTGTAGCAGTGTGCAGCACTGATCCTATTAGGCCATCTATACTAAAGCTTCACCAGATTTAAAATTAATAATAATTTTTAGCTGCATCTAGCCCGGAAAATAATTTTGGGGCTCAGAGATGCACAAGACACATAAGTGCCTTCTTGCTGCACTACCTGCAGCATGACCCTCATATTGTCAGAATTCGAAGTAATCATAACTACTGGGTTGCCACACTCTTAGATCCCCGAAACTTTTCGATCAACCTTTTCATTTTAATAAAGACCAAAAAAATGGTCATTTTTGAAATTATAAGCATTAGCAGGTTGTTAGAAACTGAAATCAAACAGTTTTCAACTCAAAACTTTATTCTAGGTGATGTTACATTTTCACATAGGACCCCTTGTTCGAAAGGAGCTTCTGAACTGTCTCGTCCATTGAATTTGTCAGGTTTTGGATGGTTTCTGCTTCAATTGTTTTGCAAGAGGACAGAATACCCTCCCAGAGCTGTTGCTTAGATGTGAACTGCCTCCCGCCATCATAGACACTCCTTTTAATGAGGCTCCAAAGGTTCTGAATGGGGTAGTGGTCAGGGGAGCATGGGGGTCACACCATAAGTTTGTCCCCTTTTATGCCCATATCAGCCAGAGATGCAGATGTTTTATGTGCAGCATGAGATGGTGCATTATCATGCAGAAAAATGATCTTGCTGTGAAATACACGGTTCTTCTTCTTGAACCATGGCAGGAAGTGCTGTTTGAGAAAATCCACATACATTATGGAGTTCATCTTTAGCGCCTTCAGGGATCCTAAAGGGGCCGACAATCTCTCTCCCCATGATTCCAGCCCAAAACATTACTCCACCTCCTCCTTGTTGGCGCTGTAGCCGTGTTTGCGTGGGGTGTCCATCAACCAGCCATCCTCCACTCCATCCATCTGGACCATCGAGCGCTGCACGGCACTCATCCGTGAACAAAACAGTTTTGAAATCAGTCTTCATGTAATGTTTGGCCCATTGGAGCCGTTTCTGCTTGTGTGAAGTGGATAGAGGAGGTCGACAGGATGGCGTATGCACAGCTGCAAACCTCTGAAGGACCCTGCATCTTGTTGTTCGGGGGACGTTGGAGGCACAAGCAGCTTCAAAAACTTGTCTGCTGCTATGACAAGGCTTTTTTGCCGCTGCTCTTTCAACCTGACGTAATTGCCTGTAGGAAAGAGTCCTCAATTTGCCCTTATCAGCACGCACACGTGTGTACTGTGAATCAGCTACATACTTCTTGATTGCCAAGACACTTCATCCTGATCATCGCACAATGTTGATTGTAGTCATGCCTTGACCTAAACACTCCACAATTTGTTGCTTCTCAGCAGCCGACACATCCTTTTTCTTTCCCATTTTGGCAGAAAATGTAGGCTGCTTAATAATGTGAGACAGCCTTCTTAAGTAGTCTTGCCTTTCATTGGACACACCTGCCAAACTAATTAGCACAGGTGTCTGCAATTGCTTACAGTGATATAAAGAGCCCTGACACACATCACCATCAATGAGTTTAACTGACAAACAAACAAATTCTTCCCTTATCACTCCTAAACACTTTTTGCATAATAATTTGGAACACAGTGTACATGTGCTTTTCCACAAAACACCAGTGGTTCACGTAGTGAATCTTACAGTTCTAACTTGCCAACCGTGGTCTGTATGGAGTTGTTCAATAAAGGGCCCAAAATTAAGATAACATAGATGGGAGAGGTCTCTATGAATAGGAATTCCTAAATATTTGATACCCTGTGAGGGCCAGGCAAAGGGAAAGTTGGACTGGATGGAATCCTATATGGATTTGGGGAGGGAGACATCGAGGGCCTCAGACTTCGCTGCATTGATTTTAAAGTTTGACCATGTAACAAAGTGATCTATTTCAGCCATAACAGCATGGATGGATATATGTGATTGAGTGATATATACTAGGACATCATCAGCAAATAGAGAGCACTTGTACTCGGTGCCTCCCACCTCAATCCACCTAATATTGGGGTTATGGTGAATTGATGAGAGCAGGTGCTCCGTCACTAGGATGTATAAGAGAGGGGACAGAGAACATCCCTGCCTTGTCCCATTGGTGATTGTGAAAGGTGATGAAAATGTTCTGACGCGCCACCTGGGCCTTGGGACACCCGGAGCCGGACCCTTTTTGGTGGATGCTGGTGGTTGTAGTCTCCGTGGCGGCAACCCGGTTCCGTGGCTCAGGGCGGTCAAACCAGTTGCGGAACTATTTATGTGGTTTTGATGTTTAAATGTCCGACTACGCCACCCGTGGATTGCGGTCAGAGTGAAGCGCCGCTCCAGGGCAGACCGCTGAGGCTGGTGTTGTGGGTGCAGCAGAGCATAGCATAACTCCCCACGGGAGGAGTATAGCCTCATGGCAGTGTATGCAGAGGATGGGGGTGATGGTGCAGGGCAGCAGCAGTAATGACACGGAGTCAGTGATGCAGTCCAGGGCCTTTACTCACAGTTCTTATTATCCAGACCACGTCTGCAGGTAACGGCTGCCCACGTCGTACTGTGCTCACCAGGTGAGGGGCTCAGACAACTCCCAGATAACTTTGGAGTGCTTCACAGGACCCCCTTTGTGTGTCCTTTGTCTGGCCTTTCTTACCAACCCTTCTGTCCGGCTGCCTCGGGCCTCCTCTTGGTAAACTTGGCGCCAGTTTCCCTGACCCTATGTGGTGCCTTCCTAGCGGGTGTAGCGAGGGGCTGCGCCACATAAAATGTCACAGCCTCCTGTTTCTAGCTGAGGGTCGTTTCCTGCCTCCACTAGTTTCGGGGACCGGTCTCCCCCTTTGGCCTGACCCCTCCACGCAGGTGGATTCGGGCGTGCGGTGGCGACTCGCCCATCCGCACCCCTAAGATCCCTTCGTTTCTCGTTCCTGGAGCCTTCTCCGCTCCTCTTCCTTCCTTCTCCCTCTTCCAGGCCTGGGCCTCTGTTACTAGGCCCGCCTCCGGAGCAGAGCTCATGCAGAGCCCCTGCTCCCTGCCACTTCTGCTCAGACTTCTCTGCACTGAACTAAGATGGTGCCCACCTTTTATACTCCCTTCTCAATGCACCCAGGAACTGCTTCCTCCCTGCTCCTGCACTACAGGGTTCCCCTTCCTCAGTGTTCCCTCCCCCCACTCCAGCCAGGGACAGGGACTGTCATGCCCATCTCAGGGGCATATTGGTCGCCCTGCCCCACGGCAATGTGGTGTAATGCATGCAGGTATCGGGTCCTGATCCACACTACATCCTTACCTGAGAGTGAGATATCACACCTCTGGGTGAGGTGCAATACCTCTGTAGCAACCGAGCCCTCAGGGTGCTACAGTTCCATTTATCTTCAGCCTAGGTGACGTATTGCGATACAGGGCTGTGATTTTGGCTATAAAAGGGTCCCCTAGACCCCTACCGCAAGCTTTTTAAGAGAATCATATATGGCGTGCCAGGAGACTCTATGGAATGCTTTCTCAGCATCCAACGAGAGTATCTAATTACAAATTTTTAACTGCATCTAGCCCAGGAAATACTTTGTGCCTAGTAGCAGGGTCTGCTAGTCAGCGGATTATCCCGGCTGTTAAGCAAGCTACACCACCTGTAGTTTGGACACTTCATTTTTTCAAAGGAAATGCTTCGGGACCACGGGATACTCAGTGAAGAGCATCAGGAGGCACCCCAAGGCATAGGGGCTCGGACTGGCAGTAGGATGCCTTGCGGTGGACAGCCGAGCTCGATCCTTATAAAAGCTTTTTAACTGCAGCTGCTTTAGTGGACGCTACTGGAGCTGGAATTACGCGGCTGCTGGCATGAGACTTGCCCTCCAATAGATTCTTGTAAATGGATTTAAAGTGTATTTATTCAAATTAGAGAGACAATTTAAATTAAAAAGCTTAGAGCTGCCTCCACCACAAGGGGGCTCGCTCGACCCACCAGCGGACAGGCACCAGTATTGGGAGAGGGGGGCTGGCCGTCAGGGTTCACCGCGGCTCTGGCACAAACCCGGCGACACGGAGGTGGCACGGGCAGGAGCGGACTGAACGTGTCGGCTTCTTACTTTTTGGATTTTAGAAGGGCATGACATGCCTATATCTGTGTCTCCCCCTCCTTTTACTCCTCCACCTCTTTTCTTTTCGCATGACTATATGTACTTGTCACTTTTCCATGTGTTAGTTGTGTCTTCTGAGCAGTTTGTCAGCTTTTGGACACCTTTGAAGGTGTTTTCTATGTGTTTCTATGTGTTTTTGTTTGCCTGCCATTGGTTTTAACGGTGTTCGAAGGTGTTCGACGAACAGTTCGACGAACAGTTCGGCGAACACACGGGTGTTCGACGAACCGAACCGAACTCGAACACTACGGGGGTGGCTCAACACTAATTTTAACAAATCCTCAAGCTTTTTCTCTCCCCAGGATGACACAGGGGTAGAAAAGTCCTTGCTGATCCATGATTTGTTCATCTTTATGAACGTGAGACTATCTACATTATCACTGGACAGCCGCGTGCGCTTATCTGTCAGCACACCACCAGCAGTGCTGAACACACGATCAGAGAGAACAAAAATTATTATTCATTTGAAAGCTGGTGGAGCTTAGTATAGATGTCCTAATAGAATTAGTACCACACACTGCTACTATGCCCAAAATTATTTTCCAGGCAAGATGCAGCTAAAATTATTACTAATTTGAAAGCTGGTGGAGCTTAGTATAGATGGCCTAATAGAATGAGAACCACACACTGCTACAGGCCCAAAATTATTTTCCGGGATAGATGCAGCTAAAAATTATTATTAATTTGAAAGCTTAAAATGGTTGGTGAGGTGATTATAACAAATCCTCAAGCTTTTAGTCTCCCCAGGATGACACAGGGGTAGAAAAGTCCTTGCGGATCCATGATTTGTTCATCTTTATGAATGTGAGTCTGTCTACATTGTCAGTGGACAGCCTCGTGCGCTTATCTGTCAGCATACCACCAGCAGAGCTGAACACACGTTCAGAGAGAACGCTGGCTGCGGGGAATGACAAGATCTCCACGGCGTGAGTGGCGAACTCAGGCCATTTATCCAGATTGGAAGCCCAAAAAGAGCAAGGGTCCAGTGACACAGTTATGGCTTCGATGTTCACTTCGAGATACTCCTGTACCATCGTCTCTAGGCGTTGACTATGTGTCAGACTTTTTGTCTCCTGTGGCCTTGCAAAGGATGGGCTAAAAAAGTGGTGAAATGATTCCACAAAATTGATGTTACCACTGGTGTTTAGTGGAAAAGCACATGTAAGATTCTGCAACAGTCTCTGCTGATACTCCTGCATGCGTGAATCCCTTTCTATGGCAGGAATTATTTCTGCAAATTTACTTTTGTACTGGGGATCTAAGAGTGTGGCTCCCCTGTAGTCAGGATTATTTTGAATTCTGACAAATCGATGGTAATGTTGCAGGTAGTGCAGCAAGAAGGCACTCATGTGTCTTGCGCATCCAGGAGCACCAAGTCCCTGTTGTGTTGGTGGCGAGGTAAGAATCATGCTTCCTTCCTCTGCCCTCTGCCCCCAACCTCGCACAACAGAAATGTGATCAAGGTCTCCCTCATCTGATGAGTCTTCCATCACTTCGTCCTCCACTTCTTCCTTGGCTACTGCACCTTCCTCACTAGTTTGGCTGCTACCATGCGCCCTGGTTAATCCCTCTCCCCCACCCTCCCATGCCTGCCACCTTGGTGCTGCCGACCGTCTGGTCCTTGCAGATGTTAGCCCTTCCGCATACAACTCCTCCTCCTCTACTTCCTCCACCTCCTCTTGTCCCACCACCTGACTTTGAATTCTGTTTAACATGTGCTCCAGCATGTAAATCACAAGAATAGTGATGCTGATAATTGCATCGTCAGTAGTGTTGAGCCACCCCTGTAGTGTTCGAGTTCGGTTCGGTTCGTCGAACACCCTTGTGTTCGCCGAACTGTTCGTCGAACTGTTCGTCGAACACCTTCGAACACCATTAAAACCAATGGCAGGCAAACAAAAACACATAGAAACACATAGAAAACACCTTCAAAGTTGTCCAAAAGCTGACAAACTGCTCAGAAGACATAACTAACACATGGAAAAGTGACAAGTACATATAGTCATGCGAAAAGAAAAGAGGTGGAGGAATAAAAGGAGGGGGAGACACAGATATAGGCATGTCATGCCCTTCTAGAATCCAAAAAGTGAGAAGCCGACATGGCCAGTCCGTTCCTGCCCGTGCCACCTCCGTTTGTGCCAGAGCCGCTGTGGACCCTGACGACCAGCCCCCCTCTCCCAAAACTGGTGCCTGTCCGCTTGTGGGTCGAGCGAGCCCCCCTGTGGTGGAGGCAGTTCTAAGCTTTATAATTTAAATTGTCTCTCTAATTTGAATGAATACACTTTAAAACCTTTTACAAGGATCTATTGAAGGGCAAGTCTCATGCCAGCAGCCACGTAATTCCAGCTCCAGTAGCATCCACTAAAGCTGCTGCAGTTAAAAATCTTTTATAAGGATCGAGCTCGGCTGTCCACCGCAAGGCGTCCTACCGCCAGTCCCAGCCCCTATGCTTTGGGGTGCCTCCTGATGCTCTTCACTGAGTATCCCCTGGTACCGAAGCATTTCCTTTGAAAAAATTAAGTGTCCAAACTACAGGTGGTATAGCTTGCTTAACAGCCGGGATAATCTGCTGACTAGCAGACTCTGCTAATAGGCACAAAGTATTTCCTGGGCTAGATGCAGTTAAAAATTTGTAATTAGATACTCTCGTTGGATGCTGAGAAAGCATTCCATAGGGTCTCCTGGCACGCCATATATTATTCTCTTAAAAATCTTGGGGTAGGGGTCTAGGGGACCCTTTTATAGCCAAAATCACGGCCCTGTATCGGAATGCTCACCTAGGCTGAAGATAAATGGAACTGTAGCACCCCGAGGGCTCGGTTGCTGCAGAGGTATTGCACCTCACCCAGAGGTGTGATATCTCACTCTCAGGTAAGGATGGAGTGCGGATCAGGACCCCGACACCTGCATGCATTAAACCACATTGTCGTGGGGCAGGGCGACCAATATGCCCCTGAGATGGGCACGACAGTCCCTGTCCCTGGCTGGAGTGGGGGGAGGGAACACTGAGGAAGGGGAACCCTGTAGTGCAGGAGCAGGGAGGAAGCAGTTCCTGGGTGCATTGAGAAGGGAGTATAAAAGGTGGGCCCCATCTTAGTTCAGTGCAGAGAAGTCTGAGCAGAAGTGACAGGGAGCAGGGGCTCTGCATGAGCTCTGCTCCAGAGGCGGGCCTAATAACAGAGGCCCAGGCCTGGAAGAGGGAGAAGGAAGGAAGAGGAGCGGAGAAGGCTCCAGGAACGATGAACGAAGGGATTCCAGGGGTGTGGACAGGGGAGTCGCCACCGCACGCCCGAATCCACCTGCGTGGAGGGGTCAGGCCAAAGGGGGAGATCGGTCCCTGAAACTAGTGGAGGCGGGAAACGACCCTCAGCTAGAAACCGGAGGCTGTGACATTTTATGTGGCGCAGCCCCTCGCTACACCCGCTAGGAGGGCAGCACATAGGGTCAGGGAAACTGGCGCCAAGTTTACCAAGAGGAGGCCCGAGGCAGCCGAACAGAAGGGTTGGTAACAAAGGCCAAACAAAGGACACACAAAGGGGGTCCTGTGAAGCGCTCCAAAGTTATCTGGGAGTTGTCTGAGCCCCTCACCTGGTGAGCACAGTACGACGTGGGCAGCCGTTACCTGCAGAAGTGGTCTGGATAATAAGAACTGTGAGTAAAGGCCCTGGACTGCATCACTGACTCCGTGTCGTTACTGCTGCTGCCCTGCACCATCACCCCCATCCTCCGCATACACTGCCCTGAGGCTATACTCCTCCCGTGGGGAGTTATGCTACGCTCTGCTGCACCCACAACACCAGCCTCAGCGGTCTGCCCTGCAGCGGCGGTTCACTCTGACTGCAATCCACGGGTGGCGTAGTCGGACATTTAAACATCAAAACCACATAAATAGTTCCACCACTGGTTTGACCGCCCTGAGCCACGGAATCGGGTCGCCGCCACGGAGACTACAACCACCAGCATCCACCAAAAAAGGTCCGGCTCTGGATGTCCCAAAGCCCAGGGGGCGCGTCAGAACATTTTCATCACCTTTCACAATCACCAATGGGACAAGGCAGGGATGTCCTCTGTCCCCTCTCTTATACATCCTAGTGACGGAGCACCTGCTCTCATCAATTCGCCATAACCCCAATATTAGGTGGATTGAGGTGGGAGGCACCGAGTACAAGTTCTCTCTATTTGCTGATGATGTCCTAGTATATATCACTCAATCACATATATCCATCCCTGCTGTTATGGCTGAAATAGATCACTTTGTTACATGGTCAAATTTTAAAATCAATACAGCGAAGTCTGAGGCCCTCGATGTCTCCCTCCCCAAATCCATACAGGATTCCATCCAGTCCAACTTTCCCTTTGCCTGGCCCTCACAGGGTATCAAATTCTTAAGAATTCCTATTCATAGAGACCTCTCCCGTCTATGTTATCTTAATTTTGGGCCCTTTATTGAACAACTCCATACAGACCACGGTTGGCAAGTTAGAACTGTAAGATTCACTATGTGAACCACTGGTGTTTTGTGGAAAAGCACATGTACACTGTGTTCCAAATTATTATGCAAAAAGTGTTTAGGAGTGATAAGGGAAGAATTTGTTTGTTTGTCAGTTAAACTCATTGATGGTGATGTGTGTCAGGGCTCTTTATATCATTGTAAGCAATTGCAGACACCTGTGCTAATTAGTTTGGCAGGTGTGTCCAATGAACGGCAAGACTACTTAAGAAGGCTGTCCCACATTATTAAGCAGCCTACATTTTCTGCCAAAATGGGAAAGAAAAAGGATGTGTCGGCTGCTGAGAAGCAACAAATTGTGGAGTGTTTAGGTCAAGGCATGACTACAATCAACATTGTGCGATGATCAGGATGAAGTGTCTTGGCAATCAAGAAGTATGTAGCTGATTCACAGTACACACGTGTGCGTGCTGATAAGGGCAAATTGAGGACTCTTTCCTACAGGCAATTACGTCAGGTTAAAAGAGCAGCGGCAAAAAAGCCTTGTAATAGCAGCAGACAAGATTTTGAAGCTGCTGGTGCCTCCAACATCCCCCGAACAACAAGATGCAGGGTTCTTCAGAGGTTTGCAGCTGTGCGTACGCCATCCTGTCGACCTCCTCTATCCACTGCACACAAGCAGAAATGGCTCCAGTGGGCCAAACATTACATGAAGACTGATTTCAAAACTGTTTTGTTCACGGATGAGTGCCGTGCAACGCTCGATGGTCCAGATGGATGGAGTGGAGGATGGCTGGTTGATGGACACCCCACGCAAACACGGCTACAGCGCCAACAAGGAGGAGGTGGAGTAATGTTTTGGGCTGGAATCATGGGGAGAGAGCTTGTCAGCCCCTTTAGGATCATTGAAGGGGTAAAGATGAACTCTATAATGTATGTGGAGTTTCTCAAACAGCACTTCCTGCCATGGTTCAAGAAGAAGAACCGTGTATTCCGCAGCAAGATCATTTTCATGCATGTTAATGCACCGTCTCATGCTGCACATAACACATCTGCATCTCTGGCTGATATGGGCATAAAAGGGGACAAACTTATGGTGTGACCCCCATGCTCCCCTGACCTCTACCCCATTCAGAACCTCTGGAGCATCATCAAAAGGAGTGTCTATGATGGCGGGAGGGAGTTCACATCTAAGCAACAGCTCTGGGAGGGTATTCTGTCCTCATGCAAAACAATTGAAGCAGAAACCATCCAAAACCTGACAAATTCAATGGCCGAGAGAGTTCAGAAGCTCCATTCGAACAAGGGGTCCTATGTGCAAATGTAACATCACCTGGAATAATGTTTTGAGTTGAAAACTGTCTGATTTCAGTTTCTAATAACCTGCTAATGCTTATAATTTCAAAAATGACCATTTTTTTGGTCTTTATTAAAATGAAAAGGTAGATCGAAGAGTGTGGGGGATCTAAGAATGTGGCAACCCAGTAGTCAGCATTACTTCGAATTCTGACAATCTGAGGGTCATGTTGCAGGTAGTGCAGCAAGAAGGCACTTATGTGTCTTGCGCATCTCGGAGCCCCAAAATTATTTTCCTGGCTAGATGCAGCTAAAAATTATTTTTAATTTTAAATCTGGTGGAGCTTAGTATAGATGGCCTAATAGAATCAGTACTGCACACTGCTACAAAGCCCAAATTATTTTCCAGCCAAGATACAGATAA
Organism: Phyllobates terribilis; assembly: GCF_046119375.1. Taxonomy (NCBI): domain Eukaryota; kingdom Metazoa; phylum Chordata; class Amphibia; order Anura; family Dendrobatidae; genus Phyllobates; species Phyllobates terribilis. The sequence goes on from NW_027362772.1 coordinate 121,223,028, forward strand.
ACATGATTAGTAATTTGATAGCTTAAAACGGTTGGTGAGGTGATTTTAACCAATCATCAAGCTTTTACTCTCCCCAGGATGACACTGGGGTAGAAAAGTCGTTTCGGATCCATGATTTGTTCATCTTTATGAACGTGAGTCTGTCTACATTATCAGTGGAGAGCCGCGTGCGCTTATCTGTCAGCACACCACCAGCAGGGCTGAACACACGTTCAGACAGAACGCTGGCTGCGGGGCATGACAAGATCTCCAAGGCGTAAGTGGCGAGCTCCGGCCATTTATCCAGATTGGAAGCCCAAAAAGAGCAAGGGTCCAGTGACATAGTCATGGCTTTAATGTTTACTTGGAGATACTCCTGCACCATCGTCTCTAGGCGTTGACTATGTGTCAGACTTCTTGTCTCCTGTGGCCTTGCAAAGGATGAGCTAAAAAAGTGGTGAAATGATTCCGCAAAATTGATGTTACCAGCAGATACTGTGTTTCTGTTATGGTTTGAGTGCTGAACACTCGACGGTCCCACGGTTGGTAAGTTGGAACTGTGAGATTCACTACGTGCACCACTGGTGTTTTGTGGAAAAGCACATGTAAGATTCTGCAACAGTCTCTGCTGATACTCCTGCATGCATGCATCCCTTTCTATGGCAGGAATTATTTCTGCAAATTTACTTTTGTACCGGCTATCTAACAGTGTGGCAACCCAGTAGTCAGGATTATTTCTAATTCTCCCAATTCGAGAGTCATGTTGCAGGTAGTGCAGCAAGAAGGCACTCATGCGCATCTAAGAGCACCAAGTCCCTGTTGTGTTGGTGGCGAAGTAACAATCATGCTTCCTTCTTCTGTCCTCTCCCCCCAACCTCGCACAACCGAAATGTGATCAAGATCTCCCTCATCTGATGAGTCTTCCATCAGTTCGTCCTCCACTTCTTCCTTGGCTCCTGCACCCTCCTCACTAGTTTGGCTGCTACCATGCGCCCTGGTAAAACCATCTCCCCCACCCTCACATGCCTGCCGCCTTGGTGCTGCCGACCGTCTGGACCTTGCAGATGTTAGCCCTTCTGCATACAACTCCTCCTCCTCTACTTCCTCCACCTCCTCTTGTGCCGCCACCTGACTCCGAATTATGTTTAACATGTGCTCCAACATGTAAATCACCAGAATAGTCATGCTGATAATGGCATCGTCACCCCTAAACATCTTCGTCGCCATTTCAAAACTGTGCAGAAGGGTGCATAGGTCCCTGATCTGAGACCACTCCTCCAGCGTGATTTGCCCCACCTCTGGATCCCGTTGGCCCAGGCTATACGTCAGAACGTATTGCACCAGGGCTTGTCGGTGCTGCCACAGTCGCTGCAACATGTGCAGAGTTGAATTCCACCGGGTAGGCACATCGCATTTTAGCCGGTGAAGTGAGATGTAAGTCGCTGAGCTGCGGGATGCGAACGGCGGAAGTGAGCACACAGCGACCGTGCCCTCTGCAGAAGGCCATTTAGTCTGGGATAGTGCGCTAAAAATTGCTGGACAACCAGGTTCAACACGTGAGCCATACAAGGCACTTGTGTGACATTGCCCCGGCGAAGGGCCGCTACCTGGTTTGCAGCATTGTCGCATACGGCCTTCCCTGGTTTCAGGTTCAGTGGAGACAACCATTCATGAAATTGGTTCTCCAGAGCTGACCACAACTCCTCAGCTGTGTGACTCACATTTCCCAGACATTTCAAAGTAAAAACCGCCTGATGACGTTGAGAGCTACTGCCAGCATAGTAAGGAGGTGTGCAGGATCCCTTCTGCGCAGTTAGAAAGCTTGTGGCATGACCAGACAGGCTTTGGGTGGAGGTGGAGGACCGAGAGGAGGTTGAGGAGGCAGAAGCAGTGGAGGAACTTTGACATAAAGAGGATTGACGCACAACTCGTGGGGACGGCAAGACGTGGACAGCAGCCCCTTGTCCTGCTGTCACCATAGTTACCCAGTGCCCAGTCAGCGACATGTAACGTCCCTATCCATGCCTACTCATCCAAGTGTCTGTGGTGAAATGCACCCTGTCACACACAGAGTTTCTCAAAGAAGCGGTGATGTTGTGTGTGACATGCTGGTGGAGCGCAGGCACACCTTTCTTTGAGAAGTAGTGCCGACTGGGCATCTGGTACTGGGCACTGCGACGGACATAAGGTCTCGAAAATCCTCTGTGTCCACCAGGCGGAAAGGCAGCATTTCTGTAGCCAAGAGCTTGCAGATGGTGAAATTCAACCTCTTAGCTTTCTCATGGCTAGGAGGAAATGGTCTTTTACTTGTCCACATCTGAGGGACCGAGGGCTGGCTCTTGTGCTTAGACGGGGTTGATAAGGGTGTCCCCGGCAAACTGCCGGTCTGTGAGGAAGATGCAGGCGGACATGTTAGGTTGCCTTGATCCAAAGGTGGTGCTATCGATGTCGGACAGAGCTCAACACCAGCTGGTGGTACCACCTCCAAAGAAAATGATGACCTGCCAATCACGCTGGCTGTTGCTGGTAAAGAGGTGGCAGGTCTGCGTCACAAAACAGGTGTGACTACTGTCCCCCTAGTCACACAGGATGAAGAGGCCGCAGATGCACAAGATGGGGCAAACGGTGGTTGGCCCAGCCGGTTAGAACGCATTGTAGCACAGTGAGCTTCCCACTGCAACCTATGCTTCATGTCCATGTGCCGGTTCATGCATGAAATACTCAAACTATGTATTTTTTGGCCTCTACTTAGCTTTTGTTGACAAATGTTACAGATAACACGAGTTGGGTCATCTTTATCGATCTGAAAAAATGCCCAGACTATGCAAGGCTAAGCACCCATGCGACCTGAAGAGCCACCACGACTTGTGGTCAGAGTGTGTTTGAGGATGCAGTTGTTGACGAGCTTCCAGTACTACGTCTCTGTCCAGGAAGGCGCAACCTGACCTTGTTGTCACTAGCATCCTCCTCCACCTCCTCAGCAGACCTCATCTCTTGGCTGACTGTGGGTTGACAGTAAGTGGGATCTCCAACCTCATCATCATCAACCTGTGTGTTATCACACCCGTCGTCCTCAGAGCCAACCTGTTCCTGCCCTGACAAAAAGCTAAATTTGTCGCTCCAATCAGGTATTTGAGTCTCATCATCGTCTTCCTCATTGTCTCCACCAACTGGAGTTACAGTTTGGAAATGAGGGTCTACATTATGGTCAGAACTTTCTGCGTCTGGTCCTAGATCCGACTCATAAAGATTCTGGGCATCAGTGCAGATCATTTCCTCGTCTGGATTCACAGAAGCACTGGAGCCGACCTCTGATTCCCAGGCTATAGTTTGAGTAAACAGCTCTGCAGACTCAACCATCTGTTCCACTTCATACTCAGACGGGCAGCTGGAGATTTGGGAGCTGTGAGGAAGCAAGTGCGATTGGGGTGACACCTCTGAGGACTAGAGTATTTGTGATGTTGAAGTTGATGTGGAGGATAGCCCACTTAAAGGAGCACTTGATATCCGTTGAAGCACCTGCTGTTTTTGTGCCTCATCTGGAATTTGTAGCGATTGGCGTGGCCATAAGAAAGGGATCTTATCAAATTGTCCGCTAAAAGAAGTAGACATTTTAGTTTTGCTGGAAGATGGTCTTTCTTCTGCAGATGTTACTGTTGCTTTAACACCTACTCCACAGACACAACGTTTTTTCCCCTTCCCAACACGCCTATTCCCCTTTCCACGAGCAGCAGGCCTTTTTCCACTCATTTTGGTGGTTAACTAATTCACAACTCTGGAGTTGTTTGCACAAAAAAACAATTGATGGGAACCGAGCAGAGCTGAGTGGCCAAACTGTGGTATTAGGCCAAAACTATTGTCTGGGTTAGATGCAGAAAAAAATTGTATTCAGTTTGCAACCTGATGGAGGTCAGTATAGAAGGACTAATAGAACAAGTCCCACACACTGCTAGAAGCCCAAATATTTTTTCAGAGGTAGATGCAGAAAAAAATTATATTCAAATTTCAACCTGATGGAGGTCAGTATAGATGGACTAATAGAACAAGTCCCACACACTGCTAGAAGGCCAAATATTTTTTCAGAGCTAGATGCAGAAAAATATTATATTCAATTTGCAACCTGATGGAGGTCAGTATAGATGGACTAATAGAACAAGTCCCACACACTGCTAGAAGGCCAAATATTTTTTCAGAGCTAGATGCAGAAAAATATTATATTCAATTTGCAACCTGATGGAGGTCAGTATAGATGGACTAATAGAACAAGTCCCACACACTGCTAGAAGGCCAAATATTTTTTCAGAGCTAGATGCAGAAAAATATTATATTCAATTTGCAACCTGATGGAGGTCAATATAGATGGATTAATAGAACAAGTCCCACACACAGCTAGATGCCCAAATATTTTTTCAGAGGTAGATGCAGAAAAAAATTATATTCAGTTTGCAACCTGATGGAGGTCAGTATAGATGGACAAATAGAACAAGTCCCACACACAGCTAGAAGCCCAAATATTTTTTCAGAGGTAGAGGCAAAAAAAAATTATATTCAATTTGCAACGTGATGGAGGTCAGTATAGATGGACTAATAGAACAAGTCCCACACACTGCTAGAAGGCCAAATATTTTTTCAGAGTTAGAGGCAGAAAAATATTATATTCAATTTGCAACCTGTTGGAGGTCAGTATAGATGGACTAATAGAACAAGTCCCACACACTGCTAGAAGCCCAAATATTTTTTCAGAACTAGATGCAGAAAAATATTATATTCAATTTGCAACCTGATGGAGGTCAGTAGAGATGGACTAATAGAACAATTCCCACACAGAGCTAGAAGCCCAAATATTTTTTCAGAGGTACATGCAGAAAAAAATTATATTCAATTTGAAACCTGATGGAGGTCAGTATAGATGGACTAATAGAACAAGTCCCACACACTGCTAGAAGGCCAAATATTTTTTCAGAGCTAGATGCAGAAAAATATTATATTCAATTTGCAACCTGATGGAGGTCAGTATAGATGGACTAATAGAACAAGTCCCACACACTGCTAGAAGCCCAAATATTTTTTCAGAGCTAGATGCAGAAAAATATTATATTCAATTTGCAACCTGATGGAGGTCAGTAGAGATGGACTAATAGAACAAGTCCCACACACTGCTAGAAGGCCAAATATTTTTTCAGAGCTAGATGTAGAAAAATAGTATATTCAATTTGCAACCTGATGGAGGTCAGTATAGATGGACTAATAGAACAAGTCCCACACACTGCTAGAAGCCCAAATATTTTTTCAGAGCTAGATGCAGAAAAATATTATATTCAATTTGCAACCTGATGGAGGTCAGTATAGATGGACTAATAGAACAAGTCCCGCACACTGCTAGAAGGCCAAATATTTTTTCAGAGCTAGATGCAGAAAAATATTATATTCAATTTGCAACCTGATGGAAGTCAGTATAGATGGACTAATAGAACAAGTCCCACACACTGCTAGAAGCCCAAATATTTTTTCAGAGCTAGATGCAGAAAAATATTATATTCAATTTGCAACCTGATGGAGGTCAGTATAGATGGACTAATAGAACAAGTCTCACACACTGCTAGAAGCCCAAATATTTTTACAGAGCTAGATGCAGAAGATTATTATATTCAATTTGCAACCTGATGGAGGTCAGTATAGATGGACTATTAGAACAAGTCCCACACACTGCTAGAAGCCCAAATATTTTTTCAGAGCTAGATGCAGAAAAATATTATATTCAATTTGCAACCTGATGGAGGTCAGTATAGATGGACTAATAGAACAAGTCCCACACACTGCTAGAAGACCAAATATTTTTTCAGAGCTAGATGCAGAAAAATATTATATTCAATTTGCAACCTGATGGAGGTCAGTAGAGGTGGACTAATAGAACAAGTCCCACACACTGCTAGAAGCCCAAAAATTTTTCAGAGCTAGATGCAGAAAAATATTATATTCAATTTGCAACCTGATGGAGGTCAGTATAGATGGACTAATAGAACAAGTCCCACACACTGCTAGAAGGCCAAATATTTTTTCAGAGCTAGATGCAGAAAAATATTATATTCAATTTGCAACCTGATGGAGGTCAGTATAGATGGACTAATAGAACAAGTCCCACACACTGCTAGAAGGCCAAATATTTTTTCAGAGCTAGATGCAGAAAAATATTATATTCAATTTTCAACCTGATGGAGGTCAGTATAGATGAACTAATAGAACAAGTCCCACACACTGCTAGAAGGCCAAATATTTTTTCAGAGCTAGATGTAGAAAAATAGTATATTCAATTTGCAACCTGATGGAGGTCAGTATAGATGGACTAATAGAACAAGTCCCACACACTGCTAGAAGCCCAAATATTTTTTCAGAGCTAGATGCAGAAAAATATTATATTCAATTTGCAACCTGATGGAAGTCAGTATAGATGGACTAATAGAACAAGTCCCACACACTGCTAGAAGCCCAAATATTTTTTCAGAGCTAGATGCAGAAAATTATTATATTCAATTTGCAACCTGATGGAGGTCAGTATAGATGGACTATTAGAACAAGTCCCACGCACTGCTAGAAGCCCAAATATTTTTTCAGAGCTAGATGCAGAAAAATATTATATTCAATTTGCAACCTGTTGGAGGTCAGTATAGATGGACTAATAGAACAAGTCCCACACACTGCTAGAATCCCAAATATTTTTTCAGATCTAGATGCAGAAAAATATTATATTCAATTTGCAACCTGATTGAGGTCAGTATAGATGGACTAATAGAACAAGTCCCACACACTGCTAGAAGCCCAAATATTTTTTCAGAGCTAGATGCAGAAAAATATTTTATCTAATTTGCAACCTGATGGAGGTCAGTAGAGATGGACTAATAGAACAAATCCCAAATACAGCTAGAAGCCCAAATATTTTTTCAGAGGTAGATGCAGAAAAAAATTATATTCAATTTGCAACCTGATGGAAGTCAGTATAGACGGACTAATAGAAAAAGTCCCACACACTGCTAGAAGGCCAAATATTTTTTCAGAGCTAGATGCAGAAAAATATTATATTCAATTTGCAACCTGATGGAGGTCAGTATAGATGGACTAATAGAACAAGTCCCACACACTGCTAGAAGGCCAAATATTTTTTCAGAGCTAGATGCAGAAAAATATTATATTCAATTTGCAACCTGATGGAGGTCAGTAGAGATGGACTAATAGAACAAGTCCCACACACTGCTAGAAGGCCAAATATTTTTCAGAGCTAGATGTAGAAAAATATTATATTCAATTTGCAACCTGATGGAGGTCAGTATAGATGGACTAATAGAACAAGTCCCACACACTGCTAGAAGCAAAAATATTTTTTCAGAGCTAGATGCAGAAAAATATTATATTCAATTTGCAACCTGATGGAGGTCAGTATAAATGGACTAATAGAACAAGTCCCACACACTGCTAGGAGGCCAAATATTTTTTCAGAGCTAGATGCAGAAAAATATTATATTCAATTTGCAACCTGTTGGAGGTCAGTATAGATGGACTAATAGAACAAGTCCCACACACTGCTAGAAGTCCAAATATTTTTTCAGAGCTAGATGCAGAAAAATATTATATTCAATTTGCAACCTGATGGAGGTCAGTATAGATGGACTAATAGAACAAGTCCCACACACTGCTAGAAGGCCAAATATTTTTTCAGAGCTAGATGCAGAAAAATATTATATTCAATTTGCAACCTGATGGAGGTCAGTATAGATGGACTAATAGAACAAGTCTCACACACTGCTAGAAGCCCAAATATTTTTACAGAGCTAGATGCAGAAAAATATTATATTCAATTTGCAACCTAATGGAGGTCAGTATAGATGGACTAATAGAAGAAGTCCCACACTCTGCTAGAAGGCCAAATATTTTTTCAGAGCTAGATGCAGAAAAATATTATATTCAATTTGCAACCTGATGGAGGTCAGTATAGATGGACTAATAGAACAAGTCCCACACACTACTAGAAGGCCAAATATTTTTTCAGAGCTAGATGCAGAAAAATATTATATTCAATTTGCAACCTGATGGAGGTCAGTACAGATGGACTAATAGAACAAGTCCCACACACTGCTAGAAGGCCAAATATTTTTTCAGAGCTAGATGCAGAAAAATATTATATTCAATTTGCAACCTGATGGAGGTCAGTATAGATGGTCTAATAGAACAAGTCTCACACACTGCTAGAAGCCCAAATATTTTTACAGAGCTAGATGCAGAAAAATATTATATTCAATTTGCAACCTGATGGAGGTCAGTATAGATGGACTAATAGAACAAGTCCCACACACTGCTAGAAGGCCAAATATTTTTTCAGAGCTAGATGCAGAAAAATATTATATTCAATTTGCAACCTGATGGAGGTCAGTATAGATGGACTAATAGAACAAGTCCCACACACTGCTAGAAGGCCAAATATTTTTTCAGAGCTAGATGCAGAAAAAAATTATATTCAATTTGCAACCTGATGGAGGTCAGTATAGATGGACTAATAGAACAAGTCTCACACACTGCTAGAAGCCCAAATATTTTTACAGAGCTAGATGCAGAAAAATATTATATTCAATTTGCAACCTGATGGAGGTCAGTATAGATGGACTAATAGAAGAAGTCCCACACTCTGCTAGAAGGCCAAATATTTTTTCAGAGCTAGATGCAGAAAAATATTATATTCAATTTGCAACCTGATGGAGGTCAGTATAGATGGACTAATAGAACAAGTCCCACACACTACTAGAAGGCCAAATATTTTTTCAGAGCTAGATGCAGAAAGATATTATATTCAATTTGCAACCTGTTGGAGGTCAGTATAGATGGACTAATAGAACAAGTCCCACACACTGCTAGAAGCACAAATATTTTTACAGAGCTAGATGCAGAAAAATATTATATTCAATTTGCAACCTGATGGAGGTCAGTATAGATGGTCTAATAGAACAAGTCTCACACACTGCTAGAAGCCCAAATATTTTTACAGAGCTAGATGCAGAAAAATATTATATTCAATTTGCAACCTGATGGAGGTCAGTATAGATGGACTAATAGAACAAGTCCCACACACTGCTAGAAGGCCAAATATTTTTTCAGAGCTAGATGCAGAAAAATATTATATTCAATTTGCAACCTGATGGAGGTCAGTATAGATGGACTAATAGAACAAGTCCCACACACTACTAGAAGGCCAAATATTTTTTCAGAGCTAGATGCAGAAAGATATTATATTCAATTTGCAACCTGTTGGAGGTCAGTATAGATGGACTAATAGAACAAGTCCCACACACTGCTAGAAGCACAAATATTTTTACAGAGCTAGATGCAGAAAAATATTATATTCAATTTGCAACCTGTTGGAGGTCAGTATAGATGGACTAATAGAACAAGTCCCACACACTGCTAGAAGCCCAAATATTTTTACAGAGCTAGATGCAGAAAAATATTATATTCAATTTGCAACCTGATGGAGGTCAGTATAGATGGACTAATAGAACAAGTCCCACACACTGCTAGAAGCCCAAATATTTTTTCAGAGCTAGATGCAGAAAAATATTATATTCAATTTGCAACCTGATGGAGGTCAGTATAGATGGAATAATAGAACAAATCCAAAACACAGCTAGAAGCCCAAATATTTTTTCAGAGGTAGATGCAGAAAAAAATTATATTCAATTTGCAACCTGATGGAGGTCAGTATAGATGGACTATTAGAACAAGTCCCACGCACTGCTAGAAGCCCAAATATTTTTTCAGAGCTAGATGCAGAAAAATATTATATTCAATTTGCAACCTGTTGGAGGTCAGTATAGATGGACTAATAGAACAAGTCCCACACACTGCTAGAATCCCAAATATTTTTTCAGATCTAGATGCAGAAAAATATTATATTCAATTTGCAACCTGATTGAGGTCAGTATAGATGGACTAATAGAACAAGTCCCACACACTGCTAGAAGCCCAAATATTTTTTCAGAGCTAGATGCAGAAAAATATTTTATCTAATTTGCAACCTGATGGAGGTCAGTAGAGATGGACTAATAGAACAAATCCCAAATACAGCTAGAAGCCCAAATATTTTTTCAGAGGTAGATGCAGAAAAAAATTATATTCAATTTGCAACCTGATGGAAGTCAGTATAGACGGACTAATAGAAAAAGTCCCACACACTGCTAGAAGGCCAAATATTTTTTCAGAGCTAGATGCAGAAAAATATTATATTCAATTTGCAACCTGATGGAGGTCAGTATAGATGGACTAATAGAACAAGTCCCACACACTGCTAGAAGGCCAAATATTTTTTCAGAGCTAGATGCAGAAAAATATTATATTCAATTTGCAACCTGATGGAGGTCAGTAGAGATGGACTAATAGAACAAGTCCCACACACTGCTAGAAGGCCAAATATTTTTCAGAGCTAGATGTAGAAAAATATTATATTCAATTTGCAACCTGATGGAGGTCAGTATAGATGGACTAATAGAACAAGTCCCACACACTGCTAGAAGCAAAAATATTTTTTCAGAGCTAGATGCAGAAAAATATTATATTCAATTTGCAACCTGATGGAGGTCAGTATAAATGGACTAATAGAACAAGTCCCACACACTGCTAGGAGGCCAAATATTTTTTCAGAGCTAGATGCAGAAAAATATTATATTCAATTTGCAACCTGTTGGAGGTCAGTATAGATGGACTAATAGAACAAGTCCCACACACTGCTAGAAGTCCAAATATTTTTTCAGAGCTAGATGCAGAAAAATATTATATTCAATTTGCAACCTGATGGAGGTCAGTATAGATGGACTAATAGAACAAGTCCCACACACTGCTAGAAGGCCAAATATTTTTTCAGAGCTAGATGCAGAAAAATATTATATTCAATTTGCAACCTGATGGAGGTCAGTATAGATGGACTAATAGAACAAGTCTCACACACTGCTAGAAGCCCAAATATTTTTACAGAGCTAGATGCAGAAAAATATTATATTCAATTTGCAACCTAATGGAGGTCAGTATAGATGGACTAATAGAAGAAGTCCCACACTCTGCTAGAAGGCCAAATATTTTTTCAGAGCTAGATGCAGAAAAATATTATATTCAATTTGCAACCTGATGGAGGTCAGTATAGATGGACTAATAGAACAAGTCCCACACACTACTAGAAGGCCAAATATTTTTTCAGAGCTAGATGCAGAAAAATATTATATTCAATTTGCAACCTGATGGAGGTCAGTACAGATGGACTAATAGAACAAGTCCCACACACTGCTAGAAGGCCAAATATTTTTTCAGAGCTAGATGCAGAAAAATATTATATTCAATTTGCAACCTGATGGAGGTCAGTATAGATGGTCTAATAGAACAAGTCTCACACACTGCTAGAAGCCCAAATATTTTTACAGAGCTAGATGCAGAAAAATATTATATTCAATTTGCAACCTGATGGAGGTCAGTATAGATGGACTAATAGAACAAGTCCCACACACTGCTAGAAGGCCAAATATTTTTTCAGAGCTAGATGCAGAAAAATATTATATTCAATTTGCAACCTGATGGAGGTCAGTATAGATGGACTAATAGAACAAGTCCCACACACTGCTAGAAGGCCAAATATTTTTTCAGAGCTAGATGCAGAAAAAAATTATATTCAATTTGCAACCTGATGGAGGTCAGTATAGATGGACTAATAGAACAAGTCTCACACACTGCTAGAAGCCCAAATATTTTTACAGAGCTAGATGCAGAAAAATATTATATTCAATTTGCAACCTGATGGAGGTCAGTATAGATGGACTAATAGAAGAAGTCCCACACTCTGCTAGAAGGCCAAATATTTTTTCAGAGCTAGATGCAGAAAAATATTATATTCAATTTGCAACCTGATGGAGGTCAGTATAGATGGACTAATAGAACAAGTCCCACACACTACTAGAAGGCCAAATATTTTTTCAGAGCTAGATGCAGAAAGATATTATATTCAATTTGCAACCTGTTGGAGGTCAGTATAGATGGACTAATAGAACAAGTCCCACACACTGCTAGAAGCACAAATATTTTTACAGAGCTAGATGCAGAAAAATATTATATTCAATTTGCAACCTGATGGAGGTCAGTATAGATGGTCTAATAGAACAAGTCTCACACACTGCTAGAAGCCCAAATATTTTTACAGAGCTAGATGCAGAAAAATATTATATTCAATTTGCAACCTGATGGAGGTCAGTATAGATGGACTAATAGAACAAGTCCCACACACTGCTAGAAGGCCAAATATTTTTTCAGAGCTAGATGCAGAAAAATATTATATTCAATTTGCAACCTGATGGAGGTCAGTATAGATGGACTAATAGAACAAGTCCCACACACTACTAGAAGGCCAAATATTTTTTCAGAGCTAGATGCAGAAAGATATTATATTCAATTTGCAACCTGTTGGAGGTCAGTATAGATGGACTAATAGAACAAGTCCCACACACTGCTAGAAGCACAAATATTTTTACAGAGCTAGATGCAGAAAAATATTATATTCAATTTGCAACCTGTTGGAGGTCAGTATAGATGGACTAATAGAACAAGTCCCACACACTGCTAGAAGCCCAAATATTTTTACAGAGCTAGATGCAGAAAAATATTATATTCAATTTGCAACCTGATGGAGGTCAGTATAGATGGACTAATAGAACAAGTCCCACACACTGCTAGAAGCCCAAATATTTTTTCAGAGCTAGATGCAGAAAAATATTATATTCAATTTGCAACCTGATGGAGGTCAGTATAGATGGAATAATAGAACAAATCCAAAACACAGCTAGAAGCCCAAATATTTTTTCAGAGGTAGATGCAGAAAAAAATTATATTCAATTTGCAACCTGATGGAGGTCAGTATAGACGGACTAATAGAACAAGTCCCACACACTGCTAGAAGGCCAAATATTTTTTCAGAGCTAGATGCAGAAAAATATTATATTCAATTTGCAACCTGATGGAGGTCAGTATAGATGGACTAATAGAACAAGTCCTACACACTGCTAGAAGGCCAAATATTTTTTCAGAGCTAGATGCAGGAAAATATTATATTCAATTTGCAACCTGATGGAGGTCAGTAGAGATGGACTAATAGAACAAGTCCCACACACTGCTAGAAGGCCAAATATTTTTCAGAGCTAGATGTAGAAAAATATTATATTCAATTTGCAACCTGATGGAGGTCAGTATAGATGGACTAATAGAACAAGTCCCACACACTGCTAGAAGCCCAAATATTTTTTCAGAGCTAGATGCAGAAAAATATTATATTCAATTTGCAACCTGATGGAGGTCAGTATAGATGGACTAATAGAACAAGTCCCACACACTGCTAGAATCCCAAATATTTTTTCAGAGCTAGATGCAGAAAAATATTATATTCAATTTGCAACCTGATGGAGGTCAGTATAGATGGACTAATAGAACAAGTCTCACACACTGCTAGAATCCCAAATATTTTTTCAGAGCTAGATGCAGAAAAATATTATATTCAATTTGCAACCTGATGGAGGTCAGTATAGATGGACTAATAGAACAAGTCCCACACACTGCTAGAAGCCAAAATATTTTTTCAGAGCTAGATGCAGAAAAATATTATATTCAATTTGCAACCTGATGGAGGTCAGTATAGATGGACTAATAGAACAAGTCCCACACACTGCTAGAAGGCCAAATATTTTTTCAGAGCTAGATGCAGAAAAATATTATATTCAATTTGCAACCTGATGGAGGTCAGTATAGATGGACTAATAGAACAAGTCCCACACACTGCTAGAAGGCCAAATATTTTTTCAGAGCTAGATGCAGAAAAATATTATATTCAATTTGCAACCTGATGGAGGTCAGTATAGATGGACTAATAGAACAAGTCCCACACACTGCTAGAAGGCCAAATATTTTTTCAGAGCTAGATGCAGAAAAATATTATATTCAATTTGCAACCTGATGGAGGTCAGTATAGATGGACTAATAGAACAAGTCCCACACACTGCTAGAAGCCAAAATATTTTTTCAGAGCTAGATGCAGAGAAATATTATATTCAATTTGCAACCTGATGGAGGTCAGTATAGATGGTCTAATAGAACAAGTCTCACACACTGCTAGAAGCCCAAATATTTTTACAGAGCTAGATGCAGAAAAATATTATATTCAATTTGCAACCTGATGGAGTTCAGTATAGATGGTCTAATAGAACAAGTCTCACACATTGCTAGAAGCCCAAATATTTTTACAGAGCTACATGCAGAAAAATATTATATTCAATTTGCAACCTGATGGAGGTCAGTATAGATGGACTAATAGAACAAGTCCCACACACTGCTAGAAGCCAAAATATTTTTTCAGAGCTAGATGCAGAGAAATATTATATTCAATTTGCAACCTGATGGAGGTCAGTATAGATGGTCTAATAGAACAAGTCTCACACACTGCTAGAAGCAAAAATATTTTTACAGAGCTAGATGCAGAAAAATATTATATTCAATTTGCAACCTGATGGAGGTCAGTATAGATGGACTAATAGAACAAGTCCCACACACTGCTAGAAGCCAAAATATTTTTTCAGAGCTAGATGCAGAAAAATATTATATTCAATTTGCAACCTGATGGAGGTCAGTATAGATGGACTAATAGAACAAGTCCCACACACTGCTAGAAGGCCAAATATTTTTTCAGAGCTAGATGCAGAAAAATATTATATTCAATTTGCAACCTGATGGAGGTCAGTATAGATGGACTAATAGAACAAGTCTAACACACTGCTAGAAGCCCAAATAGTTTTACAGAGCTAGATGCAGAAAAATATTATATTCAATTTGCAACCTGATGGAGTTCAGTATAGATGGACTAATAGAACAAGTCCCACACTCTGCTAGAAGGCCAAATATTTTTTCAGAGCTAGATGCAGAAAAATATTATATTCAATTTGCAACCTGATGGAGGTCAGTATAGATGGACTAATAGAACAAGTCCCACACACTGCTAGAAGGCCAAATATTTTTTCAGAGCTAGATGCAGAAAAATATTATATTCAATTTGCAACCTGATGGAGTTCAGTATAGATGGTCTAATAGAACAAGTCTCACACATTGCTAGAAGCCCAAATATTTTTACAGAGCTAGATGAAGAAAAATATTATATTCAATTTGCAACCTGATGGAGGTCAGTATAGATGGACTAATAGAACAAGTCCCAAACACTGCTAGAAGCCAAAATATTTTTTCAGAGCTAGATGCAGAGAAATATTATATTCAATTTGCAACCTGATGGAGGTCAGTATAGATGGTCTAATAGAACAAGTCTCACACACTGCTAGAAGCCCAAATATTTTTACAGAGTTAGATGCAGAAAAATATTATATTCAATTTGCAACCTGATGGAGGTCAGTATAGATGGACTAATAGAACAAGTCCCACACACTGCTAGAAGCCAAAATATTTTTTCAGAGCTAGATGCAGAAAAATATTATATTCAATTTGCAACCTGATGGAGGTCAGTAGAGATGGACTAATAGAACAAGTCCCACACACTGCTAGAAGGCCAAATATTTTTTCAGAGCTAGATGCAGAAAAATATTATATTCAATTTGCAACCTGATGGAGGTCAGTATAGATGGACTAATAGAACAAGTCCCACACACTGCTAGAAGGTCAAATATTTTTTCTGAGCTAGATGCAGAAAAATATTATATTAAATTTGCAACCTGATGGAGGTCAGTATAGATGGACTAATAGAACAAGTCTCACACACTGCTAGAAGTCCAAATATTTTTACAGAGCTAGATGCAGAAAAATATTATATTCAATTTGCAACCTGATGGAGGTCAGTATAGATGGACTAATAGAACAAGTCCCACACTCTGCTAGAAGGCCAAAAATTTTTCAGAGCTAGATGCAGAAAAATATTATATTCAATTTGCAACCTATTGGAGGTCAGTATAGATGGACTAATAGAACAAGTCCCACACACTGCTAGAAGCCCAAATATTTTTTCAGAGCTAGATGCAGAAAAATATTATATTCAATTGCAACCTGATGGAGGTCAGTATAGATGGTCAAATAGAACAAGTCTCACACACTGCTAGAAGCCCAAATATTTTTACAGAGCTAGATGCAGAAAAATATTATATTCAATTTGCAACCTGATGGAGGTCAGTATAGATGGACTAATAGAACAAGTCCCACACACTGCTAGGAGGCCAAATATTTTTTCAGAGCTAGATGCAGAAAAATATTATATTCAATTTGCAACCTGTTGGAGGTCAGTTTAGATGGACTAATAGAACAAGTCCCACACACTGCTAGAAGCCCAAATATTTTTTCAGAGCTAGATGCAGAAAAATATTATATTCAATTTGCAACCTGATGGAGGTCAGTATAGATGGACTAATAGAACAAATCCCACACACAGCTAGAAGCCCAAATATTTTTTCAGAGGTAGATGCAGAAAAAAATCATATTCAATTTGCAACCTGATGGAGGTCAGTATAGATGGACTAATAGAACAAGTCTAACACACTGCTAGGAGGCCAAATATTTTTTCAGAGCTAGATGTAGAAAAATATTATATTCAATTTGCAACCTGTTGGAGGTCAGTATAGATGGACTAATAGAACAAGTCCCACACACTGCTAGAAGCCCACATATTTTTACAGAGCTAGATGCAGAAAAATATTATATTCAATTTGCAACCTGATGGAGGTCAGTATAGATGGACTAATAGAACAAGTCCCACACACTGCTAGAAGCCCAAATATTTTTTCAGAGCTAGATGCAGAAAAATATTTTATTCAATTTGCAACCTGATGGAGGTCAGTATAGATGGACTAATAGAACAAGTCCCACACACTGCTAGAAGCCCAAATATTTTTTCAGAGCTAGATGCTGAAAAATATTATATTCAATTTGCAACCTGATGGATTTCAGTATAGATGGACTAATAGAACAAGTCTCACACACTGCTAGAAGCCCAAATATTTTTACAGAGCTAGAAGCAGAAAAATATTATATTCAATTTGCAACCTGATGGAGGTCAGTATAGATGGACTAATAGAACAAGTCCCACACTCTGCTAGAAGGCCAAATATTTTTTCAGAGCTAGATGCAGAAAAATATTATATTCAATTTGCAACCTGATGGAGGTCAGTATAGATGGACTAATAGAACAAGTCCCACACACTGCTAGAAGGCCAAATATTTTTTCAGAGCTAGATGCAGAAAAATATTATATTCAATTTGCAACCTGATGGAGGTCAGTATAGATGGTCTAATAGAACAAGTCTCACACACTGCTAGAAGCCCAAATATTTTTACAGAGCTAGATGCAGAAAAATATTATATTCAATTTGCAACCTGATGGAGGTCAGTATAGATGGACTAATAGAACAAGTCCCACACACTGCTAGAAGCCAAAATATTTTTTCAGAGCTAGATGCAGAAAAAAATTATATTCAATTTGCAACCTGATGGAGGTCAGTAGAGATGGACTAATAGAACAAGTCCCACACACTGCTAGAAGGCCAAATATTTTTTCAGAGCTAGATGCAGAAAAATATTATATTCAATTTGCAACCTGATGGAGTTCAGTATAGATGGACTAATAGAACAAGTCCCACACACTGCTAGAAGCCAAAATATTTTTTCAGAGCTAGATGCAGAAAAATATTATATCTAATTTGCAACCTGATGGAGGTCAGTAGAGATGGACTAATAGAGCAAGTCCCACACACTGCTAGAAGGCCAAATATTTTTTCAGAGCTAGATGCAGAAAAATATTATATTCAATTTGCAACCTGATGGAGGTCAGTATAGATGGACTAATAGAACAAGTCCCACACACTGCTAGAAGCCCAAATATTTTTTCAGAGCTAGATGCAGAAAAATATTATATTCAATTTGCAACCTGATGGAGGTCAGTATAGATGGACTAATAGAACAAGTCCCACACACTGCTAGGAGGCCAAATATTTTTTCAGAGCTAGATGCAGAAAAATATTATATTCAATTTGCAACCTGTTGGAGGTCAGTATAGATGGACTAATAGAACAAGTCCCACACACTGCTAGAAGCCCAAATATTTTTACAGAGCTAGATGCAGAAAAATATTATATTCAATTTGCAACCTGATGGAGGTCAGTATAGATGGACTAATAGAACAAGTCCCACACACTGCTAGAAGCCCAAATATTTTTTCAGAGCTAGATGCAGAAAAATATTATATTCAATTTGCAACCTGATGGAGGTCAGTATAGATGGAATAATAGAACAATTCCCAAACCCAGCTAGAAGCCCAAATATTTTTTCAGAGGTAGATGCAGAAAAAAATTATATTCAATTTGCAACCTGATGGAGGTCAGTATAAACGGACTAATAGAACAAGTCCCACACACTGCTAGAAGGCCAAATATTTTTTCAGAGCTAGATGCAGAAAAATATTATATTCAATTTGCAACCTGATGGAGGTCAGTATAGATGGACTAATAGAAGAAGTCCCACACACTGCTAGAAGGCCAAATATTTTTTCAGAGCTAGATGCAGAAAAATATTATATTCAATTTGCAACCTGATGGAGGTCAGTAGAGATGGACTAATAGAACAAGTCCCACACACTGCTAGAAGGCCAAATATTTTTCAGAGCTAGATGTAGAAAAATATTATATTCAATTTGCAACCTGATGGAGGTCAGTATAGATGGACTAATAGAACAAGTCCCACACACTGCTAGAAGCCCAAATATTTTTTCAGAGCTAGATGCAGAAAAATATTATATTCAATTTGCAACCTGGTGGAGGTCAGTATAGATGGACTAATAGAACAAGTCTCACACACTGCTAGAAGCCCAAATATTTTTACAGAGCTAGATGCAGAAAAATATTATATTCAATTTGCAATCTGATGGAGGTCAGTATAGATGGACTAATAGAGCAAGTCCCACACACTGCTAGAAGGCCAAATATTTTTTCAGAGCTAGATGCAGAAAAATATTATATTCAATTTGCAACCTGATGGAGGTCAGTATAGATGGACTAATAGAACAAGTCCCACACACTGCTAGAAGGCCAAATATTTTTTCAGAGCTAGATGCAGAAAAATATTATATTCAATTTGCAACCTGATGGAGGTCAGTATAGATGGACTAATAGAACAAGTCCCACACACTGCTAGGAGGCCAAATATTTTTTCAGAGCTAGATGCAGAAAAATATTATATTCAATTTGCAACCTGTTGGAGGTCAGTATAGATGGACTAATAGAACAAGTCCCACACACTGCTAGAAGCCCAAATATTTTTACAGAGCTAGATGCAGAAAAATATTATATTCAATTTGCAACCTGATGGAGGTCAGTATAGATGGACTAATAGAACAAGTCCCACACACTGCTAGAAGCCCAAATATTTTTTCAGAGCTAGATGCAGAAAAATATTATATTCAATTTGCAACCTGATGGAGGTCAGTATAGATGGAATAATAGAACAATTCCCAAACCCAGCTAGAAGCCCAAATATTTTTTCAGAGGTAGATGCAGAAAAAAATTATATTCAATTTGCAACCTGATGGAGGTCAGTATAGATGGACTAATAGAACAAGTCCCACACACTGCTAGAAGCCCAAATATTTTTTCAGAGCTAGATGCAGAAAAATATTATATTCAATTTGCAACCTGGTGGAGGTCAGTATAGATGGACTAATAGAACAAGTCTCACACACTGCTAGAAGCCCAAATATTTTTACAGAGCTAGATGCAGAAAAATATTATATTCAATTTGCAATCTGATGGAGGTCAGTATAGATGGACTAATAGAACAATTCCCACACACTGCTAGAAGCCCAAATATTTTTTCAGACCTAGATGCAGAAAAATATTATATTCAATTTGCAACCTGATGTAGGTCAGTATAGATGGACTAGTAGAACAAATCCCACACACAGCTAGAAGCCCAAATATTTTTTCAGAGGTAGATGCAGAAAAAAATTATATTCAATTTGCAACCTGATGGAGGTCAGTATAGACGGACTAATAGAACAAGTCCCACACACTGCTAGAAGGCCAAATATTTTTTCAGAGCTAGATGCAGAAAAATATTTTATTCAATTTGCAACCTGATGGA